>NC_084794.1:78004392-79423767 GCF_963169125.1 Humulus lupulus | reverse complement strand
TTTAGCATAAATGTCAGCCCAAACCTTGTTAAAATCGGCACGACACTTTGTCCACTCGTCTTGCTTTTGCTTCAAACGTGTTAATATGACAGGCAACGCCAGTGCCGTATTTTTACGTAATATGTCCAATACATCAAGACCGTGGTCGCCATATAAACGTTCAATGCACCTTAAATTTAGAGCTACAATTAAAGAAGGTTAATAAAGACAAATCAGATAGAAAATAAACAAAAAAAGCTCAAGATGATACTGAAAATTTTAGGAAATTGACTCTATAATTAGCTAAGAAAACAAACCAGTAAAGTGATCTTCAATGTTGATTGGAGATTCCAAATTGGTTTTATTGTCATTAATGTTGTTCAATAGTTCCTCTGCTCGCTTGGCAGTTGAAGTCACAGACTCTAACAGCATATCCAGTTCAAACCTAAAATACCAAAAATATTACCAATTAAGAAATCAGAAAAAGCACAAAGATAATAAAGACATAATCTCTTCATGGTCATGGTCCAGAGTTAGATATGCAAGTATTACATATTACATTATCAAGGAAATGCAAACATATCAGAGAAGAACTACAACAGGTACCAGTAGTTTTTGTGAAACTCAAATCAACCTAACTGTGTAAGCATACATGAAACGCTTATCAATCATCAATGCAAATAGTTACCAAAAAACGCAAATAGATTGAACATCACAAAATACAATGTAATCTTAGGACAGCTGCAGAAATATTTGCAGACTTTTACCTATCATCTTCGCATCTGAACAAACTTTCTTCATATTGATTTCTACGCATGTGTTTAAAAGAATAATCCTCACTTCCTGAAGTCACAGACACCCAATGGTCATTCAAAACTTGAGCACCAAGATCTGATCTCTGACTTACTGTAGGTATTGGATACTGCAAAATGATGAACAAAAAGAAGTCTTCATTACAAGATCTAGATCTTAAAAATGCAGTGTACATATGTAATTAAAGATTGCATACATCATCTGGCAAGAAACGATAACTAGGAGTACATCGTCGGCAACTAGAGAGGTCAAGCTCCTGAATAGATTTTGCCAAATATTTTTCCCTGCATCTTTCCTTCTCTTTACTTGCTTCCGTGTCACGCTTTTGCTCTTTTTCTTTGTCCTCTACCTTCAATGGTCTGGTTGCATGACCATCAGTACACAGTGATTCTGCATTAATAGTTAAGTTTCATCAATTATCAGAGCTCAAAAAATACAAAATGAAACCCATTCTGCTCAGAGTAATTAATAATTATAGAGCAGCTGAAGTCTGGTGACAGAAAATAAATTGGTTGTACATATACATATAATAAATTGATATTACAAAAAAAAATGAAGTTTAGATTACGAAACGTACTTCTATTCATAACACCCGCAAGAAACCCATCTGCAAAGATAGATCCAGTAAGAAACAAAATAAAAGATAGAGCCATGAGAAAATAACTTAGAACTAATGTCAAATTACCAATATTCTCGCAACGCTCTAAGAAATCAGTAAACTCCTCCATAAGATCCGGAAATTTTCCCAATAAATCAGTAACCTGAAGGTGCCAAAGCATATATTTAAACTTAAAGTAAAGCATTGATCGACTAACAAAGTCTACATTTATATATTGGAATTGAAGAGGGGGCAATAGGTGGTTGATAATAGAAATCATATGTCAAGGAAAATATTAAAATGATACACAGATCAGTAATAACTGCAATAGTGTAAAATGTACCAGATTTTGCAAGTCACTCCGTTTAATTATTCCATTGCTATAAATATGAAGGCACTTCAAGAATGCTTGGTAGTCATCTTGACTGCATAACCTTTCTTTAACTTTCTCGCAAAAAACAAATCCCTGGTTGTATACACCTGAAATGGAAAAAGGAAAACATGTGAAAATAATGTACAAACAACCAGAGCAAACAATTTTTGCAATACTATTAGTCATGTTTTAATATTTAATGTCAGGGTATTGATAGTTACTCCACATGAAACAATATAGTTAATGACACTCAAGAATGCAGGAGAAACTTCACACATGCTCACACTATCACATAATGGGGTTTGACTCCAGTATATCAGTCAAACATCATTCTTTCCCTTTGTGTTGCCAATATTCAAAATATAATGTATATATACACGTCTAATTGAGCTAACAAAATGACTTTCTTTCAAGGGGATGAGAGATTTTAAGAAATCTGACAGAACCCTAACACATAACACACTCACAGCACAATAGTATTGAATAAATTTAGCCTTTGTTGACTGAATGAGCTAGCAACAGCAAGCCCTTGGTACAAATTGGGTTACTTCAAGAGGGCCAGCTCTCCCAAATCCAGAATCCCAACAGTTCCTAACCTTTATCTCCTTCTTTCCACCCCTATATACAATTAACCCAACAGAACACAACAAGCCCGACACAAAACCTTACAATGTTCGAGTCCCTTCTAAGTACCCAAATAGTAATTATTACAGTTTCCTATTCCTCGCTGTAGGGCTAGGGGTGAGCCCCGTAAAATAATAAGTAAATAACTACTCACTAAGCTATACAGTAGGCTTCTTTTGTCTCACACAAGTGAAATGTATTTGGATCTAGCAGAATCCTTTCCCTGTCAATACAGCAAAGTTTCTCAAACTCTCCTGGGCTACAAATACTCGAGCAATGCATAACCAAAGTGGGAAAGTGGATTGATCACCTTTGCCCCACCCCAACCCATGAGGGAAAATAAAAATGGAAATACAAATGTAGGGATGGCTTTTCCTAAATACCGTAGTACCATACCACTTAAAAATGCCTTAATGAGAAAAATGGAAGAGCAGAAAGCACTCACTCTTCAAGGAGTCTTTATCATCATAAGCAGCAATATTAGCGTTTGCTCCAAATCCTTCAACCTTCCTTGCAGATTTCTTTTTGTCAGGGAGTCGCTGGTAACTGAAATCCCTATTGCTATTGGTCTCAGGTTCCCTGTCATCATGATCACGATTTCTCCTGTCCCTACTCTCCTTTTCAACACGCCTCCTTTGCTCCTTGTGCATTTTTAGGGCTTTATCATCATCCAGCTCAGGACGATCAACACTAAGATCGCGATCTGCATGGGGAGCAATAAGCCTATCTCGTCGACGTTGCTGTTAAGAAAGATATTCGTTTTGGAACCACCAAGAATCCATTAAATTTGACACAAAAAGGAAGATAAGGCAATAGCAAATATCTTATACAACTGCAATTACCTTCTCCATATGCACTTGACGTAAGGCAGGTGTCGCAGAGCTCCGTTCATTGAAACGTGGAAGTGAATTTCGGCCAAAAGGAAGTTGTTGTGTAGGTGTTGCAGAAGTATCTGGTAAAAATCTAGTGAATTCCTCGAGTAAATCTGAATGCTTATGAAATAAAGCTGCAACCTGAAAAGATAATAGATAATAAATATAAATTTTAGGTGAAGAACAAAAGGAAGAGAAGGTATTATGGTGGAAGTAAAATCAATAGAACTAAACGTTTTACCTCATCATAAACTGCATTAATGTCCTTGTGCTCTTTTCTATACATATTCAGTATGTCTAGAAATGACTTATACACATGTTCATCATTTTGAAAACGCTTCTGCAAAATAATCATCCATCTGTTAAACAACTGGCAAACAAACTTGCAGATTGAACGTTGAAACACAGATAACAGTATAAATTCACCTTTATCTTGTTTACAAAACTAATAGCCTCATCAAATTCAACTATCTTTTTTGGTGGAGCATCATCCTCATCAATAGTTATCTCGTAACCTTTTGGCAAGAAGGTATTAAATCCCAAAATTAGGTTGCTATGCCCTTTAAATAACTCCTTCACTCTTCCAATGACACCTGTAGTGTCAGTTCTGAAACACATAAAAAAAAGTCATTAATCGATTGGCAGCTAAAGGCAACAAACCATTCATCATAAAGAGAGTGCTTGACAGGTGAAACTAGCAAACCTTTGAGCCTTGAAATCTTTCATGACCTCAAGAAACTTGTCATATTTCTCCTTTTGGTCTTGAAACATGTCCTTCACTTCTTTGAGATAAGTCAAGGCATCATTAGTTGTCAGTTTTTGAGAAGCAACTCCTGCCGCACCCCCTCCACCACCAACACCGCCGCTGCTGCCACCACCGCCACCACCACCGCCACCACCACCAACATCAACACCAACACCAACACCAACTACCCCTCCACCTCCCCCTCCCCCTCCTCCCCCCCCTCCCCCTCCCCCTCCCTCTTCTCCTGGTCCTGAGACTGAGGACTGTCCATAGCTTCACACCCAAAAGATGAGAAAGGAATCATTAAATACAAAAAAAAAAAAAGAAGTAAAAGTTGAAATAAATATTTACCAATGGCACATTTAATCTGTTCTCAACCTCTCTCTAATACCCATACGCTCATAACGAGCATTCCTCTAACCCAAGCCAACTACAACATGATATTAATTTAAATTTTCTTTTCCAGAAACCAATAACAGGTGCAACATTTCACCATTTCTATATTCAGTTACTGATCCAGAGATATTATATATTACTTTATGATGCATGTTCTATTAAATCCAAAATGCCAAAAAACTAGGTTACACCGACGGTATAGAATACGGATCACTCATTAACAGGTTCAATTTAAACAAATTTCGATGAAACCACGCCCACCTCATTCATATGCATAAGTAAAACTCCACGAAAAAATTAAAAATTTGAAGGAAAAAAAAACCCTCCTTTAATCAAAATTACCAAAATCCAGAAAGCTCTTCTAAGAATTTGAAGATAAAAGCCCAAATATGTGACAAACTCCACAATCAAACGTTACAAACCTTAAGTTGAAAAGATCAGGTATGCCTTTATTCATCAACAAGGGTACAAAATAAATGAAAGCACTCAATACGCTTACATTAAAAATATTTCTATCAGACCAAACAAAAACTTAACTAAACATGCAATTAAGAAATTCTACACCTAGAAAGAGACTTACGAGTCCCCACGCGAAGAACCAAAAGGACGTTTAAATTGAGCACTAACGTAAACATCGTCTCTTATTCGCTTCATTCCTGCCACAGAGAACAAATCAAAATCGCTGAGAATAAGACAAACTGAAGAAACATTCATTAACAAAAGCATAAATTCTTACCTTCTGAGCCTTAGATATTTTCTCGAGAAAATAAGCAGGAAAATAGTGAACAGATCTCTGGAGAGAAAATGAAATAAGTAAAGAAGAGGGCTTGATCGCCCACAGAGAGGAAAAAAAATGAAAAGGATGAATAGTTTCTTTCAATCTCTTCGGCTCAGTACGTTAAAAAAAACTATTTAAGCCATTTTGAAAAGGAAATTGGGTTTAAATTTTTTTATTTTTTTCTTTGGTTAAAAGAGAAAAAAGGAAATTAGTAAAACGTGGAAAATTTGGAGTAAAAATAAATAAAATTCGAAAATTTGGTGTGAGGAATAGCTTGTGTTGGGGGGTTTTGTACCAAACTGCCGCTATATTTAGTGTTTTCACTTCAGTATTGGGCCAAGATTTTGGATGGGTCACTTAGACCTCACATCGGGCCCAAATTACATTCATTTAGGTGGAGGAAATTACATGTTTTATGTTTATTTTTTGTTAATTACATATATAAAATAATTATAAATTTATGTATTAACTTTCCGGATCTCTCAGATGCTAACATACCTACACCCACACAAGTATGCATCATTGGTTAGTTCCTCGGACTAATATTATATATATATATATATATATGTATTTATACAATATTTATTTACGAGAAAATATTTTACTTTTTTTTTTCTATTCTCTATACTTTAATTTTTTTTTGTTCTTTTTCTCTTTAGTAATTAGTTCATACATACTTTTAATATGCTAATAATAATAATAACAAATAAATGTATTTTACTTGTAAATATTTGAAATGAATATAATTATTAATATTAAATAAATATTTATGCTTACATAAAATATTATATATTTAATCAATATAATTTATTTCTTTATTAGTTGTTACAATTTAAAAAAAAATATATATATATGTTACTTGTTTAATGTAATTTAACATTTTTGTATATACTAGTTATAAAATAAAATTATATATTTTAGTTACAAACTTAATTATATATATATTTTTTTTTTGTTACAATTAACTAAATTCACAACTTACTTTTTAAAAATATTAGTCACAAATATAATAATTTTAGTTATAAAATTAGTTATGTAAATCCTTGTTACAAAAATAAAATAAAAAATTAGCAACGAATTATTTTGTAAATGTTGTCTACAAAAATGTAAAATTTGTTTACAAATCTGTAAAATTTTGTTTACGCATATGTAATACATGTTTACAAATTTGTAACGGCTATTAACAAAAAAAGTTGTATTTCACTACTACTCCGTATTTACACTTTTGTCCCTCCGTGTTTTTCATAAAAATTCTATATTTTTGTAATCTACCGTATTTTTCATATTTTTCTTAAATGTTAATGTATTTTTGTGAATTTCTTTTTTTTTAACAAGTTTACCAGAATATGTTTTTTTTCAAAAAAAACTTATTTTATGACTTTTTTAAGAATTTTTAAATTTATGGATTTAATTTTCTATATTTTTGTATAAAAGTTGGTTTATGCCATAGTTTTACTCTTGATTAAATTTATTTAAGTTAGAAGATTATTTTAGTCATTTTAATGTTTTTTATTTGAATATTTTTATGGGCATTATATTTACACCCTAAGAATATATATAAGCATCAAATTAATTATTTTTAACATTTTTTCTTAATATTTTTTTGACATTTTTTAATTTCAATAATTTTATGTTATCTTGTTTTCATAATAATGTCTAATAGAAAAAACTTTTACTTTAACAAAGTTTTATATATTTTTTTGTTTAAATTTTTTTAATTAAATATATATTATTTATATGTATTTTTTAGAATATGACAGAGAAAAAAATTAGAAAAATGTGAGCATAGTTGAAAAAATATATATTATATATTAATTTTTAATAAAAATGGGGTGTCTTAATCAAATTTTGGGGTACAAATATAATGCCCCTTATTTTTATATCACTTTTAATATATAATATGACAAATTCTTTAGTCCCTCACGGAACTTAGTCCAACAAGTGGGACCCAAAAAAATTGCCAAGTGTCAAGCTATTAAATTTTTTGGTATTTTTATTATTAAAGTTTTATACCTGATGAGTCAGTTATGTAAACCGGTTGTGAAAAAATATGTTAGCATGGTCTGAAAAGTATGGCCAAAATAGTAATTTGCAGTAAAAAAAAAGTCTACAATGGATGGCAATAAGGTGAAATTAGTATTGTGTTCAAGCATATTTACGATATTGGGAAAGTAATCTTTTGAGGCCAGTTAGTAATTTTTAAATGAGTAGTGAGGAATAACGTTGTATCTAAAAGTAATGGATTTCCCAGTAACTTATTTGCGCATAAGTAATCTTTTTATGTCGGTAAGTAATATTCAATAGAATGGTTAGTAATAACATAATAACTGAAAGTAAAAAAATCGAAAGTATTTATTGATGGTTTTTTTGCGAGTAACAAATGAATTGTCTTAGTAATATTTCAATTTTGTTTGACTTGTTTAATGGTTAGAAGCATGAATTACCATTGATTATGTAGCTTTAGGTTGTATAGTTAATTTAGAATGAATTTTGGCCATTATATAGTATTTGGTATGTAAGACTTTCATTTTGCATAAGTAATTTTATAATCCCCGGATGTGTAACACAATTAGAGTACAAAGTAAGAGTACAATAATAATAATATCACTGAATGTACCATATTTAAGTGATAATAGTTATATGGTTGCTCGATTAGGAGTCGCTACTTCCTTAAAAAAAAGTGTTATTAAAATATTTCTGTCATAAATGGAGAATAAAAATTTAATCTCATATTATTTAGAAGATGATTAATTGATGAATTATCCCTACTATACTTTTGTAAGTTCATTTGACAAGTACGGTGAACTATATAGGTTTAAATTTGAAACTACATTGGCGGCTTAGTTGACGAGGAAATTATTATTTTGTTATTGATTGCATGGAAGATGGAGTCAAGTAATTGGAATGTGTCGATTGTACGAATATGGCGTATTGGTGGTAGTAGAACATCCCCAATCACGGTTGCAATTAATATCGAAAGGAAAATAAAAAAGAGTTGCAAAAGGCACAAAGAACCAAAGAACACACACCATATCTGAATCACTCACTACTTACTTTCATGCTTTGGTTCATATCTACATTTTAAAATATTATCAAATAGTTGAAAAACTAAATAAACAATAAGAAAGGTTTGACTTTATTATTTTGTAACTCAATATCAAACCATGACAACCTTATTGGCAAACACAACTCATTGCTCCATGAATAAAAATCATGAACATGAAATATGAAACTACATTGAATTCAATTCCTCTTAACCCTGCAATACAACAATAAAGTTAATTAGTCCAATTGCTATATGTATAGTTATTCACTAATGTATTTCAGAATCTCCAAGCAAAAACCAACTTTAATACCTCTAGAAGTCTCCAAAGGAAAATGGTGTAATACCTTCGTTGTTTTGGTCAAAGAAGGCTACATGTTGTTGGAGAACTGACATGTTATAATATTTTTTAACACAACAGACATTTCTCTCTGTTGTAATAAATTGTGTAAGGCATTTTCTTGAACACATATGATGCATTAAAAATGTTAAAGCTAACAAATTATTGTTGTGAAACAAAATGAGCATTTCACAAACGGAGCATACACATACCACGCAAATCTATTCAACTTACTTTTATATACATTTTAGGTCAAAGCTTTGCTCACAGTCAAGATGAAACCAAATGAAATAATCAAAATGGATAAAAATAATATAAGACACAAAATGATGAGATATTTTACAAAGAATTGTGCAAATAAACTGAGAAATGCCATTGAATAAAAACACTTAAAATACAACCACTATAACAAGATGTATTTATATATGTGTCTGATGCAAAACTACAAAAATCCATGATTTTTTTGTTGCTAAAATGCTCATAATGAATGAAATGAAATGCAACCAAAACTTGGTGCCTTACAGCAAGCTACACGAAGCCCAACAGAGATAAAGCAAGAATGCATCTAAAATAACTAACATGCAATACTTACTGTCACATAATGCAAAAATGCATCAAAGACCGTTATACACCAGATGTGTATAAATAAATGCAAAATACAAATGTATGGATTTCACATACGGTTGTTCATATTCTAGTATTTAAAAAGTTAAAATATAATACAAATTCAATATGGGTTCAAAATCTTGCAAATATTTTTTTTTTCAAATCAAGAACCTAAAGATAACAATTAACATCTTAAATACTAAACTAACCCCATCAAGGCAACATTTGTTTGATTCAAAACTATTATGATAAACCAAAAGTCCAATAGAAATTGACAAAACTTCTTCTCAAATTAGTCAAAGGAAAAGAAGAAGAAAGCACATCTCTGTCCGTGCCCAGATCCTCATAAAACTTTATTAAATATAAAAATGAAGAAATAACATATTACCATATTCTACCAATGGACTACATGCAGAATGGATAGTACTCACTGAAGAAAACACAATATATTTTTCATAATTCTTCTGAATACTAAAATTAACCATTGTATCAAAATTTTGTTCATCTAAAGAACATCAAAAACAGTAATAATAAATAAATAATAAACAGAGAAAACTATACTAGAAAATCATTTGATTCTAATATTTAATTTAAAATGAAGAAGTACAATCATACTGATATAACAATAAAATCTTAAGACAGATCCAACAATCAATAGTTCAAAGTTCCATATCAACACATCCAGGAGCCAAGATTCAAGACCATGCTGCTCTCTGTTACCATAATGAAGAACAAAAGAATGCACAAAACACACAGCAAGGAAGGAGGGCCCTCTTTAATTTAAAAACATGAGATTCTAAACAAATAGATTAGTAAGAAACTAATCACTACAAGAAAAAGCTTCATTAATAGCATTGCATTTGGACATTATTAAAAAAACGCTATTAAAAAGTTACATAATCTATACAGCATGCACTGTTCATTGGCGGGAGTATATTATTTCATTGGCGCTTAATTTTTTTTCTTTTTTTTTTGTCAAACCCACTTAATTGAAAAAGGAAAAGACAAAGAAAAACCCATTTCCCCTCCCTCATTCCCGTCTCTCTCTCTCTTCCCACGTTACCCGTCTCTCCCATTTTCTCCATCTTCACTCCATAGCAGAATCCATCTCTCTCTCAGAGGAACCCAGACGAACCCAGTGCCTCTCCCACCCGCTCACTGTGAATCTCTCTCTCATAGGAACCCAGACGAACCCAGCGCCTCTCCCACCCGCATCTCGGTTCTCTCAGTCAGCACTGACCAAGGGTCTCTCTCGGTTCTCTCAGTCAGTGCCTCTCCCGTCCGATCACTCTCTCTCAGTTAGTCAAGCAGCTCCGAAGTACACCTCTACCAAGCAAGTAAGTGCATGCATTTTTGTTTCTTCTAATTGTGTACATTTAAACTCATTGTGCCCTGTATTTCAGTGTATTGTTAGATTAAGCTCATTTTTCCAATTGTGCCCTAATGATTTGTCTCCCAAGCATCTTTTGAGTTGGCTTTGCTCAAAAAAAGAAGAAAAATTGGCCTCTTTTACTTGTCGATCTTCAACCCAAATACAGTGCTTGCTCTTCATACTCTTTTTTTCCCCCCCGAATTCTCAGGAAAAACGGAAAGGAAAGAAAGAAAGAAAACTTCACCCCCTAAATTCTCTTCGTTGGTTCTCCGCATTTCATCTCTATCAGGTATCTAATGTTACTCTTTAATTTCCATATCTATGTTTTGATTAATCTAATTTATGTATATCAACATTTGGGTTTTCAAGAAATTTTAATAATGTACTGAGCTGAGATTCTCGTAGGTGAAATGAAATTAAGTCAATTTTTGGTGGAGTTGGTTTCTTAGAGGTTTCTCTCGTGATGAAATGATGGGATTATTTATTTGTTCTCAATTATTTTTTATCAAATAGACAATTTCTGGGCTGTTGAAAAATATTTTACTTGTTTTTTGTTCTTTTGATTTTGATTTATACATTTATAAGCCAATACTTTGTATGTAATATCATCAAGTCTATTAATGCAATTTCGAAAAAATCAAATGGGTGCTCGCTGGACCTTCATAGCTCTACCCTTATATGTATAAATGCATGTTGTTAGATGGGTATTCATATAATTTGATTTGAGATGATTTTGAAAGGAGTAACTAGTTTGTTTTTTGTTTTTTTTTTGTTCTCTCTTCAAATTGTGCTTACTAGTTTTGATTATGCCTTTTTTTTTTTTATGACAGGTAAAAGATTTCCCATAATGTCTTGGTGCACAATTGAATCTGATCCAGGTATGATGTTGGGGTAGATTTACATAATTTTTTTTTTTAAATTTTATGCTGGGTCATGATGAATATTTTATGTTATAATGGAGTGAAATTTAATATAATTATTATCATAAATTACTGGTATCTTGCTCATTTTGATTAGATTTATTGCGATATGTCATTAAATTTCATGATCTCCCTCTACAATTTTTTCAAATGGCCAGTCAACATCATAAATCAAAGTGCCATAGCCGTTGAGAAGAGCCTTTCTCTTTTCTTTTTTTTCTCAGTTAGTATAACAACCGGGGACCATAAATAGATATGAAAGTTATGGAATATTGTACTGAGAACCAACCAATATGCCTTGAATGCGTTTGATTATTCTATATTGTTTCTTTGCTTTTTTTCTTCTGGGTGTTATTAGGTCTAGGACCTATCTCTGAATAAGGACACTTGCTGTTCTTTAGCTCAGAAATGCAGCGATTGATTTGAATCCATCCTGCTAGTACAGTTCCATAATTTTGCAGATATTATATCTTATAATGCCTGCTGGTGAATTCTCTGATATGGTAGAAAGAGTAGACATATACCAGCTGTGGTGAATTGAGAAGGCTTTGGGCATAGCTGATCGGTCCATGTGTAAAATGTAGGTTTGAGACTTTGCGGAAGCTAAGTAAACGAAGTAGCTTGTGGCCAATAAGATTATACTCAATGCATCCATATTGAGTTTAGTAGCCGCTGAACTATGACTAGTTGATGAAAAAACTCTGGCCAGTTATGGCCAATATCTCACACAGCAGAGCAGAGGGTTGGAGTTAATGAGTACAGAGGTGTTTTGGACCAGTTATATCCCTTATGTCAAAGCATAAGGAATATGGGAACACAAAATTATGAATACTTTTTCAGCATAAACTATTCCACTTCCCCACATTATAGAAAGTATGTGCTGTAAAGTTAATCAATCAACTTTTTGGTTCTAGTTCTTCCTTTATAATTATGCAGAGTTCACTTTAATCTTTGTTTTGTCATAATAAAGTGGGAAGTATACAGTGGACCTTGGTTGTTCAAGTATGTTCTGCCTATTATATCTCATTTTCTACGTGTCAAATTTTATATCAATATGATCTGGGGCTTAGTCAGTAGCACAACGGAATAAAGGGACCACTAATTATGAAGATTAAAGGGAGACTGACAAATACACATGCACTCCTTTAGTGTTTTTTTGTTGGTAAAGTGGATTAGCCACGTCACCACTGATATATTTTGGAAGGTTTCTATGCACCACAAATTATTGATCACTTGCTCTAGTTAAACCTATGCTTAAACTAACTAAAACAATATTGGCATATTATCTACTTTCTTATATGAGTTTGCTCTATTTTTGTCATATACTCTATGATGAGTTCTATTTAATATCCAAATATAAAGGTAAAGTGAGCTATTTCATTCTACTTGGAGTGAATTATATGGTACTAATTAAAGAAAACAAATCAAAACTATGATTGGATTCAGAAAACTTAAAGTTGTACTTCCATCTTAAAGTTATCTACCAACTTTGATACAAGAACACTTGATGGGCACTAAATTGTTTCTCTCTCTCTTTACTGTTTTCTGGCTGGAATTGAATTCTGGGTTGATTGGTCTGGATTTTATAGCTATTTTTTTCTCTGAATTACTGGGTTAGCAATTGTTTGAAGCAGGAAGATCTTATCAGTTTTGCCTAATGATAAAAGCAGTTTATATGAGTTCTGTTTCAATCATTTCAGGACCACAAGAGTACAATAAAAGCAATTTACACGGGTCTGAATTTCTGGAGAGTGTTTTTGCTGGTGTTGAAGTTGGTATAGTGTTTCTGTACTTGGCGTTTTTTGTTCATACTAGTTCGTAACTGTCCTTTATGCCTTAACAAGCTTAAATGATCATTTATTCTGCTGGACTAATCCTGAATATTGATGCACAGGCTCGATGCTTATTTGTTTCGTCGATTTCAGTTATTCAGGATTCACTCCACGAACATAAACAACGGATGGACTTGCCAAAAAGTAAGTGTTATGTTTCTGGATAGTTTCACTTGATATCAATGTAAAAAATGTGTCTGTGCATGCATGTTTTCATGCCACTCAAACTACATCAACATCAAGAACAAGAATATTCACAAGCTCATTCCCTCCCTCCCAATACTATTACAATTTTTTTTTGTCACTGTTGTATATGCAAAAACAATCAATAGAATATTCTTTAGATATTTTAATTAATTTCTTCTTTTTGTAGAGAAAGAAAGAAAGATAAAACTTGTTCTAATTGTAGCTTAAATATTAGGATATTAATGTTTATGCATTTTTGTTGAGTGTTCTACAATTCTAACATCTACTAGTCTTCCTAAAAAAAATAGTTTTAGTAAAGTCCCATCTTGAACTCATGACCCCCACTTTTAAAGGTTTTTATGTACCAAACTATCTTAGCTAAATAAAGTTTATAACTCGATTCATAATCATAGATATATATATATTTTACATTATTATATATATGATAATGTAAATATTTCGTTTTTTTTAATAACTACGAAAACAATTGAAACATTATTTACAAAACAATAATATAATAGAAAGTTATATAACGTTTATATAAGT
Organism: Humulus lupulus; assembly: GCF_963169125.1. NCBI lineage: Eukaryota > Viridiplantae > Streptophyta > Magnoliopsida > Rosales > Cannabaceae > Humulus > Humulus lupulus. The sequence continues at coordinate 79,409,744 of NC_084794.1, read as the reverse complement.
GCATTGCATGATGTTAAAGACCAAGTATGATTTTATGAGTAAAACTCATAATAGAGTGAAAGAAAGAAGGGGCAGAAATTGATCATAATATTTGAATAATAATGCATCCGATCCGATGTGTTTTTCCGCTTTGGTGTGCTGAATTTGGAGTGTCGAGGCATGGCGTAGGTTCCTAGTAAGCTGACAAAGGGGTTTCACTCCACCAGTTTATACTCTCCCCAAACCCAATTATATTCTAATTAATTAATTAATTAGTATATTTCTACCTTAGGTTAAAGAGAGAGAGAGAAGACATTTCTGTAGAGCATCAGGTTTAATCCTTAATGGGCTTATATGCTTATAGAGATTGAATGATCTTATTTGTTTGTTGTTCTGTTTAAATCAAACTTGAACTAAATTTATTGTTTGTATTGGTATTATCTCTTGTTGTAAATGTTATACTCATGATCAAATAACAAAGTCAGTAGTTAAAAGGAAACTCTTTCTCAAAACTAGAACAACATATTCAATGACACATTTAAATAAATGTGTAGAGTGCATAATGTAATGTTAGTAAAAACAGAAGTGAACCAAAATGAATATAGCCCAGAAAACTAAATAGAGAAGAAGAAAAGAAATAATGAAACCAACACAAGAATTATATTGGTTGAAGAACAAAGATCATTGTGATCTTTGTCTCTACTCCAGTTTCGAACTTGATCTCATATTCTTTATTGAACAATTGATAAAGTATGAATCCTATAAGGAAAAGTATCTTTGCCTATATATGTCACACTCCTCACATATAAATAAATTTATAAACAACTAAATATCTCTGTCCTTTTTTCTCTTGATCTGATTTTTTTTTTTTTTTTTGATTATGAAGAAGACTAGGACTTATATAGCTAGCTTAGATAGCAGCTAAGTGAAGAAAATGTTGAACAAAAATTGGGTGAAACTAAACAGGTATTATTTCAAAAATAACTTTAAATTTCAAGTAATATTGAAGGCCTAAGAAAATATATTAAGGTTAATCTCTTTTTTTTTTAAAAAAAATATGTAGAGCTACAAAAGAGTACACGGATGCGGCATGAGACTTTGTGAAAATGGTAGAAAGAAATTATGGTTTTCCAAATAAAATTATCTGTCCTTGTAAGAAGTGTCGAAACTTAAATCATCATTGTGTTGATGATGTTTTTGAGCACTTAGTTATAACCGGAATGGATCCAACTTATCGTATTTGGGTTCACCATGGAGAGCAACCCATTGATACTCAAGTTGACGAAGTTTCGAATGATATGGATGCATTTGATTTATACACGACTGCTGCCATGGATGATGTGGACAATAATATAGGTTATGGAGGTGGTGAAGACGATGAATTTGTTAACGAAGATCTTCAAAAGAAGTTGGAGGATGCGGAAACTCCTTTATATGAAGGGTGTGAGAAATACACAAAACTTTCATCAATTGTAGCTTTATATAGCTTTATATAGGAGATTTCTCCCGTTTGATCATCCATATCGGTCTAAGAAAACATGGTTCAATGGAGCTACAGAAGAAAGAGGCCCCCCAAAAGTTTTGAGTGGAAGTGAAATTGTTGAAGAACTAAATCAAATTACCAACGATTTTGGAAAAATTATGAATCCCAAAAAAAAAAACAAGGAGTCGGGATAATAAGGTGGAAGGGATGTGGAAGAAGAAATCTATATTTTTCAATCTACCATATTGGGAGGTTAGTTTAATATATTTTGAAGTTATTTAAAATTGAAAGTTTAAGCTTATAAAATGTAACTTCAATTTGTTGATGATGTGTCTTTAATCTTTGTAGGTTTTGTTAGTTCGTCATAATTTGGATGTTATGCATATAGAAAAAAATGTGTGTGATAGTATTATTAGCACATTGTTGGACTTGAATGGAAAATCAAAAGATCATCTTAATGCTCGATTGGATTTAAAGCATTTGGGTATCAAGAAGGCCTTGCATCCGGTGGAGAAAGATGGGATTATACGACTTCCAGCAGCATCTTACACACTTTCTAGATCAGAGAAGAAAATGTTTTGCCAAAGGTTATTTGATTTAAAGTTACCTGATGGTTATAGCTCAAACATTAGTAACTGTGTAGTAGTTGAGGAACGTAAGTTGATGGGGCTTAAGTCTCATGATTTCCATGTCTTAATGCAACAATTGCTGGTAGTGGCCATTCGAGGATTGATGGAGGATGGTCCAAGAGAGGCAATTATAAGACTTAGCAAATTTTTTAATGGAATATGCCAACATGTGGTTGACATAAAAGAAATCATAGAATTGGAAGCAGAAGTAGTTGAAACAATTTGTATGTTTGAAAGATATTTTCCTCCTTCATTCTTCGACCCTATGGTACATTTAGTTGTTCACCTTGGACGAGAAGTGTTATTATGTGGTCCTGTTCAATTTCGATGGATGTATCACTTTGAAAGGTAAACATTCTTAGTAACCTTTCAATAGTATAACATGAATTTCCCTTAACTAATGAGGAAGGTTCCTTCTTTATTTGTAGAAACTATGATGAACGAGTCACCCAAGTCTAGGTTGATTAGGCCATCAACCAAAGGTTCTCCTGCTGCTAATACAAGGTCCTCCCATCGCCAATCTATTGCTCATGAAGAAGATGTGCCTCTCAATAATAATCAGGAAGAATTTCTAGTTAACTCTACAGAGCATGTCACTCAAAACAAAAGAAAAAGAGGCCCAACAAAGCTGAAAGGTATTGCTCTCCAACCTGATGGTCGTATTACTGTAAGGTTTAATGCAAGAGGGCAAGTTGTAGGGGAAGGCTCGGTTAGTCTTTCATCATTTATAGGTCCTCTTGTAAGGGAACTTGTACCATACACAATAGCTGATTGACGAAAGGTTCCAAAATCAATGAAAGATATTTTGTGGTCAACAATCCAGGTTCTAAACTTATATTTATTCATGTGTTAAAATCTTTTATTTTTAGGTGAATACTCATAAATTAATATTTAATGTGAATGCAGATAAGGTATAAGGTGGACAAATATTGGGAACGAGACTGGTGTATGAAAGTAATGGGAGACCTGTGGAGATCTTCCAAGTCCAGGCTAGTTACTAAGCTGAACGAGCTACCAAATGAACAAGAACGACTAAAATTAAAGCCTGATAATATCAAATCAGAAACTGAATGGAGAGTATTTGTGCGTGAAAAAACCAGTAAACAATTTCAGGTAACCAAAATTTCGATATATGTATTATATATATTCTGCTTATTACAAATAAATTGGGTACCATACTTATTTCAGTTTGGTTTATTATCAGGAGAAAGATTGAGAAAAAAAAAACACTCATTGCTTACTTAGCTGTTACATCTCTGATATTGATGAATTATAGTTTTAATGCTTTTGGTATCTATAATCATGGTGTTCACTATAAACAGTAGCAGGTTTAATTTTCATTAAAGTTGTATTTAGCAAAAGAAGTTCATTATTCTTTTGCACTTGTTGCTAAGGTTGTTTATAGTACACATTAAGTTATGCTTTCCCTTGTATTTAAAAATTGAATTGAGTATATATATAAATGTATATATTTGAGCAATAGTTACACTGTCATTTAAAACTTGAACTGAATATATATTCTATTTAAAAACTTGAACTGAACTATTTTCTTTGCTGCCATAGTTACTATTTTATTGCTGAAATATTTTTCTGTGTACTGTGTTTACTATTTCATTGCTAGAATACTGGTTCTGTATGTTTCTTTTACTGCTGGAGTGTTTACTGCTAGAGTGTTTATTACATACTCTTTTCTTTGCTGCCATAGTTACTGTTTTATTGTTGAAAAACTATTATGTGTACTGTGTTTACTGTTTTATTGCTAGAATATTGGTTTAGTTTTTTTGTTTTACTGCTGGAGTGTTTGGTATTCTGTATGTTCAATCGCTGGTTCATTTCTTATTTATTTTAGGCGATTAGCAATAAGTTTAAAGAGATGAGGAAGAAACAACTCCCACATACATGCAGCAGGAGAGGATATGCTCGAACAATGGATGACATGGTAAAAATTTAATAAATATTTTTGGTAGCTAAACATAAGAAAATATATGTTCTCTTTCTGAAAAATGTACTTGGATACAGAGTAGGGAAAGCTCAAAACCTGTAACAAGAGTTCAAGCTTTCTTAAAGACACACACAAAGAAGAATGGTGAACCTGTGAATTCACAAGCTGCTGAAGTTATTGTAAGTAATTTACCCTTTGTTTGTAGAAACATATGTATTTGTATGCACATAGACTTATTTAACAGCCAACTTGAAATGATTTATTGGAGAAGCTACAAGTTCTTGCAAATGAAAAACCAGATTCATGCACAACACAGAATACTGTAGAAGATGCTCTCACTATTATATTTGGTCCTGAAAAGAATGGTAGATCATTAGCTAATGGGAGGGGAGTAACTAATACAAAGTTAGCTATTCTAAGAGCAATAGATGACCATATTTCACAATTGGAATCAAATCAATGTGAGATGAAGAATAAAATGTCTGAGATGATGAATCTTATTAATACTATTGCAAAAAGTGTAAACATTTAGGTAAATTAAATTAATTGACTTCTGTTTATTTTACTCTATTCATTGAAAATTATAAATGACTAAATTATTCTCAAACTTGTAGGGGTTTACTCAACCAAGTGAAGCGGAGTCACACATGCCTTCTCCTATGGTAACTAAAATTTTAATTACTACCTATCATTTCACTTTTAATTTTTTAAGTATCAATATTATCTATAAATAAATATATATTTTATCATGTAATAGAGTGTTAATAATCTGAAGTTCACTCCTGAAAACAATGCTTGCAATTTACTTGATTGGAATGGAAGTGGAGAAATTGTTGCAGAAGGTCGATGGTCTTCTAGTGATCCTTTATGTGAGGTGCATCATCTTCGTCTTGGGCCTAATGCAATGAGAGTTTGGGTTGATGTTGCTAAGAAACCTACTGCATATTTATGGAGACCAACATCACATATGAGTACAATTGAAGAAGCGGTTGGTTGCACTGTTGCTTGGCCTTCTAATAAAGTTACAATGAGGTAAAATTTCATGCAACTTAAAAATGATTTATAAATAGTACAACAAATCAGCTGTAGTAACTAATTATATCATCAATATATATAGGAAATGAACATAATGGATGAAATTCAATTGTTTCTTGGTAGATATCTTTGGTACGTATCTTTGCATAAAATGAACTAATGAATGAACATGTGTTTTCAACTATTTTGGCTACATTTGTTTTCTTAATTTTATATATTTTTCACTCTTACAGGTGCACAACTAATGAATGAAGTGTAATATTTTGGAGGGACGCCCATGATCAACAAATTATGAATCAATTTGTTTTAAAACTTTTGCTTATGTATTTTGTCTTGCAATATACTCGTACTTTTGGGATATTGATATTTTAGCTTTATGTAGCGAACATATTAAGAATATTTGAATTTATGTTAAGGTATAATTTTTAATGTGTTATATGTTTATCATTTGTTGCAATTATTCATATGTTAAAAGATAAAAAAATATAAAAGTTTTTGTTATGCCATGAAATTGTTCATATGACAATTAATAAATGTTAGGAAAATGATTAATGATAACAATAAAGAAACGCTATTAAAAGTAAGGATGATTACAAACAAAAAACGCTATGTCTGATTACTAATTACATTTTCAAAACGCTATTACATATCTTTACATAATGTTTGAAAAATGCTATTAAAAGTAAGGATAATTACAAACATAAAACGCTACGACTGATAACTAATTACATTCTTAAAACGCTATTGTATATCTTTACATAACGATTTAAAAACGCTATTCACAGTAAGTACGACTACAAACATAAAACACTACGACTTATAATTAATTGCATTTTCAAAACGTTATTGTATATCTTTACATAACGTTTTAAAAACGCTATTAAAAGTAAATATTACTGCAAACATAAAACACTATGGTTGATAACTAATTACATTTTAAAAACGCTATTGTATATCTTTCAACATCATTTCTGCATAACGTTTGAAAAACGCTATTAAAAGTAAGTATTTTCAATTTAACATAATCAATGACTACATACATAAAACGCTATGACTGACATCTAATTATATTTTTAAAACGCTATTATATATCTTTCAATAGCATTTTTACATCATAATTTAAAAACGCTATGAAAAGGTCCAGACTTTTAATAACATGGGATAATATAGCGTTTGTAATAACACTATCGTTTGTTAAAGATAGAGTTTTAAAAACGCTACGGAATGCAGTTTTTCTTGTAGTGAATTCATAAGTCCGAGAATATACACAAAATTTTAAAATAGTCCTCAAATAGATTTCACTTAAGTTTGAGAAGACCCTCCTTTGACATGACATTTGTTTACCACAAAATTATATAATATTTCTTTTCTCAAATCATATGTGGGTCTTTTAGAAGCTACATATAACAAAATAGAATATCAGAATAATTAGTCTTTTTGTATATTAGTTTTCAACTCAATCTCTACTCATAAATGAAACCTAGATTCATATTGTACGCCCTGATTTTCCCACGGGCTGATTAGCAAGCCGAGCTGCGGCCTAACCATGATTACCTCATGATCATCCCCAGGGGCCGGAGCTTCTGTCGTAATGTTGTGCCTTCTTAGCTCGAGGAAGCCCCAAGAGCTCGCCTTCACTGCCCAAGGCCGGGGCAGGGATTCCGGAGGCCGAAGACCGAGCTAAGTATGAAGCTCGTGGTACGAGCTTCATATGGAGGTTGTGACCCTTTGTGAAGTCAACACACGCAGGGTAAACGTGCATATATCAAGCATCACGTGTCTGATATCCCCCTGACTTCTCGGACACGCAGCAGGAACGTGCGTATTTAGACACCCACGACTGGGTTGGGCCGTGCGGCCCATTACCTCCTTACCTATTGATTTGACCACACTTATGTTTCAGGTTTAGGAATTAATCATGAATGTCACAGAATTGATACGACAACTAAGAAGGTCACGGGATGACCTTCTTACCAACTTCCAGGTGCTTTCTCCTATGAATATGGAGACCCTGGGAGTTGATAGGGGTTGGAAAAATAATCTCTGGTAAGAAATACTCTGTAATCAAATACTCAGTGTAGATCAATAATATTGACTAGTGGAGTAGAAGGATTTTAACCTTCGAACCACTTAAAAAACGTGTCTTGAGTCACCTCTTTCATCCTCTAAGATCATATATCTGTTTCGGTTCTACATTTGGCACTAATCCCTTTCTCTTATTCTCTTAATTACCTGTTGGCGAAGAACCGCGTCAACAGTTTGGTGCTTTCATTGAGAGCAAGTTCGATTAGTGCTGCTGTAAACATCCAACTATGGTGACTACTCGGTCCAGGCATGGTAACGAGACAGAACAACATGATGGGCAGGAGGCTCATCATACTACCATCCCGGATGAACAAGTTCCTGAAGTCCAACAGCGGCCAGGAAAACAGCCGGCGGGCCAAGGTGATACTGGTAGTTCGGCGCCCCGGCCGCCTAATCCAAACCCATGTTATTATACTGCGGTGGAGATGGAGAACGCTCAGCTGAGGAGTCAGTTAGCAACAGCTAGTCAGCAAATCCAGGATATGCTGGCCCGGCTACCCCCTCTCACAACCGGCGTTAACATCGGAGAGAGGCAAGGCGAGGCTCCTAACAGCCAACTCCACCCCTTCATCACACCGTCAAGAGGCAAACTTCGAGGAAATGCCTAGGGTCGGACAACAACAATACAACCGTTCGGTCAGGACGTCGACTCCTAGCTCACAACCATCCCCGAGAACGCCCAGGGGAGCTCGAGGAAATTCCCGAAGGAGATCCGGGGAAGGCTCGCAACGTCAGCCCATCCCCGATGACCGTCCTGCGCCTCGTCCAGATCGCCCGGCGCGGGACCAGCAGGTTGGCAGGGCCGAAAGGCCCCCACCAAACTTGATCCGTCCAGACAGAACTAGGATCGCCTCCCCAGTCAGGCATCCTCCATCTCCGATCAGATATCCTTCTCCTCCTCGGCCCGTCCGGGACATCCCAGCCTATGGGAGTAGTAGGAGAAACTCGCCATCAGCTGGACCTTCCCGGCGCAGCAGGGCGCCAGGGGAAAGCTCAAGTCATCACCACCAAAGGCGGACTCTAAGTCTATCCAGCAGGAGCCACTAGACTGGCAGTCGCCGGAGTGATCTCTCCGGGGGAGACCTTCATCAGCGTTTAAGTTCAGCACAAAGTCACCAGACCACCCAGGGAGGTGACCTGCGAGATCGCCTCAACTCCCATAGAGGGGACAGAGCAGGAGGAGATAGTCAGACTCGCTCAGGGGGGGCCCTGTCCGAAGTACGCAACGGGGGGAATGTCCCAAATAACCTATCTCAAGATAGGAGGGGCAATAACCCACCAAATGTGTACAATGGATCCGGAGCTGTTGAACAGCCCCGGAATAACCAAGGACATCAGGACCAAACCCTCGAGCGCCTGACTCAGATGGAGGAGTTGATGAGGAAGCTCCTGTCTGAAAAAGAAAAAGACGAATATGATTCAGGGGACGAGATGGAACTCTTCGCACCCAATATAGCATCAACGGCATACCCATCTGATTTCCGTATGCCTCACTTGTCAAAGTTCAACGGGGACGGAGACCCGTCAGACCATTTAGGGATGTTCAACACCCTAATGATGGCCCATAGCATTGGCCCGAAGCTGCGATGCTTAATCTTCCCTTCCACACTGATCGGACCTGCCAGACAGTGGTTCAAGCAAAGTAAAAGACAGTCAATCAGTTCCTGGAAGACCTTCTCAGCCGACTTCAAAAGGGCATTCCGAGCCTCCCAGGCCGCCCGTGTTCAGGCCGACTCCCTGGCTAACGTGAGATAGCAGCCCGATGAGACTCTGAAGGCCTACCTGAGCAGATTCGCGAACGTCGCTGCTCGGGCTAGAGACGCGGATGATAGCTCCAAGCTCATGGCCATGAGAACCGGAATCCTTGTCGGAGGAGACCTATGGAAGGATATACAGAGGAAGGGAGTCAGCTCGGTCAACGAATTCCTTAACAGGGCCCAAGAATGGATAAACTTGGAAGAAGCCGAAGCCTCAGCTGCGGGAACCAGCCAGGTTCCCGATCAGCCCGCGGGAGTAGGAACGGAGGTCGTGGCAGCGACCCCAAACGTCGCACAGAGCAACCAGCTTGGTGGAGGAAAAAGAAAGGGCAATGGCGAAAACATTCAGCACGGCCAAAAGAAGAATAAGTCCGTAGATAAGTTTAAGCCCGTTTTCACGACGTATACCGAGCTCACCCAGTCCAGAGAGAGTATCTTCCTGGCCAACTCTACTCGGGTCCCCTGGAAGAGGCCGGAGCCATTGAAGCACCACAAGGGAAAGAGAGACACTTCCAAATTTTGCCGTTTTCATAATGATGTGGGCCACAATACCGATGATTGTAGGCATTTAAAAGATGAGATCAAGACTCTCATCCGAGCTGGTCCCTTGGCTCAATACTCGTGGAACAGGGTTCCAGCGAGTCGACCTGCTCCAGAAGCCCCAGCCAGTCAGCCCGGGTCTCGGGTAGATCAGGATGTCCCTCCTCCCGTGGTCGGAGGAGAGATATCCACCATCTCTGGAGGTCCGCACATGGCTGGCACAAGCAGAGGTGCCCAGAAGAGATACGTGAATGAACTAAAGGCTCATAACGGAGTGAAGTTCATCCTGGAGCAGTGTCGGTCAAAGCAGCAGCGATTGGAGAGGCAACCAATCATTTTTATAGAGGAAGATGCAGGCCATGTCCAGTTCCCTCACAATGACCCCTTGGTTGTAGCAGTCCAGCTCGCCAACCAGCGAGTGAGGAGGGTACTGATAGACAACGGGAGTTCGGTGAACCTCCTATTCCGATCCACCTTAGAGAAGATGGGTCTGACTGTCGCCGATCTAAAGGCAACCTCCATGATGCTGTATGGTTTTTTAGGAGAAGGATCAGTAGCGATAGGGACGATCTAGCTGGTGATCACCCTAGGAGAAGAATCTCGGACAGTATCCAAACTACTCGAGTTCGTGGTCATAGACTGCTCCGCGGCTTACAACGCCATTTTGGGCCGACCTTCGCTCATAGCTTTCGAGGCCATCACTTCCATTTGACACCTCGCCATGAAGTTCCCTACTTCAACAAGAATCTGCACTATCTAAGGCGATCAGCTCGTTGCCAGGGAATGCTACAGCATTTCCATGAAGGGAAAATCTAAACCCGGGCAGCTGGCTATGGCCATTATGGGTGAAGAGGAATCTTAGGAATCCTCAGCGGACCCTGAGATTAAAAAACCTCAAAACGCCAAAGGGGGAAATGTCGCTTTAAATGAGGATATTGACCCCCGAGTAGGCTAAGACAGATCCGAGCTCCAAGCTATTGAGGAGCTTGAGGAAGTGAACCTTGATCCACAGAATCCGTCACGGAAGGTCAGGCTCGGGAAAAATCTCTGTAGCAAGAGGAAGGCGGAACTGGCTACGTTTCTCCGAGCTAACTTAGACGTATTTGCCTGGTCCCACGAGGACATGGTGGGGATTAGCCCGAGTGTCATCATGCACACGCTTCATCTAGATAAAAGCATTCCTGCCAAGTCTCAGAAGCAAAGACGTTTAGGAACAACCCGGGCTGAAACCCTAGAAGAAGAAGTATCCCGGCTCAAAAAATGTGGCTTTATCCGTGAAGCCAAGTTTCCAATTTGGGTCGCCAACCCTGTGCTAGTTCCAAAGCCCAACCGGAAATGGCGGACCTGCATCGACTTCTCCGACCTGAATAAAGCCTGCCCCAAGGATTGTTTTCCATTGCCAAGGATTGACCAGCTGGTGGATGCCACAGCGGGGCACGAGCTCATGTCCTTTATGGACGCGTACTCAGGCTACAATCAGATCGCGATGAATCCGGCGGATCAGGAACACACCAGTTTCATGACCCCAACTAATGTCTATTGCTATAAGGTCATGCCGTTCGGTCTGAAGAACGCCGGAGCTACCTACCAAAGACTAGTAAATAGAATGTTCGCTGACCAGATCGGAAAGAACATGGAAGTGTACATTGATGACATGCTAGTCAAGTCAAAGGCTGTCGATAACCATGTTTCCGACCTGGAAGAATGTTTTAAAATACTACGAGAATATGGCATGAGGCTCAATCCCAAGAAATGCACTTTTGGAGTCGCCTCAGGGAAATTCCTGGGGTTCATAGTCAATACCCGAGGAATCGAGGCAAACCCCAGTAAGATCAGGTCTCTGCTCGAGCTTCCTTCGCCCAGGTCACGGAAAGATGTCCAAGGCTTAACAGGAAGAGTGGCAGCACTCAATCGGTTTATTTCCAAGTCAACCGATAAGTGTTTGCCCTTCTACAACCTGCTCCGAGGAAACAAGAAGTTTGAATGGACAGTAGAATGCGAAAGCGCATTCCTCGACCTGAAGGCACATCTGGCTGAACCACCCGTGCTATCCAAACCCAAGGCAGGAGAGCCTCTTTTTCTCTACCTGGCTGTCACTGAGGATGTAACTAGTGCCGTACTGGTACAAGAAGAGGACCAAGTTCATAAGCCAGTCTACTACATCAACAAGAGACTTCTCGGGGCAGAATCGCGATACCCACTGATGTAAAAGTTGGCGTTCTGCCTAATCACGGTCTCGCGAAAGCTTAGGCCATACTTCCAATCTCACTCAGTACACGTCATGACCGATCAACCTCTAAGGCAGGTTTTGCAAAAACCTGAAGTATCGGGACGTTTGTTAAAATGGGCGGTCGAACTCAGTTAGTTCGAGATTTTCTACACTCCACGAACTACTATAAAAAGTCAGGCCCTCGCCGATTTTGTGGCAGAATGCACGGGATTCCAGGAGGATCCAGCAGAGGGCTCACCCAGGTCACCTCGCCCCAATCGTTGTGGAGGATCTTTGTGGATGGTTCTTCCAACGAGAACGGCTCCGGGGCCGGAATCATTCTGATATCCCCCGAGGGACATAGATTCCACTCGACGCTAAGGTTCGGGTTCAAGGCCTCCAACAACGAGGTCGAGTACGAAGCTTTGTTGGCCGGGCTGAGGATAGCCAAGGAGTTAAAGGCGAGCTCCGTCCAGTGCTTCAGTGACTCCCAGCTTGTGGTTAACCAGGTTCTGGGCGAGTATCAGGCGCGGGGACCTAAGATGGCCGCCTATCTGGCAAAGGTAAAAGCTGAGCTGTCCACATTTGAACGAGGATCGATCGAACAGATACCCCGGGAACAGAACGCTAATGCAGATGCTCTTGCCAAGCTCGCCACCTCGGGAGAGACGGAGACCTTGGGGTTGGTGCCAATAGAATTCTTGGAAAAACCAAGTATAGAAGGAGACAGGGCTGAGGTTGAGATGGTTGACGCCAGGCTGACCTGGATGACCCCCATTCTTGAATATCTCGTTGAGGGCAAGCTTCCTGAAGGACGTAACGATGCACGGCGAATCCTGTATCAAGCTCCTAGATATACGATAGTTGACGGGGTGTTTTACCGACGTGGGCACTCCCTACCTCTCCTCCGGTGCGTTCTTCCAAGTGAAGCGAAGACCATCCTGCAGGAAGTCCATGAAGGATTCTGCGGAGACCACACCGGGGGGCAGAGCTTGGCCTTAAAGGTTCTCAGGCAAGGGTATTACTGGCCAACTCTGTCCAAAGACTCGATCTCGTACGTGAAGAAGTACGACAAGTGCCAGCGATTCGCAGCAGTTGCCCGAGCTCCTCCAGTCGAACTGAAGATGATCTCGTCCCCATGGTCGTTTTCCGTTTGGGGGATAGACTTGGTTGGCGCCCTCCCCACTGGAAAAGGCGGGGTCCGTTACGTTGTGGTAGCCATCGACTACTTTACTAAGTGGGCTGAGGCAGAGCCGTTGGCAACGATAACGTCCAAAAAGGTGCTTGACTTCGTGGTTAAAAGCATCATTTGTCGCTTCAGCCTGCCCAAGAAAATCATCTCCGATAACGGCACTCAGTTCGACAGCGATCTGTTCACTGAGTTCTGTGAAAGACATGGGATTGTAAAAAGTTTCTCCTCCGTGGCCTATCCTTAGGCTAATGGCCAGGTCGAAGCTGTCAACAAGACCCTAAAGGCGAGCCTCAAGAAAAGATTAGATGAAGCAAAGGGGGTCTGGCCAGAACAGCTCCCCCAAGTCCTGTGGGCATACCGGACCTTGCATCGAACTCCTACGGGTCATACTCCCTTTTCCCTAACCTTTGGGAGTGAGGCAGTCCTCCCCGTGGAGATAAAGGTTCTTTTGCATAGAGTCCAGTCTTATGACCAAGATCGAAACCATGAGCTCCTGTGCCATTCCCTCGATCTGGTTGAGGAAAGGCGAGAGGATTCACAACTCCAGCTCACCCATTATCAGCAGAAAATCACCCGCTACTTCAACACCAAGGTCAAAAAACGCGCTTTTAGCATGGGCGACTTGGTCCTGAGGAGAGTTTTCCTCGTCGGAAAAGATCCCAAAGATGGAGTTTTGGGACCGAACTGGGAAGGACCATACCAGGTCATCGAAGTCATCAAGGAGGGAACTTATAAGTTAGCTCGACTTGATGGAGGGGCGGTCCCGCAGACTTGGAACGCCATCCACTTAAAGAGATATTATCAATGATCCGCTTGTAAGGCCTGGAAGGCCACTCTTTATGTATTAATGAAAATCAGCTTTTTACGCATATTTGCAAGTATAATCTTAAAGTAACCACGAAAGACCCTTTCCCAGTTACTTAGGGGGCATATGGTACCTGGATATAACCAGGTCTCCTTAATGACTTAGATGTTGATTCTTATCTATTGACCGTTGTTTTCTTAAAAATGCGAGATATCGATAAGGGTTAACGCTAACTAAGTCCTATCCTGGTTTTAACCGGGTCATAAAACTTAGAAGTTAATTTAAGTCTATTGATCGTTGTTCTTCTTAAAGAGCTCGAGATATGGATAAAAGTTAACATGAACTAAGTTTTCAAATTAAGTTCCTGGTTTTAACCGGGTCATAAAACTTAGAAGTTGATTTAAATCTATTGATCGTTGTTCTTCTTCAAGAGCTCAAGATATAGATAAAAGTTAACACGAACTAAGTTTTCAAATTAAGTTCCTGGTTTTAACCGGGTCATAAAACTTAGAAGTTAATTTAAGTATGTTGATCGTTGTTCTTCTTAAAGAGCTCGAGATATGGATAAAAGTTAACACGAACTAATTTTTCAAATTAAGTTCCTGGTTTTAACTTGGTCATAAAACTTAGAAGTTGATTTAAATCTATTGATCGTTGTTCTTCTTCAAGAGCTCGAGATATAGATAAAAGTTAACACGAACTAAGTTTTCAAATTAAGTTCCTGGTTTTAACCGGGTCATAAAACTTAGAAGTTGATTTAAATCTATTGATCGTTGTTCTTCTTCAAGAGCTCGAGATATAGATAAAAGTTAACACGAACTAATTTTTCAAATTAAGTTCCTGGTTTTAACTTGGTCATAAAACTTAGAAGTTAATTTAAATCTATTGATCGTTGTTCTTCTTCAAGAGCTCGAGATATAGATAAAAGTTAACACGAACTAAGTTTTCAAATTAAGTTCCTGGTTTTAACCGGGTCATAAACTTAGAAGTTGATTTAAATCTATTGATCGTTGTTCTTCTTCAAGAGCTCGAGATATAGATGAACGTTAACATGAACTAAGTTTTTCAAAAAATTGTAACCGAAATGCTTAAAGGCATGAAAAAGCGCAAGTTAAAAACGTCAAAGCAAATTGTCTTGAGGTGAAAACACCTCATGCAAAGGTTATATAAAAAAAAATACTTAAAAATATTCAAGGGCAAAAGAGGAAAAATGCCCTAAGGTCCTTCAGATGGCCCCTTGGAGGTCGCTGTCTCACCCTGCTCCGCAGCGCCAGAGCCTTCCCCAGTCTCCGAAGGCGGCGCCTCTTTCTCAAGGCGAGCTTGGAACTTCACCAGCAAGCGCGCCCAAAGACTCGGCGACATGAAGGAAAAGTCAGCCTCCGGATTGTAGGCCCAGTAGTGATAGAACAGATCTTCCATGGACTGCTTCGAAGTGGTTCGTTCGGCCTCCAGGGCGGCCTGGATCTCAGTCTTCGCGGCCTCGAGGTCTGTCCGCGAGGTGGCAAGGGAGGTCTCGAGCTCTTGGACCTTCGAGCGGGTCTTCTCCAACTCAGCCTTCGAGGTCGCCAGGGCATCTTTAGTCGCCTTAGCCTCCTGAAGAGAGGCCTGGTGCTCGGTCCTCATATCCTCGAGCTGAGTTTTGGTCCTGATGATGCTCCGGTGTAGGGCGACAACGCTCTGCAAAGACAAAAAGACAATGGCCTTAGGAAAAAGCAGGGCAAAGAATAAACAAAAAAACACAAGTTAAGGTTGGCTTACCGTCATGGCCATGCCTAGTGAAGACTCTAGCACATCCACCGGGCTCATTGTCTCAATGGCCCGGAGCTCCTTCTCGGTGAACTTGTATGTATAGCTGACGGCGTAGTTCGCCGACTCATACACCGTTCCCCGAAAGGCCTCGGGGATCTTCTCCAGGTCCTGGGGGTTGACTGGTATGCGTACATCGGAGGACACGATGGCCGAAGTCCCGACCTCCGTTACTGCACCCCGGGCGGCGAGTGGAGCTCGCGGAGCCGGTGGAGGCATATTGCTTCCCCCTGCAGCAGGAGGAACCGCTCCCGCAACCTGTGAAGCTAGGACTTGATCCTTCTCCTTTGCAGGAGACTTGGTGGGAGTCCTGACGGCGTTTTTGGACGTCCGAAGTCTTTTCATTTTTGGCCCAGCTGAGGGGTTCCCCCCGAAGACTGCACCTCACAGGCTCTCCTCGGGCTGAGACATATCTTCTGCTAAGGCAAAGACATGGTTAGTACGAGAATTAACGATCATGCAAAAACAAAAGCGAAGGGATAAAGAAAAATTCAAGTATGTGTACTAAGGGAATCCTACCCCCCGGGCTAGAAGAAGAATCTAAATCGATTACTTCCCGAGCTGGCGCAGGTTCTGGGTCCGGGTCTGACTTAGGGCTAGATTCCTCTACATATTGCCTAATCCCCGGAGCTGCGACGCCCCTCCGGAAGGAGGGCCAAGTAGGAAGGTTGGTCCCATACTCCTCGAATAGGATCGACCTAAAGGCTAGGGTGTTATCTACTACTACGGTCCCCCTAGGCCGACTATCTTGATAGTCCAGCACAAGCCGGTCAACACAATGGATCAGGGTTATGTTCAGGTCCGGATCGCTTCGGTGACGGTGGACGAGCTGCCTAGGATTGAACCTAGCCAGCCGGGGGTCTGCTGTGGCCCTATCTAGACTCCTAAACGTGTAAGGGTTACCTTGGCCAAAAGGACCCGCGGATGCTCCGGACTGGATCCTCTCCTCGTCCGTCACTGGGATAACCTCCAAGGTTCGCTTCCTGTTCCTCACGAGTGGAACTTCGTCGCCCTCATCCTCCTCATCTTCGTCTTCCGCGACCTCCTCCACGACGATGGGTCTGGTGTCGCAAGTTGGGGGAAGCCCCCTGGGCCTCCTTAGATTCAAAGTCTGATTTGGGAAAATCAGCTTACAAGCCACCATCGTCTCGTCCGTCACGAGCACCCGGTAGTCCTTCTCACTGGGGGGCAAGCCCGCCAGTGTCTCGTATTGACCCCCGAGGGTCGCAGATTTCTCTTTCCTCTCGAAGATAGCTGAAGGATTAATCCAAGTCAGAAAGGGACATAGGAATTGTACGAAATCTAACCTCCGAGCTAAAGATAAAAAGAACTTATGAGGACGATTGAAGTAGTGGTGCTCGCAGTTCTGGAACCCAGTTGACATGAAGAACTGGTCCTTAAAGTCATTAGGGTGGCTGGGCAGCTCGATAACCGCTGCCGTATTGGGAAACTGGGTTAGATAGTAAAACCCGTCGCCTCGCCCCCGCTGGTCCGAGCTAGCTTTGAGACAGAAGAAATATAAAATGTCTGCATGAGTGGGGACCTCCCACTCATGCTTCTGGAACAAATACCTCAACCCTGCCAGCAGACGGTAGGAGTTGGGGGGGAGCTGAAATGGGGCCAACCCCATGTAATTAAGGAAATCAACAAAATACTGATCCAGTGGGAGGAAGGCCCCCGCCTTAAAATGTTCGCCGCTCCAGGCCGCGAATGATTCGTCGAGCGGCGCACAGCTCCGCTCGCCCTCTGCGGCAGGTCGGGCCACCACGGATGCTCTCCCCAGGGCGATATTGTGGGAGAGGAAGATTTTGTTGATCTTCGTCTGGTCGGTGACCTTTGAGACGATCCTCTCCGCCTCAAAGAAGGCGTCGGGGGCGACCTCGACCTCCTACTCCACCGCCGGCCCAAAGTTGGGGATTGGGGAGTCCGGCATCACCGCCTTTCCTTTGTCTTGTTGAGGGGTCAAGCTGCTGACGGTCTTCTTGGGGGCATTCCTTTTCGGTGCCATCTGGTCACCTAACGAACAAAAGAAAACATTTCAGAAAAGGCGACCCAAGCATGAAGAAAAAGCAATCATTATTTGCACGAGCTAAGGTAAGCCCAGCCCGTGGAGAGTGGGACCACGCGGTTCAATGAACACGCGCCTATGCTCCCAACAGATCCCCGATTCCTCGGGATTCGTGTGTCAGGAGGGTCAGGATAGAATTTGCCTTGGGGGGAAAGTTTCAGTAGGCAGAAAATTGCAAAACCGCCTGTGAGGCGTGTTCCCTAAGCTACCCGGTTTTGTACCCAAAATTACCAAAACTCCTACCCAGAAAATTTTCCCCAGAAAAAGCATCCTAAAACCCATACTCTAAAATGGTTTCCTACAGCAAAGATACCCTAACCTAAAAAGGGCTTTCAACCTTCGTGTCCACAAAACCCAGTAAAACCTTGCATGCGGCTACAGTAAAATTTTTACTTATGCTACAGTGGCATATATTCTCAAAACGCACATGGTCAGGAAACTTACAGTGTGTGGCTGGGAGGTGGATGGAGGTGTCGCCTTTGTAAAAGCTTCGTCGATGTATTGGCTCCCAAAGCTTTGAAGAAATCCGTGCGCCTAAGCTTCTGAAGTAAAGAGAGAAGAAGAAGAGAAGTTTGAAAAATTTCGAATGAAAGGGTGGCCTATGCGTAGGGTGGCCACCCCCTTTTTTTTATATGCGTAAAGGATCACGTGTAGAGGGCCGTTGGATGGCCCTGATGAGGGATCCGAGGCCCTTCACTTGAAATACGAAACGACGGCTGGGCATAGGCTAGGCCATTAAATGCGGTTCTCGTAAGACGTGCCGTCACCACCCACGATGTTCCACGTATCAGGCGCCTGCGTAAAAAGTGGAATACGAAGAGTTCATGGGGAAGTCTAAAAGCCCCTACTGTGGTCTTATATACGACGTCATATACCATGAGCAGGAGCTTGGGGGGCAGATGTACGCCCTGATTTTCCCACGGGCTGATTAGCAAGCCGAGCTGCGGCCTAACCATGATTTCCTCATGATCATCCCCAGGGGCCGGAGCTTCTGTCGTAATGTTGTGCCTTCTTAGCTCGAGGAAGCCCCAAGAGCTCGCCTTCACTGCCCAAGGCCGGGGCAGGGATTTCGAAGGCCGAAGATCGAGCTAAGTATGAAGCTCGTGGTACAAGCTTCATATGGAGGCTGTGACCCTTTGTGAAGTCAACAGACACAAGGTAAACGTGCATATATCAGGCATCACGTGTCTGATATCCCCCTGACTTCTCAGACACGCAGTAGGAACGTGCGTATTCAGACACCCACGACTGGGTTGGGCCGTGCGGCCCATTACCTCCTTACCTATTGATTTGACCACACTTATGTGTCAGGTTTAGGAATTAATCATGAATGTCACAGAATTGATACAACAACTAAGAAGGTCACGGGATGACCTTCTTACCAACTTCCAGGTGCCTTCTCCTATAAATATGGAGACCCTGGGAGTTGATAGGGGTTGGAAAAATAATCTCTGGTAAGAAATACTCTGTAATCAAATACTCAGTGTAGATCAATAATATTGACTAGTGGAGTAAAAGGATTTTAACCTTCGAACCACTTAAAAAACGTGTCTTGAGTCACCTCTTTCATCCTCTAAGATCATATATCTGTTTCGGTTCTACATTTGGCACTAATCCCTTTCTCTTCTTCTCTTAATTACCTGTTGGCAAAGAACCGCGTCAACACATATATTTACAAAACCCAATTTTTTTTACTAACCAAGATTTATTTTCGCAACACTATAAAAGTAAAAAAAAATATTAATAAAATCTATGGAATGGAAATGAAACAAATAACAAAGAGATAAAAGAGACAAAGTTAGTGAAAGTGGGAAACAATGATCTGAGATAGTGGTGGAGACAGAGAGAAGAATAATAACCCTTCTTTGAGGGAAGAAGACAATGGTGATGGAGGAGCGACCGCGACAACAACGACAACCAGTCACTAGCGCGGAGACTAGAATGGAGGCTTGATGAAGAGGGTGAAGCATGAAGAAGAGGACACCAATGTGAGTAATAAGACAATAGCCTTCAAAGACTATAGAGCCGACCTCTACGCCCAACCTACAAAGCCACTCCAACGATTCTTCAACAATTTTTTGACTAAAATGTGATTTTGGAGTGGAAGGCAACAAATTTGGGATTTCAAATGTATAATAGATATATGACAGAAAAAAAGGAAGGAAAACAGTTGCCAGTAGCTAGGGGTATATAGGTATTTTGATATTTTTTATTCAACAGATGCAAATCTAATCGTTTAACATAAAAGAAAACACATCCAAGGACTCTTACCTATTGAAGAACTAAGTCCCTCAAAAATGAAGTGAGGGTTTAAAGAATTGCCTATATAATATTAGTTTAGTATTTTAAAAAGGGAACTTAATCTATTTTATTATTTTTGTATTGTTTTAATATTTATTTTTCGTAATTTAATGTTACAATTCAAAATGACACATATATTTTCAGTTTTCATCTCTTCAACTTTTCTTCTTTGTGACGTCTTCTTTCTCCTCCCTCTTTCGTCGAACATTTTTTGAGAGAGCCTCCTATTCAGTCGTCTCACCTTCAACTCAAATTATTTCATCATTTATTATTGTTTTTTATTATTGTACATTTGTTACTAAATTTAAAAAAAATCAAATCTATTTTTTTTTGTTCCAGCTTTTTCTTCTACGTTTTTATAAAGATCGTGACTTTTTTTTCTTTCTCTTGGTTAAGTAATTGATTACTTTCACATTTTCATATATGTTTTTTTCTTTTACAATTGAGCGTTCTCATCAAGATAACTTGTTACCCATCACATTTTCATATCGAATTTTTTTTCTTTTAAAATTGAATGTTACCTTCAAGGTAACTAGTTACTCATTCGCGTTTTCATATCTATTTTTTTTTATATTCCTATCAGGGTTATTGGTTACCCATTCAAGTTTTCATATTTTTTTTTTCTATATTAGGATGTTCTTACTAGCATAACCAGTTACTCATTTACGTTTTTTTTTTCTTCTGATTTGAATGTTCCCATCAGAGTAACTGGTTACCCATTCACGTTTTCATATCTATTTTTTTTCTTTCCAAATTTGGATGTTCCTATCAGGGTTATTGGTTACTCATTCAAGTTTTAATATCTATTTTTTTCTTCTAGATTTGGATGTTCCCACTAGGGTAACCGGTACCTATTTACATTTTCATATCATATTTTTTTTCTAGAATTGAATGTTTTTATCAGGATAACTGGTTGCTCATTCACGTTTTCATATTTATTTATTTTTAGATGTTCTTATTAGGATTAATTTAAAAAGAAAAGGCTGAAAAAAATTGAATTGAATTTTTCTATATATAGTAGAAAAAACACTAAAAACACAATAATAAATGATAATAAAATAGTAAAATAATTATGTAATATTAAAATATATGTGAAAAAAAGAAAAAAAATGAGGAAAAAAGAAAATAAAAGAAGAAAAGAATAAGTAGAAAAAAGAAGGAAAAACAGAAGGAAAAAAAGTGAAAAAAAATAGAAGGAAAAAAAATATAAAAAAATAGATGATGAAAGAAAAAAAAGAAAGATAAAGGAAAAAAAAACTGAATAAACACAAAAAAAATAATGAAAGAAAAAAAGATGAAGGAAAGAAAAGAAGAAAAAACGATGAAAGAAAAAAATGGCAAAAAAAGATAAGAAAAAAAGAAGGAAAAAATGAAAAAATAGAAAGAAAAAAAGTAAGGAAAAAAAGAAAGAAAAAATAAGTTGGAAAAATAGTAAAAAATGAAGGAAAAAATAAATAAAAAAAATAAAATTACCCTAAAAATCAAGTAAAACATAACTATCATTAGAAATGTGGCATAATTATATTTTTTTTTTCAAATTTATGGGAAAAAATCCCATATTATGAACTTCCAAATAAAAAAGTCATCAAAAAAGTGGAAACGTTAAATGTCCATATTTTTGTAAATCGACAAAAAAAAACCCTAAATATAAAAAATTCCTTCATTTTTTCTAAGCCATGGGTTTGTGGCTGAGACCTTAGGTGTTGGGGAGCTTGTGGTGGCTATGGTTTTGTGGGTTCGTGGTGGCCATAGATTTGTGGTTGGGCTAGTTGTGGCTATGATGTTTTGGGTAATGCTCTTATGGTTTGGGCAGTTTTGATGTCCTTTTGTTTTTCTCTTGTGTTTAGAGCTTTGATTTTATGTTTTAGATTTTGATTTTTGTATCAATCTACTATGATAAGTTGGGTTTGTGTATCAATTGTTGTAATCTTGTTATTATACATTATAATAGACTTTGACTTTATGGTTTGTTTCCTTATTATCTTAGTAGCTTATGGGTTTACATTGACGCCAATACAAGTCATCTACAACATCACCATTACAGGAGTAAGTTCCATAATTGACACCTAAACTTCTTAGCTTCAATTATAAATTGATGCTTAAATTACTTTTTCTTAAAATGAATATTGTGGAAAGAAAAAAAAACCAAAATAGTTAGTTGGTAATAGTGGGAGTGAGCTTGAGAGAGAACATAGTGCTTAATCTCTTCTGTGTAAAAATATGATCATAGAAAAATGTTAGTAATGTTCTTCGTTTCTCTTGTTAGATGGCCTAGTTTGCTTACTAAAGAAACCATCATAAAGTATGAATATCGAAAATTATCTAAAGAAGAGCTTAAGCTTTGTTTGGACGAGCCTCAAACTAATAACTTGTTGCTTAGGGCTCTAATGATGATAATCAGCTAATCGAGGTTCTGGCCTCTATATTTATAATGGGTAAAGATCCAATAAGCCTTAACATATATGGGTCTTTTAGGCATGAGTTATATACATAGGGAACTTTCACTTTACACCTAATGGTGTATCCTAATTAAAAAAAATATATCATCTACTGTTCACCCTTCAATTTGATGTTATTGATTTCCCAACTTCCCAAAATAACCCTTCGTTTATTTTTCTATCACTTCTCTCCTCTCTCTCTCTCTCTTCTCTCTCTCTCTCTCATGATAAGCTCACTCTCCCTAACCAAACCCACGATTTGCACAAGAATACCACAATCACAACCACATTTCGTTGTAGAATAGTTGAACACATCTCCATTGTGGTTCTGAAGATCCCAATATCCAGGGAAATATCAATTTTTATGGATATTGGAGGAGAAAAACCATGCCATGGGTAAGAAGATTGTTTATTTTTTAAGTGTTCGGTGTTGTTTGTTTACCTCTTTTTTTTTGTTATTTCAAACAGATTTGAGAATAGCTTGGTGTATTTTTTTGCTTTGTCTGTGAGTTTTTTTTATCTGTAATTTTTTGGGTATTTATGTGTTTTCTGCAACTATTTTGTTCGATAGGTGCTCGATAAGATGTAGGAGATAGGCTCAATTTTGAGCTCGATAAGTGCTCGATGATGGCTCGATATATATATATATATTTATTTGCACGATAGGATTCGATTGGGTCGTAGATTTTGGTTTGGTAGTTCCTCGATGGCTGCTCGATGGTTGCTTAATATGGGCACAATGAACACATTTGTATCAGTTGGATAAGGGTCAGGTTGGGTGAATTTATCTATTATATATGTTGCTCGATAGGGTTTTTTGTTAAATCTGTAAATATATATATTTACAATTTATTTTACCAATTCCTTGTTTTTTTTCATCTCAGGTTTCGATGTTTATGTTTTTGTTTCTTATAATAGTTGTTGATTGGTTTTTTAGCCAACTGACGCAGAGTCAAATAACTAATTATAGAGCTTATACTTAGACAATCAATGAATCATAAATGAGCCAAGAACCTGATAATAATGAGCAATAAATAATAAAGAACACCTGGATTTATAGAGGTTCGACCCCAAGATTTGGTAATGACCTACTTCCTCTTAGATTTGTATTGATCTTAAGGGTTTACACAAGATAATAAGTGAATAAGGTATATTTCTAAGTGTAAATAACAATACAGAATGACAGAATCGCTGCTAAGTACCAAGCCAGGATGCTTGGTATGTTTCTAGTACTGATCGGTAAGCAATTTTCATGAACCCCCTCCCACTGCGGTGGAGGGTTTGCATTTATACTAATATTATCGCCCAGACGTTGCGCCCGAGTGTAACTGATGGGAAATGTCCATATATTCTCACAGATGGTTGCTTCTCTATTCTTTAGGAGCTTTGACAAAGTTTTCTGGGCTGTTAAATGCTCTTTGCGGATGGTTGGGCGATCCCTGCGGAGAGCTAATGGTGAGTGTAACTACTTTCATTCGAGCAGGTATGTTTGTTCGTCATATCGACCAACTGCTCTCCAACAAGCATATTGAACAGTGACTATTATACTGCCCAGTAAATTTTCTGGGAATCCTGTCGACCAGTTGAGCCTCTAGAGATAGTATGTTGATCAGTAATTTGTCGTATACCCTGCAGGTATACACCGACCAATCTGCTAGGTGGTCTACCCAGTCTGCTCCACGTGTCCAAGTTTGATACCACGTCAGACATGTCAATTTTTGGGATAACATTTGCCCCCCAAGTTTGCAATAGTGGAAAGGCAACATTAAAACTTCCTTCTGGGGACCATACTGTCCAGCCTGGTTAGGGGTACACGCCCCTTGCTACGTGGCACGACACCTGGTGTAGTTAATAGCCTTTAGTATTCCAACAAATGACCTATCAATTTTTCCCGCCTCTTTTTGGAACCATAAAGCGTCATAATGTTCCTCCACTACTTGTACCGTGTGGTCATTAAGGAGTGGCTGACACACTTGACAGTTGAGGCAAAGTGATTGGAAGGACGTGCTGACGTGTTTGGGGAGATGTGCCTGCAGCAATTAAAGAGACGACTCATCAATGTTGCGTGAGGAGAGAAGGTGACACGCTCGGCTTATACATAGTCTCCCTCTTCCCTAATATCACTTTTCACTGTCCCTTTTCTAGACATTGCCCATATTCGGAGCTCTTCGAATCTTCAAACCCCCACACCGACCATCGCTTAGTCATGCTTTACTGAAGCCCTTCGCACCGTACTTGCTCCGGCCGCTTGCTACTAGCAAGTATTTCATTTTCCCTCTTGTTATTTCTGTAAAAAAATGCTTTCTTTTTTCCTTAAGTTTTCATAGTTGTGACCGTGGGTAATTTTCTTGATAAATCCCTTAGATTCCTTGAATGCATGTTGCTTGAATTTGTAAATAGATGATTATTTTGAGTGGCTCTCGGCCTGGGTAACCTATTTAGACCCCTGATTTTGTAAAAAACTGGGTTTTAACACCCCCACTTTGTTGATTTACGTTCGGTGTTCTTAAAGAACACCAAGAACAACACTTGAAAAACTTTTTTGGGGGAAACCCTCCACTTTATCGGGTTTACTTGCCTTTGATCTGATTTGCTTGTTGTTCGGTATGTTGTACCGAGTTTGTTCTGGGCTGGTCGGTATAGCCTATGTCATCCCTACCGACCAGTACTATTTAGTGCTCTCACCTCACCTTTCTCTTTTTTCTTGTGTGCGCAGAGGGAAGGTGACCACTGAACCAATTTGTACCTCATCACTTGGAACAATCAATGGCCCGCATCAAACAAACTAACCATGGTGTGGAGGAAGAAGATCCCCATGTGGCACATCATGCCACCATCGGGGATGCGTAGGAGGTCCCACCCTCTGAGGAAGAGTCGAGCACCTCATGGTAGGAAGGGGAAGCCGAAACAGACTACGCCACAGAGATCTATACTGAGGCCATTCTCAATCCTGCATCAGAGACAGAGGAGGCTCCTCTGTACGTAGCTCCCACCAGCACCATTTCTAATAAACAACTGCAGAACATTATAGAGCATTTCAAGCTCGAAGATGTTTCAATCCTCAAACCTACTGCTTCGCAAATTGTCGAGCACCTCGGACCCTAGTTCTGCGCTTGGAGCAGATTTCACATTAACGCTGGTGCCATCCTTCCACTTCTGCCATACTTCCGTGGTGTGGTAGATTATTTTGGGCTTTGCCCCACCCAGATGAGTCCTAAGGGTATATGGTTCCTTTCAACCCTCTATGTTTTGTACAAATTCTTAAACTGGCAAAGTGCCAACTGCACACGAAATAAACTATCTCTTTGACCTCAAGTCCAGCCCTCGATAAGACAGGTTAGAGTATTTTTACTTTAGCCACTGAGACTCCAACATTTACTTGGCGAATACTGAAGGTATCTCAAAGGTTGGGGAGTATGTTAGTCAATACTTTTTCACATCAGACATTGCTGCTAATCACCTGTCCTTTTGTCGCAATGGCCCCTTCAGTTGGCCAGCCCCCACTAGAGAGATGGAGAGATGGGCCAGAGAACTAGTTGCCATGGATCCTAGTTGCAAAGATTTGGTGACCTTGACCATCGCAGAAAGACTTGCGTTTGTCGAGCTCTACTTTGACCCCAACACAAGGGCCAAGGGTGCCACCTCTACCAGGCGGTCGCCCAGGAAACCCCCGTCCAGGACTAGGTCGCCTAGTCCACCACCCAGTAAGAAGTAAACCAAACCATCGATCCCTCCATCCAGACCCTACGTGGCCCACCGAACAAGAAGTTCGGCCAGAGTTGTTACCAAGGAGCCTGCTGAGCATGGTGCTCCAAAAACTGTCGCTGCCCCCCAGCTTTGAAATGGCAAGTAGGCTGCAATAGAGCATATAGATTTAGACTCATCAAGCAGTGATGGGAATCTTTCGATCGGGGCAGCCGACTGCTTGGGGGGGGGGGGGGGGGCGAAGAGGGTGATTTGACTCTCTTTTCACAACTTATTTTTACTTTTTCTTAATTTTG
Source organism: Humulus lupulus (assembly GCF_963169125.1). Classification (NCBI taxonomy): domain Eukaryota; kingdom Viridiplantae; phylum Streptophyta; class Magnoliopsida; order Rosales; family Cannabaceae; genus Humulus; species Humulus lupulus. Next base: position 79,383,474 of record NC_084794.1, on the reverse strand, counting down.
ATTTTTTTACATGCTCCGACCTTGCTCGGCACCTTTACTAATCTTTTGCTTTTATTTTGCAGATATGTCATCCGTCTTTTTAAATTTTTTTGCCCAGAAGCATACAAGCGATCCCAGCAATGAGGCTCCCTCATCCAAGCGTCAAAAAGTTGACTCACCTGCAAAAGCTACCGAGCAGGTCGAGAAGACCCATGAGAAGACTCCCTCTCAAAAAAAGGCACATACACCTTTGCACAAATCTGGCAAGAGCAAAGGACTCCCTGACGAGGAGGTTATCCATATGCCCACTACACCAGGGCTAGATACCCCAAGCAGAGCCCCATAAGGCGCTATTGAGGATCCTACTGAGGAGGTCCACGGGCCTTTTAAGAAAGCCACAACCATCCAGTAGGGACATTTCAAAAGGGTGTCCTCCTCCCAAGCTAGATTTATGGATACCCTAGTACATCCCTAGTACTAGTCTTCAGGATGTTGCCAGGGTAAGCAATTGATCTGCTCGGTGTTTAACTAATCTTTTTTCTTTGTTACTTGTTCTAAATTTCTTCACTCTGCATTGTAGGGCATGCTGGCTCTCAGCTACGCTCATCACCGCACCAAGGAGGTGAGCAAGCATGTGGCTGGCTTAGTAAAAGAGTCTAAGGACAAAACCTCTCAAGTTGCTCAGCTGACTTAGCAAGTCCAAAATCTTCAGCAGACCTCCAAGCAGATTTCCAAAGAGAACCAGGGGCTCAAGATTGCTGCCGAGCAGAGGAATCTTGACGTCAATCTACTGGAGAGGAAGGTGTAGGAGTTGAAAGACATTTCCATGAGGAATGATGCTGAGGGGAGATCCATCCAAGAAGAAAGGGATGTACTACCAAAGGCCCTGATGAAGAGAAAGCTATCATGGCTGCTAATGCTGCGCCCTACAAGGCTTTTGGCATGAGCACTTTCTATGACTTCTGGGTGCACAATAACGGGTGGATTATAACTATCTAGGGGAGGCTTTCAATGAGCTTATGCAATATTGCACTAAGCGAGAACAAGTCGAGGCCCAGATTGTGTCCACCGAACAGGCTCCAGTTTTCCAGGATCCTGCTTTCTCTATTGTCGAACAAGCCAACCCTCCTGCTCCTGAGGATTATACTTTGCCCTTTGGTTTGAATGCTTCAGCTGACACTTATGTTCCTGCCACCCAGCCTCAATACTTGCTTGCCGCCCAACCTCAAGACCAACCAACCGACCAGCTTCAAGACCAACTAACTCCCCAACCTCAAGACCCTTGAAACACTTAATCTTTTTAGCTTTTCTTTTATTTTTGCAAAGACAAAAAAAATGGCTGAGCTGAGTAGCCTTTAATCTCGAGCAATCTTTTAGTTTGATCAAAATAGCATGGTTGAGCTGAGCAGCCTTTAATCTCGAGCAATCTTTTACATTTCTATAAAATGCTTCTCGTTTTAACTATATGTATGCTCGTGCCTTTATTTTTTCTTGCTACTTGGCGTATACTATTTTTGGAGCTATGCTGCTTTGTAAATTGGAGCTATTCAATTTTTTTGAATCAATTGTAAACAAAAACTGTTCAACCCTATCTACAGAAATTATTTTATGGCTCTTTTTGTTGCTTGGTATATACTGAGCAATGCGCAAGCAATTTAACATTAATAAATATTAACGTTTTTAAGTCCTTTTAATTACACATTTTTTCTTATGTTTGTCCATGTATGACTAGTGTGCCCCCCAAGTGACCGAGCATGATTCATAACACGTGGGTTATCCTCTTGGTCTCTTGCTAATTGACCAGAGTTTCTCGTGATAACCTGCCCAGGACCACTTGGGTTTGCCAAAACCTAAAAAGGTCTCATACACTGCCGACAATTCGTGACATAAATCACTATTTAGCAAGGTAATCATTGTAAAGTAGTGCTTGTAAAAATGGACGAAAATCGTGTCTTATTGATTAAAAAATTAACCATACAAGCTGCGTTGCTACGCTATAGCTTACATTCATAAATATTAATTATTACATTAAATGGGCAAATCATGCCTATGCATAATTAATAAAGCTAACTCTGGTTGGTCTGTGGTAGGGGCAATTCGTGCATGTGTTGGCCAATCAACAATCATTTAAAAGTAATCTTTATTGGTAGTATTTCCTTAGGTGTTCCCCATTCCAATAACGAGGGACAGGCACTAACTGGAGATCCTGGTCATACCATGCTAGCTTGTACGTGCTAGGCAATACTATCTCCATAACCTGGTAAGGACCTTCCTAGCTTAGACCTAGCACTCCCGCCGAAGCATCTCGAGTTTCCAGGAATACTCTTCGCATGACTAAATCACCCACGTCGAACTTTCGCTCCTTAACTCTGGAATTGAAGTACTTGGCAACCTTTTGTTGGTGGGTAGTCAGGCGTATGTTGGATTTTTCGCGTCTCTCTTCAATATGGTCTAAGCACTCGGCTATCATTTGGTGATTACAATTTGTGTCATATGTTGTACGTCGGTGAGATGGTAGAATTACTTCTATTGGCAGCATTGCTTCATATCCATATGCAAGTACAAATGGGGTATCACCAGTATTTGTTCGCTTAGTAGTCCTGTACGACTAGAGTACTTCAGGCAGTTTCTCTGGCCAATTATGCTTAGCCTCTTCTAGACGCTTCTTTAGAGTGTCTTTGAGAGTTTTATTAACTGCCTCTACCTGCCCGTTTGCCTGAGGGTGCGAAACTGCTGAAAAACTTTTTGTGATGCCATGCTTTGCACAAAAATCAGTAAACAGTTACATGTCAAACTAGGTGCCGTTGTCAGACACTATCTTTTGAGGTAGACAAAATCTACAGATTATATTTCTTACCTCAAAGTCCAGCACTTTTTTAGAAGTGATGGTTTCCAGTGGCCCGGCTTCCGTCCACTTGGTGAAGTAATCAACTGCCACGACTGCATATTGTACTCCCCTTTTTCCCTTTGGTAGTCGACCAATAAGGTCAATTCCCAAAATAACGAAGGGACATGGGCTTTGCATTTGAGTAAGCTTGTTTGGGGTTGCCCGAAGTATCTTTGCAAATCTCTGGCACTTGTCACACCTTCGAACATATGCAAAGGCATCTTCGTTCATAGTTGGCTAAAAGTAGCCTTGCCTTAAAATCTTCTTAAACAGACTTTGACCCCTGCGTGATTTCCACAGAAACCTTCCTGTACCTCTTCCAGCAGTCGTCCTGATTTTGTTTGGTTGACGCACCTAAGAAATGGCATGGAAAACCCCATTCTGTACATTACCTCATCTAGGATTAGGTACCGAGCATATTATTTCATCAATTTCCTGGAATCATTACGACAGTTGGGCAGGATTCCGTGTTCTTGATAAGCTGCAATCAGGGTCATCCAAGATAGAGTGTTGTCTATCAGAAGGACTGGTTCTGGCAGGTTGATACTAGGTTTGACCAGGTATTCAATAGGAACTAGGTTGGCTTTGTCCACCACAACACTATTGGCCAGTCTGGCCAGTGCATCTGTTGTGGCATTTTGTTCTCTTGGAATCTGATGTTGTACTTCTTGAGCTAAGAGACCAGGTCTTTGATCTTATCAAGATAGGCCATCATTTTTTCTTCCTAAGCAGTGTACTCCCAAGAACCTGATTGGCAACAAGTTACGAATCGCTGTACATGTCCAAGACTTCAGCCTTTATTTCTTTTGCTAACCTAAGCCCCACAATTAATACTTCATACTCTACTTCGTTATTAGATGCTTTAAACCCAAAACAGAGTGCACAATGGATGCATTGCCCTTCAGGTGTGATGAGGGAAAGACTGACCCCAGACAGTTGATCGGTAGATGAGCCATCGATGTGTAGTTTCTAGACTTGGGGTTCTCCTTCGGAATGATAAGTGTTGAGTGCTGAGTGCTCAGTGTTCTACTCAGCACCTGTATTGGGCGGTGGTCTAAACACCGATGATTGCTCAACCATTTCTTCATCTGTTCCTGGTAACCCAGTAGATTTATCTACAAAATCTGCAAGAGCTTGGCCTTTAATTGTTGTTCGGGGTTGGTAGGTTATTTCATATTGTCCGAGTTCTATAGACCATTTGAGTAACCGGCCAAAGGTGTCCGGCTTTTGTAGGACTTGGCGCAATGGTTGGTTGGTAAGAACCTTTATGGTATGAGCTTGGAAGTATGGGCGAAGTTTTATAGATGACAAGAGCAAGCAGTAAGTTAAATTTTCACTGAGAGGATGCCTGCTCTCAGCTTCGACCAACCTTTTACTGACATAGTAAACTGGATGCTAAATCTTATTTTCTTCTCTTATCAGGACTGCACTTACAGCGTGTTGAGTCACTGCTAGGTATATGCACAGTTCTTCACCTTTCAACAGTTTTTAAAGAATCAGGGGTTGTGCCAGTTCTTTAGAGCTTGGAAGGCTTGTTCACACTCCTCGATCCATTCAAATTTCTTTAAGCCTATGAGGATATTAAAAAACAGAATACACTTATCAGTGGATTTGGACACGAATCTGTTGAGTGCTGCTATGCGTCCTGTTAGACTCTTCACGTCCTTGATCCTGGCTGGTGAGGGTATGTCCAACAGTGCCTTATCTTCTCGGGGTTTGCTTCAATTCCCCAAGAATTCACTATAAACCCCAAAAAATTTCCTGACCCTACACCAAAGGAGCATTTTAGGGGATTCAATTTCATTCTATAATGCCTCAAGATGTTGAAGCATTCATTCAAGTCCTCAATGTGCCCCCCAGCCTTTTTGGATTTCACCAACATATCATCCACGTAAACTTCCATTTTATTTTCTATTTGTTCTTTGAACTTACAGTTTATCAGCCATTGATACGTGGCTCCAGCGTTTTTCAAGCCAAACGACATAACTTTATAGTAGCACAGCCCCACATCCATGCGAAAGCTGGTGTGCTCCTAGTTGGGTGGATGCATACTTATCTGGTTGTACCCCGAGTAGGCATCCATAAAGGTTAAGATCTGGTGGCTGGCTGTAGCGTCCACCAGTTGGTCAATTCTCGGAAGCGGGAAGCAATCCTTCGAACATGCCTTATTTAAATATGTGAAATCTATGCACACCCTCTACTTGTTATTAGGCTTCGGCACTAATATGGGATTGGACACCCATATTGGGTAGAAGGCTTCCCTAATGAAGTTGTTATTTCGAAGCTTCTCCACCTCCTCCTTCAATGCCTTTGCCCTCGTTGGATCCAATAACCAAGTATTCAATATCGATGTTGAGGGCGTGGCTAATAATGGTTGGGCAGATCCCCACCATATCATCATGAGACCAGCCGAATACATCTTGGTTGTTCCACAGGAACTGGATCACGGCAGATCTTATGTTCCCGGACAACCTTTTCCCTACCTTGACTACCCTGGTCAGGTGTTTTGGGTCAAGGAGGACCTCTTCTAATTCTTCGACTGGACCCACCCCTGTATCAATATCCCCAAAATGAGGGTCCATATCCTTCCCCTGTTTTGGACTGCATCCTATTTCTGGTGATTGGGCTTTGCAAGCTATGCGGTGAAAACTGCCTTCTCTGCCTTTTTTTTAATGAATTATAACATTCTCTGGCCACCAGTTGGTTCCATTTGAGGCATCCTATACTTGCCCGTGTTGGGAATTTGACGATCAGATGGAAGACTGAAGTGACTGCTCGGAGGTCATACAAGGCTGGTCGCCCTATCATGACATTGTAGGGAGATGAGATGTCGATTACTACAAACAAAGACATTACAATATTGCTGTTAGGTGTCTTCCCCACTGTCAAAGGCAACCTTATGCTCCCTGCTGGAGCCATTCCATTCCCTGTAAACCTATATGGTAGCTGCTCGCATGGTTCCAGATCTTTGATGCTTAAATTCATCCTCTCCACGGTACTCTTGAAAATGATGTTGGCAGATGACCCATGGTCAATCATTGTTCGGGCCACAATCATATTAGCGATTTGTACTTCTACCACCAACAAATCGTTATGTGGATGATGTACGTGACCTGTGTCTTCCTCGTTGAATGTGATGGGCTCACACTCATAGCGAGGCTATTTGGGAGCACACTCCTGGACAGCTAGTACATCTTCCTCCTGCTCATGCCTAAGAGAATGAGCGTATCTTTCTCGATCTTTGCCGGAGTTGCCAGCCAAATGCGGTCTGTCGCAGATCATATCTAGCCGACCAACAACTGGTGGTGGTAGAAGAGGCTGATTGCTTTGATACTGCTGAGATTGTTGTTGAGGAGGCTGTTGAGGATGTTGGTCAGCAGTTGGCCGTACATACCTCTTCAGATGAGCATTGTTTTGTCGAATGAGGAATTCTATCTCCTCTTTCAGGTTTCATCCATTGGTTTCATGACCGTAGTCATTGTGAAATTGGCAGAACTTGGTCATATCTCGTCTACTAACATCCTTCCTCATTGGTGGAGGTCTTCTGTACGGTACGACAGCTTATGTGGCATTAAAAACGTCTGCCTGGGTCTCTAACAAAATGGAGTAAGTAGTAAATTTATTGTCATTCTAGTTACCACTACTTCTAGCCCCATTACTGTGTTTGCCATTCTTAGCCCCATTCTTTCCTCCCTCTGCAGGGTTAGTGATATTCCCAGCATTTGTTTTCCCCTGCTCAGCAACTGTCTGATTTAGATTATCCACCTTCCGCTCAGCCTCCTCAAGCTTGATGAATTCCTCTGCTCGATGAAGGAACTCCTAGGTGGTACGTGCAGACTTCCTTTTCAAATTGCTCAAGAATAGACTCTTTACTTTGACTCTTGTTTTGATGGCTATCAATTTACCGTCATCACTAAGGGATTTTACTCTAGTGGCTTCCCGCATAAAACATTGAATGTAATCCTTCAAAGATTCATTATCTCTTTGTTTTATGTCCACCAGGTCATTTGGCTCGCGCGAGAAAGGGCATTGCTGAGGAGAATTAGGAATAGAATGTGCGTACAAATCCATCCCATGATGTAATCGACCATGGCTATAGCTTGAAAAACCATTGTTGGGTGATTTCTGACAGGGTGGCTGGGAAGATCCTGCACCTGACATCATCCCGAACCCCCTGACATCCATTCTCGGGTCCCGAACAAGCTCAGGCAAAGCTATGTTGTTCGAATCCTGATTTTCCCTGCTACGATTAAGAGCATCTCGAAGGTCTTCACCTCCCATTGGACCCATTTGATTGAAATAGAGTTTGGCCGAGGTCTGCCCCAACATTCTAGCTGTCTGCTCGGTCTGGTACTAGAGGTACTCCCTGAAACCCCCCACCTTAGGGTGGTTGGTTGTTCAGGATATCCTGCCTTTGTGGGACAAACGGTCCTTCAGGCTGGTTACCTCTCTGACCTTGATTATGCTGTTGGCTTTGGTTATTTTGCTAACGAACTTGGCTTGCTGTCTCATCATGGTCATACCCATCAATATAATGGGATCTGTATGCGCTACTAACCTCCAGCTCATCTCTTCGCGATCTTGGTCGGTATTCTTGGTGTTGTCTGTACCGACTAGGTTGCTACTGGTAGTTTTTTGGGCTGACCGCTTCTATTCGGCGCTGGAGCTCGGGGGGTTACCATCCCGTCCTACAACACCAGGATTCCTGTCACGACCACTGCCATGAGATCTTGGCCAAAAGTTTCTGGCATGGTTCTATCCCATGCCACGCCTTGGCAGGACCTGCTCATCAGCTGGTAAGGGTCGCCTATTATTATTGGCTTGGGCGCCCCGACCAGACCTGTGACTCTTAGCTGGACCCTGATTCCCATTCTGAGGTTGAGTCTCTGGTCCATCATGACACCTTCACCGAAACCAAAAACGAGAGGACGTTGTTGGTTTTGGGCATAGTTCCAGCTGCAGTTCCCATACCTTAGGTTTGTTGCTGTTGCATATAATTGCGGATGGATTCAACAGCTTCTCGAGTCCGGCATTCCATGTCCTCCTGACGGGCCTGCACCTCCCGAGCATGTCAATCCATTCTTGAAAATCTCTCCTTTTTTTTCTTCGAAAGCCTCATTAAGGGCCTCCTGCATATTGGTTCCCCCTGGTTCATGGTGGCAAGCTGATCTTGCATCTGCCCCATGACTTCCATTATCTGATCAATCTTAGGGTCAAGTCCTTCAATATCTACACGAGGCTCGTACCGTCTAGGACCTCCAGCTCTAGATCCTGGCTGGTCGGTACCCCGTGCAGCAACTCCACCTAACGTTTCTGCATGGGTGATTCCAGCAGAGGTAGCAGCTCTGCGTCCTGGTGCAGTGGGCCTAGCAGTTTGCCCCCCGAGACCAGATGGATTCCTAGGCAGCAAATCACTTTGCTACCCATTTAAATTGCTCATTGATGGAACTTGGTGAGAGACTTCAGCCTCAGGCTCTGGAGGCTCTTGACTTGACCTTCTAGTTGAGACTACCATCTTTGCAGCAATAGAATCTGAATGTGATTATCTTAGGCTCTCAATGAAATCACCAAAATGTTGACTGGTTTTTTTAGCCAATTGATGCGAAGTCACATAATTAATTAGAGAGCTTTCACTTAGATAATCAATGAACCATAAATGAGCCAAGAACCTGATAATAATGAGCAATGAATAATAAAGAACACTTGGATTTATAGAGGTTCGGCCCCAAGAATTGGTAATGACCTACTTCATCTTAGATTTGTATTGATATTAAGGGTTTACACAAGATAATCAGCGAATAAGGTAGATTTCTAAGTGTAAATAATAATACAGAATGGCAGAATTGTTGCTAAGAACCAAGCTAGGGTGCTCGATATGTTTGTAGTACTAGTTGGTAAGCAATTTTTGTGAACCATCTCCCACTGCGGTGGAGGGTTTGCATTTATACTGATCTTGTCATCTAGGGGTTGCGCCCGAGTGTAACTGATGGGAAATATCCCTATATTCTCTCAGATGGTTGCTTCCTTATTCTTTAGGCGCTCTGACTGAGTTTTTTGAGCTATTAGACGCTCTTTGCGGATGGTTGGGCGATCCCTGCAGAGAGCTAATAGTGAGTGTAACTACTTTCATTCGAGCAAGTATGTATGTTAGTCATATCGACCAATTGCTCTTCTGGCAAGCGTACCGAGCAGTGACTATTATACTGCCTAGTAAATTTTCTAGGGGTCCTGTCGACCAGTTGAGCCTCTGGAGATAGTACGTCAATTAGTAATTTGTCGTATATCCTGCAAATGTACACCGACCAATCTGCTAGGTGGTCTGCCTAGTCTGCTCCACGTGTCCAAGTTTGATGCCACGTTAGGCGTGTCAATTTTTGGGATAACAATAGTGTTTGGGAAATGGATGGTAGGAAATGGATTTCAAGAATGCTCAGTGTACAGTGACACTGATGGAGAAGGATGTAAATACTTGCAACTTCTTTACATATTGCACAAGGTACTCTAGGTTGATAAATAGTTATATGGGTTGAAATTGGAGGTTCCTTACACATACAGCAACCAACCATTTACACTCATTCATGTTGAAAGTGATCTTGATCTCCGTGTATTCTTAGGAATAACATGCAAGAAATGATTCCCTTGTGTGTAAGTTTTGTTAAGAAGATTGTCATTGCAGATCCATCTCCCACTCTCGGCCTCACTGTTAACAAATTTAGTAGTGAGGTGGACACTTTTGTATAAGAAAGTGATCTTATGGACTGTTGATGTTGATATCCCAACTAGAGGTCCTACTGGTTTCCCAAAGGACATAATGTATGAGTATGACCCCTATGTGAATGACGATCCAGCAGTCGAATTTGGTGAAGAAAATGAGGAGGGGTCGGGGGACAATTCAGAGGCAAATTATAGTGCAGAAGTGCCGATTGACAGGTTAGACAATTTGCAATTCGAACAAGTACAAGAACAAACACTACCTTCTACAGGAACACCTACCAAGTGAAGGATGTCAAACACGTGGCACAAGCTCAAGCCATTCTGCTAGAACAGAAGATAACAGTAGAGGGGAAGTTCCAATATTTTCAAAAGAAGATCACACATAATGGAGTGCTCCCATGTTTACGAATGAATATATTATTGTTGGTTTTTGATCATGTGATTGACAGTGCAGCGGAAGCATGGGATAATAACAATTATTAAAGCATAAGAACAAATCAATCTAGGAACCATAACTAGAATGAGATCTTTCTCATGCGACATAAATTTGAATAAAATAGAAAATTACAAATATCTTCTATATGTAGAACACGTGTAGATCAAATAACGTTTTAGCCTCCTAACACACCATCTTCTATACTATGGCTCACACATAGAGAAGGAGACAAATGGATGTCTATGCTATTTGGTAGGATACTCAAGAGCACACTTTTAAATCTCAACACATGAGAGAGTGTTCTTATCACAATTCAGAGAGAACAAAGTTCTCTATTTTTCTCTCTTAGCAAATAACGTTAAATGCATCTTATCTCTTATTTTTTCTTTATGTTATATTCTATTAATATAACAATGGAAATAAGACCTAGCCCTAATCTTATTGGGCCTCTGCATGGGCCACAGTCCATTTGGACTGTGGTTGGCGCCAACTGCAGGGCTTTGGGCCTTATGATATTTTATCTCTATAAAATGCTATTTGTTGGGCCTTTATTATATTATTTTGTGTAGTATACAATTTCACCACAAAAGTAAATATAATTAAATTAATTTTCAATAAAAATTAATTTTACATAATTATCAATATAATTTTGTTTTTCATGAAATATTATTTCATAAATGATATTTAAAATATTATTTCACAAATAATATTAATTTGTGAGATTAAATTAATACTTTATTTTTTAAAAATTATTTCCTTTTAATACCAAAATCTTACCTCGATGTTATCGAGCTCGTACGGGGACAGTATGGACCCATAATTCTAAGCTCCAATAATTTAAATAATTTTACTATCTCTTACTCTCATTAATTAATTTATTAACTATGAATTATTCCACTAGAAATTCATAGTTGAACTCTCAAAACTATAGTCTTATATTATTAGAAGCTATTACTATAAAGTCGTCCATTAATTTAGTCATTGCATGAGTTATGACCATATACTAGTTGTTCATAATTAAAGCTAGGACTTAATGTCCATTAACCTCTCTAATTATATCTTTATCAATTAGTTCCATTGATCCTCTAATGAACATTATTCTATAAATTTATTTATAGAATGAAATTTATGCTCTAACAGAAATTGAGCGCTCTATGTTCAAGCCCCAAATCAACACTAAAAGGAACAACTAATCTTCTTTCATTTAAGTAAGGAGCAGATTCCATATATGTGAAGTATGTTCTTAGCCACATGTAGTTCTATGACTCCAAGATACCAGGAATTCAGTCATATGAATATTAAACCTTACCCGATAAGTCAAAAGTCATAAAAGCACAAATAGGAGTTCATTACTCACTTCAGGATTGATGTCAAGTCTCAAATGACCATCGATTGATGATTGTTAAGCTTCTATATTTTAACGGAGATTATCAGAAGTTCTTTCTTTCATCGTGTCCTAGCCTAATACAATCTATATTGTATACGGTACATCTATCTCTTTGTGTCGCTACACTTAATAGTCTGGATAAATTGATATGTCTTAAACAGAAGATAGACCATACTCATAATTTTTATTAAATAAAGCTCCCACTTTATTTAGCGATTATGGACAATTTTTATATTATTATCTTGAATTAAATCCTATTGTGTGTATATATATATCATTATACATATACTTAATTCAATACCACATCAATAATATTGGATCTTCATGATAAATGGCATGTATAATTAAATACAAATATGAGTGCAAAATATTAATTTTATTTAATTTACAGTAATCATTCATACAGAATTATGCTTTAAGGGTACAAATCTCAACAATCTCCCACTTGCCCTAAAGCAGATGAGATATGTCGCGTAATCCTAAATCTAAGAAATGACTATAAAAACTCATTGCAGACATCGTCTTCGTAAAGGGATCAGCATGGTTGTTTGCTGATTCAATCTTCTGAATGATTTACATCCCCTTTTTGTACTATCTCTATTATGAGGTGGTACTTACACTATATGATTGACACTCTTATGACTTCTCTGTTCTCTTGAGTTGACAACAGCGGACCGCTCTGTTGTTGTCACATTAGAGTACAATTGGTTTATCTATGTCTGGAACAATTTCCAGATCACCTAAAAACTTCCTAAGCTGTACAGCCTCCTTAGCTGCTTCGCTTGCAACATCGTATTATGCTTCCATGGTGGAGTCAGCAACACAAGCTTGTTTTATACTCCTCTATATAATTGCTCCACCCCAAGTGCGAAAATAGATCCAGGCGTAGATTTCAGGGAATCTTTTTCAAATTGGAAGTCAAAATTTGTATATCCGACTGAAATATAATTATCCCATGAATATACTAGCATATAGTCTCTCGTTCTCCTTAGATACATGAGAATGTGTTTGACTGTTGTTTAGTGATCAAATCTTGGATTTGACTTGTACCTACTGACTATACCCACAGCGTAGCAAATGTCAGGTCTAGTACATAACATTGCATACATTAAGCTTCCTACTGCGGAGACATAGTGTATCCGTCTCATTTAGTCTTCCTCTTAGGGTGTCTTAGGAAATTGGTTCTTGGAGAGGTGAACATCATGATGAGATGGGAGGTTTCCCTTCTTGGAGTTCTGAATCACATACTTCGCAAGTATTTTATTTATAAGATGCTTGAGGCAATGCCAACAACTTCTTCTTACAGTCACGAATTAATCGTATCCCAAGAACATAGCTTGCCTCTCCCAAATCTTTCATCTGGAATTGGTTGGCTAGCCATACTTTTACGTCAGATAATTTATTCACATCATTCCCAATGAGTAATATATAATCTATGTATAAAACTAGAAAAACCACTTTGTCCTTGTCGATTTGCTTGTATACACAAGACTCATCGATATTTTGATCAAGACCATAAGATTTAACAACTTGGTCAAATCTTATGTTCCATGATCCGTACGCTTGCTTAAGTCCATAGGTGGACCTTTGTAGTTTGCAAACCTTTTTCTCTTTGCCTTGTTCTATGAAACCCTCTTGTTATACCATAATGATACTTTCATCAAGGTGGGCATTTAGAAAAGCCGTTTTGACGTCCATTTGCCAAATCTCATAGTCAAAATGATTGGCAATGGATAAGAGGATCCGGATGGATTTTAGCATGGCCACGGGAGAAATTCTCTACTTTCCTATCAAAACCTCTCTTCTCTTGTATATCAATTTGCACCCAATGGGTTTTACATCTTGAGGTGGATCTACAAGTTCCCAGACTGAGTGGGAGTACATCGACTCTATCCACTACTACAAAATACCCTTTACAGGAAACTTTTTTAGGATACGCACCTAAATGCAAGTCCTTAAAAATGTTTATGGAGTTTTTAGGACACACATTGAGAGTCCTGAAAAAACACAATTTAGGACTCACAATGAGTGTCCTAAAAAAATATGCGAGTCCTAAAAAAATCTTGGCTGAAAAATTAGGAATTGTGACTTTTTAAGACTCGCTTTGCGAGTCCTAAAAGTGTAACGCCCTAAACTCCATGGACCGTTATGGTGTGCCTTGTAAACAGTGCTAAACTCGCTAATCGAGTCATTTGGCAAAAATCATGTAACTAAGTATGATTAGCGGTTTAGGGATTAAAATTTTTGGTTAAGATATAACGTTTCATTAGAACGTTTATTATATACATTGGGATCCCAAAAATATAATTTAGAGGTCTATTACAGGCAAATATTTACAACCAGCCGATCTAAGCGGAAAAACAGGGTTTAACCCTAGTTCCTCTTCAAACCTCGGCCGTGGTGGTCGAGCAGCTGCATATGTACACATCACCACCTAAGCTCTCCAACTCAAGGATGGTCCAGCTTTCTTTTGCCTTTACTTGCACCACATAGCACCCGTGATTCGAAGCCCAGCAAGAAAACTTAAATATGATCATGATCATTAATAACATGTCATCAAATCATAAGGCACACGCCTAGCAAGTATAGCCCTATTCAAGCAGACAAACAAATTCACGTAATGATGGGTATCCAGGAAAAAGAATCCTGCCCTCTTGAATGGATGACTATCACGTCAGTCTCAATCAGATAAGTGAATTAACACTGGTGGTTCCGGTAACCATACTGGGCTTATAGCCCTGAGTAGAAGAGTGACAGTTGTAGAAGTCACTAAGGTGGGTTCCGTTCCCTTTAGCCATGTGATGATAGGGTCACCAGGGCTTTGCAAATAAGTGATCCTTTCACTAGCTTATCAAGATAGGTGTTTGATGAATTAGTCACCAATATAACCTATCGCATGACCATAGAGTCATAACCATGGGATTCCGCTCCCTAGCCATGTGACAAGCAATCACCTATGCCTTTGGCCCTGGCTCTGAGTAACTAGCCTAGACTAGTCAAGTGATTTTAATGTTCATCGACCTTAGGGTTGGTCCAGCATCAATGCTCCTAGAGTCATTCAACGCTGATATCAATTAGATCTAATCTTTTATCGACCCTGCGTTCATGACGCTTATGCCGTTTTCGGCTCTTAGGTCAGTGATGCGCGACCAGTGCTGTCCCTGACTAGTCAGTGCCATACACAAGTAAGCAATGCTACCAAACATATATCATATGTCAAATATCCAAACACAGGGCATTCAGCATGCTTACTTAACAATTGCTAGCATAATTAGGACCATGCATAAACACAGAGGCTCAAGCTCTGAACAATCTCATATTCAATATTCATTGCATGCCCTAATCACATGTTTCTCGTGCAACACATGCATCACATTTAATCACTTGACATGCCTCAACAATAACCATGCATGTCACATTTAAACATCCAACATGCATCAAGAATAACCATGCATGTCATATATACATAGGGTGCAGTTTTCTTACCTTTGGTCCAAGCACAGGTTACCAATAAACAAGCCACAAGCACGATCCCGATTCCAAGCCTCTAGTGATAACCTAGTCATAACCACAAATGGTGATCCAATGAGTTCAAGTTCTAAAACCAATTCTAGAACCAAGACCTAGCCTCCAAGACATCAAACCCCACCAATCCAAGTAGTAGGAATGATCCCGAGGCCTAAGGTTTGAGTTCCCAAGCTTAAGACATCATTTCGACCTTAAATACCCTCAAGCGGCACGACCCCAACTCACTGAGTCGCGGCCCCCAGCCAAAATAGGGGCATTAGGGCCAAGCGCTGCGGTGCCCTACACCTAGTGTCGCGGCCCCCAGAGCACACAAAACCCTGCCACCTACTTCATCGAGCTTGGGCCGCAGTGCCCAAGAACAGGGCCGCGACCCAACTTCGGGCCAACCATTTTTCTCCGACTTTAACCTTTTAAAACCTCCCAAAAACCTATCCAAACATCTCCAAACTCAAAAATAAAAGTTCCCAAACATCCCCATGATCCAAAACCCATAAAACCCAAGTCTCAAATCACCCAAAAACTCATCAAAACACAAAGTCCAATTCAAGCTTAAAAACTTAAAACTTATGACTTGAATTACCTCTAATTGAGTTGTTTCCAACTAAATCCTTCGGCTAATAAGCTTCTAATCTTCCCTAGGATCACTATGCATTGATCCTCGCTTGAATCCGAGTCCTAGAACTCAAGTTACCTTCGAAAATGCGATCGGGAGACGAAAATGGAACTTTGAGGGAGAGAGAACGTACAGAACATTATTTTTACTCTTTTAAAATGTTACTTCAAGCTTAAGTAGCTTCAACCAAATCCTAACGCTCGGGGTCCCGAAAATACACCCCAGGGGAAAAATAGTCAAAACCTCCAAAATTTCCCCCTGATCTTACTAACTCCCAATTTATCATCAAATATTCATTCCCGTTACCCAATAACCCGGTAATGCTCTAAATACCCCTTGACTTACTCCGAGTCAAGAACAAATCCAGTTGTGACTTTCCCACTAGCTTACCTCCTAGGATCGTCTTGTGCTGAGTAACCCTAGCATAACCAAACAATAATAAAGCACCACACACATATCACATATATGCCAAATATGCCCGAAATGGCCAAAATATGAAAATCACCCAATTACTCAGAAATGAGTTCACATGCATATTTAATACACCTAAACATGCATATTATCATTAAATAACACAATAAATCAATTATGGCCCTCCCGACCTCCTAATCAAGGTCCTAAACCTTATTAGGAAATTTGGGGCATTACAAAAAGAGTATTAAGAACTCCCAAAGAAAGTCCTTAAAATTGTTAGCAAAAGAGACACATAAAACTTCATTTTTTTTTAAAATTGGGGGTCAAAATTTTTCAGAACAAAATAACACAAAGAGAAGAAAACTCAGTCACATTTGGGGATTTAGGTTTGGTCACATTTGGGGATTTCGGTAGGGCTTGCTAGACGGAGGAGGGTGGGTGAAGGGTGGCTGCTGGGTGGTGAACGACATCGGAGGAGGCGAGCAGCTAGCGTTGGCTCTCGAGACCTAGGGAAATCTTGTTTGGCGTCATGGGTTCTCGGCTCCAGCATCTCATTTTGCAGCAGCAGTGCTGGTCCTCGGCGGCGACACGGGTTCTCGACGACACTGGATCTTGGCGGCGTTGATTCTCGGCGGAGGGTTCCTGTTCACGTATGGTTCACGCCCAGTAAGTTTTCTTTTTATTTTTTTCAAATATTACATTATAAATATTTATATATAATAAATAAATATATATTAATATATAGCAAGAGGTTTTTTCTTTGATTTTCTTTGTATATCTAAGCATAATAAGCTCATGAAAAATCAAGAGGTTTGACTACATATCTTTGCTACTGAGATAATTTTGCTTTGGAAAGGAAAATTCAAAAATCTAGAACTTGTAATATTTGTCAATCATCATTATTCTTGACTGCATTCAATTTTTTGTTGTAAACGAGTGGGATCTTGATAATACTCTCAGAAAATGTAAAGAAGAATTTAAGCAGTTTGAAAGGGAGGACGTTAAATATCGAGAGATTTAAAGCACATGAAGCAAAAGATCAAGAAACTAATGGATAAGCTTGAAAAGGTAGGTAATATTCATTATAATATTATGTGAACACGTACATACATCTAAAATCTGTCTTCCAACTCAGGATTCATCAAAGATCGAAGACTTTCAAAAAGAGAGTGAGAACTCATCAAATTTGATTCCAAAACTTGAGGAAAATATTCCAAAACTGCAAAAGCTCTTGGTGGAAGAGGAAAAAGTACTAGAGGAGATTAAGGAGAATTCAAAAGGTGGAGCTTGATTCTTCTCAACCTTTAGGAGTTTAGTTTTTGCTATTGTTTTGTATAAGATTTTGTGTTTATACCTCAGATATTAGTGTAAAAGAACATATATTCACTTTATGCAGCAGTCTTAGAGCTGATGTGGCTGGGCAACTCATTGTCTAACATATTTTTCAATTTGATTGATTGACAAGCAATTGAAACAGAGAGACACCGCTCAGAGCTTGCAAAAGTTTGTGCTGAATTGGAACCTTGGGAAAAATAACTTATTGAGCACAAGGGAAAACTTGAAGTTGCATCTACCGAGAATAAGCTTTTGATTGAAAAGGTGAGGTTAATAATTTATATTAGGACTTTCAACATCAATATATTGACACTCTAATAGATAAACATTTGCCTTATAATTTATACTAGCATGAAGCTGCTCGTGTAGCTTTTGAAGATTTGCAAAAGCAGATGGAAGACATATTGGGAGCTATTGAAACAAAAACTGAGAGTATCACAAAAATTCAAAGTGATCATGAAAGGAGCAAACTCAAAGCATTGGAAGCTCATAAAATGGAACAAGTTCGTGTTATATTGATGTACATTTAAGCTTAAATTTCTTCATTGCTATTACAAGATATGGTGATGACAATTGGTATGTTGTAGGAATGCATCAAAGAGCAAGAAGAACTGATTCCTCTTGAACAAGCAGCAAGATAGAAGGTTATAGAACTCAAGTCTGTTACGAATTTTGAAAAGAGTCAGGGATCAGTTTTGAAAGCCATTTTGCAGGCTAAGGATTCTAACCGGATACAAGGAATATATGGTCGAATGGGAGACTTGGGAGCTATTGACGGTTAGTTGCCTTGCCTTGCATTCAGTGAAGTAAATGTATATATGTATATACATCCAAGTTTCTTTGGAGTTGCATTATTGCATGATCAGTTAACCAGACTAGTATATATATATAATAAATATTACATTATAGATTATATTAATGTGCTAATAATTTTAATACTCCAATAATATGTCAAATTCTAAACTTAATCTTAGACATTCAATAATTTATGAAAGTATTCTATTTAAAAATTAGACAAAATATTCTCTTGTAGGAGAATTTTGTATTTATTTATGTTTACCCAAAAATGGCTGCTGATGACGTGGCAAGGATTTCTCACACGTGGTTGACACGTGGTAGAGTCGGAATAAGGCAGTGCTGTTCGATTTTCAACCAGCTATACATTGCTTCGTCAAGCCTGGCTATTAGATACGACTAGGCTGGTCGTATGATTTGGTTTATTTCCTTGAAAGATTGTAATCATGTAATGATTACGGAGATTATTTCATCTTTATTGCCTTGATACACGAATATTAAGGATAGTTAAGGCCCATTGGTCCATGTAACCCCCATTGAGCCTATAAATATGCATGAAATAGCTCAAGGAGGGGATTTTTGATCTTTGAAGCTTTTTTCTGAATATTGAAAGAGAGAGCATATAGTGCAATTATCTATCGTGTTGTCGTAGTTCTCCCAAGGTTTGTGAAACTCAAGAACCTTAGTTCTTTGATCACGACATTGGGACTCAATATTAATAATAGCACTAAGTGGATGTAGGCCATTACCATTCATTGGGGCCAAACCACTATAAAACATTTGTGTTTATTCTTTACCATTAGATTAAACTCTTAATTGTCATCTCATTTCCTGTCGTATTTTTGACTCCGTGTCATTGGCCAAATCGAGGGTCATCATTCTGGTGCTTTCATTGAGAGATTGACCAAAAAACTGTAAGAAAATCTAATGGCAAAGACATCCAAGAGAGCTTGATAGATCACTGGCGCTACATCATCCCAACCTCCTCCCCCAAATGTGGCTGAGAATGAACCACATTTAGAGTTTGAAGAGGAGGAGTTAGATTCGGAAACGCTGAGGGCAACACTAGGGGTGTTGCAGGACGAGTTAGCTAATCTGAGGGCCAATCAGGAGAATGCTACAGAGACAATGGCGCTGTAGCAGAGAGAAATTGAATGTCAGCGCCAGGAGCTGAGTGAGCGGCAGGCAGACATGGACCCTCGGCAGAGGGATGCCATGGCCGCTCTTGAAGCAGCCATCCAATTGGCTCGAAGTCAGGTTGCGCCGGCCTCTCAGCCAGATCAGCCACCGAGTGTGCCGCCTCAGAAAGCCCCTAATCCTAGTCCTCCGCTCCAGCCAACAAGCCCTCAAAGGCTGGAGCAGCCACCTGTGGCTCAGGATGATGTCCCAGCTAGGGATCCTGAGCAGTAGCCTCCATCTCAGGCTGGTCGAGGAAATCCCCAGTTCCAGAGGCAGAATAGGGCCGGGCAGCCGCCCCGCAGCCCTAGACGCCTAGGGGACAAAGAGCAAAATCCACCGAGCAGGGGACAGTGTCCTTCTGCCAACAGAAGGAACAATGAGTCAGGCTCTGCGGTCAGGGCCCCCCCACGACATAACAATGCACGGGGACCCAATGACCAGTGCAGGCTTCCCCCTAACGCTCGAAAATTCCAGCCCGAGGAGGAAATAGCATGAACAGTCGGTCACGCCATAGTCGGCCCCAGTTTAGAGATGGCTACGATTATAATGAAGCTGACTCTGGCAGAGGGAATGCTGGTCGGAGGAATGAGGAAAGAGGTGGAGGCAGAAGCCCCTCACCTAGAGAAAATAGGCCAGCTAGCCATAATGTTGGGGGGCAACCCAGGCAGCAAAACATCTTTGATCGGCTAGGAGTTAGCGAGTAGAGACGCACGGATGATGATTTAAGGGACGTACTCAACGACCATCATGAAAGGCACGATGAGTACGCTCCCCCAGCACCGGTCGCCCCTACGGTCCCAGAAGCGGTTCAAGCTCAGATCGATGCCTTGAACCAGGCAGTACAACAGCTGGTCGGGGGATGAACGTCCCACATAGAGTACGATAGGAAGAGGGGCACTCCCTTTGTTCAGAGGATTGCCGCGGCTGAAACCTCCAGTAAATTCAAGATGCTGACATTGCCAAACTTTGATGGGTACGGAGACCCAGTATCTCACGTTAACAAATTTGAGATACAAATGGATATACATAAAGTGTCAAAAGATGCCCGCTGTAGGATCTTCCCTGTGACACAATCTGACACCGCCCAGGAGTGGTTCTTTAAGTTCCCTCCTGCTAGTATAGTATCTTGGGAGATGTTCGTGAAGGAATTTTACGGATAATTCTATGCGGGTCGCATACAACCCACAGAGGCCAACCAGCTGGTCGAGATACGCCAGAAGGAGGGAGAGCCCTTAAAGGAGTATGTCCAGCGGTTCATGCGAGCAGCAGCTGGAGCCAAGACAGTGAGTAATGATGGCCCTAACTGCTGGGGTTAGGCGCCATTTGGTAAGAAGTACCCAGGAGTTTTTGGATCAGGCTAATCGATATATCAAGCTTGAGGACGCGATTGCCAATGAGGGGAAATCGCCAACGAAGGACAAGGGGCCAAAGGAAGAGCCCACCAAGGCCGCCAACGGGTTGGAGAAACCCAATGGCAACGGCAAAGGAAATGGGAATGGCAATGGTAGGAATGGTGGAAAACGGGCAAGCAATGAACCCTCAGCTTCTGAGAATAAACGCCCCAAAGGCAATCGATACGAGCCGAGATTCACCAACTACACGAAACTTGTCAAAAGTCGAGCGGAAGTCTACCAGGCAACCAGCTCAAACGTGCCTTATAAATGACCCACACCTATAAGGAAGGATATCTCTAAGAGAGATACGACGAAATTCTATCGTTTTCACAATGACTACGGGCACAACACTAACGAATGCAACCAGTTGAAAGATGAAATTGAGTTCCTGATTAGGCAGGGACATCTAAGAAGGTATGTGCGAGCCACAGGAGGGTCTCAGCGAGAGGCTCAAGATGGCAACGAGCAGGTGTCTGCACGCCAACGCTCGCCACCTTTACAACCAACTCCTGTGGTAGGCACTTTACTCACCATCTACAGCGGCCCACACCTTGCAAGGGATAGTGGGAAGGCAAGGGAATAATACGCTCGAACCCTACGCCATGGCCAGGACACCGAGATGATGAGTGTGGAGGATCGAGCACCAGAGAAGGCTCGAACAGAGGAGGAATTGATAACCTTCTCTGAAGACAATGCCCAACACGTATGATTCCCACACTCTAATCCGCTGGTCGTGGACATGCAAATTGCCAACATGATGGTGAAGAGGGTGTTGGTTGACATAGGAAGTACGATCAACATCCTATACAAGTCTTCACCGGAGAGAATGAAGCTGTCCATCAAGGACCTGGAGCCATGCAACCAAACCATCTATGGTTTTTCTGGTGAAGGGCTCGCCCCAACTGGGTCGATTAGGCTTCCAGTTATAGCAGGTACTGCACCTGCTAATAGGACATTACTCACCACTTTCATAGTAGTTTATTGTCCTTCGCCATATAATGCTGTAATTGGGAGGCCAATTCTGGTTGACCTACGAGCCATCACTTCAATATGGCACCTTGCCATGAAATTCCCAATAGACGCAGGGGTAGGATGCATGTTGGGAAATCAGCAGGAAGCAAGGGAATGCTACAACACCTCGATAACTAAAGCGAAGAAAGGTATGTCGAGGGAAGTTCCCAGAAAAGAGTTGCAAATGGCACTTGATGTACAGGCCTAGTCAAGTGATAATGTCACCAAATAGGGCATTGCCCAAAGCGAGGATAGAGACTTAGATCCTCGCTTTGGGGATTTTGAGGAAGAAATAGGACCCATCGAGGACCTTAAAGAGGTCCAACTCGATGAATAAAATCCGACCAGAGTTGTGAAAGTCGGTAAAAACTTAGAGACAACAACAAAACAAGCGCTGGTCGAATTTTTGAAGAAAAACCAGGAGGTCTTCGCTTGGTCGCATAAATACATGGTTGGAATAGACCCTGCAGTCATTAGCCATGTCCTTAATATAGACAAAAAATTTCCACCAATACAACAAAAAAGGAGGTTGCTCAACAAAGATAGGTCAAAGGCCTTAAAAGAAGAAGTTGAAAAGCTCAAGGAGAATGGATTCATCAGGGTAGCATTTTATCCATCGTGGGTCTCTAATCCCGTGTTAGTTCCCAAGCCGAATGGAAAATGGCGAACGTGCGTGGATTTTATAGACCTCAATAAAGCCTGCCCTAAGGATTGTTTCCCACTCCCAAGGATCGACCAACTGGTCGATGCCACTGCAGGGCATGAGATTCTCTCTTTCATGGATGCATACTCCAGGTATAATCAGATTAGTATGCATCCTCCTGATGAGGATCACACTAGCTTTCAGACTGACACCAGGCTTTACTGTTACAAAGTAATGCCCTTCGGTTTGAAAAATGCTGGTGCGACTTACCAGCGACTGGTCAACCACATGTTTAGGGAGCTGATTGGCACAAACATGGAGGTCTATGTCGATGACATGCTGGTTAAGTCGAAGAAGACAGAAGGGCATATAGAGGATTTGCAAGAGTGCTTCAATGTCTTGAACAATTATCAGATGAAGCTAAATCCCCTCAAATGCTCCTTCGGGGTAGGATCAGGGAAGTTCTTGGGATTTATAGTTAACTCGAGAGGAATTGAGGCCAATCCCGAGAAGATCAAAGCCCTAGTCGATATGAAATCGCCAGCAAAAATCAAGGATGTTCAAAGTTTGACCGGAAGAATTGCTGCTCTGAGTAGATTTATATCCAAATCAATGGACAAGTGCGTCCCATTTTTTAATCTACTTAGGGGCAACAAGAAATTAGAATGGACGGAGGAGTGCGAGCAGACTTTCCAAGCATTGAAGACTCACATGGCGCAACCACCCATTCTATCAAGGCCGGTCGATGAGGAAACTTTGTTTGTCTACTGGGCGATTACAGAATATGCTGCTAGTGCTGTCTTAGTAAGAGAAGAAGAAGGCGTACAGAATGATGTTTATTATGTGAGCAAAAGGCTAATTGGAGTGGAGCTGCAGTACCCACCTATTGAAAAGTTAGTCTATTGCTTAATTTTGGCCGCTAGGAAGCTGCGACCTTACTTTCAAGCTCACCCAATCACGGTTTTGACCGACTAGCCTCTACGGAAAGTTCTGCAAAAGCCAGAGGCAGCGGGCAGATTATTGAAATGGGTGGTCGAACTTGGGCAGTTCGATATCTCTTACTTGCCGCGAGCAGCGATAAAAGGGCAAGCCCTGGTTGATTTCATTGCAGAGTTCACTGGAATTCCAAATAGCGAGCAGGTCGAAGAGCCAGAGTCTCGAAACCAAGTTCCCTCATGGAAGTTATTTACAGACGGCTCCTCTAATGAGCATCACGTAGGGGTAGGTGTGATTCTAATTACGCCTAAGGAGCATCGATTTCACTGCGCAATCAGGTTTGACTTCACTGCTTCTAACAACGAGGCTGAGTATGAAGCGTTGCTCGCTGGGTTACGATTGGCCAGGGACATGAATATAAAGGTACTTGACATCCATAGTGACTCTCAGCTGGTGGTAAATCAAGTCATGGGAGAATACCAGACCTGAGGTTTGAAGATGGTTGCTTATTTAAACAAAACAAAGGGTCTATTAGTGCAGTTTGACAAGTACACCCTTTAGCAAGTACATCGCGACCAGAATTCAAACACTGATGCTTTGGCCAAGTTAGCAAGTGCGAAGGATGATAATACTCTAAACATAGTGCCATTTGAATGGCTATCTGTGCCAAGCATCCGAGCAGAGGAGACCATTTTGGTGATCCAGGTGGCGGATACATGGATGACACCATACATAGAGTATCTGATGCAAGGCGTCATACCAACAGATAGAAACAAAGCCAGGACCCTTCAGCGGCAGGCTGCTAGGTATATCCTGGTCGATGGAATTTTGTACCGAAGGGGATACTCAATGCCACTCCTCAGATGTATTTCGAAAGAGAAGGCCAAGGAATTGATGAAAGAGGTACACGAAGGCTTTTGTGGGGACCACGCTGGGGGGCAAAGCCTGGATAAAAAGACCCTGAGGCAAGGATATTTCTGGCCAACAATGAATGAAGACTCGGTTTTGACCCTGCGACAAGTGCCAGAGGTTCTCCAAAATCCCACGAGCAGCCCCTAATGAGCTGAAACAAATGCAAAGTCTGTGGCCGTGTGCAGTTTAGGGTATAGATTTAATCGAATCTCTGCCCACAGGAAAGGGAAACATCAAGTATGCTGTGGTTGCCATCGATTACTTCACTAAATGGGCCGAAGTCGAGCCACTCGCAACCATAACGACCAAGAAGGTGTTGGATTTTGTGGTAGAAAACATCGTATGTCGCTATGGATTGCCAAGGAAAATCGTCTCAGATAACGGCACACAGTTTGATAGTGATTTATTCACGGATTTTTGTGAACGGCATGGGATTATCAAGAGCTTTTCTTCAGTCGCTCATCCCCAAGCAAATGGACAAGTCGAAGTAGTCAATAAAACATTAAAGGATACTCTAAAGAAAAGGCTAGAAGAAGCTAAGGGGGCATGGCTGGAGCAATTGCCTGAAGTCCTTTGGTCATACAGAACTTCCCACCAAACATTAATAGGCCATACTCCATTTTCACTAGCTTATGGATATGAGGCTATGTTGCCTGTTGAGTTAGATCTTCCTTCGCATCGCAGAATAATGTACGATCAAGGCTCTAATAGTCAACTATTGATAAAATCCCTGAACTTAATCGATGAGAAGCGTGAGTAAGCCCAACTACGAGTAGCTGCTTACCAGCAAAAAGTCGCCTGGTATTTCAATTCTAAAGTGCGTGAAAGGAAATTCAATGTTGGAGATCTAGTACTTCGAAGAGTTTTCCTAAACACCCATGACCAGGCTGCTGGAGTACTCGGACCTAATTGGGAAGGGCCATACCAGATTGAAGAAGTCCTCCATCCAGGCACCTACAAACTTGCTCGCTTAAATGGAGATCTCATTCCTCGCTATTAGAATGGAGAACACATGCACAAGTACTATCAATGAACAATTATTCTTAAAGAATTGGCTTGTGTTAATTTTATTTTTTACAAGTTATGAACAAGGGTTGGTCATTTCATGTGACTAATCGCTTATAAGTGTAAGATCTTATTGATCACTCGTGCATACACGTTTTGTCCATTTATTACGAGAAATATAAGGGACTGTGTGCAGCCAGTCATTCTTTCCAATTATTGTATTTATTACAAGTATTTGCTCATTACATGTGTTGTTTTGTTGTATTATCATTTTAATTCCTTTGCTCCGAGCAGCAATGTCGAATAGGTTTTGGTCAAGGAAAGTGACTAAGGACGTAAAGCTCCTCAATCACTTGGGGGGCATATAAGACATCTAGTAAGCAAAGCATATCGAAAGGTATGTAAACACATGAGCAAAATAAGTGAAAGCATGCTAGGGTACTTAGAGTATTTTTCAAAATTTTGTATTTTGTTAGATCAAACAAAGTACTATGCTAAGTTCAGTCATACGAACAGATGTTATAAGAAAATGTAAATATTATAATATCAAAATGAAGTCTTTTACACCGCGAGCAGTGACTGCTCGGATGTAATTGTTTAATAAAACGAAAAAAGCTGCCCGTGCAGCAATAAAAGTTAAAACATAAATTTTTTTTTACATCATGACCCTTAAGACATGTAATTCAAAAATAAAAAGATAAAATTATGAAGTAGCCGGGGGGTCCTGTGGCGATTTCTGTTGATCTTGCTCGATTGCATCTCTAACCTCTTCTCGGGCGCCCTCGATACTGGTCGCTAAAGAAATCTCTAGAGACCGTGGAATTGTTTCCTCTTCCAGACGAGCAACACACCTAGCTAGCTCCGCCTCCCTAATATGGTCTGGAAGATAGGGGGAGTTAGCATTAGGGTTGTTTTTCCAGAACAGGTAAAAACACTCGAACGCCACCCCTTCGTAGTCTTTAATATTGCAGGCATTCTCTTCCTCCAGTCCAGTGACTTCTTTGCGGGTTATCTCGAGCTCAGCCTGAAGCTTGTGGGCTTCCCGATAATTTATGAACGAGATCTCCTTGTAATGCTCCTTAGATGCAGTAATCTTGGCAATACTCGCCTCCTTCTTTTTCAGCTCTTCTTCAAGAGAAGCGATTTTGGCCTCGGTCACCTACATCACCTCGAGGTGCTTTACCTCAGCTTCCTTAAGGGCCTTGGTGTGCTTCGCCTCGACCTCCTTAAGTGCCTCAGAATGCTTCACCTTGACTACCTTCAGCTGCTCAACATGAGTGGCCTTGGACGCCTTGAGTTGCTCGGTGTATCGAGCCTCAGTAGCACTAAGCTGATCGCTAAGTCTCTTTTCGAATTGGGCAGTCAGCATCCTCGAGCATCGCCAGCCAAAAGTCATGGTAAGAACCCCCTGCGATCAGAAAGAGATAAATCTATTAGTAGGAGCAAATTGAAAAGAAAATTCAAAAAGTACAATAAAGAAAGCAACTTACAGCAAGCACTTCCTTCAATGCGCGGTTGAAGACTTGGTCAACCGCCATAGAGCCAGTCTCCTAAATCGTTTCCCGGCTACGACGGTGCTTTGTTATTCTAGACAGCCTATCTTTGGCTGAGTTGAGCACCACGCCCATGAGGTCGTCTCCTGAGGCTTCTTCTCGGCGACCAGTCAACTGCTGGACGGCAGATGTTGAAGGCGTAAGGTCGGCTGGAGCTGGAGGAGGAGTCTGTCCGACCGGGGATGGGGGTTCTAGGTTTACTGGAGGTGGAGGAGTTTCCTCTCTAGCAGTATCTGGTGGAGGAGTTGCCTCCTTTGTTGGAGTAGATGCAGGAGGGTCGTCTGTTCGAGATTTCTTTGCAGGGGGATTGTTGCAGCCCTCCCTAGATTGACGCTTGTGGGACTTTTTCTTACTCACCGATTTGGCGTACAAGTCAAAAGCGCGTTCGGCAGGCATGTCTGCAAAGAAGAAACAAGCGAACAGTCAGGCAATATAATAAAAGGAACTTGCTAAGTTTAGGAAACAAGGGCAGAGAAATTAAAAGTATAATACCCGAGCTATAATTACTGGTCACTACACTATTTACTTTACTAGTGCTACACTCACTCTCTGGCTTGAAGAAGTCTGAATTTAAAGCAGGTGGGTATTTAAAGTTTCCATCCCCGTCGAGAAGGTGACAGGGAATAGGCAGACTATCTAAAAGCGAAAAATCAGTATCGTTCTCGTCCGACGACTCGAGAATAGGCTCTGAGGCCTTCTTCTTTCCCTTCCCTGGAGGGGCTGGTGCAGCAGCAGGTCGCAGGGTGCCGGTTGGTTCGTTAATGGTCACCCCTGTTGCCCTCCTTGGTGGAGGTTGTGACACATCTTGTTGTTGCTCGGGGACTTCAGTGCCGGTGGCACTCCCCGCGGTAGATTCCCTCACATCTTGGTGAGGTGCCAGAAGGCCGACCAGCCTCAGATTGGCCTATGTGACTAGTTGTTTGACACTTTTCTCTATGTCGGTTATGCTAGCCAAGAGGGCTGATTGGACTTCCATGTCTGGAGTAGGGGCTGGTCATAGCCATGGGCTTGAAATACACTAAATCTCTAAGGGAAATGCAGGAAGAATTAAAGGAAAATAATAAACGACCAGGGGTGCAAAGGTATTACCTCCTTGTGTGAAGGCAAAGTTGTTCGCAACCATATCAGTAGTCAGAAAGTACTCCATATGGTACTTCCCCACGTTGGATATGAAAGTAGTATCACTCAGGAAAGTGCGTGTCGTTTCCTGGTGGCAGAAATGGAAGAACTCCGTGTTTTCTTGGTTGGGGTTGGATTGTCGAATAGGTAGTTGACCTCGTGTGGCGTGGGGACCGACCACTTCTTATGACTATAAAGGATATAGAGTGCAGAGAGAATTCTATATCCATTTGGGATTATTTGAAAAGGAGTGACCCCAAAATAATTGGCCACTCCTTGGAAGAAAGGATGAAGAAGCAGGATCACTCCTGCCTCGATGTGATACCTCGACCAGGCGCTGTATGCGCTTCCAAGTAGATTCGCCCTTTGGTCTCTTGTGGGTTGGACTAGGGTTACCCCAAGAAGCCCGTACTTCTTGATATAGTTGGCAATCATCCTAATCGTTACTCGACTAGGAGGGGCGACGTACCATTCGACATGTGGTCGAATGACATTTCTGAGTTGGGCTTGAACTTGAATGCCTGGCTCGGGAGTACTCTCAACTCTATAGCTGGTTGAGGGAATTTCTGCATGAGGGGCAGGATGGTTTTCAGAAGGTTTGGATGGTTTCTTTTTCTGGGCAGTGGATTTTACTCTACCCATGGCTAGAGGGTTCGACTGAGGTCTGTTAGGTGGAATTAGAGAAAAAAGGATGTCCGAAATGAGTAATGACGGCTGTTCTTCGTCGATGAGCAGTTGGGAGAGCAGGTCATCATCAATTGGTCTCTCACCACCCCACGGATCTTGCATGAAAATATGCGAACAGAAAAGGGGAGATGAGAACTTGGAGTTTAAAATCTTGTGATGAAAGTGGAAATAACGTTGCTCGCATATAAAAGTTAGCCAGTAGCGTTCTAGCAAAAACACTAAGTTTCTTACGAGAAATTTGAAAAACGGATAAAAAAGCGGAAGTAAAAAGTTTTTCAGAGAAAACTTTTTCGACTCCGAGAGGGTGGGAAAAACCCAGTTTTTCAACTAGCTTAAAAATCGAATTTTTACTTCGATTTTATGCCCTAAATCTACAATCTCGACTACCAAATTGATTCCTAACTCCTATGAAACATTATTTCACTACCCTATCAAGCATCGATCAACATGCCCATTCACCCCAAGCCAGTTTCGGTCAAGAACAACCAAGAACTCAGATACGAAACGAATAACAAACGATTTTGCATGGCAACTCAAACGACTAAAAGGTTCGTAAAACTTACTTGGATGAAAGGTGGAGTATGAACACGAAAGCTTTGAGCGTCTGAATGGAAGTTCCTTAGGTCAGCAGCAGGAGCTTCTGGGATTTTCTTGGCTCTAATGGTCGAAGTTCTTCAGAGTTCTTGAAGAAGAGAAGGCGAGTGAAAAGTAAAAAGTGAAAATGTGAATTTGGGGTATTATTTATAGTGATTGCGACACCATAAAAGAAGTAATCATGAGATTACTTTTTTCAAAGTATGGGGAAGTGTAATAGCCGTCAGACAAGTTTTTGGAAAACCGAAAAGGCTTGATTAGACATGATTGGTTACTTTTTTCGAGAAGGCATGGGCGGCTCTGGAAGATTTGGTGGGGTAAGCGAAGAGTCAGTTTCCTAAGTTTACTTTATGCTGGTCGCAGTAAAGTAAACTTGGGGGGAAAACGTTTACCCAAAAATGACTGCTGATGACGTGGAAAGGATTTCTCATACGTGGTTGACACGTGGCAGAGTCGAAATAAGACGGTGCTGTTCGATTATCGACCAGCTATACATTGCTTCGTCAAGCCTGGCTATTAGATACGACAAGAGTGGTTGTATGATTCGGTTTATTTCCTTGAAAGATTGTAATCTTGTAATGACTACGTTGATTATTTCATCGTTATTGCCTTGATACACGGATATTAAGGATAGTTAAGGCCCATTGGCCCATGTAACCCCCCTTGAGCCTACAAATATGCATAAAATAGCTCAAGGAGGGGACTTTTGATCTTTGAAGCTTTTTTCTGAATGTTGAAAGAGAGAGCATATAGTGCAATTATCTATCCTCTTGTCGTAGTTCTCCCAAGGTTTGTGAAACTCAAGAACCCAAGTTCTTTGATCACGACATTGAGACTCATTAATAATAGCACTAAGTGGACGTAGGTCATTATCATTCATTGGGCCCGAACTACTATAAATCATTTGTGTTTATTCTTTACCATTAGATTAAACTCTTAATTGTCATCTCATTTCCTGTCGTATTTTTGACTCTGTGTCATTGGCCAAATCGAGGGTCAACAATTTATTCCATATCCCGTTACACTAACTCGCATGTATGTCATTTTTCTTTATTGACTTTTATTTATTTTTCTTATAGAATTATTAAAATTTGACCTTTTTTAAATAAATACTTTATCTTATATAAATATATATGTATGCTATTTATATATATTTTGTAATTGGTAATATTATAATTTCAGATTTTAATTTATAGATAATATAGGGTAATAATATAATTTCTAGTTTTAATATACAAATAAATATACTTTCGATTTAAAAACTTAAAATATGATTAAAAAAACAAATACCAGTACCCATGTGCAATCTTCTAACAAGAATTGAGATAAATGAGTGTTTCCTAATATTTCTTTATTGTAAATTTATAGATTCTCTTTTTTTATTTTAAAAAAAACTATAGGTCTGGAGTTTTAGATTTTTGTCAAACAATTTTTTTAATTCTTTTGCTTTTTGATAAAATTAGAATGACACATTTTAGACAAATTATAAAGGTCATTAAAAAAAAAATAAATAATAATTATTTGACATTGATTTTCATTTTTCAATTTTCGGTAATGTGACTTGCAAATAATTATCTCATTTTGATGGACAATCAATATTGTTGAACAGTTACTATTGGAGGACAAAAAAATGAACGTATGAAAACCCCACATGAAACGTAAGATAAGGAATCATGTATATATAGGGTCAACTTCTTGGCTTCGTGAATTTTTATAATATGAAAATAAATAATTAATTAACATTAGGATGTTGATTAAAAAGAAAAAGTTATGAGATTAGGGTAATTTTGGCATTGCAATACTTATGTGAACTTTTTAAAATTAAATGTCAACATTTGACCTTTTTCTTTTTTTATAATGTTGATTAAAATGAATAGATTAATATTTTGATTGGTCTTAAAGCATTAGATTGGGAGCTAATTGCAAGAGGTATGTTGTATTTGATTTAGTTTTAAAAAATTTCAATATTTTATAATTTTGAATGATAACTGTTTTACTTTAGTAGAGTTTGAATATCTTAGATATTCATCCGTAGTGAAGTAGGTTCTGGGAATTCTGTGTGCTGCGGTGATAACAGAAGATTGAGAACTCGCATGTCTTAGTGAAGTAAGTTTTGAGAATTTTGTGTGCTGCGGTGATATATGGATGAAAACATGTGTGTTGTTTGATATGTTTGACATGTTGGTGTTGATTGTGACAGATGTCTAGACTCGTAAATTAGGGGATATGCTATCTGATTTTATATAATTTTTTTGTACTTAGTTTTGTGTGGAAATATGAAAAAGTTGACTGCCACAATGAAAAAAATTATGTTTAGTTGAAACTCGCTATACATCCAAGATAGGATTCAAATTAGTGATGTTTCTTTCTTAATTAATCAAGTAATTAAGTAGTACTAATGTCTTATCACTTAAGCTCCTTCCCACTTGAACCATAACATCATAATAAATAATAAGCCGGCATTAAAGTTTTAACGAACTTAGAGATTAAGAGGTGGATTATGATTAAAAGGGTCTCTTAAAAGATGCTTAATTTAGTCAAAACTATCTAATTTGAATGCAATTTGCATAGCTTAATTATGCATTTTCACTTTGATTTGATTGTTAAAAGCCAAGTGATGATGATGATGATGATGTGTGCATTGTTTTTTTTGTTTAGTTATTATTTTATTTTATTTTTATTTTCGGCTAGGTTTATTATTGACATCCATAAAGTTGGATCAATAGAAAGTAAACATTGTATCATCATATTGTCAAAAGAGAGAAAGATAGATGGGATTTGTGGCTTTGACATGAGTCAAATATATGAGAAAAAAGAGAAATACATTATAATACAACTCTATCATTTCTTAATAATAATAACAACAACAATAACAACAACAACAACAACAATAATAATAATAATAATAATAATAATAATAATAATAATAATAATAAAATCAATGTTATCATGAAGTTTTGGCAAATTAAAAAATTATTTTTCAATTCTTGTTTCAAAAGATATACATGCTAATTAATAATAATTGATGGAGCTCAAAGTTTTTCTTAAAGGACTAATTGCATTTAAAAAAAATGGGACTTTTTTTTAACAATTTTTCATAAAATTTTATGTTAATATCTATTTTGTTTACAAATTTAAAATACAAAGAAAAAATTAGGGGAAGCTGAGCCCCCAAACTTAATAAGTGCCGAATTATATTACAAAGTTATAACAAAATTAAATAGTAAAATTATTAAAATTTTGATGCAAATTTAACAATACAACCATTATTAGATGAGGAAAAGAGAGGATCGTTGTTGTTTATGAATCCGAATAAGGTTTCTACTTCCGTGACTCGTGCAGATAGTCATGCTCAAGCTTTATGTGATAGGATGTTATATTGCACGTCTAAAAATCATGATTGGATAGTTATGCCTTATAACCATGGGTAAGTTTAATTAATATGCTTTTCATTGATACAAAAAAAATAGAATCTAAAGTTAAAAACTTTGTAATACTTGTTCTTTCAAGAGGGAGCATTGGATGTTATTTTTATTATATCCCAATTGGCATTATTGTTGTTTTCTCGATCCTCTCAATGCACCATTAGATAACAGGACAACCATCAAGGAGACCATCCGTGATGCATTTGAGATGTATTTCACGAAAAGAATGAAAGCACGTCAAAAGATCAACAAACGCCCATCGGGAGTAATGTATTTCCAACCTACGTTATGTTTCTATTTGTATATGAGTTTATATATATGTAAAGACGTTTATGATATTTAATACTAAGAATTGTACATGTATTAGCAATCTTTATATAGTGTCGTAAACAACCAAACAATATCGACTGCGGATATTACGTTATGAGGATGATGAAGAATGTACTTATCAATGCCCCTCATATCAAACCTTTCTTGTCGAAATAGGTAACAAACAATATACAACTACATAATATTAATCTAGTATAATTTTGTATATGCTTTGAATTTATTACCACTAATATAATTCTAATTAAAGTTTTGTTTCTTTGTTTTTTCAGTTATCCTTTGACAAACCATATACTACTCAAAAAATTGACGAAGTTCGAGAAGAATTGGCGATGTTATTTTTACAATCGGTTAGAGCAAAATGAATGATGTTATAGCTAGCTTATTACAATACATGTTGAGAAATTTAAATTTCTTTCGCAATTTTTTTTTCATGTTTTTTTAGTATTTTCTTTTCAAATTTCTTTCAATACATTTTCGACACTCAAAGGGATATATTTTTTTTTAAATCAAAATGAAAATTGCAGCTGCATTTTTTTTAAAAAAAATTTACTTTTAAGGGCATGCAAAGCGAGTCCTAAAATCTTAATTTAAAGACACTCAACGGGATCTTTTAGGATATGCATTGCGAGTCCTAAAAACTTACTTAAAGGCACTCAACCTGATTTTTTAGGACTCGCACTTAAAGGCACTCAACAGGATTTTTAAGGACTTGCAACGCAAGTCCTAAAAAAACCTCAGTTTTTAAAGCTCTCAAATAGAGGACTCGCGCCCTGCGAGTCTTAAAAAGCCTTTTTTGTAGTAGTGATCTCGAGTTTCATAGCTTCAAGCCATTGTTCCTTGTCAAGATCATTCATCGCTTGACCGAAAGTTAATGAGTCATCAGCATTGTCATCAAATATTGCAACTCGTGCTTCTCTGAATCTAGTGTAACGAACAGGTTGTCTTACAAGTCTCCCACTACTACAGACTACTGCAGTATTCTGGTTTGGAATTGTGGTCTGTTATGTTCCAACTTCTAAAGTCGGTTGTGGTGTGATCTTATCACCAAGTAACTCCTCGAGTACAACCTTACTTCGAGGTTTGAAGTCCCTCATATAGTCTTCTTCTAGAAAAGTAGTGTTTGTCGATACAAATATTTTCTTTTCTGTCGAACTATAGAAGTAATCTCCTCTAGTGCCTCTAGGGTATAAACAAATAAACATACTTCAGATCTAGGTTCCAACTTCCCAGTCTTAACTTTTAGCACATGTGTTGTACATCCCCATATATGCACATGCTTCAGACTAGGTTTGCAACCTGTCCATAATTCTGAGGGTATCTTAGCTACAGACTTAGATGGAGCTAGGTTTGAGATGTATACAACTGTTTGTAAAGCATATCACCAAAATGATAGGGGCAACGACGGTAATTGAACATTGATCTCATCGTGTCCAGCAAAGTCCTATTCCTCCTTTCTGCAACACCATTTTGTTATGGAGTACCTGGTGTAGTGAGCTGTGAAACAATTCCATGCTCTATCAAGAAATCTTCGAATTCCCTGTCAAGGTATTCCCCGCCTCGATCTGATCGTAGTATTTTAAGGGTTTTTCCTAATTGATTTTCAACTTTGACTCAAAATTCTTTGAACTTTTCAAAGGTTTTCGATTTCCTTTGCATTAGGTATATATAACCGTATATAGAGTAGCCATCAATGAAGGTGACATAATACTCATAACCATCTTGAGCTTGTACATTCATTGGACCGCAAACGACTGTGTGAATTAACTCGAGAGGTTCTTTGACTCTAACACCTTTAGAGGAGAAAGATCTTTTGGTCATTTTCCATTCTAAACAAGATTCCCGAACTGGTAGAGTTTCGACCTTTAACTCACTTAGAGGCCCATTCTTAACTAGTCTTTGAATCCTACCTAGGTAAATATGACCTAGTCTTAGGTGTGAAAGATATGTATCATCTTGAGGTACTCTTTGTCGGTTAGGCTTTGATTGTTCAGATTTGAACATTTCAGTATTAAGTAATGAAGGCATATAAAATCTTATCACATATAAACCTTCTTCTAGATTTTCGTTACAAACATGCGAACCATTTCTTGAAATAATGAAAGTATTATTATTAAAATAAATAGAATAGCATTGTTCTAAACATTTTGAAACAGAAATTAAATTCCTTTTGAAATCAAGAATTTAAAGATAAAAATTTATTTTCAGTAAAATAAATTTTTGCTTATCCCACAGCTCTGGCTGAAACAAAAGCCCCTATCCCCATTCTCAGTGTGAACTGCTCTTCTTGGAGATCTTTCCAAGAGCTACACATTTGCAAATCAGAACAAACATGATTAGTGGCTCCTGAATCAACTATCTATGTATAACAATTATTTTCCACTAACACGCCTCAGTGTCTAGCAAATCATATTTACTTTCCTTTTTGTTCTTTAACTCCTCAAGGTTCCTTTTACAGTTCCTCTTACTATACCCATATGTATGGCAGTGGGAACAATTCCCATTGTAGTTGGAGTGTGCAACTTCTTTTCCCTTGCCTTTGTTAATGCTAAGCTTTTGAGTTGTGTGTTCATTCATTGGCAATAGATTCTTGTTACTTTTCAACATTTTAATATTACTAGTTAATTTGTCATTAGCAAAAATGGACATATGTGAGTTTCCTCCAGTCATTGTATTACTGTAATTAAACAAAAAAATAATAATAAATACACTCATACACCATAAATCATACTATTCGTACAATGAAATAAAAAATAAACATGATGCATGCTTACAAAAACCTATTCATAAAAGTACAATGATGAGATAGCCAACACAAGTAAGTGTCGTTGATAGGATATGTCAAATACTTGCTAGTTAAAACGAGATGCTCTCAATTGTTATTATATCAAAATATCTAATATCTTTATAATAAACAATTCTTGTTATTTTGGTAAAAAAACATATATCCAGCTAGGGTAGATATATTTTTCATGAGTGTAACCTACTATTTCAGGTTTCTCGACTTAGCTCATGAGTGTCATCAATAAGATAGGTCAAACATGGAATACATCTTAAAACCCTATCGCAAAGATGTCTACCTATTAAAATCCTAGCCAAAACACCTTCCAATAGGGAGGATGAAAGCATAGGTGTCTCGAGGCCCTGACTAGAATCAACGTTTTTCAATCAATAGTAGAGACCGTAGGTTATGGTGCCTTATAACATTCTCCCACTCACTATTTTAGAAATAAAATATTTTATATTAAAATATCTCATATTTTAATTACTAAGTGATTATTACCAAACTTTAACGGTTAAATCTAAACCACTTATGTAAATCCAAATTTTAACTCTTAAAATTATAAGATTACCAAATTTAGAATAATTACAAACAATTACTAATTAATTCTAAACTATATTTTTCCTAGTTATTAAACTCATTATTAACCCTAAAACATATTAATGTAATCTAGAAATGTCATTAATGTGACATTACCCAATTTAACTACTTAAATCTATTTCACATTATTTGTGTCCATTTATGGTAGAAAAACTATACTACTTTTCTATCATAGAAGACATGTTAATTATAAAAATTAGCATTCATACATAGCATACCATTGAAATGATATAATGAGTGGGCATTCCTATTCTTTATGACATGTAAAGTAATCATATCAACATGTTAGCAATCATACAATATAATTAAACATTAGGGTATTGACCGGGTTCTCTTTGTTAAACGAAATTACAAAAAAACACCAAACCATTTGTTGGGCTTCAAAGCTTTTTGCAATCTCCATGGACTTCGTCCTTTGTTGTGGGCCTTCCAAGATTGCACACTCAAACCCTAGCCCTAAGTTTTAAATGAGATGACCTAATTTCCAAAATTAGGATTTTATCAAAAGTTTGTAAACTTTTGTT
The DNA here is from genome assembly GCF_963169125.1 of Humulus lupulus. Lineage (NCBI taxonomy): Eukaryota > Viridiplantae > Streptophyta > Magnoliopsida > Rosales > Cannabaceae > Humulus > Humulus lupulus. Next base: position 79,346,695 of record NC_084794.1, on the reverse strand, counting down.
ATTAAAATAATAATTTCATAAATTAGTAATTAATAACTAATGAAAAGTGTTTACCATTTATTAAATAATATTATAAAAAATTATTAATTAATAACTAATGGAAAGTGCTTACCATTTATTAAATAATAATTTCATAAATTATTACTTAATAACTAATAGTTTCCAAAGCTATTATCAAATTTTTTGGGAAAAATAATTCATAATTATTTTTATTTATAATAAATAATTTCTTAAACTATTTTTATCCTACAATTGAGATTATAATTACTCAAATTATATTTAATTAATAATTAATTAGTTTCTATAAACTAAATTTTGACACCAATTAAGGTGTTAAAAAATTTCCATTTCTTTAAATGAAAATAAATTATTAATCTTATTAGTGATTTCTTAAACCAATATTTGATTTCAATACATCATATATTTTTCATTAAGAAATGAAAACTAATAATCTTGTTTCATAAACAATGTATTTGACTAATTTAATAGTAAAATGTTCCCAATAATGAAATTAAGAACAAAATGAACAATTCATTTATTTAATTTTGAATTAAGACATTAAATATATTGTTTCCCAAAATTATCAATTAATAATTTAATTGGCAATAAAACAATTAATTAAACATTTTAATTAATATAATTAAAATTTTAAATTTTGAATTTAATGAATTAATGAAATAATTAATCAATTTAAATATAAATTTTGTAACGATCACCAACTTCTAACATTTTAAGGAGGGAAATATTCTCTTTTTGTTTCTCAAACTAAAAAGATTGACCTATTCAACTAACAACCACATTATTATCATAAATATCTTACCATCAAATATTAAGATTTGTATTTATTTAAATTAAATTAATTAATTAAATAATAAAAATAATAAATTGTCCTTCCTGTTGCACAGTACGTGCATGGCATATTCACCAAGCACATGTGCACGTATAATATGGTCAATTGATCAAATCAAATTTGTCAATCTTATCATATGAACCACACGACAGTATTTGCACCAAAGATCAAATTTATCAATTGATCCCACACCAATAACCACACGACAGTATGGTATTTTATTACAAGTGGTCAAGATCACATAACTTACGGTTCTACCGTGAGTGTAAAATATATGTATATTTTAAAACTAAATGATTACCATAATCATTCAATGTAATCTATACAATGCAATCTTGGTGTCTTCGGTGCTCAATCTTATTGAACAACATCTCGTAGAACAACATAACTCAAATTTCAAAACCAATAAAATTTAAGAATTACATGAAACTTATGCCCAACAAAACAATACGCGTGAACATTGAATCCAATTCAAACGTTAAGAACAATATAAAAAACAAAGAGAACCGTATAGTTAACGATCAATCTCTTTTATCACATTTATAAAATATATTCAAAATATATAAAAAATAAAAACAGTCTTTAAGTTCACTCATAAAACATGTGTTCTACATGTTCATACATTTAAAATAAACACAAGATCAAGTTCATGAGACATGATCTCAACATTGTCTTTAATACCAATTGTTGGTTTTTGATCATGTGATTGACAGTGCAGCGGAAACATGAGATAATATTTTAATGCAACAATAACAATTATTAAAGCATAAGAACGAATCACTCTAGGAACCATAGCTAGAATGAGATCTTTCTCATGTGACATGAATATGAATAAAATAGAAAATTACAATACCTTCTAGATGTAGAACACGTGTAGATCAGATAACGTCTTAGCCTCCTAACCCACCATCTTTTATACTATGACTCACGCAAAGAGAAGAAGACAGGTAGATGTCTATGCTATTTGGTAGGATACTCAAGAATACACTTTTGAATCTCAACGCATGAGAGAGTGTTCTTCTCACAATTAAGGGAGAATAAAGTTCTCTATATTTTTTCTCTTGGCAAATAATGTTAAATGCATCTTATCTCTTCTTTTTTCTTGATGTTATATTCTATTAATATAGCAATAGAAATAAGACCTAGCCCAAATCTTATTGGGCCTCTGCGTGGGTCACAGTCCATTTGGACAGTGGTTGGCGCCAACTACAGGGCTTTGGGCCCTGTGGTATTTTATCTATATAAAATGTTATTTGTTGGAACTTTTTCATATTATTTTATGTTGTATATAATTATACCACAACATTAAATATGATTAAATTAATTTTCAATAAAAATTAATTTCACATAATTATCAATATAATTTTATTTGCCATTAAATATTATTTCATAAACAATATTTTAAATATTATTTCACAAATAATATTAATTTGTGAGATTAAAATAATATTTTATTATTTTTAATTATTCATTTTAATACCAAAATCTTACCTCTGTGTTATCGAGCTAGTACGGGGACAGTATAGACCCATAGCTCTAAGCTCAAATAATTTAATTAATTTCACTATCTCTTAGTTCTATTAATTAATTTATTAACTATGAATTATGCCACTAGAAATTCATAATCGAACTCTCAAAACTATAGTCTTATATTATTTATTATTAGAAGTCATTACTAAAGTCGTCCATTGATTTAACCATTGCATGAGTTATGACCATATACTAGTTGTTCATAATTAAAGCTATGTCTTAATGTCCATTGATCCTCTAATGAACATTATTCTATAAATTTATTTATAGAATGAAATTTTTGTTCTCTAACAGAAATTGAGCGCTCTACGTTCAAGCCCTGAATCAACACTAAAAGGAACAACTAATCTTCTTTCATTTAAGTAAGGAGTAGATTCCATATCTGTGAAGTATGTTCCCAGCCACTTGTAGTTCTATGACTCCAAGATATCAGGAATTCAGTCGTAGGAATATTGAACCTTACCCGATAAGTTAAAAGTCATTAAAACACAAATAGGAGTTCATTACTCACTTCAGGATTGAGGTCAAGTCTCAAACGACCATCGATTGATGAATGTTGAACTTCTATATTTTAATGGAGATTATCCGAAGTTATTTCATTCATCGTGTCTTAGTCCAATGCAATCTATATTGTATACAATACCCCTATCTCTTTGTGTCGATACATTTAACAATCTGGATAAACTGCTCTGTCTTAAACAAAAGATATACCATACTCATAAATTTTATTAAATAAAGCCCCCAATTTATTTAGTGATTATAGATAGTTTTTATATTATTATCTTGAATTAAATCATTTTTTATATATATCATTATACACATACTTAATTCAAGACCACATCAATTATATTGGATCTTCATGATAAGTGATATGTATAATTAAATACAAATATGAGTGCAAAATATGAGGAGGTCTGTGATCAACCAGAGGCCATACACCTTGGGAAACCAAAGTGACTCTCTTTGCAATGAAGAATAATTTTGAGTTTGTAGTGAAGAAATCTGGTACTGATGTGTGGTATATCACCTGCAAGGATTATGACTGTGGTTGGAGTTTAAGGGGGAAAAAACTAACGCGATCTTCCATATTTGAGATCATTGTTTACAATAGTGTACATATGTGCTCACTAAAAGTATGGCAGTGTAGTGACCAAGATAAATTTTTTTTTCTTGTTTTGTTGTAGTATTTGTTTTGGTATTTTTATTAGTGGTTTTCTTTTTATTTGGAGGATTGATATAATTGATAGTGTGTAATATATTATTTGATTTTTTTTGTTTGTATGAATTTTTTTTAATTCATGCCATGTGTGTGTGTGTTTATGTGTGGATGGGTGCATGGCAAGAGAGGAGCATGCATGAATGAGAAAATGTTTATGCCTAGACTAGATTATGGGAATTGGGAGTTTTTATTGTTTAGAAAATTTTACAAATAAAAGAATGATATCCCTTTTATTATTTGATAGCATGTGTTCACATTAAAAAAAAAGAACAAAAAGGAGAGAGATAGAGAGAGTAGCGTGAGGATAAGTGTGAGGGACAAGAAATGGCCTATTTCCTTATTGGTAATGTTGATTACATTTTTTTTATTATTAAAAAATTAGAGGAAATAAAAGAAAATATTGATATCCTTTTTCCTAGTCTAGGGTTTTGGCCATTAGGGTGTATAAAAGGGAGATATGAGCTTGAGAGCTCATTTCTTTTGTCGGCAGCTGAAACACACAAAGAAGAAAAAGAGTGGTACACAATTTTTAACTGCAAGCGCATGGTGTTGTTATAGCAAAGTTTTGATCTTTAAAAGGTTGTTGAACCTACATGGATTAATTATTAAATTTTACTATGTACCACACTTTTTAGTCTCTTGTTTTAATTGGATGAAACAAAATTTAGAATGTTTTAAGAACAAAAGAATAATAAATAACATAAAAGTAAACAAGACGATTAAACGATTTCAATGAGAGAATACAAACCTAGAGCATTGATTTCCCTATTCCAAACTATGAACATCAATTTATCAATTATCCTATTTTATCCCTAATTTGTAGTTTCAAGAATCTTAATGTAATCTATTAACCTTTCTCAAGTGATGATAGAATTAACTTAATCAATTAATAAGATATTTCTATTCAATATTAATCAATCAAGTAGGAATAAAGCACATTGATTTTCTTAAATAAAACTCATAGAATTAGTGGAATCTCTCAATCTCACACTTTTCGTATGTCATGCAATTCTAAGTTTGATTTTAGATTACCTCTCTCAAGTGTAAAACCTAAAATCTCAATATTAGTTAATGGTGATCAAGCATTAACCAGATAGTAATAATCACAAAATTGCACAAACAAACCACAAGAATAAATATGGGAATTGAAATTCCGTTTTTAGTAATTACCAAATTAATTAAACCATATGAATTAATTAAAGTGCGGAATGGTAATTAACTGTTTAAACAGATTACAGTTCTGTTGGGACAGAATCTGAACTTGTCATGACAGAAGCTGAGCACAATAAAATGATGGTGCAAAACAATAAAGAACACAACGAATTTTACAAGGTTCAGAAACCCTTTCGGATAACCTACTCCTTGGGGCCACGCCCAGAGAATAAAACCAATTAATAAAGAATCACAAGTACAAAATATTGACTTAAACAAAACAAGACTCTCTCTTGAGATTTGTCGCAGCTTTGTTGTACTTCTCTTCACTAATCTGATATTGATTGAAACGATCAACCACTTGAACTCCCTTCAATGGCCAGCGAATGCTTGCATCCTCCCGACGCAAGACTTGTAAAAATCTTCTCCCGAAGACTATAAAAGTTGTGTTCAAATTACAGTGTGTATTCACTCATGAATGTGGTATAAACTCACCACAAAATCTAAATACACATATTTCTACAAGATCACGTGAATACTATGATCTTGAATACAAATAAGGAACTCTCACAAATATTACAATACATTCACAAATTTTGCATCTAAGAGTTCACTTTTCTCACTGCCTTTAGAGCCCTATTTATAGAGTCATTTTTCGTGCTCATAAAGGCTGAGAAAGAATCTCCTAATAAAGGCAAGAATAATTGAAGATATTCTTAATTGATGAAGAGTTGCTTTTTTTAGAAGATGCTGATCCGACAGATACGATTTTGGTGGGGACAGCTCAGACCTGTGTCAGATAAAAAACATGCTCAAAATAGAAAGAACAATTAATGACATTAAAGATTCAGTTTCCTAAATGACAATTCTTGAGCTGCACGAAAATATACAATCAAATATTCCAGAAATGACTTTGGGTAAGTACTGAATATTTGCAAGATATAACTTCCCTTTATAATAAAATTGAGACAATATAAAGCTAAATAACGAAGCTAATATAATCCGAAATTCGCAAAAAGGGAAAGTGAATTTCCGAAAATCACAATAAAGGGAAACAAAAATTGATCTTTTAATTAAAAAGATATTTCTATAAAATATGCAAATTTTAGGATTTAAAATCTCCCCCTTTGGCAATTTTATAGACAAAGCATATCTATTTTTAAAAGATCTTTGCAAAACACAAGTAAGTGCTTAAAATCACAAGAGTCACAAAATGACTCCCCCTGCCAAAATGAACCAAAGCACAAGATAAAACTGTTAACAAAAACCAATGAGAAACAACAGGTCAAACAATAGAATCAAGGTACCAAAAATAGAGTTACTCTCTCCCTCTCATTGTCTAAGAAAATGCCAAAGAAAAAAGGAAACGAAACCAAAAGAAAGACACATCTAGTGTTATTTTACATTTATCAATAGCAAATATAAATAGATCGAAAGGAACTATAACCATCATGGAGCAGGAGAGGTGGATGCACTAATAATGGCCAATGAAGCAAGAATTTGGCACTGAGTATCCTCCATGAGAGTGAACTAGTCAGAAAGACTTGTAATTCCTGTCTGGACAGAAGCGAGATCAGTCGGGACAACTGGAGTGTCAGTCACAACATTGCCAGAACCAGAACCAGCTAGATTAATGCCTTTGACCTTTCGAGATGTGGACGGAGCATGGTCATCTTTGATAGTGTAGGTAGGACCAACCAAAGGAGAAGTTAAGGTCTCATGGGACTTCTTCAAAGGACGCTGAGAATCCAAAAGTTTGTAAATGACTTGTGGAAACATCAAGTGTTGACCCTTGTGTTTGGCACTACTCAAGGACATGATTTGATCAAAAATAACAGCAGCAAGATCAATTGCGACTCCAGTCCCAATTTTGAACAATAGAAAAGCCATGTCTTGAGTGATGGTAGAGGAATGAGTGGTAGGCATCCAATTAAACATGGCGAATTTGAAAAGAGCACCATAATAGTGAGTGAGATCCGAGACTCGTAGAGAGGTGCTTGGTTCCCACACCATAGCTTGACCAACCAACTCTGAAAACACTTGATCCTTTGCAAACTCAATAGAATCATAAATCTCAACAAGAACGAGATTGAGGGCTTTAGCAATTTCAGAAGGACCAAACTTATACCAATGTCCCCTAACATACACTTTATGAAACATAAAAGAAGACTGGTCTAACAACTCATCATTCAAATTTGCATAAAATTCTTTAACAATCAGAGGCACAAACCCATCAAACCCAGACAAAGATCGTAACCAACCCCTTTCCTCTAAAGTAACTAAGACCCCAAAAACACGATGAGGAGCAAAAAGGAAATTACGCTCACTAATAAAGTGACGATGCTCATAAAATTGCATGTTCTTCTCATTATCATTAAAACAGAAAGTAAGAGAATGAGCTTTGAAAGAACCTGAGGTACGGACAGGAGGACCTTTTCGTTTAGGGAGTTTTGAAGACAATTCAGGAAATGCCAATGGTGTGGTGTCTTTTGGGTCAAATGCAACAGAAGAGGCTTCTGATGGTCTTCTTCAGATTCAGTCTCCTCCGCCAAATCATCAAGAGGAACATCAGGATTTGGCTCGGTCAAGGAAGGGTCCAACTTAGGCTGAGAGTCTTCCGTTTCAGGAGAAATATCCTCCGATGAGGTGCAAGGAGGTGGGTTGATTTTTGCCTTCAATTTAAATTGAGATAACGGAGATGAATCAGAGATGGAGCTGGTACCTTTTGTTGGAGCCACTTTGGCCTTCTTTCCTTTCTTTGTTCCAGCAGCTTTGGTCTTGCGTTTGCCCTTTCCCTTGGGGGTCAAAATATCAGGAGATAACGACGATTCAGAGTCATGATCAGATGGATCAGACACAACTTCAAAGGAGATTGATTGGGAATGACTTGCAGCCAAGGCAGGTTTGGCTTTTATTTGACCTCAGAAGAGGCGAGTGGAACCGCTGAGGCTTGGATTGGCTGAGCATCCAGGTTGGGAAAAGTAACTCCTTTACTTGAAGCTCCAAGAAGAGTAGATCCTATAGGACCCGAAAGAGCAAGAACCTTCTTTCTTGCTGTGGTTTTAGGTCGACGGCCTGTAGGAGGCGAGACAACAGGGATTGATGCTGGGATGGGAGGAGTGGCAATGGGAACTGACTCAGGAACTGTCTCCTACTAAGACTTCACAGATTTGGAAGATGAACCGCGACCTCGAGTCTTCATGGCTACTAAGAATGAAACAAGTGAAACACACAAAGAAAATAAAAACCTAAACACTTTGGTTATAAGTGAGAGAGACAAACAAGAAAACACTAAGAATGAAACAACCAAAGTGAATTCGAATATATAGAGTATTCGGTGCACAAATGAGGCAAGTTCAAAAATGGGTAACCGGATTTTATGTGATAAATGCCAAAATATCTCCTTTTTAAAACAAATTATTTCACACCTCAAAATTGGAAACTTTTTGAATATTTTAGAATATATTGAGATAAAACAAATAAATTGCATCAATTAATTTTTTCAAACCCTATAAGTACACGGTTCAAAACATATTTTATTTCATAAATTTTTTATTACAAAATTGCCGAAAATAGAGTGTAAATTGCCATACCATATGTGTCCATGTAAATGCCAAGTCCTGTTCAAAAGAAACAAGATAACCATTGTACACCCTGATTTTCCACGGGCTATTACCGAGTTGAGATGTGGCATAATTATATCAGCCACGTGGACGCCACGTGGCCGGAGCTACTGTTGTAAGGTCCTACCCCTTTAGCTCGAGGTAACCCAAGGTTGAGCAAGATTATTTAAGGGCCGAGACAGGGATATGAAGACTGCAAGCCAAGAAGGCATCCAGCTCGAGGTACGAGCTGGAGTGGGAAGCCGTGACTCCTTATAAAGTTAACCACGCAATGTAAACGTGCATATATTAGACATCACGTGTCTGATATATCCCTGAATTCTCGGACACGCAGCAGGAACGTGCGTATTCAGTCACCCACGACTGGGTTGGGCCGTGCGGCCCATTATCCTCCTCACCTATTGATTAGACCACACTTCATTTGTCAGGTTTTAGGAATTAATCATGAATGTCACAGAAGTGACATGATGGGTCAGAAGGTCACGGGATGACCCCCCTTACCAACTCCCAGGTGCCCTCTCTTATAAATATGGAGACCCTGGGAGTTGCAAAGGGTTGGATTCTATTGTGTAACGAAATACCCTGTAAAGAATACCAGAAATATAGCAATAATATTGGCTGGTGGAGTAGAAGGATTTTAACCTTTGAACCACCTAAAAACGTGTTTGTGTCATCAGTCCATTTTAAGATCATTCATCTGTTTCGGTTCATTATTAAGCACTAATCCCTTTCTCTTATTTTCTTAATTATCTGTTGGCGAAGAACCGCGTCAACAACCATATTTTTCACAAATTAGATAAATGAGTTATAATTCAAATACTAAGTGACCATAATTGGAAAAATATACCAATCACAAAACATATTTGAATCAATTCATTATATGTATGAGTCTTACAACCATCTTACACAGTCTAGTCAACAGGCATGTGTGTGTGCATGTGTAATCAATTTGGCATTTCTTTTTGGCCTTTTAAAGCTGGGGTCATTGCCCATATTTGACGATTGTAGCCTTTTTCAAATTGTAACCATAATGGAGGATATAACTCTTATACTGATGGTAGCCCTTTACACTGGTAGAGTATCCTCCAATATAATTGCTAATTACCTGGTACCAACTTACTCAGTGTTGGCTTTCACACATCAGTATAGGTAGCTCTTTTCCAAAATGGAGCCTGAAAAAGAAAATGGATTAAGGAATGCTCATACAAACATAATGATTTGATCAACTATAAATTGGATGTTTATAATTTTTCAAACATGGTTTTTTATTCCAAACAAAGTATAAGACTTATAACGATCATTTTCTAAAATACAAAAAATATGCTTATCAAATTTCTTCCAAACAGGACAAGAGATTACACAAACACATATGCAAGGCAAGATAATCAATTTATTGGCAATTTCAAATAAAACAAACCCCCAAGGATTTCCTGAGGGAATCGAATCTGACCGGGTCTAGAGCTTTAGTAAAAATATCTGCAATTTGTTTGTTAGTCTCAACATATTCTAAAATCAATGTTTTGTTTTCAACAAGTTCCCTAATAAAATGATGACGAATGTCAATATGTTTGGTGCGAGAGTGCTGAACAAGATTTTTGGAGATATTAATAGCACTTGTATTATCACAAAAAATGGTTAAAGTTTTAATATCAAACCCATAGTCTGCAAACATTTGTTTCATCCACAAAAGTTGATTACAACAGCTTCCAGCAACAATGTACTCAGCTTCGGCTGTTGACAAGGAGATGGAGTTTTGTTTTTTACTATGCCAGGAGACCAAATTGTTTCCTAAGTAAAAACAATCACCACTTGTATTTTTGCGATCATCAGTGTTTCCTGCCCAATCTGCATCACTATAACACACAAGGTTAGAATTTGTTTCTTTGGATTACCAAATGCCTAAATCAAGAGTATTATTGATGTAACGAATAATTCTTTTTACAGGAGTCACATGAGACTCCATGGGGTTCCCTTGGAAACGAACGCACACTCCAACACTGTAACTGATGTCAGGGTGACTTGCAGTTAAGTATAGGAGACTCCCAATCATACTCCTATAAAGAGTTGGATCAACTTTCTTCCCATTCTCATCTTTAGATAATTTGACCATAGTACCCATTGGAGTTTTAGCAGGTTTAGATGCATCGAGTCCAAATCTTTTCACTAGACTTCTTGCATACTTGCTTTCTGAAATGAAAATTCCCTCATCTGACTGCTTCACTTGATGTCCTAAGAAAAAACTGAGTTCTCCTACCATGCTCATCTCAAACTCTTCCTGCAATTGTTTCACAAATTCCTGCACTAGAGAATCATTAGTAGAACCAAACACTATATCATGAACATAGATTTGTGCTATCATAATTTTTTCATCAATATTTTTGATAAAAAGTGTTTTGTCTACTCCCCCTCTCTTGTACCCCTTTGAGACCAAAAAATGAGTTAGTCTCTCATACCAAGCCCGTGGGGCTTGTTTCAGCCCATACAAAGCTTTTTGCAGTTTAAAAACACGATTAGGATTGTATGGATCCTCAAACCCTTTGGGTTGTTCCACATAGGCTTCTTCATTCAAAAATCCATTTAAAAAGGCAAATTTTACATCCATTTGGAACAATTTAAAACCAAGAACACATGAAATAGCTAGTAATAATCTTATGGATTCAAGTCTTGCAACAAGGGAAAATGTCTCATAAAAATCAATTCCTTCAACTTGAGTGTACCCCTGTGCAACTCGTCTATCTTTATTTCTTATTATGGTCCCAAATTCATCAGTTTTATTTTTAAATATCCACTCTGTACCTATAACATTAGTATGGCTCGGTCTAGGGACAAGGATCCATACCTCATTCCTTGTGAATTGATCTAGCTCTTCTTGCATAACATTGATCCATGATTCATCATTTAAGGCTTCCTTCACATTTTTGGGTTCCAAAGTAGAAGTAAAACAAACAAATTGAACCAAATTTACATACCTCTTTCGAGTGACCATACTCTCTTCAAGATTTCCCAAAATATGATCAGAAGGGTGATTCTTTTTTACTCTGGTTGATTGTTCTCTTTGAATAGAGTTAGAGGAAATAACTGGATTTTCCTTTTCTGTTTGCCCAGTTGTTGCGTCGACAGAATCATCGTTTGAAACATCAGCAGTGGTTGTTCTCGCTTCCGAAGGTTGTGCTGTCAGATCTGCCATTTCTTTTTGATGTTGAACGTCAATGAGCCTATCAATTTCCTCCTCATGGGAGTACTCAGAAAAATCTTTTAAATCATCTACAACCACATTAGTTGATTCCACAGTAGTTTGGGTTCCCATGTTATAAACACGATAAGCCCTACTATTGGTGGAATATCCAAGAAAAACTCCCACATCGATTTTGGCATCAAATTTTCCCAGATTCTCACGATCTTTAAGAATATAACACAGACAACCAAATACATGAAAATAATTGACATTCGGTTTTCTACCTTTCCAGATTTCATAAGGATTTTTCTTTGTACCTGGACGCAGGAAAACACGATTAATTGTGTAACAAGCTGTATTAATTGCTTCAGCCCACAATTTCTTTGTGAGTTTTTTGTTATTTAGCCTGACTTTGTCCATTTCCTGCAAAGTATGATTTTTCCGTTCCACTACCCCATTTTGTTCAGGGGTTTTGGGAGCAGAAAATTCATGCAAAATTTCAAAAGATTTACAATATTCATCATAAACAGAATTTTCAAATTCTTTACCATGATCACTTCATATTCTTACAATATTTCCAATGTTACAATTTTTTTCAACTCTAAGTCTTGTACATAGTGTTTGAAAAGCTTCAAATGTATCTGATTTTTCTTAAGAAATCTACCCAAGTAAATCTAGAAAAATCATCCACACATACAAAAATGTATCTCTTACCATTAATACTTTCAACTTGTATAGGACCCATGAGATCCATATGCAATAATTCTAACACATTCGAAGTATTAATATCAGATAATGCTTTATGAGAAATTTTCAACCGTTTTCCAAATTCACATGATTCACACTTACCAAGCGATTCTTTACCCAGCTTGGGTATACCACGGATGAGACCTACATTAGCAATCTTTTTCAAGATTTTGAAATTTATATGTCGAAGTTTTTCATGCCACAAGTCAGTAATATTAAAACTTGATGAAGATGCATGACATGTGAATTTTTGTGTGAGTGTGTAACAATTATCCAAAGAACGAGAACCTTTGAGAACAATATCACCACTTTGATTTATAACATTACACTCATCATGCGAAAAATTAACAAGAAAACTTTGGTCACAAATTTGACTTATGCTAATTAAGTTGGCTTTCAGCCCATCAACAAGAAGCACATTTTTCAGTTTCGGTAACCCTTCAATGTTTAGAGTACCTTTACCTAAAATATTTCCTGTCATTCCATCCCCAAATGTTACTACTCCACACTTAAAGGATTTGAAGTTGGTAAGTATGTTGGCATTACCTGTCACATGTCTTGAACAACCGCTATCAAAGTACCATGAACTAGATGCATGCATTTTATGACAGGTAAAGGTATCCAAGCAAACATAGTTAACTTTATTGACCCATATTGTTTTTGATTTTGAATTCCTTTTGGTAAAGAATTGATTCATACTACCAAAGTGTTTAACATAATTCTTTTTAAACAAATTTAACAGAGAAAATGTAGAGTCCAAGAACTTTACTTAGCTAATTGTTTAGTAGTATTATAGTATGTTTAGTGTTATCATTGTTACTTTGGATTTTTGGTTCAGATCGGGAGTTATTTGGACACTCATAGTAGTACTTATAGATTTTCTAAGTTTAACCTATAGTTTAAGAATATTAAGTATAACCTAAGGTTTGATTAATGTGTCTGATATTAAGGATTATATTATTATATTATAAGGTTTAGACATCAACCAATAGGATTTTAAGCACATGTTTTGAATGGTAATTAAGGATTAAGTATTTTTGAGGATTAAATTAAATAAGGGTAGAAGTTTGAATGTATAGGGTCAGTCAACAGCTTTGAGCACGTTGAGGGCTTAGTCAAGGCTGTTTACTCCATTCAAACTTAGCTAAAAATGTGTAAATTCGTGTTTAAATATTCAGCGTATGCCGATATATCGCAGCTATAGGGGGCGATATGTCGCAGCACGTAGATACGGAAAACACGAATCGATGCACGGTCGCCTCGGGAACAAAGGTCCAGGCGATATATCGCCTATAGGGGGCGATATATCGCCTCCACCAGCATGAATTCAAATACTTTTGAATTCTTTTCCCTTCAGCCATTCAAACTCCTTCAACAGTCCAGCATCTTTTGAACGACTCTTCAGCCTCTGCTGAACGATTATTCAAATGATTTTCACTTAAAAAGCCATTATTTTTATTCAAGTAAAATCAAGATATTTTCATTCCCAAACTCTATAAATAGGACCTAGTACCCAGCCATTATTCACCATTTGCTCTAAGTTCAGAGGCTGCTAGTGTTAAGTGAGTGTGAGAGTGTAAACACTTGGTTTGGGGAAAAACTATAAGCTTAAACATCATAAGCTTATCAAACACTTTGGGAAGTGAGTGCTATAGTATTTCGGTGGATGTAGATTGGTCTTGCAATCTTTGAGGTAAACACAAGACTCTAGTTCTTTTCTGTTATTTCCTTTCTCAAAACCTTCTACTCAGTCCCCTAACCTTATTCTTATTTTGGTTAGGGAATCCAAGCTTTTAAGCATATAAGTCGGTAAGTATGTTTTCTATGGTTTAGTCTTTCCATCTCTTTCATTTCATCTCCTTTCTTTAGACTTACTCTTTCTTATGGTTTTAGGAGTGTTCCAACAATCCCAACTCAGTCCATAATCTCGGTAACTTTGGTAAGAAAAATAGGCTAGAATTAATATGTTATGTGCTTGTGTTATCTATATGTTTTATGTTATTAATATGTTATGTTTTGTTATGAATATGTTATTGATGTGTATGTTGTAGGCTTGGGCTTATGCCCTATTTGACTAACAAGACCCCAAAAAGATTGTGGGCATAAGCCTATTTAGCTGGTAGGACCCCACTAATCTCATGCGCATAAGCTTGTTTAGTCTATGGGACCCCAAGTAATAATGGCCATTATAATAAGTGTATGTTATATGTGTTATGTTAAGTCTTTATGTTTTCTTATGAATTTATGTATATGATTTTGTGTTAGATTTTCCTTGCTGGGCATTAGGCTCACTCCTTTCTGTTTATGTGCAGGAAAATAAGTTTAGAGGCGGAAAGATTCGTGACGCTTGGAGAATGTGTATCGATGATGAATGGAGTCAAGGGGCCGAGTGTTATTCGATTCGAGGATATAGTCTCCTTTTATGTTTTTATGGTTTTTATGTGTATTTTCCGCATTATTATGTAATGTCTTTTATTTTAAATCTTGTTTTGTTTTAAAGACAATGGGATCCCAAAATCCTTCTTAGTATTCTGTTTATTTGTAAATAACTCTTATTTTCAAGTTACTCAATAAATTATGGTATTTTCGTAAAAATGTAAGTTTTATGTATAGTTTCGATAATGGTCCAATTAGTCTAGATTAGTGGGTCATTACAGTTGGTATCAGAGCCAATGGTTCCTTCGCATGAAGTTCTCCTCGATACACATGCTCAAAGCTCCGAATCGGACCGCCAAGTAAGTGTTTAAGTTACAAGTTACAAGTTACTTTGTCTATGTGTATAGCTAACAACTTTAGTGTTTATGTTTCAGTTAAAAATGAATGGAGCTTTAACCTACCAAGATATCCGAGCCATTAAGGCCTTAAAAAGAATAAGGGAGCCAAGAAACACCGTAGGAGCCCTAGAAAGGATTACTCGAAGGTTGCTTTTGTTTCACCAAGCGATAGGTGGCCTTCAAGAGGATAAACAAATAATGCTAAGATCAACGGAACAATATGTATTAGTGATTAGGTTGTTTAAAGATTTCCATCCTGTAATAGCAGCCTTAGAAGAAATATGGGAAGAAATGAATGATGAGGATGAATCACCATTAGCAATGAGATACTATTTCCTCTTAGTTAGGTTCACCGCAAAATTTGAATTTCAATTCACCAAGGAGCAAAAGAATAGGATTCTCACAAACCTTCCTAGAGGGCATTTTGATGCTCATGATAATGATGACTATGAGGCTATAGATGATGATATGTTAGATGACGGATCGGATGTAGAAGATCCCGATTTTTAGATTAGTAGTTTTTATTTGTTTTATTTACTTTTATGTTATGATTGTAATAAGTGAAATTGTTTTCCAAATGAATAAACATGCTATTTGAATATCATGTGTAAGTTTGATTCTTTTTTTTCACAATCATAATAAATACTAAATAAAATGAATAATGACTGAGTTCGGTGAGGGTTGATACGAATCAATGAACCTGGTTTCCTTGTTGAGAGTTAGGGGGCCTTAGTAGTGGGAACGATTTTACTGATCCCAGCCCTCCCTCAATATGGTTAACTTTGGAACAAAGATAAGTTTCGAGCCTGAGAATTAAGTCATATAGGATTATTAGAAACACACTTAGAAAATAAAGATGACTTGTTTTTCTAAGTATAGAAACCCGCTCTAATAATAAATAAAGACCTATATAATTTTTCATAAGAAGTCATAATAAATAGGTCCGAGATATGTTTGTTTAGAATAAGTTTTTGCCTTAGAACCTATTAGGAAAAGTTCTAACATGTTTCTTTTAACTGTTAGAACTCTGCTACGATGTCTCTCCGAAGATCTGCTCGCACCAACGGAAACGCCTCCAGCGATGTTCCAGCGACCAATGCGGTCCCTACCGTTCGCCGAAGGAGAGTGCGTGTTACTGCTCGCCGCAACGCACCGGCACAGCCAGCTGACAACACTGCAGAGATTGCCAGACTACGACAGCAAGTCGAGGAACTTCTGCAGCAACAACGCCAACAGGCTCAATCTCAGCCTCAGCCTCCGCCACAGCCGCAGCCACAGCCAATGGCCCCAGCACCCCAACAAGTTGGTCCGTATGGGGGATGGCCTATGACGAACTACGCTCCTTATCCTGTACAGCATATGGAGCCAGTGTACGAGAGGTTCCGCAAGCAGCACGCTCCAAACTTCGAAGGGACTACGGACCCCTTTGAAGCAGAAGAATGGCTAAGGAATGTGGAGCCGATCCTAGCCCACATGAACCTCAATAATGCTGACCGCATATCCTGCGTCTCATCTTTACTCAAGAAAGATGCCAGGATATGGTGGGATTTGGTCCAGCAATCCCACGATGCTGCCACTATGACGTGGACCCGATTTGTGGAGCTCTTCCACAAGAAGTACTACAATTCAGCAGTGCTTGCTACGAGAGTTGAGGAGTTCACCAATTTGAAGCAAGGGAACTTAACAGTGGCGGAATATGCTCGTCAGTTCGATCGCTTAGCGAAGTTCGCAGCAGAGTTGGTTCCAACCGACTATCTAAGGGTGAACAAGTTTGTTAGAGGACTTCGCCCGAAGATCGAGATGGGGGTTAAACTAGAAAACCCGGGAAACACTTCATATGCCGACGTTCTTGAGACGGCAATTGAAGTAGAAAGGTTGCAAGCCAACGTGAGCAAAGAAGAAGCCAGCAAGCCGGAACCTAGGCAGCAGAGCCAACCTCAGGCCAGTCGGAACAACAATCAGTCCAGCAACAGTCAGTCCAACAACAACGGTAACGGACAGAAGAGAAGGCATCCTGACAACAAGCAAGCCGACAACAATAAAAGGGCACGACCAAGTAATGGGGGAAATAGGTCGGGCTACGTGGAATACCCGCCATGTGCCAAATGTCAGAAGAAGCACCCCGGAGAATGCCGTGCCAACACCAAGGAGTGTTTCAACTGTGGTCAAGAAGGGCATCGTAAAAGAGACTGTCCTCAGCAAAAGCCGGAAGGAAAGAAGGACGAAAAGATGGTTCCTGCTCGGGTTTTTGCTTTAACCCAAGGAGAGGCGGATGCTAGCAACAAGGTGGTCACAGGTCAGGTTTCCATCCTCAATAAATTATGTCATGTATTATTTGATTCGGGAGCCACCCATTCGTATATTTCGTTAGGAATGATAGATAAACTAGACAAACCTAGTGAAAGATTTAGAACTAGGTTTGCAACCGAGTTGCCTTCGGGCAAAGTAGTTCTATCATCACGAATTGTACGAGGCGTACCAATCAAGATTGAGGACAAGGAACTAGAAGGAGACCTGATAGAGCTAGTGATCAAAGACTTCGACGTCATACTAGGCATGGATTGGCTAGCACGGCATGGCGCAACGATCGACTGCAGACGCAAGAAGGTGGTGTT
The DNA here is from genome assembly GCF_963169125.1 of Humulus lupulus. Classification (NCBI taxonomy): domain Eukaryota; kingdom Viridiplantae; phylum Streptophyta; class Magnoliopsida; order Rosales; family Cannabaceae; genus Humulus; species Humulus lupulus. The sequence goes on along the minus strand of NC_084794.1, from coordinate 79,329,010 downwards.
CGAGACTCCTGACGGCCAGAAACTGTGCTTCATGGGACAAGCTGCAGGACTATGCACACCGTTAGTATCATCTCTCAAAGCTCAGAGAATGATGGAGAAAGGATGTCAAGCATTCTTAGCCAACATCACGAATGTGGAGAAGGAGACATCACTTAAGGTTGGAGATGTTCGAGTCATACAAGAATTTCCAGAAGTATTTCCCAATGACTTGCCAGGATTGCCGCCAACTAGAGAAATAGACTTCACGATAGAATTAGTACCGGGCACCGAGCCTATCTCTAAGGCACCATACCGGATGGCACCTACGGAACTCAAGGAGTTAAAGACGCAGCTACAAGAACTCCTAGACTTGGGTTTCATTAGGCCAAGCCATTCACCATGGGGAGCTCCGGTACTATTCGTGAAGAAGAAGGACGGAAGTATGCGCATGTGCATAGACTACCGTGAGCTGAATAAAGTAACAATTAAGAACAAATACCCGCTACCTCGGATTGATGATTTGTTTGATCAACTCCGAGGCGCGACTGTATTCTCTAAGATAGATTTACGGTCCGGGTATCATCAGCTCAAGGTAAAGGGGGAAGATATTCCTAAGACAGCCTTTAGGACTCGTTATGGACATTACGAGTTCTTGGTTATGTCTTTTGGTCTTACTAACGCGCCAGCCGCGTTTATGGACTTAATGAATAGGGTCTTCAAGGACTACTTGGATAAATTCGTCGTTGTGTTCATCGACGACATTTTAATTTACTCCAAGGATGAAGTGGAGCACGAGGAACACTTGAGGATAATTTTGACGCGATTGAAAGAGCACCAACTTTACGCGAAGTTCAAGAAATGCGAGTTTTGGCTCTCACAAGTGGCGTTCCTCGAGCACATCATATCGAAAGACGGAGTCGCTGTGGATCCATCGAAGGTAGAGGCCGTGAAAGATTGGCCTAGACCAAAGAACGCATCGGAAGTAAGAAGCTTCTTAGGGCTAGCAGGTTACTATAGAAAGTTTGTAGAGGGCTTTTCTAAGATAGCCACTCCACTCACCAACCTGACCCGGAAGCAACAAAAGTTTAACTGGAATGATAAGTGTGAGGAAAGCTTCCAGTTGCTTAAGGATAAGCTTTGCTCAACACCAGTACTTAGTGTCCCATCACCCAACGACAAGTTCGTTGTCTACTGTGATGCATCAAAGTTAGGATTGGGATGCCTACTGATGCAGAATGACAAGGTGATAGCCTACGCCTCACGTCAGTTAAAGGAGTATGAACAACGCTATCCAACTCACGATATGGAGTTGGCAGCGGTGGTCTTTGCGTTAAAAATCTGGCGCCATTATCTTTACGGAGAACGGTGCGAGATTTATACGGACCACAAAAGTTTAAAATACTTCTTTACTCAAAAGGAGCTTAACATGAGGCAGCGCCGGTGGTTGGAATTAGTAAAGGATTACGACTGCGAAATCCTATACCACCCGGGGAAGGCAAACGTAGTTGCCGATGCACTTAGCCGAAAAAGTTATGGGAACTTAGCAGCCTTATCCGGAATAGAAAAGCCACTACAGCAGGAGCTTATCAGTGCCGGAATAGAAGTGGTTGTAGGCAAGCTGGCTAACTTGTCTATCCAATCGAATCTGCTAGAAGACATACAAAATGGTCAGAGACATGATGATTCGCTAGCAACGCACATGGATGCAGTCAGAGAAGGCAAGACTACAGATTTCTCAATATCCAGTCAAGGTTTATTGAGATATAAGGATCGGGTATGCGTGCCAGACGATCAAAGTATTAAGAAGACGATCCTAGAAGAAGCGCACAACACCCCATACTCGGTTCATCCAGGGTCTACCAAGATGACTCATGACATCAAGGCAGTCTATTGGTGGCCAGGGATGAAGAAGGACATATCGGAGTATGTATCTAAGTGTCTGGTATGCCAGCAAGTGAAGGCGGAGCATCAGCGGCCTGCAGGATTATTGCAACCGCTTAGCATACCGGAGTGGAAGTGGGACGATATAGCCATGGACTTCGTGACGGGTCTGCCAAAGACAAATAAGCAGCATGATTCTGCTTGGATAGTCATAGATAGACTAACCAAGTCGGCTCATTTTCTGCCTGTTAAGACTTCTTATACGGCAGACCAATATGCAGACATCTACATCCAAGAGATTGTACGATTGCATGGAATCCCCAAGACGATAGTATCAGATAGAGGATCAGTGTTTACGTCAAGATTTTGGAGAAGCTTACAGCAAGCCATGGGTACTAAGTTAAGTCTTAGTACAGCTTTCCATCCTCAGACAGATGGGCAGTCCGAGCGTACGATTCAGATTTTAGAAGATATGCTACGCGCTTGTGTACTCGACTTCGGAGGATCGTGGAACAAGTACTTACCGCTGATCGAGTTCTCGTACAACAACAGCTACCAGTCGACGATCGAGATGGCACCTTATGAGTTGCTATATGGAAGAAGGTGCCGATCACCGTTGCACTGGGACGAGGTAGGAGAAAGGCAGCTTCTAGGGCCCGAAGCTGTTAGGCAAGCTCAAGAAGCAGTAACGCTTATTAGACAGCGTATGCTTGCTGCTCAAAGCCGTCAGAAGAGCTATGCGGATACCAAGCGACGCGATGTGGAGTTCCAAGTTGGAGATCAAGTCTTCCTGAAGATATCTCCTATGAAGGGTGTCAAGCGGTTCGGGAAGAAAGGCAAGCTCAGTCCCCGATTCATAGGTCCTTTTGAGATATTGGACAAAGTGGGACCAGTTGCGTATAGACTAGCCCTACCGCCAGCACTAGCCGATAGTCACAACGTCTTCCACATCTCGATGTTACGCAAGTATGTGTCAGACCCATCTCACGTCCTCAAGTACGACACCATAGCGCTCTAGAAAGACTTAAGTTACGAGGAACGACCGGTTAGCATCCTAGATAGGGGGATGAAGCAGTTACGGTCCAAGAGCTTTCCTATAGTTAAAGTCCTATGGAGCAATAGTTCTGAACGCGAGGCAACGTGGGAGTTGGAAGAGGACATGCAGAGCCGGTATCCGGAGTTATTTGGTAAGTAAATTTCGAGGACGAAATTCTTTTTAGTAAGGGAGAATTGTAGAGTCCAAGAACTTTACTTAGCTAATTGTTTAGTAGTATTATAGTATGTTTAGTGTTATCATTGTTACTTTGGATTTTTGGTTCAGATCGGGAGTTATTTGGACACTCATAGTAGTACTTATAGATTTTCTAAGTTTAACCTATAGTTTAAGAATATTAAGTATAACCTAAGGTTTGATTAATGTGTCTGATATTAAGGATTATATTATTATATTATAAGGTTTAGACATCAACCAATAGGATTTTAAGCACATGTTTTGAATGGTAATTAAGGATTAAGTATTTTTGAGGATTAAATTAAATAAGGGTAAAAGTTTGAATGTATAGGGTCAGTCAGCAGCTTTGAGCACGTTGAGGGCTTAGTCAAGGCTGTTTACTCCATTCAAACTTAGCTAAAAATGTGTAAATTCGTGTTTAAATATTCAGCGTATGCCGATATATCGCAGCTATAGGGGGCGATATGTCGCAGCACGTAGATACGGAAAACACGAATCGATGCACGGTCGCCTCGGGAACAAAGGTCCAGTCGATATATCGCCTATAGGGGGCGATATATCGCCTCCACCAGCATGAATTCAAATACTTTTGAATTCTTTTCCCTTCAGCCATTCAAACTCCTTCAACAGTCCAGCATCTTTTGAACGAGTCTTCAGCCTCTGCTGAACGATTATTCAAATGATTTTCACTTAAAAAGCCATTATTTTTATTCAAGTAAAATCAAGATATTTTCATTCCCAAACTCTATAAATAGGACCTAGTACCCAGCCATTATTCACCATTTGCTCTAAGTTCAGAGGCTGCTAGTGTTAAGTGAGTGTGAGAGTGTAAACACTTGGTTTGGGGAAAAACTATAAGCTTAAACATCATAAGCTTATCAAACACTTTGGGAAGTGAGTGCTATAGTATTTCGGTGGATGTAGATTGGTCTTGCAATCTTTGAGGTAAACCCAAGACTCTAGTTCTTTTCTATTATTTCCTTTCTCAAAACCTTCTACTCAGTCCCCTAACCTTATTCTTATTTTGGTTAGGGAATCCAAGCTTTTAAGCATATAAGTCGGTAAGTATGTTTTTTATGGTTTAGTCTTTCCATCTCTTTCATTTCATCTCCTTTCTTTAGACTTACTCTTTCTTATGGTTTTAGGAGTGTTCCAACAATCCCAACTCAGTCCATAATCTCGGTAACTTTGGTAAGGAAAATAGGCTAGAATTAATATGTTATGTGCTTGTGTTATCTATATGTTTTATGTTATTAATATGTTATGTTTTGTTATGAATATGTTATTGATGTGTATGTTGTAGGCTTGGGCTTATGCCCTATTTGACTAACAAGACCCCAAAAAGATTGTGGGCATAAGCCTATTTAGCTGGTAGGACCCCACTAATCTCATGGGCATAAGCTTGTTTAGTCTATGGGACCCCAAGTAATAATGGCCATTATAATAAGTGTATGTTATATGTGTTATGTTAAGTCTTTATGTTTTCTTATGAATTTATGTATATGATTTTGTGTTAGATTTTCCTTGCTGGGCATTAGGCTCACTCCTTTCTGTTTATGTGCAGGAAAATAAGTTTAGAGGCGGAAAGATTCGTGACGCTTGGAGAATGTGTATTGATGATGAATGGAGTCAAGGGGCCGAGTGTTATTCGATTCGAGGATATAGTCTCCTTTTATGTTTTTATGGTTTTTATGTGTATTTTCCGCATTATTATGTAATGTCTTTTATTTTAAATCTTGTTTTGTTTTAAAGACAATGGGATCCCAAAATCCTTCTTAGTATTCTGTTTATTTGTAAATAACTCTTATTTTCAAGTTACTCAATAAATTATGGTATTTTCGTAAAAATGTAAGTTTTATGTATAGTTTCGATAATGGTCCAATTAGTCTAGATTAGTGGGTCATTACAGAAAAACACTTAGGTCTTATGTTTCCTTTCATCCCACAAAAATGACAAAATGGTACAAATTGTCCAATGTTTCTTTTTGGAGAAATTTTCTTTAGTTGTAGATCTATTGGAACAGATGACAATTTTGTGGTCTCGGCAGAGTGACTAGCTCCTGCAAAACGGTTAGTTGGCCCAATAGTCGGATAATTCATAGATTTTACAAAAATCGTTTTTCTTGAGGATTCAGATCCATTATATCCTATTCCACTATAATCACCAGCCTTTTTTCCTGCAGAAAGAATATCGTCCAATATTCCAGATCTAGGATTAAGCATTTTGATACCTTTTTGCAAAAGATCAATTTCTTTACTCAAAGAATTAATTTCATCATTTTTGGAAGCAATAATCATTTCAAGTTCTTTAATTTTTTCAACAATTTTTTTATTATTGCTAGCCATTAGATGATTCTCAGAGCACACTTTCAGCCATTGATCATACATTATTTTATAAGACTCTTTCAATGACTCCTCATCTAAGTCAGAATCATCAGAATCAATGGCAAAATTCTCATTATCCTGAACATAATTATTAAGGCATAATACATCCTTGTAATCAACTGAAGAGAAAACCATACCTTTGTGAACAGAGGTTAAGGCAACACTATTTTCCTCATCACTCTGTTCAGAGTCTTGATCACTCCACGTGGCTGTCATGGCTTTCTTTTTCTTTAAGGTATTTGCACACTCAGATTGAATGTGTCCAAATCCTTCACATTCCCTGCACCGAATACACTTTTTATTAGTCTCAAAGGGTTTAGAAAAATTACCTTTTGGGTTTTTGGATATGGCCTTTTTGTTTCCCAATTTCTTTATGTATTTTTGAAATTTTTTTTGTCAACAGAGCCTTCTCATCATCCTCATCATCCGAACTTTCCTTCTTTCTTTAGAAGATCTCAAGGCAATAGATTTCTCCTTGATTTCTTCTGTCTTACCTTTTTGTCTAATTTGTTGGTTTAGTTCAAAAGTTCGGAGTGAACCCATCAATTCTTCTACTTTTATTTTGTCCAGATCTTTTGCTTCTTCAATTGTAGTTAGCTTTGTTTGAAACCTGTCAGGGAGAGCTCTAACAATTTTTTGAACCAAAATATTCATTAACAATATCTGACAATTTCTCATAAAATTCAGTGAGGGTTTCATTTTCAAATTTTGTTGTGAGCATAATAAGCCTAGAACGCTTGACATCAGCAGTTCCTTCAAATTGAGTTTGAAGGATTTGCCAAGCGTCTTTGGCCAAAACACATGAAGAAATCAATTTAATGTAACCTTCACCAACACCATTAAAAATAGCATGTAGTACTTTATTATTGTAACTGGACAATTTATCTTCAGCATCAGTCCAATCTAGTTTAGATTTTACCTTAGTTACATCATCACTTTCTGCTGGAGGAGTCCAACCACTTAAAACAGCTTTCCAAGCCTTTTCATCTTGAGATTTGATGAAGGCTCTCATTCTAACTTTCCAATATGGATAGTTTGAATCATTGAGTAAAGGGGGGCGAGTTATGGAGCCTCCTTCTGTGAAAAAAGACATTGCAAGAACAAGAACAACAAACGGAATAAACCAAGATCACACTCAGAGATGAGTGACCTACTCTGATACCAATTGAAATTCCATTTTTAGTAATTACCAAATTAATTAAACCATGTGAATTAATTAAAGTGCGGAATGGTAATTAACTGTTTAAACAGATTGCATTTTTGTCAGGATAGAATCCGAACTTGTCATGACAGAAACTGAACACAATAAAAAGACAGTGCAAAACAATAAAGAACACAACGAATTTTTACAAGGTTCAGAAACCTTTCCGGATAACCTACTCCTTGGGGCCACGCCCAGAGAATAAAACCAATTAATAAAGAATCACAAGTACAAAATATTGACTTAAATAAAACAAGACTCCCTCTTGAGATTTGCCGCAACTTTGTTGTACTTCTCTTCACTAATCTGATCTTGATTGAAACACTCAACCACTTGAACTCCCTTCAATGGCCAGCGAGTGCTTGCATCCTCCCAATGCAAGGCTTGTAAAAATCTTCTCCCGAAGACTATAAAAGTTGTGTTCAAATTACAATGTGTATTCACTCATGAATGTGGTATAAACTCACCACAAAATCTAAACACACATATTTCTACAAGATCACGTGAATACTATGATCTTGAATACAAATAAGGAACTCTCACAAATATTACAATACATTCACAAATTTCGCATCTAAGAGTTCACTTTTCTCACTGCCTTTAGAGCCCTATTTATAGAGTCCTTTTTTGTGCTCATAAAGGCTGAGAAAGAATCTCCTAATAAATGCAAGAATAATTAAAGATATTCTTGATTGATGAAGAATTGCCTTTTTTAGAAGATGCTAATCCGACAGATACAATTTTGGTAGGGACATCTCAGACCTGTGTCGGATCAAAAACATGCTCAAAATAGAAAGAACAATTAATGACATTAAAGATTCAGTTTCCTGAATGACAATTCTTGAGCTGCACAAAAATATACAATCAAATATTCCAGAAATGACTTTGGGTAAGTACTGAATATTTGCAAGATATAACTTCCCTTCATAATAAAATTGAGACAATATAAAGCTAAATAAGGAAGCTAATATAATCCGAAATTCACAAAAAGGGAAAGTGAATTTCCGAAAATCACAATAAAGGGAAACAGAAATTGATCTTTAAATTAAAAAGATATTTTTATAAAATATGCCATTTTTAGGATTTACAGGAATAAAATAAAACTATAATTCATAATCTGAAACAGTTCCATCAACACTCTAGAAAAGAGTGTTTAGTTCATAATCAAAACATTATAGCAATAATCATATTCATAATTAATTCACTAAATAAGAGAATAAAGGAAGAAAGAACTTTAATGATGATCGATGATCGCTTGTAATCTCATTCTCCCTCCTCTTCAATGTATTTCTCTGACCTAAAATGTCGTCTCCTGTTCTCTCTAGCCCCCAAAATCGAAGCTATCAGATTCTCTTTATAGGCCCGTCAAAATCACGCATTAAAAATCGGTTAATTAAAATCAGTAGACACACGACGCTATAGCCTAGCAAGCGGCGCAATTTCACCTGACTTATTTTCTCGAAGTCTCGTCGTTTGCGCGTGAAATATTTTTTTTGTCCACAAACGACGCTATTGTGCCTCATTTGCAGCGCTATTGCGCCAAAAATAACATTTCTTGATTTTTGCGTGGTTCTTGACCTAGTTGCTTCCCGGTTTCAGAACTTTACTCAATTATGTACATTGTACTCGAAATTCACTATAGAATCAACATTTTAAGCTCAACACTGCACACCACAGAGAACACATCAATTTATACAAAAATCTTAAGAAAAACACAATAATTCATATTATTAATGATCACAAATGAGTGTAAAAATATGCACTCATCACACCCCCAAACTTGAACTATTGCGTGTCCTCAAGCAATGATAAAATAAAACATAAAACTAAAAACTAAAAAAAAAAACTTAAATTATTGGAATGAACAAATCAAAAATCATAGACCAAGGGCAATTTATCTCAACATACCAAACTCTTTTTAATTATCCAACATCCACTTCAAAACAAAGGATTAGAATTTCAACCTATCAAACTCAAACTTCCAATATTGTCTTACCATTAAAGTGTGTATATGTCAATTCTACAAATTCTATATAACATATAGTTCATGTGCATAAAGACTCCCCATACCACAAAACAATCAAGATAACCATAAGCTTGTGTTGGGTTTTATGTCCTTATAAAACTATGTCGAACATGTAACACGGTTTTATATTGTCAATAAAAGTAGTAGACATCATTTAGTTTGATAACCATGTTGCTTGCTCATTTTGTTACATGATTATTGAAATAATACAAACATTTATAAAATCCTGAACATATGGATAGTTACTATTATAGTGACTAGGTCACACTGGATTATAGTTGTAATTATATGTTCAAAAGAACGAGTCCTAAGATTAAGTCAGTGCATTGGATTTTCACTGATCTGGTAATCTACAATATTGTAGAGGTGGTCGGCCCATGATGGAAATCCTAGGGGTGGTAGGCCCATGATAAAATTTACATCCTTGGAAATCGCCTATGCTTGGATCTGAAACCCTAATAATCGCCCAACCCTAATGTAACACCCTACTACCCAGGGACCGTTACGGTGTGCATTTTGAACAGTGCTAAACTCACTAATTGAGTTATTTGGCCATAATTGTGTAACTAAGTATGATTAGCAGCTTAGGGTTAAATTTTTGGTTAAGATACAACGTTTCAATAAAACATTTACTATATACATTGGGATCCCAAAAATATAATTTAAATGTTAATTACAACAAAATATTTACAACTAGCCGACCTAAGCGGCAAAATATGGTTTAACCCTAGTTCCTCTTTAAACCCTCGGCCGTGGCGGTCGAGCAGCCGCATATGCACACATTGTCACCTAAGCTCTCCAACTCAAGGATCGTCCAGCTTTCTTTTGCCTTTACCTGCACCACATAACTCCCGTGAGCCGAAGCTCAATACAAAAACTCAATATGCTCATGAACAGTAATAACATGTTACTAAATCATATTATGCATGCCTAGCAATAATAGCCTTATTAAAGCATGCAAATAAGTTCAGATAATGATTATAGATCCTGCCCTCCTGTATGGATGAATATCAAGTCAATTCTAATCAGATGAGTCATTAACACTTTGAGGTTCTGATAACCATGCTGAGGTGTGTAGCCCTAATCAAATGAGTGAGTCACTAACTTAAATTAGATGAGTGCTTAACACTTTGAGGTTCTGATAACCATGTTGGGGCTTACAGCCCAAATCAGATGAGTGATTAACATTTGAAATTATGATAATCATACTGGGGCGTGTAGCCCTAATCAGATGAGTGATTAACACTTGAGATTCTGATAGTCCTGCCGGGGCTTGAAGCCCATAGCCATATGACGATGTAGTCACTTGGGCCTTCTGGCCCTAGCTCTAAGTAACTAGCCATTAGACTACACAAGCGCTTTTAATTTTCATTGAACTTGAGGTCGGTCAAGCATTAATGTTCATGATGAATCATTCAATGCTTATGTCGATTAGATCTAATCTTTTCGGCTTGCGTTAAACATGCTAATATCGTTCTTGACTCTTAAGCCAATACCATACGACCAGTGCTCAGTACTACTGCTGAACTTGACCAATAAGTCACAGCTTCATAGTTAATACTGACACCATTGCTGATTCCTGACTCATGGGTTAGTTCCATTCACAAGTAAGCAATGCAACCAGGCATATATCATATGTCAAATATCCAAAAGTAGGGCATTCAACATGCTTACTTAACAATCACTAGCATAATTATGATCATGCACATTTACAGAGACTCAAGCTCTGATCAATCTCATATTCAATATTCATGTCATGCCCTAATCACATGTTTATCATGCATCACATATTGGGTGCAGTTTTCTTACCTCTGGTTCGAGCGAGAAATAACAAATGAATGACCCTTGAGAACGATCAATCCTTTGATCCCTTAGCGGTCACCTAGTCATAACCAAATATGGAATCCAATTAATGAAATCAACAATAAAAGGTGCTTGACCTAAACCTCACTCCCGGGACCTCGAATTGTACTCAAACAGTTAGTAGATTCGATCTCGAACCTTAGGAATTGAAACCCTGAGCCAAAAACCCTCAAGAGTGCCCAAAATGTGAATCAGGAAAAGTAGGGTAATGCTACAACGCTGCCCCCGTAGCGCCCCAATCCTACAACCAGAGCTTGTCTAGCCCTGGACAGCGCTATAGTGCCCCCCCTTGGGCGCTATAGTGCTAGGACCAGGCTGAAACAGCCCTGGTTCTTCCTCCTTCGAGTTTTCCAATTCCAATCTTCAAAACATGCTTCCAAACTCCCAAATGAACCCAAATATCCACTCTACAAGTCCTAGGCATCATAACCCAAGCAACCTTTACCAAAAACTCCCATCAATTCTCTATTTTCAACTTCAAAATTCCAACTGAAACTCAATAAGAAAACAGAGTTCTAATGGCTAGGAACTTACCTCAAGCTCAGTATCACACCCTCTTCAATGGTAGAACATAACCCTAGACCATCAAGGTTCAACTCCCTAGCTTGATTCCTCAAAAAGAGCTTCAAAATTCTAAGACAAAAGGGAAGGAAAAACAATCGGAAGAAGAAGATGCTCTGTTTTCTACAGCCTTCTACAACTTCTTAAGGTTGATATAATCCTTAAGGTCAAAAGACCAAAATGCCCCCAAGCTTAAATAAAACCCTTAACATCCACCAAGGGCAAAGTTGTCCTTTCCCCTATCTCGTTAATCATAATTAACACCCTCCAATTCCCGTTATTCTCAATATCCTCAAATGATAATAAATCATATCCCATTATCCTTTATTTCCCGGTAATGTACTAATCCTAAAATTGCCTCAAGACTCACCCAAGCCCCGAAATTAAGCCTGTTATGACCAAACCGATAACTTGCATTCAAAGATCGTCTCATGACGAATGGCTTGAAAAAATCCACATCATGATGTGGTCTTACTCAAAATTCACCAACATGCATGAAAATATACAAATGTTCCCTCAATGGGCCAAATTACCAAAATGCCCTTATAATGAAAAGTGAACCCATATGCATGCATTTATCATCATATAATAATATAATTCACATAATCATGCATATAATCTTTTAATAACATAATAAATAGATTATGGCCCTCCCGACCTCCTAATCAAGATCCTAAACCTTAATAGGAAATTTGGGTCATTACACCTAATGTTTATAAGCTTGGAAATTGCCAGGCCAAGGGAACTTAAGGGTGGTCGACCTAGGGTTTAACAAGCCTGAAAATCGCCAGACCAAGGGAGCCTAAGAGTGGTCGGCCTTAGTCAGAGTTTTACATGCTTGAAATCGCCTATGCTACGGTTTGGAACCCTGGAAATCGCCAGGCTAGTGAATCTCAAAGAAATGGTCGGCCTAGGGTTTTACAAACCTGAAATCGCCTATGCTGGGGTTTGAAACCTTGGAAATCGTCCAGGCTAAGGAAATCATAGGGAAATCATAGACTTGATTCAAACAAGTCAATTATTTTGGATAAAAATTAAAAAAAAAACAAGCAGATTCAGACAGATTCCTCAAATATTTAAAGTATTTATTCTAAATCTAAGCACATTTAAATTAAATGATGTAAATATTAGAAGAAAATACTTACCCAAGTAAAGATTTGAGTTTGATGAAGAATTGAAGAAATGATGCTTGGAGAACCCTACAGCTTAGGCACACAGAGCAAAGAACTGAGAAGTGAATACCCTACTTATAGCCTCTCAGGCGAACCATATATTTTTAGGAATTCAAAATCCTTGAAAAATATCTGGTATGGTTAAAAATTCAAATTCCTTGAAAAATATCTTATATTTTTAGGAATTCAAATTCCTTGAAAAATATTTTGTATTTTTAGGAATTAATACCCTTGAAAAATATATTATATTTTTAAGACTTCAAAACTCCTTGAAAAATATATTATATTTTTAGGACTTCAAATTTCCTTGAAAAATCTAATTATTTTTAGGAATTAAAATTATCCTTGAAAAATTCGTGCTGAGCAAATTATCGATAGTTGATAAAAGTACTACGTAATGTCCCGAGGGACTTTGCTATTAAAGTAATGCTACGATATGTTTCTCAAGCCAGATTAAGTTTACCGTAATGTTGAACACATTACGATAAACTTGGGGGACAAATGCTATCCCTCAAAAATCCAGAGATGATGTGGCGAATGAGAAAGCGACATGTGGCATCACAAATCAGGGAAAAATGACGAAGTATTGAAAAAAAGACCGATAAGCAAAATAGATAGGTCCAGAACCTAAAGTCAACCAGGCCTAAACCCCCTAGGGGTGGTCGGCCTGGCATTGGCCCCCTAAGGGTGGTCGGCCTAAACATGCCCAAGAACTCCTTGGGGTGGTTGACCCATCCTATCCTTCATAGGGTGGTCGGCCTACACTCCCAAAGGCACTTCACTGGGTAAAACTCACACTCATTCAAACTAAGATCAACAGGCCTAGCACCCAACAGATCAACAGGCCTAACACCCAGAAGATCACAGGCCTAGCACCCAGAGGATCAACGGGTCTAGCACCCAAGCTCTAAAGGGTCATCGAGCCTAGCACCTAAGTCTTATAGACCAATCAAGACTTAGCGTTTTCTTGAAGGTATCAATCGTGCATTATCAACCATGATCCAGAGAAGACAACGGGAAGACCCACGATCTCATAATCATGGGAAGGTGGACACGTATCTCCACTCCCAATGATCGTGTACCAAACCACGATCCCACTCTTACTGATCATGTAACAACCCCTGGGTACTATAAATAAAGGACCCAGAGCTTTGTTTATAAGGACTTTTTTGGATCGATCTTTTGGATGAACTTGTGAGGAGTGAACTTTGAGTTGATCTTTGTAATTTTCTATCGAGCGATTCAATACTAAGTGGATTAGGTTATTACTATTCACAAGAACAGGGCTGAACCACTATAAAGTTTCTGTGTGTTTATTTAAGATATTTGTACTCTATCGTATATTAGATTCATTTTGATCAAAAGGTGTCATATATTGTACATACGACCATTGGAAAATTTCACAGGTCAACATTTTGGTGTTTTCATTGAGAGTGCGAAATTAAGAAACACACTTTCATCAATTTTACGATGCATCCAAAATCTTGTCAGACAAAGAAGACAACTCCTAGGGATTCCACCACTCAGAATCCCATCAACCATTAACAAACCTCAGGTGGAGGTTGGAGACCAACCTGATGTAGAAGATCCACATGATGTTCACAAGGAGGAGATGGCGCAATTTCTGACGAGGCAAGAGGCCTTTGCTTCAGAAATTGCCCTACAAAGGGCGACAATGGAATGACAACGGTGGGAGAAAGATGAGCAGGGCCAGAGGATGATCCACAGGGAGTAGGAAGCTGACTGGAGGCACCAGAAGGTTGCTGTGGCCCTTGAGGCGGCTACCCAGTTAGCCCAAGCTAACACAGAAGCCGCTGCTCAGGCGGTGGGGGAAGCTCAGGCCAAAGCAGCAGGAATGCGAGATAGGAGTAACAAGGAGTTCCAGAGGAGGAGTCGAACCCCAAGGACACTCTCAAAGCCACTTTCCCAGAGATAGGATGAAGAGGCACAATCCAAGACTGCCTCCTCCATGACTAAGAAGAATAACACTTCATCTCGGAGTAAGAGTGTTACCAACCCGAAGGCCCCCTCCCAGGGGGACAGACGAAACAATGTAGAAGATGAGGGTCAAGCATATGAGAGGCGTGATAGGAATGGAAATGGCCGCTCAAAGTCTCAAAGTCATGTAGGAGGAGAGGCTCGGGGGTAGGGTTGCACTGACAAGAGCAAGGTGGACCTACCACACCTACACCCTCAGTCTTGCAAGGGAAATGAACCGATGAACAACACCAATACCATGTTCGATAGGCTCAGGAAAGATGCACAACCTCAAGATCTGAGGGAGGTCATCAATAAGAAGGCCAGCGCTCAGGAGGGGGTACTAGGGATGTCTACCCCACCTGGAGTAGCGATCTCACCAACAGTGCAGGTATGCACTCGTCATGGCTGTCCAGGGTCTGACAAAGAAACCTTCTGATATCGAGCTGGCTCATAGAAGTGGGAGTCCATTCAATGCCAAGATTCAAGCTACTCAACCACCACTGAAATACAAGACCTCGAAACTTCCAACATACATTGGGAATGAGGACCCAGTACGACACATTGGAAAGTTTGAGGATCAGATGGAATTACGCGGTGTGGAGCATGATTATAGGTGCAGGGTATTCCCTACCACTCTCTCTGACTCAGCCCGGGAATGGTATTGGATATTCAAACCTAGTTCTATCACTTCATGGGAGCAGTTCAGGAAGGAAGTTAGCAAGGTCTTCAGTGCCGGACGGATTCAACCAGTTTATGCCAACCAACTAGCTGACATCAAGCAAGGGAAGGATGAATCCTTGAAGGACTACGTCCAAAGATTCACAAGAGAGGCAAACTGAGCGTTCACAGTAGGAGATGAGGGGAAGTTCGTTACCATCTTGGCAGGAATAATTTATCATAGTCCCTTGTGGGATAGCATACACAGGAACCCCATCAACACCTTGCAGGATTTCCTGGACCGAGCAGACAAATACATGAAGCTAGATGACACTATCATGAAGGAAGAAAAACACATAAACCATCTAAACACTATCAAGACTAACAAGAACGATGCAAACCCTTGGGGCGGCAATGAGGGAAACGGTAAAAAGAGGAGCACCTCAGGGGCCGAGCAGGGTGGAGAAAAGAAAGCTAAGTCAACACCAGCCGAAAAACAGCCTAAGCATCAACCCTACCAGCCTAGGTTCACCAATTATACCATCCTGACTACATCAAGGGCTGAGATTTACTTGGCAACATACCACGAGGTACCATACCTAAAGCCACCACCCTTGCGTTCCGAAGGAAAGAGGGACAGGAATAAATTTTATCGTTTCCATAATGATTATGGGCACGACACAAATAAGTGCAAAAAATTGAAGGATGAGATAGAGTTTCTCCTCCGATCAGGAAAACTCTCAAGGTATCGAGTCAAGATCGAAACCCCGAGCAGGAATCCAGAGTTCAGAAGGTAGAGGAGTCCACCACTGGAGCCAGCAGCCATAGAATTCACATTGGATACCATATGTAGGGGGTCAACATAGCAGGAAACAACAACAATGCTCGTGAGCGATATGCAAGGACCTTAAGACATGAGGTAGGGGAGTCTTCCTTGTGCATGGCTGTAACGCCCTGGATAACCAAGATTGTTACACTATGTACTTTAAAATAGTGCAAGACTTGCTAATCAAGTCGTTTGAAAAATATTGTGTTCCTAAAGTCAACTATCATGTTAGGGTTAAAATATTTTGATCATAAACGATTAATTTTCATTAAAATGGATGTTTGGTACATAGGATCCCAAAAAAATAGGGTATAAGTGATAATTTACAATCTCCAAAAGATAATACAACCAAAAGCCACTCTAATGGCAAAACACATGTTTTAGGGCTCTATCCTTGTACTTTCCCTCGGCTGTGGAAGACGAGCAACTGACTATGTACACTTTGCCCCCAGAGCTCTCCAACTCATGGTTGGTCCAGCTTCCCTTTGCCTTTACCTGCACCACGCAGCACCCGTGAGCCAAGGCCCAACAAGAAAACCATAAAGAGTAAACACATGAAGCAACTATAATATTCAATTAATCTTAATTCCAACCAATTCAATTATTTAACATTCACGTATAAAATTAAACAGTGGTAAACACTTCATCTCAAATACTTATCACAATCAATTACACAAATACTCAGGGTTGGCACACTTAGGCCGAGCCCTCTGTTTATCCAGCTGACCCCAGCTCGCTTAGGCTGAGCTGTGTTTAGTACGCTTATCATCAGCCCCGACACCCGTAGGTCGTTCATTCTCAAGTAACATAACAATCATAAACTTACATAGTACATGTATCTAATTATTGGGAACCCGAGTCCTGTTCATAAGCACAAGGGTGCAATCTTCTTACCTCGAGTCCCGAGAGAAGAATACAGAATGGTCCCGAGCACGATCATCAGTCCTAAGCCTTGGCGATAAACCTAGTCACAGTATCAATGGGTAACCATCAATTTCTAATCCAATTAAATACTTAAGGAACAAATATTAGTTTCCAAGACCTCGGATTATACTAAACTGGGTAGTATAATTCATCCTAAGTGCCTAAGATTGAATTCCAGAGCCTCCCCAAACCTTAAACCTTATTTCCCCTTAATTCCCCATCGCGGGCCACGACTTGACCTTGAGGGCCGCGACCCGCCCCTTAGACAGAGGCTCAATCCCCCTCTCATGGGGGACACGGACGCGACTTGCACTCCTCCGAGTCGCGATGCACCTAATGAACAGAGGCTTCCAACCTCCAAAACTCATGCGGGCTGCAGCGCCTGAAGAACAGGGCTGCGACCCGAGGCCCCAAACCCAGAAAAACCACACTTTCCAGCATCTTTTTCCTCGAGCCTAACCCCAATTTCATACCCTAAATGACCAGCCAAACTTAGACTCAAGCTCAGAATTCCTATCCTCATATCCCAATCATCATAACTAACCCATAACCATTTTCTTAGACCATTCAACAATCAAAACCAACTAACAACTAAAATTCATGCAAACTCAAGCTTTTAACATAGTTTCAACAGAAAATTCAACATGATCAGTAAAAATTCCTTACCTCAGCATGCAGCTCAGATCCTCAACATACACTTAGTTGATCCTAGCTTAATTTCCTCTATTTTCCAGCTCTAATCTCAGCTCAACCCCTTGAATTTTCCTTCTTCTAACTACAAGTTCTCCTTAGTGTTCTAGAGAGAGAGATAGTGAATAAGAGGGTGAGAGAGTGTCCTGAGAAATTCCACTACCTTATGATTGCCCCCTTAGACACTTACTGAGAATATAGCTTAATTAGAAAAGACCAAACTGCCCCTTATCACTAACCTAGCCCTTAAATTACTCGTAAGGGTAGAATGGTCATTTTCCCCAGTTCCCGCTAATTCCTCAAGTGTTCCCACAATTAACCAATTAACCCCGTCACGTCTAATTAATTACCAAATACTTATTCGTTACTTAATAAATCCCAAAATATTCTCTAAATTCCCACAAATACCCCCAAGCTCCCTCGAGTCGGGCATTTAAACCCCGTTGTGACTATTTCGCTAATCCGCTCAATAGGACCATCTCGAGCCATATACTGCAAATATATCCACATAATAATGTGGTCTCAACCATATATCACATAAAATCATATTTATGTCCTTAACAGGCCAAAAATACAAATATGCCCTTGTGAACACTAAAGGGCCAACATGCATATTTAATACTCATAAACATGCATATAACATACTCACATAGTCACACATATATCCAATTATGCCCTCCCAGCATGCTAATCAAGGCACTAAGCCCTATTAGCAATTTTGTGTCGTTACAATGGTAGTCGAGGAGCGGTCTCCAGAAAATCTGACGTATGAAAGGTAAACTCTCACTTTTACGGAAGATGACGCCAGGCACATGAGGTACCCCCACAATGAACCTCTGGTCCTGACCATTCAAATCACCAATGCCCGAGTGAAGAGATGGTTGGTGGATATGGGAAGCTCAGTAGATATCATATACAAATCATCCCTCGAGAAGAAGAAGCTCATGGTCAAGGACATGACACCGTGTTCCCAAGTGATATATGGGTTCATGGGAGAATGCCTAGCACCAGCAGGAACTATAAGACTACCAGTCACGGTGGGGGATACCCCGAGGCACGAAACTGTGATGACAGAGTTCCTGATGGTAGAATTCTCATTGACTTACAATGCAGTGCTTGGGAGACCCCTCCTGATGGCATTACACGCAACAGTGTCTGTCTGACATCTATCTTTGAAGTTCCCCATAAGTGCAGGGAAAAGATGTGTACAGGGTAACCAAAGGGAGGCAAAAGAATGCTATAATGCGTCAGTGATCAAGGCAAAGAAAGGACCATGCGTAAACAACATGGTAGTAACCTGCTGCGAAGGGAATGAAAGAACCGATGAGGTTGTTAACATGGAAGTTGACATTGAAATAAACACTCTACTGGAACCGGGGGCTCCTTTTAACAAAGATTTGTTATTATAGCAAGTTTCCCAAAGCGAGGGAAACGACATCGATTCTCACTTTGGGGAGGACATCATGGGGATAGGACCAGTTGAAGATCTTGACAAAGTCCTACTTAGATGAGGAGGACCTGACTAGAGTAATTAAAGTCGGGAAATAGTTAAAGGTGAAAATTAAGGCACAGTTGGTAGAGTTTCTGAAGAAGAACCAGGACGTCTTTACCTAGTCACATAAGGACATGGTTGGAATTTCTTCATCTGTGATAAGCCATGTCCTCAATGTGGACAAGAACTACCCACGAGTGCAACAAAAGAGGACATTGCTTGATAAAGCCCTGAAGGAGGAGGGAAAATTTTTTTATAAGGGAGGCCTACTACCCAGATTGGGTATCAAACCCCGTGCTGGTCCTAAAGCCAAACGAGAAGTGGAGAACATGCGTGGACTTCACAGATCTAAACAAGGCCTGCCCCAAAGACTGCTTCCCACTACCCAGAATAGAGCAACTGAGCATGGAATACTCTCATTCATGGATGCATATTCTGGGTATAATCAAATAAGTATGCACCCTCCCGACGAGGGACATACCAGCTTCTGGACAGACAAGGGATTGTACTGTTATAAGGTGATGCCATTCGGCTTGAAGAGTGCAGGAGTCACTGAACAACGTTTAGTGAATGGCATGTTGCGAGACTTGATCGGCAAAAATATGGAGGTATACGTCTATGACATGTTGGTCAAGTCCAAAGAAGCTAGAGGGCATGTTCAAGACTTGGAGGAATGCTTTGCAATACTTAGAAAGTATAACATGAAGTTAAATCCTCTCAAGTGCTCATTTGGAGTTGGTTATAGTAAGTTTCTCTGAGACATAGCCAATTCACGTGGAATCGAGGCTAACCCTGAGAAGATCAAAGCATTGGTCGACATGAAGTCACCTACCACAATCAAAGAAGTGAAAAGCTTAACAGGGACAGTAGCTGCCCTCAGTAGGTTCATATCAAAGTCTACGGACAAGTGTGTCCCTTTCTTTAATTTACTGAGGGGCAGCAAAAAGATCCAATTGACCGAGGAATGTGAGAAAGCCTTCCAAGCCTTGGAGGAGCATCTCGCTCAACCTCTGTCCTAGTGAAGCCAGTAGATGGTGAAGTACTATTCATCTATTTGGCAATCACCGAGCATGCAATCAGTGCTGGTTTGGCAAAAGAAGAGAGCAGGGTACAACACCCTGTATACTATATCAATAAAAGGTTAGTAGGTGCGGAGTCTAGGTATCCCCCTCTTGAAAAGCTAGCCTACTGTTTAGTAATCGCCTCTCGAAAGCTTCATCCATACTTCTAAGCTCACTCGATCCAAGTCCTGACCAATCAACCGTTGTGATAAGTTCTTCAGAAACCAGAGGCCTTGAGACGATTACTCAAGTGGGCAGTGGAACTAGGACAATTTGATATCACTTATCATTCGGGGATGGCGATAAAAGGACAAGCATTGGCATACTTCATAGTCAAAGGCACTAACCTTGAAGACCCTTCCTACCAATCGAAGAATGGAGATACCAAAAAGGAAGGAGATACTCCCGTATGGAAGCTATATGTTGATGGAGCATCCAATGAACACAACTCAGGCACCAAATCATACTGATTACTCCAGAGAATCATCGAATCCACTGCGCTCTCAGATTTAGATTCACCGCTTCAAACAACAAGGCTGAGTACGAGGCATTATTAGCAGGATTACGCTTATCTCGGGATGTGCATGCAAAGTCCCTGGAGATATTCAGCGATTCCCAGCTAGTGGTGAACCAGGTACTGGGGGAGTGTCAAGCAAAGGGACTTAGGATGGTGCAGTACCTGAACAAGGTGAAGGACTTGTTGACACAATTCAAGAGATACTCGATTACACAAGTCCTAAGGGAGCAGAATGCCAATGCTGATGCCTTAGCCAAGCTTGACAATGCCAAAGATGGGGAAACCCTGAATGTTGTTCCTATTGAATACTTGGCGGAAAGAAGCATAGCCGAGCAGGAGGCAAATGTATTATTTTTAAATTATCTATGTAATAGCCATTGTGCTTCAATGAATGAATGAATTTAAGGGAGGCCTAGGACCTTGTCATCAAATCATCGGATCATGTTCAATTCTGGCCCTTGAGGGACCTATCGACCCATACGATCCAAAAGAGAGACAGGTCTTAGGACCTTGTCGTCAAATCATCAGATCATGTTCGATTCTAGTCCTTGAGGGACCTATTGTTAGAAAAACTCATTGCAGGATCTTTATTTATTTTCATGCAATTTACATATTATCAAACAAACATGCAAAATTCTTAGAACATGCTCCTATGAAATTGATACAAATACAGAGTAAAGTAAAAACTTACATTACGCAGTGGAACTGGAACAATTCCATCCTTCAATCTCGCTAACCCTTGATTCCTTTCTATAGCAGAGTATTATCAAGAGATTGAACAAGATTAGCAACACAGTCTTCCTCACCAAGCCTTTGATTAACCTAGAACTAGTGTGGGCTGGTTCTCAACACATGAGATAGAGATCTTGAAGAGAAGAAGAAGAGAGAGTGGCCAAGAAAGGTTAGACTGTCTAGGTTTTCACTTACCAATCAACTGAAACTCACTTGCTTATGAAAACCCTAGATATCATATTCCTTATATAGGCAACTTAATGGGATTTATTTAAATTTAAATTAATTAAAAATAATAAACAAAAATAAAAGCCTTGGGCTACCATAAATGGACTTGGGCCCAATCTCTTTGTTTTGAATTTAAATCCCAACTGGGCCTAAATTCAAAACATTTTATTCATTTATTTTTTTAATTAATTAATTAAATCGTTATTAAAATTAACTAATTATAATTTGAAACTTGATTTAATATTATTTATTTATATTGATACCAATTTATCAATATTAATAAATTTACCCAAAGATTCTCTTTTATTCTCTAAATCTCTTATCTCTATAAATTTTCCAAAATTGACATAGTCAACTTTAAAAAATCCTAATTGATAATTAAATCAATTAATTGAGACATTCTAGATGATTTACTCAAAGGTGATAAGGGGACCATGGATCCATGAAATCAAGCTCCAACAAGTTACCGTGAATTTATTTACGAATAATTTCACTACCTTATTAATTCCTCATGACTCCACTATAGACTTGGAATTGAACTCTTGAATTCATAGAACGTATTTTCAAAACCATAAATACGTTTTCCATTTTTATAACCATTACAATCAGTCAATCCTCTATCGATGACTTACTAACGAGCTGGGTGCAAATTACTGTTTTACCCCTCATCAGTATTTTATCCTTAACTCCCACTAAGTTCCTTATAAATGATATTTCTGTGAACTTAATCACAGAAATGAGATCTCAATCATTTAACCTTTTGAACAAAGTAATTAAGGAATCATCTTTTCACTTCTCATACAGAAGTTATAGATTTCGTATCTATGAATAATACTCCCACTTAATTACACTAATAAATCTCCAAGATGTAAGTATGGGCTAGACCGTAGGGTAAGCTGGTAACGAACAAGTCAAAAGATTTAAATAATATAATTAGCAGAATATTATCACTCAGAATTAAGATCGACTTAACATACGGTCAACATTGTGACATTGATTAGATTTGATAACAACGATACTTATTTATCAATCAATAATCAATATCGGTCCTAGTCCGATGTAACTAAATACATCCGATCTTATTTACTTGGTCGATGCCTTGGACAAGACATCACACCCTGGATGTGTAAGTAGATCATATCGTAGATTACCTAATCAGTGAAAATCCAATGCACTGATCTAATCTTAGGACTCGTTCTTTTGAACATATAATTACAACTATAATCCACTGTGACCTAGTCATTATAATTGTAACTATCCATATGTTCGGGATTTTATAAATGTTTGTATTATTTAAATAATCATGTAATAAAACAAGCAAGCAACACAGTTGTCAAACTAAATGATTTCTACTACTTTGATTGATAATATGAAATCGTGCTACATGTCCGACATGGTTTTATAAGGGCATAAAACCCAACACCTATCGACCCATACGATCCAAAAGAGAGACAGGTCCGAGGACCTTGTCGCCAAACTATTTGATCATGTTCGATCTTGGTTCTTGAGGAACCTATCGACCCACACGATCAACAAGAGAGACAGGTCCTAGGACCTTGTTGTCAAATTATGGATCATGTTTGATCTTAGTTCTTGAGGAGCCTATCGATCCATAAGATCCAAATGAGAGATTGGTCCAAGGACCTTGTCGCCAAACTATTTGATCATGTTCGATCCTGGTTCTTGAGGATCCTATCGACCCACACGATCAACAAGAGAGACAAGTCCTAGGACCCTGTCATCAAATTATGGATCATGTTCGATATTGGTTCTTGAGGAGCCTATCGACCCAAACAATTCAAACAAGAAACTGGTCCGAGGACCTTGTCGCCAAATTATTTGATCATGTTCGATCTTGGTTCTTAAGGAACTTATCGACCTATACGATCAACAAAAGAGACTGGCCCGAGGATCATTCACCATTATTTGATCACGTTCAATCCTGGTTCTTAAGGAACCTATCGACCCATACAATAAAAAAAGAGATTGGTCCGAGGACCAGCCACCATCATTAGATCATAATCGAATCTGGTCCTTGAGGGACCGATCGATAATTTGATCTAATGCTCGTTACAAGCTCGATTAGCCCATCTAGACCCGGTTGGTCCAACTTAGACACTTCTGTCTACAATCATTATAACGAGTACACGAGAGATTACGTAGATCGTGATCGACACTTGCTACACAATCTACATCTGTGTATAGGTATCATTACTATTGAGTATGAAACCATCACCCGACTACCAATGAGGGACAAGCATTTGCTGCTTGTATCATTGGGTGAAAATGATAGTACTATGTGTCTAAACGCTCAAAGCAAGGCATGGTCAAGTAGCAAGTGACCAAGGCTTTTAAACCCATGACCACTTGGGGGGCATATAGTACATACCAATCAGGGTATACACAAGCAATGAGGACTTGACCTTAAGTACTAAGCAAGCTCAAGTTTTTTAGGACATTTGTTCAACATATGTTCCGAAAGTGCAAAAACAAAAACAAAAAATGCATTGGTTAGGAGATTCCTAGCCATGTCCCTTATAGAGTGGTCAGCCAATCCATCAACCTTATAGGGTGGTTGGCCTATCACCCATGGGGTGGTCGACCTGACATATTTTGTTCATGGTACTTGGTGAAGTATCATACTACTCACATTACCATGGTTGTTAGCATGAAAAACATAAAAGAGTAAGGTTAGTATGGCATGTGAAGTACATGTGTTCAACTATACTGATACATGAACCAATGAAGGTTGTGAGTTGATATACTTAGTAATCATTGGAAATAAAAAATTTCAATCAATACACTAAGTACTCATAATAAAAAAAGCATAAAGGCACAAAATGTCATATGTAAAAGCTGTCAAGTACAAGGTGCCCTACCAATGGCACAAAAGGAAAGACAAAGAATAAAGGACCAAAAAGAAGACTAACTAGGGCGAGGAGTACCATCTGAAAGACCACCCTGAGCCTCGACAGCCTTGCGAGCCAGATACTTCCTAAGCTCCTTCGCTTGCGTCTTCTTGGGGAAGGAAATCCAAGTTCAGATCTTTGTTGGACTTCCAGATCAAGTAGAAGCAAGAGAAAGCTATCTCTTAATACTCCTCTCGAGCCTTGTCCCAGGAAGCCTTGACCTCTTGCTCCTTCTCGACAAGAGCATCCTCCCGCATGTTGTCCATGTCAGCAATCAACTTCTCTTTCTCAACTTCCGACTGTTGGAGCTGATTGGCAAGTTTCCCCTCCATATGGGTTATCTTGAGAGTCAACTTGGTCACTTCCTGCTATTTGAGCTCCATGGTACTGCGAAGAGTGTTGATCTCTTCATCTTTCAAAGCAATGTCCACATCCCTGGAGCCAAGAACGCGCCTAAGGTACATCACCTCCTGGCGGATAGTTTCAAGCTTAAAACGAAGGTTGGAAAGTGTAAAGGTATACCCTACAGACTTATCATGGACATGGGAGACCAACATTAATGCCTGTGAAAAACATACAAGTGTTAGATAAA
Source organism: Humulus lupulus (assembly GCF_963169125.1). Classification (NCBI taxonomy): domain Eukaryota; kingdom Viridiplantae; phylum Streptophyta; class Magnoliopsida; order Rosales; family Cannabaceae; genus Humulus; species Humulus lupulus. The sequence continues at coordinate 79,304,104 of NC_084794.1, read as the reverse complement.
TGTCAACACATAAGCCAACCAGATAAGAAGAAATCTGTAGAGGACTTACACTCTGAATGTCAAGGAGTGACTTCATGAGGATGGTGCTCAAGCCCTCATTCTTAATCCCATGAAAAGTTGTTGTCGTCTGCTCTAGATGGGACGCTCGGTCCATGATGGCACCTAGATTCCGTATGGTGGACTGGTGTGGCTCAGATAAGGGAGCAGACGTAGAACATGAGGCACACACATCAGTGAAGATGTGTAACTCCCATTTCTTTTTACAAATACATCACAACAATTATGAAAAATAAGAGAAGATATTTTTTATTCATACTTTTGAGTGCATTACAATGCTAACCGAATGCTAGAGCTATTAAGTAAAGTGGAAGAATAACTAATGAATATGCAACTATAACATTCATGGCCATTTCATTAGTATAATACCCATAGAATGATGCTAAATACAAGCAAACAATCACTCAAGTTATGAAAAATAAAGAGAAATTCATGATTTGATGATGAATTTTATCTAGAAGGTTAAGAGATGAAGAAGTTGTGCAAGTAAATGGTTGAAGGAACAAGTATTTATAGGACAAAAACTAGCCGTTTATGAGCGTTGGTGAATAGTGATCCTGACCGTTGGGGATATAGTTGTTTTCTATTATGGGATTTTAACAATTCTAAGTTGTTGAAGTAACTAACAGGTGGGAATAATTAATTTATGGGTGTTAGAGAAACATTTTCAGAAAAGTTTGTGAGTAAAAAGTGATAAACTAAGTAATATAGGAAGATTGGGAAATTTTCATTTTTTACTATTTACCGGGTACTATTCATAGTGGGTCCCACAGTTAGAGCTGTAAATACGGGCCGGGCTTTTGAGCACGGCACGAAACCGGCACGAGCCCAGGAGGCACGAGCACGACACGACACGAAAAAATATGGGCTTGGGCCAGGCACGACACGAAAAAATATGGGCTTGGGCCAGGCACGGCACGACACGGGCTTAGCACGGCACGACACGACAAGCCCGAAGGCACGACACGAAAGCACGAACAAACTAGCCCGAAAGCACGACACGATAAAAAACCCGATATTTTGACATTAATAATCATAATAAATTTTTATTTGTCAATAATTAATAAATTAAAATGATAATATATGTCTTATTTTTTTCAATGTTTATATTTTTATAATTATATTAATTTATTTTAAGATTTGTTAGTTAAATTTTTAGCATTTATTAGTAGGTATTAAAATTCTAATAATTATCTTTGATATAATTTTGTGTAAAATATTGTTAAAAAGTATATAAAAATATCTAAAATTATAATTTAAACAAAGAAATGTATTTGGTTTGGTGGTAAGTCCATTGATGGTTAAAGAGGAGGTGGAGGGTTCAATTCTCCATCCTCACATTTTTTAGCAAAAAAAAAGTGGGCCTAAAAGTGGGCGCCGAATAAGGAAAGTGGGCTGGCCCGACTTGGGTCCGACACGGCACGAGCACGGCACGACATGGGCTAGGCCCATGGGCCGTGCTGGGCCTACTCTTTCAAAAATGGGCTGGCACGAGCACGGCACGAATTGAATATGGGCCGGGCCCGGCCCGGCCCGAATTTACCGGAGGCACGAAAAATGTGGGCCGGGCCGGGGCGGGCGGCCCACATTTACAGCTCTACCCACAGTGGGGTCCACAAGGGTCCCACAGTAGGGTCCACATGGGTCCCACAGCGGGGTCCACCCCATGGTTCCCACATGATGATGCAGTAGTGATATAATGATGACTTTAGCAAACCACCATGTTTATATTTTGAATATTTTATTATTCCACTATGCTTGATATTTTTAATATTTTATTAGCATAGTAACCCAAAATTTTCCTATAAATAGCCCTTCCAAAACTCATCTTGAATCACAAAATCCTCATTTTCTTTCTCTTACTCTACCCAAAAATCTTCTTAACACCCTTCTAAAGTTCTAAACCTTGAAGATCTAGGCGAAGTTCTGTCCGAAACGCTAGCCTACGAAAACCTTTTAGGTAAGCTCTTTCCCGAGCCTTTCTTTTCAGTTATTTAGTTATTATATATGTATAGATTATTTTACTATGCCGTTATAATGCCAAAAATTTATTTATAGATTATTTTACTATGCCGTGATAATGCCAAAATTTATATATAGATTAATTTACTATGCCGTTATAATGCCAAAAGTTATATTTAGATTATTTTACTATGTCGTTATAATGCCAAAAGTTATATATAGATTATTTTACTATGCCGTTAAAATGCCAAAAGTTATATAGATTACTTTACTATGCCATTAAAATGCTAAAATTTATATATGGATTATTTTACCATGTCGTCATATTTTACAATGCCAAAATTGAAATATAAACTATTTTTTTTATGTATCTTTATAATACTAAACTTATATAGACTATGGTCACATACTTTGGACTATTTGGACTTTTATTATATGACATTATTCCCTATTATTAAGGACTGATACTATGACCTGGACATTTCCGTATGACCATGACCACGACTTTTAGACCGGGATCTTGCCATGGACAAATTATAGTATGACCATATGCCTCGACATAAAATAAACAATAAAATAAGAAAAAAAAATAGAATAACAACAACTATAAACTAAAATTACATCATGTAGATTTTATGTAAGTTAATAGTTTGTGTTTTTATCAGGAAGCTAACAATTTTGGTTGTTTTATCAAGACGCAAGGTAAGTAGAATCCTCATCTACAATACAAGTCTTTTATGTGTCTTATGTGCATTTATATGCTTTATATGTTATCCTGCCATGTTCTTATGCATAAGTTATTTTCAAGAATGTTATATTTATCATGCATAAGCACGCTTAATGTTCACAAACAAGTTATTGAAAGCGTTAAAGTAGAGGTGCTGCTTGGGAGACCTAAGTCCCAAATAAGTAAGGAGGGAGATGTACTTCCCTATATATAATGAATGTTTATGAGGGAGAAATTCCCTATTATCATGTTTATGTTCAGGTGGGAATGTGATTCCCTATGCAATGCTGGCAGCAGCATCCTCTAGGGCCCAAAAGAAAGGAAAGTGAAAGAAAGAAAGAAAATACATAGCATGTTGCATGTTTATTTTAATGCATATGAGGTAGTTATTCTACTTACTGAGCCTTAGCTCATCAGATAATGTTTTGTATTGTAGGTAAGAGGCCCCAAATATAAATTGTTGATGAGTATACGTGGAGCCAACATGACTGTACATATGGGGCTGAATTGAAGGGAGTGGAGTTCTGCTATGCTATTTTATAAATAAACGAGAAACTTGATTTTATAATTATATTTCATTAAAAGTATTTTGTGAACTTTATAATTTACTTAAAGCTTTAAAAGTATTTCATGAACGTTGTAATTTACATAAAGCTTTTCAATTTATCGGTTGGATACATCTTCGTTTCTACGTTATGGTGTAGTAACGCCACAAAAATTATTTATAAAAGTATTAAGATTTGTATGTAAGATAAAGTTTTTATTTAGTTGTGAGTATTGTATGGTTTGAGGTTATGAACATTAGTTATGTATTGTTTAATAAAGTTTTTGTAAATTCAGAATTTCAGTATTGTTATATTCAGGTTAAACTTTGTTTTTACACTATATATATGTATGTTAAGAAAGGAGGTCGTTACAAGATGGGAGGAACCGGTGTAGGCAAGGATGGCTCTACCTCTGCGACAGGACTAGATACCAAAGGAGTCGGAGGAGGCACCTTGGGAGGAACCTCCATTATCGACTCAGCCTTAACCCTGGCCCTCTTAGCCTCTCAAACAGAAGGACTGACCTTGGTGGGAGTCGACCTCTGCTGGGTATGGACAAAGCTGAACATGTCTGAACCTGCAAAAGAAGATCAAATGTTTGAAGGATATCAAGCACATATGAATCATAAATTAAAGGTGATAAAGTGTCAAACCTTTTGAATGATATTCTGGTTCGAACATAGTCTCATCAAAGTCATCTGAAGCAAGAGATGAGTACACAAAAGATGCACCCACCTCATCACCTTCCTGTCCAGCTAGCATAGGCAAAGAGGGTATCTCCTTGACATGAATAGGTCCCAGGGAGTCTATGGCATCCACGGGCTCAAGACCATATTCATCCGGAACATCGACTAAAGTAGGAGGAAACAACCCGACCTTCCTAAGGTTCTCTGAAGTAATGAGGCTCTTGACATTCTTCTCCTCAAGGGTAATGGAAATCAACGCCTTACCCCTAACATTCATAGCCATGGTTGGGAGCGGTTTGTAGAAAGGCCTGACGTGCTTAAACTTGGACTAGTCGGCCTCTGCATCCTTAGTGAAGAAATAGTTGTCGACATATCTAAATGCCTTGCTATTTCCAGAGATCTCTTCCAAGAAAGTGTCAGATCGCTCGCTCTTGTAATGGTGGAAGTGGAAGCACCCCGAGTTGCGCTGAGAATGGTTCATCTTCAAATCAAACAAGTAGTGGATCTCATAAGCAATTGGAGCAGCCCATTTTATACGATGATAGATAATGTACAACACAGATAACACCAAGATCGCATTGGGAGCCAATTGAGAAGGACTAATACCAAAATAATATGCCACGCTCCGAAAGTATGGTTGAAGAGGAAGTAGGGCGCCAGACTTGATGGCAGAACGTGTCCAGGTGCACATACCCAAATGGGGGGTCCTTAGCTCTGTCATTTGGACCAGGGATAGTAATAGATACACCAGAAAGGTCAAAGGTCTTCCTTAAGTTCTTTACCTTCTCTTCAGTCATGTTAGAGGCAGACCTTTGAACCAAACCACCTCGTAATCAACACGATGAAGCTTCTCAACCAGTTTCCATATGATATCACTGGCAAAGGTGGTCCCAGAATCTGATGAATGGAACTCTTTTTGCCGTCTCTTCTTCTGTTGCGCAGCTAGCAAGACTGTCTTGCTCTTGGAAGGAGGGCAAACCACCTTAGGCCAGAACCTGTAAATAGAACACTCCTGAGGATGAGTAGCTTGGCGATGAGAGCCATCAGTATGTTCTCGCTAAGAAGAAGAGTGATAGGGAACCCCTGGTATCCTAGTGAAAAGGGCATTGCAATGAGTCTCATTGACCGGACATATTCCGCTGAGAAGAGTGACTTCGCTGAGATGTGCCTTGAGAGCCATGTGGAGTACTATGATGAGAAGAGATCTGAGAAGAGCCAGGCGAAGAGCCCTGAGTGATGTGCCTGACAATATGAGGATCATCTTCGGAAGGTTTCCGAGTTGTCTGTTTTACTCTCGCCATTGGGTTATACCTTTTCATGGAGTCTTCCTCACTGAACAAATATAAAGCGGAGTGAGGGAAAATCCTTTTCACCCTTTCCAAGAACTCCTGTGGAGTACGCTCGCTTATAGACTTATTTGACGAATAGGAGTTGGACATCTGCAACAAAGGAAAAATAAAGAGTAAAGTTAGTAAGTGAACATAATGAAGCCAATAGCTGGGGGCATACCCATTAACTAAAGGAGCAAAAATGAAGAAATCATGGGAAAAATCTATATAGGGGGTCAGGCTAGTGAGACTAAGCTCGGCCGACCACCATAGGACTCCCCTAGACTTGGAAAAATCGATCGAAGTCACAAAGAAGGGTTAGCCTAGGCCCTAAGCTTACAAAACATGAAAGAAAGGGAATAGGTGGTCGGCCTACCACCTTAGGCTGACCACCCTAGGGATGCAAACCTCAGAAAAATGCCAGAGGATTAAGGTTCAAGTCTCTAATAAACTATACAGTACAAGGAAGACCCCAAAGAGATCAATAAAGAAGGAGAAATTTTTTTTAGGGTCCCAAGTGGTTGGCCTATGCTTGGGCTGACCACCCTAGACCCTGGATACCCTGGATCCCTGGAAATTGCCCAGGGAGTGTGGTGGTCAGCCCATGATGGAAGCCCTAAGGTGCTCGGCCCATGATGGGGTATGTAAGCCTGGAAGTCGCATAAGGCAAGGGAAATGGAAGGGAAGTCCTAGAGGTGGTCGGCCCATGATAGAAACCCTAGGGGTGGTAGGCCCATGATGGAATTTACATCCCTAGAAATTGCCTATGCCTGGATCTGAAACCCTAAAAATTGGCCAACCCTAATGTTTATAAACCTAGAAATCGCCAGACCAAGGGAACTTAAGGGTGGTCGGCCTAGGGTTCAACAAGCCTAAAAATCGCCAGACCAAGGGAACCTAAGAGTGGTCAGCCTAGGTCAGAGTTTTACAAGCCTGAAATCGCCTATGCTAGGGTTTGGAACCTTAGAAAGCGCCAAGCTAGTGAATCTCAAAGAAGTACTCGACCTAGGGTTTTACAAACCTGAAATCTCCTATGCTAGGGTTTGGAACCCTTGAAATCGTCCAGACTAAGGAAATCATAGGGAAATTATAGAATTGATTCAAACAAGTCAATTATTTTGGATAAAAATAAAACAAAACAAGGAGATTCAGACAGATTCCTCAAAGATTCAAAGTATTTCTTCTAAATCTAAGCACATTTAAATTAAATGATGAAAAGATTAGGAGAAAATACTTACCCAAGTAAAGATCTGAGTTTGATGAAGAATTGAAGAAATCATGTTTGGATAACCCTACAGCTTAGGCACATAGAGAAAAGAACTGAGAAGTGAATACCTTACTGATAGCCTCTCAGGCTAACCATATATTTTTAGGAATTCAAAATCCTTGAAAAATATCTAGTATGGTTAAAAATTCAAATTCCTTGAAAAATATCTGGTATTTTTAGGAATTCAAATTCCTTAAAAAATATCTTATACTTTTAGGAATTCAAATTCCTTGAAAAATATTTTGTATTTTTAGGAATCAATATCCTTGAAAAATTCGTGCTGAGCAAATTATCGATAGTTGATAAAAGTACTACGTAATGTCCTGAGGGACTTTGCTGCTAAAGTACTGCAATGATATGTTTCTTGGGCCAGATCAAGTTTACTGTAATGTTGAACACATTACGATAAAATTGGGGGGCAAATCTTATCCCTAAAAAATCTAGAGATGACGTGGCGAATGAGAAAGCAACACGTGGCATCACAAATCAGGGAAAAACAACGAAATATTGAAAAAAGGTCGATGAGCAAAAAAGAGAGGTACTGGACCTATAGAAAGTCAACCAGGCCTAAACCCCCTAAGGGTGGTTGGCCTGGCATTGGCCCCCTAGGGGTGGTCGGCCTGACCCCAACCCCTAGGGGTGATCAACCTAAACATGCCCAAGAACCCCTTGGGGTGGTCGACCCACCCTATCCTTCATAGGGTGGTCGGCCTACACTCCCAAAGACACTTCACTGGGTAAAACTCACACTCGTTCAAATTAAGATCAACATGCCTAGCACCCAACAAATCAATAGGCCTAGCTCCTAGAAGATCACAGGCCTGGCACCCAGAGGACGAACAAGTCTATCACCCAAGCTCTAAATGGTCGTCGAGCCTAGCACCTAAGTCTCATAGACCAATGAAGACTTAGCATTTCTCGAAGGTATAAATCGGGCATTATCGACCACGATCTAAATAAGACAACGGGAAGACCCACGTGTTGGAAAAAGCTTATACATGATCTTTATTTATTTTCATGTATATCTAATATTAAACAAATTAATACGAGATAGCCTAAAACATGTTTCTAAAATTGAATTCAAAGAGAAACAAATAATATAATACTTACAGTATACGCAGCGGAATTAAGAGTCCTTCCTTCAGTTTCTCTAACTCTTGTATCCTCTCTGTCGCAGAGTATTATCAAGAAACTAAACCGATCTTCTATTTTCTTCACGATCTTCCAATGTATCCTTAGAACCACCTAGACTAGTGTGGGCAATTCTCAACACATGAGATAGATATAGAGAGAAGAAGAGAATATAACAAAGTGGCTTAGAAAAGGACTTGTGTTTAGAGAGAATATAAAACTATCAGAAAATCTGACTTATGACTTATCTGTCGTATGTTTTGACTTCTCTATAAGCACTCCTTTTATAGACTCAATTAGGCCATTTAATTTAATTAAAAAAATCAATAAAATAACAGCCATTTTGAAGCCCTAGGTCGAAATTATCATGGGCTATAGGCCCGTGAAATTTCCCATTTGATTATAAGCCCATTGGACTTAAAATCAAGGCCTGTATTATTTTCTATTGATTTAATTAATTAAATAATTATTTAAATCCTTTATCAAATTAATTATTTATAATTTGAACCTTGATTTAAATTTATTTATTAATTTAGATACCAATTTATCTTAATTAATAAATCTGCCATAATTTCTCTTTTCTTCTCAAAATTACACAACTCTGTGAAACTATCCAAAATTGACCTGGTCAACTTTGATAATTCTAATTGATGATTAAATCAATTAATTGAGACTATCTAGATGATTTTATCCAAGGTACAATGGGGACCATGGGCCTATGAAATCAAGCTCCAATAAGTTATCATAAATCTAACAAATAAATTTACTAACTTATTAATTCTTCGTGACTCCACTATAGACTTGGAATTGCACTCTTGAATTCATAGAACGCTCTATAACAAATATAGATACGCTATTAATTATCCATTGTTACAACCATAATTGTCACTCAATCCTCTATAGACGGTCTACAATGAGATAGGACTAAAATACCGTTTTACCCCTCATTGTATTTTATCCTTAAAACACTTAGTTCCTTGTAAATGATAGTTCAGTAAACTAATTTAATTACTGAAATGAGATCTCTATCATTTATCACCTTGAACCAAACTAAAAGGAAACCATCGTTTCACTTCTTCATCAGAAGCTATAGATGTTCATATCTATGATTAACACTCCCACTCAATTATACTACCGAGTTCCCAAGATGTAAGTATGGGCTAGTCCGTAGGGTAAGCTGGTAACGAACAAGTCAAAGAACTCAAATAATACAATCAGTTAGAATACTAACCACTCAGAATTGAGATTGAATTGACCTATGGTCAACTATATGATATGACTAGAATAGATAATAACGGTATGTTTACTTATCTTATCAACTGTCAATATCGGTCCTGTCCGATGTAACAAATACATCTGATCTTATCTACTTTGCTAATGCTCTGGAAAGAACATAACACTGTAATGTGTAAGTAGATCATATCGTAGATTGGCAAGTCAGTGTAAATCCGGTGCACTGACTAATCTTAGGACTAACTTATTTTTGAACATATAATCATATTTATATTCCACTGTGATTACGTCACTATAAATAAGATTAGCTATATGCTCGGGATTTAATAGAAGTTTATATTAAACAAATAATCATGAAAATAAAACATGTGAGCAAAGTGATTGACCAAGTCAAAAAATAATCTCTATTCTTTTATTGATAATAAAATGAGATTACAAAGAATTTGGGTTTTAATTAGGGCATAAAACCCCAACAAACTCCTACTTGCACTAATTGAAACTAATGCCTTAATTCTACTAATCCCATCTCCTTGATATGCTTATCAAATGTAGCTTCTGGTAGTGTCTTTATAAACGGATCCGCAAGATTGTCTTCAGTTGCAATCTTCATAACCTTCACATCTCCCCTGGCCACATATTCTCGAATAATGTGATACTTCCTTTCTATATGCTTACTCCTCTTGTGACTTCGAGGTTCTTTCGAGTTGGCTATCGCTCCTGTATTGTCACAAAACAACACAAGCGGTTTATCGATTTCTGGAATAACTTCAAGATCCGAATAGAACTTCTTTAGCCAGACTATTTCCTTAGCTGCTTCTGACGCAGCTATGTACTCAACCTCCATGGTGGAATTTGAGATTGCAGACTGCTTTACGCTTCTCCAAATCACAGCTCCACCCCCAAGAGTAAACACCATTCCAGAGGTAGACTTTCTGTCATCGACATCAGTCTGAAAATCTGAATCGGTGTAGCCTACAGGGTTCAGAACACCACCCTTGTAGACTAACATATAATCCCTAGTCCGTCTCAAATACTTCAGGATATGCTTAACTGCTATCCAATGTTCCGGTCCTGGGTTTGACTGATACCTGCTCACTACTCCCACTGCATAGCAGATATCTGGTCTAGTACACAACATGGCATACATCAGACTTCCAACTACAGATGCGTAAGGAACTTTTCTCATTGCATCTTCCTCTTCAGGAGTCTGGGGAGACTGCTTCTTTGAAAGATGAATTCCATGGCGGGACGGTAGACGCCCTTTCTTGGAAGTTGTCATTGAGAAACGTTCAAGCACTTTATCAATGTAAGATGCTTGAGATAGAGCTAAAAGTTTGTTCTTTCTATCCCTGATGATCTGGATACCTAGAACATAACTTGCTTCACCCAAATCCTTCATCTGGAATTGAGTGCTCAGCCAATTATTCACATATGATAATTTCTTAACATTGTTTCCAATGAGTAAGATATCATCTACATAAAGAACTAGGAATACCATTATTTAATTTGCCTTCAGCTGGTAAACACAGGGCTCATCAATATTTTGTTCAAAGCCATAGGTTTTGATTATTTCATCAAACCTAAGATTCCAGGAACGAGAAGCTTGCTTAAGTCCATAGATGGACCTATTTAACTTACAAACTTTTCCTTCTTGTCCAGATACTTTAAATCCTTCTGGTTGATCCATATAAATGACATTGTCAAGCTTTCCATTAAGAAAAGCTGTCTTGACGTCTATTTGCCAAATCTCATAGTCGAGAGCGGCTGCTATGGATAGGAGGATGTGAATGGATTTGAGCATGGCTACCGGACTAAAAGTTTCCTCATAGTCCACGCCTTCTCTTTGGGTATAACCCTTTGCCACTAATCGAGCTTTATAAGTCTCGATATTTCCATCAACACCTCGTTTCTTCTTGTAGATCCACTTGCACCCAATGGCCCTAAAGTCACTAGGTGCTTCCACAAGATCCCAGACGAAATTTGAGTACATTGACTCCATTTCCTGTTTCATGACTTCGAGCCATAGTTCCTTTTCAGGGCTAGCCATTTCCTGTTTGAAAGACAATGGATCATCATCACTAGTGTCACCAACAACCATATTGGTTTCACCATCCAAACCATAGCGAACTGGGTTTCTAGAAACCCTCCCACTACGACGAGGCTCCATGACTGTTTGCTCAGGAACAGTGGTACTTTATTCATTTAAATCGACTTGCGTCGGTTGTACATGAAGAGTGGGAGTTTCATCATCAACACGCGTTGATGATGATGGAACATTGGTTGGAGTCAATTCTTTAACCATCTCCTCTAAAACTACTTTGCTGCGAGGTTTAAAGTTCTGGACATAGTCATTTTCCAGAAAAGTAGCATTTGTAGAAGTAAACACTTTCTTTTCTGAATGACTGTAGAAAAGTCCACCCCGAGTACCTTTAGGATAGCCAACAAACATGCAAACTTCAGTTCGCGGTTCTAGCTTTCCCTCCTTTTTCCTCAGGACGTGAGCGGGACACCCCCAGATTCTATAATGGCGTAAACTAGGTTCACGACCATTCCAGCGTTCTAAAGGTGTTTTGGGGATTGATTTTGACGGCACGACATTGAGAATGTCATTTGCGGTTTCAATTGCATGTCCCCAGAATGAAGTTGGTAGAGTTGAGTAACTAAGCATGCATCTAACCATTTCCAATAAAGTTCTATTTCGGCGTTCCGCTACACCATTTTGTTGCGGAGTACCTGGGGCAGTAAGTTGTGATAAAATCCCAAGTTCAGTTAAATGATCTTGGAACTGCATATCCAAATATTCTCCACCCCTATCAGATCGCAAGATCTTTAACCTTTTACCTAATTGGTTCTGAGCCATTGCTAGGAATTCCTGAAACTTTGAAAATGTTTCTGATTTCCTATGCATTAGGTAAAGACATGAGTATCTAGAGTAATCATCAATGAAAGTGACGAAATACTCAAAACCACCCCTGGCTTGTATATTCAAAGGTATACAAACATCTGAATGCACAAGACCAAGTGGTTCTTTGGCCCTATCACCCTTTGCAGAGAATGGACGCTTGGTCAGTTTTCCTTCTAGACAAGATTCACAGACAGGTAATTCACCTAAGGTGAGTTCCCTCAAAGGTCCATCCTTTGTAAGTCTTTGAATCCTATCATAGCCAATGTGACCTAGTCTCAAGTGCCATAAATACGTCATATTATTGTTATCGGTCTTTTGACGTTTATTGGTCCTAGGTTTAGCTACTTTGAATAAATCATTATTAAGAGCGAGGGGTTCGTTAGGTCGCAGAATATAAAGCCCATTTTCCAAACATGCAATACACAATTGTGATCCATTGAAAGAAATAGATATATTAAAACTTGTGAAAGTCATAACAAATCGTTCTAATTGCAACATGGAAACTGAAATTAAATTTCTACTAAAATCCGGAATAAAAAATACATCTTTTAAAATTAAAAATTTATTTCCGAACTTCAGACCAGCTCTTCCTCTAGCTTGGACTGCAACGAACGCTCCGTTCCCAACTCTAAGCTTTAAGCCGCCTTCGTTCACTTCCTCCCACGATTCAATAAGCTTTGTTTTTCGCTGCTAGAAACTTAGGGCAATCTCGTTTCCAATGCCCCTTCTCTTTGCAGTGAAAGCACTTATCTTTACCTTTCTTGTTTTTCTTGTTCTTCCCCTTAGGCATCTGTGCACTCGGTTGTGCACTCGTCTTTGTAGGATTGGGGTTGTTTATTTGTCCACATTTCCTCTTGTGTCCAGCTTTCGAAGACGAAGCTTGATTAGCTTCAGCCTTAGCTAGATGAGCAGCAATATCAGTAGTCTTATTTTCACCTCCTTTACTAGGTCCACCCATGACAGGTTCAATAATCTGAAGCTCGTTCATGAGCTGCGTCAGACCATAGTTGAGTTGAGCACGAACTTGCAGACACAGTGCCATATGAGAATTTACAGTGCCATCACGAACGTGCAGAGACGGTGCTATCCAAGAATTTACGGTACCATCACGAGCATTGATGGTGCCATCACTAACGTGCGGACATGGTGCTCATTCTGGGGATTCCTCAATCATGACGAATTCAGATTTGTCACCAATCAACTTTATGTTGATATTCTGCTTCCAATTCAGGAAGTTTTTTCTAGTGAGTTTCTCCATCGAAAGTTGAGAAGGGATGGGAGTAGACACAAACACTACTTAGCTTAAAACTACAAATTATCAATAAAATAGAAATCAATCACATTTGCTCAATAAAACTTATATTCACACAAATTTCAAGAAATAGCACAACATATACCAAAAATATGTAAGATATGAGAAAAAATACCAAAAACAATCATATCTCTATTTCTTTAGGTTTTTAACTAATCTATGATATCCTTGTCCCGGTTGGTGAGAGTAAAAAATACCACTAGTTAAATAGAGTTGTAAACTCATTTAATAATGGACACCATTATTAACAACCTACTATTCGATCAAAATAAGAAAAAAAAATCTTATTTTATGAGCTAGACCCACGATTTCAATAATCATAGATTTAGTCCTAGTAGTCACCGTAGGGGTGAGTCTAGTAGAATTTGACCTATAATTATCTATCTTTCGAAATCTAACCTTGTCAAAATAACTAATGAACACCTTCCGTAGGGGGACGAATCAAAGCGCCTCGAGGCCCCATTAAGATATTGACTATGTTAAACCAATAGTGGAGATCGAATAAAATTCTTAAAATAAGCTCATTATAAAATTAAAATTAGTATTTTTATTATTTATTTCTAGAAAATTAATGACTATGGTTTTCCAAAAAAAATTAAACAGATTAAAATTTTTAAAACCAAAGTCCTATAATTTCTTATTAATTCTAAAGTGTCACATTGAAACAAATTCAATTAATTTAGAATTAATTTGTTGCTAATCAATATTTAGGTTTAACTAATGTAATGAACCTATACAATTAAGTCCAACTCAGGTAAATGGGCCTTAACAATTGGGCTTGTATGGAGGAGGGCTGAGTCCAGTATGTCGTTCCCACTACAAAGGCCCCCTATCTTCCATACAAGGTCCAAAAGACAGGAATTTAAACCTTCGTTTTATTAATTGTTATTAATTGATTAGGCCCATTATAGTCATGCAAAGCAAATGGGCCTTCACAAGTGGAATCACCCACAAGAGAGGAATTTAAACTTTACATTTTCTAATGGGCCCAAATAAAACCTATCATTTTATGAATATTTTATTTGGCAAAATACCATATATCTAACAAACATATGGGCCACTATATGCATCTAAGCCCAATTGCAAAAATACCACATATAGTGCAAACAGACATGTTATAATTGGATGGGCCTAATCATGTTACTATATGAGCAATTCTATGAATTTATGCAAAAATACCACAATTTATTTCATTTGCAAAAATACCACAATTAATTATCTAGAATTTATAAAAAAAAATTCAAATTAATTAAATTTTTACAAAAAATAAGTCAATTTAAATGAAATTTATCAACAATTAAAAATAGTTAATTTAAATTTCATTTATCAATAATCAACTCTGTTTTAGGTTAATTTGAAAAAAAATATTAATTTAATTTAAATAGGATTTATCAACAATTAACCAAAGTTAATTTAAATCCCATTTATTTAAAAAAATATTTTATTAATTGGCTGAAAAAAATGATATTTTTCAAAATTTAACCAATTTAAATTTTAAAATCAATATCTAAACTATTTTAAAAAAATATCTTGTGTTGTTACAACTATTATCTAATATTTTAACTATTTAAAAATAATAAAATACAAATAGTTATAACAAGCCTAAAATATCTCAAATAATTAAACAAATTCAAATATCCATAAAAATATCTAACTAACAATATTAAAATTCAAATAATTTAAATATTAAAAAACTATAGAATAAAAAGATATTTATATTTTCAAATAAAGATTTAATAAAAATATCAAGAATTTAAATGAAAATATCTTAAATATCTGATATCATAATTATAATATTTTAATATATTAAAAGATTTAAAATTAAGTTGTTAGTCTAATTTTAAATTTGAATTTGAATCTTTGTAGAAAATATCTAATTATTTAAATCTCAACTAACCAATATATCTTATTTTAAAAAAAAAAAATAAATGATAAAACAAAAAAGATATTTTAGGTTTTGATTATAAATAATAAATTTCCACAATTTTAATTTTTGTTGGAAAAAGCTTATACAGGATCTTTATTTATTTTCATGTATATCTAATATTAAACAAATTAATACGAGATAGCCTAAAACATGTTTCTAAAATTGAATTCAAAGAGAAACAAATAATATAATACTTACAGTATACGCAGCGGAATTAAGAGTCCTTCCTTCAGTTTCTCTAACTCTTGTATCCTCTCTGTCGCAGAGTATTATCAAGAAACTAAACCGATCTTCTATTTTCTTCACGATCTTCAAATGTATCCTTAGAACCACCTAGACTAGTGTGGGCAATTCTCAACACATGAGACAGATATAGAGAGAAGAAGAGAAAATAACAAAGTGGCTTAGAAAAGGACTTGTGTTTAGAGAGAATATAAAACTATCAGAAAATCTGACTTATGACTTATCTGTCGTATGTTTTGACTTCTCTATAAGCACTCCTTTTATAGACTCAATTAGGCCATTTAATTTAATTAAAAAAATCAATAAAATAACAGCCATTTTGAAGCCCTAGGTCGAAATTATCATGGGCTATAGGCCCGTGAAATTTCCCATTTGATTATAAGCCCATTGGACTTAAAATCAAGGCCTGTATTATTTTCTATTGATTTAATTAATTAAATAATTATTTAAATCCTTTATCAAATTAATTATTTATAATTTGAACCTTGATTTAAATTTATTTATTAATTTAGATACCAATTTATCTTAATTAATAAATCTGCCATAATTTCTCTTTTCTTCTCAAAATTACACAACTCTGTGAAACTATCCAAAATTGACCTGGTCAACTTTGATAATTCTAATTGATGATTAAATCAATTAATTGAGACTATCTAGATGATTTTATCCAAGGTACAATGGGGACCATGGGCCTATGAAATCAAGCTCCAATAAGTTATCATAAATCTAACAAATAAATTTACTAACTTATTAATTCTTCGTGACTCCACTATAGACTTGGAATTGCACTCTTGAATTCATAGAACGCTCTATAACAAATATAGATACGCTATTAATTATCCATTGTTACAACCATAATTGTCACTCAATCCTCTATAGACGGTCTACAATGAGATAGGACTAAAATACCGTTTTACCCCTCATTGTATTTTATCCTTAAAACACTTAGTTCCTTGTAAATGATAGTTCAGTAAACTAATTTAATTACTGAAATGAGATCTCTATCATTTATCACCTTGAACCAAACTAAAAGGAAACCATCATTTCACTTCTTCATCAGAAGCTATAGATGTTCATATCTATGATTAACACTCCCACTCAATTATACTACCGAGTTCCCAAGATGTAAGTATGGGCTAGTCCGTAGGGTAAGCTGGTAACGAACAAGTCAAAGAACTCAAATAATACAATCAGTTAGAATACTAACCACTCAGAATTGAGATTGAATTGACCTATGGTCAACTATATGATATGACTAGAATAGATAATAACGGTATGTTTACTTATCTTATCAACTGTCAATATCGGTCCTGTCCGATGTAACAAATACATCTGATCTTATCTACTTTGCTAATGCTCTGGAAAGAACATAACACTGTAATGTGTAAGTAGATCATATCGTAGATTGGCAAGTCAGTGTAAATCCGGTGCACTGACTAATCTTAGGACTAACTTATTTTTGAACATATAATCATATTTATATTCCACTGTGATTACGTCACTATAAATAAGATTAGCTATATGCTCGGGATTTAATAGAAGTTTATATTAAACAAATAATCATGAAAATAAAACATGTGAGCAAAGTGATTGACCAAGTCAAAAAATGATTTCTATTCTTTTATTGATTATAAAATGAGATTACAAAGAATTTGGGTTTTAATTAGGGCATAAAACCCCAACACCACGATCTCATAATCATGGGAAGGTAGACACGTATCTCCACTCCCAATGATCGTGTACCAAACCATGATCCCACTCTTATTGATCATGTAACAACCCCTAGGTACTATAAATAAAGGACCTAGGGCTTCATTTAAAATGACTCTTTTTCTGGACTTTTTGGATTGGTCTTTTGGACGAACTTGTGAGGAGTGAACTCTGAGTTGATCTTTGTAATTGACTATCTAGCGATTCAATACTAAATACTAAGTGGATTAGGTTATTACTGTTAAGAAGAACATGGCTGAACCACTATACAATTTCTATGTGTTTATTTAAGATATATGTACTCTATCGTATATTAGATTCTTTCCGTTCAAAAGGTGTCATATATTGTACATACGACCGTTGGCCAATTTCACAGGTCAACACATAGGTTAAGTCAATCTTAATTCTGAGTGATAATATTCTGCTAATTATATTAAATAAATCTTTTGATTTGTTAGTTACCAACTTACCCTGCGGTCTAGCCCATACTTACATCTTGGAGATTTAGTAGTGTAATTGAGTGGGATCTCATTGATGATTTCCTTGATTGCTTTGTTCAAAAGTTATAGATATGAATTCTATAAATTTTGTATGAGAAGTGAAAAGATGATTTCCTTGATTTCTTTGTTCAAAAGGTTAAATGATTGGGATCTCATTTATGTGATTAAGTTCACGGAAATATCATTTATAAGGAACTTAGTGGGAGTTAAGGATAAAATACTGATGAGGGGTAAAACGGTAATTTTCACCCAGCTCGTTAGTAAGTCATCAATAGAGGATTGACAAACTGTAATGGTTATAACAATGGATAACGTATTTATTGTTTGGAAAATATGTTCTATGAATTCAAGTGTTCAATTCTGAGTCTATAATGGAGTCACGAGGAATTAATAAGGTACTGAAATTATTTGTAAATAAATTCATGATAACTTATTGGAGCTTGATTTCATGGATCCATGGTCCCCGCATCACCTTTGAATAAATCATCTAGAATGTCTCAATTAATTGATTTATTTATCAATTAGAATTTTTAAAGTTGACTAGGTCAATTTTGGAAAATTTACAGAGATATGAGATTTAGAGAATAAAATAGAATCTTTGGGTAAATGTATTAATATTGATAAATTGATGTCAATATAAATAAATCATAGTAGAACAAGTTTCAAATTATAATTAGTTAATTTGAATAAGGATTTAATTAATTAATTAAAAAAAATAAAAGGTTTTGAATTTAGGCCCAATTGGGATTTAAATTCAAAACAAAAAGATTGGGCCCAAGTCCATTTGTGGGAGCTCAAGACTTTTATTTTTTGTTTATTATTTTAAATTAATTTAAATTTAAATTTAAATAAAACTCATTAAGTTGCCAATATAAGGAATATGATATCTAGAGTTTTGACAAGTCAGTCTCACTTGATTCATTGGGTAAGTGAAAACCTAGACAATCTAACTCTTTCTTAGCCAATATCTCTTCTTCTATTTTAGATCTCTATCTCATGTGTTGAGAACTAGCCCACACTAGTTCTAGGTTGATCAAAGGCTTGTTGAGGAAGACTGTGTTGCTGATCTAGTTCAATCTCTTGATAATACTCTGCTACATAAAAGAATCAATGGTTAGAGAGATTGAAGGAAAGAGTTATTCCAGTTCCGCTGTGTTTATGTAAGTTTTTGTACTTAACTCTGTTTTGTATCAATTTCATAGGAGCATGTTCTAGGAATTTACATGTTTGTTTGATACTATGTAAATTACATGAAAATAAATAAAGATCTTGTAATATGTATTTCCTACAGCTTGCATCACCAATTCATCTCCACTAATGTAAATCAAAATCATGTAGATCAAAAGCACTTTATAGGCATATATCATTAGGCTTAGGTAAATGGTGGATTAGAATTCCATTTAGGCTAATGTCACACCATAAACTCACAAAACAACTAAGCTCAATAATACACAACTCCCTTTCCAAATCCTTTTTAACACTTCCATTCAATGCTTTCTTTTAGCACAAGTGAAGTTACAATCCTATAAAATTTAATCACTTGTTATTTTTCTTTTGCTTTTCGTCATGAATTTTTCTTTCTTTGAATTTTTTTCCATAACAAGAAAAATTTTCAACATAAAAAAAATGGATCATAACTTATTATACACATAAATTCCTTTTCCAAAACGATAATTTCATAACATTCTCCACCCTACTTACATCATATTTTCACTCATTACAAAACAACCTATGCTTATGGTGCAAAATAGGATAAAAAATATATTAATCACTGTAAATGTTCATAATAAAGGATAAATATGCATTTATTTAGCAAAGAAAAGAAGTTGGAAAAATTAAGCTCAAAATAAGACAACAAAGGATAATGTATCGAGGTTAGCTTTTTGGCTCAAACGCTTCAACAAAAATTTCCTTAGTCATCTCTACACAACAAAGATTCATAATTTCGCCTCAACAAATCAATTACACAAGTTCTAGTTATCTCAATATCAACCAATTCAAACCAAGTCTTCATATACACACAAATCGTAATATGTATAGAACAAGTAGAACAAAATATATCCATACAACAATACCAAAAGCACGCATAATAGGTTAAGCACACAATCCACAAGTTATCCAAACATACCGAATAATATCGAAGAGTTCAACATCAGTTTATCATCGAAGCCCATAGGTCATAAGGTCAACATTAATAGTACAGTCATCCAATAATTAAAAAAAAACTAAACTACCCGTAAAAATAAAACAAAAAATGAAAACATAAAAATTGCCTTCCCCCAAACTTAAAATAAACAGTGTCCCCAATGTGCAATAAAATTAAAGCAGAGAAAATAAACTAGAGGAGCTAGAAATAAGGGTCTATAGCCGTGTCACTGCCATCAGTAGAAGGTGGATCCTCATCGACATCATGTGCCACTCACGTGACCACTTAAGTGGTCATAATTCTATTGTTTTTTGAAACAGTGCTCGCAGAGCAATAGCGCCTACCATGCGACGCAGTAGCGCCTGATGAGTCTCCTGTCATTGTTCAGTCAGCGACGCACGAAGCTGTAGAGCCTGACACCAAGCGCTATTGCCCCGAAATTCCAAATTTTTTTCACGTATTTCATGATTCATCAACTAAAGTACATATAGAAATAACAAAAATAAAAACATAGTTCATAAACAGAAATTAAAAACTAAAAACATATAAAAAGTATGGGTTGCTTCCCATAAAGCGCTTTGTTATCGTCTTAAGCTAGACGTTGTTGTTGCTTCAGTGACAATTCTTAATGTAGATGGTCTCCACCTTTCGATTAAGATGACTAAAATAATGTTTCAATCTATGGCCATTGAATTGAAATATAGAATCATCATTATTTTTCAACTCCACCGCTCCATAAGGTAAAACTTTTGTGACAGTGAATGGACCAGACCAACGAGAATTATAAAGTAACACTTGTTGACCTGGTTCAAAATCTCTCTTCAAAATCTGCTGATCATGGTACTTCTTTGTTCGTTCCTTGTAAATCTGAGCACTATCATAAGCATCATTACGAAATTCCTCCATCTCATTAAGTTGCAAAAGTCACTTCTTACCAGCTGCTTGGAAATCAAAATTCAACTTCTTTGTAGCCCAATATGCCTTATGTTCTAATTCCACCAGTAAGTGACTTGCTTTACCATATACAAGCCTATATGGTGACATACCAAGACGAGTCTTCAAGGTAGTCCGATAAGCCCACAAGGAATCATCAAGCTTTTGAGACCAATCTTTTCAATTGGTATTGACCGTCTTCTCCAAGATTAACTTGACATCTCGGTTTGATACCTCAGCTTGGCCATTGGACTGTGGATGATAAGCCAATGCCATTTTATTAAAAATTTCACTAATATTAAACCATCAATACAAGTAACACTATTTATTTTTTCATCTACTTTTCCTAAACAAGTTTTTATATACAATTCATAAGCTACCACCATTAATCTCATAGCAACGAAAACTTTCATTAAAAAAAGTTAAATCTTTAGACTACAATAAATATATATGTATAAATATAAAGAATACAATGATTCATATCACAAAATCTAATATCCTCATCAAACATATTAAAAGGGTCACAAACTTTATAATTTTTGATGAGCCCTTTATGTGTTGTTATTTTAGATTTAGATTATTACTAAAAATGTATATAAACAAAAAAATAAAGTAGCGGGTGAGGGTTGGACCCTCCTTATTGTTGGTATTAAATGATCAAATCAAAGGTACACATCGGAATATATGGACCCATTTTAATAAATATTAATACAAGCCACGATCATAAACATATATACATATTAAATCATATACAAATAGATCAGGGATTATCTCTCATAGCCTATCAAGTGTCCTTGAGTCTTTTTGTATAAATCAACGATCTTCCTATCCAGTATTTTGAGATCTCACATCCTGATCTTCCATACCAATCCTCAAACACACAAGGACGTGTGTGGGAAGGTAGGATTCAAAATATTGATTTATGTGACTCCCTAGATGTACTCAACACATGAGATCTAGAGAGTTTTTGACAGAGAGAAGGTTTAGAGAAAACTATCTCTTTAGAGAGAGTTTGTATTTTTATTATTCAAAATAATAATCAAGCCTCTTCTAAAAGTTACGTACTATCAGACTTATAAAGATATTTAATCTAATTAAATAATCTTTATTTAAGTAAAATATTATTCAAATTAAAAACTGATTATATATTTTCATTTAATTTTTAGAATAATTAAATAACTAATTAAACACAAAATTTTTTGAAATTTAAAATTCAAATCCCAGGGATAAAAATCTCTGATACTAGGTGCCACACACTATACTGTACAGCGTGTGTCGCCCAGCCCTAGTAGGGTTGCCCTATGTAACGACCCAAATTCGCTAATAAGGCTTAAGGGCCTTGATTAATGTGCCGGGAGGGCATAAATGGGATTAGAGTGAATAGTATTTATTTGGATGTGATATTATATGATAATTGATGATATTATGTGATAATATGAAATAGTTTTGTTGTATATGTGAGAACCATATTATTATGTGGATAACTCTGTAGCTGGTGACTCGAGGCGATCCTAGGATAGCGGGAAAAGTCACAACGGGGCATTATAATTGACTTTGGACAAGTCAGGGGTATTTAAGGTATCGGATAGTGATTTGGACTATCGGGTTATGAAAATAAATAATTGGAGATATATTTGAGGTTAGGATGTCTAGGTGGGATTATTGGGGGATTTTACCATTTTGTCCTTGGGGACGTTTCCGGCACCCCGAGCTTTGGGATTAATCTAATAACCTAAGGATATACTTGGAAGACTTTAGAAAATACTAGACACAGAAATTAAACCGACCCTCTTAGCCTTCTCTCTCTTCTATTTCTTAAGGAAGAAGAACAACTCTGAATTTTCAAGAGAATCAAGCTGAATAGTTGGGAATTGAAGGGAATAATCTGGAGGATTAGCTCAGGAACTGATCAAGGATTGAAATAGAGCCAAGGTAATCTTTGAATTTTCATTTCTATGGTTGGGAATTTTGAGAAAATGGCTGAGTTTTTAATGGTTGTGGTTTTGGTATTCAAGGTTGGATTTAAGGCTGGAATCTTTGAAGTTAGGTCACGGAACTCTTGGAGAAGTGATTCTGCAGCTGAGTTAAGCTTTAATCCAAGGTTTGATGGTTGAATTTTAGAGTTACCATGGCTGGGTTTTGTGTTTTTAAGTTAGGAAGTCTCAGTAATTGTAATGGGTCTTTGATGGGATTCTAGCCTAGAATTCAGCTAGGTTGAGTTGTTGGAATCTTTGGGGAAGTCTTTGGATAATTGAGTTGTGGAGTTGGGGTGGTTTTGAGTAAGTTTGCATGAGGTTTGGGAGTTAAAAATGGTGGTTTTTCTGGGTTCAAAGGGGTCAGGCCGCGGCATAGTTCTTGGTGAGCCGCGGCCCTTCGAAGCTGATGCGTGCTGAGGAAGGAGGGCGGGCCGCGGCATGGTCCAAGCAATGCTGGGCCCTTACCTGTTTTGTGCATTAAGTGGGCTTTGTTTGGGGCCATGCCGCGGCATGGTTGGCCTATGCCGGGGCCCTCAAGGGATTTTGGGATTTTGAGATTTTAGGCTTGGGAATTTAACCTAGGGTGCTCGGGATTGAATCTTTTACCATATTTGGTGAAGTTCAATGTTCCGAGGATTAGAACTTGGTTTAGAAACTCATTTAAGGTTGTTAATGGTATCCTTCATCATGGTTGTGACTAGGTGCTAAGCTAGGGCTCGGGGATCGGATCGCGCTCAAGGAGTATCGCTCGTAACTAATTCATCTAGAAGCCAAAGGTAAGAAAACTACACCTGGTTGAATATTTAAACGGGACTAAGGGCTCCCTGATATATATGATTGAAAGAATGGTATTATGCCATGTAAAATGTAAACCAACGGCCTAAGTGTGCCACGGTTAACTTGTGCAATTGGCACTGCTCGGACACTGGTATCCGAGGACAGCTTATTATGCACTGAGCTCGGTTTAAGCGGGCCAGAGTCAGTGGGTTAAACAGAGGGCGAGACCTAAGGTATTGGCCCTAGTATTTGTGTTAGTTTATTGTTATATTTGGCTATGATTGTGATTAGTGAGATTGTTAAATATTCTAAGTATAGATGAGGTTATTTGTACCTTGAGGTATGCTTATATGCTATGGACTGAACATTTGAACATGCTTACTAGAATACTTGTTTGATAATATTGTACATGCTGTGTATGTTGTTTTCTTGCTGGGCCTTGGCTCACGGGTGCTGCGTGGTGCAGGTAAAGGCAAGGGCAAGATTGATCAACCCTGACTGGAGAGCTCTGCAGGGTGAATGTACATGTCAGGTCGCTCAGCCGCCACGGTTGAGGAAATTACAGGGACGAGAGGACCAGAACCTTGTATTTTGCCTTAGTATGGCTAATGTTTACTCTTAACTGTTGAATTTTGTAAACTGGCTTTTAAACTTTATACTTCTGGGGATCCCTTCTGTAAATTGTTTATAACTTATAAAATGTATCTTTTGAGGCCAAAATGTCTTTTAGCCCTAGAACACTTTAACTAATGACACGTTTTTGATTAAACGACTTGATTAGCAAGTCTCACACCTTTATAAATACACAGTGTAGCGGTCTTGGCTATCTAGGGCGTTACACCCTAATTTTCTCATTTGTTTATTTAATAAACTTTTAAGACAAGATATTTATCCCAACATAAATATCAGTTAATTCAAAATTAACTTTATCTTAAAATATTAGTTTTAAAATAAATAAATAAATATCATATTATAAATAAGATATTTATTATTCTCTCTCTTTATATGAATCCAGACAAGATTAATATTAATTTTAACCTATAGTTTTTCAAAATAAAAACTATATAGTTAAATAATTAATTAATTTACAATTAATCAATTACCAATAATTATTTCCTTGCCCTGGAAAATTAATTCATTTGCAATTTAGTCATTTCTCTTTACAAATCATTCTTTTGACATCCTTACCCTTGACAGAGTAGGACAGTGGTGATCTAGCAACCGTGGACCTATAATACGAAGCTCCAATAAACTAGATTATTAATTAAACTCTTTAATCTAATAATCTTATTTATTAATTCCATGATTACTCCACTATAAATATGGAATTGCACTCTAAGTATTTATAGAATTATATTTACAGAGTTTTCTCGAGTAGTCCATTGATATAATCAATATATGAGTTTTGTCCTCCATTATTGGTTCGTTAATTAGTGCTGGTCAAAATTACCGTTTTACCCTTCTAATTACCTCTTGATCATTAAGTACCATTAATTCACTAGCGAATTATTAATGTATAATCTAATTATAGATTTTAGCTCAATAACTATTCAGTTCCAGATTCAACCCTTAAGGGAACCAATATTCGACCCGTTAGGAAAGCATGGATTCCAATATTGTAATCCATGTTCCTATCCATACATGATATTGAATCTCCAAAACAAAATTCATTAGCCTCATTATTCTAAGAGACCTTAACGAGTGAATCAAAGTATCCAATAAACATAAACAGGAGTTCATGAATACTCATTATTTATACTGATCTACAAATGATCATCTATTATGATAAGAATTAAATCTTTACGTCAAACGACAAGTTATAAAGATAATTAATTCTGATCGGTCCTGTCATATATAATCCATATTATATACAACACCTTTACTAAGATGTTTATCCGCATCAGTAATCCGAATCTTGATTACTTGCATCTCGTATGCTTAGCAAACCGTACTAGTAACCATTCATTAAAGATTCCTTACTTTAATATGTTACTGACTATTTTATTCATTATATTAGGGGTGAGCATCTAAACCGACAAACCGTGGTGACCGACCGCACCACACCATACTACACCGCAAACCGCAGTGTCAAAAGTGTAATGGTTCGGTATGGTTTGTATTTTAGCTAAACTGCGCGGTGCGGTGCGCGGTTTGGCGGTGTGAAATTTTGGTTTGCACCGCACCGCACCGCATACTTACAAATATATTAAAAATAAATAAACTTTACATATATACCATTTTTTATAGTTACCCAATATGAGAGACTTGTATATTTTTTTTGTGTTTCACTGAACTTAATTGATAACTTGTGATGTTGTTTAGAACTTATTAAGGATTTGTTATGAACTAAGGATTTAGTATTTTTTAAAAAATTTAAATTTTGTTATGACATATTTTTTTACACAAACCGTGGAAAACCGCCCAAACCACACCGCAAAAAATGGTTTGGTTTGGTCGGTTTGGTGCAACCAAATCACACCACATGGTGTGTTCTAGTTACTAAACCGCACTTGTGGCGTGGTGTATTAAAAAGTGTTCAAACCACACCGTGCTCACCCCTACATTATATATGATCTTAATTCTCTCGTACTAACACAAGATCACATTTTCATGAATGAATAAGAAATTTTCTTGATATTATTATATAATTAATTCAAACAATAATTATAACATTCAAATATAATAAAATTTTACTTTTATTTGAAACCAATAAAATGTCTTTACATGCTTTTAGGGTATTAATCCTAACAATCTCCCACTTGCCCTTAAAGTTAGTGAGGCATATCCCTTAATCCCACATTGCGCACGTGACCCATGAATGAATTTGTAGGAAGTATCTTGGTTAACAGGTCTACCAGGTTCTGTTCCAACGCTATCTTCATAACAGTCACCTCACCTCAGTGTACAATCTCTCTTACCAGATGGTATTTCCTTTCTATATCCTTCCCTCTCTCATGGCTTCTAGGTTCATTAGAATTAGCTATTGCTCCACTGTTGTCATGGTACAAGATTAGTGGCTTATCCATATCTGGAACAACTTTCAGATCAGTGTAGAACTTCCTCAACCAAACT
Source organism: Humulus lupulus (assembly GCF_963169125.1). Taxonomy (NCBI): domain Eukaryota; kingdom Viridiplantae; phylum Streptophyta; class Magnoliopsida; order Rosales; family Cannabaceae; genus Humulus; species Humulus lupulus. Next base: position 79,277,667 of record NC_084794.1, on the reverse strand, counting down.
GCCTCCTTAGCTGCTTCACAAGCCACTATGTATTCGACTTCCCTGGTTGAATTAGCTATGATGGATTGCTTAATGCTTCTCCAGACAACCGCTCTCGCACCAAGAGTGAACACTAACCCAGATGTTGAGTTTTGACTATTTTTGTCTGATTGGAAATCAGAATCAGTGTATCCAGTAGGGTTTAGCTCACCCCCTGAATATACCAGCATATAGTCTCTCGTTCTCCTAAGATACTTGAGAATGTGCTTTACTGCAATCTAGTGTTCCAAACCAGGATTTCATTGATAACGACTTACAATCCTAACTACATAACATATGTTGGGCCTAGTACACAACATAGCATACATCAAACTCCTAACTGCTAAAGCACATGGATACTTTCTCATATCCTCTTCCTCTTGAGGTGTCTTGGGACATTGTTCCTTGGAGAGAGCAATTCCATGTCTGGTCGACAATTGACCTTTCATGGAATTCTCCATAGAGAATCTTTCAAGCACCTTATCTATATAATTATCCCGAGAAAGTGCCAAGAGCTTGCTCTTCATATCCCTTAGGATTTGGATTCCCAGAACATAGCTCACCTCACCCAAATCTTTCATTTGGAACTTTTCAGCTAACCACTTCTTTACATTTGACAATGTCTCTACATTATTCCCAATGAGCAAAATGTCATCAACGTAAAGAACTAAGAAAACCACCACTTTTCCTTTGATGTATTTATACACACATGCTTTGTCGACATTCTGTTCGAAGCCATATGTTTTAATTAATTCATCAAAAGTGATATTCCAAGTTCTAGATGCTTGCTTTAATCCATAAATGGAATTAAGAAACTTGCACACCTTTTGATCTTCCCCTTTCTTTATGAACCCTTATGGTTGTACCATATAGATACTTTCATCAAGATAGCCATTCAGAAATGCTATCTTGACATCCATTTGCCATATCTCATAATCATTGGCAGCTACTATGGATAAGAGGATACGAATGGATTTGAGCATGGCCACAGGAGAAAATGTTTCTTCATAATCAACACCTTCTCTCTGAGTGTAGCATTTGGCTACAAGTGCTTTGAAAGTCTCTACTTTTCCATTTCTTTTCTTCTTCTATATCCACTTACACCCTATGGGTCTAGCATCTTCAGGTGGATCCACAAGTTCCCAGATAGAATTGGAACACATTGATTCCATTTCTTGGTTCATGGATTTTCACCATTTCTCCTTTTTAGGATCATCCATTGCCTCTTTAATGGTTAATGGATCATCCTTGTCTGTATCAGAAACAATGACATGTGCCTCAAGTTCGTAGCGAACATGTTGTCTCACAATCCTCCCACTACGACGTTGCATCGGGGTTTCTTTTTCAGGAATCATGGTTTCCTCGGTTTGTCGTTTATCATTTAGTGGTGAAGATGATTGTGATGGAATCTTATCAGCTCTGAGTTCCCCCAATACTACCTTACTCCGAGGTTTATAGTTATTCATATAGTCATGTTCAAGGAAGGTCGTATTTGTTGAAACAAATACCTTTTGATCCTTGGGACTATAGAAATAACCACCTCTTGTTTCTGGAGCGTAGCAAAAAAAAAAAAATGCACACTTCCGACCTTGATTCAAGTATCATTGATTTAGGTCTAAGAACATGAGTAGGACAACCCCAAATGCAGAAATGGTGCAAACTAGGTTTGTTTCCATTCCACAGTTCCAGTGGCATTTTGCTAATGGTCTTAGATGGGACTACATTCAAAATGTACGTTTCCATTGGAAGTGCATATCCCCAGAATGAGAGAGGAAGTGAAGAGTAGCTTAACATAGACTTGACCATGTCCAACAAGGTCCTGTTTCTTCTTTCAGAAACACCATTTTGCTATGGTGTTCCTGGTGTTGTGAGTTGGGATAGAATACCATGCTCCAGCAAGAAATCTTGGAATTCTAAATCCAAATATTCTCCACCTCGAACAGATCGAAGTGTCTTTAGAGTCTTACCTAATGCTTCTCAGCCTCAGCTTTGAATTCTTGAAACTTACCAAAGGATTCAGATTTCCTAAGCATTAAGTAAGTATGACCATATCTGGAGTAATCTTCAATAAAAGTGACGGAATACTCATACCTACATCTTGCTTATACATTGATTGTACCACAGACATTACTGTGTACACGCTCCAAAGGTTCTTTGGCTCTGTTGTCTTTTGCTAAGAAAGGACGATTGGTCATTTTTCCTTCTAGTCAAGATTCACAAACCGGAAGAGTTCCAACTCTTAGTTCTCTCAAAGGTCCATCTTTTGTTAACCGGTTTATCCTATCTAGAACTATATGACCAAGTCTAAGATGCCAAAGATATGTGTCATCCTCGTTTGAAACTTTTTGTCTTTTGTTACCTTGCAGTTTTGCTACTTTAAATAATTCTGAATTATTGAGCGTTCGTTCATTTTCATGAAAGCGATCAAAACCAAATATTCAATTGCATGTCTAAAGCAAAAGTTAAGAATAATCAAATTATAAATAAAATATTCTAAAGTCATTACATGCAATAAAATGCCAAATTAACTAAAAAAATATGAACTAAACATTGTTCAAACAACAATAAAATTTTCTTTTAATAAAACTAAAGAATTTTAAATAAATGGACTTTCTTCAACGTATTCTTGAACTAGACACTTTTCCTCTTTTCCTCTTCAATATTTTGTCTGCATCTGCAAGTTCCTCTTGATCACTCAAGTGCTTGTAAATAAGAACAAATAACATAAATATGATTAGTGGTTCTAAATCAAAGATTTAGAACTTTATGTATCATAATCAACTGTTAAGCCTAAGGTAAAGGTAAATCATATCTACCTTTTTCATGATTGTGGTCTTATCTGTATATCCTCAAAGGCAGCATCCCACAAATCACACTACAAGAAATCTGATCTTTACCTACCAATATATTGGTAGGTAAAGGGAACCTTTACCAACCAATATTTATTCCTAAGATTTATTGGTAGGTAAATATTGCCAATATTATAAGATTTTGGAAGGATGATTATCTACTAATAATATGGGTAAGTAAAGAGTGTTACCCTACACATATATTGGAGGGAATTTTTTTTTTCATTTGGCGCCTATGTTTCCATCTTATCATTTTAACTTTTTATTAAAAATGATGCTTAGTTGTGTGATGATGTGTTAAAAATATCCTACATGTCATCTTACTTATTTTTAACAAATCATTTTATTTTTAACAAATGGTAGACATCTTAAAAACAAACATTACACAAACAAAAATTAAAATTAAATTAATTTTATAAAAACAAAATCATAATAATATATTTTTTCTCATTTAACTCTGTCACACAAAAAAAACCCTCTAGTCTCTCCCTCTTAGAAAACCAGTTGAACACAATCCCAGTTCAAAATTCAAACCCATTTCAGTACACCAATCAGCCACAAAATCTATAGACCCATACACAATCAGCCACAAAATGAGGATCTACAATCAACCATTATTTTGAAACCCATACATAAACCAGAAACAATTTTCTACAATTTTCTGAAGACCCTGACGCTAACCATCACCTGAGAAGAAGCGCCCATACTCGCCTGAGAGAAGAACCCATACTCCCCGACCGTCACCTGAGAAGAAGAACCCAGATGTGCACGAGCGGGGTGCCCCTTCCGTCCTCCCCTAAAGCCCAGATTCTTCATAGCGTATCAGATTCCAAAGGTCTCTCTCTCTCTCTATCTTTACTATATATGCATGCGATTACGAATGGAGCGGAGAGATGGTATAATCATATACCTTTATATATGATTGCGATTGAGCTTTTTGGGATACAGTTCACAAGTATTGTTGATTATGGAGCGGAGAGATGGTTTCTGAATTTCTGTAAGAAGTTGTGCTTCTTTATTTGGTTTGTTGATGCCATAATTCTTCTTTTGTGTTGCAGTTTTTCTTTAGTTATGATTTTTTTTGTCCTCTTTCAGTAATAAATGTTAGCTATTCTTTTGTTTTGTTTATTTCTCCAAGAAGCTGAAGGATTCCAATTATGATTTATTTTTTAATTATTAAAAATTCTTTACATAACTATATTACAAACATATATTCATGGTTCTAGTACAAGATATCACTTGCTTGAAATAAAATGACCCACTTGACCACTTGAGTAAAAGAAGATAAAGAGCTCTAATCCTTTCAAACTTTGAAGAAAATAATCACTATATTGAATGTGGTGTGACTGTCCTTGTTGATAAGCAATAGTGGTGAAAAGAAAGATGCCAGTACTTATTTATATGTTGAGTGGTTGGGATAATGGAATTATTAATAATTCAAAAAATGAAAAATAAAAATTAGGCCTGATAATGCCTAAATTTAGGCTTGATGATGCCTAAATTTAGGCCTAATGACATAAATGAGTGGTTGGGATAATGAGAATTTTGAGTTATTAAGAGGCCTGATGATGTTGTAGTTTAGGTGTTTGAAGTAGCCAAATCGATCCTATGTCTTTGTCTATCTATCTAAAGTTTCATTGTATTGCTTGTGTTTATCTATGGTGCAAACATAATTATACTGTTATATATATATATATGGGTGCACTCTTAATGGTTACTACCCATGTATGGTTACTTTAATATTAACCATTAGATTAAGATCAATGGTTCATATTTATAGTTGTTAATTAATATTTCTAAAAATAAATTTTGATTTTTTCAAATTTTTGGAAGGGTTACCTGATGAAAACTGTGTATTTATTATGAAAATATAATATTGTAAACTTTTTCATTTTTCAAATGTATGTCGATTTCTAAATATAACTAGTGTTTCTCATTGGTTGAAAACACAATTAATTATGGCAAAAAAAATAACTAAATTTGAAATTAATATAGAAAAAAAATATTTACCTATTGGTAACTTGCTATACCAAGTCACTATGTTGCCACATCATCATAATTGTTAGTACCCATCTATGGGTAGTAACCATTGAGAAGTCTTCCATATATATATATATATATTTATATAACTAGTGGAGTTTCAATAGATTTTCTAGGTAGACTTTCAACTCTCACTTCACCTTGAATGCCTAATGAAATTTAAGTTTTTTTTTTATACATCTTAAGATGAATTTGTTCCAATTCTTAGTATTGTATTTTAAGTTGAAATTGTTTAAGCTAAGAATGGAAAATAAGAGAAAAAGTGAGAGGTCTGAATGAAGTTTCCAGTTATTTTGGATACATAAATAATGAATTCTATTTGGGAAGGGGAGAAAAGTTTCAGAAAAAATATATGATAAATTATTTTTTGGTTGACACATAACAATAAAAAATTTAAAAAGGTTTGGGCTGACAAGAAAACTTGTATTGCTGTTGCCTTTTCTGTTAGTTATTAGATAGAAATTAGTTTGAAACATATGCAAAATGAGAGCGTTTTTTTTGTCATTTTCAACATTTGAATATTAGTATTATTGATTATAAATTAGGCAAGCGTGTGTGCTTGTGTATGTATATATAAAATATATTGAAAGCAAGAGATAAGGCCAAAAATAATATCATTATTTGACTTTAGGCTTTAATTAACATGTTAATGTGATTTGGTTTGTTAAATTTATTTATTTGTGGGTTCTTTCATGCTTAATTTCTCAAGCTATCTGCCAGCTTTAGTTTTTTTTTTTTTTTTCTGTCGATGAGGACATACTGAGTGCATAAGTAGATACGTAATCTTCCTTGTCCACGGAAATAAATCAATAATTTTGCATAAACATTTGCAGTAGCTGTTTATTTCTCTTTCGATTCCTCTAGTTATGTATGTGGGACACACAATATCTCTTTTTCTAAATTTGTAAGTAAAGACATATTCTAGTTTCGTTCATAATAAGTAAATTGTCTTCTAATTTCTATTTTGATTTTTGTTTTTTCGTTCTTAAATTTTTTTTGCTTTGTTCATTTTGAAATCAAATCGTCTTCTACGCCTTTCCAGTTCTTAGAACCAAATCGGCTTCGTCTTCTTTTCTGCTGTGACTCACTCTTTTGATTTGTAAGTTACAAAGTAGAGGGCTTAATTACTCCATACATAACTTCTCTTTGTAAATGCCTTAATTCTCCATATTTATGAGTTTTTCCTTTTGGACAGTAAGGGAACGCAAAAAAAAAAAAAGAAAGAAAGAAAAACGACTCCAACTCTTCCTTGGTGACACAATCTTGATTAAGGTTTGGTTTATTCCTTTTTCTTTTCTCTCAATGTTTTTGAATTTCTTTTTAGCTAGAATTACATTTTTATGCTTTATGGGTTGTAAGGATTTTGGGATTTTTGAGTTGGTTAGCCAAGCTCGACAGTGATCTTTTTCTAGAAAAAATTTGGTAAATTGCTTATAAGCTGCTTGTAGAAATGTCTTAACTGGATTTTGTTTTTGGGGTCCTGTTCTTTATTTTTGGTGAAGAAAACTTTATTGGAATGGGTGTTTGAGTTCCCTAAATCTGTAAATTCTTGGTATATGCATAATGTTTTGATGTGCGGCAGTTACATGTACTGATATATTCAGTTTGTTGAATCTCTAATATTATCCACTACACTACTATTAATATTATTATTCTTTAAAATAAAATAATAAAATAAAAAATCAGTAAATTAACACTAATTAATAAGATTACTGTTGTTTTCTACTGCTACTTAGTTTAGAGGTGGCCATGATTGTCCACAAATGTCGAACTACTGCTTAATTTTGAAATATTGTATTGGCTGTAAATGACCTCTTTGTTGAAATTTATGTCTTTCTTTGACTGTGATGCCCAATCACTTGTTGTGTTTCTTTTATTTGTTTTGTGGGAATGAAGTTTTTTTTTACTATGTAGTTAAGGTGTTTGGTTAAATGTTTGAATGAAAAAATGAAAGCGAATGTTATTGTTTTGGCAACTTAACACATGAGAAAAATGAATGTGTATTCTTAATTTGGATCATGGATTATAACTATACATGTAATATGACTTGTTAATTTTAGATTGTAGTTTTTTTTTCTTAATATGTTAATAATTTTTTTAGTTTACCAAATGGGGCAGCGGATTGTAGTTTAGATTGCAGTTTTTTTTCTTATATGTTAATATATTTGTGTTGTTGTGCAGTAGCTTTCTTCTGCTCTATTTGGCCCTACAGAGATCATAGAATTGGCTTGTGATATATTCTCTTTGGTTATATAATTTATGTTATGTAAGTTATATTGGTCTGCTCTTTCTAGTCTGTACATCATCTACTCTTTCTAGTATTTGGCCCTATAGAAACAACATCTACTCTTTCTAGTATTTTGTTTTGTCTTTGGTTTACAGATTTTAGTGTTAAACTGTTCAATAAAGTTTGTGATAAATAGACAGTTGTGTTGTTCAAAAGAAATTGTTGTGTAAGATTTTTTCTAATAAATTTTATTTGGATTTATTTCTTCAGGAAAGAGCATTAAAGAATACTACCAATCGATCAAAAAGGAAATGGGAGTCGAAAAATGGTTCAGTCTCCACACTACGACATCACATTCGACGTGGAGTGGTGTTAACTTCTCCTACCGGTCAAATTGAGACATGGTGTCTAAAGCATTATGATGCTGAGAAAGGATGCACTGGAACAGAGCTCGAGCCATTATGTGTAAGTAATTTAAATTTTTATTTATTATATTTATTATATTTCTTACTAATAATTAATTAAATATATTATTAGGATAAAATGATGGAGTTAAGGGGTCAACACCCTCTAGAAGAATTGTCTGATAAAGAGATTATGGAGCGTGTACTGGGATGTGATTCGGTATACTTGCGAGGGTGGGGGCGGTCTTCTAGTGTCACAACTTCTACTTCACATCGTGAAAATATTGTGGGTAATCAACCAACTTATGAAGAGTTAGTTGAACGACTTAATGATACAACTTTTCGCCTTAATGCTACTAACGAACAACTTAGTGTGGTTGTGGATATACTTCGTCATAATAATTTGATGGCACCACCTCCACCACCTCCAACAGACCAAGCTTCAGATGCAAATCTAAGAGAGTCGCTATCTTTTTCAGTTCGGGAGTCACAAGATGATTCTTAGTTTATTTACATTAATTTACTAAGGAATGAACTTTATGAAGTTTTTTTATTTTGGTAGGGTAACCTTAAAAGGATAATTTTATGACATATTTTAGTATTGAACATTATAAAGAATTTTAGCATTAAACATTTTATTATTGTATGGTTTTTTTCTAGTTTATTTCTAATATAGAACATTTATAAATAACTGTTATTATCTTTTACCTACACATAACCATTAAATTTGACGAAAATATAAATTGTGTTACAGACCAATAAAATAATGATATGTGGGCTAATAAAATGACACCACGTGGTCCAATAATATTGTGCCACGTAGACCAATAAAATGATGCCACGTGGACTATATCAAATGATGACATATGTACTAATTATCAAACGACACGTGGACAAATTATTGTTTGACACGTGGAGCAACCACAAGATTCCAAGTTGTGGTATTGACGTATGCCACGTAGGATGCCACATCATTAGACACGTAAAACTATGGAAACCATGTCAGTAGACACGTAAGATGCCACGTCATCAAACACGTCACCTGAAGACTCATCAATTGATTTATAACTTAGTGGGGTCCACTGATTCTTTTACCTACCAGTATTAATAAGTGTAGGTAAAGACTCTTTCCCTACTAACTTTTACCTACCAGTCTCTACCAATTCAATATTGGTAGGTAAACTATATTACCCACCATTAGGCTAGTTTTACCTACATTTACAATTGGTAGGTAAAGACCATATTTTCTTGTAGTGTAAGGGAACCAATATTCGATCTGTTAGGAAAGCATGGATTCCAATATTGTAATTCATGTTCCTAGCCATCCATGATATTAAATCTCCAATAAACTGTAGAAAAGTCATTAGCCTTATTATTCTAAGAGACCTTAACGAGTGAATCAAATGACCCAATAAACATAAATAGGAGTTCATGAATGCTCATGATTTAGACTGATCTACAAATGATCATTTATTATGATAAGAATTAAATCTTTACGTCAAACGACAAGTTTATAAAGATAATTAATTCTCATCGGTCCTGTCATATATAATATCTATTATATACAACACATTTACTAAGATGTCTATCCATATTAGTAATCTGAATCTAGATTATTTGTATCTCGTATGATTAACAAACTGTACTAGTAACTATTCATTAAAGATTCCTTACTTTAATATGTTACTGACTATTTTATTTATTATATATGATCTTAATTCTCTCATACTAATACAAGATCATATTCTCATGAATGAATAATAAATTTTCTTGATATTATTATATAATTAATTCAAACAATAATTATAACATTAAAATATAATAAAATTGTACTTTTATTTAAAACCAATAAAATATCTTTACATGTTTTTGGGGCATTAATCCTAATAATCTCTCATTTGCACTTAAAGCTAGTGAGGCATCTCTCTTAATCCCATATTGTGCACATGACCCATGAATGACTTTGTAGGAAGTATCTTGGTTAACAGGTCAGCCAAGTTCGGTATTTCCTTTCTTTATCCTTCCCTCTCTTGTGGCTTTTAGGTTCTTTAGAATTAGCTACTACTCCACTGTTTTCACAGTATAAGATTAGTGGCTTATCCATATTTAGAACAACTTTCAGATTAATATAGAACTTCATCAACCATACCACCTCCTTAGCTGCTTCACAAGCCGTTATGTATTCGGCTTCCATGGTTGAATCAACATCCAGCTTGCCACTCTCGTCTTGGGCTTTAATGACTTATTTGGACATGTTTTTGAGTAGGACTCGACTAGTATAGAAACAGACGATAATGAGTGGCTGGAAAGCAATCATAAAATGAGCAAGCCTCCTGCATTTACTAGTCTCATTGTGCATGCAACCGTTACAGCTGAGCAAGTTTGTACGAAAAGAGCCATCCTATCACCTACTCACCTACTACACAAAACCAAAACCATCCAAATAGCAATATTAGTCAAAAGTAGTACGTACGTACTACATGCATCATTTTATTAGCTATTCTCTTTAACAATGAAGTGTCTTTTAAAATTAATAGTTATTTTTCTCCAATCACCAGATACAAGAACGTGCGACTTAGTTTTGTTTAAATTATTAATTATTTTTATTAAATTTGTATGATTCATACAAATTTTAAATAAATAAATAATATTATGTATATAAAAGAATTACATAAAATATTAATTTTGTTTTTAAATAAAACATTATTTATGATTTAAAAAAAAAACTATATATAATATGATAACATTTAAATCACAAACTACCATATTTAAGATACAAAATATTCATGATATTCTTCAAATTACATCTTAACGAATGGATAATAAATTTGTTTATTCTTTGATAGAAGATAAATGTTATTATAATTTTTTTATGTAGTTACACAATCATATTATTTATATACACACGACATCTATATATAATATATTTATAATCCTTATTGTTATTCAATACAAATATATATTTATATAAGTTAGATCCAATAAAAAAATAACTTTTTTCTTTTAAAATATATATGATAATGTTTTAATAAAAATTAAAATTATGAATTATATATTATTATAATGATATTTTATAATATTTAAATTTATATTAATATAATTATTAAATATCTAATATTATATTAAATATTATAACCATAATAATATTTTATAATATTTGAATTCCGTAAAAAAAATAAGGATTATATATTATATATTATCATCATAATAATATTTTATAACATTTGAATTCATATTAATATAATTATTAAATATATATTCTTGTATTATATATTATTATGATAATGATATTTTATAATATTTGAAATTTAAATTTAAATTAATATAATTAATAAATATTTTTTTAATTGGGTTTAAAAGTATATTCTTTTAAAATTTTAAAATATTCTGTTAAAGCTAAATAAACCAAGAAAAACAGTTAAATAAACATTTTTTTTTTATGTATAGAGATATATATTATGTAGCTTTACTATACGCTATACTTAAGTTATAATAAAGTTGCATGCAACTTAATTATTTATAATGAATAAGACCAGAGACCTGAAAATGTTAACGTTAATCTCATACAACCCCGTTGGGATCTTTGGCAAGCGTAGAGCAAACTGCTCCAGTAGAAATTATAATTCTTATCCTCATCGAACCAACCAACTTCGAAAGTGAGTATCTTAGAAAGCATTTGTTCTCTGACACTTTTAGTCAAATACCTCCCATATATGCAAAGTTATAATGTTGAGATATATTAAGAACAAAAGTAAATATGGCCAGCCCTAAGAAACACAGTGCGTATATCCGAGTCTTCTCCTTAATCTCATCGTGATTGGACAAGAAAAAAACTGATATCGTTGACCCCATTGTGAGCGCATAAAGGCGATTGAACCGCACCGAAAAGAATCGCGCTTAGGCACCCAAGGCTCACCTGCTTCCACTCCTAGAGGTTCATAGCCAACAACCTCCTAAAAGACGGTACCGGGAGCGCAACGGATCTAGTACTTTGAAATTCTACGACGTCATTTCCAATTACTCAAACTCGAGCCGAGTTAATCGAGCTAGAATGGCTCACTGACGAGAGCCAGCGACTGCTAGTGTTGTTCAAGTCCATGCTGGAGAGAGAAGACGAGTCGACATGTGTTGTTGTTGTTGTTGACGACGACGATGATTCTTCTGGGGTTCTTTTCTTCTCCATCTGATCTCGGACGAGGGAGGCGTAAAGACCGTCGTTGCTGTCGATAAGATTGTTGTGTGAGCCTGTCAGATGGTTTATGTATTAGGAATAGAGAAAATAATTATATTTTGCATTAATTTTGTTTGGGAAATAGATGATAGCAGTAGTAGTAGGAGCAGTAGTAGGAGCAGTAATACTAGAGACAAGTAAAAATGGAAGGTTTTATGTATATAGAGAATGGGAGGCGTATAGAAAAATTACTAAGCATTTATTAATACTTTTTGTTTCTAATTTTTCTTGTACACATTTGCAATCCATTGGTGATATTTATAGTTGTTAAAGTCGGTGGTCAGCTAACCGACTATTACAATTTTCACTAAATATTTTTACTCTAGATTAATCTAGATACTTGGTAGATTAGGAATTTCTATAATACAAAGTATTCTAGACTCTTCTAGTTTACTTGCTTTCTCAAGTTTTACTAGAAATTTCTAGACCCAAAATTCTAGAAATGTGTAGCAATTCTAATGCTCCTCCTTGGTACACGTTTCAGTAACTTCAATCATGTTTCATAATAGCTTGAACTTTCCTCTTGGTAGTGTCTTTGTGAATATATTAGCTTGCTAGCTTGTCTTCACTCCTGCAGTGATTGAGCTCTATTTCCCTGTTTGCTTAAACTTCTCTGAAGAAATAATACTTGATGCTTATATGCTTCATTCTATTGTGAAATATGGGATTTTTGTCCATTGCTATAGCTGATTTGTTATCACAATAGATCTTTGTAGCTTCGTCTTGTGATTCTCTCATGTCTTCAAGTATTATTTTTTAGCCATATAGCTTGACTTGTAGTCATTGCTGTGGCAATATACTCTGCTTTAGCTGATGATTGCACAACGATTGCTTGTTTCTTTGATGCCCAGGAAAATATTCCCGATCCCATTGTGAAAGCATATCCCGACGTACTTTTCATGTCGTCAACTGATCCTGCCCAATCACTATCTGTGTAGCCAATGAGTTTTGACGCTTGCATGATAATATACCATATTTCGTAGTTCTTTGTCCTTTGAAAGTATCTAAGGACTCTCTTGGCTGCTCCGTAGAGAACTTGACTTGGATCGTGCATAAATCTTGATAGGAGACTGACTGCATACATAATGTCTGGTCTTGTAGCTGCTAGATAGAGTAAGCTGCCAATTAAACTTCGAAACTTCGATTCATCTACTTTTGGTGAGCCGTCCTCTTTCTTGAGTGCTTTGTTGTTGTCTAGTGGAGTTGATATTGTCTTACATCCCTCCATTTTGAACTTCTTCAATAGTGTCTCTGTATACTTCTTTTGTGAAATGAAGATCCCATCTTCTTTTTGAGTTATTTTAATCCCGATAAAGTAGTGCATTAAGCCCAAATTGATAATCTTGAAACTTTTCATCATGACGAAGCTACAAAGTATAAATTTTTTGTGTCGTTCACTTTTTCGTCTTGATTTCGTCTTGTTTTCATATCATCCTATATCGTTTACCTGACTCCGTGTCGTTGACCAATTCGAGGGTCAAAAAGAAGTTTAAAGAAGACATAAGTATGATGTGTGATAAACCAACAGTCTCTGGTTGATGGCCGAGTAGGATAAACTTCCTAAAAACAGCCACGTACCTCCCACGTGTAGACCAATCCTGCCACGTCATCAGGTAGTCCGTTTTTGGGTAAACATTTGCCCCCCAAGTTTATTTTACTGCGACCAGCATAAAGAAAACTTAAACAACATACCTTTCGTATGTCTTGTCCAATTTGTCAGAGCCACTAATGCCTTCTCGAAAAAAAAGGCAACCAATCATGTCATTGCAGTTTCCCAAAAAGTGGTTTGACGGCTATCACGCTTTTCCATGCCTCGAAAAATCACCTCCCATCATTACCTCAGTAACCGTGCCTCGACCAATATAAATAACTCATCAAATTTACTTTTTACTTTTTACCTTTCATTTCTCCTCAAGAACATTGAAGATCTGAGCCTAAAGAACCCAGAAAACTCAGACGATCTGTCCAGCCACTCGACTCAACGTCTTAGAAATTTTCACCAATTTTTATCCAAGTAAGTCTCTTGAACTTCTTCATCGTTGAGATGCCATGCAATTTTTAGTTTTCTGGTTTTCTTTGAATTTGAAGTTCCTGAATGTTCTTGAAAAAATGATTTGGGGTAATCGGGCATGTAAATATTAACATGGTAGGATAAGAAAAAAAAAAAACTAAATGAGGCTTAGGAATTGACTTGGGAGTTAGGATTATTGATTTAGGGTGTAAAATCGAAGTAAAAATTCGATTTTTAGGCATTTAGAAAAAAACTGGGTTTTTCCCACCCTTTCTCAGAGTTGAAAATATTTTTTTGAAAAACTTTTCACTTCTGCTTTTTAATCCGTTTTCCAAGTGGTTCGAATACTATTTATTGTTTACGTTAGGATGCTGCTGGTCGTATAAAAGCTTAACTTTTATACACGAGCCATGTTATCCCACTTCTTTGGTCTATTGGTCGTAGATTCTCATCTCCCCTTCTCTGTTCGCAGATTTTCATGCACAACCCGTGGGGAGGTGAGAGGTCGATCGACGACGACTTGGTCGCGCAGCTACTCGAAGATCAAGAACAGCCGTGACTGCTAATCTCATAAATTCCCTTTTCTTATAACCCTTCAAATAGACCGTCGACCAGCCCAACCAACATGGGTCGCGTAAAATCCATCGCACAAAAAAAGAAAGAAAACAGCTAAGCCTTCTAATAATCAGCCTGCTCGTCGGGCTGAAATTATTTCAACTAATCCTCATCGTGAAAATACTTCCCAGCCAGGAATTCAAACAAAAGCCCAACTTCGGGACGTCCTTCGATCAGAGGTCGAATGGTACGTAACACCCCTAAGTAACATTACAGCTAGGATGGTAGGGAATTATCTCAAGAAGTACGGACTTCCTGGGATAACCCTAATTAAGCCTTCGATCGACCAACGTGCAAACCTGCCTGGGGGCGCCTACAGTGCCTGGTCGAGGTATCACATTGAGACAGGGGCAACCTTGCCTCTTCATCCATTTTTCCAGGGGGTGACCAACTATTTCGAGGTCGCTCCATTCCAAATCACCCCAAACGGATATAGGGTACTCTCTGCTCTCTATATTTTGTACAACCACAAGAAATGGCTTGTTCCTATGCCACACGAGATTAATTATTTGTTCGATCTCAAGTCCATCCCAATCACAACAACACAGGGTTCTTCCAATTCTACCACCAGGAATCTGCTCACACCTTCCTGAGTGACATTACCCACAAATCCAACGTGGGGAAGTACTTCCAGGAGTACTTCTTAACACCGGACCTGGTCACCAACAATCTGGCCTTTACTGAAGGAGGTAAGTTATTTATTCACCGGTCGTACAATTTCCTTTAGCGTTTCTGCACATTCCTTAGAACCTTGGTGTCATTCATGTCCATGGCACCGACCAACTCCCACCCCAGATATGGAGATACGAGCAGCATCCTTGGCCAGCATGACAAATATTGAAAAAAGTGTCAAAGAGCTGGTCACGGAGACCGATCTAAGGCTGGTTGGCTTTTTGGCACCTCACCAGGATGTGAGGGAGTCAACTGCGGGAAGTGCTACTAGGGGAGAAATCCCTGAACAGCATCAAGATGTGTCACAACCCTCGAGGATGGGAATAGGAGTGACCATCAGGGAACCGTCTAGCACCCCACGAGCAGCTACTACTCCTGCTCAAAAAGGAAAAGGCAAGAAGAAGGTCTTTGAGCATCCCGAGCCTATTCTTTAGTCTTCGGATGAGAACGATACTGACTTCTCACTCTTAGACAGTTTTCCCATTCCCTGTCATTTATTTGACAGGGACGACAACTTTAAATACACACCTAATTAAATTCAGACTTCTTCAAGGACAGTGAGTGTAGCAGTAGTACTCTAAGTAATATAGCGACCAGTAGTTATAGCTCAGGTATTTTACTTGTAATTCTTTGATCTTATTTCCTTGACTTAGTAGGTATCTCCATCTATATTGCCTAACTATTCGCTTCTATATTGCAGTCATGTCGACTGAAGATCTATTCGACCTATATCACGGACCTAACCCCATTTATAATGCCCTAATCTCCAGGGACCGTTACGGTGTGCCTTTTAAACAGTGCTAAACTCGCTAATCGAGTCATTTGGCCATAATTGTATTACTAAGTATGATTAGTAGTTTAGGGTTAAATTTTTTGGTTAAGATATAATGTTTCACTAAAATGTTTACTTTATACTTTGGGATCCCAAAAATATAATTTAAAAGTTTATTACAACAAAATATTTACAACCAGTCGACCTAAGCGGCAAAATAGGGTTTAACCCTAGTTCCTCTTTCAACCCTCGGCCATGGCGGTCGAGTAGCCGCATATGTACACATCGTCACCTAAGCTCTCCAACTCAAGGATTGTCCAACTTTCTTTTGCCTTTACCTGCACCACATAGTACCCGTGAGCCGAAGCCCAGCAAGAAAACTTAATATGCTCATGAACAAGTAATAACATGTTACTAAGTCATAATAGGCATGCCTAGCAGTTATAACCCTACTCATGCATGCAAGCAGGTACAAATAAATGTTTGTGAAGTCCTGCGCTCTGAGTAGATGACTAATAAGTCTCCTGCTCTGAGGTAGATGACTAATTAGTCTCTCTGAGGTAGATGAATAATAAGTCTTTCTTTAAATAGTTGACTAATAAGTCACTCTCCAAATAGATGACTGGTAAGTCTATCTCGGTCAGATGACTGATAAGTCGTTCTTGGTCAGATGACTAATAAGTCTATCTCGGTCAGATAACTGATAAGTCTATCTCTGTTAGATGACTAATAAGTTTATCCCGATCAGATGAATAATAAGTCTCTCCCGGTCAGATGACTGATAAGTCCATCACGGTAAGATGACTAATAAGTCTATCCCGATCAGATGACTGATAAGTCTATCTCGGTCAGATGATTGATAAGTCTATCTCGGTCAGATGATTGATAAGTCTATCTCTGTCAGATGACTGATAAGTCTATCCCGGTCAGATGACTGATAAGTCCATCTCGATTAGATGACTAATAAGGCTGTCTCGGAGGTCCCATACCTTCCTATCCATGTGACGTGTAGGTCACTTTAGCCTTTCTGGCTCTGGCTCTAAGTAACTAGCTTTTAGACTAGACAAGAGCTTTAGTTTACATCGAACTTAGGGTCGGTCCAGCATTAATGCTCACAGTGAGTCATTCAATGCAGATTTCAATTAGATCTAATCTTTATAAGCTTGCATTAAACATGCTAAAATCTTCCTTGACTCATAAGTCAATGACATACGACCAGTGCTCGGTACTATTGCCGAACTTGACTAGTAAGTCACAACTTCACAGTTAATACCGACACCATTGTCGAATCTGACTAATAAGTTAGTCATTCACAAATGAGAAAGATTTGCTAAGCATTTGATATGCAATCAATGTCCACATTTAAACACTCAACATGCCTTAACAATAACCATGCATGTCATATATGGGGTGTAGTTTTCTTACCTCTGGTTCGAGTGAGAAATAACAATTGAATGACCCTTGAGAACGATCGATTCTTTTAATCCCTTAGCGGTCACCTAGTCATAAACAAATACAATCTCTGATTAATTAAATCCACAATAATAGGGTCTTGACCTAAACCTCACTCCTGGGACCTCGAATTGTACCTAAACGGTGAGTAGATTCGATCCCGAGCCTTAGGAATTGAAACCTCAAGCCAAAACCCTTAAAAACACCCAAACACATGCATCTGAGAAAACAGGGTAGCGCTACAGCGCTACCCCCTAGCGCCCCAACGCTACAACTAGGGGCATTTTGCCCTGGCTAGCGCTGTAGTGCTACCCTTTGGGCGCTATGGCACTAGGACCAGGCAGAAATGGCCCTGGTTCTTCCTCATTCAAATCCTCCATTTCCAACCTGAAAAACAAGCTTCCAAACTCCATTTAAACCCCCAATTGAACCCAAATATCATCTACACATAACCTAGGCATCATAACCCAAGCATCCTTTTGCCGAAAACTCTCATTGAAACTCAACTTTCCAACTCAAAAACTAGCTGAAACTCAAATAGAAAAATATAGCAAGAATTAGAGTTTTAATGGCTAAAAACTCACCTCAATCTCAGAATCACACCCTCTTCAATGGTAGAGCATAACCCAAAACCCTCAAGGCTTGGTTCCCTAGCTTGGTTCCTAAAAAAGAGCTACAAAAATCAAGAAGAAAATGAGAAGAAATGGTGTACGGGAGAAGGAAGAGGATTGCTCTATTTTTTCTACAGCCTTCTAAGCTTTAATGGCTTAAACATAACCTTTAGGGTGAAAAGACCTAAATGCCCTCATGCCTAATTAAAATCCTTAACAACCACCAAGGGCAAAACCGTCCTTTCGCACCTATCTCGTTAATCATAATTAATGCCCTCCATTTCCTGTTATTCTCAATATTCTCAAATTCCAATAAATCATATGCCATTACCCTTTAATTCCCAGTAATGATCTAATCCTCAAAACACCCCAAGACTCACCCCGAGCTCCGAAATCAAATCCCGTTATGACCAGACCGATCACTTACATTCAAAGACCGTCTCGTGCCAAATGGCTCGAACAAATCCACATTATAATGTGGTGTTATTCATAATTCACCCACATTCATGAAAATATACAATTACGCCCTCAACAGGCCAAATTACCAAAATGCCCTTATAATGAAATGTGGACCCATATGCATGCTTTTATCATCATATAATAATATAATTCACATAAATATGCATATAATCATTTAATAACACAATAAATCAATTATGGCCCTCCCAACCTCCTAATCAAGGTCCTGAACCTTATTAGAGATTTTGGGGCATTACACCGTTGCTCCTGTGAGCAAGAAAAAAGGGAGCAGCCAACATCGTGGAGAATGCAGCAGTAACCCTCCAACAAAAAAGGCTCGAACTAGGGATCCTTCAGCACCATTTCCTTCCAGGGAAACAACACCTTCTCCAGCTCTCATTGACCATTCGTCTCCACCAGCCTCCGTCGACCAGACACGTCCTCCAGCGCCTGCCAACCCAACTCCTCCACCTCCCGCTGACCAGACACCTCCTGATCAGACAGGTGATGCTTTGACTAACATGGTTCTCAGTTCAGCCAAAGATAGGCTGACAAAGCTATCGAGGCACTGACGTAGCCAAGAGGCCATCAACAATACTGACTCCATGGAAGTCGATCAGATCTTCAATTGTGCGTTGAATGAAGTGCTCAGAGTAAGTTGCCATTTTTTGCTGAGTTTTATTTGTTTATTTTCTCACTTTATTCCCACTAACAATTTTACCTTTTTGCTGATCGCAGGGAGTTCTAACCATGAGCGCTGGCTGGCGCCGCTTGGGGGCCTTGACTGCTCAATACGAGAAGAGGCTTTGAGAGCAGCTCAAAGCGTCCGATGATAGAAATGCTGAGGAGCTTAAGACGGCTGAGGCAAAATACACTGAGCGGCTCGAGGTAGCCGAGAAGAAAAACGCTGAGCTGCTCGAACAGAAAACTAAGTTGGCCGAAGAGCTGAAACAACACCAGGCCACGTTGACCAAAGCCATCGAAACTAAAGAGAAGTACAAGGAGGCTTCTTTGCTTAATTTCAAGGAAGCCTCTAAGCTTCAAGATGATCTAGTCATCAGCAAAAAGGAGACTGAGGGGTTGGAGGAACGCATCAAAGAGCTCGAGGAGACAAATGCCAAGAACCTGGAGAGATACAAGGGAGCCACTTTTAAATGCTTCTATATGTTCTGGAAGCATAACTGTGGGGCGGAATTTAGCTATCTATCAAAGTGTATGAGGCAGTCTAAGATAAACATGTGTCTCGCTCTCCTTGAAGAAGAGGAGAGAGCGAAAGTTCCAGCATCCCCCGAAATATCTTTGGCTACGGGCATCGACGGCGTAGACGAGGAAATTGGGGCCTCCGTCGACCAACAAATTCCTCAAGATCCTCCTGCATAATTTCTTTTATTTAAATTTGTAACTTGGAACACACGGACCTCAGTTCATAGTGTCAAGACAATATTTTTTTTGTTGCACGGGCAGCTTTTTCTTTTAAATAGAGAATTACATCCGAGCAGTAATTGCTCGCAGTGTAAAACAATTTACTTTTAATATTTAGATATTATAATATTGCCATATATTACAACATCCTGTTCACATGACCGAATTTAGCATAACACTTTGGTTTGATTTAACAGAATTTTGAAAAATACTCTAAGTACCGTAGCATGCTTTCACTTATTTTGCTCGTGTGTTTACATATACTTGTCAATATGCTTTGCTTACTAGGTACCTTATATGCCCCCCAAGTGATTGAGGAGCTTTAGGTTCTCAGTCACTTGCCTTGACCAAGACCTGTTCGAACATTACTGCTCATAATAAAGATTTATAAAAATGATAATATAGCAAAACAACACACGTAATGAGCTAATACTTGTAATAGATACAATAATTGGAAAGATTGACTTGCTGTGCACAATCCCTTTTATTTCTCATAATAAATGGACAATCGTGTCTGTACGAGTGATCAAACATTTGATCTTACACTTATAAGCGATTAGCCATATGGCTGACTAACCCTTGTTCATAAACTTGTAAAAAGTGAAATTAATATAAGCCAATTATTTTAAAAGAACTGTTTATTGATAATACTTGCACATGTGTTCTCCATTACAATAGCGAGGAATGAGATCTCCATTTAAGCGAGCAAGTTTGTAGGTGCCTGGTTGAAGGACTTCTTCGATTTGGTATGGTCTTTCCCAGTTAGGTCCAAGCACTCCAGCAACTTGATCGCGGGTATTAAGAAAAACTCTTCTAAGCACCAAATCTCCCACATTAAATTTTCTTTCACGTACTTTACAGTTGAAGTACCGGGCGACCTTTTGTTGGTAAGCTACTACTCAAAGTTTGGCTTGTTCACGCCTTTAATCGACCAAGTCCAAAGATTCCATCAATAACTGGCTATTAACGTCTTGATCGTATGCCAACCTTTGGTGTGATGACAGATCTGATTCAACAGGCAACATAGCTTCATACCCATAGGATAAGGAAAATGGAGTATGGCCTGTTGCTGTTCGATGAGATGTTCTATACGACCAGAGGACTTCAGGCAATTGCTCTGGCCATGCCCCCTTCACTTTTTCAAGCCTTTTCTTCAGAGTATCTGTAACGACCCAATTTCGTTAATAAAGCTTAGGGCCTTGATTAGCATGCCTGGAGGGAAATAAGTGATTTATTGCTATAATGTGTGAATTTGTGTGAGTATGTGATTAGAAATGAATGTTTAGGTGAATTAAATATGCATGTGGGCCCCGTTTGGTTATTAGGGGCATGTTTGTAATTTTATCCTGTTGAGGGCATAAATGTGATAATTGTGATATACTTGTGATATGTCTATGTTGCACGATCCGAGACAGTCCTAGGGAGCTGTTAGTCAGAAAGTCACAACGGGGTCAAAAATCCGACTCGGAGCGAGTCGAGGGGTATTTCGGGTATTAGACGTTTTATGGGGTTATCTGGTTATGGAAATAAATATTTGGAGATATATTTGAGGTTAGAATGTTTAGGAGGGAATATGGGGGAAATTTACCATTTTTCCCGCGGGGACGTTTTTGGCACCCCGAGTTTTGAGGTAACCTTAGAAGCTTAAGTTAAATAAAACAGAATCCAAGAAACACTTAGAAACTTGGAGAAACCGACCCAAACTCCTTCTTTCCTTCTCTTTTTTTTTTTCTCTAAACCATACTAAGGGAAACTTTGAGGAGATTAAGCTAGGAAACTCAGAATTCAAGGCTGGAGCTTTGGGGGATTGAAGCTTGGAACTAAGAAAGTTAGCTCAGAGATTTAACTAAGCAAAAGTAAGCCTTTAACTTAATGAATTATATTGGTTTTTTGCTGATATTTTAGAGTTTTGCATGTGTGTTGGGTGAAGAATCATCTTTGAGTTTGATGAGGTGTTGAGCTAGAGTTCTTGTTAGGTTTTGTTGTTGAGTTCATGGTATAACTCCTGTGATGGTTAGCTTGAGTTGTTGGGTTGATTTTGGGGTTAATTGGATAGGTTTTCGTGGCAAAGAAGGAGGATTTTTCTGGGTTTGAAGGTTCGGGCCACGATATTGTTCTTGCTGAGCCATGGTCCTCTCAAGAATTTTGATGGCAGGAAGGAGGACGGGCCGCGGCATGCCCTTGCTTGAGTTGCGGCGCGCCTGCCCTGTTTTGGGGTTGCTCTCTGGTTGGGGGCGGGCTGCGGCATGGCCTGATGGGGCCGCGACTCTTAGTTCATTTTTGGGCTTTTAAGAGGTTTTAGGCTTGGGAATTCAAAAATTAAGGCTCGGGATGGATTTTATCACCCGGATTAATAGAATTCAAGGTCCCGGAGATTAGAATTATGACCCAAAGTTATTTAAGGGATTAGAACTTGATGGATGGATATTGTTGGTGCATTGTGACTAGGGTTTCAGCGAGGCTCGGACTAGAGGACTGTGTCGGGACATCGGTGCTTGGAAAGCTTAGGACACAGGTAAGAAAACTGTTGTACCCGTAGAGCTTATGGTGCAGGGCACGACCCTATATGATTGTGTTGCAGGGCGTAGCCCTTTAATTGAGTTTATTCAGGTTTAAGTATATGCTTAATTATGCTATGTGTGCATATATGTGAATGAACGACAAGAGCCGGGAACGGCGAGGGCCGAGAACGGCGAAGGCCGAGAATGGCATGGGGCCGGGAGCAGCGTTTAGCACACGAAGTGCGAGTTGACAGGGTGAGACCTTATAGGATACCTGGGATATCCTCATGGTGTGGACTATGAACCTAGGGCCTGGTAAAGTGCCTGGGATGAAATGGTCATATGTGGTTAGCCTAATGATGGCTTGTTTATATGTTAAGTGTTTGATATGCATATGTTATCTGCTTGTGAGGGTTTTCTTGTTGGGCTTTGGCTCACGGGTGCTCTGTGGTGCAGGTAAGGGCAAGGGGAAAGTCGACCAACCATGAGTACGGAGAGCGTGAAGCGGGGCATACATGTTTGGCCTATCTGGCTGCCACAGCCAGGGGTATTTTGGGAGATGATTGTACCAAACCCAGATTTTGTCGTTTAGCCGACTTTAGTTATACTTTTGAGTTGTATTTATTTTTAAACAGTATTTTGGGATCCCAAATGTTAAATGCTTTATGTTTTTCAGTAAATGGAACTATTTTCAAAGTTTATGACTCTGTTTATGGTTTAATTACACTTTTGTCTTAAAACCTCGATTAGCGAGTTAAATGCACGTTTTAAACTCACTTAGTAACGACTCTAAGGAAGTAGGGCGTTAGAACTTGGTATCAGAGCGAGCCAAGGTTTATGGTTTCTGGAGAATGACAGAACATGTACGCTCACTGTCAGTGACAAGCTCGACTCAGGGTTGGTCGGTAATGATTGACTTATATGCTTGAATATGTACTTAAATGCCATGTTTGCCTGCTTATTTCATATAGAGCATGATGAATGAGTTAACATATGCATGATGCCAGGGCATGGCCCGTTGTGTGTTATATGCTATCTGTACATTATGTGGACTGTTGTTTATGGTTGACTGGTATGATTTGGGAGGTGTTTTTGGATGTTGTTATCATGCCCGATGAGCGGTGTCGTTGATTGCAGGCATATTTGTTTAGATGCCTTGACAATCATCTAGACTCCGCAACAGTAGGGTCGAGGATGACAACTAGGGTCAGGACCCTCCACCTGCCCCACAGAATTGGCAACATATGTTTGCTGAAATGGAAGCAAGACTGCAACAAACAGAGGAGGAACTTCGATAGTTGAGGCAGCAGGCCCCTCCACAGGTCACTGGGTTGCGGTTCAGCAGGTTGTGGCGCCAGTGCCGGTTCAACCTGTTGTGGAGAACAGGTGGGAACCTTTATATGAGAGGTTCAGGAAGCAGCATCCTCCCACCTTTGAGGGTAGATCAGACCCACTACGGGCATAGCAGTGGATGAATATGATTTCCTTTATTTTGGATTTTATGAGGGTTGAGGGGAATGAGAGGGTAGCTTGTGCTAGCTACATGTTCAGAGAGGATGCCCGCATCTGGTGGGATGTAGTAGTTCATAGGAGGAATGTGGCAGTTATGACCTGGGAAGAGTTCAAAAACATCTTCAACAAGAAGTATTACAGTGTAGCAGTCAAAGCTGCAAAGGTTGATGAGTTCATCAACCTGACTCAGAACCGGTTGACAGTTACTGACTATGCTTTGAGATTTGACCGACTGGTGAAGTTCGCGCCGGATTTGGTGCCGATTGATGCTGTAACGCCCCAACCCCCAGAGACCGTTACGGTGTGCCTTGTAAATAGTGCTAAACTCGCTATTAGAGATCTAGGTATGATTAGAGATTTAGGGATTAAAAACTTTGGTTAGGATGTAACATTTCACTAGAACATCTAATATATACATTGGGATTTCGAAAATAAAGTTTCAGAGTTTATTACAGAAAATATTTACAACAGGCCGTTCTAAGCAGCAAAACAGGGTTCAACCCTAGTTCCACTTTAAATCTCGGCCGTGGCGGACGAGTAGCTGCATATGCACACGTCATCACCTAAGCTCTCCAACTCAAGGATGGTCCAGCTTCCTCTTGCCTTTACCTGCACCACGTAGCACCCGTGAGCCGAAGCCCAGCAAGAAAACACAATCCAACATGATATAATATCAACAGATAGCATGACGTAATATCATCAGGTAACATGATATAATATCAACAGATAGCATGGTATTATACCAATAGATAACATGATATAATATCTACAGTAATTGTAAAAGCCATTCAGGACCAATGGTCCAACACGGGTAGGTGACAATAGCCAAAAGTCACAAAAGCGGGTACAACTTCCTCTAGCCATGTGACGATAGGATCACCAGGGCTTAACTGATAAGTAGTTCCTTCATAAGCTTGATTAGGATAGGTGCATGGTGATTAGTCACCAACATAACCATCCTCTCGACTCTAGAGTCGTAACTAAGGACTGCGTCCCCCAGCCATGTGACAAACAGCCACCGGGGTCAAATACCTTGGCTGAAATCATCTGGTCTTTGACCAGGCAAGCACTTATAAGTTCTTCGACCTTAGGGTCGGTCTAGCATTAATGACATAGAGCCATTCAATGCGTATTTCTCGACTTTAGAGTCGGTCCCTGACTAGTCAGTGTCAATCACAAGCAAGTCATGCCACCAATCGTATACCACATGTTCAATACCCATAAACAAGGTATTTAGCAGGCTTATTAAGCAGATAACAGTACAATTAGGACCATGCACAAGCACAGAGGCTCAAGCTCTAAACAATATCATACTCAGTATATAAAGCATGTCCTAGTCACATGCTTCTCATGCATCATATGCAATAAATCCAGCAATCCAACATGCACCAATAACAGCCATGCATGTCACGTTTAATAGTCAACCAACATGCATCAAGAATAGCCACGCATGTCATACATAATGATCAACCGACATGCATCAATAATAACCATGCATGTCATACTCAGTAATCAACCAACATGCATCGTAATAGCGATGCATGTCACATATACACAGGGTGCAATTTTCTTACCTCAAAGTCGAGCTAGAACGATTAAAAGAACGACCCTTGAGAACGATCGATCCAAAACCCTGTAACGGTCACCTGGTCATAACCAGAACAACCTCCAATTAATGAAAATTACCAAAGATAGGGTCTTAACCTAAACCCCACTCTCGGGACCTCGAAACACGCCCACATAATGAGTAGATTCGATCCCGGGCCTTAAAGATTGAAACCCCAAGTCAAAAACTCTTAAAAACACCCAAAATAGGGTTCTGAAGGAATAGGGTAGCGCTACAGCGCTGCCCTTCTAGAGCCCCAGCGCTCAAGACAGAACCACAACCACCCTACAGAAGCCCTGTGTAGCGTTATAGTGCCCTCTGATGGGCGCTGTAGCGCTACCCCCAGACAGTACCACCCCTGAAACTTCCTTCTTTGACTTCCTCAATTCTAACTCGATTCCACTGCTTCCAAATCCTATTTTTGGTGCCAAATGAACCCAAAAACCATCCCCACATGTCCTAGGGACCACAACCCCAAGAACCCTAGCCAAAACTCCAACCAATTCCCAAGTTTCCAACCCAAAAACCAGCTGAAACTTAACTAAGAAAACAGAGCAAAACCAAGAGTTCTAGTGGCTAGAAACTCACCTTAATCTTGGCAACACACCCTCTTC
Organism: Humulus lupulus; assembly: GCF_963169125.1. NCBI lineage: Eukaryota > Viridiplantae > Streptophyta > Magnoliopsida > Rosales > Cannabaceae > Humulus > Humulus lupulus. The sequence continues at coordinate 79,251,651 of NC_084794.1, read as the reverse complement.
AATGGCGGAGCGCAACCCTGGCTTGGCTGAGCTTGGTTCCTTGGCTCGATTCCTCAAACTGAGCTCGAAAATCCAAAGAGAAAAGAGGAAGAAAATCTATCGGGAGAGAAGGAGGAGAGGCTCTGTTTTTGTTACTCTTCTACAGCCTCAATGGCTGATATATATCTCTTAAGGTAAAAAGACCTAAATACCCTTAGGTCTAAAATAAAACCTTAACAGCCACCAAGGGCAAAACCGTCCTTTCGTACCTATTTCATTAATCACAATTAACACCCTCCAATTCCCGCTATTCTCAATACCCTCAAACACCAATAATCCATATCCCATTACCCTTTAATTCCCGGTAATGCTCTAATCATTGAATTCACCCCGAGACTCACCCCGAGCCCCGAACTTAAACCCGTTATGACTAGACCGAACACTCGCATCTCATGATCGTCTCATGTCCACTAGCTCGAACTAATCCACCTTATAATGTGGCTATATTAACTAATCACAATCATGCACCCAGAATATACAATTACGCCCACAGTGGCCAAATTACCAAAATACCCTCATAGTTAGCATATGAGCCCATATGCATGCATTCCCCATCATATAATAATATAATTCACGTAAACATGCATATAATCATTAAATACTATAATAAATCAATTATGGCCCTCCCAGCCTCCTAATCAAGGTCCTAAACCTTATTAGGAAATTTGGGGCATTACAGATGCGGCAAGGAGAGACAGATTTGTACGGGGGTTGAATGTCATGATCACCCGTGATGTAAAGATCACTTTGGATCCAGAGACTACTACTTATGCCCAGGTTGTAGATAAGACCCTTACAGCTGAGGGGGTCGAGGACCAGATTTGGAGAGAGAGCATTGTTATGGGCGATGCTAGGAGGACAATGCCTCCTTTTATTGGATCCAGTCAGGGTAGTGGCTCCAGTGAGCAGAAGAGAAAGGCCCCAGATTCTTTTGTTCCTCTAGTTCAGATAGAAGGGCACGGGGGGCTTTTGGTGGCTGTCAGTGAGCTCTGCGACAAAGTCTACTAGAGCTCGTCCTTTTGCTGCTGCTCGTGGCGAATAAGAAATATCAAACTGTCCAAGCTCAACCGCCCATTTCAATAATCAACCAACGGCTTCTGGTTTCTGCAGGACTTTTTGTAGGGGCTGGTCGGTGAATACTGCAATGGGGTGAGCTTGGAAGTATGGTCGTAGCTTTCTGGAGGCTAAAATCAAGCAGTAGGCTAATTTCTCAATGGGCGGATACCGTAGTTTTGCTCCTATTAGCCTTTTGCTTATATAATACACAACTTTCTGCACATGTTCCTCCTTTCTTACCAAGACAGCACTAGTAGCATATTCTGTGACCGCCAAATAGATGAACAAAGTTTCTTTTTAAACCGGTTTAGACATAATCAGTGGCTGTGACATATGAGACTTTAGAGTCTGGAAAGCTTGCTCGCACTCCCCCGTCCATTCGAATTTCTTATTCCCCCTTAGTAGATTAAAAATGGGACGCACTTGTCTGTGAATTTAGAGATAAATCTACATAGAGTGACAATCCTCCCAGTTAAACTTTGAACATCTTTTTATCTTTGTTGGCGATTTCATATCTACCAGGGCCTTGATTTTTTCGGGATTAGCTTCGATATCTCGTGAGTTCACTATAAATCCCAAAAATTTCCATGATCCAACTTCGAAGGAACACTTAAGGGGATTCAACTTCATCTGATATTTATTTAAGACTTTGAAGCACTCTTGTAGGTCCCCAATGTGTTATTCTGCCTTCTTCGACTTAACCAACATGTCTTCAATATACACTTCCATGTTTACACTGATCAGCTCTTTAAATATGTGATTGACCAGTCGTTGGTAAGTCGCACCAGCATTTTTCAAACCAGTAGAGCCCTGTATCGGTCCGAAAGCTAGTGTGATGCTCATCAGGTGGGTGCATACTGATCTAATTGTATCCAGAGTATGCATCCATGAATGATAGGATCTCGTGCCCTGAAGTAGCATCGACTAGCTGGTCGATCCTGAGGAGTGGGAAATAATCTTTTGGGCAGGCTTTATTAAGGTCTGTGAAATCCACGCACGTTCTCAATTTTTCATTCGGATTGGGAACTAGTACGGGATTAGAGACCCACGATGGATGAAATGCTACCCTAATGAATCCATTCTCCTTTAGCTTCTCGACTTCTTCATTTAAAGCTTTTGATTTGTCTTTGTCGAACAACCTTCTTTTCTGTTGCACTGGTGGAAAACTTTTATCTATGTTTTGTTGTTGTCTCTTTATGCGACCAGGCAAATACCTGCTGGTTCTTCTTTAAAAATTCCACCTATCTTTGTTTTGCTGTTGTCTCTAAGTTTTTACCCACTTTCACAACCCTGGTCGGATCTGCTTCATCGAGTTGGACCTCCTCGAGGACCTCAACTGGTCCTACTTCTTCATCAAAATCCCTAAAGCGAGGATCTAAATCCCTATCCTCACTTTGGGCAACACCCTATTTGGTGACGTGCTCACCTGATTGGGCATGTAAATCATCGACCAATTATAACTCTTTTTCAGCTCTTTCCCTCGATCCACCCTTTTTCGCCTTAGTAATTGAGGAATTGTAGCATTCCATCGCTTCTCGCTGGTTTACCAACACGCATCCTATCCCTGCGTCAGTTGGGAACTTCATGGCGAGGTGTCAGACCGAGGTTACGGCTCGCTGGTCGACTAGAATAGGCCTTCCAATCACAGCATTGTAAGCAGAAGGAAAATCAACTACTATAAAAGTAGTGAGTAATGTCTTGTTCGCAAGCGCAGTTCCTGCTGTAACCGGAAGCCTGATCGACCCTGTTTGCACGAGCCCTTCGCTAGAAAAACCATAAATGGTTTGGTTGCATGGCTCCAAGTCTTTCACTGACAATTTCACTCTTTCCCACCAAAGACTTGTACAAAATGTTCACTGAGCTTCTCGTGTCCACTAACACCCGCTTAACCATCATGTTGACTTTTTAGACGTCCATGAACAGAGGGTTCGAATGAGGGAGCCGGACATACTGAGAGTCAAGCTCAGAGAAAGTTATTAGCTCTTCCTCTGTTCGAGCTTTCTTGGGAGTTCGCTCTTCCACATTTAGCATTTTGATGTTCTGGTCATGGCGTAAGGTCTTAGTGTATCGCTCCCTTGCCTTACTACTATTTCCTGCAAGGTGTGGGCCGCCATAGATGGTTAGCAATGTACCCGCCACAGGAGCGGGCTGTAAAGGGGGAGAGCGTTGGCGTACATGCACCTGCTCGTTTCCTCCTTGAGCCTCTCGCTGAGAACCTCCAATGGCTTATACATATCTCCTCAGGTGTCCTTGTTTGATAAGGAACTCAATTTCATCTTTCAGTTGGTTACACTCATTGTTGTCATGACCATAGTCGTGGAAATGACAAAATTTCGTTGTATCTCTGTTGGAGATATCCTTCCTAATTGGCGCTGGTCGCTTGTAAGGGACATTGGTGTTGGTCGCCTGGTACACCTCTGCTCTGCTTTCGACAAGGGCTGTGTAGTTGGTGAATCTTGGCTTGTGCCTATTACCCGTAGGACGCTTATTTTCAGACGTTGACGACTTGTTGTTCGCCCTTTTTCCACCATTTTCCCGTTGCTTTTCCCATTGCCATTGGGTTTATCTGACCCGTTGGTGGCTATAGCGGGTTCTTCTTTTGGTCCCTTGTCTTTTGTAGGTGACTTCCCTTCGTTTGCAATCGCCTCTTTGAGCTTAATATACTGGTCTGCTCGATCAAGGAATTCTTGGGTACTCTTCACCCCATTCTTCCTTAAACTGTTCTAGAGGGATGAATGGCGCTGCACTCCAACAGTAAGGGCCATCATTTTGCCTTCATCACCAACTATTTTAGCTCCAGCTAGTGCTTGCATAAAATGCAAAACATACTCCTTTAAGGACTTTTCCTCCTACTGGCTATCTCGACCAGCTGATTGGCTTCAGTGGGGTGCACACGACCAGAATAGAATTGCCCATAGAACTCCTTCACAAACATCTCCCATGACACTATGCTATTCAGAGAGAATTTAAGAAACCATTCTTTAGCTGTATCAGATAGGGTGGCTGGAAAGATTCTGCAACGAGGATCATCTGACACCTTCTCGATTTCCATCTGTATCTCAACTTTATTCACATGAGATACCAGGTCCCCATATATATAGAAGTTGGGCAATACTGGCATCTTGAATTTGCTAGGGGTTTCTGCCATTGCTATTCTTTGTATGAATGGAGTGCCTCTTCTCCGATCATACTCGATATGAGATGTTCGACTCCCCACCAGCTGCTGGACAGCCTGGTTCAGCGCATCGATCTGGGCTTGTAGTGCGTTTGGTATCGCTGGGGCAATTGGTGCTGGAGGATCGTACTCATCGTGCCTTTCGCACCTGTCGTTGAGTACATCCCTCAAGTCATCATCTCTGAGCCTTTGCTCGCTTGCGCCCAACCGATCAAAAACATTAGGCTGCCTAGGCTGCTCCCCCAGTGTTCTAGCTTGTAGGCCTATTTTCTCTTGGTGGGGAGGTTCCTTTCTCCACCTCTCTCTCCTTGTCCCTGACCAGCATTCCCTCGGCCGAAATTAGCTTCGTTGTAGTCATGACCATTCCGAAAACGTGTTTGGCTATGGTGCGACCTGCTGGTTGCACTAGTTCCTCCTCTCGCCAGTATCTCTCAAGTGTCAGGGGGAGGCATGCGTTGGTCAGTGGGTCCCCGGGCATAATTATGTCGTGGGGGGCCCCTGACCGCAGAGCCTGACTTGGCATGCCTTTTATTAGCAGAACGGAGTTGTCCCCTACCCGGTGGATTCGGTTCCTCAGGAGTTTTGCATCTAGGTCTTCGGGGAGGCTGCCCGACCGTATTCTGCCTTTGACGCTAGGGATTATCTCGACCAACACGAGAAGGTGGCTGCTGCACAGGATCTTGAAATGGAATATCCTGTTGAGCAGGAGGATGTTGCTCCGGCCTCTGAGGGCTTGTCGGCTGAGGTGGAGGACTTGGGTCTAGGCCTTGTTGTGGTGGTGCACTTGGTGGCTAATCTGGTTGAGAAGTTGGCGCAAGTCGCCCTCGTGCCAACTGGATGGCTGCCTCCAGGGCAGCGGTGGAATCCCTTTGTCGGTGGTCCATGTCAGCCTGCCACTCATTCAACTCTTGACGTTGACAGTCAATCTCCCTTTGTTGCAACGCCATCGTCTCAGCCACATTCTCCTGATTGGCCCTCAGATTGGCCAACTCCTCCTGCAACACACTCAGTGTTGTCCTTAAGGTCTCAGAATCCATCTCCTCCTCTTGAAAATCCAACTGTGGTTCATCTTCAGCCACATTTGGCGGAGGAGGCTGGGTGGATGCAGTTCCAGAAGTTTGTCCCTCCTTTCTTGATGTTTTTGCCATTTGATTTCCTTGGAAGTCTCGAATTCGATCTCTCAATGAAAGCACCAAAATGTTGACCATCGAATTGGTCAACGACATGGAGTCAGATAAACGATATAGGATGAGATGAAAACAAGAAGAAATCAAGATGAAAAAGTAAACGACACAAACAATGTATAGTGGTTCGATCCCAATTAGATGGTAATTACCTACATCCACTTAGTGTTCTTATTGATGTAAGATCCCAACACCGTGATCAGTGAACTAAGGGTTCACGAGTATTGCAAGCTTTAGGATGATTACAATTTCGGTGAATAACAACACTATATCTTTCTCTTTGAATTCTCTCAGTCCAAAAGTCCCATCCCTTGAGCCTTTTGATTCATATTTATAGGCTCAAGAAGGTTACATAGGCCAATGGGCCTTAATTACACTTAAGGCTTGCGTATCTGGGTAAATAAGGAAATTTCAATTAATGCATAATTATAAGATAGCACATTTGAAGGAAATAAATGAATATATGTGACCAGGCTGGTCGCACATAAGTATGATGTGTGATAAACCCACAGTCTTCTGGTCGATGGCCAAGAAGGATACACTTCCTAAAAACATCCATTTGCCTCCCACGTGTAGACCAATCCTGCCACGTCATCAGGTAGTCCGTTTTTGGGTAAACACTTCTTGAACATCTTCTCATTATTGCATGTGTAGATGAGATCATCAACATATAAAGATACAATAAGTGTGTCATTCGTTCCTTGAGTCTTGATGTAGAGTGTTAGCTCACTTTTGCTCCTCCAGAATCCTTGTTCAGTGAAGTAGTTGTCAATTCTGTTGTACCAGGCTCGCGGAGCTTGATTTAGGCCATATAAATCCTTTTTTAGTTTAAGAACTTTATCTTCTTAACTTTGCACCATGAACCCTTGAGGTTGCTCCACATAGATTTCTTCTTCGAGATAGCCGTAGAGAAATGCCGACTTCACGTCTAGTTGGAAAATCTTTCATTTCTTCTGTCCAGCTAGAGAAATCAAAGCCCCGATTGTGTCAAGACGTGCAACTTGAGAAAAAATTTCATTGTAGTCAACTCCATGCTATTGTAAGTATCCTTTGGAAACTAACCTTGCTAGAAGGTTTTGAATTAAGCAATCTGAATTAAGCTTTATCTTGTAAACCCACTTAACTCCTATATTGTTTTTGTCTTGTGGACGATCTACAAGCTCCCAAGTCTCATTCTTCTTGATCATCTTTATCAATTCATCCATAGCTTTTCTCCATACTTCTTACTTTTGAGAGGATTCAAAGCTTTCTGGTTCCATAAGCATTAAGTTGCAAGTTTCCTAGATATCTGCTGAGGGTCTCATTCGCCTTGGTGGTGATTCTGGAGAAGTTTCCGTGTCTTGTACTGGTTCTTGTGTAGTTGGTTGAGTTAAAGACCCAATTTTATCATGGTCTTCATTAATTCCTTGTCTTGGCAGTAGAGAAATGTTATAGTCTTCCTTTCAACTTATTCTGTCTCCTAATTGTATGCAGCATCTTCGTCGAATCTTACGTCCTGAATGATTATGAGTTTCTTCATTCCTAAGCTATAGACTCGATAACCTTTTAATTGAGTGTTATTGCCTAAGAAAATTACTTTCTCAGTCTTCTCATCTAGCTTGCCTCTTTTCTCTTTTGGAATATTTGTGTAGCATATGTAGCCGAATACTTTGTGATGCTTTGTTGATGGCTTTCCTCCACTCCAAGCTTCAATCAGTGTCTTATCTTGCACAACTTTGGTTGGACATCTGTTGATCAAGTAGAATGCAGTGCTTACTACCTTTGCCCAAAATTGTTTTGGAAGACCCTTCTCCACGAGCATAGCTCTTGCTGTCTCCATAATAGTTATGTTTTTTCTCTCAAACACATCATTATGTTCTGGTGCGTATCCAATCGTGAGTTGATGCTCCATGCCTTCATCTTCGCATAACTTTTTGAACTCATTAGAAGTGTATTCTTTTCCTTTGTCACTTCTTATTGTCTTGATGCTGTGACCACTTTGCTTTTTGACACAGGTTTTGAATTTCTTGAAAATATCAAAAACTTGCGGTTTTTGTCGCAAAAATAAACCCATGTCATTCTAGTAAAGTCGTCAATAAAGAGAATGAAGTACCTATTTTGATCATTTGACAAAGTATGATAGGCCCGCAAACATCTGTGTGGATTAACTCTAGTGGCTCTTTTACTCTCCAAGCTTTGCCGGATGGAAAAAGATTTTAATGTTGCTTTCTAAGCATGCACCCTTCACAGATAGTGTTAAGCTCCTTTATTGTTGGGAGGTCAAAAATCATATTCTTCTACTAAAGGATCTTTTGCCCATGGAAATTGAAATGCCTGAACCTTCTGTGCCATAGCCATTTGCTTGCGCATGCATTGCGACATTGCTTCCATATCTCCATTGTAAAGGAAAGCACCTGTTTTGTTTAATTTTTGCAATTTCTATGGATTTGTCTTGCTTGTCATAGATTGTGCAATAATCTCCTTCAAAATGCAAATAGTACATTTTTTCAATCTTTAGTCCTACACTGAGTAGGTTCTGATCGATATTGGGTACCAAGAGTACGTCATTGATGTATCTCTTGCCTTTATTAATTTCAAAGTCAATGGTGCATTTTCCAATAGCTTCCATAAAATCACCATTACAAATTTTGACCTTTTTCTTGGATTTATCAAGACTATAAAAGATTCTTTCATTTTTTATCATGTGGTTACTACAACCACTGTCTAGATTCCAAGTATATTTATTTTCTTCTGATGTAGCTTGGCAGACATAGAAGAGATTATTCTCATCATTTTTCTCTTCTAAAAAATTAGCTTGATGAGATTTCTTAAAATGACAAGATTTTTCAGTGTGGCCAAATTTTTTTACAGTTTTGGCACTGAGGTTTTCCTTTAAACAAACAGTCTTTCTCCAAGTGACTTTTTTTTTACAAATGTCATATGGAGAATACTTGTCGCTATTTTCTTTTTCTTTTTCTTGATATCTTCAAACAGTCTTTCGTATGCTTCAAGAAAGCCCATTAATTCAGTTGGTGATAGAGTATCTAGATATTTTGTTTATTCTATAACAGAGATTATTGCATCATATTTTTCTGTACAAGAAATTAATATTTTTTCTACTATTTTCTTGTCATAAATAATTTCTCCATAGCCTCCCATTTTATTAACTCTTTCTATAATTCTAGAATAGTAATGTTTGCGGTCTCATTATCCTTAATTTTAAGATTTTCAAAATTTATTCTGAGCTTCTGTAGTTTAACAGTGTGTACCTTGACTGATCATTGGAACTCCTCCTACAACGTGTCTGTTGATCATGATTTTGGCCAACGACGAGTAGACGTCAAAACTACAATGAACCTTCAAGAGAAAAATACGACAGATAATTTTATAGTGGTTCAGCCCCAATTTATTGGTAATAGCCTAATCCAATTGGAATTGTGATATATATCCTACACTTAAGATTAGATGAACTTGAGCCAACTGAGTTTCTTAAGTGTAAGTAGAATAATACATAGTTTCTCTCTCTAAACTCTCTTAGAAAATTCCCCAAGAATACCCCAAGTAACAGTCCCAAAGTCTCCAAAATATAGAGTTTTTCTCAGTCTAAAAGATCAGATCCCCCAAAATGATGCCATGAGCCATTTATTTATAGGCTCATGGATCGTACATCAGATATTCCCTTTGACTGGGTCATTTCTGTTACTCTCACAATATTTAATTAATAATAATATTTAAAATACAACAATATGCGACTTCTTTGGGATAAACTGAGATATTCCCGCATCGGTATGACTAATTCTAGCTGAAGTCGTTACTGGAACTTCGCTTGCATAACGATGATCTGTCTAGTCGGCCAACTTCACTCCTTGAAGAAAGACCGGATGACCATGCACACCACCGGTCAGCCAAACACCTAACTGGTCGGCCATGCACTCCACCGGTCAGCCAAACACCTCACCGGTCGGCCATGCACTCCACCGGTCTAACATGACACATCTCTGGTCTAACATGGCACATCTCTGGTCTAGCATGACACTTCTCTGGTCTAACATGGCACATCTCTGGTCTAGCATGACACTTGACTGGTCAGTCAAAAATCTTTACCGATCTGACAGAAATTCTGTGAGATCGGTCAGATCACTTTATCACAACTCCGAAGAGCCAACACAGTTATTGACTATTAATGTGTCATTTACTGACCATGCATTGCCACTAGTCACTTCTGATTTCCATGTCATCGAACTGAAATTTTGGGGATAACATTTGCCCCCCAAGTTTATTATACGATTTACTCATATGATAAACTTTTCTTCTAGCAAAATGTTTTTGAGGTCATCCAAAAGCTTCCATCCTGTCAATAACCTTCACTTTTGTAATAAACCCACGACTTAAATTTTCCATTAGCCCATGAAACCCATGGCCTTAGCCATTCCTAGCCGATCAGACTACTTGGATGCATGCCCTTGCTCCTCGGACATTACTCCTCGGGCATACCAACCTCTCCTCGGATGCCCAGCTATTCGGACACCCAGCCCTTCGGCGTGCCCCTCGAATCACTCGTACACGCGGCTCCACCAGCCGCTCGACAATGCACCTCAACTGTTCGGGCGCACATCTAGATGCTCAGACACATGCAGCCAACCGATCGAACGCAGCCCCACTGCTCGGACACGTAGCTCCTCCAGCCGCTCGGCCATGCCCCCCAACTGCTTGGGTGTTCATCTAGCTGCTCGGACACATGTAGCCAACTGATCGGACGTTGCCCCACTGCTCGAACACAGCTCCTCCAGCTGCTCAGCCATGTACCCCAACCGATCGGACGCAGCCCCACTGCTCGGACACGCAGCTCCTCCAGTCACTCGGCCATCACCCAACCGATCGGGCATATGGCATAGCCACTTAAGCCTATGCCTAAAACTTATCCCTCAAAACGCCTTGTTCGAATCTCCCAAAAGTATTTTTAGAGATTGATTTCTCTCAATCAATCTTGGGGAAAAATTGACTTCTCTTCTCAAAGACATTTTTTCCCTATGTATTATTTACTTTGCATGCATTTGTTCGTGTTTGTTTGATTCACTCCAGGGACTCATCGTTGTTAGTCATGCTCAACAACAGAGTTTCCTACTTGACCAATGATATATGCTCAGCCGACCAGGGAAGTTGTATTTGCTCTTCCGACCAGGAAAACTTTGCACCTGATCAGCTAAACTTTGCACCTGGCCAGTAGTTTACTCTTTATTCTTGTGAAGACAATTGCTGCTTAGCAGCTTTGATATTTTTCACGTACAGCCGAGCTGTTGGAATTTATACTTTACTTTTCTTTGTTAACTTAAAACAGTCTAAGTCTTTTTTAGACTTAAAAAGCTATATGTATTTTGTGAATAGTAAAGTCACTTTGATGTATGCCTTATATTTCGCATGAGTACTTAGTTTTCTAACTTTGAAATTCTAGACATTTCATAAGTCCATACTAAGTATACTTTCTCACACTCTTGTTACTCTAACATTTTATGAGCATAATATTTATTGTCAAACAAGTTAGCTTAATGGCCTTTTTTGACTTCAAAATTTTATAAGTCAACCTAAAAACAAATATGTTTACTCATGCTCTTATTGCCTGTGTTAAATTATATACTAGCATACCCCATGTGCCCCCCAATCGATCGAGGGTTGAAAGATCCTGGGTCACTTGCTACTTGACCGAATCTGTTCGACCAGTTAATTTCTCGTGAAACACATAGAATATAATGAAAATATTCGAGCAATTGAACACTGCTTGAACGTATCGACCAGTTGAACACTGTCCGATTTTACTGACTAGTTGAACAATGCTCGAATAATTAACACACAAGCACATTTGTAGCAAGAATCGACCACGCTGTGTGTAGTCTCTTTTATTACTCGTAAATTAAAAAGGACAAAACGTGTCTAATAACGAGTCTTAAACAACAAAAATTGTTCAAAAGTAGATGACTGGTTAGCAAATAACCAGCTCATAAACAAAATTTAAATAACAAGTTAAACAACTTGAAATTAAACTACCACTCTCAAAGCGGTATTTAGAAATAATATATTCACAGACGCTCGCTATTCCAGTGGCTCCTGATCCTAGCACTCCCGCTCATGTTGAAGTGTCTCGGCATACCTCTCCCTTGCTTTGTTGCTTTCCTCAGCCAAGTGTGGACCTCCACATATAGTGTCTAAGGTAAAGTCCACAGGTCCGGGCTGCAAGGGCGGAGATCTTTGTCGTTTGAACCCAGGATTGTTGCTTCCTCCTTCTCCTTGGGGTGTCTCTGCCCGGTACTTCCTCAACTTGCCCGACCGGAGAAGAAACTCTATCTCGTCCTTGAGGTGATTGCATTCATTCGTGTCGTGACCATAATCTCCATGGAAATGACAAAACTTATTCATGTCTCTCTTCCTCATCTCTTTCCTGATGGGTGGAGGTTTCTTGTAGGGAACCTCTTCATGACTAGCAAGATATATTTCCGTTCGGCTGGCCGAGAGAGTGGTGTAATTAGTGAACTGAGGCTCATACTTGGTTGGCTTTTCATCTGAACTCAAATTTTCTTTCTTTTCCTCATGGTGGTCAGACCCATTATTTCCACGTTTCTTTCCACCATTATTAGGAGAGTCAGTTGATCCGCCCGGATTGTTTATGCCATTCTCCTCTTTCTTGATTGCATCATCCAATTTCATATACTTGTCAGCTCGGAAAAGAAATTGTTGAAGTGTTGAAATTGGATTTCTGTAAAGCCCTACTTCCTTAGAGCCGTTACTAAGTGAGTTTTAAGACAAAACAGTGCAATGAACTCGCTAACCGAGGTTTTGAAACAAAAGTGTGTCTAATAAAAAGTTAAGGCTGTAATCTTTGAAAGTGCGTTGACTTAATAAAAACTTCTAGTATTAAACAATTGGGATCCCAAAGTAAGATTTGAAAACTATTTACATCTTGAAATAAGTTTGCAGTTGATCAGTTCTAATAATCATAGATTATTACAACCATCTTCAAATAAACCCCCAACCAAAGCAGTCGGGCATGCCAAACATGTACGCGTCGCTTCACGCTCTCCGTACTCATGGTTGGCTGACTCAGTCATTGCCCTTACCTGCAACACAGAGCACCCGTGAGCCAAAGCCCAGCAAGAAAAATCATGCAGAACATAACATATGCAGTTTATACAGTTTATCATAACAGATAATCCACAGATAAACAAGTCAACCATTAGACTAAGCAAACACGGCCAAGCCGACCCAGAGCCTTACCGAAGCCTGGGGTATCGGTTCTCACCGCGAGGATAACTCATGTATCCCTTGGGTCCCACCCTGAATATAGCATAACACATGTATCCACCAGGCCCCGCCCTGACTATAGCATCCCATGTGCTAGGTGTTACTTCCGGCCCCGCCGCCGTACCCGGCCTACGCCGCTCTCGGCCCTTGCCGTTCATTCCATTATAATCACACATATAATATAACACAACAACATGCAATCAAATATTAATTCATTTAAGTCTGCACCCTAACATGTGATGCAATATAGGGTCGTGCCCTGCAATCATCTCATCATGCAACATGCAACATAGGGTCGCGCCCCGCAATCATACTATGGGCCCATGCCCTATCCTACGGGTGTTATAGTTTTCTTACCTGCATCCCGAGCTTCACAATGCACCAAAGTCACGAGCACGGTCCTCTAGCACGAGCCTCTCCAATAGCCTAGTCACAACACACATAGAACATCCTTTAATACTAATCAATTCAAAACCACTTCCCGGGACCAATCCCACACTCTCGGGACTCCCAAATTCCTAAAACAATTCATCAGAAACATCCCCCGAGCCCCTAGAACAAATGCCCAAAAATGCAAAATTTCCCATCCTGAAAAAGGCGTAGCGCCGCGGCGCTACCCGCAAGGGCCGCGCCGCCCAGCGAAGTCAGAAATCTCCCCTGACTGAAAACAGCCTCGCGCCGCGCCGCCCAAGAACAGGGCCGCGGCGCTCCTTCGCAAACCCAGAAAAACTGGGTTTTTCCTCTGCATTTCATCATCCAAAACACTCCCAAATCATCCCCAAACTCACACCTAAGCCCCAAAATCAATTCAAAACCCCACATAGACCATTTAACAACTCATAAACACAATCAAAGAAACCCAAACACACAATCAAATCCCCAAAATCCACATCTTTGATTTTCAACTTCAGAAAATATAAAACAAAAAACCAAACTTAAACCATGCTTAAATTCCTCAAACCATAACAGAAACAAGCCTTAAATTTACTTAGAATCCTTACCTTGAATGAAGAATCCAACCCTCTGCATCCTTGATTCATCTCCTAAGTCTCAAGTTTCAGCTCCTTCACTCCTCTTCTTCTCCTTCTTCTTCTTCTTGCCCTAGGTCTCCTTCTAGCTTTCTTCTTCTAAATTTTAAACAAAACCTCCAAAATGGATAAATGCCAAACCGTTCACCCCATATAACCCAGCTGAAATTTGTCTATTACCCTTGCCAAATGACCACATTACCCCTCCTTGCCTATCCTTTCCTAACTAAACCTCAAGGGCTTACTTGTCATTTCCTATCCATTACAATTCTACCATTTTACCATCAAAACCTGTTACTCTCTATGGTTACTAACAGCTACACAAGTTACCAGAATCTCTCAAGAACTATGATACAAAATCCCCGAATTACCCCTAGGCTCCTCCCGAGCCAGGTATAGAAATCCCGTTGTGACTTTTAAGTTAATTTGCTCTCTAGGACCGTCTTGGCACGTGCATCACAATAAAAACACCACACACACGTGGTACGATTCACATAGTACAATTATCGCATATCAATGCAGTTATGCCCAACATGGACAAGATTACAGTTATGCCCTTCTAACACGATCTGGGCCTACATGCATACTAATATACATAGTCATGCATCTCAGATAAACAAATAGTCATATAACATGCTTTAAATCATGATCATGCATTTAACTCATCAAAGTCACGCATAAATCCCATCATGCCCTCCTGGCACGCTAATCAAGGCCCTTAAGCCTTGTTAGCTAATTTGGGTCGTTACAATTTCTATGTATACTATCCCACAAAGGGCACCGATAAGTTATCCCAGCGGATATTTCAACCATCTTTCCCTCGTCTCCTACAATAGTTGCTCTATTGGCTTCTCTCATGAATCTCTGTATATAATTCTTTAAAGACTCATCTTTTCCTTGTTTGATATCTGCCAAATGGTTGACATAAACTGGTGGAGTCCGGGCAGTGTTGAATTGTCTACAAAACTCTTTCCTGAATGCTTCCCAAAAGGTTATGGAGTTCGGCTTAAAATTCCAATACCATTCTTGGGCGGTATCTGACAAAGTAGTCGGGAAAAATCTACACCGATAATCATCACTTACTCCGAGTAATATCATCTGGTCCTCAAACTTCCCAACATGTCTGATGGGATCCGCCTTTTCTGTATATATTGGCAGAACCGGTGCTTTATATTTTGCCAGAGGCTGGGCTGCTCTAATCCGGGCACAAAATGGGCTGCCACTCCGGTGGTCTATTGCATCCATCCCGGAAGGTCGTTTTGACAAACCTTGCACTGTAGCCGTTAGCACGTCAAGCTGGGCTTGGATGGCTGGTGCAACTGATGAAGTTCCAAGGTCTTGACCGTCTGGTCGGGCATTACCATCTGGTGCACTATTGTCAAGTATTTCTACTTGACTGGCAGGGCGGTTCAGATTTTTCCCTTCGACTGGGACGGTCCTCCTCTTGTGGGTGATAATCTCCCTCGGATCCTTCCGGGAAGCATGCTCTCCTGCCCAATCAAACATCGTACTTTTCGATTTTTCAGAGGGCTTACTACGCGGGACTTGCTCCTGCCACTGCGCTGCTGGCCAGGGTGCAGTGGAGGCTTTTCGGTACGTCCCAGGCAGTCTTTTCCTTCTTGTTGGTTGTTGCCCCTCTTTTCCTTGACTGGTTGGTGTGATGACTATCAGCCTCATCACGACCATGCCCATCTCTGAATTGTGAAGTCCTCATTTCTCGAGGAGTCCTGTTCTGATCCTGCCTGGGTGGAGTCCTTTTACTGCCCGATCAGTGACTCCCTGATCTAGACGTTTCTGATTGGTGGCTCCTGGAGGGGGTTCTAGAGTTCTCCCTTTGCGTCGAGGCAGTTCTGGATCGAACCCCATCATCTCCCCGACTAGGGGGGTTACTCATGCTTCTGTCCCGTTCCCGAGAATTGGTTCTGCAGTGGTCCTCCAACCAGCATTATTATTTCTTGGTTCCTGGGTGGCTGCTTGTGCCACAGCTTGAGCATTGGCTTGGGCCAACTTGGTAGCCGCCTCTAGAGCAAGTGTTGCTTTACGATGTCTCCGGTCGACCTCCTCCTATTGCTGTCTGAGCTCTTCGCTTCTGGCCTCCATATCGCGCCTTTGCTGCTCTAACACAGCTCTCTGCCTGGCCATCTCTTCAGCAAAATACTCCTACCAAGCATTGAATTGCATCATCTCCTCTTGGAAAGCGCCTATTGCTTCCTGGAGTTGTTCAAATTTTGGGGTGATCTCCTCGAGAAAGACCCTGGGCTCAGTCTCTGGGTTCTGCGGTCCAGGACCTTCTGATCTAGCAGGCTTTTTTGACACGCCTGACTTTTTGGATGCCACATTGGTATTCTTGGGGGCCATCTTGATATGATAGTTGTGTGTTTCTTCTCTTCAGGCTCTCAATGAAAGCACCAAAATGTTGACCATGATTTTGGCCAACGACGAGTAGACATCAAAACTACAATGAACCTTCAAGAGAAAAATACGACACAGATAATTTTTTAGTGGTTCAGCCCCAATTTATTGGTAATAGCCTAATCCACTTGGAGTTGTGATATATATCCTACACTTAAGATCAGATGAACTTGAGCCAACTGAGTTTCTTAAGTGTAAGTAGAATAATACATAGTTTCTCTCTCTAAACTCTCTTAGAAAATGCCCCAAGAATACCCCAAGTAACAGTCCCAAAGTCTCCACAATAGAGAGTTTTTCTCAGTTTAAAAGATTAGATCCCCCAAAATGATGCCATGAGCCATTTATTTATAGGCTCATGGATCGTACATCAGATATTCCTATTGACTGGGTCATTTCTATTACTCTCACAATATTTAATTAATAATAATATTTAAAATACAACAATATGCGACTTCTTTGGGATAAACTGGGAGATTCCCGCGTAGGTATGACTAATTCTAGCCGAAGCCGTTACTGGAACTTCGCTTGCATAACGATGATCTTTCTAGTCGGCCAACTTCACTCCTTGAAGAAAGACCGGATGGCCATGCACTCCACCAGTCGGCCAAACACCTAACTGGTCGGCCATGCACTCCACCGGTCAGCCAAACACCTCACCGGTCGGCCATGCACTCCACCGGTCTAACATGACACATCTCTGGTCTAACATGGCACATCTCTGGTCTAGCATGACACTTCTCTGGTCTAACATGGCACATCTCTGGTCTAGCATGACACTTGACTGGTCAGTCAAAAATCTTTACCGGCCGAACAAAAATTCTATCAGATCGGTCAGATCACTTTATCACAACTTTGAAGAGCCTACACATTTATTGACTATTCATGTGCCATTTACTGACCATGCATTGCCACTTGTCACTTCTGATTGCCACGTCATCGAATTGAAATCTTGGGGATAACAGTGTCCCATGCTTCTTTCGTAGTTTATGTGCCCATAGCCTGTGGAAATAGACCATCTTCCATAGCTTGCTGCAAGCAGAATAACGCTTCAAAATCTTTTTGTTGATTCTCCTCTAGGACCTTCTTCTGAGTCTCCGTAAATGAAGACTTGTCTTTAGGAACACTAATTCCATCTTCAACAATTTTTCATAGATTTTGTGAACGAAAATAGGTCCTCATTTTGATGGACCAAATATCATAATTTTCTCCATAAAAAATTGGAGGAGGTAGAGATGAACGGCTAGAATCATAACTCATGGTGAGTTGGAAAAATTATGCCCGATGTTGATCGAATGAGGCTCTGGTATCGTTGATGGTTTATGTATTTGGAATTGAGAAAATAATTATATTTTGTATTAGTTTGGTCTGGGAAATAGATGAGAAAAGGTAGTAGTAGCAGTAGCAGTAGCAACAGTAGTAGTGGTAGTAGTAGTAGTAGGAGCTAAAATATGATGAGACTAGCGTAAGATATAGGTGATTGATTGATGTACCGGATGGGACAAGTCACAAAGGAAGGTTTTATGTATATAGAGAATGGGAGGCCTATAGAAAAATCACTAGGCTTTTATTAATACTTTTTGTTTCTAATTTTTCTTGTACACATTTGCAATCCATTGGTGATATTTATAGTTGTTAAAGTCGGTGGTAAGCTAACCAAATTTTACAATTTTCAATAAATATTTTTACTCTAGATTCTTGTTAGATGTGATTAGGAAATTCTAGAGTACAAAGTATTCTAGACTCTTCTAATTTACTTGCTTTTTTCAGGTTTTACTAGAAATTTCTAGACTAAAAATTCTAGAAATGTGTAGCAATTCTAATACTGTCTCTAAGACATGCCCATTTTGGACAACAGCGATGACGTTGGCATTACGAATGGTGGAGAGTCGATGGGCAATGACGATGGTGGTTCAACCCACCGCGGCCATGTCAAGCGCTTCTTGGGCGACTCGCTGGTTGCCTCATCGAGGAGAAGGATTCGAGGTTTCTTTATTATTGCTCTTACAATGGAAATTCTCCATTTTTTTCGTCCTATGACATTTGAACACCTCTTTCACCAACCTGTAATTTTATATTTACACAAAAATATTCTTAGATAATTATTTTAAGTACTTTGACACGGAGATAGTACATAACAATTTTCATTATATAGTACTATACTAATAATGTAACCGTTCAAAGTGATTGTTATGCTTTTGCCTACTAATTAAACTAAAGAGGGTTGCTCCGTAGTAATAAGTTACAATAAAAACTGTTAAAAGTTTACATAAGTGATACGAACTCTTCTTATCTAATAATAATAATAGAGAATAAAAGACAAAAACTAACTTAGGTTTCATAGCCCTGAGGCAACTTTGAGATAAAATTATAAGCATTAGAAGCTTTTGCAGCCTCCACAACCTCTTCAAAATCAGCATCTTCTTCTCCAAATAAATTGTTTTCTCCAATAGAGGTGGCAAAAAGCATTGGTTCCTGACTCACCAAACCCATTTTCGACCTTAGCCACTTGAGTTGAAGCTTATTAATGGCGATCCCATCAAGGCATATCTCACCCTCAAGTGGTCATAAAATCTCTGCATCGCCACTGTCCTTCCCAATGGAATTTTTAAGCAAAAATCTTTGAAAATTATACTTTTGAGCCTCGACGGGTATGCAGACTCAATGTGATTGAATTCAACTTCGCCTGAAAAATTCTCTAATATCTCACCTTCATGCTCTCTAAATCGATTTTCTGAACTCTTTTAATCACTTCCATTATGCGTTCTCATGCTGAACATCCTTCGGAGAAGTACTTCAAGTTCAATAAACCACCTCCTAATGCTCTGTTTTTTTTTTTTATAAATAAAAACAAAATAATGATTTAAAAAAGAAATATATAAATATATTTGAAGTTTCCCATCAATGGTTTTCGCTAGAGAACATGAAAAATCTTTATGGATAAAGATTTTTGCTTTTAATTTTGTTGGAAATGAGGATAAATTTCCCAATTCCAGAACCTCAGATGAATCTCAGTAAACCAGAGATGAATTTATGAACACAAATCAGTAAGATTAATTATCAAACAATTAGAAAATGAAAAATATGAAAGCATAAATCAACACAAGTATATAGACTGGTTCAGAACAAGATCAATGTGATCTTGAACCTAATCCAGTTTTAGGAACCACTATCTTTTCTTTATTCAATCAACGAAATGAGTACAAGACTTCAATGGAGCTTCTTAGAACAATCTTGGATCAAACTCTCTAAAACACTCAATCACACATGTGTTTTCCTCTCAATCCCTGAGCAAGCACTTTCCCAACAGTTGTGCTTCTCAATACAGTTCCCCAAACCCAGCTCTCATAACCTTCTCAATACTCAATCTTTATTTCCACACTTGAGCTCTCTTGTCTAATCTGGCTTTTCTGTTGTTTCATCTGTGTAGTGCTCTTCACTGTGTTCTTCTCTCTTCATTTTTCTCTTGTCTATTTTTGTTGTGTCTTCTAACAAGTGAACCCCACATGTCCTTTTATAGACCAAGGACTGAAAGTTAATGAGGTTGTTATTAACAGAATTAGTTGGGATTTGGAGAAACTACTCCCACAAATTTTAGAAGAAAAACACACAAAAAAACTTACAATCCACCAGTGGCTACACTAGCACCAACAGAAAAAATAGTTCCACCTTGAGCACCATGATACATGACCATTATACTACTGTAATATGGCATAAAAGACCAAATAGCAAAGAGTATGCCAGTGCTTCCAATGGCCAAGCCTTTAGCCAAACCTTGCTTCAAGCCTAACAAGACTAACCCTTGTAAAGCTGCAGAGAACTCTGTTATGGTTTTGCTTTCTACAATGACTGAATAAACGATGCTTATCGAAGATATGGATTCCTCTGCTATGGTCCCGGTCGTGTTGTACTATTCTCGAATCTTTTTAGCCAATCCTATCAAAGTCCTTCCGTATATTAAGCCTAGAATTATCAATATAACTACAAATGGAAGACCTACTACTGCAAGCCTCCACAACAATATGAATGCCACTATATAGCTCTCGGAGAACATCAAAAAATTCATCGCGAAGTTTGGAAGCTGGTACAAAAGATCCAAAACAGTAATTTTTTTTAAGAAAATTGTATTAGAAAACAATATTAAAAGGAATTGCTTAACCTTTTCGCTAAGAACATCTTGAATGACGAGGTTGTTGTTGGAGACACTAGGGATGATCTCGGATGTACTTGTAACTTGCAAATCAAAGTATCGTACATTAGAACTTATTGTTTGTTAATGTTTATAGTTTATTTTACTTAATTTGAGTATTTTTTTTAGTTTTGAATGTCATTGGAGAAAGTAAAAAAAATGCAAGAAGAATTGATGAAGAAAGAAGGAATTTAGTGAAGAATCAGGATTCAGCATCGCGATGGCCAGAGTTAGTGTCGCGATGCTGAGTGGAAATTCAGAAAATGGAAAACTACTCTCTTTGCTCCTTGTTCTTGCAAATTTCGACCTAGGATATAAAGGGCTTGGAGGAGCACGAATTTTGGCAGACTTTTAGAGAGAGAAAGTAACTCACAAGGCCTAGAGTGAGAAGGAGAAAGAGAAGAATCAAAGTTTTGAAGATTAGCAGAGTTTATTGCCAAGAATTTTCATCTCTTAAATTCTTTTCCTTTTGTTTTTCCTTGTAAACTCCATGTTGATGAATTTGTTTATGATATTTTTCATGGTTTGAACTAGTCCTATTATGAGCTTATTTCTTATTCTAGGATTGCAATTGAAACTTGATATGTAGCTTGAATTTGTTATTTGATCTTAATTCTAAAATCAATATTAAGTTGTTCATTCTATTCTATGCTTAATGCTTCTGATAGACTGGCCACTAATTAGATTGATTCGAGAACCTTAAGGAACTTGGAAAAAAAGAGTTTTGTGTTTGACCACGAATAGAATGATGTATGATCACTGAGTAAAATCTGTAAGTTTCACATAGGATAGGAATATACCTGTGGGACTTATATAACTGTTAAATGAACCTGTGCTTAATGAGTTTTATGCTAATTTGATTATCATAGGAATATAGATAATTGATTAGATAAGATATTTTTGCATGACCATTAGGAGAGGCTTGTGAATATTTGTGGATTCTTGGCTAACATCTTGTATTGATTGATAGAATTATGTGAGAATAATCATGTACAAGTGAAATATTGAAGGAAAACTATAATCCTAGGTTTCTCTAAAATTTGATTAATTGTTTTTTTAATTGCTTATTTTAATTTTCTTTAATATTCAATTCTATTATTGTTTGGATAAAAACAAGAAGAAATCATTTTAGTACTTGACAAATTTTGGTGATAAATTCTCTGTGGGGTCGATACTCTACTTTCACTTTACTACTTGTTGCAATAACGTGCACTTGCATTGTTTTAAAAATTAGCACAACAAGTTTTTGACACCTGTAATGCCCTACTTCCTTAGAGCCGTTACTAAGTGAGTTTTAAGACAAAACAGTGCAATGAACTCGCTAACCGAGGTTTTGAAGCAAAAGTGTGACTAATAAAAGTTAGGGCTGTAATCTTTGAAAATGCGACGTTTCATTAAAAAGCTTCTAGTATAAAACACTTGGGATCCCAAAATAAGGTTTGAAAACTATTTACATATTGAAATAAGTTTACAGTTGATTAATCATAAAAATCATAGATTATTACAGCCATTTTCGAATAAACCCCCAACCAAAGCAGTCGGGCAGGCCAAACATGTACGCGTCGCTTCACGCTCTCCGTACTCATGGTTGGTTGACTCAGTCATTGCCCTTACCTGCAACACAGAGCACCCGTGAGCCGAAGCCCAGCAAGAAAACTCATCCAGAACATAACATATGCAGTTTATACAGTTTATCATAACAGATAATCCACAGATAAACAAGTCAACCATTAGACTAAGCAAACACGGCCATGCCGCCCCAGAGCCTTACCGAAGCCTGGGGTATCGGTTCTCACCGCGAGGATAACTCATGTATCCCTTGGGTCCCACCCTGAATATAAGCATCCCATGTGCTGTGTGTTACTTTCGGCCCCACGGCCGCCCCGGCCTACGCCGCACTCGGCCCTTGCCGTTCATTTCATCATAATCACACATATAGTACATTCGAAATAATCATTCACACACATCATGATTCATTTAAGGTTAAACATTTGCACACAACACAATCTGGGGCCACGCCCTGCAATCATCTCATCATGCAACATGCAATATAGGGCCATGCCTGGCAATCACACTATGGGCCCACGCCCTATCCTACGGGTGTTATAGTTTTCTTACCCGTATCCCTTGCTTTCCGATGCACTACGGTCACGAGCACGGTCCACTAGCACGAGCCTCCCCGAAAGCCTAGTCACAACACACAAAAGACACTTTTAACAACCTTAAATGAGCTTCCAGGCCAAGTTCTAGTACTCGGAACGTTGAAATTCACCAAACATGGTAAAAGACTCAACCCCGAGCACCCTAGGTTAAATTCCCAAGCCTAAATTCTCAAAATCCCAAAATTCCTTAAGCGCCGCGGCATGGCCCAACCATGCCGTGGCATGGCCCCCAAACAGGGCCACAAAATTCCCAGAAACAGGTAAGGGTCGCGGCCCTACAAGGACCATGCCGCGGCCCGCCCTCCATCCTCAGTGCATCTTAGCCTTCAAGGGCCGCGGCCCTCCAAGAACCATGCCGCGGCCCGACCCTTCGAACCCAGAAAAACCCACCATTTTCAAGCTTAAAACCTCACCTTAAGCCATCCCAAAGCTCCCAATTCAAAACCAATTAATAATCAAAACATTAGGATGGTTTAAACAACACAATTCCACCAAAAATCCAACCATTTGATCTCAACTTAAGAAATCTAAACCCATAAACAAAAAACATAAACCAAAGCTTGAAAAGCTTAAACCATGCTTCAAATTTCACAAATCAAAACATTAATCAAACTTAATTATGCATAAATTCCTTACCTTAAGCAGAGAATCCAACCCTAAGCTTCCTTCATCCCCTAAGTCTCCAATTTCAGCTCCTCCACTCATCTTCTTCTTCTTCATGCCCTAGCTTTTCCTTCTCCTTTTCTTCTCTTCACTTTATCAAAACACCCAAATGACCAAGCCCCAAACCGTGTACCCCTTAATACCCAGCTGCCATATATCAAATTCCCAGCCAAATGACCATTTTACCCCTCCTTTCCTATCCTTTCCTAACTAACCTCAAGGGCACTTAAGTCCTTTTACTAATATTTCAATTCTACCATTTTCCAACTAAACTTGTTACTCCCAGCAGTAACTAATGGTTACCCAAGTTACTCAATCACCAATAACCATTACCCGCTAAATCTCAACTTAGCCATAAAATTCGCGAGGTACCCCTAGGCTCCTCCTGAGCCGGCTATAGAATTCTCGTTGTGACTCTTAAGTTAAATTTGCTCTCTAGGACCGTCTCGGCACGTGCATCACAATAATAACACCACACTCATGTGGTACAAATCACGGAATACCATTATCACATATATGCCCTCAGCGGGCTAAAATTACAATTATGCCCTTCAAACACAATCAGGGCCTACATGCATACTAATACTCATAGTCATGCATCTCAGATAAATAAATAATCAAATAACATGCTTTAAATCATAACCATGCATTTAACTCATAAATCACACATAAATCCCAACCTGCCCTCCTGGCACACTAATCAAGGCCCTTAAGCCTTATTAGCGGATTTGGGTCGTTACAACACCGTTGCCAGGGAGGATTGTTTACCCAAAAAAGATTCACTTGATGACGTGGCAAGATTAGTACGCACGTGAGATGTGCATGACTATTTAAGTAGTTATGTTCTGGTCGACCATCGACCAGAGGAGAATACGTACGGCAGAGGACATATTTCTTAGGCGACTAGGGCTGGTCGCAGTATATAAGATATTTTCTAGAGATATTTGATCTTGCATTTATGTAAAAAATGTAATTTCCATTATTATTCATATATGTTTGTATTAAATGTAATCAAGGCCCATCGACCTAGAGGTAGATCCTTGAGCCTATAAAGAAGACTCAAAGGGCTCATGAGAGGGACTCTTAAAAAAAGGGAGGAAGAGAGAATAATTGTTCTTAGACAATTCTTTGTATCTATTACTGAGCTTGTGAAACTTGGTAAACTCTTGTTTACTGATCATAGGTTCTCATTACATTAATAAGAACACTAAGTGGATGTAGTTCATTACCATCACTTGGGGTCGAACCACTATAAATCCTTGTGTCATTTATCTTCGTGACTTGAATTCTTCTAATTTTTGTCGTTTTATTTGACTTCGTGTCGTTGACCAAATCAAGGGTCAACATTTTGGTGCTTTTGTTGAGAGCTGAACTCAAGACCTCCAAGAAGATCAAATGGCGAAAACAACTAGCAAAACTGGGCAAACCTCTGGGAATGTGCCAAATCAACCTCCTCCACAAGGTGTAGCTTAGGATGAGCCATAGGCGCAATTGGAAGAGGAGACGATGGATGCTGAAACTTTGAGGATAACTTTGATTGTGTTGCAAGAAGAATTAGCTCATTTGAGAGCTAATCAAGAGAATGTGGCCGAAACAATGGTGTTGCAGCAGAGGGAGATTGATCGGCAACGTCAAGAACTGAATGAGCGGCAAGCTGACATGGACCGCCGGCAAAGGGATGCCACTGTAGCCTTGGAGGCAACCATTTAATTAGCACGAGGATAGCCTGCACCTGCTTCCCAATCAGATCAACCACCTAATACTCACCCATAATAAAATCCACATTCAGAACATCCCCAGCATCATCACAATCCGCCACAACCAATGCATCCTCAGAGGCTAGAGCAACCCCCTGCTGCTTAACAGGAGAGGCCGTTCCAGGATCCTGAGCATCAACCATCCTCTTGCGCTGGTCGAGATAACACCCAGCAGCAAAGGTAGAATAGGGCCGGACAACATCTTAGAAGCCCTAGACGCCAGACGGCTGAGGAACAAAACCCTCCAAGTAGAGGACAACGTCCTTCAGGAAGCAGAAGGAAGGTGGAGTCAGGCTCTGCGGTCAAGGGTCCCCCACGACATAATAATGCCAGGGGACCTACCGACAACGCAAGATTCCACCTATCTATTAGGACGTTCCAGTAGGGAGAGAGGGAAATAATGCGAACAGCAGTTCACACCGTCATAGGTCACAATTTAGAGATGACCATGATTATAATGAGGCGGACTCTGGCAGGAGGAATGCTGGTCGATGGCAAGAGGAGAGGGGTGAAGGACAGAACCCTCCGCCAATGGACAACTGACCAATAAGCCAGAATGTTGGGGGCCACCTAAACATCCCAATGTATTTGATCGACTAGGTGTGAGCGAGCAAAGTCGTAGGGAAGAATATCTGAGGGATGTTCTCAATGATCGAAGGGAATGACACGACAAGTAATTCCCCTCAGCACCATCGCTCCAGCAGTACAGGATGTTGTACATACCCAGCTAGATGCCTTACATCAGGTTGTCTAGCAACTAGTTGAGAGCAGGACATCCCATATAGAATTTGATCGGAGAAAGGGCACTCCATTTGTGCATAGAATAGCTGTGGAAGAGGCACTCCTGTTTCTCACGTTAACAAATTTGAAATATAGATGGACATCCAAAAGGTGTCAGATGATGCTCGGTGCAGAATTTTTTCGACCACCATATCCGAAATTGCTCAGGAGTGTTATTTCAAATTCCCTCCAGCCAATATAGTTTCTTGGGAAATGCTCGTAAAGGAGTTTTATGGACAGTTCTATGCTGGTCGAGTACATCTGACCGAGGCCAATCAGCTGGTTGAAATACGCTAGAAGGAAGGAGAGACCCAGAAGGGGTATATTCAACGATTCATGCGAGCAGCTGCTGGGGCCAAGACAGTTGGGGATAAGGGAAAGATGATGGCTCTCACTGCTGGGGTACTCCGCCATTCATCCATTTGGAAGAGTTTGCGAAATAATGGAGTCAAGAGCACTCAGGAATTTCTGGATCGAGCAGCAGGTATATCAAGCTTGAGGAGGCCATCGCCAATGAAGGAAAGTCTCCTATAGACGACTAGGGCCAGAAAGAAGAGCCCACCAAAGCCACCAATGGATCTGGAAAAACCAATGGCAACAACAAAAATAATGGGAAGAATGGGGGAAAAAGGGTGAACCACAAGCCGACAACGTCTGATAACAAGCGCCCGAAACAAAATAGATACGAACCGAGGTTCACCAATTACACAGCCCTAGTCAATAGCAGAGCAGAGGTATACCAAACCAGTCACCCTACTGCTCCCTTTAGGCGATGAACCCTAATCAGGAAAAATATATCCAACAGAGGCCCTACCAAGTTTTATCGTTTTCATAACGACTATGGCCATGACACCAACGAGTACAACTAGATCAAGGATGAGATTGAGTTCCTTATCATACAAGTACATCTGAGGAGGTATGTGCGAGCAACTGGAGGTTCTCAGCAAGAGGCTCAAGGAGGCAACGAGCATCCACCTGTACGCCAATGCTCGCCTCCTTTATAGTCAGCTTCAGTTGCTGGAACATTATTAACCATCTGCGGAGGACAACACATAGCAGGTGATAGTGGGAAGGCAAGAGAAAGATATGACAGAACCTTACGTCGTGATCAGGATATTGAAATGTTGAACATCGAGGAGCGAACTCCCAAAAAATCTTGAATAGAGGAAGAATCAATAACTTTCTCCGAGCTAGAGGTTCTACATGTTCGATTTCCCCATTCTGATCCTCTGGTCATAGATGTTCAGATCGCCAACATGACGGTCAAGTGAGTGTTGGTGGATACAGGAAGCTAGGTCAACATTTTTTATAAATATTCACTGGAAAGAATGAAATTATCAGTGCCAGATTTGGAACCATGCAACCAAACCATTTATGGTTTCTCCGGCGAAGGACTCGCGCCAACTGGATCAACCAGGCTTCCAGTCACAGTAGGGGCTACACCTGTGAACAGGACATTACTTTCTACTTTCATAGTAGTTGATTGTCCTTCCACATATAATGCTGTGATTGGAAGGCCCATTCTCATCGATCTGCGGGCAGTGACCTCAGTATGGAATTTGGCCATGAAGTTTCCAATCGACGCAGGAATTGGATGCGTGTTGGGAAACCAGCGAGAAGCATGGGAATGTTATAATTCCTCGATCACAAAATCAAAAAGAGGCGGATCAGGAAAAAGCCGAGAAAAGGTTGCTGGTAACAAATGAAACACAAGAACAATCAAGTGAACAGGTCACCAAATAGGGTGTTGCCCAAAGTGAGGATAGAGACTTAAATCCTCACTTTGGGGATTTTGAAGAGAACGTTGGACCCATGGAGGACCTTGAAGATGTCCAATTAGAAGAAGCAGATCCGACCAGGGTTGTGAAAGTTGGTAATAACTTAGAGACAACAATAAAAAACAAACTGGTGGAGTTTTTTAAGGAGCACCAGGAGGTGTTTTCCTGATCGCATAAAGATATGGTGTGGATAGACCCAGCAGTGATAAACCATGTCTTAAATATAGACCAAAACATTCCACCTGTACAACAAAAAAGAAGGCTGCTCGACAAAGACAGATCGAAGGCCCTAAAAGAAAAAGTTGAGAAGCTGAAAGAAAATGGATACATCAGGGTAGCATTTTATCCATCTTGGGTCTTTAATCCTGTACTAGTTCCCAAGACAAATGGCAAGTGGTGGACGTACGTGGATTTCACAGATCTTAATAAAGCCTGCCCGAAGGATTGTTTCCCACTTCCAAGAATCGACCAACTAGTCGATGCTACATCTGAGCATGAAATTTTATCATTCATGGATGCATACTCTGGATACAATTAAATCAGTATGCACCCACCTAATGAGGATCACACTAACATTCAAACAGATATGGGACTTTACTATTATAAAGTAATGCCCTTTGGTTTGAAAAACGCTAGTGCGACTTACTAGCAACTAGTCAACCATATGTTCAAAGAGCTGATCGGCGTTAACATGGAAGTATATGTCGACGACATGCTGGTCAAGTCAAAGAAGGTCGAAGAACACATCAAAGACCTGCAAGAATGCTTCAACATCTTGAAAAAATATCAAATGAAGATAAACCCTCTCAAGTGTTCCTTTGGCGTTGGATCAGGGAAATTTTTGGGATTCATAGTAATATAATGAGGAATCGAAGCTAATCCTAAAAAAATTCAGGCACTGATCGAGATGCAGCCTCCTACCAAAATTAAAGATGTTTAAAGCCTAACTGGAAGAATTTTCACCCTAAGTAGATTCATATATTCATATCTAAGTCAACGGGCAAGTGTGTTCCATTTTTTAATCTACTCAGAGGCAACAAGAAGTTTGAATAGACAGAAGAGTGCGAACAGACCTTCCATCCTTCATGTCGCAACCACCGATTTTATCCAAACTGGTCGAAAAAGAAACTTTGTTCATCTACTTGGCAATCACAAAGTATGCTGCTAGTGCTGTTTTAATCAGAGAAGAAGACAACATTTAAAAAGCAGTATACTATGTAAGCAAGAGGCTAGTGGGAGCAGAATTACGGTATCCACCCATTGAAAAGTTGGCCTATTGCTTGATTTTGGCCTCTATGAAGCTGGGACCCTACTTTCAAGCTCACCCCATCAAGGTAATCACTGACCAGCCATTACGACAAGTCTTGCAGAAACCAGAAGCCGTTGGTCGGCTATTAAAATGGGCAGTTGAACCAGGGCAGTTCAAAATTTCTTATTCTCCATGAGCAGTTGTGAAAGACAAGCTCTAGTAGATTTCGTCGCAGAATTCACTGGACTCCCTATCAGCAAACCGATAGGAGAAACTAAAAATCAAAATCTAGCCCCTCCTTGGAAGTTGTTCATAGACGGCTCTTCCAATGAGCACAATGCAGGAGTAGGTTTGATTTTGATCACACCCGAAGGACATCGGTTCCACTATGCAATCTGATTCAACTTTACAGCATCCAACAATGAAGCTGAATACAAAGCTCTGCTCGCAAGATTAAGACTAGCTAAGGATATTGACATAAAATCACTAGAAATATATAGTGATTCCCAGCTAGTCGTTAATCAAATTATGGGAGAGTACCAAGCTAGGGGTCTCAGGATGGTTGCTTATTTGAACAAAGCAAAGGACTTATTGGCACAATTTGAAAAGTATACTCTCCAATAAGTGCCTCGCGATCAGAATGTGAACGCTGATGCCTTGGCGAAGTTAGCAAATGTGAAAGATGTCGATGCCTTGAGCATAGTACCAATTGAACATTTGGCAGTACTGAGCATTCAAATGGAAGAATCCTCGCTAGTGATTCAAGTGACAGACACTTGGATGACACCCATCATCGAATATCTCGAACAAGGATTACTGCCAGTGGAAAGAAACAAAGCAAGGATGCTTCAAAGACAATCGACTCGATTTATTCTGGTCGACAGAATTTTGTATTGAAGAGGATACTCAATGTCTTTGTTACGGTGTCTTTCTAAGGAGAAAGCCAAGGAACTGATGCAAGAGGTCCACAAAGGTTTTTGTGCAGATCACGCTGGGGGGCAGAGTTTGTCGAAAAAGATTCTAGGGCAAGAATATTTCTTGCCTACCATGAATGAGGACTCTATGGATTTCGTTAGAAAATGTGACAAGTGCCTGAGATTCTCCAAGATACCGCGAGCAGCCCCAAATGAGCTCAAGCAAATGCAAAGCCCATGGCCATTCGCAATATGGGGAATTGATCTGATCGGTTCTTTACCTACAGGAAAAGAAAATGTCAAGTATGCAGTAATTTCTGTTGACTACTTTACAAAGTGGGCCGAAGCTGAGCCACTAGCAACAATAACGACCAAGAAAGTATTGGACTTTGTTGTCAAGAACATCGTATGTTGGTATGTGTTGCCAAGAAAAATTGTCTCAGATATTGGCAAACAATTTGACAGTGATCTTTTCACAAATTTCTACGAAAGACATGGAATTATAAAAAGTTTTTCATCGGTATCTCATCCATAGGAAAATGGATAAGTCGAAGCTATTAAAAAGACTCTGAAGATAACACTGAAGAAAAGGCTCGAAGAAGCAAAATGGGTGTGGCTAGAACAATTACCAGAAGTACTCTGGTCGTATAAGACATCCCACCAAACAGCAACAGGCCACACACCATTTTCCTTGGCTTATGGGTATGAGGCCATGTTGACTTTTGAGCTAAATCCACCATCACATAGAAGGCTAACATACGACCAGAGCACTAACGATCAATTATTGATGGAGTCTTTGGACTTAGTCAGTGAAAGGTACGAGCAAGCTCAACTTCATGTAGCAGCTTACCAACAAAAGATCGCTCAATATTTTAGCTCTAAAGTACGAGAAAGAAAGTTTTATGTGGGGGATTTGGTACTTAGAGGAGTTTTTCTCAACACTCGCAATCAGGCTGCCGGAGTGCTCAGACCAAACTGGGAAGGTCTGTATCAGATTGAAGAAATTCTTCAACTAGGCACATATAAACTTGCTCGCTTAAATGAAGATCTCATTCCTCGCTATTGGAATGGAGAACACTTGCACAAGTATTATCAATGAACAATTATTTTTAAAGAATTGACTTGTATTAATTTTACTTTTTACAAGTTTATGAATAAGAGCTAGTCAATTATACGACTGGTCGCTTACAAGTGTAAGATCAATTTTTGATCACTCGTATAGACACGATTTTTGTCCATTTATTACAAGAAATAAAAGGAACTGTGCGCAGCCAGTTATTCTTACCAATTATTGTATTTATTACAAGCATTTGCTCATTACGTGTGTTGTTTTGCTATATTATCGTTTTGATTATAAGTACGCGAGCATAATGTTCGAACAGGGCATGATCAAGGCAAGTGATCGAGAACCCTAAGCTCTTCAATCAATTAGGGGGCATATAAGATACCAAGCAAGCAAAGCATATCAACAAGCATATGTAAACACACGAGCAAAATAACGGAAAGCATACTACGACACTTAGAGTATTTTTCAAAAAATTTAGTTAAATTTTGTAAAATCTATACAAAGTGTTATGCTAAGTTCGGTCATACGAACATATGTTATAATAGTATAAAGATATTATATTATCATAATGAAATGTCTTTACACCGTGAGTAGTTGCTGCTCGGATGTAATTAAAATTAAAAGAAAAGCTGCATTAAGCAACAAAATTGTCTCAACATTAAGCAGGAAAATTGTCTCAAAGAAAAGTTGGTCGACTGTTGTCCCCGCATCTTCTTCGAATCCATCGACGTCTATTGCCAAAGAAATTTCAGGAGATTCTTGATCTTCCTTTTCTTCTTCTAGGTGAGCAATGCACTTCGCAAGTTCAACTTGCCTCATTTTCTCAGGGAGGTAGTTTAAGTTCGCCCCTGAGTTGTTCTTCCAGAACAAATAAAAGCAATTGAAGGTTGCTCCCTTAAACCTCTCCAGGTTTTGAGAATTGGTCTCCTCGAACAGCTTGACCCACCCCTCCAGCTCGGTAGCCTCCTTCATGCTGGCTGCTAGGTCCTCTTGGAGTTTAGTTGCTTCTTTGAAGTTGTTCTCCGAGGCCACCTTGAATTTTTCTTTGGCAGCAACAGCTTTGGCCAGCTATTCTTGGCTCCTCTTCAAATCTTCTGTTAGAGTAGAGACTTTTTTTTCAGCTGCCTCAACCTTCTCCTCACACACCTTGGTCTCCTCAGCATGTTTGGCCTCTATCTCCTCAGCACGACGCCAGCTATGGCTCATGATCATGATACCCTATGAACAAGGAACAAAAAAAGTGAAACGGTTAAAGGCAATTAGAGAAAATGTTGCTCGACTGAAACTAAAGAAAAAAAAAGAAACACACTTACACTAAGGACTTCGACAGCCCACGGCTCATGACCTGGCTATTCTTCAGTAGAGGAAGATGGGAAAAGACTTCATGGCTACGGCGGTGCCTGGGCAGTCTTTGCAGCTTCTCGTGGGTGCCATTAAAGGTGCTACTCAGCAAATCAGTGCCCAGGGATCTCCCTGCCTGCTCGGAGGAAGGCCACTACGAGGAGGAGGAGGAGAAGTTGTATTTCAGGAAGGATTTGGTGTCGGGGGGTCATCTAATCGAGCATTTTTCTTGGAAGGCTCATCGTTGCTCTCCCCAGGATGGCCCCTGCTCAATTTCTCTTTGCTCGCAGGAGCTTCGACATTGGCGTACATGTCAAAGGCATATTCTGAAGGCATGACTGCAAAACAAAAACAAACGATTAGACAAAGTAGTTTAGAGAAGTAATGGAATAATGGAAAGGGAAATTCTAAGTCGTATACCCGAACTATTATTACTGTTCGATATATTATTTATAGAACTATATCTACATTCACCATCTGCCTCGAAGAAGTCCGAATTAAAATTACTGGTCGTAAATTTAAAGTTGCCATCCCTGTCAAATAAGTGACAGGGGATGGGAAAGCTATCTCAAAATGAGAAGTCTATACCGTTCTAGTCAAAGGATTCGAATATAGGGCCAGTATACTCTGGTAGTTTTTGTTTTCCCCTCCCATGGTGGGCAGGGGCAGCAACAGCCTGAGGGTTGCTGGGTGGTTCTTGGATGGTCACTCTCGTCGATCGTCACCTCTGGGGTTGTGACATATCTTGCTGTTGCTCAGGGATTTCCTCTCTAGTAGCATTCCTTGTAGTGGAATCCCTCACTTCTTGGTGAGGTTCCAAAAGGCCGATCAACCTTAGATTGCTTTCAGTGACCAGCTCCTTGAAGTTCTTTTCTATGTTCGTCATGCTGGCTAAATTTGTGGCCCTTATCTCCATTTTTGGAGTGGGGTCTGGTTGGTGCCATGGACCTAGGCGCAACATCAATTCGCTAAGGACAATGAAAGGAAAAATCGACAACAATAAACAACTAGAGATTGAAAATTTTACCTCCTCGAGTGAAGGGAAAGTTGTCAGGGACCAGGTTTGTCGTAAGGAACTACTCCTGGAAGTATTTTCCTATGTTGGATTTGTAGGTAACATCACTCAGGAATATGTGAGCAGATTCCTGGTGGCAGAAGTGGAAAAACCCCGTGTTGTTTTAGTTGGGGTTAGACTTAAGATCGAAAAAATAGTTGATCTCGTGTGGTGTAGGCACATGCCATTTTTTGTGATTCTAAATGATATAGAGTGTTGATAGCACTCTATATCCATTGGGTGTTATTTGAAAAGGGGCGACCTCAAAATAATTGGCCACCCCTTGGAAAACTTCATGCAAGGGCAAGATTGCCCCTGCCTCAATGTGAAACCTCGACCAAGCGCTGAAGGGGCCTCCAGGCACGTTTTCCCTTTGGTCGGGTGTGGGTTTATGTAAAGTAATTCCAGGAAGCCCGTACTTCTTGGAATACTTGGCCACCGTCTTGGTCGATATGACACTAGGGGGAAACATACCAGTCTATTTCTGCACGGGGGCCATCACGAGCGCGAGCTTTTGGTTGAATGTCTGGTGGTGAGAAATTTAGAGGTTGAGGGTCGTTTGATGGACCCTCAGTATTGGTTACTGGTTGGTTAGAAGGAGAATTGGAGGTTTTTTTTTCTTACGAGATGTGTATTTGACACGACCCATGTGGGGCTGACTGTCTGAAGGGTTGGTCGTGGGATTTTGATGTGAAAATGAGGCTGTTCTTGATTCTCGAACAACAATGCGATAAGATCGTTGTCTATTGGTCTCTCACCTCCCCAAGGATTGTGCATGAATATCTGAGAAGAGTAAAGGGGAAGTGACAATCTACGACCAATAGATAGAAGAAAGAGAAATATAAGGATAGAATTGCTCGTGTATAAAAGTTAAGCTTTTATACGACCATCAACATCTTGATATAAACACTACAAACATACAAGCAGTTTGAAAAAACAGATCAAAAAGTGAATGTGAAAAAAAATTTCGCGAAAACTTTTTGACTCCGAATACAGGCGAGAAAAACCCAGTTTTTCTTAAACATAATAAAATTGAATTTTTACTTCGATTTCGGGCCCTAAATCAGTACTCCTATGTCCCACATTTATTTCTAAACTCCACCTAGTGTTTTATACTACCTAAAATCCCTATTCTAGCATGTTTCTATATATATTTGTATGAACCCGGTTACCCAAATAGTTTTTTCTCAGAAACAATGGAGGTATAAAAGGAAAACTCACGAAATTTATTCTAGATTGCATAAAAGAGAAGGTGGGTTCGAAACTTACTTGGGTTACGGTCTGCAGAGGAATCACAAAGATTGTTGCTCGAAGCTAGTCGAAGGCGTCTCGGATCACAAAGGTTTTACGAGTTTTTTCTTGAGAATTTTTTCTGAGTTATTGAAGAGAAAGAAAACTTCGGTAAAAAGTGAAAATTGGAAAGGTGATATATTTATACTGATCATGGTGTTGGTGAAAAGTAATGATGGGAGTGGGATTTCGATGTATGGGAAATCGCAATAACCGTCGAAATATTTTTGGGAAACTGTAAAATTCATGATTGCTTACTTTTTCGAAAAGGCCCTGACAGATGTGACAGGTCAGACGAATAGCTGGTCAAGTAAGTTTATTAAATGCTAGTCGCAGTAAATAAACTTGGGGGGCAAATTTTTACCCGAAAAAGATTCACTTGATGAAGTGGAAAGATTTGTATGCACGTGAGATGCGCGTGACTATTTAAGTAGTTACGTTCTGGTCGACCATTAACCAAAGGAGAATTCGTACGGCAGAGGGCATATTTCTTAGGCGACCAGGGCTGGTCGCAGTATATCAGATATTTTCTAGAGATATTTGATCTTGCATTTATGTAAAAAGTGTAATTTTCATTATTATTCAGATATGTTTGTATTAAATGTAATCAAGGTCCATCAGCACAGAGGTAGATCCTTGAGCCTAAATAAGACACAAAGGGCTCATGAGAAGGACTCTTAAAAAAAGGGAGGAAGAGAGAACAATTGTTCTTAGACAATTCTTTGTATCTATTACTGAGCTTGTGAAACTTGGTATACCCTTGTTTACTAATCGCAGGTTCTCATTAGAACACTAAGAGGACGTAGGTCATTACCATCACTTAAGGCCAAACCACTATAAATCCTTGTGTCATTTATCTTCTTGACTTGAATTCATCTAATTTCTATCGTTTTATTTGACTCTGTGTCATTGACCAAATCAAGTTCAACAAGGATAATTACTAAATTTTTGCTGATATTAATACCAATCTATCTTATTCTTAATTCGAACTTTTTTTTTTAATTTTTGTTCAGCCATTTATGCGAAGATCGCGAAGTTTTGAGTTGGTTCCTTTAGATTATGAGATTGAGCAAACTGCAAGAGGAATTAGACAAGAAAGGAACCAACAACAACAACAACAAATCATAATGGATGAACTAGAACAAGTGGAAAACACAAGATCACTGAGGGATTATGCTATTCCATTAGTTAATATCATTCAGTCTAGTATCTGGCATCCCCTATTCAAGCCAATAATTTTGAGATTAAGTCGGATACCATTCAATTTTTGAAAGATGCAACCATGTTATGTGGGCTGGCGAATGAGGATCCTAATGAGCACATATTTTTAGTGATTTAAAATTTAAAACTTAAACTGTAATGCCCTGGTTTGCCAAGATCGTTACACTGTGTATTTTAAATAGTGCTTAACTCGTTAAACAAGTCATTAGGCTGTAAACGTGCATCTAAGTGTGATGAATGGTTCAGGGTTAAAAATCTCGGTAAAAAGGAATGGATATTTTATTAGAAACGTTAAACTGTACATGGGATCTCATCATAGTATTTACAAAGTTGTTTACAGTCCAAAATGGTCATTACAATTCAAAAGTTACAATATGCCGACCTAAGTGGCAAAATAGGGTTAAACCCTAGTTCCTCTGAGAAACCTTGGCCGTGGTGGTCAAGCGGCTGCATATGTACACATCGCCACCTAAGCTCTTCACTCGTGGCTGGGTAAGATTTTATTTTCCTTTACCTGCACCACATTGCACCCGTGAGCCAAGGCTCAGCAAGAAAACTTATTACTGCATGCATACAAGTGCAAGTAAATTATTATAGAATCATTCTGGAGCCCGCAGCCCTAATTAGATGACCATAGAGTCAACCTGGGGTCCTTTACCCTAAATAGATGACTATGGAGTCATCCTGAGGTCCTTTTCCCTAGCCATGTGACCATAGAGTCACCCTGGGCCTTTCTCCCTAACTTTGAGTAACTAGTCATAAAACTAGTCAAGCGCTTTAGTTTTCTTCGACAATTGGGTCGGACGAGTGTCTAACACTCTCTTGATTAGATCTAATCAAATCGACCAGTGTTCGACGCACTATTGCAGTTCTAGACTAATAAGTTAGTGCTTTACGACCAACGCTTAGTGCTATTGTCATCCTTGACTAATAAGTCAGTGCTTTACTCGAGTAAATAATGCAGCCAAGCATTCATAATGCAACAAATATCCATATATAGAGCACTCAACATGCTTAATCAATAACCATGCACAATTACAGGGACGAATGCCCTATCAAGTATGTCACGTAATGGGTGTAGTTTTCTTACCTCTGATTCGAGCGTAAAATAACTTAAGAACGACCCTTGAGCATGATCCTGATCTTGAGCCCATAGTGCTAACCTAGTCATAATTAAATATAAAATCTCATCAATAATGAGCAATTAAAGGTTCCCAGACCAAGTCCTAGTCCCCAAGACCTTGAATTCTACCAAAACGGGTAGTAGATTCGTTCCCGAGCCTTAAGGTTTGAAACCCCGACCTTAAAACCTTTGCTGGCTCAAAAGAACCAAGCGGGCCGCGACACGCCCCCAAGGGCAGCGATGCACCTCCCAGACAAAAAGCCCCCTGCCTGGGTGCCAGAGGCGGGCCCCAATTTTCCCTTGAGGGTCGCAGTGCGCTATCAGGATAGAGCCCTATCTAGGCTATGGGGTTCGCTCAAGTCGCGGCGCCCAAGAACACGGCCGCAACTTGACCCTGCAAACCCAGTACCCCTGTTTTCCTCATCTCAAAACTCACCACAATTCACTTCCAAACAATCCAAAAAATCAAAACTAAAGTCCAATACAACATAATAACTCAAAACACTACCAAAAACCCAATCCCATAACCAAACTTTCAAACTTATAAAAAACCAAAACCTTAGAGAAAACCAACTAAAAATAGAGTTGTAAACCTCACCTCAGCTATGAATTGAATCCTTCAAGCTGCTGCAATTCAAATCTTAAACCCCAAACCTTAAATCCTCAAGCTTGAATCCTCTAGCTTTGCCCCAAAAATTAAACCGAGAGAGAGAGAGAGAATGATCGAGAGAGAAAGAGAGTGCCCTGTTTCATTCTACTAGGTTCTGCACTTAACCTCCCTTAGGCTAGAAAATGATCCTTTTACCCTTAGTCAATTCTAGATCCTTTGATGCCCCAAGGGCAAACTTGTCATTTGCCACCTACTCCGTTAATCATAATTAATGCCTCACAATTCCCGTCACTTCTAGTATCCTCAAATAATTACCAACTAATTTCCCATTACCCGCTCAATCCCGGTAATGTACTAAGTACCAAAT
This sequence comes from Humulus lupulus, assembly GCF_963169125.1. Lineage (NCBI taxonomy): Eukaryota > Viridiplantae > Streptophyta > Magnoliopsida > Rosales > Cannabaceae > Humulus > Humulus lupulus. The sequence goes on along the minus strand of NC_084794.1, from coordinate 79,213,924 downwards.
TACCCCTGGGCTCACCCCGAGCCTAGTATTTGACCTCGTTATGACTAAACTGCTAACTTGCTTCCTAGGATCGTCTCATGTCGAATAGCTAAATATATCCACATCATAATGTGATCTCACCCATATATCACATACATGCACATAAATACACAAATATGCCATCATCGGGCAAAAATTACAAAAATGCCCTTTTTGTAAGAAACGACCCCATATACATGAAATTACAGTCATATAATAATACAACACACATAATCATCCATATAATCACATAATAACACATTAAACCAATTATTCCCCTCCTGGCCCCCTTATCAAGGCACTAAGCCATATCAGGGAATTTGGGATATTACATAAACCCACAAAAATCTTCACACAAGGCTCTAATTTATAAGTCTCAAGCACTTCTGTGCATGTTTCTTAGGTTGTGTCCGTGCTTTTTTTTTTTTTTTGTCTTAAGTAAAAACTTGAAATATGTAGACTTTCAATGCCAATTCGATGGTTCCATCAAAACTTGATTTTGAAAATCAAAATCGATGTAAATTAATGGTTCCATCAAAACTTGATTTTGGAAGTCAAAATCAATGCTAATTCAATGGTGCAAGCAAAATTATATGACAATTTTGATGCAATTCGATGGGCAAGCAAATCTTAGTTTTAGAGACAATTTTGATGCAAATGATGCAAAATCGATACCAATTTGATGCAAGCAAATTCTTGAAAATAAAATTAAGAAATTACAAATAAAACCATATAAAAAATTTTATGGGGCTTTGAAAGTAGGCCAAACAATGTTTTTGGGGCCTTAAACTAGGTTGTGGGGTTCCACCTAACTACGAGTGTAGATCTTTGAATGAGCTTTAGTTTCATAATTCGTGGGTTCCGTGGTTCAACTTGAGTAAAAGTTATAGCCATTAAAATGGGTCTAAGCATGAACGCTTATCAAAACACTCTATAAATTCCTAGGCATGCGAATCAAGTTTTGTTTATAGCATCATGATATCGCCCAATAAACTCCTAAGCGGTCGCAGTAGTAAATGGGCTATGTCGTATCCATAGAGAGGCAAACACAACTAAAGATTAGATTAGTAAATAAAAGATAAAAATAAAGTAGAATTGAAGAGATGGATTTTGTGAAATTAAAATGATAGTTTAGAGAAAGTGATCAGATAAAGAGCATGGCAAGATAGAGATGCAGTGCTATAAATCCTACTATAATATTGATATTAATTCAAAACACAATTGCAATTCTACACCATTAATTGCAACTGGAAGATGTATATGTTAAAAGCACGAATTAATTAATCTATATTAAATTGAATCTAACTCCTAATTTCATAGCATATCATATTATATATCCAAGAGCGATAAAATACAACTGGAAGAATGCAGTAAAAGACATACAATAGAACAAATATACTAAAATAAATTAACAATCTAAGTTACATAAGAAAAATATGATTGAACTTATGTAAAAGATGCTAAATAATTTTTGAAAAGAAATTAGAAGATGAGAAACAAAATAATTAATGAGATATGAAGATGAAACATAAGAAGAATCAATATCACTATTGAGAATGAGAAGTACAACAACTACACTTTAACCTCCCCAATATTTCTAAAATAGTTCACTCATTTTTGTCACCTAAAACAAGCAAAACTAAGCTAGAAATAAGAAAAGAAACAAAATAACAAAGTGTCTTTTTCCACTCTAAAATCTGATGATTTTTCCCTACATTTGCTCTTTATTTATAGTGAAAATAGGACCCAAAATGTGTAAAATTGTGTATAAAATAGTGGGAAAGTGGCTACAAAAACTGATGGAAGTGGGACAAGTGGTGTTGGGTCGTGGGGGACAACTGGGCGACGTGACAGCCCTTGGTTGGCTCGACTTCAGGCGTGGCAGGCGCGCGTCAAGTGCGTGGCAATGGTGGCAAGCGCATGGGACCGTTTTAGGCGAGTGGGGCCTGCTGCGTCAGTAGGTGGCAACGCGTCAGGCGTGTGGCTTGGCTTGGGACACGTGTCATGCACTAGTGGCCTAGGCTGGGCTGGGCTCAGCGCAGCCCAACTCAGCGAACCAGAGGATGCCATGTGTCGGTTGTTGGTGGCAGGTTTTGTTTGGGCTGGGCTCGAATTTGGGCTTGATTTGTATTCAAAAATGCTACTTTTTTGTATGATTTCTTCAATTATAATTCTTTATGTTTATTTGTGTCAAAATATATTTTATTTCCTGAAAGTCAAACACAAATTAAATTAAAAATAATATTTTCAAATATAAAATATATTACAATAAATCCATGAATATATTAATTAAAACATAATTAATTTTAAACTTTAAAACTAATAAAATGATATTTTTGAGCACTAATCACATCAAAATTGGCATCGTTTTTGCATTGAAATTATCTTCTAAAATTGAGTTTTTCTAGCTCTATTAATTTGGCATTGTTTTTGTTTTGAAGTTATCTTCCAAAATCATGCTTTGCTTGCGCCATTTATTTTCCATTGCTTCGAATTATTTTTGCTTCGAAATTATCTTCAAAAAACAAGCTTTGCTGTCACTATTGATTCTTACACTGTTTTATGAAGTTTTTTATGCACCATCGACGTTGCATTGAAATTATCTTCTAAAATCAAGTTTTGTTAGCACCATTTATTTTATATCAAAATTATATTTCAAAATTAATTTATGTTAGCACTATCGATTTGTATCATTTTTTTTATTCAAAGTTCAATAAATTTTATATTTACAAATGTTAATTTAAAAAAAAAAACTAAAAAAATATCATGTATAAAAGATCTTGAATTTTCTACTTTAATAGTGCTCAGGATGGGATTTCCGTATTTTTAATGATATCAATCTCTGAGTTTTTAAATGAAGTTCTTGATTGAATGCAATAGCAGTTTGTGAGGGCGGTGGTCGAGAAACTTTTGTCCAAATTTAACTTCAGTAAACTTGCCATATTTGATAAAGGAAAATTATTGGGTAGTGATTGTTTTTAATCACTACCTATAAGTACTTTTTGTATTTTCGGTATATGGATAAGTTTCAACTGTTTTTTTTACATGACGGTATATAATGTAGTGAAAGGGAACTTCCTACAAATTTTCAAGAATTTTTGAATAATTTAGAATGTCGAAATTAAAGTTCAAATAGTCTGTTGTACACCCGTATAAATATTGAATGAATCATGGGTGTAATAAACTATTTGAATTCTAATTTCGACATCCTAAATTATGTTGGGAAAACTTATATAGGATCTTGTTTATTTTCATGTAGCTCATATATAAAACAAATTAATATAAGAAAACCTAAAACATGTTTCTAAAATTGAATTCAAACAGAAATAATGATAAGAATACTTACATTATGTTATATTATTTTACAATATAATGTTTTAGATTAAATAAATGTGACAAAGAGTGTCACATATTGTAACACATAAGAGAAAATTACAATATTAAAATATATGTGACACGTTTAGTATTACAAATTCAGCTACAAATTTGTAAGTTCCAAATATTGCCCTTTATTGTGTAAATTTGTTGTTACACAATATTGAGATGAATTTCTTAAAGCCATATGTGATGTGAAATGGTTGTTAGAGATATGATTTTAACCACAATAATGAGTTTTGGAGGATACAAAATCAATTGGGAGGGTGTTGGAACCGTTTGGAAAAACAACAAAATTTAGTGTCCTGAAAATGGTCAGTGGCCGCGGCCTATGGGATAGAGAGCAGTGGCTGCGGCCACTGATGTCCCTGGTCGTGGCCACAGGTGTTTTTTTCACCATTTTTTTAGTTTTTTCCAATTTTGTTGAACGGCTCCAAAAACGCAAATAACTCCCAAATCTCACTTTGAATTTCATAAACATCCAATTAATCATTGGTAACGACCATGGAGGTTGGTGGAATTTGAAATTCAAGGTGTCTCTAAACTCTATAAATAGGAGCCTATTGCTCACTTGAAAGAAAAAAATTATCTATCCACTAGAGCACTTGGCTAGGAACACCTAGAGGCTTGATTATTCCATAAATCATTTTCAAAATCTGTGAGAGATCCCTTAGTGCTTGAGTTAGGGGGAAATAAGCTTTTGGACAAAGGTTTCAAACCTTGTTCAAGTTGGTGATCCCCAACACTCCTCACTTTGGTAGTGTGAGTGATAGTTGTTTATCTTTTGTTTCTTGTTATTCTCTTTTACTCTACTGCTTTTCATCTTCATATTCTTCTTCTCCATTTACTTATATTTCTAGTTTAGAGGTGTAATATTTTCTTTTCTTTTGTTACAAACACTTTTGCTTTATTTTTGTCTTTTGCTTAGAGTTGTATTTCATCATTCTCTTCTTCTAATCCTTCTCTCATTTATTTGTATTTTCAATTATAGAGTTGTAACACTATTTAATCAGTTTAAAGTTTATTTGTAATATTTTGTCTAGAGTTGTATTTTCTTACCAATTTCCATTGAGGCAAATATATATTTTCCTAACATTCAAAAGCTTATTTCTTTGTTTGTTTCAATGGAAGGTGAGACCATCAAGATTATGAATCAAGACCTAGTGAGGTTGGATATGTTTGATGGGTCCAGTTTCACTAGATGGCAAGACAAGGTGAGATTCCTTTTGACCACCCTCAAAATCGCCTACATTCTAGAGTCCACTCAAGAACCTCTCCCAACACCATCCGACAAGGACACTCCCGAGGAGGTGGAGAAAAGAAGGAAGAGGGAGGAGGACAATCTCATGTGTAGGTTCATATCCTCAACGCCCTTTCTGATAGGGACGCACTTGAGACAAAGTTCAAGGCAGAAGAGGAAGGTACCAAAAAGCTTTTGATATCTCAATATTTTGATTTCAAATTTTTTGGTGATAAACCTATTCTTCCTCAAATACGTGAATTGCAAATAATTGTTAACAAATTGAAAGTGTTAAAGATTGAGCTTCCCGAGGCCTTTCAAGTTGGTGCTATAATGGCTAAATTACCACAAACTTGGAAGAGCTATAGGAAAAGAATCCTTCGTAAAAATGAGGATTATTCTTTGGAGGAAATCCAAGAACATATTCGAATCAAGGAGAAATCGATATGTAGAGATAAACTTGTGGAGGGGTCTAATGGAGAGACTTCCCAAAATGAGTAGAAACTTAGTAAGTGGTGATTTTCTTGGCAAGCCCGGCATTAAAGCCATTTTTGAGTCCGGTAAACTTATTCTTACCAAATCAAATGTATTTTTGGGAAAGGGGTACTCTTGTGAGGGTATGGTTAAATTGTGCACCAATGATGTAACTTTCAATGTTATCAATAAAATGCTAATTCCACCTATATAGTTGAGTATGATTCTTTATTTTTGTGGCATCTTAGACTATCTCATATAGGTTTTCCAACCATGAAAAGAGTAGTAAAATGTGGTATGATTGCATGAAATATTAAAAACTATGGTAAATGTGAAATAGGTGTTAAGGCAAAAATGATTAAGAAATCATTTCCTAGTGTAGAAAGATCATCTAATTTACTAGATTTAATCCATAGTGATCATTGTGAATTAAATGGTGTTTTAAATAGAGGTGGTAAAATGTATTTTCTTACTTTTATATATGATTTCAGTAGATATACCTATGTGTTTCTTTTAAAGCATATGTATGAAACTTTTGATGCTTTTAAATTATATAAATTAGAAGTTGAAAATCAACTAAATAAAAAGATTAAGGTGCTAAGAAGTGCTAGAGGAGGAGAGTACTTCTCTAATGAATTCCATATATTTTGTGAAGAAAATGGTATAATTCATGAGTGCATTGCACCTTATACACCACAACAAAATGGTGTTGCCGAAAGGAAAAATAGGACTTATCTAGAGATGATAAATTCTATGTTGGTGTTTTCTAAGTTGAATTTCAACTTATGGGGTGAATGTAACGCCCTACTACCTTAGAGTCGTTTCTAAGTGGGTTTAAAATGTGCAATTAACTCGCTAAACGAGGTTTTTAAAACAAAAGTATAATTAAACAAAAAGTCAAGGCAGTAATCTTTAAAGTACTCTATTTCATTAAAAGTTCAAGAGTTTTACATATGGGATCCCAAAACGAGGTTTGCAAAATATTTATAGTTCAAAACAGATTTACAAATGACTAATTATCGAAACATAGTTTAATACAGCCATTTCTCAAAATGCCCCCAACCAAAGCAGTTGGGCAGGCCAAACATGTACGTGCCGCCCCCACGCTCTCCGTACTCATGGCTGGTTGACTTTCTCTTTGCCTTTACCTGCAACACAGAGCACCCGTGAGCCGAAGCCCAGCAAGAAAACTCATACAGAGCATAACATAAACATATTATATAATCAACATGTTAGGCAATCCACAGACTAAACAGACAGCCCATAAGATTTTAACACATATACGACCATGCCGTCCCAGAAGCATTACCAAAGCCTGGGTTCTCGGTCCATACCGTAAGGATATCCCATGTATCCATTGTGGTCTCACCCTAACCACAAGCACTCCATGTGCTAAGTGATATTCCCGGCCCCACTGCCGTTCTCGGCCTTCGCCGTTCTCGGCCTTCGCCGTTCTCGGCCCTTCGTCGTTCCCGGCTCCTTTGCCATTCATTCTACTATCACCACATATAGCATTCGCAAACAAAAATCAAACATATAATAATTCATTTAAAGCTACATCCTAGCAATAACACAATTTAGGGTCGTGCCCTGCAACAACACTATGGGCCCATGCCCTGCTCTACGGGTGTTACAGTTTTCTTACCTGTATCCCGAGCTTTCCGATGCACCAAAGTCACAAGCACTGTCCTCTATCACGAGCCTCTCTGAAATCCTAGTCACAACTAACAAATCCCAAAACCACTTCTCGGAACCAATCCCGTACTCTCGGGACCTCTAATTCCCTAAAACAATGTATCAGAACCATCCCCCGAGCCCCCGGGCAAAAGCCCTAAAAATGCAATATTTGGCTGTCAAAAATAGCCTAGGGCCGCGGCACTCCCATCAAGGGCCGCGGCACCCAGAGGCTTTTCCCTCATCCTGATGCAAGCTTGCGCCGCGGCACCAAAGAACGGGCCGCGACGCTCCTATGCGAACCCAGATTTCTGGGTTTTCCCCTGCATTTTTCCCGAGCCAAAACAACTCCAATTCAACCCAAACAAGTACCTAAGCCCCAAAATCAATTTAAAACCCCACATGAACCCTTTAACAACCTATAAACATAAAAAACAAACTCAATTGCACAATCACACTCAAAATTCACTCTTGAGTTTCAAATTTCAGAAACTCAAACCATGGCTTCTAAGACCTAAACCAGAGCTTGAAAAATATAATCCATGCCTCTAAAATCTCAAACCATACCAGATACGAAAAGTCAAAGGTGACAAAAAATCTTACCTCAATCAATAAATCAGCTTGAACTTCCTCCAATCCCAGCTTTAAACCAACTCCTCTTGATTATCAAGCTGAATTCTCATAACAAACCAGCCATAACTATCCTTCAATTTTCATTCTTTCTTTCTTAAATGAAGCTTAAAACTCAGTAAAATAGGGACAATTCTTACCTCAGAACAATCTTGATTGCCTTAACCACCTTGATTCTCCTCCTAGTTCTCCCAACTTCAGCCCCCTTCTTCCTTTCCTCTTCTCTTCTAGTTTTCTTCCAATTTTCAGCATAAACAAAACATGCTCAAGTGTTAACACGTAAATCCTCTTTTCCCTCAGCTGAAGTCTATCTAAACCTTTGCCAAAAGTCCATTTTACCCCTCATAGATATCCTTTCCTAACTAAACCTCAAGGCTCTTTTTTGTCATTTCATCTATTTTACTATTCTACCATTTTCCCATCACAACTTGTTACTCTTAGCAGTTACTAATGGTTACTCAGGTTACTCAATCACCAGTAACCATTAACCACTAATTCTCAACTCAACTTACGAAATTCCCAAAGTACCCCTAGGTTCCTCCCGAGCCAGGTATAAAATCCCGTTGTGACCTTTAAGTTAACTAGCTCCCTAGGACCGTCTTGGCACGTGCATCACATAATATCACCACACTCACGTGGCACAAATCACATAACACAACTATCACATTTATGCCCTCAGCGAGCTAAAATTACCAATTTACCCCTAACATACAAACGGGGTCCACATGCATATTTATGACACTAAACATGCATTCTAATCACATATTCATTCAAATTCACATATATTATCATGTTAATCCACTTATTGCCCTCCAGGCATGCTAATCAAGGTCCTAAACCTTATTAGCAATTTGGGGTGTTACAGTGAAGCATTATTAACTGCTTGTCACATTCTTAATTGAATACTAATGAAGAAAAATGATATATCTCCATATGAGTTATGGAAAGGAAGAAAACCCAACATAGGGTACTTCAAAGTGTGGGGGTGTCTTGCATATTGCAAAAAAAAAAAAAAAATGAACCTAATAGAACAAAGTTAATTTCAAGAGCCATAAAGTGTGCTTTTTTTGGTTATGCTAACAATAGTAAAGCTTATAGGCCATTAGACTTAGAGTCTAATATTGTGATTGAATCTAGAGAATTTGAATTTTTTGAGAACATGTTATGTGACAACAATTCTCAAGCTTCAACATCTTTAAAGGAGAATTTGTTATATGAGAACAATTCTCAAGGTTCTACATCCAAAATTGATTCTCAAGAGGAGAATTCTCAAAAGAATGTAAAGCAACCCTTTGAACTTAGAAGAAGTCAAAGGATAAAAAATAATGAGAAAAGTCTAGTAGTGGATGAGATAGATTCTCAACGAATTTCATTCTACATGGTAGAAGGAAATAGAGAGGAAGTCATTAGGAAAATTCCTATTGTACTTCTCGTTGAAGATGATCCTAAGATTTATATAGAAGCTATGCAATCAAGAGATAGTGCATTTTGGATGAAGCCATCAATGATGAGATGGATTCCATTCTTTCCAACAACACTTGGGAATTGGTAGATCTCCCACCGGGGTGCCAATTGGGTGTAAGTGAGTATTTAGGAGAAAATACCATACTAATGGCACTATCTAAACCTTTAAAGCTATATTAGTAGCTAAAGGGTTTAGGAAAAAAGAGGGTATCAATTATTTCGATACCTATGCACCTGTTGCAAGAACAAATTCTATAAGAATTTTTTTCGCTTTAGCTTCTATACACAACTTGTATGTTCATCAAATGGATGTCGAAATGACATTCCTTAATGGTGACCTCAATGAGGAGGTGTATATGGAATAACCCGAAGGGTTTGTCCTACCAAAATATGAACATAAAGTTTGTAAACTTGTAAAATCCTTATATGGATTGAAACAAGCTCCTAAGCAATGGCATGAGAAATTTGATCAAGCCACCATGCCTAATGGGTTTAGACATAACAATGGAGACAAGTGTTTGTATTCCAAAACTTGTAAGGGATATGTGATCATTGTTTGCTTATATGTGGATGACATGCTTATTCTAAGTGATAGCATGAAAGGGATAGAAGAAATAAAGAGGTTTCTATCATCAACCTTCAAGACGAAAGATCTTGGAGAAGTTGACACCATACTTTGTATCAAAGTAAAGAAACATAGTGGGGGTTTTGCGTTAGGGAAAGCCCACTACGTTGAGAAAGTATTGAACAAATTTAACCATCTCAAGGTTAAAGATTCCAATACTCCATTCGATCATAGTGTAAAACTAGAGAAGAATGAAGGAAGAGCGGTGGCTCAATTGGAGTACGCTAATGCTATAGGGAGTCTAATGTACGCTGCCCAATGTATTAGACCTGATATAGCATTTGCGGTGAGTAAACTTAGTAGGTTTATAAGTAATCCAAGTGTGGATCACTGGAAGGCGATTGGAAGAGTCCTAGGTTATCTCAAGAAAACCAAAGGACTATGCCTTCACTACTTCAAATTTCCTTCAATCTTAGAAGGATATACAGATGCAAGTTGGATATCCAATCTTGGGGACAACTTGTCCACAACTGGTTGGGTATTTACACTTGGTGGGCGTGCAATTTCTTGGGGTTCCAAGAAACAAACATGTATATCTCATTCCACTATGGAAGTAGAGTTTATAGCTCTAGCTGCTACCGGCAAAGAGGTTGAATGGTTAAGAGATCTGTTGATAGATGTGGATGCTCAAAATTCCGTACTTGTGAAAGGTCCAAAGCACACACTAAGGTCCCCTAAACGCCTAAATACATGCTTGTGCCACAAGGCCCTTGGGCCACCATCTTCTCTCAAGGAGGCAAGCAATGCTATTCTCGATGTGCCTAGCACCCATGCACCTAGCGAGGCCACGCCTCGTGCAAGTGCCTCTCGCGAGACCCACCTCGCGACTGCCTCCACTCGGCTCACCTAGCAAGGCCACGGCTCGCAGACCAGACAGCGCCCCGCGTCACACGCATCAGCCCCTTGCAAGACCCATCTCGCGACTGCCTCCACTCGGCGCACCTAGCGAGGCCATGGCTCGCACACCAGACAGCACCCCGCGTCACATGCATCAGCCCCTCGCGAGACCCATCTCACGACTGACTCCACTCGGCGCACCTGGCGAGGGCACGACTCACACATCGGGCAGCGCCCTGCATCACACGCATCAGCCCTTAGCGAGACCCATCTCGCAATTGCCTCCCCTCGAGTGGGATTCGCGCACGCAGGGCCTCGTGACACACCGCGTCACCAGGGCCTCGCGAGAGGCGTCTCACGCCATCAGTGCCGCGCCACCAGGGCCTCGCAAGAAGCGTCTCACGCTATCAGTGCTGCGCCACCAGGGCCTCGCGAGGGGTCGTCTCATGCACCTATCACCCACGTCTCGTGGGTGGCCCTGAGGTGCTTTGGGCGCCTTACGCCAAGGACCCAAGAGCTCCATTTCGCGCCACGACCCCTGCATGCACCGGGTGTCTCGCACCCTACACCTGAAGAGGGTGTCTCCTATGAAGACCTATGGAGACCCTAGCATTTACAAGTAAAATCCACAGTATAATTCAAAAGGATCGTACCGGTACGATCTTGTATGGGGTATGACCCATAAGACCCCGTATGTCTGATCCGAATACTCATGCCAGACAAGTAATGGGAGTACTAGAAGAGGGGACATGGCCTGTATGCTTCTAACCAGATGTCAGAGTTGACACCACCACCAACACCACTACGCCTGGAGCCACTCCTCTGACATGTGTACTAAATAAGTAGTGGAGACATCCCCATAGAACCTGACCATGTACTGGAACCAACACCACTACCCCTGAGACCACTATCCTGACAATGTACTTGTGTACCATCTGGTCCCCTGGACCACAATGTATCAGAGGCCATTAGAGCCCACTATAAAGGGAACCCCACTTCCACATGGAAGGGGGTTGGAAAAAACATTGTAGCTGGATACACAGGAGAAATACAAGTTCTTTTCCCCATTTTTCTTCTACAACTATTTTCTAAGTTTATGTTTAGATTTTTGAAGTTCTTCATTCATAAGCACTACACTTTGATTTTTCTAACTTGACATAGTTGACGAGTTCTCACTGTCAACAATAGAGATACCCCTAATCAAAGAGAATGTATCCACTATATCGATACATTGTGATAGCCAAGCAACATTGGCTAGAGCATACAATGGAGTGTATAATGGGAAGTCTAGACACATTAGTCTAAGACATGGATATGTTAGAGAATTGATTCAAAGAGGAGTCATCTCAATATCCTATGTGAGAACAAGTGAAAATCTAGTGGATCCTTTCACTAAGCCACTAACAAGGGATTTAGTGGCTACATCATCTTGAGGGATGGGACTTAAACTCCCTAAAGAGATTCACGATTGATGGTAACCTATCTTAACAGTAGTTATTCAACTAGTGTTAGGTTCAATAGGTAACAACAAGTCAATCAAGTGAATATTAGTTGTACTCAAAACAAGTCCCATTTGAGATGTTGAGTACTTGTGAGTTACCAAGTTGAGGGTTAAAACCAAAAGGTTTTTAATAGACTTCAATCTTATGAAGACAAGTACTTTTGGTAACAAAATACTGTAAGAATTCTACCTATATGGACCTAGGGTGGTGCCGCCTCTCATGAGAATTGGGAGTATTCTCAAGAATGTCCATGAATGGAAAGTGCACATGGCCATTAACGGTGCAAAGCGAGACATAGAGGTCTCAAGTGAACATCGCAAAGGTGTGTGTGCTATCACTGATTTGTTATCTTGAAAAGATGGTTCAATGCCTAGTGCAACCAAATTTTCGACAAATTTTGTGATAATTACACTATAGTAAAGTTCAAGTTGAAAAAAAATTATTTTATGCACCAATGCAATGACTCCTATAAGAGAGAGTTCTTATTTAATCAAGTGGGGGGATATGTTATATTTAAAAATATAATGATTGATTAAACAAGTGTTACAATCTATAACTATTTAATCTAGTGGGGGAATGCTATATTATTTTATAATATAATGTTTTAGATTAAATAAATGTGACAAATAGTGTCACATATTGTAACATATAATAGAGAGTTACAATATTTAGATATATGAGAAATATCCAAATATGTGACATATTTGGTGTTACAAATTCAGCTACAAATTTGTAACTTCCAAACATTGCCCTTTATTGTGTAAATTTGTTGTTACACAATATTGAGATGAGTTTCTTAAAGCCATATGTGAAATAGTTGTTAGAGATATGATGTTAACCCCAATAATGAGTTTTGGAAGTTACAAAATCAATTGGGAGGGTGTTGGAACCGTTTGGAAAAATAGCACAATTTAGTGTGTCGAAAATGGTCAGTGTCGCGGCCATAGAATGTTGGTGGCCGTGGCCTATGGGACAGAGAGCAGTGGTCGTGGCCACTAATGTCCCTGGCCGCGGCCACAGGTGTTTTTCTAACCATTTTTTTAGTTTTTTCCATATTTGTTGAACAGCTCCAAAAACCCAAATAACTCACAAATCTCACGTTTAATTCCATGAACATCCAATTAATCATTGGTAATAGCCATAGGGGTTGGTTGAATTTAAAATTCAAATGGTGTCTCTAAATTTTATAAATAGGAGCCCTATTGCTCACTTGAAAGACACAATTTTTCTATCCACTAGAGCACTTGGATAGAAACACCTAGAGGCTTGATTATTCCAGAAAGCATTTTCAAAATCTATGAGAGATCCCTTAGTGCTTGAGTTAGGGGGAAATAAGCTTTTGGACAAAGGTTTCAAAACTTGTCCAAGTTGGTGATCCCAACACTCTTCACTTTGGTAGTGTGAGTGAGAGTTGTTTATCTTTTGTTTCTTGTTGTTCTCTTTTACTCTACTGCTTTTCATCATCATATTCTTCTTCTCCATTTACTTGAATTTCTTGTTTAGATTTGTAATTTTTTTCTTTTCTTTTATTACAAACACTTTTTCTTTATTTGTATCTTTTGCTTAGAATTGTATTTCATCATTCTCTTCTTCTAATCCTTCTCTCATTTATTTGTATATTCAGTTATAGAGTTATAACACTATTTAATCAATCTAAAGTTTATTTGTAATATTTTTTCAAGAGTTGTATTTTCTTACCAATTTCCATTGAGGAAAATATATATTTTCCTAACACATTATACGCAGCAGAATGATAGAGTTCATCCTTCAGTTTCTCTAACACTTATATCATTTCTGTCGCAAAGTATTACCGAGAAACTGAACCATTCTTCAATTTTCTTCACAACCTTCCAAAGTATCCTTAGAATCACTTAGACTAGGGTGGGAAATTCTCAACAAATGTGATAGATACAGAGAGAAGAAGAATAGAAGAGAAAAATTGAGGCTCAAAACCCTAATAGATCTTCTGATCTTCTCAAAAACTTGTGTTTCAAAATCTGATTTCAACTCTCACTTAGCATTCCTTTTATATGCTCAATTACATCATTTATTTAACTAAAAAATTAATAACATAATAGCAAATTAAAAGCCCTAGGTTGAAATTATCATGGGCTTTAGGCCCGTGAAATTTCCCATTCAATTATAAGCCCGTTGGACTTAAAATCAAGACCTGTATTATAATCTATTGATTTAATTAATTAAATAATTATTCAAATCCTTTATAAAATTAATTATTTATAATTTTGACCTTGATTTAAACTTATTTATTAATTTAGATACCAATTTATCTTAATTAAAAAATCTTCCCTAATTTCTCTTTTCTTCTCTAAATTGTATTACTTTGTGAAACTATCCAAAATTGACCTAGTCAACTTTGATAATTCTAATTGATAATTAAATAATTTAATTGAGACTATCTAGATGATTGTATCCAAGGTACAGTGGCGACCATGGGCCTATAAAATCAAGCTCCAATAAGTTATTAATTCCTCGTGACTCCACTAAAGACTCAGAATTGCACTCTTGAATTCATAGAACGCTCTATAAGCAATATAGATACATTATTAATTATCCATTGTTACAACCATAATTGTCACTCAATCCTCTATAGACGGTCTACAATGAGATGAGACTAAAATATCGTTTTATCCCTCGTTGTATTTTATCCTTAAAACACTTAGTTCATTGTAAATGATATTTCAGTAAACTAATATTAATTACTGAAATGAGATCTCTATCATTTAGTACCTTGCACCAAACTAAAAGGAAGCCATCGTTTCACTTCTTCATCAAAATCTATTGATGTTCATATCTATGATTAACACTCCCACTCAATCATACTACCAAGTTCCCAAGATGTAAGTATGGGCTAGTCCGTAGGGTAAGCTTGTAACGAACAAGTCGAAGAACTCAAATAATACAATCATATATAATACTAACTACTCAGAATTGAGATTGAATTGACCTATGGTCAACTATATGATATGACTAGAATAGATAATGATGGTATGTTTACTTATCCTATCTAATGTCAACATCGGTCCAGTCCGATGTAACAAATACATCCGATCTTATCTACTTTGCTAATGTTCTGGAAAGAACATAACACAGTGATGTATAAGTAGATCATATCATAGATTGGCAAGTCAGTGTAAATCCTGTGCATTGACTAATCTTAGGACTAACTTATTTTGAACATATGATCATATTTATATTCCACTGTGATTACGTCACTATAAATATGATTAGCTATATGCTCGAGATTTAATAGAAGTTAATATTAAACAAATAATCATGAAAATAAAACATGTGAGCAAAGTGATTGACCACGTCAAAAAATAATTTCTATTCTTTTATTGATAATAAAATAAGATTACAAAGAAATTGAGTTTTAATTAGGGCATAAAACCCCAACAAACTCCCACTTGCACTAATTGGAACTGATGCCTTAATTCTAATAATCCCATTTCTTTGATATGCTTATCAAATGTAGCTTCTGGCAGTGTATTCATAAACGGATCTGCAAGATTATCTTCAGATGCATTCTTCGTATCCTTCACATCTCCCCTGGCCACATATTCTCGAATTATGTGATACTTTCTTTCTATATGCTTACTCCTCTTGTGACTACGAGGTTCTTTCGAGTTGGCTATCGCTCATGTGTTTTCACAAAAAAACACAAGCAGTTTATCCATTTCTGAAATAACACCAAGATCTGAATAGAACTTCTTTAGCTAGACTATTTCCTTAGCTGCTTCTGACGCAGCTATGTACTCAGCCTTTATGGTGGAATTTGAGATCGCAGACTACTTTACACTTCTCCATATCACAGCTCCACCCCCAAGAGTAAACACCATTCTAGAAGTATACTTCCTATCATCGACATTAGTCTGAAAAATCTGAATCAGTGTAGCCTATAGGGTTCAGAATACAACCCTTGTAGACTAACAATTAATCCCTAATTTGCCTTAAATACTTCAGGATATGCTTAACTGCTATCCAATGTTCTGGTCATTGGTTTGACTGATACTCGCTCACTACTCCCACTGCATAGCAGATATTTGGTCTAGTACACAACATAGCATACATCAGACTTCCAATTGCAGATGCGTAAGGAACCTTTCTCATTGCATCTTCCTCTTCAGGAGTCTGTGGAGACTGCTTCTTTGAAAGACGAATTCCAAGGTGGGACGATAGACGTCCTTTCTTGGAATTTGTCATTGAGAAAAGTTCAAGCACTTTCTCAATGTAAGCTGCTTGAGGTAGAGTTAAGAGTCTGTTCTTTTTATCCCTAATTATCTGGATACCTAGAACATAACTTGCTTCACCCAAATCCTTCATCTAGAATTGAGTGCTCAACCATTTCTTCACATCTGATAATTTCTTAACATTGTTTCCAATGAGTAAGATATCATCTACATAAAGAACCAGGAATACCACTATTTGATTTGCCTTCAGTTGGTAAACACAAGGCTCATCAATATTTTTTTGAAAGTTGTAGGTTTTGATTATTTCATCAAACCTAAGGTTCCAGGAATGAGAACTTGCTTAATTCCATAAATGGACCTATTCAACTTGTACACTTTTCCTTCTTGTCCAGCTACTTTAAATCCTTTTGGATGATCCATATAAATGACTTCGTCAACCATTCCATTAAGAAAATCTATCTTGATGTCCATTTTCCATATCTCATAGTCGAGAGCGGCTGCTATGGATAGGAGGATGCGAATGGACTTAAGCATGGCTACCGAACTAAAAGTTTCCTCATAGTCTACGCCTTCTCTTTGGGTATAACCCTTTGCCACTAATCGAGCGTTATAAGTTTTGATATTTCCATCAACACCTCATTTCTTCTTGTAGATCCACTTGCACCCAATGACCCTAAAGTCACTAGGACCTTCCACAAGATCCCAGGCAGAATTTGAGTACATGGACTCCATTTCTTGTTTCATGGCATCGAGCCATTGTTCCTTTTTAGGGCTAGCCATTGCCTTTTTGAAAGACAACATATCATCGTCACCAGTGTCACCAACAACCATATTGGTTTTACCATCCAAACCATAGCAAACTAGGTTCCTAGAAACCCTCCCACTACGACGAGGCTCTGTGACTGTTTGCTTAGGAACATTGGTGTTTTCTTCATATAAATTGACTTGTGTCGGTTGGACATGATGGGAATTTCATCATCAACTCGCGTTGATGATGATGGAACATTGGTTGGAGTCAATTCTTCAACCATCTCCTCTTAAAACTACTTTGCTGGGTGGTTTAAAGTTTTGGACACAATCATTTTCCAGAAAAGTAGCATTCATAGAAGTAAAGACTTTCTTTTATGAATGACTATAGAAAATTCCACCCCGAGTACCTTTAGGATAGCCAATAAACATGCAAACTTCATTTTGCGATTCTAGATTTCCCTCCTTTTTCCTCAAGATGTGGGCGGGACACCCCCAAATTCTATAATGGTGTAAACTATGTTCACGACCATTCCAACGTTCTAAAGGTGTTTCGGGGATTGATTTGGAAGACACGACATTGAGAATGTCATTCACGATTTCAATTGCATGTCCCCAGAACAAAGTTGGTAGAGTTGAGTAACTAAGCGTGCATCTAACCATTTCCAATAAAGTTATTTTTGACGCGGTTCTTCGCCAACAGATAATTATACGAATAAACGGGATGGATTAGTGCTAAATAGTGAACCGTAATATGTAAATATTTATATTCCAAACTGACGAAATTAGTATGGTGGGAAGGTTATCACTTCTTTCCTTTTAGGTGGTTCAAAGGTTAAAATCCCTCTAGTCCACTAGTCAATATTATTGATATCTCTCGAGTATTCTTTACAGAGTATTTCTTTCCAATCAAAACGGCAACCCCTTGCAACGCCCAGGGCCTCCATATTTATAGGGAGAGAATATCTGGGTGTTGGTAAAGGGGGTCATCCCGTGCCCTTCTTACCCATCATGTCACCTCTGTGACACTTATGATTAATTCCTAAAACCTGACAATGAAGTGTGTCTAATCAATAGGTAAGGGGATAATGGGCCGCATGGCCCAAACCAGTCGTGGGGTGCCTGAACACGCACGTTTATGCTGCGTGTCCGAGAATTCAGGAAAGGAGTAGACACGTCATGTCTGATATGCGCACGTTTACATTGCGTGGTTGACTTCACAAATGGTCGGGGGTGCCAGATCTATGCCGCACCTCGAGCTTGATGTAGCGCCAGCTCGTGATATCCATACTACTGACCCGTTGCCTTCGAGTATACTTGCTAACTCTTTGATTAGCTCGGGCTAAAGAGGTGGAGACTCGTAACAGCAGCTCCGGGTAGACGTTTTCCATGTAGCGGATTGAATTATGCCCTTTTCCTGCTCGCTAATAACTCGTGGATATTTAGGGCATACAGTTATGTTCCAGTATTCCGCTACACCATTTTGTTGCAGAGTACCCAGGGCAGTAAGCTGTGATATAATCCCAAGTTCAATTAAATGATCTTGGAACTGCATATCCAAATATTCTCAACCCCTACCAGATTGCAAGACATTTAATGTTTTACCTAATTGGTTCTGAGCCATAGCTAAGAATTCCTGAAACTTTGAAAATGTTTCTCATTTCCTATGCATTAGGTAAAGACATGAGTGTAATGACCCAAATTTACTAATAAGGCTTAAGGCCTTGATTAGGGGGCCAGGATCGCAAATTTTGGAATTATGTGATATTTATGTGTATCATTATGTGATTATGTGAGTTATATCATAATATGACTTGATTATGTGATTAGGTGTATTAAATATGCATATGGGCCCATTTCTGATTAATTGGGCAATTTTCATAATTTTGCCCGTTTCGGGTATATTTGGCATATATGTGGTATATGTGTGGTTATTCATTATTACTTGGTTATGCTAGGGTTACTCATCACGAGACGATCCTAGGAGGCAAGCTAGTGGGAAAGTCACAATGGGATTCATACTTGACTCGAAGTGAGTCAAGGGGTATTTTGGGTATTTTGCACATTACTGGGATATTGGGTAATAGGAATAAATATTTGATGATAACTTGGGAGTTAGTGAGATCAGGGGGAAATTCTGGGAATTTTGACTATTTTACCCCCAGGGGCGTTTTCAGGACCCCGAGCATTAGGATTTTCTTGAGGTTACATAAGCTTGAAGTAACCTATTAGAATTATAAAAAGAACGTTTAGAACATTCTCTCTTCCTCCCATTCCCTTTTCGTCACCCGATCTCATTTTCGAAGGAAGCTTGAGTTTTAGGACTCGGATTAAAGCGAGGATCGAGGCATAGTGATTTTAGGGAAGATTATAAGCTTATTAGCTGGAGGATTTAGCAAGAAATGACATAATCTGAGGTAATCCAAGTTTTAAGTTCTTAATTTTTAAATTTTTTAAGCTTTAATTGGATTTTATGTTTCGATGAGTTCTTGGATGAATTAAAGCTTGAGTTTTATTGGTTTTGGGAGATTAGGATGTTTGGGAACTTTAATTTTGAGATTTGGATAGGTTAGGGTCGGATTTGGAGCTTTGAAGCTCGAAGAACATGAAGAGAGAAGCCCAGAAATTCGAAGTTCTGGTTTGGGCGCTGTAGCACTAGGTTGGTAGCGCTACAGCGCTAGGTGCTCTGTTTTGGGGGTTTTGGTTCTGCTTGTAGTGCTGTAGCGCCCATAGGTAGCCCTGTAGTGCTACACAGTCTTCAGAATGGGGTTTTTTGGTACTTTTTGGGGTTTTGACCCGAGGGCTCAGGGGATGATTTCACCACCCTGTTTGGTGGGATTGGAGGTCCTGAGAGCACGAATTGGTCCCGGGATTTGGGTTTTGGAACTTGAACTCATTGAAACACCATTTATGGTTGTGACTAGGTTATCGCTAGGGTCTTGGAAATAGAATCGTGCTTGAGGGTCGTTCATTGGTAATCTGTGCTTGGACCAAAGGTAAGAAAACGGAACCCAGTATGTGATGCATGTGATACATGAGATTAGGGCATGACTTGAATATTGAATATGGAATTGATTAGAGCTTAAGTCTCTGTAAATGTGCATGATTGTAATTATGCTAGTGATTGTTAAGTAATCATGTTGAATGCCCTACATTTGGATATTTGATATATGATGTATGCCTGGTTGCATTGCTTACTTGGGAGTGGCACTGACCTTTGAGTCAGAAATCGGCACAAGTCGTATGATATTGGCTTAAGAGTCAAGAACGACATTGATGTGTTCAACATTAAGCCGAAATGATTAGATCTAATCAACATAAGCATTGAATGAATCATCATGAGCATTAATGCTTGACCGACCACAAGTTCGATGAAAACTAAAAGCGATTGTCTAGTCTAAAGGCTAGTTACTTAAAGCCAGGGCCAAAAAGCTCAGGTGACTGCAACGTCACATGGCTATGGGTGCTGAGCCCAATTTTATGACTCACTCATTAGTCACTTATCTTATTAGGGTGCAGAGCCCAAAGTGTGACTCTTTAGTCACCTATCTAATTAGGATGCGAAGCCCAAAGTGTGACTGACTCATTTGATTAGGGCTACAAGCCCCAACATGATTATCAAAATCATAAAGTGTTATTCACTTATTTGATTAGGTTGTAGAGCCCAAGTGCGTGACTTAATTGTCACTTATTTTAGATGGACACATTAGTCATCTATTCTCATTATGACTTGATAGTCATCTATACAAAGGGCAGGGCCCACAACCATTATTTGGACTTATTTGCATGTATAAATAGGGCTATTATTGCTAGGCATGCCTATTATGATTTAGTAACATGTTATTACCTATTCATGAGCATATTGAGTTTTCTTGCTGAGCTTCGGCTCACGGGTGCTATGTGGCACTGGCAAAGGCAAAAGAAAGCTGGATCATCCTTGAGTTGGAGAGCTTAGGTGACGATGTGTACATATGCAGCTGTTCAACCGCCAGGCTGAGGGTCTAAAGAGGAACTAGGGATAAACCATATTTTGCCGCTTAGGTCGGCTGATTGTAAATATTTTATTGTAATTAACCTTTAAATTATATTTTTGGGATCCCAATGTATACAGTAAATGTTTTAGTGAAACGTTGTATCTTAACCAAAAAATTTAACCCTAAACCGTTAATCATACTTAGTTACACGATTATGACCAAATGACTCGATTAACAAGCTTAGCACTGTTTAAAATGCACACGTAACGGTCCCTGGGTAGTAGAGCGTTACAATGAGTGTCTAGAGTATTCATCAATGAAAGTGACAAAATAATCAAAACCACCCCTGGCTTGTACACTCAAAGGTCCACAAACATCTGAATGCACAAGTCCAAGTGGTTCTTTGGCCCTATCACCCTTTGAGAGAATGGATGCTTGGTCAGTTTGCCTTCTAGACAAGATTCACAGATTGGTAATTCCCCTAAGGTGGGTTCCCTCAAAGGCCCATCCTTTGTAAGTCTTTGAATTCTATCATAGCCAATGTGACCTAGTCTCAAATGCCATAAATACGTCATGTTGTCGTTATTGGTCTTTTGACGTTTATTGGTCTTAGGTTTATCTACTTTGAATAAATCATTGTTAAGAGCGAGGGGTTCGTTAGGTCGCAGAATATAAAGCTCATTTTCCTAACATGCAATACAAAATTGTGATCCATTGAAAGAAATAGATATATTAGAACTTGTGAAAGTCATAACAAATTGTTCTAATTGCAACATGGACACTAAAATTAAATTTCCAAAAAAAATCAGAATAAAAAATACATCATTTAAAATTAAAAATTTATTTCTGAACTTTAGATGAGCTCTTCCTCTAGCTTGGACCGCAATGAACACTCTGCTCCCAACTCTAATCTTTAAGCCGCCTTCGTCCACTTCCTTCCACGATTCAAGAAGCTGTAAAGAATTACAAACATGGTTGGTAGATCTAGAATCAATAATCCAAACAGATTTATCATTCTCTAAAACACATGTTTCTAAGATAAATGAACTATAATCATTACCTTTGTTTTTTGCTTCTAGAAACTTGGGGCAATCTTGTTTCCAATGCCCCTTATCTTTGCACTGAAAACACTTACCTTTACCTTTCTTGTTTTTCTTGTTCTTCCCCTTAGGAATTTGTGCATTTGGCTGTCATTTGTCTTTGTAGCCTTTGCAGGCTTGGGGTTGTTGTTTTGTCCACCTTTCCTCTTGTTTCCAGCTTTCAAAGATGAAGCTTGGTTAGCTTCAGCCTTAGCTAGATCAGCAACAGTAGTAGTAGTTGTCTTATTTTCTCCTCCCTTACTTGGTCCACCCATGAAAGACTCAAAAGTCTGAAGCTCGTTCATGAGTTGCATCAGACCATAGTTGAGTTTATTCAATTCATAGTTGGTGGTGAACGATAGGAAAGCTGGAGAAAGACTGTTCAGGATTAAGCCGACTTGAGTTTCCTCATCTATTATTGCTCCATGCAGTTCACCTTCCTAAAAGTAGTTTGTTATTTTTATCAGATGATCACGGACATGTTGAGAAGGGGACATTCGAGCATTGGCATATCTCTTGGTGGCCTCAAAATGAGTTTGCGCTGACATGGCACCAAACATGTCTTGGAGTTGATCCATGATTTTGTAGGCCGTCTCGATAGTTTCCATCTTTGTCTTGAGAGTGTCGATCATACTAGTCAACATGTAGTACCGCGCCTTGTTGTTAGCCATCTGCCAACGCTCATACTTATCCCTTACAGACTTGGGAGCTCCTTCAGCTGGAACTTCTGGGGATTCCTCAATTATGATGAACTCGGCGTTGTCACCAATCAACACAATGTTGATGTTTTGCTTCCACTTAAGGAAGTTTTCTCCAATGAGTTTCTCCATCTAAAGTTGGGAAAGGATGGGAGTAGACACATCCATACTAAAAACTACCAATTATCAATAAAATAGAAATCAATTACTTTTGCTCAATAAAATTTCTATTCACACAAAATTTCAAGAAATAGCGCAA
The DNA here is from genome assembly GCF_963169125.1 of Humulus lupulus. NCBI lineage: Eukaryota > Viridiplantae > Streptophyta > Magnoliopsida > Rosales > Cannabaceae > Humulus > Humulus lupulus. The sequence continues at coordinate 79,191,120 of NC_084794.1, read as the reverse complement.
CATATACCAAAAATATGTAAGATATGAAAATACCAAAAACAAGCATATCTCTATTTCTTTAGGTTTTTAACTAATCTATGATATCCTTGTTTCGGTTGGCGAGAATAAAAAATACCACTAGTTAAATAAAGTTGTAAACTTATTTAACAATGGACACCATCATTAACAACCTACTATTCGATCAAAATAATAAAACAAAATCTCTTATTTTATGAGCTAGACCCACGGTTTTGAAAATTATAGATTTAGTCCTAGTAGTCACCGTAGGGATGAGTCTAGTAGAATTTGACCTATAATTATCTATCTTTCGAAATCGAACCTTGTTAAAAATAACTAATAAACACCTTACGTAGGGGGACGAATCAAAATATCTCGAGGCCCCATCAAGCTATTGACCTTGTTAAATCAACGATGGAGATCAAATATAATTCTTAAATAAGCTCATTATAAAATTAAAAATAGTATTTTTATTATTAATTTTTGAAAATTAATGACTATGGTTCTTCAAAAAATTGTAAGATTAGAATTTTTAAAACCAAATTCCTATAATTTCCTATTAATTCTAATGTGTCACGTTGAAACAAATTCAATTAATTTGTTGCTAATCAATATTTAGGTTTAACTATTATAATGAACCTATACAATTAAGTCCAACTCAAGAAAATGAGCCTTAACAATTGGGCTTGCATGGAGGAAGGCTGGGTCCAGTATGTCGTTCCCACTACTAAGGCTCTCATACTTCCATACAAGGTCCAAAAGACAAGAATTTAAACCTTTGTTTTACTAATTGTTATTAATTGATTGGGCCCACTATAGTCATGCAAAGTGAATGGGCCTTCACAAATGGAACCACCCACAAGAGAGGAATTTAAACTTTACATTTTCTAATGGGCACAAATAAAACCTATCATTTTATGAATGTTTTATTTAGCAAAAATCTATACATCTAACAAACATATGGGACACTATATGCCACTACAAGAAAAAATGCTTTTAATAACACTGAAAATGTGTTATCAAAACATACCATAACACTTTTTGATGTGTTAAGACCGACTATGTTATCATAGGTCAGGGTACTTTATCATTGTTATACAGATGTGTTATTATACTGTCAACGATAACACAATTTCTGTGTTATTTTAATAAATAGATAAGTGTTTAATTATGTTATTTATAGTCGATTATATAACACATTTCAATACTTATAAATTTGTGTTATACTACACTTTAGTATAACATATTTTTTGTGTTATACTATACTTTAGTATAACACATTTTTTGTGTTATACTACACTTTAGTATAACACATTTTTTGTGTTATACTACACTTTAGTATAACACGTGTTTTATATTAGCTTAGAGAAACAAAATCTTTTTTTACTTACACAAAACTAGGAAAACAAATATAAAAGTTGAAGCCAAATAAGGTAACATAAATAGATTTTTATTAATTACTCAAATGTAATTACAATATTTAGTCTACTAGTTTAGGCTTAAGAAATCATATTACAACATAATTTATGCCCAATTCAGATTCCTTTATCACTAAATACAAAACAAGAAATGTATACAAAAATTAGTGAAATACATTCTTCCATTCTAAAGGCCTCAACTACAAATGTTGTCAAGAATTGCTCCAAAGAAATCATCTCAATATACCTGCACATTGTAAAAAAAAAATCCTTGTATTATTAAGAACAAAAGTTCTTGCCACCACAACAACAACAAACTTACAGTCTTTTCTTAAATGATACATTGAAAACTTCAAAAGAAGAAAATGGAAAAGTAAGATAAATACTTATCTGTTTTAGTTCAATAAAATAAGAGAGCTATCAAGAAAGAGCTAGGGAATTTTCAGATGAACAATAAAATAAGAGAGAATCAGTAGAGAATTTTTTCAGCGTATTTTGTTCTGTTTTTTAAAGCATTTTTTTAGAGTGTTTGTACATGGAGCAAGTCTCCCTTTGTGTAATTTTGTACTTGATACTCAAGAAAGAATAAAGTCTAATCAGCCATTATTTGGGGCTATTCTACCTTGGATGTAGGCTTTTAATTGAGTTGAACCAAGTAATGTGTTTGGTGTATTTTTTGTTTTAAAGTCTTATCATTTTTTATTCTATGTTTCTGCATTACTCTTTCTTGTTTTGCTGATTTCTCTTTCTTGTTTTGCTGTTCTTTAAGGGTGTAGGATTTACAACACATTTCTAAAAGATACTTGTTTAGTCCATATATGAATAGCAATAATCAGCACACATATCAGATCAGAGCCTAACAGAGCAAGAAAATTAAATAAATTAGACAACAAAATCTATATATACTACATGATACTTTTTAGCAGTTTTACCACTGAAGCTGATCATATAAACATAATCAAAGGTTATAGAACAAATGATACAAAGAAAAAACAGTGGTACAAAGCCATATCCAAATCAAAATAACTTAAATAACATTGCAAATCAGTTTTATAGTAGTGCATCTTACCCTAACAACCTCGTATAGTGAAGGGATCTGTCACATCTTTCCTATGACTAGCTGGAATTTCCTAATTCTCTAAAACATGAAAAATGGGCCGCATCAATCCATGATTATTTCTTAGTATTTATAGACACAAGATGATTAATAGCAAGCATGCCTCTTAATGAGACTACGGTATGTATCAAGATGAACTTTGCTCAAATCATTGACAATTTGATGAATCAAGATTCAAAAGTTCACAGTGAAGAAATTAGTATCATGCAAGTAAAAGTTAGAAATAAAATCAGTACGCGTGTATTAAAAAAGGAACAAGCAAATGATTAGAAAAGAATAAGATAATGATTATGTAAAAGCTTACTTGCTTCAGAAGCTCTGCATTAGATGAACAAGAATCCATTAAGTTGAAATTAAAATATGCCTGTTTTAAGTGGCATATTTTGGTTCTTTAGCAGTTGGTTTATATGGTAGTACATCATGTACCCCACTTTTTCTCTGCTTTTTCCCTGAAAGTTTAGGAGTTATTTTAATTTCAACTTAATGTTTTAAAAATTAGTTAGTTAATCAATAAAAAAACACAATAGAAGGTGATATACTTGTAGCGCTCACAGAAATGAAGTGCATCCTCCCCAACTGCTGCTCCACTAACAATTACTTTGGTACCGGAATCAGCAACTGCCTTTATAAGCTCCTCAACTTTAGCTTCTTCAGTTTTCGCATAATTTTCTAGCTACAAGATATTAAAAAAACTATGAGAACTACTTAAAGGCACATAATACATAAAAATGTCAAGGATAACATAACAAGCCAAGATATTAAGAAGCAATTTTATATCAACTGGAGCAAGAATAGAGCATAATAGTATTCTCACGATGGTGTCATTTGGCATTCCTGAGTCAGGAATACCCACCAATATCATGGGAAAGAATAGAATTGCAAGCCCAAAACTGTCCAGCAAGAAAAGCTTTTCTTTTTTTTAATTCATCATTCATTAAGGAGAAAATATGAACTAAACAACCAAAAGAACCTAGAAAAATGGATGCCACTAAACATTAATATGAGATGAAGGAAAATTTTGCACAATACATTAGTTACGTGGAGGATCAAAATTAGCCACAACAACAAAGGCATTGACAGACAGGCAACTGCAAGTGCATGCAAATAAAAAGCAAGAAATAAAGAAAATAAAACAGAAAATAACTGCTAAGGATATTGGCTACCTCGTGAATAAGCAAGCCAGAATAAGAAGAGAAACGTTCATATAATAGCAAGTAAAAAATATCCATTTCAGAATTTTACCTGGTCAAATATTTGCCCATCATTTGTTTCATGAATAACCATTATGGCACCTCCATAACGTTCAGCTTCTCTCAGGATATCTTCTTTTAGTCGAGCTTCCATTCTTTCCACTCTTTCACGATCAATGCCCTGAAAGAAGACATCCTAATTATACTTTTTCCAAAAATGAACAGAGACAGTTAGGGAAGAAGTATCCCCAAAAGTTGCAAGATAAAAAAAATAGTAGTGCTTCAATGAAGTGTTGTTGTAGTGTACATGGTCCTAACAAAAAACGGATCCTATGTAATTTTCCAACTCCATGGTTTTAAACAGGCAGGGGAAACATGAAAGGAAAGAACAACATCTCTCTGTCCATTGAAGCTAAATATTAAAAACAAGTGAGAAACATCAGTACTAAAATCCTTCATGATGATTTTAGAAATATTATTGATCAAAAAGCAAACTCTCGTTTAGAGCTTGAAAATCAACCCTCAACTTTGTCCTAGCTTTTTCAGAAATATTAAACAGGAATTCTTTTGGAAGAAAATTAAAGCAAAAGGCTTATTTGGGATACAATTACACTCAAAGTCTGGGACGACTACCAATCAACTGCTTCATTCCTAATTACATACGTGATGGAAGAGATTATTAGGCAAAACAATGGTAGAATGGTCTAGTATTTTAGATATTTCTTCCTCCACAACACTGATCTAAGAAGCATATAGATACTGTCACACATTTATTAAACATGTAAACTTTGTTATGCATTATCATCGAATATAAAAGATGGAAAATGAAGCATCTTCAAGGATTAATGAAAGAACTAGTCCTTGGTCCCAAAAATCTATCAGCATATGTAAATTCCATCAGAAAATAAAACCAAGCAAAATCTGATAGTTACACAATGCACCCATCAGAAACTGATCACAAATTTGTTTGCAACGAGCAAGTTCCCCATGTTTCTAATACACTCAAAAACAATATTAGTTTGCAACGAGCAAGTTCCCCGTGTTTCTAATACACTCAATTTCAAGTACTCAAGTACATGACCAAAGCTTATTTGCTTAGTTTATATAAACTCAGACAAAAAGCATGTATATACAATTCAAATATTCAACAAAGAAATTAACAAAAATAAGATAGAGAGTACTTATGATTAGCCTAATCCATTACAAGCACAAAAGGAAAAATTTAGAACAACATTAGCCTAAACTTACAAGGGGAGGAAACTAATCAAAGCTTAATACTAGAAACAAAATAAGAATGAAACAACAAGCTACAAATTGACACCACACAAACCTAAAACATAACTCAATTCATAGAAGAGAAATTTCCGTACAGTTATTGAAGAGGAAATGAATGAAGATAAAAATAAGTGAAAACCTAGTTCAACAAAAAATAATATAACCACGAAATAAAATTGGAGAGTGAAAGTTAAAGTATGTCTCACCATTGCTTCTATAACTATAAGTACACAAATCTGCATAATAAAAAATTAAATTTACCATATATCAAAAGCAAGAAAGTCATAATAAGGTATGAGCATTGAAAAAAGAGAAGACTTTGTTCTAAAATTACGTGGTTCAGCTTTATAATGTATGAAATATAATCAAGAATGATGCATCAATGACACAAGTATAAATCAATAAATAGATGCAACAAATTTTTGAGTATACTTTAATGACTTAATATAAACTTAAACACTAGCTCTGCGAAGTCAATAATTCAACAAGCAAGCAAAGATCTAAAGACAATATATATATATACATATATAAATTCATAAGGATAGCTCTGCCATCTTTTGCTTAAATAAAACTCCTTATTTTATTTTTCTTCAGATATCTCTGCCATCTTTTGCTTGAATAAACCCCTTTATTTTTTTCTTCAGATTTCACTCATAATGCAAAACAGAGGCAGCAAGTGGAAAAAGAGAAGAAACTTGCAAATGGCATCATCTTAGGCACATAGACTCAATAGATTAGTGCACTTTTCAAACAGTTGTGTTGGATTTTTTTTTTAATTTAAAATGGTATTTTCCTAGACAGAGGCCACACACTTAATTCATTAAAACAAAGTAGAATACAACACAACATAAGCAACCAACCCCTGCCCAAAGTCAGACTTGAAGGGACCAAAGAAAAGAAAGATTGTTTGCTAAACTAAATTTTGATTCCCTTTGTTTGTATATTTCAGGACAAAACTCCACTCTAATCATATCCATAATGTATATTAATTACATAGTGTATATTAGTTTATTTTATAAACTTAGACTATATAATTTTTAGTTTATAAATATTATTCATAAATGTATATTAATTATTAATGATATCTAACTCCAACCATTCAATACTATTACTATAAAATAAAAAAAAGAGGTTATAGCTAGTTAGTTTACAGCTAATATCATTAGGTTAGTTAGGATTTGTAGGAAAGATCTCCACATATAGATTAACAAAGAGATTTCAAACTCAAATTTCTTACTCAGGATTCAAAAAAAAAAAAATTAGATATATATTACTTGCTTGTCAACTTTAGGCAAACATATATTAGCAAAACTAGCTCACAAGAATAACAGTAACACAGTAAGAAGAATCAAATGTAATAATGCACAAGAATCTGATATTACACCATAAGTCTTTATTAAGCATCAACAATCTGAGATTACACCCTCTACACAATTGAGAAGAACTAGCACACTCAAATTATAACAGTTCACACATAAGAAACCATGCAAATATTGAGGACATAAATAATACAAGAAAGGAAAATGCAGCAAAAGTGGCAAAATGATAAAATTTTAAAGAAATGAATATCAGTAAGGGAAAAAAACCAACTCTTTATTAGCAGTTACTCCACAAAAGTGGTGTAGAAGATACTCCAGACTATTTCTTTCCAATTTCAGTACCCTTAAGGCCTGAGGCAAAGAAAAAAGAGAAAAACAATTCAATAATGAAATAATAGCAGATAAATGTTTAAATAATTAGAAGGTGGAGGCATTTCAAAATTTAGAAGAGTAACAACACAGCTCACAGTTACTCCTAATTAAAAGGAAAATCACTATAGCCTAGTTCTATAATCACTACTCACATATGGTATTATGTTACCATCAGAATATCAATTGACAAAATTTGAAGCATTATAAGAAAAACAAAATTAGTCAGCAACTACAAGGCAAGAATTTATTGTTACGGAAATCCCATGATTTATATTTATATATAGAGAAGATAAAAAATTACATTATCACCCAAGGATGAAAAAAATACATCCAGTTGATATATTGTATTAAAATATCAAACATACATGAAGAATTTATTCAACAGCCTGGAGTGCAAACTGCAAATAGATTTCAGGTAAAGAGAAGTGTCCTTCAATCAACAGACTCCCAATACAAGATCAGGGGTAAAGGCTAATAGATCCATGAAAGCTGCTTATTTTTAAGAATATTTACCAACCTCACACATGGTTCATATAAAATAAACTAAGACAATAAAGAAAAGATTAATCGAGAATAACACTACAATATCTACAATTCCATTTATGTTTAAAAATTCAAGACCTTAAAGAAGTAATTAAACATACATAAATCAGGAAATGGTAATTGTACAAAGACACATATTTATAAGGGTTTGGAGTGGCATTATGATCACGAATAGTTATTAGATGCATCACTTCCTTGTCTTGGAATGTTCAGGAAAAAATCATAATAATAAAGAGCATAATTAACAAAAATCTGGAACCACCACTGAAAGTATGTACACCAAATATCCCAAAAGAATGAAAATGAAACAAAATACTGAGGCTAAGATACCAATGAAGATAAGAAACTACTTCTCCATGTGTAGAAATTATACATATTAATCAATCTCCAGAAAGAGCAACTGAAATTAACTCCAAATACCAGTAATTTTTATAGTACAATACCTAGCCGGTGCCAAACATATTGCAGATTTAAATGCCAAAATCTCTTTGAAGCCAAAAAATATCACAGTCTGCTCCATGCATCACCTAATTCAGTTCACTATCTTTATCGACAAAATCCATATATGAAAACTGCTTCTGCACCCATTAAAGAACGCTACCAATCATAAACAAAACAGGAAATCAACCCAAGAACAGAGAACCAAGAAACTACTACAAGCAAAGCCATTATAACTATATCAAGCTTAAATAAACAAAGCCTTTCAAATAATTAATTAGATGAAAATTAAAGAAAACCATAGATTACTAACCAGCGGGTGAATATACTCTTAACAATTACCATCCTCGCTCTTCTGCAACCAAACATGCTCAAGCGGTTGGCTCACATTATTAACATAGATTTTGAACTCATGTTGAGGTCTCGGAATTGACGGTATATGAAATGGAGTCTTCGGTTTCGTCCCAGTGATCTTATCCTTCGTCGCCACCTTACGAGTGATGAATTAGAATCCTACCCACTCAGCAACTGACTCGCCCCCTTCTTTTTCTTCCCACACACTAACTGAAACCCATCATCCACAACCGAAGTCCCATTCGTCACCCTCCCATCATCCAGCAAACTCTGAGCAAGAGAACGAGAGAGGCAGTGAGAAAAAAAACAAGAACAAAATTAACCCAAAATTCAACACTCCAAACATACATATATGCATATATAAAATAGAGAGAGCCGAGAGTGCCAGGGGTCACATAAGAAAACTATATATATTCCTGAATATATATGTGCAGAGGGAAATCGAAAGAGTCGAAAAAAACTGAGAAAAAAAATTAAAATCAAGAGTTGAGGGAGGGAGAATATACGTTGTGCTAACTGAGGGATGGAGAAATGTGAGTGGGTTTGGGGGTTTCGGCGTTTGGGTTTGGGTTTGGGGCTTTTGCCATTTGGGTTTGGGGGTTTCTCCGTTTGGGATTTCTAAAAGTAAAAAAGGGAAAGTGACAATAACTCTACCAAAGGATGCGAGAAGCCAGTGATAGAAGCCATAGATTTGAGGGATGGAGGAGATTTGAGGGATAAAGGAGACCGAAGCAAGGATTGAGTTCGGAGACCGTACATAGCCGAAGAAGAAAATGGGTCACTGTTCTTTGTGTCCGAAATATTGAAGATAGTCTGAAAAAAAAAAATGCTAAGTGGCAGGCTCACTAAAAAAACTACCGCCCTTTTTTTCATTAATTTGCCACATATAATACTTTTTCATAATACTTTTTTATTAGTATTATATTCATGTGTTATGGAAATGGGTATTTGGTGTAGTGTGCATCTAAGCCCAATTGCAAAAATACCACATATAGTGCAAACAGACATGTTATAATTAGATATGCCTAATCATGTTACTACATGAGCAAGACTATGAATTTATGCAAAAATACCACAATTTATTTCATTTGCAAAAATACCACAATTAATTTTCTAGAATTTATCAAAAATTCGAATTAATTAAATTTTTACAGAAAATAAGTCAATTTAAATGAAATTTATCAACAATTAACAATAGTTAATTTAAATTTCATTTATCAACAATCAACTTGGTTTAGGTTAATTTTAAAAAAATATTAATTTAACTTAAATAGGATTTATCAACAATTAACCATAGTTAATTTAAATCCCATTAAAAATTATATTTTAATAATTAGTTGAAAAAATGATATTTTTTCAAAATTGAACAAATTTTAAATTTTAAAATCAATATCTCAACTTTTTTTCAAAAAATATATTGTGTTGTTACAACTATAAGCAAATATTTTAACCATTTAAAAAAATATATTAATAGTTATAACAACCCTAAAATATCTCAAAACAATTAAACAAATTCAAATATCTATAAAAATATATAACTAATAAATTTCAAATTTTAAATAATTTAAATATTAAAAAGTATAGAATAAACATATATTAATATTTTCAAATAAAGATTTAATAAAAATATTTAAAAGAAAATATATTTAATATTTGATTAATTCTAATATTTTAATATATTAAAAGATTTAAAATTAAGTTGTTAGCCTATTGTTAAATTTGAATTTGAATCTTTGTAGAAAATATATAATTATTTAAATTTCAAACAACAAAAATATCTTATTTTAAAAAATATTTTTAAATGATAAAATAAATCTGATATTTTTGGCTTTGATTATAAATAATCAATTTCAAATTTTTATTTTAAAAAAAAATTAATTGGGATGAACAGTACTCGTTTCGGGAACTGTTCACTGTGGCTTGGCTGCAGGTGATGCACGCGCGTGGTTGGTCTGGCTACCAACGATGATGCCCTGGTCTGCGTGCGCGAGTGGGCAGCCAGAGTAAAAAAATTTGGAAATATTTTTTGTGCAAAGTTTCAAACCAAAAACGTTTTCTAATTAATTTTTACGATGTTTTACACAAAATAAAGCATATATAAAAATTAATGGCATAGAAAACACAACAAAATAACATAAAATTGCTAATAATCACATAGAACTCAATATGCTTCATAAGATCACGAAATCCATCCAATTACTTAAACACATAAAATCATTCAATTTTTAACATATTCATGCATAAAAATAAAGATTTCCAAAGGCTCTGAGGCCAATTGTTGGATAACTTATACAAGATCTTGTTTATTTTCATGTAGATCTTATATTAAACAAATTAATATAAGAAAACCTAAAATGTGTTTCTAAAATTGAATTCAAATAGAAATAATGATAAGAATGCTTACATTATACGCAGCAGAATGATAGAGTCATTCCTTCAGTTTCTCTAACCCTTATATCCTTTCTGTCGCAGAGTATTACCAAGAAACTGAACCGTTCTTCTATTTTCTTCACAGCCTTCCAAAGTATCCTTAGAATCACTTAGACTAGGGTGGGAAATTCTCAACACATGAGATAGATACAGAGAGAAGAAGAATAGAAGAAAAAAATTGAGGCTTAGAAAAGGACTTATGTAGTAAAGAGAATCTAAAACCTAATAGATCTTTTGATCTTCTCAGAAACTTGTGTTTAAAATCTAATTTCAACTCTCACTTAGCACTCCTTTTATATGATCAATTAGGTTATTTATTTAATTAAAAAATAAAAAAAATAGTAGCAAATTAACAGCCCTAGGTCGAAATTATTATGGGCTTTAGGCTCATGAAATTTCCCATTCAATTATAAGCCCGTTGGACTTAAAATCAAGGCTTGTATTATTTTCTATTGATTTAATTAATAAATAATTATTCAAATCCTTTATCAAATTAATTATTTATAATTTAAACCTTGATTTAAACTTATTTATTAATTTAGATACCAGTTTATCTTAATTAATAAATCTGCCATAATTTTTCTTTTCTTCTCTAAATTGTATAACTTTGTGAAACTATCCAAAATTGACCTAGTCAACTTTGATAATTCTAATTGATAATTAAATCAATTAATTGAGACTATCTAGATGATTTTATCCAAGGTACAGTAGGAACCATGGGCCTATGAAATCAAGCTCCAATAAGTTATCATAAATCTAACAAATAAATTTACTAACTTATTAATTCCTCGTGACTCCACTAAAGACTCGGAATTGCACTCTTGAATTTATAGAACGCTCTATAAGCAATATAGATACATTATTAACTATCCATTGTTACAACCATAATTGTCACTCAATCCTCTACAGATGGTCTACAATGAGATGAGTCCTCATTGTATTTTATCCTTAAAACACTTAGTTCATTGTAAATGATATTTCAGTAAACTAATATTAATTACTGAAATGAGATCTCTATCATTTAGCACCTTGAACCAAACTAAAAGGAAGTCATCATTTCACTTCTTCATCAAAAACTATAGATGTTCATATCTATGATTAACACTCCCACTCAATCATACTACCGAGTTCCCAAGATGTACGTATGGGCTAGTCCGTAGGGTAAGCTTGTAACGAACAAGTCAAAGAACTCAAATAATACAATAATTTATAATACTAACCACTCAGAATTGAGATTGAATTGACCTATGGTCAACTATATGATATGACTAGAATAGATAATGATGGTATGTTTACTTATCCTATCTAATGTCAACATCGGTCCAGTCCGATGTAACAAATACATCCGATCTTATCTACTTTGCTAATGTTCTGGAAAGAACATAACACAATGATGTATAAGTAGATCATATCGTAGATTGGCAAGTTAGTGTAAATCATGTGCACTGACTAATCTTAGGATTAACTTATTTTGAACATATGATCATATTTATATTCCACTGTGGTTACGTCACTATAAATATTAGCTATATGCTCAAGATTTAATAGAAGTTTCTAAAACTTTTTTCAAGGTAATTGTGGCCAGAGGTTCGGCCTCTGGCCATTTTGTGAAATAATCGACTGCGACCACAATGTACTTTACTCCACATTTTCCTGTTGGTAGCGAGCCTATATGGGATGCCCAGGAAGATAGTGTCGGACAATGGTACCCAGTTCGACAGTGACCTGTTTACCCATTTCTGTGAGAAGAATAAACAAATAATCATGAAAATAAAACATGTGAGCAAAGTGATTGACCAAGTCAAAAAATTATTTATATTCTTTTATTGATAATAAAATGAGATTACAAAGAAATTGAATTTTAATTAGGGCATAAAACCCCAACAAATTATTCAAAAAAAAATTTAATTTGTGAATGGTTCTCTAGAAGAAAATAAAGTGACAACTTATTTATATAGTGAAAATATTAAAATTACCTATATATAGTGATTAAAAACAATCACTTTGGTATGCAGGAATCTGGATACGCAAATGAGATTCTGAACACTTTTCCGTGTTTGGTACTAGGTTTAAATTTTTCTAACTTGGGAAACTCTACTCAAGGAGTTTTAACTTTTCCTCACTCTATGTTCAAGTAAAATCCACCTGACAGGTGGTTTCTAGATACCCAAGAATATGAAACACTTCTAAATTATTATTATTATTATTATTATATATTTTTTTTTAAATAATCTTAAATCAATAATTTTTAGTTGATGACTTATTTCATTTTTAAAGCTTACAATATAAAAATAAATATACATAAATCAAACTATAAAATGATAAATAATGTTTGTTTATTTAAAGAAATTGATATGTAAAGCCTATATAATTATTTTAGTTTAAAATAACAAATGAAATATTATTAATAATAAAATACGGGTATTTTGTATTTCTAAGAAGTATACTTAATTCTAGTATTTAATAACTGTATTTTTTAATTCTATTTAAAAAATATTCCATTAGTAAAATTGTTTATAAATTATATTGATTATTGTGGCAAAACTCCCTAAGTAATTCATTTTGTAACACTTAACTCCTTATGTAAAATATTTGGCGGCAAAACTCCCTACTGTTAAAAATTTGTTACAGCCTCACTCCTTACAGTTAAGTCAAGCACTAAGTTTGACTAAAATCGTAATAAGAGACATGTGGCAGTATCATATTGGTCAAAAAATAGTTTAATTTAATAATTATTATAAAATAAATTATAATATATTTAAAAATATTAAATAATTAAAAAATGAACTAAACATTATTAAAAATTAAATAAAAATCAATTTTTTTAATGTGAGATCTGAAATTTTGGAAATAAAAATTAAGCCAAATTTTTATAAATAAATTTAAAAATAGAATAAAACTTAAATTAATTAAAAAGTAATTAAAAATAACCCTCAACATTCATAAGTGATTTATATATACATATATACATATATTCAATTTTATTTATTTTTTATTGTTGAAATCATATTAAGTTTAATTCTATTTTTAAGATTATTTATAAATATTGTAATTAATTGTAATCATTTTAAAAATCATATATAGAGTTTTATTCCCAAAATTCCAAATCTCACATAAAAAAATCTGGTTTTTGTTTAACTTTTAATAATTTTTTAGTTGTTTTTTTATATGTAATATTTTTAAATATATTTTCATTTATTTTTATAAAAATTATTAAATTAAATTATGATTTAGTCAAACTTAACGCTTGACTTAACAATAAGGAGAGTAAGGAGTAAGACTGTAACAAATTCTTAACTATAGGGAGTTTTGCCGTCAAATATTTTACATAGTGATAGACCCAAAATGAGTATGTTTTAAATATTTATAACTCGCAAGTGCATGAATCGTATATGAAATATAGTGTCCGTGTAAGCACGAGATCGAACCCAAAAGAGTTGTCTAAAATCAAAAAAAAAATTATTTTAAACCAAAATTCATAAATTCTAACCTAGCCCCAAAGATTGATGAAATTTTTGTAACAATAAAATCTAATAAGAGACAATAATAAAGAAATTAAAGACAATATATAAAACTAAATTAATAATAGAAATCAAGATGGTAAAATAAGAGATTATTAAGATACTAGAATCCACAAAATGTAAGTTTAATAATATTTATTAGTATATTGATTCCCAAGTTTTAATGATAGTTAAAATAAATCAAACTATCATTTTCCAAATAGAGTTATAATTTTAAGCACAAATTACTTCTAAAAAGATAAGATTTTTCTTCACTTTTCAAAATTATAATTTCAAAGCATTTAGTGTAAATCAATCTAATGAAATAACAAATAAATCAATTAACATTATTTATAATGCAAAACATAATATTTTTATTCTAAACATGGATGTGTACAATTTAATGACACATCTTACACAAAGAATATTATGTTTTTGTACTAATTAAGAACAAAGTGTAAATATGTGCTAACAATCCAAAATTCATGATATTTAAGATGAAAGAAGATATTTGAAGAAGAAAATTTCATAAACTTTGTTGCGCAAAATGGGAAATCAACATACAAAATAAATACTATCTAGTTACATATTGTTTCATCATAACCTTAATAATCTTAAAAAGATTAGAAACTCATAACTAAAATAACAAACACAAACTAAAAATTACAAACAAAAATAGGAAAATTTGGAGGATGAACTTCCAAAAAATTTCCTCTAAAAACATATAGAAAATTTATAACAAAGAAGAAGAAAATTGAGAGGTCTTGAAAGTGTAGAATGTGTAGTGTGGTAACCTCCTCCCTAAATAAGCCCTAAACTCCCTTATTTATAGCAAAAAAAAAAGGATATTAAAATAATCAATTTAAATTAATTAAATTGATTAAATTAATTATAATATGGCAAATAGGGGTAGATTATAGGATGTAATAATGATTTTTGGGTAAAATGTGCAGAAAGTGGGGTAAAAATGTAGCATTTTTAGACATAGGGGACAAGTGAGCTTTTGTTGGGCTCAAGGGGAAATGTTTGGATTTTGGTGGCTGTGAGCTGGTTGAAGGCTCGTGGGGACTACAGGTTTTTGGCTGGGCTATATGGACCAAGTGAGGTGAACACTGCTGGAGGCAAACGGTTGGCTGGCGTGGGAGAGCTGCAGGGGCCAGGTGGTTGATGAAGCAGGCGGCTGGAGCATGTGGTTGGGCAGGAGGGAGGCCAGGCGTTGGGCCTAGGGCTGGGCTCGGGTAGCAGCTTCGGCTGGGTTGCTAGCAGTTTTCGTGGGCCTGGCATGGGCGTGGGCTTCAGCTTGGGTCTGGGCAGATGGCAAATGATTGTCTTCCTGTTGGCACTTTTTAAGAAAATGCCACATTTTTACTTTCTTTTCCTTGAAATGCCATTTTTTTTCTTCATTATTCTTGCTTTTCAAGAGCAAAAATACACCAAAATCCCTAACAAAATAAACATAAATTAAATCAAAATTAAATATTTTCAATTATCCAATAAATCATATTAATTCATTGAAAATATTGATTAAAGTTTAATTTAATTTAACATTTAGTTTCAATAAAACACATTTTTTTTTGCTTCTAACTAGACACAATAATTTAAATAATTAATTACAACATTTTACAGCAAAATAATTATAAAAACACACAAAAATATAAAAAATCAAAATAAACCCAATAAATTCAAAATTACTTTAAAACTTAATAAATCAATTAGAAACTCAAGAATTAAGCAACAATTAGCACATAAAAAGTGGTAAAATAACTCTATTTTGTAGAGTTATTACATAGGGAGTTACAAAATGAACTACTTAGGAAGTTTCGCCGCAATTATCCCTAAATTATAATCTAAGGAAAATTTTGGTAAATTTTTAAAAATGTCATTTCCTATGTATAATTATATTATTTTAATAAAATATATTATTATATTAATTTTATAAAAATATAAAAACATTAAAACTTGACATATTTCTATGCACAAACAAACATCAAAAGTGATATTATCACGAATCATATGTAAGTTTCCAGACTATCAGATTATCCTCTTTAATTTTCTTAGTAATATGAAAATTGTGAACTCCTTGTACCAAAACACCCCTAATATAGTGATGCCCTTTAATAAATATAAGCTATTTTGATCCGTATAAGCTCAAATTTTTACAAGCACTATAAACACTCACTACTACAAAACTAGGTTTTCCAGATAATTTTTAACTGTCGCTGTTGAGCAACGACGACAGTCGGCTAACTGTCGTATTTTCCTATGCCGACGTAGGGGTTAGTATACAAAACTAGGGGTTAAAAACTGTCGATGTTGCTGGCTACACCGACAATTAAAAACCGTCGCTATTGCTGGCTACACCGAAAATTATAAACTGTCACTGTTTCTTTCTACAACGACAATTAATAATTGTTGCTAAAAAATATATCAAAAATAACAAAATAAATTGCTTTAAAATGTTGTCATTAATAGTATATATATATATATATTTAAAAATTACATAAATATTGAATCAAATGTAAGGATAACAAAACGTAAAATTCCAACCATAATATAAATTTAAAATCCAAAAATTTATTCAATATCATAACTCTAAAAATACATCTTTATTAATTGTCCAAAATCAAACTTACATATACAAATCGTACTCATTTATACAACAAATTATCCTAAAACAACAAATAAACATCAAAATGAATAAAGAAAAATCATAACAACTAACATATGACTTCCACATTTGACACGAATACGTCTTACAGTCTTGTTTCTTGAATCCCGAGCCTCAGTATTGTAACTTTCCGATTGAGACTTCCTTTACTCTTAAAGAATGCAGTGGATAAAAGTGAGCAGTCCATGAAAGAAGAATATGGTCATCCCATAAATTTGAGCATAATCAACATGTCTATCCGATCTGTAATGACAAGTTTACAAAATGACATAGTAATCAGTAGTATATTTGTATTTCCCTATCAAATGACACAGTTTCTTTTATAATCTTTCAATGCCGTATAGTTGAAGCAGTCTTTTGAGGTATATATCTATATAATTCGTAAACGTGAATCTATCTTATAACTTCTATAAATATTAACCATGAAAATAAGATCTTTCCAGGTCATTACGAAAGAACAAACAACACCAGCTACCAAAACCAATTATATAAACTGCACTAGTAATAAAATTCATTTGGATCTACGGGATAAAATATCCTATCACATGTCTTAGAATTTCAAGAAAACACTTACAACTCTACTCACATTTTAACACTACAAGAAAAAAAAATCAATAATATTTCTAGAATACTATTAGCAAACATAGAGATAGATGAAGAACAGAGAGAATGAATACAAGAGGTTATAATTGATCTCTTAATAAAATACAGAATAAAACTATGACTCTTATGCATAGGAAAATCAAGCATGACCTAGGTAAAACATATACATATAGATGAGCGAGTGTCATTCAGCTAAGTTGATCATATAAATAAATATATGACTTCTCTAATATCTCTAATCCAAAAGGATCAAAAGAAGTAGATAATTACTATTCAAAGACATGATTTTTACGCATAACCTTAGACTAGTAAGTAATTTCTTCAATGCAAGATCAATCAGTTTTGTCTCAAATGAAAATAAATGAATCAGTAACTCGAGCAAAAGCTCTCCGACAATTCTTGAGAAAACCTTGTGTGATTCCATGTTGATCTTTCACAATGTCCACTGGATAAGTTTGTAACGACCTAAAAATACTAATAGGGTTTAGTTCCTTGATTAGCATGCCGAGAGGGCTTAATTGGATATGTATGTGATTATGTGATTTAAATGCATGACTATGTGACATGCATGATGTATATGATGATGTGAATATATTATATGCATGTTTATGAGTATTAGATATGCATATGGGCCTTTTATTGTTTATAAGGGCATATTAGTAATTTTGGCCTGTTAAGGGCATAAATGTGATTATATGTATTAAATGGTTAAGACCACATTATTATGTGAATATATTTGCAGAACGCGGCTCGAGGCGATCCTAGTGAGCGGATTAGCGAAATAGTCACAGCAGGATTGAGTAACGAGTAAGTATTTGGTAATAAGTTGGGCATGACAGGATTACCTTGTAATTGGTAGGATGACTTGAGGAATTAGCAGGAATTGGGAAAAAGACCATTTTACCCTTAGAGCAATTAGAGGCCTAAGTAGTCTTGAGGGGTATTTTAGTCTTTGGGTTAAGGTGTATGATCAACTGAGGTTTTAGGAAACCACCAGAGTTATTAGGAATTTACTTTATCTCTCGCACTCTCTCACATATATGGTCTATCTCTCTCTCTCTCTAGAACCTAAGGAAAAATTGAAGCTTGAAGAAGGAAAACTCGAGGAAATTAAGCTAGAATTTGAGCTGGAAACCAGGGGAAATCAAAGCTAGGATCAGTCAAGAAGTTTTGAAGAGATTAGGCTATCAATTGGGTAAGATTCTAACTTGCAATTACTGAATTCTGCTGCATTATGGTTAAGACTTAGAGCTTGCATGAAAGTGGTTTCCAAAACTAATTTTGGGTGTTTGATGAGTGTAAGGAGTGGTTTATAGGTTTGTTATGATGTTTAGGCTATATGGTTAAGGATATTGGACTTAAATCTGAGTTTGGCTGATGTTTGGGTTGAATTTTGAAGTTTAGGCTCGAGGAAAACGCAGGAAAAAAGCTTATTTTATGGGTCTGGGGCTCGAGTCGCGGTCGTGTTCTTCAGGTGCCGCAGCCCATGTGCTCGAAGAGGCTGGAAGGTCTCTGTTCTGTCTAGGCGTGCCGCGGTGCAAGGTATAGTGCCACAGCCCATGTCCTTCAATAGAGAGGCATTTTCCCTCTAACTTGAGTGTGTCGCGATCCTTAAGGGACTGGTCGCGGCTCAAATGCAAAACCAAGGCTGTTTGAGGATTTTTTAGCTCGGGAACCCAAATGTTAAGGCTCAGGAAGGATCCTACTACTCGGATTGGTAGAATCCAAGGTCCCAAAGGCTAGTTTAATATTCCAAAGTTGATTATTGGATTGGGATTTGATAGTTATCTATTATTCTTGTGACTAGGGTTATCGTTAAGGCTCAGGACTGAGGATCGTGCTTGGGACCACTCTTTATCTATCGCTCGGGACTCGAGGTAAGAAAACTGCACCCATGTGGTTGTGTTTGGGACTAAGGTTCCCTGTAATTGAACGTATGTATTGTGTAATTGTATGGTTCTTGTATGAGATATGAAAGTACGACCTAAGGGTGTCAGGGCTAATGATAAGCATATTGAACGCAACTTGGCCTAAGCGAGCCGGGATCAACTAAATAACTAAAGGGCTCGGCCTAAGGGCGTCGATACCTAATTGCTTGTATTATTTATCGAAATATGTGTTGAAAGTATATGTTTATCATTGTCGAGTTTTATGTATGTATTATGCTGATTAGTTGAACTGATTGGATTGAAATTGATTATATGCTCTTGTTGCTATCTATGCTTGTTATTTATGGTTTTCTTGCTGGGCCATGGCTCACGGGTGCTAGGTGGTGTAGGTAAAGGCAAAGGAAATTTGGACCAATTATGAGTTGGAGAGCTCTGGGGGCGAAGTGTACATTGTCAGCTGCTCGACCGTCACGATCGAGGGTATTTACAGGAATTAGAGCTCTAAACTGTATTTTGCCGTTAGACTGGCTTTTGTTGTATCAGTATTTAAGAGTTGTATTTGTCATGTAAACCCTGTTTTTGGGATCCCATGTATCAAACACTTGTTTTAATAAAAATTAACAGTTTGTGATCAAAATCTTTTAACCCTAACCTGTTAGTTGACTTTAGAATCTCATTTATGTTCAAACAACTTCATTATAAAGTCTTGCACTATTTTAAACACACAGTGTAACGTTCTTTGTTATCCAGGGTGTTGCAACTTGGTATCAAAGCTGTCTAGGTTTCAGGGTTCCTGAAGACTGGCTGGGCATGTACACTCACCGCTAAATACAAACTCAACTCAGGGTTTGGTAACTATATATGTGATTATATGCTTAAATGTTTAAATGAAATGTAGATGTTTTATCTGCATGATTAATAATGAGCATGAGGTATACCGACAGGGCCTGGCCCTTGACTACTATGCGAATTTGTTAAGGCATGCTTATTAGCATTACTATTGTATGTGAATAAATGTTTAAATGTTGGTTTACATCTTGATTGCATACTGTTGGTTGAGTTTTGATGTTGGACCATGGAATGAATATGAGCCTATTATCATTGCCTGACCAGTCAAGTCGTTGACTGCGGATAAACTTGGATAGTTATGCATCTAAGGTGATCAATACGACTAGCTGGCACCGGGGTCGAGGCAAGAGATGATGAGCAAGGCCAGAACCCTCCACCAGTCTCTGAGAACTGGCAGCATTTGCTTGCTGATATGCAAGCCAGACTTAGAGTCAGGAAGAGCGGATTCGCCTTCTGAGGTAACATGGTCCATCAATGAGTGTCGCACTTAATTTTCCACCTGTTGTGGCACCAGCAGTACAGCCACCTGAGATTGGAAACAGGTGGGAGCCACTTTATGAACGATTCAGGAGACAGCATCCTCTAATCTTTGAGGGAGGACCAGATCCACTAAAGGCTGAACAGTGGATGAGTATGATCACCTCCTTCCTGGATTTTATGATGGTGGAAGGTAATGACAGGGTGGCCTGTGCCACCTATATGCTTAGAGAGGATGCCCATATTTGGTGGGAGGTGGTATCACAGACTCGGGGTGTTTCTGCTATGAGTTGGGATGGGTTTAGAGATCTGTTCAACCAGAAATATTATAATGTTTCCATTAGGGCGGCGAAGGTTAATGAGTCCATTGGGTTGGTGTAGGGCAGCATGACAGTTACTGAGTATGCCCTGAAGTTTTATAGGCTAGCAAAGTTTGCACCAAACTTAGTGCCTACAGATACGGCCAGATAGGACAGGTTTATTCGAGGGCTTAATGCTATGATAACACGAGATGTGAGGATCACATCAGTACCTGGGGAGATGACTTATGCCCAAGCTATTGAGAAGGCTCTTAGTGCTGAAGAGGCAGAGAATAAGATCTGGAGGGAGAACGCTGCGATACGGGATGTTTGTAGGGCAGTGCCTCCATATACAGGGTCTGGTAGGGGTAGAGGCCCCAGTGATCAGAAGAGGAAGACCCCTGACACCTCAACCATTGCTGGTCCTCATAGGAGGGACTGGGGTGCCCAGGGTGGCCGCCAAGGAGGCGGTGAGTCATGGAGGACCTATCCAGAGTGCACTAGATGCATGAAGTTCCATCTGGGCGAATGCCGGGCAAATGCTTGTTACTTATGTGGGATGGTTGGACAACTCAAGAAGGATTGCCCGACATCAAAGAAGGAGGAACCAGGGAAGGTGGACAGCTTGACTCTAGCTCGAGTGTTCACCTTGACGCAGGCAGAGGCCGAGGCTAGTCCCTCGGTAGTGACAGGTTAGCTTTCTAGCACTGGCTCTTCATATACTGTATTGATTGACTCTGGTGCAACACATTCATTTGTTTCTAGTAAAGTGATTGATAGATTGTGTAGGCCTGGTGAGTATTATACTGCATGGTTTGGGACTATATTGCCTACAGGGGAGCTGGTAGTTTCTAGGAGATAGATTAGAGCACTGCCAGTGATGGTGGATAGTAGGGAACTATTAGTGGATTTGATTGAGCTGAGTATGAACGTTTTGGATATGATTTTGGGGATGGATTAGCTAGTCAGATATGGGCCCACTATAGATTGCAGGAAGAAGATGGTGACTTTTGAGCCTGAGGGTGAGGACCCCTTTGTTTTTGTGGGTACTATGCATGAACCCTGTGTTCCTATGATATTAGCGTTGAGGGCTAGGGAGTTATTTCAAGGAGGTTGTATAAGTTTTCTAGTTAGTGTGGTGGATACCACTAGAGTTACGTCAGTAGGGCCAGGAGAGACTAGACTGGTATGCAAGTTCTTGGACGTGTTTCCTGAGGACTTACTGGGATTGCCGCTGCACAGGGAGATTCAGTTTGTCATTGAGTTAACGCTGGGAGCCAGTGTCGAGGACACCATATAGGATGGCTCCATCAGAGCTGAAAAAGTTAAAGATACAGTTCCACGAGCTTCTAGATTTGGGATTTATCAGACCTAGCTTCTCGCCATGGGGTGCTCCGATTTTATTTGTGAAGAAGGATGGGACTTTGAGAATGTGTATAGATTACTGGGAGTCTAACAAGTTGACCATCAAGAACAAGTATCCCCTACCGAGGATAGATGACCTGTTTGATCAGCTTCAAGGTACGACGGTATTCTTGAAGATTGATCTTCGATCTGGTTATCACCAGCTGAGGATCAAGGATGAGGATATTCTGAAGATAACCTTTCGTACAAGGTATGTGCATTATGAGTTCTTGGTCATGTTGTTTGGTTTGACCAATGCCCTAGCAGCATTTATGGATCTGATGAACATGGTGTTCAAGGATTTCTTGGATCAATTTGTGATTGTTTTCATTAACGACATCCTAGTTTACTCCAGTTCAAAGGTAGAGCATGAGCAACATCTCTAACAGATATTACAGAGATTGAGAGAGCATCAGTTGTATGATAAGTTTAAGAAATGTGAGTTCTGGCTACCGGAAGTGACATTCTTTGGACACATTGTTAGTGGAGATGGGATTAAGGTAGATCCAGCCATGGTTAAGGCAGTTAGGGATTTGTCGAGGCCAAGGAACGCCTCAGAGGTTTGGAGCTTCCTTGGACTAGCAGGTTATTACAGACAGTTTGTGGAAGGGTTTTCGAAGATTGCCACACCGATGACGGAATTGACACGAAAGAATCTGAAGTTCACTTGGTCAGACAAGTGTGAGGGTAGCTTCCAGGAACTGAAGCAACGACTAATTACTGCTCCTGTGTTGATTCTTCCTTCTGAGGGAGGGAAGTTTATAGTGTCTTGTGGCGCATCGAGACTGGGATTGGGATGCATGTTGATGCAGAATGAGAAGGTTATTGCATCTATGCTGCGATAGTTGAAGGATTATGTACAGTGGTATCCTACCCATGATTTGGAATTGACAGCGTTGGTATACGCATTGAAAGTTTGGCGACATGATCTGTGTGGGGAGAAGTGCGAGATATACACCGATCATAAGAGTTTGAAGTATTTCTTCACCCAGATGACTTGAACATGAGACAGAGACGTTGGCTGGAATTGGTGAAGGACTATGATTGTGACATCCTTTACCACCCAGGAAAATCCAATGTAGTGGCAGATGCGTTGAGCCAGAGGGGCCCAGGGCAGTTGTATAGTTTGAAGCAGATATCGAGGGAATTGGCAGATGAGATGGCTAGAGCAAGGATAGAGCTGGTTGTGGGTCGGTTGACACAATATTACTTTACAGTCTACCCTCCTAGAGAGGATAAGAGAGGGGAGTTTTATGATGTGCAGTTGCAGGAGGTTAGAGGGAATGTCCTAGTTGGAGTGGCTAAGGATTATTCCATTTCAGAGACGTGTTTACTATGGTTCAAGGATCGGATCTGTGTTTCGATGGATATGGGGTTAGACAAGAGATACTTGATGAATCCCATACTACACCATATTCACTCCATCCAGGCACCACGAAGATATACCAGGATCTACGAACTTTATATTGGTGGCATGGGATGAAGAGGGACGTGGTTGAATATGTGGCCAAGTGTTTGACCTGTCAGCAGGTAAAGGCTGAACATCAGCGACCAATGGGGTTGTTGCAGCCTTTGGGTATTCCCAAGTGGAAGTGGGAAGACATTACTATGGATTTTTTGGGAGGCTTACCTAGGACGGTGGGGATACACGACTCGGTGTGGGTGATAGTTGATAGATACACCAAGTCAACTCACTTTCTACCAGTGAGGACGGCCTATACTGTAGACCAGTACGCAGAGTTGTATGTGAGGGAGATTGTACGTCTCCATGGGGTTCCTAATTCTATAGTATCAGACCGGAATCCCATTTTTACCTCTAAGTTTTGGGGTGGTTTGCAGAAGGCTATGGGAACTCAGTTGAAGTTCAGTACAACCTTTCATCCTCAGACAGATAGATAGTCTGAGAGGAAAATTCAGATATTGGAAGGCATGCTTAGAGCGTGTGTGTTAGACTTTGAGAGGTCTAGGAGTAAGTACCTCCCATTGATTGAGTTTTCATACAACAACAGCTATCAATCAATGATTGGAGTAGCTCCATACGAGATGTTATATGGAAGGAATTGTAGATTGCCCATTCATTGGGATGAGATGGGGGAAAGGAAGTATTTGGGACCGGAGATGGTTCAGAAGACTAATGAAGCTATTGAGAAGATCTGAGCTCGAATGCTAGCTTTGCAGAGCAGACATAAAAGCTACATTGATCCTAAGCGTAAGGACATGGAGTTCCAGGTAGGGGACCACGTGTTTCTGTGAGTTTCACCATTGCGAGGGGTGAGCAGGTTTGGGAAAAAGGGCAAGTTGAGCCCTATAATCATAGGACCTTTTGAGATCCTGGAGAGGATCATGCAGGTAGGCTACAAATTGGCTTTGCCACCGTCATTATCAGGAGTTCATGACGTATTCCACATTTCTATGCTTCGAAAGTATGTCTCAGATACGACTCATGTGTTAGGGTATAAGGATCTGGAGTTATAGACAAATTTATCGTATGAGGAGCGACCAATGCAGATCCTAGACAGGAAGGATAAGGTTTTGAGGAACAAGATGATTCCTCTAGTCAAAGTCTTATGGAGGAATAGCAAGGTTGAGGTAGCGACCTGGGAGCTTGAGTCAGCTATGTGGGATCAGTATCCTGAGTTATTTAGGTAAATTTTGATGACGAAATTCTTAATAAGAGGGGATAGCTGTAACGACGTAAAAATGCTAATAGGGTTTAGTGCCTTGATTAGCATGTCGGGAGGGTATAATTGGATATGTATGTGATTATTTGATTTAATTGTGTGACTATGTGGTATGCATGATGTATATGATGATGTGAATATATTATATGCATGTTTATGAGTATTAGATATGCATGTGGGCCCTTTATTGTTTATAAGGGCATATTTGTAATTTTGGCCTGTTAATGGCATAAATGTGATTATATGTGTTAAATGGTTGAGACCACATTATTATGTGGATATATTTGTAGAACACGACTCGAGGCCATCCTAGTGAGCAGATTAGCGAAATAGTCACAACATGGTTTAATACTCGGTCCGGGGTGAGCTTAAGGGTATTTTGGGAACATAGAGAATATTTTGGGGTTTATGGAGTAACGAGTAAGTATTTGGTAATAAGTTAGGCATGACGGGATTAATTGGTAATTAGTAGGATGACTTGAGGAATTAGCGGGAATTAGGAAAAAGACCATTTTACCCTTAGAGCAATTAGAGGCCTAAGTAGTCTTGAGGGGTATTTTAGTCTTTTGGTTAAGGTGTATGATCAACTATGGTTTTAGGAAACCACCAGAGTTAGGAATTTACTTGATCTCTCTCACTCTATCACATATACGGTTTTTCTCTCTCTAGAACCTAAGGAAAACTTGAAGCTTGAAGAAGGAATGCTTAAGGAAATTAAGCTGGGATTTGAGCTAGAAACCAGTGGAAATCAAATCTAGGATCAGTCAAGAAGTTTTGAAGAGATTAGGCTATCAATTGGGGTAATATTTTAACTTGCAATTACTTAATTCTTCTAAATTATGGTTAGGACTTAGAATTTGCATGAAAGTGGTTTCCAAACTGATTTTGGGTGTTTGATGAGTGTAAGGAGTGCTTTATAGGTTGGTTATTATGTTTAGGCTATAAGGTGAAGGATACTGGAATTAAATATGAGTTTGGTTGATGTTTGGAGTTGAATTTTGAGGTTTAGGCTCGAGGAAAAACGTAGGAAAAAGGCTTGTTTTCTGAGTTTGGGGGCTTGGGCCGTAGCCTTGTTCTTCAAGCGCCGCAGCCTGTGTGCTCGAAGAGGCTGGAAGGCCTCTATTATATCTAGGCATGCCGCGGTCCAAGGTATAGCGTGCTGCGGCCCATGTCCTTCAGCAGAGAGGCATTTTTCCTCTGACTTGAGTGCACCGCGACCCTTAAGGGGGCTGGCCGCGGCTCAAATTCAAAACCAATGCTGTTTAAGGGTATTTTTAGCTTAGGAATCCAAATGTTAAGGCTCGGGAAAGATCCTACTACTCAGATTGGTAGTTACCAAGGTCCCAAAGGCTAGTTTAATATTCTGAAGTTGATTATTGGATTAGGATTTGATAGTTATCTATTATTCTTGTGACTAGGGTTACCATTAAGGCTCAGGACTGAGGATCGTGCTCAGGACCGCTCTTTATCTATTGCTCGGGACTCGAGGTAAGAAAACTGCACCAATGTGGTTGTGTTTGGGACTAAGGTTCCCTGTAATTGAACTTATGTATTGTGTAATTGCATGGCTATTGTATGTGATATGAAAGTATGACCTAAGGGTGTTGGGGCTGATGATAAGCGTACTGAACACAACTCAGGCTAAGTGAGCCATGATCAGCTAAATAACCAGAGGGCTCGGCCTAAGGGCTCTGTTATCCAGATTTCTGGATAGCGTTTAGATTGATGTCCTCGGGGAAGCAGAATTACCAATGTCTTTCACGGTAGGTGACCAGAGCTCGCGGATGGACAGAAAGGCTTCGCCTCTCCCGTTTAGGGTCCGGATTACTCTTTCAAGCAAACACGACACGGAAACTCGTCAACTCTCTCGGACTCCCGAAGGGGTATCCTTCGGGGAAGCTCCTTCCAGGAGAAGCTCTTTAAGTGGTCTTCGCAGAAACAGTTCCGTGCCTCGCACGGAACAAAACCAAGCGGTCGAGTCATGGAGGAGGCATATTTGGAATGATATCCACCTGACACAGGATCCCGCCTGACACGCCCGACAGGTCAAAGCCGCACACATCCCAGCACGCTTAAGGGTACCTTTTCACCTACTGTTCCGCTGACAACTTGGAAAAGACGGCTGACTTTGTGTGTTCCCCATACTTTCACGTAAATATACCCACATAGAGTCTTGTAGCCATGCTACTACAGTAATTGTATCCCCTATTTATGGCTGGTGTAATTAAGACTCATGTACGTAGAGAAAAACCCTAATCCAAAACCCTAGCTATAAAGACCCCTTCATTTTACAAGAAGGGGGACGGCCAACAAATTGCATAGCAAGAACTCTACTAAAATCTCTCTAGCTTCATCTTCTTCAGGAGAACCCAAGAGAAACACTGTGAGGGTGTGAAGTTCTTGTACACCATCCATCTTACTGTAATCCTTTCCAAGTATAATAACATCGACTCATGGACTAGGGCTTGTTAACGCCTGAACCACGTAAAAACACTGTTTGTTTAGCTACATTTCAGCACTTCTACAGTTCTTATCTTTTTATTATTCTGTTTGTATTCGTTTCCAAAAAACTCGGTAAACATTTTGGTGCTTTCATTGAGAGCTGTAGGAAGTTGTTAGTCAGCTCTTTTTCTGTGTACGTTTTTTGTATTCACTTCGTGCTAAAGAGATGGTGACTACGAGAAAATCCGCGGTTGACAAAAATGCTAGGGTCAACCCCGATACTATGATGGAAGATGCGGTGCAAAACGAACCCTTAGACTACCAAGGTGAAGACCCGACATCCCGCCAGGATCGGGTCAGTACCGAAGATACGACATACTTAGAAGACGAAGAAGAGTATGTCCAAGACGGTTATTACAAGGACGGCTGCTACTATGAGAAGGACCCAGAACTGGTCCAAGTAGCCGAAGAACTGGAGGTCACCAAAGCCAAGCTTGCTGAGCAGGAGCGCCTCTCCGAAAAAATGCAGCGCATGATGGAGCGCCTCCAAAGCAAGTTCGGAGACCTAGGCGACTCGGACGAGGACGCCTCTGTTTTAGGTGGTGCTGATGCCGCTATGCCGGATCCAGTCGCTGCTGGACCATCCAAAGCCGCCCCTAACAAGGGCAAAGAAAAAGTTGGAGAGCCTGTACGCGCTGACGCCCCTGCACCTCCTAAAGGCGTGAATCACCAGGCCGACTGCCCCCCCCCCCCCCGCGCGCAGAAGGTCTCTGGCGCTCCTAAGCCCAGACGTCCTTCAGCCCCAAGGGGGCATTCCGTGCCTAAAGGGCCCGGTGCTAAGGCACCCAGGCCTAGGGGAAGGAACAACCGCCCCAGTGATTCCGTCAACCAGGACGGTCGGGCTGCGAACTCGCACTCCGAAGATAGTTGGTCCACGGTGGACCTAAGAAGAAGGTTGGAGGCCAAGTATGAAAAGGCCAAAGGAGAAAAGGCCCGGCCTCGCAGAGATGACCTCCGAAATCATATTAATGACAAGCTCCGGGGACGTGACCTCCCGGAGAGTGATACGAAGAGGCTCGAGGAACAGATTGCTGCCTTGACCAAGCTGGTCCGGAAGCAAAGTGGGGCCCTGTCAGACTCTGAAGAGGAAGACCCGGAACCATGTATTCGGAGGATCGCGGAAACGTCCCTCCCGGATAACTTCAAAATGCCTCACATAGAATTATATGATGGGAGGACAGACCCGCGTACCCACCTAGCTAAATACAACAAAATGATGCAAGTGGCGTGTGTCAGTGAGGACGCCAAATGCATGTGCTTCTCACTCACCCTTACCAAGTCCGCGGAGGACTGGTGGAAAAGATTAGCTCCCGGATCAATCCACAGTTGGAAGGAGCTACAGTCCGCATTCAGGAGGCAGTTCATTGCTGCCCGCGACCACGACATGGAGGTTGGTTCCTTAACCAACATCAAGCAGCAACCCAATGAGAACCTCAAAGCTTTCATTCAGAGAATGATGGAAGCTGCTGCAAAGACCAAGGTCAGCGATGACATGAAGCTGATCTCCCTTCAATCGGGCCTTACTGTCGGCTCCCTGCTATGGGGGGAAATGCAAAGGAGACGGGCAGAAACGCTGTCCGAATTCATGTCAAAAGCTCAGGGAATCATCAACCTTGAGGATGCCTACCAGCAGGCCTTTGGAGTTCCCCCAGCTCCAACGCCTTCCGTCACTGCGCCGAGCTTTGCTTCGCAAGCTCCCGCACCAGCCCTCACGCTTCCAGGAGGCCAATTCACTCCAAGTGTGTATGGGCCTTCCGCGTCTGCTCAGACGCCGAGTCAAACCCATTTCTCTGGGTACGGAGCTGTACAAACCGGATGTAGTATCGCTCCTGGCATGCCGCAGCCGCAAGCGGAAGCCCCAAAACGAAATTTGAGCCAATCACGGAGCAAACGAAGCGGAAGAAACTCCAACCGGGGAGACAATTCAAAGAAACCCCGGAAGGACTATGAGCCCAAGTTCACGGAGTATACCAGTTTGATAGACTCGCGAGAAAATGTCTATCGGGCGACCTGTAATATGGTCAACTACAGGAAGCCCCCGAAAGTGTCTCACGGAGGGAGGCGTCCGCGAGACTCCAATAAGAGGTGTGAGTTCCACGGAGACGTGGGGCACACCACGAACGAGTGCCTTCAGCTGAAGGATGAGATCGAGTCCCTGGCAAGAGCGGGACACCTCGGTCAGTGGGTGAGGATACCCATTATCTATCCCGGACAGGGAGTAGTTCACGGAGCTGCATATTCCCCGGGACAGAGGGGGACCGCTAGCGCTCCTGGAGCCGGTCACCCCCAAGCTCCCGGGTCTCAGTTCCCAGCGCTTCCTGCTCCAACCGCTCCGGCACCCATTGCCTTGTTGGCTCCAGGACCTGGCAACCCATATCCGCCCGGCCTTGCTCCGCCACCCATTGACGGACACGTAGCCACCATCTCCGGAGGACCGCACCTTGCCGGAAGCACCCGCAACTCCCAGAAGAGGTACTTGAGGGAGTTAGAACACACCGGGGAGATGTGCGCCTTGGTTCAATCACCTGCTCAACGTCCCCGAATGATGGATCTTCCCATCACCTTCACGGAGGACGATGCTCGACATGTGCACTTCCCCCACAACGATCCCCTCGTGGTGGAAGCCCAGATTGCCAATAAGAAGGTCTCACGGATCTTGGTCGATAACGGAAGCTCCGTAAACATCCTCTTCAAAGCGGCCTTCCACGTGATCGGATTAACCGAGGCAGACCTGACCCCATGCCCCATCCAGCTTCAAGGGTTCAATGGGGATGCACTCATGCCATTAGGCAAAATTCAACTTCCAGTCACCCTCAGAGGAGAAAGCGACGCTTGTGCCTTCAAGCACAGCACATTCGTGGTGGTCGACTGCCCCACGGCGTATAATGCCATCCTAGGTCGACCGGTCCTAATAGATTGTGGGGCCATAACCTCGATACGCCACTTATGCTTGAAGTTTCCATGCGACGATGGGCGTATCGGCACCCTCCGAGGAGACCAACGAAGTGCACGAAGCTGTTATAACGTCTCCGTCCGATCCGTCTACACGGTCCAGGAGACGGTTGCTGCCATCCCTTTGGCGGAAGAATTACCAGAAACTGGGGGTGCTCAAGAGGCATACTTTGACGAACTCGACCCAAGAGTGGGAATCGAGAAAGCAATAGAGACGATAGAGGAAGTCGAAGAGGTGATCCTCAACCCGGGAGATCCCACCAAAGTCATTCAAGTGGGGAAAAACCTGTCGTCGGCCATTCGAGATAAGATCGTGGCCACTGTGAAGAATAATCAGGATATCCTGGCATGGTGCCACGCTGATATGACAGGGATTAATCCTAATGTTGCGTGCCACGCACTCAACATAGACCCATCTGCAACTCCAGTTCGCCAAAAGAGGAGGCCGTTAGACCCAGTGAGGGCCGAAGCCGTCAAAGCTGAAGTGGACAAGCTGATGTCCATAGGCTTTCTCCAGGAGTCACACTATCCCGTGTGGTTGGCTAACCCAGTTGATAACTCTACAAAATAGAGTTATTTTACCATGTTTTACATGCTAATTGTTGCTTAGTTCATGAGTTTTTAATTAACTTATTAAGTTTTTATGTAATTTTTAATTTATTAGTCTTATTGTAGTTTTCTAGATTTTTATATGTTTTTATAGATATGTTATTATAATATGTTGTAGTTTAATTATTTAAAATTAATATTGTTAGTTTGAATGCTAAAAATATGATTTTATTGAAATTAAATGTTATGTAAATTAAATTTTAATTAATGTTTTCATGGGAGTTATATGATATATTTTATTAATGAAAATATTTAATTTTAATTTAGTTTATAATTTATTGTGTAGGAAAATTATTGCCCTTGAAAAGCAAGAAAATCAAAGGAAAGATGGTAATTTTGAAAGAAAGTAACAAGAAAAATGGTGTTTCTCCAAAAGCCCAACCACGTGAGGCCCACTCTAGGCCCAACCCGTGGCCCCCCCTCCAACACCCAACCACCACATTGCTGCCATTTCCCTTATTGAGCCCAACAAAAATGCATTTTGTCCCTTTGTCCCCTATGACAAAAATGCCAACTTTTTACCCTTTTTCCTACACATTTTCACCACAACATCATCATTACACCCTATAATTTACCTCTACATACCATATTTATTTTATTTAATTAATCTAATCAATTTAATTAATTTAAATTGATTATTTTAATAAACTCACTTTGGCTATAAATATGGACTTTCAAGACCATTTTTGGGGTGCTTAATTTTTTGGTTACCATCTTTTTCTCTCATTTTCTCTCTACCATTCTCTCTTCCATTTGGGTTTTTCAAGAGCATTTTGCAAGTATGTATGTCATTTATTTTGTAATTTCTATTCTAGTTATGTGCTTCTAATCTTTTTCATAAGATTATTAAGATCATGATGAAGCAACTTGTAACTAGGTAATATTTATGTTGTATGTTGATTTCCCTTGTAATGCAACAAAGTCTATGGATTTTTCTTCTTCATATATTTCTTTCATCTTAAATATCTTGTATTTTAGATTGTTAGAACATTTTTACACTTTGTTCTTCATTAGTGCATAAACATAATATTCTTTGTGTAAGATGTGTCATTAAATTGTACACATCCATGCTTAGAACAAAAATATTATGTTTTGCCTTATAAATAATGTTCATTGATTTATTTGTTATTTCATTAGATTGATTTACACTAAATGCTTTGAAATTATAATTTTGAAAAGTGAAGAAAAATCCTATCTTTTTATAAGAAAATTGTGCTTAAAATTATAAATATTTTTGGAAAATGATAGTTTAAATTATTTTAACTATCACTAAAACTTGGGAATCAATATACTAATAAATATTATTAAACTTACATTTTGTGGATTCTAGTATCTTAATAATCTTTTCTTTTAATACTTATTTTCAACTCATTATTGGTTTATTTTCATTATCTTAAAAAGCTTTATTTTTCAATATTTCATTTTATGTTCATACTATTAAAACTTATCAATCTTTGGAACTAGGTTAGAATTTATTACTTTTGATTTAAAATAGTTTCATTTTCGATTTTAGACAACTCCTTTGGGTTCGACATCCTTGCTTACGATCACTATTCTATATGGACGATTCGTGCGCTTGCGATATATAAATTTTTAAACATACCCGTTTAGGGTCCATCAAGTTTTTGGCGCCGTTGCCGGGGAGTTGCAAGAGAAAAGAAACGAATTTATCTCAAGGTTAGTGAATTCTTCTACTAGTTATTTTAATTTTTTTTTACACTTAAAAAAAAAACAAAAAAATATATATCTATAAAATCTAAAAAAAAAAAAGATAAAAAGAAATTTGGGACGGTTCAACCACCCATAAAAAAAAATATATACTTATATTTATATTTATTGTTTTTTTTTTTTTTAGTTGACGGCACTTGTGCCTCCTATCTATCCTTTTAATTTTTATAGTCGATGGCACTTGTGCCTCCTAATTTTGTTATAATTTTGTTGTAATTTTATTTTATTTAATTTCCGCAAATTACTAGTTGATGGCAATTTTGCCTCCTAACTAGTTGATGGCAATTTTTGCCTCCTAGTCCTCTATCTTATGTTTAAGTTGATGGCACTTGTGCCTCCTAGTTTTTACCTTAATTTTGTTATGGTTGATGGCATGCTATGCCTCCCTACTCTTGCTTAAATTTTAGTCTTATTTAATTTTTGCCTTATTTTTCTTTGTCTTCTTTAATATTTTAGCGTAATATTGTGAAAAATACTTGAAAAAAAAA
Organism: Humulus lupulus; assembly: GCF_963169125.1. Taxonomy (NCBI): domain Eukaryota; kingdom Viridiplantae; phylum Streptophyta; class Magnoliopsida; order Rosales; family Cannabaceae; genus Humulus; species Humulus lupulus. Next base: position 79,158,018 of record NC_084794.1, on the reverse strand, counting down.
AAAAAAAGAGAAACCTAAATCTTGTCCTTTCACCATAAGCAATTCTTGCTTAAAGGAAATTTGACCAAAATTCCCATCCGCCTCTACTAATTAACCTCGGGGAGTTGTTAGTAGTGCGCGAGTAAGTGGAATCAAATAGGCCTGGGGACAAGTAAACCATAAGAATTATTGTTGTGAAATCTCTAAAAATTCTAAGTATGCTCTGTGGTTGCGGTTTTAACTGATCTTCCACATCAGAAAATTGCTTGTTTGAGATTATCATTGTTGCCTTGTTTGTGAAAATTGTATGCATCATTGGGAACGTAACTCTAAAAAACGATTAGTAAAAAGACGTTTATCTTTGTTTGAAATTGAAAGTGTTAGTAAAAATTTGAGCATCATGGAACCTATTGCTAATATTGTTGATGAAAATGCTGTGCCTGAAAAAACTTTGCTTGAATACTTTGCACCTATTTCATCTAATGCTCCTTCATGCATTGTTTTACCTACAACTTCTGCTACTCATTTTGAGCTTAAACCAGCAATCATTCAATTGTTGCCATCTTTTTATGGGTTAGATAGAGAGGATCCTTACATGCATGTCAAAGATTTCTTAGAAATTTGCTCAACATTTAAATTTCAAAATTTTTCTGATGAGTCGGTCAAACTAAGATTGTTTCCTTTTTCATTAAAAGACAAATCAAAAGCTTGGTTAAATTCCCTTCCCACTGGGTCTATAACTACTTGGGATCAACTTTATAATAAATTCTTGTTGAAATTTTTTCCAATGTCTAAAACTGATAGTCTAAGGAGAGAAATCTCCGAGTTTTTTCAAAAAGATAATGAAGAGTTTTATGAATGTTGGGAAAGATTTAAAGATTTATTATTAAAATGTCCTCATCATGGTTTTGAAAAATGGAGACTTGTAAAATATTTTTATGATGGTTTGACTCCCTCTAATCGTCAAATGATTCAATCTATGCATACTGGAAAATTTTTAAAATTTCAAGGACAAGAGGCGTGGGACGCCCTTGAAGATTTATCTGTCAATTCACAACAATGGAATTATTTTGATCCTAGGTCTAGGTCAACTAATTCACCAAAAAGAGGAGGAAGGTATGAAGTAAAAGAAGAATTAGACTTAAGAACATCCTTAGATAAATTAGCGAGAAAAGTAGAAGCTTTAGCCATAAGCCAAACTATAAACTCTCCAATTCAACCTAGAAAAGATGTTTGTTCTATATGTTCTAGTCCTTGCCATAATGCCCAATCATGCCCTTCCTACCAAGAAGCCTTTTCTGAGGAGGCCAATGCACTTCATACTTATGGGAAACCAAATGATAGCCCATTTTCGTCCACCTACAATCCAAATTGGAGAAACCATCCGAACTTTTCATGGAGACAAAACCAACCCCAAATGAATCAAGGGCACCAATACAACACACAAAACCAAGCTCATGCCCCACAAAATCAACCATATCCGCAACAAAGAAAACCTTCCTTAGAAGACACTTTACAACAATTTATGCAATCCACCCAACAAATCCTACAAAATCAATCTCAATCTATTACCAAACTCGAGACACAAGTAGGACAACTCGCCACTGCTTTAGCTGATAGAGAAAAAGGAACATTCCCTAGTCAACCTATCCCTAATCCAAAAGGTCAATATGAGATAGGAAAGTCTAGTCATAATGGAGAAGTCAAATCAATTTCAACTCTTAGGTCTGGAAAGAAAATTGTCAAACCCGATTACATACCCGAGGTTGAAAATGAAAAAGAAAAAGAAAAGAGTCAGCCTCCTAGTTCTAATCTCAATGACTCATCAAACAAAGAAACTCCAATCCATCCTTTCATTCCAAAAGCCCCATTCCCACAAAGATTACTTCCAATTAAAAAAGGCAGCCAATATAATGACATCTTAGAAGTTTTTAAACAAGTTAGTATCAATATCCCTTTCTTAGATGCCATTAAACAAATTCCTGCCTACTCTAAATTTTTAAAGGATCTTTGTACTGTTAAAAGAAACACTAATGTTCCTAAAAAGGCGTTTTTAACTGAACAAGCTAGTTCCATTATTCAATATAAGAGTCTTGTTAAATATAAAGATCCTGGGTGTCCCACAATTTCATGCATTATTGGTGATCATTTTATTAACAAAGCTTTACTTGATTTGGGTGCTAGTGTAAATTTATTGCCTTATTCTGTTTATAAGCAACTTGGTCTTGGTGAGCTAAAACCTACCTCTATAACTCTTCAATTAGCCGATCGTTCTGTAAAAATTCCTAGAGGCATTATAGAGGATGTTTTGATAAAAGTTGATAAATTTTATTTTCCTGTTGACTTCATTGTTCTTGATACTCAACCTGTGGAAAATATGCATGCTCAAATTCCTATCATTTTAGGTAGACCATTCTTAGCTACATCTAATGCAATCATAAATTGTCGTAATGGTGTTTTGAAATTATCTTTTGGAAATATGACTGTTGAATTGAATGTTTTTAATGTGGTTAAATCTGTTGAGTGTGAAGAAGTGCATGAAGTTAACATGATAGATAGTATTTGTGAAAATGATGGAAATGACTTATTTGATTTTTGTGAAAAATACTTTGGTATGAACTTGCATGTTGATGACTCTAATGATGATGTGAATTCTTTGGTAGAGCCTATACCCTTAAATGAAACCAAAGTTGAACCTTTTTCACCCTTAGGTCATGTTCAATCAATTTCTGAGTCTCCAAAGTTAGACCTTAAACCTTTGCCAGAAAATTTAAAATATGCTTTTCTAGGAGAGTCTGAAACCTTACCTGTTATCATAGCATCCGCTTTAGATAAAGAACAAGAAGGTAAATTGTTAGATGTCCTTAGAAAACATAAAGAAGCCATAGGTTGGACCATTGGAGACATTAAAGGAATTAGCCCATCCATATGTATGCATAGAATCCATCTAGAAGAGAATGCTAAAACCTCTCGGGAATGTCAAAGAAGATTAAATCCAAATATGAAAGAAGTAGTTAGAGAAGAGGTCATAAAATTGTTAGACGTAGGTATCATTTACCCTATTTCTGATAGTCAATGGGTTAGTCCAGTTCAAGTTGTGCCTAAGAAGTCTGGGATCACAGTTGTTGAAAATGAGAAAAATGAATTAATCCCTACTAAAGTACAAACAGGGTGGAGAGTGTGCATAGATTATAGAAAGTTGAATAATGTTACTAGAAAAGACCATTTTCCATTGCCTTTTATTGATCAAATGCTTGAACGATTAGCTGGCCATGCATATTATTGTTTTCTTGATGGGTATTCGGGGTATAACCAAATCCCCATCGCCCCAGAAGATCAAGAAAAGACTACTTTTACATGCCCTTTTGGAACTTTTGCATATCGTCGCATGCCCTTTGGATTATGTAATGCACCTGCGACTTTTCAAAGATGTATGATTTCGATTTTTTCTGACATGGTTGAAAGATTTCTTGAAGTATTTATGGATGATTTTTCTATGTTTGGTTCCTCTTTTGATGAATGTTTGCACCATCTTTCACTTGTTTTAATTCGTTGCAAAGAGAAAAACCTTGTGCTTAACTGGGAAAAATGTCATTTTATGGTTAAAAAAGGAATTGTTTTAGGTCATGTAATCTCATCTGATGGAATAGAAGTTGATAAAGCTAAAGTTGACCTTATTTCAAAACTTCCCCCACCTAAAACTGTGAAAGAAATTAGATCATTCTTAGGCCATGCCGGTTTTTATAGAAGATTTATAAAAGACTTTAGCAAAATTTCTCGGCCTTTATGCCATTTACTTGGAAAAGAAAATGCTTTTGTCTTTGATAGTAATTGCCATGTTGCCTTTGAAAAATTAAAAAATTTGTTGACTACTGCACCCATTATTCGACCTCCTGATTGGAAAATACCTTTTGAAATAATGTGTGATGCTTCTGATTATGCTATAGGTGCTGTCTTAGGACAAAGACTTGAAAAAATACCTCATGTAATTTACTATGCTAGCAAAACTTTAAATGATGCTCAATTAAATTACTCCACAACCGAAAAAGAATTGCTTGCTGTTGTTTTTGCATTGGAGAAATTTAGATCTTATTTGTTAGGATCTAAAATTATTGTCTATTCTGATCATGCTGCATTAAAATATCTCTTATCGAAAAAAGATGCTAAGTCTCGTTTGATCCGTTGGATCCTGCTTTTACAAGAATTCGACTTAGAAATACGTGATAAAAAAGGATCTGAAAATGTTGTTGCTGATCATTTATCTAGACTAGTTGTTGAAACTATACATGATTCCACTCCTATCACTGAAACTTTTCCTGATGAACAATTAATGCATATTTCTTCATTACCTTGGTATGCTGATATTGTTAATTATTTGGTCACTAAAGAAATACCATCTCATTGGTCTAAGCATGATAAATCTAAATTTTATTCTGAGGTGAAAAACTTTATTTGGGATGATCCTTACTTGTTTAAATACTGCCCTGATCAAATAATTAGAAGATGCATTCCAAACTGTGATCAGTCTAAAATCATATCTTTTTGTCATGATCATGCATGTGGAGGACATTTTAGTGGTAAGAAAACAGCTGCTAAAGTTTTACAATGTGGTTTTTATTGGCCTACTATCTTTCATGATACATATGTTTATTGTAAAGCTTGTGAACGTTGCCAAAAGTTAGGAAGTTTAACTAAAAGAAACATGATGCCTTTAAATCCTATTCTTATTATTGACATATTTGATGTTTGGGGCATTGATTTTATGGGACCATTTCCTAACTCTTTTGGTAATCTTTATATTCTTGTTGGAGTCGATTATGTATCTAAATGGGTTGAAGCTATTGCATGCCACACTAATGACCACAAAGTTGTGCTTCGTTTTTTGAAAGAAAATATATTTTCCCGTTTTGGTTCACCACGTGCTATAATTAGTGATAACGGTACTCACTTTTGTAATAAGCCATTTGAACATTTGATGAAACAATATGGCATTACACATAAAGTCTCAACACCATATCACCCACAAACTAGTGGTCAAGTTGAAGTGTCTAATAGGGAAGTTAAGCACATTTTAGAAAAAACTGTGAATCCAACTAGGAAAGATTGGTCCTTAAGACTCATTGATGCATTATGGGCGTATCGTACCGCGTACAAAACGCCCATTGGCATGTCACCCTACAGACTTGTGTATGGGAAGGCGTGCCATTTACCTGTTGAGTTAGAACATAGAGCCTTCTGGGCAATTAAGCAATTAAATTTTTCTTTAGACAAAGCAGGTGAGAAACGAAAGCTTCAACTCAATGAACTAGACGAAATTAGGAATGATGCATATGACTATTCAAAAAAGTATAAGGATCGCATGAAATTTTACCATGATAAAAATATTTTGAGAAAAGATTTTTATCCAGGTCAGAAAGTCCTTTTATACAACTCTCGTTTGCATTTATTCCCGGGAAAGTTACGCTCTAGGTGGTCTGGTCCTTACATTGTTCGTATTGTTTTTTCACATGGAGCTATTGAAATTGAAAATCCTAAAAATGGTGATATATTTAAAGTTAATGGACAAAAATTAAAACCATTTTTGGAATTAAAAACTGATGAAGTGGATGAGATACTCCTTGAGGACCCTGTTTACCATGCTCTTTGATTCCTGTGTGATCTTGATAACTTGTGTTTTATTTGTATTGTTGTTTTATGTGCGATTTAATTTTTGTTAGTTGTATCCTGTTCTATCTTGTTCTATCTTCGCAATGCACAATATCGAGGTACGACCATTCTAAACTTTACACTCTTGTCAATTTTAATTTATATTTATATTTTGACACATTGAGGACAATGCTTAAATTAAGTTTGGGGGTATCGAGTTTTATTGTGTTTGTTTTGTGTTTTATTTTATGTATGCTTGTTTGAAAAGAAAAAAAAATGTTTGTTTGAATTTTTTTTTATTTATTTATATGTTGTGGTTTTGTTAATTTTTTTTTATTTGTTCATTTTCATAAAAATTCAAAAAAAAAAAAAATTAAAAAAATTTTTACAAAAAAAAAAAAAATTTGGTGATATTTTTCATTTTCAATGATAAAAATTCTGATTGAGTTTGAAATTAATTCTCTTAAAAATATGAATAATTTTTAAGCTTTGTTTTTAATTATAGGGTCAATTTTACTTGTAACAAAAATTACATTTTTCATAAAAACTCTTATTTCCTATAAGTTTAAGTGAAAAATAATTTTAATAAAAACATATTTTCTAAAAGCAAAATTGAAAATTTAATTAATTATATAAGCTTAACTTTTATTCATAATAATTTCTGAGAGTTATTTTCATTGTGCAATTTTTGAGAAAATCATTTTTATATCACCAATAAAAAAAAATATATATGTGTATTTTAATTTTTCTTTTGCTTGAGGACTAGCAAAACTTTAAGTTTGGGGGTGTGATAACTCTACAAAATAGAGTTATTTTACCATGTTTTACATGCTAATTGTTGCTTAGTTCATGAGTTTTTAATTAACTTATTAAGTTTTTATGTAATTTTTAATTTATTAGTCTTATTGTAGTTTTCTAGATTTTTATATGTTTTTATAGATATGTTATTATAATATGTTGTAGTTTAATTATTTAAAATTAATATTGTTAGTTTGAATGCTAAAAATATGATTTTATTGAAATTAAATGTTATGTAAATTAAATTTTAATTAATGTTTTCATGGGAGTTATATGATATATTTTATTAATGAAAATATTTAATTTTAATTTAGTTTATAATTTATTGTGTAGGAAAATTATTGCCCTTGAAAAGCAAGAAAATCAAAGGAAAGATGGTAATTTTGAAAGAAAGTAACAAGAAAAATGGTGTTTCTCCAAAAGCCCAACCACGTGAGGCCCACTCTAGGCCCAACCCGTGGCCCCCCCTCCAACACCCAACCACCACATTGCTGCCATTTCCCTTATTGAGCCCAACAAAAATGCATTTTGTCCCTTTGTCCCCTATGACAAAAATGCCAACTTTTTACCCTTTTTCCTACACATTTTCACCACAACATCATCATTACACCCTATAATTTACCTCTACATACCATATTTATTTTATTTAATTAATCTAATCAATTTAATTAATTTAAATTGATTATTTTAATAAACTCACTTTGGCTATAAATATGGACTTTCAAGACCATTTTTGGGGTGCTTAATTTTTTGGTTACCATCTTTTTCTCTCATTTTCTCTCTACCATTCTCTCTTCCATTTGGGTTTTTCAAGAGCATTTTGCAAGTATGTATGTCATTTATTTTGTAATTTCTATTCTAGTTATGTGCTTCTAATCTTTTTCATAAGATTATTAAGATCATGATGAAGCAACTTGTAACTAGGTAATATTTATGTTGTATGTTGATTTCCCTTGTAATGCAACAAAGTCTATGGATTTTTCTTCTTCATATATTTCTTTCATCTTAAATATCTTGTATTTTAGATTGTTAGAACATTTTTACACTTTGTTCTTCATTAGTGCATAAACATAATATTCTTTGTGTAAGATGTGTCATTAAATTGTACACATCCATGCTTAGAACAAAAATATTATGTTTTGCCTTATAAATAATGTTCATTGATTTATTTGTTATTTCATTAGATTGATTTACACTAAATGCTTTGAAATTATAATTTTGAAAAGTGAAGAAAAATCCTATCTTTTTATAAGAAAATTGTGCTTAAAATTATAAATATTTTTGGAAAATGATAGTTTAAATTATTTTAACTATCACTAAAACTTGGGAATCAATATACTAATAAATATTATTAAACTTACATTTTGTGGATTCTAGTATCTTAATAATCTTTTCTTTTAATACTTATTTTCAACTCATTATTGGTTTATTTTCATTATCTTAAAAAGCTTTATTTTTCAATATTTCATTTTATGTTCATACTATTAAAACTTATCAATCTTTGGAACTAGGTTAGAATTTATTACTTTTGATTTAAAATAGTTTCATTTTCGATTTTAGACAACTCCTTTGGGTTCGACATCCTTGCTTACGATCACTATTCTATATGGACGATTCGTGCGCTTGCGATATATAAATTTTTAAACATACCCGTTTAGGGTCCATCACCAGTTCTGGTCCCAAAACCCGATGGGTCCTGGAGAATGTGCATTGACTTCACGGACCTAAACAAAGCCTGCCCGAAAGATTGTTTCCCTCTTCCGCGAATCGATCAGATGGTAGACGCTACTTCCGGGTACGAACTCTTATCCTTCATGGATGCGTACTCCGGATACAACCAGATCAAGATGCATGTCGCGGACCAGGAACACACCAGCTTCCTCACGGACAAGGGTGTCTACTGTTACGTGGTCATGCCTTTCGGTTTGAAGAATGCTGGGGCGACGTACCAGCGTCTAGTAAACAGGATGTTCAAGGACCAACTGGGGAGGAACATGGAGGTGTACGTGGACGACATGTTGGTAAAATCCAAGACCTCCGGGGACCACAGTGACGACCTTGAGGAAGCTTTCGCCGTGATCCGAAAGTACGGAATGAAACTGAATCCAAAGAAATGTACTTTCGGGGTCTCGTCTGGGAAGTTCCTCGGTTTCATTGTCAGCTCCCGCGGAGTGGAAGCCAACCCTGAGAAAATTAAGGCGTTCATAGATATGCCTTCCCCCCGGAAGCATAAGGATGTCCAGAGCGTTACCGGAAGGATAGCTGCTCTCAGCCGCTTCGTATCCAAGGCCACTGACAAGTGTATCCCCTTCTTCAATGTGTTGCGAGGAAACAAGAAGTTCGAGTGGACCCCCGAATGCGAAGCAGCCTTCCAACACCTCAAAGAACATTTAACCCGGGCTCCCATTCTGTCCAAACCTGTCGAAGGAGAGGCGTTGTTCTTATACTTAGCTGTGACAGAGCACGCAGTGAGTGCCGCTCTTGTCCGGGAAGATGGCCGTATCCAGCTCCCTGTGTATTACGTAAGCAAGAGGTTACTGGACGCCGAGTCCAGATATTCAATGATCGAAAAACTCTCCCTCTGCTTGCTAATTTCTTCGCGGAAGCTAAGGCCATATTTCCAGGCGCACACCATCAAAGTACTCACCAACCACCCTCTCCGACAAGTCTTGCAAAAACCCGAGTCTTCTAGCAGATTGCTTAAGTGGGCTATGGAACTGAGCCAGTTCGACATCCACTACCAACCACGTGTTTCCATAAAAGGACAAGCTCTCGCAGACTTTATTGTGGAATGCTCGGGAATGAATGACCTCCCAGAAGATCCTGTCCCGGAACTTCCCACATGGAAGGTCTATGTAGACGGAGCCTCAAATGAAAAAGGAGCTGGAGCAGGGGTCATCCTAATATCTCCCCAAGGGCATCAGCTCCAGAGCGCCATCCGTTTCGCGTTCCCAGCATCCAACAACGAGGCAAAACACGAAGCCATGTTAGCTGGATTACGACTGGCCAGAGAAGTCGGAGCCCAAAAAATCGAAGTATACAGCGACTCCCTACTTGTGGTAAACCAAATATCCGGGGAATACCAGACGAAAGGCGAAAAAATGGCTGCCTACGTGTCTCTCTCCCGCGGCCTACTGCAGCATTTCAAAGGCTACCAAATCCGCCAGGTCCCCCGGGACCAGAACTCACTCGCGGACACGCTGGCCAAGCTTGCAACAGACCCGGAGATCGAACAATATGGCCTGGTGCCCATCGGGCACTTAGAAGCACCCACTACCGAGACACAGAGGGTAAATGCCATCATCGACCATTCCCATTCCTGGATAGGACCCATCCTCAGATTTCTCACCACCGGAGAGCTCCCCACTGATAAAGCTGACGCAAGGAAGCTCCAGTATCAAGCTCCCCGATACGTGGTTATGGATGGAAAGCTTTACCGCAGGGGGTTGTCCATACCCTTCCTTAGGTGTGTTTCCGGAACCGAAGTCAGCGCCATCATCCATGAGGTTCACGGAGGCTTCTGTGGCGACCATACCTCCGGGCTAAGCCTCTCCAAAAAGATCCTTCGACAAGGATACTTCTGGCCCACCATGAAGAAGGATTGTGTGGATTATGTCAAAAAATGTGAGCAGTGCCAGAGGTACGCCAAGGTTCCGCGAGCGCCGCCCACAGAAATTACCTTAATGACCAGCCCCTGGCCATTCGCCGTTTGGGGCATTGACCTAGTAGGTTCCCTTCCAACTGGAAAGGGTGGAGTGAAGTATGCCATAGTCGCGGTAGACTACTTCACCAAATGGGCTGAAGCTGAACCTATGAACACGGTCACATCTAAAAAAGCACTGGACTTTGTCATCAGGAATATAGTGTGTCGTTTTGGGCTTCCACGAAAAATTGTGTCCGACAACGGGAAGCAATTTGACAGTGAACACTTCACGAACTTCTGTGCTTCGCATGGAATTATCAAAAGCTTTTCCGCAGTCGCCAGACCCCAGGCTAATGGGCAAGTGGAGGCTGTAAACAAAATATTAAAGACCACGTTGAAGAAAAAACTCCAAGCCTGCAAGGCTCACTGGCCGGAAGAACTTCTGCGAGTACTTTGGGCCTATCGCACAATAGAGAGAACTTCGACGGGGCACACGCCTTATTCCATGACCTTCGGTTGCGAGGCCGTCATCCCAGTAGAAACTATGATCCCCTCTCACAGGCAGGATACCTACGACCCTACCCGGAACCACGCCCTTCTCCAGGAGTCCCTGGACATGATCGAAGAGCTCCGGGAGCAGTCGCAGGTCCAACTAAAAATGTACCAAGGCAAGATAGCCCGACACTTTAACACGAGAGTCAAGAGCCGTACATTCGAAGTTGGGGATCTTGTCCTACGGAGAGTATTTCCTGCTACGCAGGATCCGGGAGTGGGAGTCCTCGGACCCAACTGGGAAGGCCCCTACGAAGTCCAAGAAAAAGTGGGCCATGGGACGTATCACTTAAAGAGACTCGACGGATCTAAAGTCCCACGCGCCTGGAACGCGGAGCACCTCTGCCGTTACTACCAGTAAGCCCCGGACTATCTAGTCGGAAGTCCTTGGTGAAATTAGCAAAAGTGAAAAATGTGGAAATAATCCTCCCTGTTGTAAAACACGTGCCTAGCAGGCTAATTTAATGAAACACGGAGAGATTCACTCCACTTTTACTGCACTTTTTATCCTTGTGTTCAAAGCTGTGTTTTAACAAGTGACCACGCGGTCCGGAGACGTCCGGACCCCACGCTCACTTGGGGGGGTATACATGGCTAAGGCATAGCCATACGCCCCTTGAACAAAACATACACAGAACACCACTTATGTGCTAGCATTGTGTTTGAAATTTTTAAATTGTTAAGCTTAGGTTAATTTGTTGCCATGAACATGTTTGCATTACGTGAATTATGTGTTTATGTGAAAATTGCCATTGAAATGCCTGCCATTATGCATCATGAAAATTATCTCCTGTGTAGCACAGCGATGAACAGGACTAGGGGTTGGGGCACGTTCAGAGAGCTACGCCGAAACACCCCCAACTCCCTGACAAGTCCTTTGCAGAATACTCCGCGATCGCTGTAGAGCTTTGCTTCGCAAGCTCCAGCTCCGGGTCCCGCAAGGCGAAAGATGGCAAGATCCGCGACCGTTGTAAGCCTTGCTTCGCAGGCTCCAGCTCCGGATCTCACAAAATAATGCATGGCGAGCTCCTCGACCATTGGAAGTTTCAGCTCCAGGAGCAGACATGGTCGATCCCCCACTCACAGCAGGCCTTGCTTCGCAAAGCCCCTGCTCCGGGATCACACCTGGTGGGCGTGGCAATTTCCCCGACAGCAACGAGCCTTGCCTCGCAGGGCTCCATGCCAGGTCCCTGAAGTCAGCCACCATGAGGTTCGCAACAACAGTTAGTTTTGCTTCGCAAAGATCTAACCTTAAGTCTAGCGACGCTCACCAAAAGAACTCCCGTTCCGAGCCATGGAACGGCTCACCTTAGCAATCCCAGCGAACAGTATAACTACAAGTCCCGGGATTGGCTATTTGCCTTAGGAAAGCTAAAATACGGTGAAAGGAGTCTGGTCGTTGGAACCAGGAAACCTTCGTAACCTAGAAACTACGTGGGAAAAGACATCAGCCGTTAGAGCCTCAAGTGGGATGTGCATAGGTTCTGGCCGTTGGAACCAAAACCTCATGCGCCCCTACAACAGTTTCTACCGTATAAAAGTCTACCCTAAACGCAAAGTTAAATAAAGAACTCGGCAGAAAAGAAAGGAGAATGCTATAAGTATGGCAAATATGTCTGCAATGAAAAACTCAAATGAAAAATAATTAAAGATAAAACCCCTTCAAGCATTGGGGGTAGCTGCAGCTTCCACGACCGCGGCCTCGGGGGCATCGACTTCAACTGAGGCTGGCGGAGTCGGCTCATTGGAAGGCGGAACTTTGTCACGGGAAGGTTCAGAGGTCCCCGCCTCTCCGGGATCTCCCGCCTCAGGGGCTCCAGCACGTTCGTCAATGTTGTAAGTTTGGACGTACGCCTCTGGGCCTTGATCCCACACGAGTAGCTTATCCCTCATGGCATCGGCATCCTCTCCCAGATAGCCTAGTACCTCCGGGTTCACTTTCCAGAGTTGATGCATGAGGACCACATGCGATATATAAATCGTCCTGTTCAGTATCACCTCAGCATCCTCCTTCTCCTTCAAGCGCTCCGCCTCGGAGGTTGCCAGCTGTGCCTCCGCGACAGCTAATTGAGCCCTTAGTTTGTCCATCTCGGCCTTGGAGGCATCCCGCTCTCCCTTAAGAGAATCAATCTCCTTGCGCTGCTCCCTATTTTGGTTCAGCACGGATTGCTTCTCGGTCACATGCCCCCTGGCAGTGAATTGCAAGGCCCCGATCTCTTTATCCTTCTCGGCGAGCCCCAACTGCAGCATAGACACGAGATCCCTGCTCCTCTTATGGAGTTGCTCCTCCTCGTGCAGCTTACTCTGAAGAGTGGAATATTCCTCTTGCTGCTTAAGGAGGAGATCATTTTTTGATTGCAAGCGGGCTTCCAAGGTATCCTTCTCCACCCTGGCTTGGGACAGCTCTTCCCGGAGCTTGGAGTTTTCGGCCTTCATCCCATCTGACCGCTGTCTGAACTCATTCTCTGCCTTGGCCCGCTACTCTTGATATTTGGCAAGATATTTCTTGTCCGCCTCTTCCTCAGCCGTGTGCCGGGCCTGATCAATCTTCTCTGAAGCCTCCAAGGCCTGTTGGGTCAGTTTCTGCTTCTCCGCCTCCAAGGCCTGGCGAGCCAGCTGGCTCTCCTCCAGCTGAACCAGAACTGCACCCACCTCCCGGAACGAGCGTTCCGCGATCATAGAGGCCTGCAAGGAAAGACAACAGAATGAGTTAAGCCGGACCAAAAGACAGATGATCCCAAAACACAACAACTGACGGCTTACCCCGGACAATTGCTGCTTCACGGCATGTGTCAGCAACAGCGGATCCTTACTGCTACTGATAGCCCATTTCTTAGAATTGAGCTCGCACAAGCTCAGGGCCATGTCCTCCATCATCTCCGCTCCGAACGGCGCCAATGCACGTCCAAGCCTGGGCACCAGCCTCTTCTCCAAGGCTGGGCCATCCAAAACCGCTCCAGCCGGGTGAAGGGACCTCACCCCCTCGGCCAACTCCGCTCTCTTCACGGCAGACAAGTTGTCTGCCCTGCCCTGAGTAATGGCCTTCTCAGCCTCCAACCGTCTCTTCAGAAAATTATCGGCCCGTCTTACACCCTCCAGGAGGGCAGCGGGGAAACGGGTTGGTTTCTGCGGGAAGTGGAACTTCAGGCCAGGCAGAGGAAGGTTTGTTTGCTGAGAAGAAGGAGACCCCGAAAGGCCAGACTCTCTTTGGGCTGGAGGAGGAGGCAGACGGGGTATTAAGGCCCCGGTCTGTTGTTTTTGCTGCTGCGGTGGCGGAGGTGACTGCCTTTGTTGTTGTTGCTTTTGCTGCTGCGGCAGCGGAAGTAATTGCCCTTGTTGTTGCTGCTGGTTTGGATGTTGTTGTTGCTGCCGCTGTGGCATTGGTGATTGTCTCCGTTGTTCTTGTTGCTGCTGTTGTTGTAGTTGTGGCTGCTGTCATTGCTGTCGTTGTTGCCTTCGACCGGGAGAAGAGTGTCTAAGGCGTTTCTTCTCGGCGCCCTCAGCATCCCCTCCGGGACGCTTGCTCACCACAGTCGTCTTCACGGGGAACACAAGCCCTTCCCCGTCGCTGCTGCTACTCGAGACCATCATAGTCTCGGAAGGCCCGTCGGCAGGAGACTTCTCTACCCCCGGAGACGCTTGCGCCTCGCCACTTGTCTCCTTGGGGGTGGCAGCTTTACCTTCCCTACCAGCCTTGGTCTTCCGTCCTTTCCCCTTGGACGGGTCTTGGCTGGTGGCAGCCTTCTTAATGAGCAAAGTAACTCTCCCCAACATCGTGGCTTCTGGATACTCTGCAAGAAACATACGAAGCAAGGTTAACGAACCAACAAGCAGTGAAAAAGAAGATAAGCAGAAGACAAGACAATCAACAACATAAAAGCACAAGCAAGTCCGCCAGCAGGGAACGAGAAACAAGAAAAAGAAAAGTTTGAAAGGGACGACCATGCACGAGAAACGTGGATGGCCTTCCCCGAGCAAAACAAAACACCGCTTCCTGCTCCAGGAAGCTCCCGTACTCCTTGAAGTCCGGGAATGACATGCTGAGGGAAGAAGGGTCAACCATGATGACACCTTCTGGCAGACTACCGTCACTCAGACACCCGAGGAGCTCATCTACCCTATCGCAATATCTTTCAAAGGGTATCCTACGCGGATCTAGCCTAAGGAAGCGGGGATCGAACCCCATCTGAGAGGTCCGGGAAACCTCGGACAGGCTGGGGGTGTGGATCAATCGAAAACTAGTCTTACCTCTCCCGGAGGTACTAGCCCCCGGAGCCCCTTCGTTAGGGTAAGCCGCGGCGTGGCGGGCCTCGATCTCCTCTTCCTTCGGCTGGGGGTCGGGGAACCTCTCCGCCCAACTAGGAGATAAAGTATTCTCGTCCCGGGCTGCTTGGTTGATCACCTTGGACAGCTCCAGGGAAATCTGCTCCCGGATGTCAGCTGACACCTGACTTTGCCCCCTGCCACTCACTGGCTCGATGTTTTGGAAAGAGGCGAGTAGCCCATACTCCCTCAAAGATTCGGAGGTCACAAGTCCCTCCACTTTCAACTCTTCCTCAGAAAGCCCTTCGTAGAACTTGGACCTCCTTATCATCTCCGCACAGCGAGGTGTCCGCGGAACGACTTCTGCAAAATTCAAATACAAGCATTAGAGATCCTCCCAAAAGGAAAATCAAACGCAAAGAAACAAAGTTGAAAAGGAGAGGAAGGAGCACTTACCAGGGATTTTGAAGTCCAAAGATAGGGCTGGCACCCTCTTCAGCGGGAAGCCAGTCGTCAGGAACCAGTACTCCCAGAGGTCTGGAACCCTCGCGGTATGACAGGTGGGGCACATCACGTCCGGGTGCCTTTCCAGCCTGTAAAACCCCACCTTGTCTGAATGACCCCTCATAGGCTGAGACTTCAACCCATAGAAGTACAGCACCTCCTCCGGGGTAGGAGCTTCCAGTTTCCGGGACTTGCAAAAGATGAACCACCCTGCTAGGAGCTTGTAGCTGGGGGGAATCAACTGGAAGGGGGCAATCCCCGCCTTTACACAGAAATTGGCAAAGTAACTTCTTAGGGGCAAGTGCGCCCCACACACTATGTGTGCCCAGCTCCAGGCACCAAAGCCCTCGTGACTCTGGCTAGCCGACTCGTCCAGCACCGACAGGCGGTGCCACATCAGACCTGGGATGTTCTTCAGGCCTGCCTCGGAGGAATACAGCTCCAGCATGCCATAATTCCTAAAAAGGTTCGGCTTCTGGTCCATCTCCCAGATTGAACTATTGGAAGTCGGTGGGCTAGCCGCGACCACTTTTGCCTTTCCTTTCCCCTTTGCGCCAGCGACAGGGGAACCCTTCTCCTGGGCAGAATCAGCCTCCACCACAGCGAGGAGTTGTTCCTTTGAGATGTTCGTCACTGAACAAAAGAAACAAAGAAGAAAACACTCTAAGCAGTCAGCACCCTTGTCATACCCTAGTGGTATCAAAGGCGTCGGGGAGACCCTCCCCGAAAACTGCTTGGAGAGGCTCCCACCGAGCTTGCCGAGGGGTTGGCACCATGCCACCCGAAGGGCAGCAAGGAACCAGACTCAGACTCCGAGCCTAAGCCCACCAAAAGAAGTGTTTTTCCAGAGAAAGACACCCTAAAGGCGTTCATGTTTATGCCCTAAAACAACAAACCAGAACAACACAAGCAAAACAAGGAACGACTTTCCAAACGCAAATCGTCAAAGCATGCAAAAGAGACTACTTATCGACTCACGTCAATCACATGCCTACCAAAGCCCTATTCACGCATGCACATAAGCGATAATGGCAGAAACCCCAACTCTAACAACTACCAACAACCTAAGGTTTGGGAGGAAAGAGCAAAGTAGAAATACTTACTGATATTCGGGTAGTTGGAGGTTGAAGGAGTAACCGGATCACTGCACAGCACGATCGCGAGGAGTAAAAGCTGCAAAGACGAACAGCGATTCAAACCCTGAACTTCGGCGAATAAACCCACTGCCAAACCAAAAGAAAAGTTTCTAGATCCCTTGCCAAAAGAAGTGGCAAGTTCGAAGGAATGAAAGCTTGGAAGCCTGAGGGTTCGAAGGTTTGGAAATCTGAAAATCCGAAAGATAGAGAATTTGAAAGCGTAAAGAGGAAGAAAGGTCCGTTCCCTCGTTTTTATAGCAGGGAAGAAGTCGTTTCGAATTCCTCAAATGGACGGTCCCGATCTTCCCATTCCGTGTGCATCAGATCCAACGGCTGGAGATGAAGCGACGATCCTATTTATGACTCCTCGGATGGGAATAAAGTATTTATTTCCCATCATTATACCACCTCGGGCCCGGAGTACCATTAAAAACCGTCAAATCATTACTCAGATGACTGACGCACGCATACTCAACCAGTCGCCTCACGCACACGTCTTGGTCACAGAGCCATTCCCAGCATGACGCGTGGTCCTTGCCGGACTTGAGTACTTGAGTTCAAACAGAAGAAATTCCCTTTCTTTTTCATACTAACACCCAGGCGGGAAAAAGGAACCCTTCCGGGAACACAGAAGGTGGCCTCTCGCCTAATCTAAGAAACCGAAATATCCGGAGGACTGTACAAGCTCCCGGATCTCTCAAAGCTCCGTGACCTTGGGGGTTAAATGTTATCCAGATTTCCGGATAGCGTTTAGATTGATGTCCTTGGGGAAGCAGAATTACCAATGTCTTTCACGGTAGGTGACCAGAGCTCGCGGATGGACAGAAAGGCTTCGCCTCTCCCGTTTAGGGTCCGGATTACTCTTTCAAGCAAACACGACACGGAAACTCGTCAACTCTCTCGGACTCCCGAAGGGGTATCCTTCGGGGAAGCTCCTTCCAGGAGAAGCTCTTTAAGTGGTCTTCACGGAAACAGTTCCGTGCCTCGCATGGAACAAAACCAAGCGGTCGAGTCATGGAGGAGGCATATTTGGAATGATATCCACCTGACACAGGATCCCGCCTGACACGCCCGACAGGTCAAAGCCGCACACATCCCAGCACGCTTAAGGGTACCTTTTCGCCTACTGTTCCGCTGACAACTTGGAAAAGACGGCTAACTTTGTGTGTTCCCCATACTTTCACGTAAATATACCCACATAGAGTCTTGTAGCCATGCTACTACAGTAATTGTATCCCCTATTTATGGCTGGTGTAATTAAGACTCATGTACGTAGAGAAAAACCCTAATCCAAAACCCTAGCTATAAAGACCCCTTCATTTTACAAGAAGGGGGACGGCCAACAAATTACATAGCAAGAACTCTACTAAAATCTCTCTAGCTTCATCTTCTTCAGGAGAACCCGAGAGAAACACTGTGAGGGTGTGAAGTTCTTGTACACCAGCCATCTTACTGTAATCCTTTCCAAGTATAATAACATCGACTCGTGGACTAGGGCTTGTTAACGCCTGAACCACGTAAAAACACTGTTTGTTTAGCTACATTTCAGCACTTCTACAGTTCTTATCTTTTTATTATTTTGTTTGTATTCGTTTCCGAAAAACTCGGTAAACAGGCTCCGATACCTAATTTCTTGTATTATTGATCGAAATATGTGTTGAAAGTATATGTTTATCGTTGTCGAGTTTTATAATTATATTCTACAGATTAGTTGAGTTGATTGGATTGAAATTGATTATATGCTCTTATTTCTATCTATGCTTGTTGTCTATGGTTTTCTTGTTGGGCCTTGGCTAACTGGTGCTACGTGGTGCAGGTAAAGGCAAAGGAAAGTTGGACCAACCATGAGTTGGAGAGCTATGGGGGTGAAGTGTACATTATCAGATGCTTGACCGTCATGACCGAGGGTATTTATAGGAATTAGAGCTCTAATCTGTATTTCACCATTAGATTGGCTTTTGTTGTATTAGTCTTTGAGAGTTGTATTTGTCATGTAAACCATGTTTTTGGGATCCCATGTATCAAAAACTTGTTTTAATAAAAATTAATCGTTTATGATCAAAATCTTTTAACCCTAACCTGTTAGTTGACTTTAGCATCACATTTATGTTCAAACAACTTGATTAGCAAGTCTTGCACTATTTTAAACACACAGTGTAACGGTCTTGGTTATCCAGGGAATTACCAAGTTCTCTGTGTGAACTTGGTTCTCGCAGCAGAAGAACTATGCAGTTTATTAAGGTGCTTAATTTGGTGTTTGTAAAATGTAGAATACAGAAAATTCAATAAAAATTTCAAACAAATATATATTATTGATCATGTGCATAAAAAAGGTTTAATCCAAGAGTCCAGAGAACAATGTATCCAACTAGAATAAATATGTACCAGAAAAAGAAAAGAGAATAATTATTATCCATCTAAGTGGATAGGTAAGTCCATCTTTTCAATCAAATAGCTGCAAAAGACAAGTTCTTGAAAGGATTGAGGTGTTAAGTCACTAAGGTTTATGTGAGGAGAAATAGTATATTTAATTGTGTGTACAACTAGCTAGGCTGCCACTAAACCAAAGACCACAAAATATTTATGTAACAATAGGATGGATATATTCATGCTATTCAAGTTTAACCAACACAGTTTCAGATAGGAGGTTTCAAGGATCTCTAAAATTATCTATTTAAAAGCTTCAAATATATATAAGACTATTTCTATAATGCCCAGGTTAGCCAAGACTGTCACGCAATGTACTTTAAATAATGCTTAACTCGCTAAACGAGTCATTAGGCCATAAACATGCATCTAAGTGTTATTAATGGCCAGGGTTAAAATCTCACTCAAAAGGAACAGATATATTTTATTTAAAACATTAAACTGTGCATGGGATCCCATAAAAGTGTTTACAATCCAAAATGGTCATTACAGTTCAAAAGTTACAATCCACTGACCTAAGCGGCAAAAATAAGGTTAAACCCTAGTTCCCCTGAGAAACACCTTGGTTGTGGTGGTCAAGCAGCCACATGTGTACACGTCGCCACCTAAGCTCTCCACTCAAGGATGGGCAAGCTTTTCTTTCCCTTTACCTGCGCCACATAGCACCCGTGAGCCAAGGCTCAGCAAGAAAACTTATTACTACATGTACACAAATATAAATAAATTAGATGACTGTTAAGTCAGCCTAGGGTCCTGTGCCCTGGATAGATGACTATTAAGTCATTTTGGGGTCTGGTTCCCTGAATAGATTACTATTAAGTTATTCTGGGGTCCTGTGCCTTGAATAGATGACTATTAAGTCATTATGGGGTCCTGTGCCCTGAATAGATGACTATTAAGTCATTCTGGGGTCTTGCGCCCTAAGCCATGTGACCATCAAGTCACCTGAGCCTTTTAGCTCTGGCTCTGAGTAACTAGCCAAGTGCTTTAGTTTTTTTTCGACCAATAGGTCGAACGAGCATATAATGCTCTTGTTGATTAGATCTAATCATATCGACTAGCGCTCGTTGGGCTATTGTCGCTCTTGACTCATAAGTCAATTCTATACAACCAGTGCTCAACACTATTGCCATTTCTGATTGATCAGTTAGTGCCACTCACAAGTAATCAATGCAATCAGGCATTCACAATGCAACAAATGTCCATATATAGAGCACTCAATTTAATGCCCCGAAATCCCTAATACGGTTTAATGGCTGGATTAGTAGGCTGGGAAGGCCATAATTGTTTAATTATTCCATTAAATGAGTATATGCATGTTTATGTGAATTATATTATAATATGATGTTATATGCATGCATGTGGGTCCACATTTGATTATTATGATATTTTGGTAATTTGGCCCATTGAGGGCATATTTGTATATTTGGATGCATATTGTGATTTGTGAATGAGATCCCACTATTATGGAGATATATTCAAGCTATTCGGCATGAGACGTTCTTATATTATGTATTAGCGGTTTTATCATAACGGGGGTCTTTTATTGGGATATTGAGTTATGAGAATGTTATTTGATGATAAATTGGGAGTTATTGAGATCAAGAGGAAATTCTAGAAGTTTTGACTATAATGTCCCCGGGGGTGTTTTTGGGACCCTAAGCACTAGGTTTTATTTGAGGTTACTTAAGCTTGAAGTAGCTTGTCAGATAGAATGTACGTTAGAAGACCTCTCGTTCTCTTCCTGTTAGTTCATTTTACCGTTCGAAGCATTTTCGAAGAAATCTCAAGTTCTAGGAGTCGGAATTAAGCGAGGATCGAGGCATAGTGATCCTAGGAAAGATTAGAAGCTTCTTGATCGAAGGATTTGACGAGAAACAATCCAATCAAAGGTAATCTAAGTTTTGAGTTTTTAGAGTTTCTAAGCTTAGAATTGGCTTTTGTGAATCGTTGAGTTTTTGGTTCCTTTGAGCCTTGGGATTTGATGGTTTTGAATCATTGGGAAGCTTGGGAACTTTGATTTGATGATTTGGAAGTGTTTGGGTATGTTTTTGGAGGGGTTGGGATGAAGGAGAACGAGTTTGGGGATGGTTCTGGGTTGGGGGCCGCAGCCCTGTTCTTGGGCGTCGCGGCCGTAGCTCGAAGAAACAGATGGAGCAAGTTTGGCCTTGCTGGGCACCGCGGCCCTTGCTCCTGGAGTGGATGGGGGTCGCGGCCCAAGGTGTTAGGGCCACATCCCTTGGACAAGTTTGAGCCCGTTTGAGTGTTTTGGCCCCGGGAACTTGGTTTTAGGCCTCGGGATTGTTCCTACTACCCAGATTAGTGGGGATTGATGTCCTAGAGGTTAGATCTTGGTTTGGGAACTCTTAATGATCATTTTATTGATGGTGTCCCATATTTGGTTATGACTAGGTGACCGCTAAATGACTAAAAGTCAGATCATTCTCAAGGGTCGTTCTTTTATTCATTCTCGCTCGAATCAGAGGTAAGAAAACTGCACCCTGTGTATGTGACATGCAAGATTGTTATTGAGGCATGTTGGTTGATAAATATAGACATTGATTGCATATTAAATGCTAGCGAATATTGTTTACTTGTATATGGCACTGACTAGTCAGGGACACTGACCTAAGAGTCAGATACGACATAAGCGTCCTGAACGCAGGGCCGAATGAAGATTAGATCTAATCGATATCAGCATCGAATGGCTCTAAGGCATTAATGTTGGACCGACCCTAAGGTCGATGAAAATTATAAGTGCTTGACTAGTCTAAGCTAGTTACTCAGAGCCAAGGCCTAAGGCCTAGGTGACTTCTTGTCACATGGTTAGGGAACAGTGTTCCATAGTTATGACTCTAGAGTCATGAGGAAAGTTATGTTGATGACTAGTCATCATGCACCTATCCTGTGTTAAGCTAGTGATAGGTTCACTTATTTTTTAAGCTCTTGTGACCCTATCGTCACATGGCTAAAGGAAGTTGTACCCAACTTAGTGACTTTTGCGACTGTCACTTACCTATTTTGGACTGAAAGTCCTGAATGATTATTATGATCATTATTGATATTATATCATTCTATATTGTGTTTTCTTGTTGGGCCTTGGCTCATGGGTGCTATGTGGTGCAGGTAAAGGGAAAGAAAAGCTCACCCAGCCTTGAGTGGAGAGCTTAGGTGGTGATGTGTACATATGCAGTCGCTTGACCACCACGGCCAAGGAGTTCTCAGAGGAACTAGGGGGTTTACCCTATTTTTGCCGCTTAGGTCGGCGGGTTTGTAAATTTGAAACAGTAATGACCATTTTGAGTTGTAAATAACTTGTAAATGTTTTTTATGGGCCCATGAACAGTTTTATGTACTTAATAAAATATATCCTTTCCTTTTTATTGGTTTTCCACCTTAGCCTGTTAATAACACTTAGAAGCACATTTTTAACCAAAGGACTCGGGTAGCGAGTCAAATTTCCGGTTCACCGTTCACTGTAACTGTTCTGGGATAACCAGGGCATTACAACTTGGTATCAGAGCATGCCAAGGTCAGGGTTCCTGTAGACTGGCTGGGCATGTACACACATCACTGAAGTCAAGCTCGACACATGGTTTGGTAACTATTTATGTAGTTATATGTATAACTGCTTAAATATAGTATATATGCTTTACATGTATGCATGAGACACTGTGTTAAACCTGTGCCCTGAAATATTATATCCTCAGCAAATGTGTGCTAATTAGTACTGAGATTGCTGGAACATACTTATTAGTATTGTTGTTTGTGAACTATTATGTGATACATGTTAAGTGCTAAATGTTATAAACATGTATCTGCTTGTATAATTGTATGACTGTGGAATATGATAATTGTCTGCTTATTCTTGGACCGTAAGGCGGCAAGAGGAATAGTTATTACTACCTGACTGGCCGTATTGATCAATCTTTCAACAAGATATAACAGATAAGAATGAATCCAGGGCAGACGATTACATCAGCTGGCCAAAGTGATCAAGGCCAGAATAATAATTGCCACGGTCAGGAAAATGACCAGTCACAGATTCCACAGTCAGTTCCTGTAAACTGGCAGCAGATAATTAGTGATTTGCAGGCAACAGTGTTGAGACAGGGGGAAGAGCTTCGTCTCCTGAATCAGCAGCAAGCGCCTGCAGTGGCTAGTGTATTAGAGGCACCTCCTATGTCGATGCCAGCAGCAGAGCAGCTGCCTGAGGTTGGAAATAAATGGGAGCCTCTTTAGGAAAGGTTCAGGAAGCAACAACCTCCTGTGTTTGAGGGCGATGCAGATCCTGCCAAGGCAGAACAATGGATGAGTATGACTACCACTATCCTTGAATTCATGAGGGTAACTGGTAATGAGAAGGTGGCCTGTGCCACTTATATGTTTTGGGAAGATGCCCGGATTTGGTGGGAGGTTATTACCCAGACCAAGAATGTAAATGCCCTGAGTTGGGAGGAGTTTCAAACTCTGTTTAATGAAAAATACTACAATGATGCTATCAGGGGTGGCAAAGGCTGAGGAGTTTATTAGGCTACTTCAGGGAACTTTATCAGTCACTGAATATGCCTTAAAGTTTGATTGGTTGGCGAAATTCGCCATGGAGCTGGTGCCCACTGATGGGACCAGAAGAGAGAGATTTTTGCAAGGGCTACAGCCCAGATTATCCCATGATGTACGTATCACCACTGTGGCTGGGGTTACTACCTATGCACAGGTGGTTGAGAAGGCACTCACAGCTAAGAGTGCAAAGAACAAGATCTGGTGTGACAGAGCAGCCAGAAAGGATTTCAGGAGGACAGGTGCTCCATTTGTGGGTTCTGGTAGGGGTGTAGGCCCCAATGAACAAAAGAGGAAGGTTCCTGACACCTTCCCAGTTCCAGGTCCTGATAGACGGCCCCGTGGTATCTCAATGGGTCGTCCAGGTGGTAGTGAATCCTGGAAGTCTTATCCTGAGTGGCCTAGATGCAAGAGGCAACATTTGGGAGAGTGTAGGGCAAGGGCCTGCTTCTCATGTGGAGCAGTGGGTCATCTTAACAAGGATTTCCCTAAGGCTAGAAAAGAAGAACCCAGAAAAGCGGACAGCTCGGCCCCAGCTCGAGTGTTCGCATTGACTCAAGCAGAAGCTGAGGCTTCTCCCTCAGTTATTACAGGTCAGCTTCTTAGTGCTGGAACCCCTTATAATGTATTGATTAATTCTGGTGCTACACACTCTTTTGTTGCTAGTAGTATTATTGATAGACTATGTAGACCCTGTGATTTTTATGTTGTGGGGTTTGGAACTTTGTTACCCACTGGAGAGTTAGTGGTATCCAGGAAATGGGTTAGATCTTTGCCAGTGACAG
Source organism: Humulus lupulus (assembly GCF_963169125.1). Taxonomy (NCBI): domain Eukaryota; kingdom Viridiplantae; phylum Streptophyta; class Magnoliopsida; order Rosales; family Cannabaceae; genus Humulus; species Humulus lupulus. The sequence continues at coordinate 79,133,725 of NC_084794.1, read as the reverse complement.
TGGAGGGCAGAGAGTTGTCAGTGGATGTGATAGAGTTAGTTATGACTAACTTCGACATGATATTGGGTATGGATTGGTTGGCGAAGTATGGGGAAACCATTGATTGCAGAAGGAAGATGGTCACCTTTGAGCCTGAAGGTGGGGATCCTTTTGTGTTTGTTGGTACTGTGCATGGACCTCGCATACTTATGATTTTTGTATTGAGTGCTAGGGATCTATTACAAGGAGGTTGCATTGGATTCTTGGCCAGTGTGGTTGATACCACTCAGGATGTGCAAGTGAGACCAGAAGATATCAGACTTGTTTGTGAGTTTCTGGATGTGTTTCCAGAAGATTTGTCAGGGTTGCCACCGCACAAAGAAAGTTGCCACCGCACAAAGAAATTGAGTTCGTTATAGAACTGGTACCAGGGACAAAGCCAGTGTCTAGAGCACCTTAGAGAATGGCCCCAGCTGAGTTAAAAGAATTAAAAGTATAGTTGCAAGAGCTGTTGGATTTTTGGTTTTATCAGACCTAGTTTCTCACCTTGGGGTGCGCCAGTTCTGTTTGTAAAGAAGAAGGATGGTTCTTAGAGGATGTGTATTGATTACAGAGAATTGAATAAGCTGAAAATTAAGAATAAGTATCCTTTGCCAAGGATAGATGATCTGTTTGACCAGTTGCAAGGTAAGAAGGTATTCTCAAAGATCGACCTTCGTTCTGGTTATCATCAGTTGAGGGTCAAGGAAGGAGATATACCAAAGGTTGCTTTTCGTACCAGGTATGGGCATTATGAGTTCTTAGTTATGTCATTTGGATTGACTAATGCCCTTGCTGCTTTTATGGATTGGATGAACAGAGTGTTCAAGGATTATCTGGACCAGTTTGTGATCGTCTTCATCGATGATATCCTGGTATATTCTCAGTCTGAGTCAGAGCATGAGCAGCATCTGAGGTTGGTTCTACAGAGATTGAGGGAACATAGATTGTTTGCAAAGTTCAAGAAATGTGAGTTCTGGTTATCTCAGGTATCCTTTCTTGGGCACATTGTCAGTAAGGAGGGGATTAAGGTAGACCTAGCAAATATTGAAGCGATCAGAGATTTGCCAGGGCTAAAGAATGCTTCTGAGGTTAGAAGATTCCTTGGATTGGCAGATTATTATAGGCGTTTCGTGGAAGGGTTCTCGAAGATTGCTACTTCATTGACTGAGCTGACACGCAAGAGTCAGAAATTTGTGTGGTCGGATAAATGTGAGAATAGCTTCCAGAAACTGAAGCAGAGATTGATTACAGCTCCGATTCTGAGTCTTCCGAAAGATCAGGAGAATTTTGGGATTTATTGTGATGCTTCTCATCAGGGTTTGGGCTGTGTTCTGATGCAATTAAAGAAGGTAATTTCTTATGCTTCTCGTCAGTTGAAGGAGTATGAAAAGAGATATCCCACTCATGATTTAGAGTTGGCAGCTGGGGTCTTTGCTTTAAAGTTATGGAGGCATTATCTCTATGGAGAGAAGTGTGAGATCTATACAGACCACAAGATCCTGAAATACTTCTTCACTCGGAAAGATTTAAATATGAGACAAAGGCGTTGGCTGGAGTTAGTAAAAGATTATGATTGTGAGATTTTGTATCATCCAGGAAAAGCCAACGTGGTAGCTGATGCTTTAAGCCGGAAGGGTCCGGGACAGATTTATGGTATGAAGTTGATAGCCAGAGAGTTAGTTGATGATATGACCAGAGCTGGTATAGAATTGCTGGCGGGCCAGTTGGCTAATATTACGCTATAGTCTACACTGTTGGAGAGAATTAAGGAGGGTCAGCTGAGAGAATTAAGGAGGGTCAGCAGAGAGAATTAAGGAGGGTCAGCTGAGTGATCCACAGTAGATCAAGATCAGAGAGGATGTTCTGGTTAGAGCATCCAGAGATTATACAATGTCTGAGTTAGGCTTGTTGAGATACAAGGGGCAGATATGTGTTCCGTTAGACACTTCTTTGAGGCGAGAGACTCTGGATGAATCTCATTCTACACCTTATTCTTTTTGCATCCAGGCACCACGAAGATGTATCAGGATGTGAGATCGTTGTATTGGTGGCCGGGGATGAAGAGAGATGTAGTAGAGTATGTGGCTAAGTGCTTGACATGTCAGCAGGTCAAGGCTGAGCATCAGAGGCCAGCAGTGTTATTGCAACCTCTGGATATCCCAGAGTGGAAGTGGGAAGACATCACGATGGATTTCTTGGTAGGCTTACCCAGGACTGTTGGTCTGCATGATTCTATTTGGGTGATAGTGGATCGCTACACCAAGTCAGCTCACTTTCTGCCAGTGAGGACTACTTATACAGTTGACCAGTATGCAGATCTCTATGTGAGAGAGATCGTGCGCCTCCATGGAGCACCTAGGTCGATCGTGTCAGATCGGGACCCTACTTTTACTTCCATGTTCTGGGGAAGTTTGCAAAAGGCCATGGGGACACAATTGAAGTTCAGTACTGCTTATCATCCTCAGACAGATGGGCAATCTGAGAGGACGATCCAGATATTGGAAGACATGCTGCGAGCATGTGTGCTGTACTTTGGTGGATCTTGGAGTAAGTATCTACCTTTGATATAGTTCTCCTACAACAACAGTTATCAGTCTACCATTGGAGTTGCACCTTATGTGATGTTGTATGGTAGGAAGTGCAGATCTCCCATTCATTGGGATAAGACAGGTGAAAGGAGATACTTGGGGCCTGAGTCAGTTCAGAGGACCAGTGAGGCCATTGAGAAGATTAGAGCTCAGATTCTCGCTTCTTAGAGTAAGCAGAAGTGCTATGCAGATCCCAAACGTAGGAACGTGGAGTTCCAAGTGGGAGACTATGTCTTCATTAGAGTCTCTCCATGGAAAGGGGTGAGAAGGTTTGGGAAGAAGGGCAAGCTGAGCCCTACGTTTTTAGGTCCATTTGAGATCCTGGAGAGGATTGGTCAGGTGGCTTACAGGTTGGCTTTGCCATCAGCGTCGTCGGCCGTGCATAATGTATTTCATGTATCAACTCTTCGGAGGTATGTATCTGATGTGAATCATATTTTGAGTTATGAAGATCTGGAGGTTGAGCCATATCTCTCCTTTGAGGAGCAGCCAGTTTAGATACTTGACAGAAAGGATAAGGTCCTTAGGAATAAGACGATACCTTTGGTTAAGGTATTGTGGAGGAACAGCAAGGTCGAGGAAGCGACCTGGGAGCTGGAGTCAGATATGCAGAGTCAGTATCCCGAGTTGTTCAGGTAAATTCGAGGAAAGAAATTTATGTACGGAGGGGATATTTGTAATGCCCCCTAATCTCTAATGCGGTTTAATGGCTGGATTAGTAGGTCGGGAGGGCCATAATTGTTTAATTATGCCATTAAATGAGTATATGCATGTTTATGTGAATTATATTATAATATGATGTTATATGCATGCATGTGGGTCCACATTTGATTATTATGATATTTTGTTAATTTGGCCCATTGAGGGCATATTTGTATATTTGGGTGTATATTGTGATTTGTGAATGAGATCCCACTATTATGGAGATATATTCGAGCTATTCGGCATGAGACGTTCTTATATTATGTATTAGCGGTTTTATCATAACGGGGGTCTTTTATTGGGATATTGAGTTATGAGAATGTTATTTGATGATAAATTGGGAGTTATTGAGATCAGGAGGAAATTCTAGAAGTTTGGACTATAATGTCCCCGGTGGTGTTTTTGGGACCCCGAGCACTAGGTTTTATTTGAGGTTACTTAAGCTTGAAGTAGCTTGTCAGATAGAACGTACGTTAGAAAACCTCTCGTTCTCTTCCTGTTAGTTCATTTTACCGTTCGAAGCATTTTCGAAGAAATCTCAAGTTCTAGGAGTCGGAATTAAGCGAGGATCAAGGCATAGCGATCCTAGGAAAGATTAGAAGCTTCTTGACCGAAGGATTTGACGAGAAATAATCCAATCAAAGGTAATCTAAGTTTTAAGTTTTGAGTTTTTAGAGTTTCTAAGCTTAGAATTGGCTTTTGTGAATCGTTGAGTTTTTGGTTCGTTTGAGCCTTGGGATTTGATGGTTTTGAATCATTGGGAAGCTTGGGAACTTTGATTTGATGATTTGGAAGTGTTTGGGTATTTTTTTGGAGGGTTTGGGATGAATGAGAACGAGTTTGGGGATGGTTCTAGGTTGGGGGCCGCGGCCCTGTTCTTAGGCGTCGTGGCCCTAGCTCGAAGAAGCAGGTGGAGCAAGTTTGGTCTTGCTGGGCGCCGCGGCCCTAGGTGTAGGGCGTCGCGGCCCTTGCTTCTGGAGTGGCTGGGGGCCGCGGCCCAAGGTGTTAGGGCCACAGCCCTTGGACAGGTTTGAGCCCGTTTGAGTGTTTTGGCTGCGAGAACTTGGTTTTAGGCCTCGGGATTGTTCCTACTACCCGGATTAGTGGGGATTGATGTCCCGGAGGTTAGATCTTGGTTTGGGAACTCTTGATGATCATTTTATTTATGGTGTCCCATATTTGGTTATGACTAGGTGACCGCTAAATGACTAAAAGTCAAACCGTTCTCAAGGATCGTTCTTTTATTCATTCTCGCTCGAATCAGAGGTAAGAAAACTGCACCCTGTGTATGTGACATGCATGATTGTTATTGAGGTATGTTGGTTGATAAATGTGGACATTGATTGCATATTAAATGCTAGTGAATATTGTTTACTTGTATATGGCACTGACTAGTCAGGGACACTGACCTAAGAGTCAGATACGACATAAGCGTCCTGAACGCAGGGCCGAATGAAGATTAGATCTAATCGATATCAGCATCGAATGGCTCTAAGGCATTAATGCTGGACTGACCCTAAGGTCAATGAAACTTATAAGTGCTTGACTATTCTAAGCTAGTTACTCAGAGCCAAGGCCTAGGTGACTGCTTGTCACATGGCTAGGGAACAGTGTTCCATAGTTATGACTCTAGAGTCATGAGGAAAGTTATGTTGATGACTAGTCATCATGCACCTATCCTGTGTTAAGCTAGTGAAAGGTTCACTTATTTGTTAAGCCCTGGTGACCCTATCGTCACATGGCTAAAGGAAGTTTTACCCAACTTAGTGACTTTTGCAACTGTCACTTACCTATTTTGGACTGAAAGTCTTGAATGATTATTATGATCATTGTTGATATTATATCATGCTATATTGTGTTTTCTTGCTGGGCCTTGGCTCATGGGTGCTATGTGGTGCAGGTAAAGGGAAAGAAAAGCTCACCCAGCCTTGAGTGGAGATCTTAGGTGGTGATGTGTACATATGCGACCGCTTGACCACCACGGCCAAGGAGTTCTCAGAGGAACTAGGGGGTTTACCCTATTTTTGTCGCTTAGGTCGGCGGGTTTGTAAATTTGAAACAGTAATGACCATTTTGAGTTGTAAATAACTTGTAAATGTTTTTGTTAGGCCCATGAACAGTTTTATGTACTTAATAAAATATATCATTTCCTTTTTATTGGTTTTCCACCTTAGCCTGTTAATAACACTTAGAAGCACGTTTTTAACCAAAGGACTTGAGTAGCGAGTCAAATTTCTGGTTCACCGTTCACTGTAACTGTTTTGGGGTAACCAGGGCGTTACACTCAACATGACTCATCAATAATCATGTATGTCACATACTGGGCGCAGTTTTCTTACCTCAGACTTGACCATAAAATAAATAAAGAATGACCCTTGAGAACGATTCTGACCTTAGGCCCCTTAGCGGTCACCTAATCATAACCAAATATGAAATCTCATCAATAAAATGAGTAATAAAAGATTCCTAGACCAAGTCCTAGCCCCCGGGACCTTGAATCCTACTAAAACGGTTAGTAGATTCGATCTCAAGCCTTAAGCTTCGAAAATCCATGCCTAAAACCAAATAAAACTAAGCCTGGCCAAAAATAGACAGGCGGGTCGAGGTCGCGGCGCACCTCCCAAACAGAAAGACCTATGTCCAAGTGCCAGGGGCGGGACGCGACATGCCCACGAGGGCGGAGGCACGCTAAGCAGACAGAGCCCCATCAAGCCCCTATGGTTCGCATGAGTCGCAGCACCCAAGAACACGGCCGCGTCGCCCCCTACCAACCCAGCATCGTTGCTTTTCCTTCAATCCAAACTCAACCAAAAACTCTACCAAACAATCCCAAAATCAATACCAAACCTCAACACCACATAACCACCAATCCAGCAGTAAAACCCAAGCTTCATAACACTTAAAACACCACCAAATACCCAATTCCAAGATCAAACTTCCAAGCTCAAAAATAACTAAAACCATAGGGAAAACCAGTCAAAAACATAATTGAAAGCCTCACTTCAGCTGTGATCAACACCTCATAGCTACTACAATTCAATCCTAAACCTCAAGCTCTAGAATTGCAAGCTTGTATCCTTTAGCTTAGCTTCAAAAATCAAACCAAGGGATGGAGAGGAAGAATGATCGTGAGAAGAGAGAGAGAGAGAGAGCCATGTTTCCTGGTTTAATCCACATTCTTCCCTCCTTGGTCAAGTCTATCTAATAGCCTTAAATGACTAAAATGCCCCTAGGGCCAACCTAATCCCTCAAAGCCACCCAAGGATGATTTTATCATTACCACCTACCCTGTTAATCATAATTAACATCTCTCAATTCACGTTACTCCCAATATCCTCAAATATTTAACAAATCATTTCCCATTACCCACTCATTCCCAGTAATGTACTAAGCACCAAATTACCGCTAGGCTCACCCCGAGCCCGGTAATTGATCATGTTATGACTAAACCGCTAACTTGCTTCCTAGGATCTTCTCATGCCGAATAGCTCAAATATATCAACATAATAATGTGTTCTAACCCATATATCACATACATGCACATAAATATACAAATATAGCCATATAATAATACAACCCACATAATCATGCATATAATCACATAATAACGCATTAAATAAATTATGGCCCTCATGGCCCCCTAATCCAGGCACTAAGCCTTATTAGGGAATTTGGGACATTACATGTAACACCCTAAACTCCAGGGACTGGTACGGTGTGCATTTTAAACAATGCTAAACTCGCTAATCGAGTCATTTGGCCCTAATCGTGTAACTAAGTATAATTAACGGTTTAGGGTTTAAAATTTTTGGTAAAGATAAAATGTTTCACTAAAATGTTTACTGTATACATTAGGATCCCAAAAATATAATTTAAAGGTTAATGACAACAAAATATTTACAACCAGCCGACTTAAGCAGCAAAATAGGGTTTAACCCTAGTTCCTCTTTCAATCCTCGACCGTGGTGGTCGAGCAACCGCATATGTACACATCGTCACCTAAGCTCTCCAACTCAAGGATGGTCTAGCTTTCTTTTGCATTTACCTGTACCACATAGCACCCGTGAGCCAAAGCTCAGCAAGAAAACTCAATATGCTCATGAACAAGTAATAACATGTTACTAAGTCATAATAGGCATGCCTAGCAGTAATAACCCTACTCATGCATGCAAGCAGGTAGTTTGTGAAGTCCTGCGCTCTGAGTAGATGACTAATAAGTCTCTCGTTCTAAGGTAGATGACTAATAAGTCTCTCTGAGGTAGATGACTAATAAGTCATTCCTTGATCAGTTGACTAATAAGTCACTCTCTAAATAGATGACTGATAAGTCCATCTCGGTCTGATGACTGATAACTCTATCTCGATCAGATGACTGATAAGTCTATCTCGGTCAGATGAATGATAAGTCCATCTTGGTCAGATGACTGATAAGTCTGTCTCGGTCAGATGACTAATAAGTCTATCTCGGTCAGATGACTAATAAGTCTATCTCGATTAGATGACTGATAAGCCTATCTCGGTCAGATGACTGATAAGTCTATCTCGGTCAGATGACTAATAAGTCTATCTTGGTCAGATGACTGATAAGTCTATCTCGCTTAGATGACTGATAAGTCTGTCTTGGTCAGATGACTGATAAGTCTATCTTGGTCATATGACTAATAAGTGATCGATAAGTCTATCTCGGTCAGATGACTGATAAGTCTATCTCGGTCAGATGACTGATAAGTCTATCTCAATTAGATGACTAATAAGTCTATCTCGGTCAGATGACTAATAATTCTATCTCGGGGGTCCCATACCCTCCTATCCATGTGACGTGTAGGTCACCTTAGCCTTTCCGGCTTTGGCTCTAAGTAACTAGCCTTTAGACTAGACAAGCGCTTTTAGTTTTCATCGAACTTGAGGTCGGTCCAGCATTAATGCTCATGATGAGTCATTCAATGCAGATGTCGATTAGATCTAATCTTTATTGGCTTGCGTTAAGCACACTACAACCATCCTTGACTCATAAGTCAATGCCATACGACCAGTGCTCGATACTACTGCCAAACTTGACTAGTAAGTCACAGCTTCACAGTTAATACTGACACCAATGTCGATCCCTAACTAATAATTCAGTGCTTCCTCAATGAGGTAATGCAAACAGACATATATCATATGTCAAATATTCGGATATAAGGCATTTAGCATACTTAATCAATAATCAGAAGCATAATTATAATCATGCACAAATACAGAGACTCAAGCTCTATTCAATCTTAATTTCAACATTCATGTCATGCCCTAATCTCATGTATCTTATGCATCACATGCATCACATACTGGGTGCAGTTTTCTTACCTTTGGTCCAAGCACAGGTTACCAATAAATGATCCTCAAGCACGATCCTGATTCCAATCCCCAAGAGATAACCTAGTCACAACCATAAATGGTGATCCAATAAGTTCAAGTTCTAAAACCCAATCCCGGAACCAAGACCTAGCCTCCGGGACATCGAATCCCACTAAATCGGGTAGTAAGAAAAATCCCGAGGCCTAAGGTTTGAGTTCCCATGATCAAAACATTACTTCGGCCACAAATTCCCTCAAGCACCACAACCCCACCTTCCAAGCGTCGCGACCCTCAGACCCATCAACACCACCGCTCACCTGCACCAAGCTCGGGTTGCAGCGCCCAAGAACAGGGTCGCAGCCCCACCTCAAAACCTAGCCAAAACCTTAATTTTCCTCTTTTAAAATCTTCCAAAAACCTATCCAAACATCTCCAAATCAAAATATCAAAGTTCCCAAACATCCTAATCATCCAAAACCATTAAAATCCAAGTCTCAAATTGTAACGACCCAAAATCACTAATATGGCTTAAGGGCCCTGATTAGTGTGTCGGGAGGGCATAATTGACTTATGAGTGAATTTAATGATTTAATGCATGCTTGTATGATTATATGAATATAAATGTGGTTAAATACTGTATCTGTGAGAACCACATTATCATGTGGGTAGATTTGAAGTGAGCGACTTGAGGCGATCCTAAGAAGCTATATAGCGGGAAAAGTCACAACGGGGCTTAGTATTTGACTTTGGATAAGTCAGGGGTATTTTAGGTATCAGGTAGTTATTTAGACTATCGGGTTATGGAAATAAATATATGGAGATATATTTGAGGATAGAAAGCTTAGGCGGGAATATTGGGGAAAATTACCATTTTGCCCTCGAGGACGTTTCCGGTACCCCGAGCCTCGGGATTGACTTAACTGGCTAGGATTAGACTAAGTTAATGAAAAAATAGAGGAATAAAACAAATCGACCTCAGCTCTTCTTCTCTCTTCTCTTCTCTTCTCTTCCTTCTCTCTTCTCTTTCAAGAAACCATAGAAAATCTAAGGGAAAATTCAGCTGGAAATTTCTATGATTGAGCTGAAATCATGAAGGTTTAGCTTAGTACTCAGCTAAGGGACACCCAACCAGGATCAAGGTAAGAATTGAGCTTGTTATTTTGGGAGTTAAAATTCTGAGTTTTGGCTGAATATTGAGGTGTTTGTGGTTTTAATGCTTAAGGATTGAATTAAGTTAAGAAGCTTGGACTTTAGCTTAGGAATTCGTCAAGAAGGTGGTTCAGCAAAAGAGGTAAGCTTCAATTCGTATTCAGAGCTGAAATCATGAAGGTTTAGCTTAGTACTCAGCTAAGGGACACCCAACGAGGATCAAGGTAAGAATTGAGCTTGTTATTTTGGGAGTTAAAATTTTGAGTTTTGGCTGAATATTAAGGTGTTTATGGTTTTAATGCTTAAGGATTGAATTAAGTTGAGAAGCTTGGACTTTAGCTCAGGAATTCGTCAAGAAGGTGGTTCAGCAAAAGAGGTAAGCTTCAATTTGTATTCTGAGGTTAAAATTTGAGTTTTGCATGACTGGTTTTGGTGTTTAGAGTTGCTGGGTTTCAGAGAATCAAAATGGGGTTTTAGTAGGTTTTTAGGCTGGATTTCTGTTGGGATATGTTATTAGAGTCATGATAAAAATGTTGTGATTAATGGGTTTTGAATTAGGATGCTTTGGGAATGGTTTTGGATGGGGTTAGGATGCTAGAAATTGTGATTTTTCTAGGCACGAAGGGAAGGGTCGCGGCTCTGTCCTAGAGCGTTGCAGCCCTACGAAGCAAGAAAGCCAAGGAGGCTCGGCCAGGGGAGAGCGCCGCGACGCCCTTGGGTAGGGTCGCGGCGCGTGTCTGCTTGCTGGGGGCCTTGGGATCTATTTCAGATGCGGGTCGTGGCTAGGCTTCAGGGGCCGCAGCCTTTGGCTGCATTCTTGAACATTTGGGGATTTTAGGCACGGGAGTCTAGCCTAGGGTGCTCGGGATCGATTTCCCCACCGTGCTTGGTGGAATTCGATGTCCCAGAAGCTAGTATTGTACCCGGAAACCTTTACTAGAATATTAATTGAACCCAATACCTTGGTTGTGACTAGGTGTTAAAGCTAGGGCTCGGGAACAGATCGTGCTTGAGGAGTGTCGCTCGTAATCAGTGAATGCATAGACTAAAGGTAAGAAAACTGCACCTGGTTGTGTATTTGTAATGGGACTAAGGGCTCCCTAATATATATACTTGAAAGGATGGTATTAAGCCATGTAAACAGTGAACCAACAGCCTAAGAGTGCCAAGGGTTACACTAGCGCACAGGGCGCGGCTTGGCCACTGGTAGCCGAGGACAGCTTATTGTGCACTGAGCTCGGTTTAAGCGGACCGGAGTCAGTGGGGTAAACAGAGGGTGCGGCCTAGGTTGTCGGCCCTGACTATTATGTGACCTAATTATTATGAGACTTAAATGTTATCTGTGATTAGTTGCATCCTTGATTCTGAGTATATGCTGACTGGTTAATGTGGATTATTTGATGGTTGATCATGCTTAAAGAATTGACTTTCTGTTATTGTTGTTTGTGTTGCATGTTATGTTTTCTTGCTGGGCCTTGGCTCACGGGTGCTACGTGGTGCAGGTAAAGGCAAGGGCAAGCTTGATCAGCCCTGACTTGGAGAGCTCTGCGAGCTGAATGTACATGACCAGCTGCTCAGCCGCCACGGTTGGGGTTTAGGCAGGGACGCGAGAACCAGAAATATCTATTTTGCCTTAGTATGGCTGATAGTTGTCTGTATTTTGGGAATTCTATAAGTCAACTTTTAAACTTTGTTTCTTTTTGGGATCCCATGTGTAAAACTGTTTAATTATATAAAATGAAACTTTTGAGACCAAAATCTTTTTTTAACCCTAGCTCATACATGTTTAGTGACACGTTTTAAAGTTAATGACTTGATTAGCAAGTCCTGCACAATTATAAGTACACAGTGTAGCGATCTTGGCTATCCAGGGCATTACACAAATCATCCAAAAACTCATCAAAACACAAAATCCAATTCAAGCTCAAAAACTTTAAAAACTTATAACATAAAACTTGGATTTCCTTCGATTGTGACGTTTCCCAACTAAATCCTTCGGCTAATAAGCTTCTAATCTTCCCTAGAATCACTATGCCTCGATCCTCGCTTAAATGCGAGTCCTAGAGCTCAAGTTTCCTTCAAAAATGAGATCGGGAGACGAAAATGGAACTTTGAAGGAGAGAGAACGTTCTTTTTATTTCTTAACAGGTTACATCAAGCTTAAGTAGCCTCAAACAAATCCTAATGCTCGGGGTCTCGAAAACGCCCCCGGGGGTAAAATAGTCAAAACTTCCAAAATTTCCCCCTGATCCTATTAACTCCCAATTTATCATCAAATATTTATTCCCATTACCCAATAACCTGGTAATGTGCTAAATATCCCTTGACTCACTCCGAGTCAAGAATAAATCCCGATGTGACTTTCCTACTAGCTTACCTCCTAAGATCTTCTCGTGCTGAGTAACCCTAGCATAAACAAATAACAATGAAGCACCACACACGTGCCACATATGCCCAAAATGGCCAAAATATGAAAATCACCCAATTAATCAGATATGGATTCACATGCATATTTAATACACCTACACATATAATCATTTAATTACATAATAAATCAATTATGGCCCTCTCAACCTCTTAATCAAGGTCCTAAACCTTATTAGGAAATTTGGGGCATTACATTACAACTATCCCCTCCTTATAGAAATTTCTTCCTAGAAATTTTACCTGAACAGCTCAGGATACTGACTCTGCATATCTGACTCCAACTCCCAGGTCACTTCCTTGACCTTGTTTTTTATCCATAATACCTTGACCAAAGGTATAGTTTTATTTCTCAGGACCTTGTCCTTTCTATCTAGTATCTGGACTGCTTGTTCCTCATAGGAGAGATCTTCCTCAATCTCCAGATCCTCGTAACTCAACACATGAGTCACGTCTGATACATACCTCCGAAGAGCTTAAATATGAAACACATTATGCACGACCGACAATGTTGGAGGTAAGGTCAACCTATAGGCCACCTATCCAATCCTCTCAGGGATCTCAAATGGACCTATGAATCTAAGGCTCAGCTTGTCTTTCTTCCCAAATCTTCTCACCCATTTCCATGGCAAGACTTTAAGGAAGACATAGTCTCCCACTTGGAACTCCACGTTCCTGCGTTTGGGATCAGCATAACTTTTCTGTCTGCTTTGAGAAGCGAGCATCTGAGCTTTAATCTTCTCAATGGCCTCATTGGTCCTCTGAACTGCCTCAGGACCCAAGTATCTCCTTTCTTCTGTCTCATCCCAATGAATGGGAGATCTGCATTTCCTACCATACAACATCTCATAAGGAGCCACCCCAATGGTTGTTTGTTGTAAGAAAACTCTATCAAAGGTAGATACTTACTCCAGGATCCACCAAAGTCCAGCACACATGCTCTCAGCATGTCCTCTAATATCTGGATCATCCTCTCAGATTGTCCATCTGTCTAAGGATGATAAGCAGTACTGAACTTCAACTGTGTACCCATGGCCCTCTGCAAACTTCCCCAGAACTTAGAAGTGAATGTGGGGACCCTGTAACGCCCTACTACCCATGGACTGTTACGTTGTGCATTTTAACAATGCTAAACTTGCTAACCGAGTCATTTGGCCATAATCGTGTAACTAAATGTGATTAACGGTTTAGGGTTAAAAATTTTGGTTAAAAATACAACATTTCACTAGAACGTTTACTATATACATTGGGATCCCAAAATACATTTTAAAGGTTAATTACAATAAATATTTACAACCAATCGACCTAAGCGGCAAAATAGGGTTTAACGTTAGTTCCTCTTTAAACCCTCGGCCGTGGTGGTCGAGCAGCCGCATATGTACACATCGTCACCTAAGCTCTCCAACTCAAGGATGGTCCAGCTTTCTTTTGCCTTTACCTGCACCACATAGCACCCGTGAGCCGAAGCTCAGCAAGAAAACTTAAACACATGCTCATAAACAGGTAATAGCATGTCACTAAATCATAATAGCATGCCTAGCAGTAATAGCCCTATTCATGCATGCAGACAAGTCCAAATAAATGATTATGGGCCCTGCCCCTTGTATAGATGACTATCAAGTCAATCTGGGAATAGATGGCTAATGTGTCCATCTTTGAATAGGTAACTAATGAGTCACACACTTGGGTTCTACACCCTAATAAGATAAGTGACTAATGGGTCACGCACTTGGGCTCCTCACCCTAATCAGATAAGTGACAAATAAGTCACGCACTTGGGCTCTGCACCCTAATCAGATAAGTGACAAATAAGCCATGCACTTGGGCTTCGCACCCTAATCAGATAAGTGACAAATAATTCACACACTTGGCTCTGCACCCTAAGCCATGTGAAGTTACAGTCACCCAAGCCTTTTGGCCCTGGCTTTAAGTAACTAGCCTTGTCCCAAGTACAGAGCCCAAGTGTTACTATGCTTTCCTTACAAGCTATCCTTGTCCCATACTTGGCTAACCAATCCATATCCAAGATCATACTGAAGTCAGTCATAACCAATCCCATCAAATCAACTGATGAGTCCTTTCGACAATAATCCAACTCATCTTTTATAATTACCAATAGAGTATCAAATTCTCATCACAACATAACCATGTAATCTGCATATCAAATATAAGCCCTTTCTAGATGAAACAATCAAAGAACAACATGGCACCAAAACCAGTCAACACAATACAAAAATTAGAACTAGAAAGCTGACCTGCCACCACTGAGGAACCAGCCTTAGTCTCAGTCTCAGTCTCTAACTGCATCGGAGCGATCACTCGAGCTGGAGTCGAGTTGTCCACCCCATTTTGCTCATCCTTCCTTCGCCTTGGGCAATCCTTCTTATGGTGCCCAACCATTCCACAAAAGAACACATGCCCTTGCTCAGCATTCTCTAAGATGACGTCTCTTACACCTAGTGCATTCTGGGTAAAGTTTCTAATTTTTTTTCTTCCTCGACCCAATAAATGGAGCTGTCACTATCTGATCTCCGCACTTTCTGGCACTCTCTTTCTCAATTTGATTTCCTGTGCTCTCAACAGCAAGAGCCTTTCCTACCACCTGAGTGTAGGAAGAGATTTCATGCACTGAGGCAACTCTAATGCCCTAAGCTACTACGGGATTCAATCCTTGGATAAACCTTTCCTTCTGAGCAACATTCGTGGGTACCATATCAAAAGAAATCTTGGCCAACCCATCGAATCTGTTAACATATTATGTTACTGTTGCATTTCCCTGAATGAGGTTTAGAAAATCATTAATCTTAGTAGTCTTGACTGCATCACAGTAATATCTTTCATTAAATAGCTACCTAAATTCCTTCCAGTCCATCATAGTTGTATCTTGTGTTTGGGATACTACTTCCCACCATGTCCATGCATCATCTCACAATACAAATGTAACATAGATCACCCTATCGTGACCTACCACCCCCATACTGTCAAGGATGGAACTGATCATACCCATCCATTACTCAGCTCTGAATGGATCTAGGCCTCCCTCAAAGACTGGAGGGTAATACTCCTGGAATCTTCCACAAAGAAATTCCCACATGTTCTCAACCCTAGGCTGAGCCAATACTGCTGCCACTCCTGGCATAGCAAAGGAAGTGGTGTTTCTTGACAGAACCTACTGCTGTTTCAAACACTTAATCTCTTCCTTTAGCCTTTGCAATCTTAATTTCATATCTGTAAACACCTGCTGGAAATTCTGAGGAGCAGGTGAAGAACTCAAACCCTGGTTGTAATTCCCAACCTCGGTATAACCAGCACCAGGTCTCATTAACTATCTTGGGTATATAACCTCTGATTAAATCTGCAGTCAATAACTTGACCCATTAAACATGATGAGCATATTCAAAATCCTTCCCCATGAGAACAATCACATCGCACTTCATTCACAAACCACTGCAGTGCTAAAAACATCCTCATGGCATTCATACATCAATCATAATCCATGCTCTTCCAACATACATACCATGCCTCCAACTCCAAAATGCAAATAACGCATTTATATATTCACTGAGCAGGTAATCATATAATCATATCAATAACCAAGAGCCAAGCTCTATCAGAATCTCATGCTCCCTAATAAAATATGCAAGTAAAGCATTTACATTCTATTTAAGCAGTTAAGCACATAACTACATAAATAGTTACCATACCCTGAGTGAAGCTTGTCTTTAGTGACGAGTGTACATGCCCAGTGTGGTGTGCTGCCCTTTGGCACACCCACATGGGGCCATTTTGTAAATGAGCATGCCTTGGTGCCTGATCATTAGTCAAGTCTTGCACCAAGCAACCTCATGGGATAGGGTAGTGGCAGTTTTGTAATATTGCATATGTCTCCCAGACAAAAATCATATATGTTCCTGGGAAGACTTTATTTCCCTAGAAGGCTCCTTAGGGGGAGGTGACCTGGTGACTTAGGGAAGCACCATGGCCATCAGCAGATAGGGGCCAAAGTTGTGTACTCCCTTGCCCTATCAAGGCTATATATTAATGAAATAACATTTATCCATACTTGCCCCTGTGTGCTTCCTTGTTGTTTATGTGTTCCTTGTTTGTTATCTTCGTTGGGCCATTGTGTGCCACTTGCCTTGTTGTGTGCTTTGTGTTGTGTGGACGTTCCTAGGAATGACTTGCTTTGTGCTTGCTCATACTTCGTTATTGCCCGTTGCATGTCCGAGATGTATATGTGGCTAACCGTTGGAGTACCCAAATAGTCGGCCTGTGACACCCAGCTTGTCTATAGGAACCCTTAACCTCGGCTCGCTCTGATACTAAGTTGTAACGATCTACTACCCAGGGACCGTTAAGTTGTGCATTTTAACAGTGCTAAACTCGCTAACCAAGTCATTTGGTCATAATCGTGCAACTAAATGTGATTAACGGTTTAAGGTTAAAAATTTTGGTTAAAGATACAATGTTTCACTAGAACGTTTACTGTATACATTGGGATCCCAAAATACATTTTAAAGGTTAATTACAATAAATATTTACAACCAGCCAACCTAAGCGGCAAAATAGGGTTTAACCTTAGTTCCTCTTTAAACCCTCGGTCGTGATGGTCGAGCAGCCGCATATGTACACATCGTCACCTAAGCTCTCCAACTCAAGGATGGTCCAGCTTTCTTTTGCCTTTACCTGCACCACATAGCACCTGTGAGCCGAAGCTCAGCAAGAAAACTCAAATACATGCTCATAAACAGGTAATAGCATGTCACTAAATCATAATAGCATGCCTAGCAGTAATAGCCGTATTCATGCATAAAGACAAGTCCAAATAAATGATTATGGGCCCTTCCCTTGTATAGATGACTATCAAGTCAATCTAGGAATAGATGGATAATGTGTCCATCTTTCAATAGGTGACTAACGAGTCGCACATTTGGGGTCTGCACCCTAATTAGATAAGTGACTAATGGGTCACGCACTTGGGCTTCGCACCCTAATCAGATAAGTGAAAAATAATTCACGCAGTTGGGCTCCGCACCCTAATCTGATAAGTGGCAAATAAGCCGCGCACTTGGGCTTTGCACCCTAAGCCATGTGAAGTTACAGTCATCTAAGCCTTTTGGCCCTGGCTTTAAGTAAGTAGCCTTTAGACTTGACAATCGCTTTTAATTTTTATTGAACTTAGGGTCGGTCAAGAATTTAATGCTTATGTTGATTAGATCTAATCATTCTGGCTCTACGTTCAATACGCTTATGCTGCTCTTGACTCATAGGTCAATTCCATACGACTCGTGTTGCTTCTAACTAATGAGTCAATAACACTCACAAGTAAGCAATGCACCTAGGCATATATCATATGTAAAATATCCAAATATAAGGCATTTAGCATGCTACTCAACATTCACTAGCATAATTATGATCATGCACATTTACATAGACTCAAGCTTTGATCAATCTCATATTCAACATTCATGCCATGTCCTAATCACATGTATCTTATGCATCACATGCATCACATGTTAGGTGCAGTTTTTTTACCTTTGGTCAAAGCACAGGTTACCAACCCTCGAGCACGATCCTGTTTCCAAGCCCCTAGCGATAACCTAGTCACAACCATAATATAAAACGCCATAAAAAATGAGTAAATAAAATTTGGTGCGCTACAATATACCCTCCTTAAAAGGAATTTCGTCCCGAAACTCTTTCTTACCAAATAATTCAGGGTATCTTTCTCTCATGTCTTCCTCCAACTCCCATGTTACTTCTCGTTCCGTACTATTCTTCCACAGGACCTTAACTAGTGGAATCCTTTTGGATCTCAGTTCCTTGATTCCCTTTTCAATAACGCGCTCTGGCTGTTCATCATAACTCAAGTCCTGCTTCAGCTGTAACAGCTCGTAACTCAAAACATGAGAGGGATCTGACACATATTTACGCAACATCGAGATGCGAAAGATGTTATGTTTTTCGGCTAGTGCTGGGGGCAGTGCTAAATGGTAAACGACTTGCCCTACTCTGTCCAAAATCTCAAATGGACCTATATATCTAGGGCTTAACTTCCCTTTCTTTCCAAAATGCATAACACCCTTCATCGGTGAGACTTTCAAGAATACAAACTCGCCCACTGAAAACTCGATGTCCCTTCTCTTCAGGTCAGTGTAGCTCTTTTTCTTACTCTGAGCGGTAAGCATCCTTTGACGAATCTTCTCAATCGCCTCACTGGCTTCCCTAACTGCCTCAGGGCCTAAAATCTATTTCTCCCTAACTTCATCCCAGTGTCAAGGAGATCTGCACTTGCGCCCATAAAGCATCTCATAGGGAGCCATCCCAATAGTAGAATGGTAACTGTTATTATAAGAGAACTCCATTAGGGGTAAGTATCGGTTACAAGACTGAAAAGTCCAAGGCACAGCATCTCAACATGTCCTCTACAATTTTTATAGCTCTCTCCGACTGCCCATCGGTCTGAGGATGAAACGCGGTGCTAAACTTTAGCCTTGATCCCATAGCTCTTTGTAGTCCTTTCCAAAAGTTCGATGTGAATACTGACCCTCGATCAGAAACTATTAACTTTGGCACCCCATGAAGTCTCACTATCTCACGTACATACAATTTTACATATTGATCCGCCGAGTATGTGGTCTTAACTGGCAGGAAATGGGTGGACTTAGTGAGCCTATCCACTATTACTCACACAGAATCATGTTGCTTGGTGGTTCTGGGTAACCCTACCACAAAATCCATTACTATATCCTCCCATTTCCATTCAGGAACGTAGAGCGGTTGAAGTAACCCTGCTGGCCTTTGGTATTCTGTTTTGACTTGCTGACAGGTCAAACATCTGAAAACAAACTCAGCAATATCCCTTTTCATTCCATGCCACCAATATAGCGCTTTAAGGTCTTGGTACATCTTTGTGGACCCTGGGTGTAAGGAATAGGGGGTTGTATGCGCCTCTTTCATAATACTTTCCTTAATCTCAACATTATCAGGCACACAAATCCTATCCTTGTATCTCAGTAATCCACCACTGGACATTGTGAAGTCACTGCTACCACTTTCTTGTACCAAAGCCTCTTGCTTCATTAGGGCTTCATCCACTTTCTGCCCTTCTCGAATTTGTTCTAGTAAGGAGGATTGTAATGTGAGGTTTGCTAGGCTTCCTGTCACAAGTTTGATACCGACATCTATAATCTCCTTCTGAAGAGGCATCTCTATTGTATGTAGTGCTGAGACATTTCCATGTCCCTGCCTACTCAATGCATCTGCAACCACATTGGCCTTGCCTAGGTGGTATAGAATCTCATAATCATAGTCCTTCGCTAATTCCAACCACCTTCTCTGCCTCATATTCAATTCCTTTTGTGTGAAGAAGTACTTCAGACTCTTGTGGTCAGTGTAGATTTCGCACTTGTCCCCATATAGGTGATGTCTCCATATCTTTAGTCCAAACACCACTGCTTCCAACTCAAGATCATGAGTGGGATATCGTTGTTCATAGTCTTTGAGTTGTCTGGAAGCATAAACTACTACCTTCCCTTCTTGCATTAACACACACCCTAAGTCGTTCTTTGATGCGTCACAATACACCACAAATTTCCCACCCTCTTATGGAACACAAAGAATAGGCACAGAAATCAACTTGTTCTTCATGGTCTAAAAGCTTTCTTCACATTTCTCAATCCATGAAAACTTCTAATGTTTGCGGGTTAAGTTGGTTAAGGGTGTGGTGATCTTTGAGAAACCCTCGACGAACTTCATGTAATAACCTGCCAATCCTAAGAAGCTTCAAACTTCTGAGGCATTCTTTGGCTGGGGCCAGTCTCTAATGTTCTCGATCTTTGATGGATCTACTGCTATTCCATCCTTGGACACTATATGCCCTAGGAAAGTTACTTGTTCCAGCCGAAACTTAAACTTAGAGAACTTAGCGTATAACTGATGTTCTCGTAGTCTTTTTATAATCAACCTCAAATGCTCCTCATGCTCCTCCTTGGTCTTCGAGTCAATAAGGATATCATCTATGAACACTACCACAAATTTGTCCAAATATTCCTTAAATACCATGTTCATCATATCCATAAATGTTGCTGGGGTGTTAGTGAGTCCAAAAGACATCACTAGGAACTCATAGTGCCCATAGCGAGTTCTAAAAGCCATTTTCAGAATGTCTCCCTCTTTCACTTTCAACTGATGGTACCCGGATCACAGATCAATCTTCGAGAATACTACTGCCCCTTGCAGTTGATCAAAAAGGTCATCTATCCTAGGCAAAGGATATTTTTTCTTAATGGTGATCTTATTGAGTTCTCGATAATTGGTGCACATTCTCATGCTCCCGTCCTTCTTTTTCACAAATAGGACTGGTGCTCCCCATGGCGAATGGCTAGGTCTTATGAACCCCTTTTCCAACAACTCCTATAGCTGGTTCTTAAGTTCCTTCAACTCCGCAGGTGCCATTTTATAGGGCGCTTTAGAGATCGGTGTTGTTTCTAGTGCAAGCTCGATCACAAACTCGATTTCTCTGTCCGGGGGTAATCCTGGTAATTCCTCGGGAAACACCTCCAGGAACTCACAAACAATATGCACATTTTCTGGTTTTAACTCTGAATCCTTGGATTTATTCACCACACTAGCCAAAAACGCCGAACAACCATGTTGCATCATATTTCGTGCTTCTAGTGCTGATATTATGGGTGTTCAAAAACCCGCTACTTCCCCTCTAAAGGAAAAGACCTCTCCTTCTTTTGGTCTGAACTCCACAGTCTTCTTCTGACAGTCTATTGTCGCCCCATGTTTGGATAACCAATCCATGCCAAGTATGACATCATAATCTAGTATACTCAATTCTATAAGGTCTGTTGGGCACTCCCTACCCTCTATCGTTATAGGCCTTGACGGTAACCACCTAGTTGACAACATCATGCCTCCCGATGGAAACATTATACTAAAGCTATGCTTAAACAATTTGCAAGGCATACTCAACTTATCAATAACATTCATGGAAACATAAGAGTGAGTCACTCCAGAATCAATGAGGACTATACACATCATACCAGATATAGGGAGCTGACCTATGAATACGGTGTTGTTGTTGGCTGCTTCATTCTGAGTTAAGGTGAAAACCCGTGCTGGCACCAGATTATTGTTACTATTCTGTCCTGCCTTCCATTGTGGGCAATTCTTTCTCAGATGTCCTGCCTGACCGCATTTGAAACATTTATTGGTGCTGACCTGGCATTCTCCCGGGTGTCTTTTCGAGCATTTAGGACAGATGGGATTCTCTACTCTGTTTCCTTGGTGATTCCCATGGTTCCGGTCATTATAGCGATTGTTGTGGTTGTTATGGTGGTTCTGAGTGTTGTGAGTACTGTTATTCGTGGCCGGGGATCTTGGTCTCTTATCAGTGCCACTATTCTACCCTTCATTAGCTTTCCTTTTGTTACCTTCATTGAAGCCCTTGTTTCGATAATTCTCTCTTCTGGCAGCATTATCCTTCCATATTCGATCATCCAAATATTCTGCTTCAAGTGCTAAATCAAGTACTTCTACATAACTGACCACTTCAGCACTAGTCATCATAACATCCCTACCGATCATCGATTTGAGTCCCATCATGAACCTTTGGACTCCTAGAGTTCCAATTGGCACAACTTCAAGAGCAAATTTTGCCAACCTATCGAACTTCTGTGCATAATCGGTGACATATAGGGCTGAGCATAAAATCCGAAAAAACCGGATAAACCGACCATCCGAACACCGAAAAAACCGAACACCGAAAAAACTGCCACTGTTCGGTCGGTTTGGAAATATTGTCCGGACCGACCGAACGAAACCGAAACCGACCAAGCACTATTATATATAATAATATAATATTATATAATTATTAATTAAAAAATAAATAAAATCTTATATGTTTTTTTACTAGGGCATCTCTCGGTCTCTCTATCTCTTCTCTATCACATATACTCTCTCAGCCCCTACTGTGTTCCTTCCTCTCTGTTTCCTCCCTCCGGGGACTGCCCAAATGAACGGAACGGAACAGCCCAGCCCAGCCTCTTCCTCTCTGTCTCTCTCATCATCTCCTCATCTCCTCCTCTGCTCTTCCTCTCTGTTTGGCGAACAGAACGGAACGGAACGGACCGAGCAAATGCGACTCGGCGGCAGCACTGCCCAACCCACTCCGGCGACTACTTCACGGACACAGTACCTTCCTTTCCCACTCTGGCGACCGCTTCACGGAGGTATGCCATTGTATTATTATATATATCATTATAGCTTCGTTAAAAAGCCTGCTCGTTTACCTGTAAGATTTTGTGATTTCGCTATTTAATTTTGATCCTAATGAGTTTCTAGATGAGTATTGATCTGTAATGTTACATTATATAATACATTTGCTACTGTCATTTGTACTTGTGTGTTCTTCGAAAATTGGGTTCTTTAGCATTTATACTATTGTTTGTTTTTCTATGTAGTGTTTAGTTAATATATTGCTATGATTGTAGGGGTTTCATACTTGTGCTGGATCTGGTGGGGAAAGACAGACACCTGAGTAGTATCAGGAGAAAGGAATAGAGGTAATTCGTTGTTATGCTGAAATGTTTTATTTTCTCTGAGGTCTGAATAAGTTTTCAGTTTGGAATTCTCAGCGGAAGGTTACACTTTTAAAATGCTTGATTAAAAATGAAAACATAACAAAAAATGGAGATAGGAACTTTTTGTCTTTAGATAAGAATTCCTGTTGTAAAATTGCATGGCTGGATTAGTATCATTTTTTATTTTAAACAAATAATATAGTTGTATAGATAGATCATAGTAAATCTTGAAAAAGGCTTATCTTGTTCTCAATCAACATCTTTTCTCTCATTCCTGGATAATTTTATTAGTTAAAATTTGGTAGAGAACAAGATGACAAAGATCAAGGTATAGATTGTATTGAACCAGAAAAGTAAGAAAGGTACAACCAAAGAATCCTAGGAATTCAAGTGCCCAGTCTCTACCTGAGCTAAAGCTCTACAAAATTCTCTAGACAGTCTAGACCTCCTTTCACTCAGCTCTCATGTTTTATTCCTTCTCATCACAACCCCAAACTACCCTCCAGTTCTCTATAGAACAGCTCAGCAGCAGAAAGAACATAAAATGGAATCAACAAAATCATAATTAGCTAAAAGGTCAAAACAAAATACAACATCATTCTAATCTTAGTCCAATATGGCAGATTTTCCATTCCCCTATGATCCTTGATATGCCTAACATAAGTAAATAAGTAAATCTGATGAAAGGCTTATCAAAATTGTCATTAAATTGTATTGAAGTGATTTCATATTTTATTTAGTCCTCTTGGTGGTTAAAATGCTGAAATTTGTCAATCTCTTCTCTAGACGATGTATAATGAACCAGTGACAAGTATAGATATAGAAAAGCATACCCTAACAACAAATTCTGGAAAGCTGCTAAAGTATGGATCTCTAATTGTTGCCACAGGGTGTACAGCCTCAAGGTGCACTTTATTTATCTTTGGAAAATAAGAAATCATATTAGATGATTTTAATTCTTAATTATTGTGATTTGGTAATGGATTAGTGTTAACACACTACTAGATATTTTCATATAAAAGCTGAAGGAATGTGCTTTCTTAACTATAAGTTTACAGGTTTCCAGAAAAAAATTGGAGGAAACCTGCCTGGTGTTCACTATATCTGTGATGTTGCCGATGCTGATGTGCTTATATCATCTTTGTTAAAAACATTTTCAGTTTCACTTTATTAAAGCATGGATTTCTGTTGATTTCTAATGTATGTTAGAATTTCTTGTACTATGAAATGAATGCAGAGGATTATAATCCTCGTTACATCTACAAGTAAACTGTATGAATATGATACTGACAATTTCTTTTACCTGCATAGTTACTTACAGGAAGTTTTGAGCTTAATGTTATCTATAAGTATGCATTATAAATTAACTTGTTGCCAGAAAACATTATATTGAGTTAAATTTTTTAAAGTGTCTGCATGCTATGTGGTTGAAAACTTGCATCTTGCTGATTTTGATACCATACATAGATTTAGGCTCTTGAATCATCTCATTCAAAAATTGTAATGGCAGTGGCTTTGTTGTAGTAAACCAAACTTGAGCTTGAAATATCTCTTTGATATTTTTGGCCCAAGCTTCAAATGCTTTAAAGTAAATACCAAACTTATGAATTTTAATCCTGCATAATGATAGGAATTAGTTCTAGGTCTAACACGTAGATGAATTAGTAGCTTTATTTCTCTTAAAAGTACCATGTAGCATGTGTTATATATACATTATAATTTTATTCTTTCTTTTGTCTTAGGAGCAGGTGGTCATGGTTGCTTGATGCAGGCCATGAAATGAATGAATGCTGGATTTTGGATTGGACTTTGTTTTCTATCTATTCTTTTGAAATTTGAACTTGATTTGTGTTGTTGTAGTCGATTAGACTTAGATTTAATTTGTGTTGTAATGGACTATGGACTATGGACTATGGACTTTGGACTTTAAGTTTAAACTTTAATCATGTGTTGAGATTTGTGGTTGTAGTCTTTTGGTTTTAAATTTTAATTGGGTTGTATCTTGGATTGAACTAATAGATATTGGAGTATTAGACTTTTGATGATGTGTTGTGATTTGAGATTATGTTATGCTCTTATGGAATTTTAATTATGTTTCATACTTTAAAATTTGTAAATGTAATTATGTTCTATATATTTATGTTTTTAAAAACACACAAAAATGGATTCCAACAATCCAAAATTTTTAATTTTTTAACTAAAACTTTCAAAATAATAATAATAATAATAATCAATTCGGTTTGGTCAGTTTAACCGACCAAACCGTAGTCCAAAACGGTCGATTTTTTTTTTAAACTGGTTTGGTTCGGTCGGTTTTTGGATTGCACCAATCCGGACCGAAAACTGAATTCTGGATTTTTTGTTGTGAAAAAACCGCCCACACCGACCGATGCTCACCCATAGTGACATATAGGTTTCCTTGTACCAGAGTTACAAACTCATCTACCTTGGTTGCTAGCACAACCGCACTATAATACTTCTTGCTAAAAGCCTAGATGAATTCTGCCCAAGTCATGGTATTCAAATCACGGGTCTATTTAATTACACCCCAACATATTCGTGCATTCATCTTGAGTAAATAGACTGCACATGAGACTCTTTGGCGATCATTTAACTCCATATGATCAAAGATGGCCTCGACCGATCTTATCCAATCCTCTGCCACTATGGGATCAGCCTTCCCTTCAAAGGTTGGTGGGGCTTGTTTTCTGAAACGATCATACACTGGCTCGAACCCATAAGTTACAGGCACTGATGCAGGTGGTGGTGTTGGCGGCTAAGGCTGCGCCACTGGCACTCGAGGCACTTGGGGTGTTTGGGGCACTTGCCTGGCATGTGTCATTTCCTCATCTCTCAGTCTTAGTTGTTCTCTCATACTTGCTACCTCTGCGGCCAGGTCCATAGATGGTGATGCTGGAGCTGTAAGTTGGACTGATGGCATTTCTATGTCAAGGGTTATCGTGGCCTTAGACCTTGTGGAGACACCTTTTCCTCGGCCCCCTCCTCTTCCCTTGCCTCATCTTCCTCTTGTCGACATTATGAGATTCTAAGGCATCAAAAGAAAATCATAAGGAAGGAAAATTGCATAATGGTTTGATAGATATTTGCGAAAATCATACATTCAAACCACATCATTTAGAGTTTGCAAGAGGAAAAGAAAATATCAAACCATAGCATTCAAAGTGTTCAAATTATTCCAAAAATTAAACAACCCATGAAGTGTTTAATAACCAAAAGCATAAATCTTTAGGGTCCCTTTTTAAAAAAAAAATCCCATCTTATTCATTAACGTTTCATGGAACGATCTACGCGACGGACTCTAGTCTTCAACTGTGGACCCGTCCCCTGAGTTGTAATCAAAGACGTCATCTGGGATGTGAAAGTAGCCAAGAGCGCTTTCCATTATCCTCTTCCTAGCGGTCACTCATGGTATGGCTTGAGTTACTTCCTCAATTGCCAAGGCTCCTTCCACATCATGTACTGTCTCCAAATGATCCTCTAACTCTCCGTCATCCGTCTTCACCAATACCAGCTCCTCACGACTAAAATTGTAGCTGTCTATAAGCACGTAGATTATGTATTCCATGGTACTAAAATCTAGGTCATCTTGAATGACATCATGCCATGCTCTATCCAACTGGAGAAGGGCCTCAAAGTACATTGACAGTGCTTCCCTCAACACCCAATATTGTTATATGGGCCATAGCAAAGCTCCTCTTTTGTTCATGATCCCTTGAATGCGATCACAAACCACCATTGTTGTTTTTAATACCACAATCTGCCAATTGTAGGGATTCTCCTCAAGCTGGACCTTGGGTATTGCGCGGATCTCCTTGAGTAGTTGTTTCTTAATAGTTTTCAAAACGGAAGACATCTTACTATACTACAATTACGAAACTATAAAATTTAAATAAAACAGAAACAAGTAATAGCACATAAAAAAAATACTTATGACGCGGTGAGGTGAGATTTTCCCGTCTTTAGCGTGTATGGGGAGGGTCCTTGGAAACATGGACGACTTGCTCTGATACCATTTGTAAAACGCTCTAATCTAATACTTTGTAAAATATTTGCATGCTCATAAGTTTATAGAAGAAAAGCCACTTATCATAAAAATTTAAGTGAGGCATTGCTAAAACATGCAAGTTGGGCCCAATAGTTTAAAAATAATAATAGTCTTTATGCAACGTTTTTAAAAATAATTAAAGTTCAAGTTCCACTGATAAGTTATGATAGTTTAAAACAAACATAGCATTATTCTTTAGAAATTGGCGTTAAACTGATCGTTTTCTCATCCATAGGAGGCCCCCACGCCATACACACCCTGATGTTGGAACTCCCTACATCACCACGCGTGCCACAGAGAAATCCTATTTGCTACCTAGAAGGGAAAGTAAGGGGGTAAGCTAAAAGTCCAGTAAGGAAGTACAAATAACACACAAGTATACACACAAAAACATGTTCATATTCATACATCGTTATCATAACCATCATCATCATAAACATAATCATTATAAACAAAATCATCATGAACATTATCATCATAAGCATCATTATCATATCTTTGTGAACATGTCCCGCTAACTTGTCCATATCACATCTTGAGGTAAACAGGTTCTCTGGTCCTTGAATAACCTCGGCACGTTCGCCCTATGAGTTATGTCTTTACATCCTTAGTAACTCGGGTTACGTCTTCATATCCTTAGCAACCCATTTGTTGTGTTGCGTTCATCATACTAACAATCATTACATATCATACAACATTCAAATCACATACAATCCAGTCACATCAAAACAAAGGAAATTTCGTGATTTATCAATATCATCACAAAATATCATTTCATACTTCATATCGCAAAATGTATCATCGTACATAACATTCTATTTTACAAACAATCTAACCATTTACAGCCACTACAACAAAATAGATGTTTTATGACTTTAATTGGGAGACATTGGAAGTCTACAATGTCTCCCACTTAGTGAGACGTTGTTGTTAGGGTCATTGTAGGTATATATCCCACGTCTCCCATTGGGAGACGTGCCTCACTTCCCACGTCTCCTACTGGGAGAGGTGGAAAGTCAAACGTTGACTTTCCACCTCTCCCATTGGGAGACGTGGGAAGTGAGGCACCTCTCCCAATGGGAGACGTGGGAAGTCCGTAGGAGACATCCCACGTCTCCCATTGGGAGAGGTGAGTCACTTCCCACGTCTCCCACCTCTCCCAATGGGAGACATTGAAAGTCTCCCACATTTAAAAAAAATAAATTAAATAAATTTATAATTAATATTATTTTAATTTGATTTAATAATTAATTAAATTGAAATAATATTAATTTAAATTGAAATTATTTTAATTTAAATTGAAATTATTTTAATAATTAATTAAATTGAAATAATATTAATTTAAATTGAAATTATTTTAATCTAAATTTAAATTAATTAAATTGAAATAATATTAATTTAAATTGAAAGAAAAAAATATATTTGTTAGATATATACAAGAAATACAATATTTGTTAGAAATATTCAAAATGAACAAATATTGCATTGTGTATGAAGAAAGAGTTAAAAAATTAAAAAAAAAACCTATCAACGAGGTCGGTAACTTTGGATTATCGGCAACATATATGTCGCCCATTCTTGTCGCAACTCATCAATTTGTGCCTCTGTATATGATGTGCTTGTTAGCTGCAAGAAATATAAAGTAAAATATATTAATTAATTATTTGATTACATTTATAGTTTCAAAAATAATTTGTAAATTTTAATTAATAATACCATTCTCAAGTAATGCCCGGGACTCGCATGTTCAATCAAGTAATGCCCGTTCTCAACTAATCGTTTATTATCCTATATAATATCGGGCAGCATTTCCCCTATAATAGTGACCTAACTATCTGCATGTGAATAGCAAAACAAACAATTCAAACAACATATAATAAGTTTCTTCCTTATAGAATGCCTATATAAAATTAATTGTTTATTATCCTAGATAAAATCGGGCAGCATTTCCCCTATAATAGTGACCTAACCATCTACATGTGAATAGCAAAACAAACAATTCAAACAACATACAATAAGTTTCTTCCTTATAGCTCCGCAGCACACAGTCAAATTTCTCAGAACCTACTTCACTAATACACACAAGTTCTCAACCTTCCGTTATCACCGCAGCACACAATTTTAATCTCAGAACCTACTTCACTATGGATGAATATTTAAGATATTCAAACTCTTCTAACATTTGTTTAATAATATTAAAAGTAGAAGTAAGAGAATATATATTTACCTCTTGCAATTAATAATTCAAAAGCTAGCAAAATTACTTCAAGTAGTAATCGAATTCGCTATTAAATTCACAAACCAATATAAATAAATTAATAAATAATAAATAAAATATCACTAAATATCTAGCAATATATAACTTATTATTATAATTTTAGAAACTTAATTACCTCAAATGTGTGATTGATAGATATAGAAGTTTTGATGCAAAGTACTCTCTAAAATCTCACCACCAAAATCACAACCTACGAAATTAAATTAATTAATATGTTAAACATTACTAAACAAATATCACTAAATTCCTAATAAGTAATTGATTGGTAAACAAATAAAAAAAACTCCAATGAGCCACTAATTATAACCTAAACAAAAAATCAATAAAAAATTTCATAACCTAAAATCTCAATAATCAACAAAAACATAAATTTTTTCATATATTTATATTTTTAAAATTATTTAATAAATTTATTTTAACATAATAACTATATATATATATATATAACAAAATAGTTAGAATTTAAAAAAAAAAAAGTTTAAATATACATACAAAAATATATCTAAATTTCGAAATAAATAATGATAAAAATTAAAAAAAATCATGAACATATATATTATAATGAAATATATACAATGTGATAGGTTAAATTAAAAAAAAAAAACTATGAAATCTTAAATCTATAAAAAAACCTCCATGGAAAAACAAATAAATCTAACAATGTATAGAAAAAAATGCATAAAAATGTAAAACTAATACAAAATCATGTATATTACTCATCCTAATGCTAAACCTATGATTTTTTATCAAAATAATTAACTAAAATTCATAAAAATTAAAAAAAAACTAACCTTGAAAATCCTAAAATCGCAGCCCCTTTCGTGCTCTCTGTTTGGTGTGCTCTCTCTGTTTGGTGTTATGAGGAAGAAGAAGACCCAAAATTCATTAAATGGCCAGGGGGACATCCAACGTCTCCCATTGGGAGACGTGCCACGTGTCCCACGTCTCCCAGTGGGAGACGTTGGATGTACCCCTCTATACATTCAATGTCTCCCAGTGGGAGACGTGCCACGTGTCCCACGTCTCCCAGTGGGAGACATTAGATGTCCCCCTGGCCACTTCTCAACCTATTTCCAACGTCTTCTACCATTTTTAATGTCTTCCAATTGTAGTCATTAATAAAAACTTTCAATATCTTACACCATTAGACATTTAAAACCTCTGATAAGTTTTAATGTCTTACACCAATGGTGTAAGACATTGTAGGGAGTCATTGTATATCAAATTTGTTGTAGTGAGCATAAATAAACAAAATTCTATCTAACTTCATTACCTCAGGTCCAAGCAAAGCAAAAACTGATAAACTTCACAACGAGCCTATAACCATAATCAAATAGCATTCTTTAGGATCACATAATATTTTCTTGTGCCCAACTCATATACCTCATGTGTGCATGGTGAAAACTACTCATAATTTTCCAAATAGGCATAATTACACATAAAATCACCAAAAGAATAATGCAAATTATACCTATGTTACATGCATGGCTTTTAAATAAAAATCATATGGTTGAATATTAGACATATTTT
Organism: Humulus lupulus; assembly: GCF_963169125.1. Taxonomy (NCBI): domain Eukaryota; kingdom Viridiplantae; phylum Streptophyta; class Magnoliopsida; order Rosales; family Cannabaceae; genus Humulus; species Humulus lupulus. The sequence goes on along the minus strand of NC_084794.1, from coordinate 79,103,041 downwards.
TTAACGTAAAAGTGCATTTGCATGCAACATGCATACGTGTGAATACTATTAAAAAGTGACGTTAAAAATGATAATTTCTACACGCTTATTTCTATCGCTTTCAAATTAAGGATTAGTACATACTTTCTTACCATTATTTATTTCTTTTAAAATCACTAAGTTGATTAAATCTCTTTAAACATTATTTTTATTTCATAAAACTAATTTATATAGTCATTTAAAGATATAATAAATCCATTTATTATTTTTAAATTACATAGAAATAATAAAGACTATAAATGATTTAAAATACTTATAATTAGCATGTTTCCTTGAAAACAATAATTTTATCTAAATTAATAAAATCACGAACTTGATGTGAGAAAAAAACATATAATTTTTAGGTGTGGGAAAATATATTTTACTTGTATTATTTTAAGACTTAATTTTAAGTAGAATAAATTCATAAGTGATGATAAAATAATTATTTTTAAATTATTAAACTAAACTTTTAGCCACCATTTATTTTTTAAAAAAATCACAAGTGAAATAATCTCAACATTTTTCTTAATTAAAATGAAGAAAATCATATCTATTAAAATGAACACTCATGGTTACATTTAAAAATACAATTTTTAATATTTACATAGTTTAGGGTATTAATTTATTTCAATATACATACAAAATTCATTTCATTTAAAAGATAACTTCTCATTTTACCAAAAATTCCAGCAACAATATATACTCTCAAAAATCACCATCTTGATTTTAAAACTCATATTTTCCTAAAAAAAAAACTATAGGTATTTATTTGAGTAAAAATATCATTTAATGTATATTAAAATTCCCTTTAATTTCTTATAAACATCATAGCACTTAACAATTAAATAAAATAAAAAAAAATAAAGCACAAAATTTAAATAAAAAAAAACATTGGTGCCCTACATCCTAAATAAACTATATAAGACTTTATATAAAATTAAGAAAAAAAACAAAACAAATAAAAATAATGTTAGTAGTAATTTGAGTGAAACTGAAACAAAGAAGTTAGCGAATAAAATAGCAAAAAATCACTGAAACTTCTTACATTTTAATTTGATGACAATAGTCGATGGTACATGGAAGAGAGAACTTCCCTGATTCTCTATTTCACTACACAAGAACAAATGATAAGCAAAGAAAACCTTATCAAATAAAACAGCCCAATCCCTAGATCCATCACAATAAGATATCACAAACCCCATGAAAGACCTCATAAACGTAGAGACTATAAGTTTATTACCTCTTCCTCATCGTCAGCAGTGGACTCATCTTCGTCGAAACCAGGAGAGTTAGCCAAGGTGGGCTCATCGTCATCAAGAGAGAAAGGTCTGACCCCTGCCACAACTACGAACCACCAAGTCTGCCATTGCTACAAACTCTTCGATGCATCCCCCGCCCCACCACTCCATCGTCGTCGAATAAGAAGAATTAGCTGGCCAGGACCCAAGAAAAAGAAACTAAAAGAGGAGGTGGGAGTTTTTCATGGGAAATAGAGAGAATGGTGGGAGATATGAAGACAAGGCTCTGTCGAATGGTTTGTTGGTCGCAGGGGCTCCGTCACCTGCGAAGAAAGGGATTGAGCAGAGCACGGACGGCTGGGGTCATGGCTACGGAGAAGAGATAAAAATGACTATAATTTTTTAACCCTAAATGTGAGAGTGGTAATAAGTTATGTGTTTCTTTTATGGGATTAAAGCAAGCCACACGACATTCTTTAATTGAACTATGGTTAGGCTATTTTTTTGACAAATTTTATTAGTTTTCTTTTTAAATAATGGTTTTTATTAGTATTTTTTGAAATTTATTACTGTAATAACTTAATATGTATTATCAATAAATTTTCATCAATATTTTAATTAAATATATAAAATAAGTAATATATTATTTGACCAATTTTATATTTTTTTATGAAACTACCCATTCTTATTATTTTAAAAAAGATATTATTATTTCTATAATAAAAAAATATTATTATTGTATTATCTTAACATATATTGTTGATAATTTTTTTAAATATCTCTAATTATGTTACACCCAGATTTCGAGACCTGGCCTCGAAAGCTGGATTCGTCAGGTGTGAGCTCGCAATAGCTAAAGTACATGTTCGTAATCTAAACGTCGAACCCTCGAAAACAGGTGGCAACCTCAAAGATAGGCAGCCTCGAATTCCTTTCTAAGCTCAGAAGACATAACATCGGAGTATATCCATTGTCAGGTGCCTTCGGATCGAGTAGCCCGATCTTGGCATGAGTATGAGCTCGAAATGTAACAGCCTCGGTGGTATTTACCCGCTCCAAGCTGATCTTGGGGAAAGTTATACATCTCATAATTTACCTAGAGACCTGGATTGGCATGATGTTGATTGCTGACCTCGAATGGCTTAGTGAGTCATCTGATGAGACGCAGTCCATGCATTCAAAAGATATTTATTGTTGTAACTTCCCTACATTATAGGGATATTAACTAGTCTGTTATATGTCTCCTGGTCTTAAGGGGACGTTTCCTTGTATATAGGAATTACAGAAATTTAATGTCATTATTCCCATTAATGAAGAGGAGTATCTTCCCGAAATATGTGGGAACGAACTCTGAAAACCCTCTATAAATAGAGAGGTCATGAACCTTTGTAAACGACAGAATTTTGTTATCTTGAGAGAATTTCTGGAGAATTCATCCCTGAAGGATTTCCAGAAAACTCCAAAGTCCTAATAAAAAAGACTCGTAGACTAGGCAGAATTAACTGCTGAACCACGTAAAAAATCATCATTGTTCTATTATATTATTCATCTTTGCTATAGTTTTTATTATTTACGTGCTCTACATTTTAAGTTGACGAAAAACGGCGTCAACAAATTATATTTTATAAAAAAAATATATAATATAATAAAATTTTAATTCAAATTAAAAGACAAAACTTTGTAAAGCTTTAATATTATTTTACAATATTTAACCAATCAATAGAATAACTCGCTTTTAACTAATACTAATTTTATAAATATGTTAATTTTACTATATTATTCTTTATACATAACTAATTTAAATTTTAATATAAAAATTATTATAAACACAAAAGTTAATAATATGAAAAATTTACACTACAAGAATAAAGCCTATTAGCAGCGGACTAAGTTCGCCTGTAATGTTCAGTATATTAGCGGCGGACTTGGGGGTCTGCCGCTAATAATAAGGGAGTATTTTAAAAAATATTAAAAAATTTATTAGCAGCGAACTGCACCACTAGTAGCGGCGAACCCTCCGCCGCTAATATTCCAAAATAAATGCTCGGGAACAGTTTTTGAAAATTTATTCGCGGCGGGTAATCACCTTTTATTAGAGGCGGGCCCCGCCGCTAATAATATTAATGGCGGCGGGAGACACTAATAGCAGCGGGTCCCGCCGCTAATGCTCAACAATAATAGCCATTTGCACAGCCCCTTTCTTCTCCGCGTCTCTTCTCTTCTCCGAAGGAAAACCTCTCTTCTCTTCACAAGTTCTCTCTTCTCCGACGGGAAATTTTGCACAGGTTTGTTTTTGTTTTTATTATTATTATATATATACTCAATTTCGTTTGGTTTTATTATATATATATATATACTCGATTTTGCACAGGTTCTTGTTTTCTTTTTTGATAAACAACTCCATTGTTTGTTCTTTTCTTTTTTGGGTTTAGCAGTCGGTCGGCATCTTCCATGAGGCATCTTCCGTGAGCATTCTGGTGGCTCTTCCTGAGGTAAGCAAGTCATTTAGTTTTAAATACAATAGTTTTTCTCTATTATTGATATGCAAAATATTAGTTGTAGAATGTTCACTTTGGACACTTAAATTTTGAAACTGGTATATTTTTTTTGCACTTTTACTAATAGTGTTTTCAGATAATAATAATTTATTTTTAATTATTTTTTACTAATTTAATTAATTAAATAATAAAAAATAACAAAAGGGTATATGTGTGTGTGTGTTGTTTAAGGTCGGGGGGATTGAGATTGTGGGTGGACCGGGGGCATGGGTTTGGGGTTGTGATGTGCGGAGGTTTCGAGGTTGGGGTTGTGGCTGAGTGATGAGGTTGGTATGGTTCACGGTTGGGGTTGGGGTTGTGTGCTCCAACGGGTTCGGGGTTGGGGCATTTTTTGTAGCAATTTTCTGAGACTCTGTATTGAACTAGTTTTATACAGAAAATATAATGTAATGATTTTTTATGACATTAATTTTAATTTGTGATTGTAGATAATTTTTTAACTATGTAACTGTGTCAAATTATTTAAAAATTTAGCAATTAGTTGTTTAAGTTTGTGACTTGATTTTATGCTTAATTTGTTTAAGTTTGTGATTTCTTTTATTTTGCATCCATACATGACATGGAAGGTTTCATTGAAGACCAAGAAATTGAAAAAGAGAAAAATGAAGAATATAGATGGAAGTTATTTGTTTCTTCTATTTTAGACTTTATGTGTATTAGATTATTATCTGTAAATTTTGTGTATAAGGTTTTAAATATTGTATTGTGGAAATATTAATTATATTTCATAAAAGTATAAAAAATTAAGAATAAATATAGAAATTGATAATTATATTTCATAAAAGTATAAAAAATTAAGAATAAATAATTATATAAATAATAAATTATTTTTTGAATAATTTTTAATAATTTAATGAATTAAATAATAAAAGTTTGATATAATATTATCTAAATAAATAATTTAATTTAATTTGTTTATTGAATAATATTGTTTAATATAAATTACATGAATATAGAAATTGATAATAATATTTAATAAAAGTATAAAAAATTAAGAATTTATATAAATAATAATTTAATTTTTGATTAATTTTTAATAATTTAATTTATTAAATTATAAAAGTTTGATATATTATTATTTAATTAAATAATTTAATTTAATTTGTTTAATGAATAATATTGTTTAATATAAACTACATGAATATAAAAATTGATAATTATATTTAATAAAATTTTAAAAAATTATGAATAAATAATAATTTATTTATTAATTTAATTAATTAAATAATATCTAATTAAATTATATAATTTAATTTGTTTATTGAATAACATTATCCAATATTAAATAGTTATAAATTACATGAATATAGAAATTGATAATTATATTTAATAAAAGTATAAAAAATAAAGAATAAATAATAATTTATTTTTAATTATTTTTTTATTAATTTAATTAATTAAATAATAAAAGTTTGATATAATATTATCTAATTAAATTATATAATTTAATTTGTTTATTGAATAATATTATCTAATATTAAATAGTTATAAATTACATGAATATAGAAATTGATAATAATATTTAATAAAAGTATAAAAAATTAAGAATAAATAATTATATAAATAATAATTTAATTTTTGATTAATTTTAATAATTTAATGAATTAAATAATAAAAGTTTGATATAATATTATCTAAATAAATAATTTAATTTAATTTGTTTATTGAATAATATTATCTAATAAAACATCATAAAATAGCATAAGATATTATAATATTGCATAAGATTTCAAAAATGATAACAAATCTCCTTTGTTATCAATTTCTATTCATGTCGAGTTTTTATTTCATATATTTGTGCTCTCCGCTTTAATCATCTTCAATGGTGAATAATGGTGTATTTTATACTTATTTGCAATGTAATGCCTAACCAACATATTGCATTTTTTTATACTTAGTTTTATATTATTTTTAATGACTATAGTGATACTTACTAGGTTGATAAATATTAAAATGATTTATATTAATTTTAATGTTAGTTATGTTTAAATTAATTAATTGTTTATTTTTGTTAAATTATATTATAAATTATTTTTAAAAATAATTAAATTTAATAAATATTAATTTATTTAAAATTTAATTTAAAAAAAATTATAAATACAATATTAGCGGCGGACCCCCGTGGCTAATACTAATGCATCGGACATAGTTATTAGCGGCGGGTTCCGCCGCTAATGTTCGCTGCTAATAATTGATTATTAGCGGCGAGTGTGTCAGTCCGCCGCTAATAATCATTATTAGCGACACCTTTTTAGGCGCGGGGTATTAGCGGCGGAGGCCCGCCGCTAAAAGGCATTGGCGACGGATGTGGCCATTATTAGCGGCGGAGTCCCCCGCCGCTAATAATGGAATTTGTTGTTGTGTTAGAAACAAAAAAAATCTAGTTTTAAAAGTTTTTAATAAATACATAATTTTTATAAATATATATTTACATAATTTAGTTTATTTTAGAAATTAAATTATTCATTAATTATATTTTTAGATTTTTTATTTGAATTTGGGCGACATTTTTAACTGTCGACGTTGATGGTAATAGTGACAATTTTTAGGGAATTTTTCAAAAATATGGCTTTTATATCATCAATGTGCAAAAATATGAGAATTATACTTTTCTTTATTTGTATGAGAAAATTTATTAAAGACAAAATTAAAGTATGAGAAACATAATTAGTAGCTAACTAAAATACGGAAATGCCACATTTTTTATCATAATTATATTTTCTTTGATTTTGAAGGTGATTTTATTTTATTTTTTTCAATTTTTTTTTCCTCATTTTTAATTTTTTTAGGTATTTTTTCTTTCTTTTTTTCCTTACTAATTTGTTCTTCCATTTTTTCCTTTTTTTTTCTACCAATTTTTTCTTTTATTTTTTTTTCCTTTCCATTTTTCCATTCTTCTTCTTCTTCTTTTCATTTTTATTCATTTATCTATTTCTTTTATTTCTTTTATTTCATTTGTATTGTTTTGTTATTTTTCATATTTTTTCAGTTTTCAGTTTTTTTTCCTTTTTTTTCTTCATTTTTATATTTATTATTTTCTTCTTCCATTTTTTTTCTTTTTTATTTTTTCACACATATGAGCTTTTTCTCTTTCTTTTTTTCTTCTTCCATTTTTTCTTTTTTTTTTTCATTTTTTTACCAATTTTTTCATTCATATTTTTTTCTTTCCATTTTTCTATTATCTTTCTTCTTCTTCTTTTTATTTTTATTCATTCATCTATTTTTTTCTTTCATCATTTTTTTCCATATATTTTTAGTTTTCTTTCTTAAGTTTTTTCCTTCTTTTTTCTTCCTTTTTTGTACATATTATTTTTTCATTCTATTTTTTCCCCTTTTTTCACACATACTTTAACATTACATAACTATTTTAATATTTTATTTATTTATTATATTTTATTATTGTAATTTTTTTTATAGTTTTTTCCACTATATGTAAAAAAAATTCAAATTAATTTTTTCAGTATTTTTTTTTAATGTAACCCTTATAGGAACACCAAATTTTGGAAAGAAAACTAATAAAAATATGAAAACGTGAATGAGTAACTAGTTACCCTGATGGGAACATTCAAATCTAGAAGAAAAAAAATTATATGAAGAAGATGGGAGAGAAGGGAAAGGGGGTGGATCTGATTTTTTTTCTATCTTGAGATTTGTGGAAACTCGTTACTTTCCTGTTCTTTGTGTGTATATTTCTTGAGGTAACTAGTTACATTCACGTTTTTTGTGTATATATTTCTAGGGGTAACTGGTTACCTTCACGTATTAATGTGTGTGTATATTTTTGGGTTGTTTATGGTAACTGGTTACCTATGTTACTAAAATCATAGTTACTTCTTCCTTTTTTTTAATGAAGTGTTCTTCTTTTTTTTTCATTTAAATTTGATGTTTCTTTTCATATTTAATATGAGTAACCTGTCACCTCTCTTGTGGTAACTGGTTACCCCTCTTATGGCAGAATGTTACTCCTCTCAGGGTAACTGGTTACTCCTCCTGGTACATGTTATTTAACCTAGCTCCATCATTTTTTTTACATAATTGTCAAAGATCAATCAAGTAATTAGTTACCTTGCACAAGATTTGAAAAAAGAAACATACAATATAAAAATAAGGAAAAATGTTTATAATAGATAAAAAAATAATAAACATAATTCATATCACAAAAAAAAATTGCAAAACAACCAAAGAAAAATTTAATATAAAATTAGTTATATAAAAATAATATAGAAAAACATATAAGCTAAAAAAAAATAATAATCAAATTATAAACATACCCTTCCATATTAATAAAACTTGATAAAGAGTAAAATTATGGAATAAACCAACTTTTATAAAAAAAAAAAAAAAGAGAAAATAAACCCATAAAAGTTAAATGTCTTAAAAAAAAACTATATTTTTGCACACTCTATCAAAAATCTCATATAAAATATAATTTTCTCTAATTTTTAAATGTCTGCATTAGTCTCAAATTAATGTTTGGGTCAATAGCGATAGTTGAAAATAACAGTGACAGTTATTCACTGTCAGCGTTAGTTTGTATGCCTAAAATTTTAAGTGTCGGCATAGTTATTCTATGTTGATTGTGGTAATTGGGTGTCAAAAAAACCAGTTTTGTATTAGTGACTTCTAAATAAGATTAAAAAAAACTAGATAAAGCTCTCACCCAAAACACTTGAGGAAATAAACGTAGTGAGACATTTTTATAATATATTATAAAAATCCATAATATATATACATAGACAAATCAATATTCCGGAACTCTTTGTTCCAGTACACGTACAATACATCTTGTCATACTATCAAAGACCATTATTATTAAAAAAAAAAAAAAAAAAACCTCTTCTGGAACTTCTCGCTATACTAATCGCCGTACGTCTACACCCATTGCTTGAAAGGGCTTGAAAGTACAGTTCGAGTTCGAGAAGCCATTAGGGAGGTTTGCCCTTAAAGAAAGTGCGCTACGTCAGCGCGTACGTTGCACCACAGGCTCAGGAAGTTAGTTGAGCGCGTGGGTGGTGGAAGGTGGCGTTCGTTGGAGGCTAACTAGAGAATAATAAGCTCCCCGAGGACCTTTGTCCAACAGAGACGAATGAGTACCTTTCTCGATCACTTTCCCTTTGTCCAAAACCGCAATCGTATCACAGTTCTGAATTGTACTCAACCTATGAGCCACCACCACGCTCGTCCTACCAATCATCACGCGCTCTAGCGCGTCTTGTACTACTTTCTCTGACTGACTATCGAGGGCACTAGTCGCCTCGTCCAGTAGAAGAATAGCAGGGTTTTTGAGTATGGCCCGGGCTATTGCAATTCTTTGCTTTTGACCACCCGAGAGCTGCACTCCTCTGTCCCCACACCATGTCTCGAAGCCCTCCTTTAGTGCCGATATGAAATCGTGCGCATTGGCTGCTTTGGCCGCTTCAATGATCTCTGCCTCGCTCAGCATATCAGACGCTCCATATGTGATGTTCTCCTTGATTGTTCCAGCGAATAGAGTTGGTTCTTGGCTCACTAGTGCCACGTGTTTTCTTAGTGATCTTAGGTGGTATGACCTTATATCTCGACCGTTGATTTTAACCACACCTTTGAGAGGGTCGTAGAATCTTTCGATTAATCCAATAATGGTTGACTTGCCAGATCCACTTTGGCCCACTAAAGCAGTTGATTTTCCTGCCTCGATTCTAATCGAGAAGCCTTGAAAGATCATCACATCGGGCCTAGCTGGGTACGCAAAGTGGACATCACGCAGCTCTACGTGGCCCGTTATCTTTTCGGGCTGATGGCCTTCTGGGTCTTCTGGCTCTATGCGAGTGTAGCGGTCCAATATGGCGAAGACCGACCCAACAGCGTCCGAACCCTTAGCTAGGTCCGTGGTCATACTTCCGGCATCAGCTATGACACGGCCTGTACTTACCAAAATCATGAAGGTTTCAAAGAGGGCTTTGGAGGAGATGTAGTGGTCAGCAATGAGCTTTCCACCGTACCAAAAGTCAAAGGCCCATGTACAAGTGGTGAGGCTTTGAGAGGAAGCAAGCCCAATTCCTGCATACCATGATTGGCGCATGCTCTCTCGGCTTGGGCCTTCTTGGGCTTTTTCAAGCATCTTGAGGATTCGGTCTTGGGAAGAGAAGGCTGTGATGATTCGGAGATTGGAAACTGCTTCGGCAGCCAGCTTGCTACTCTCACCTTGGGCTTTAATGGCTTGGTTGGACATGCTCTTGAGTAGGACTCGACGGGTGTAGAAGCAGACGATTATGAGGGGTTGGACGGCGATCATGACAAGGGCCAGCCTCCATGCAATTACCAGTCCCATTGTGCATGCCACTATTACAGCTGAGCAGGTTTGTACAAGAAGAGCCATCCTATCACCTACTAAAGATCTCACCTGCGTCCAAATAAGAATGTATTAGTCAAAAGAAGTACTAACCTGAATCGTTATAAACTCTATGGAAGCTTTGAATTATATGCTTTAGTGCTTTGAAACTTTATGTTATCTATTTAATAGTCAAGTTTATCTCTACTTTATTCTTCAATGATATGATTTCCTTTCTTTTTAAAAAAAATATATATATATCTAACTTTACTATAAGCTACTTTTTTAAGATTGCATGGAACTTAATTCTCTCAGTTAACAAACGTTCACGTTAATCTCAAACATACCACGTTGGCATCTTTGGCAAGCCTAGAACAAACAGCTCCAGTAGAGTTCTCATCCTGATCGAACCACCCAACTTCGAAGGTGAGTATCTTAGAAAGCATTCTCTCTCTGACTCTTTTAGTCAAGTACTCTCCCATATACGCAAAATTGTAATGCTGACAAATATTAATAACCAACGAAAATATGGCCAACCCTAAAAAACACAGTGCGTATATCCGAGTCTTCTCCTTAATCTCATCGTGATCCGGTAAGAAAAAAACTGATATCATCGACCCCATAGCGAACGCATAAACCGGTTGAACAGCACCGAAAAGGATCGCGCTTAGGCACCCAAGGCTCGCTTGCTTCCACTCCGGGAGGTTCATAGCCAACAGTCTCCTAAAAGATGGCACCGGGAGCGCTACTGGTCGAGCACTTTCAGTTTCTACCACGTCGTTTACAGTTAGGGAAACTCGGGCCGAGTTAGCCGAGCTGGAGCGGCTCACCAACGAGAGCCGGCGGCTACTGGTGTTGTTCAAGTCCATGCTCGAGATAGAAGACGAGCCAACGTGTCTTGTTGTTGTCGTTGTTGACGATGATTCTTCTGGGGTCCTTTGCTTCTCCATTTGCTGGAGGCGAACGAGAGAGGCGTAAAGACCATCGTTCCGGTCGATAAGACTGTTGTGTGACCCCGTCTCCATGACTTGGCCGTTTTGGACAACGGCGATGACGTCGGCGTTGCTAATGGTGGAGAGCCGGTGGGCAATGACGATGGTGGTTCGGCCCACCGCGGCCTTGTCAAGTGCTTCTTGAACAACTCGCTCAGATTCTGAGTCCAACGCGCTAGTTGCCTCGTCAAGAAGAAGGATCCGGGGTTTCTTTATTATTGCTCTTGCAATAGCTATTCTCTGTTTTTGTCCTCCTGACATTTGAACACCTCTCTCACCAACCTGCAGCAGTTTTATGTACACGCAGTTATATTATATATAGTATGCATCAATATCGATTATATTGTACCATAATATATACTGTTAATGTAACTGTTATTAATGTTGAAAGTGGTTGTTAACTTGTTTTGCTTTTGCCTACTAAATGTTGATGGATACATTCATAATACTTCAAGTTCAGGTACGAGTTTCGAATAATTGTGGCGGCCATAAAATACTTGCTGTAAATATCTTTAGGTTTGAATTTTGACCCAATTATATAATTTATTGGTAAATATTAAAGAACCTAGCTAGTGACACTGGCAAGGTGCATTAAAGTGATTGCTTTTCTCGTTTTACCAATCATTCTGTTCATTATCATATTGTAGTGATGTAATAGGATATGAAAGTGAAATGTATTTTCTACTTTTTAGTTTGGACACTAAATTTTATTGGACCACTACTTTAATTTATTCCTTTCGACTGATTTAAAGTCTTAAGAGGGTTGTTCCATGGTCTACTTTCCACTTTAAGAGTGCATTTTTTAGTAACTGATTGGCGTTACAATTTAATTATATATTTATATCTATATTAATATATATGACCATTAAAGTTCAACCAGCGTAATGAGTTACATAAGTGATATGAACTCTTCTCAACTCATAATGTTGCTCAATCAGCTTGATAAATAATGCAAGAATGATTGTACTTGCATTTAGTATACAATGTTAGTCTCATAACATTTTATTATGGTCTTACTAAAAACAAACAAGAAATACGTTTGTGATGTTTGATTTGACTACATAATGGTGGTCCGCGTGGCAATATTTCGATTCTAATTGTTTGGAGAAAAATACCAGCGTTGGTATGTGGGGAACCAAATCATTAGTTAGGTTAATAAAATTTTTTAAACAATGAAGAAACACTAAAATAAAACAAATATAGCATAGATATCCTTGAGCACCATTTCTTGTATGCCATTCAGAATACCAAGACAATGATGTGTTTGCATTTTATATAGATATACACCTATAATTAAACCAGTTATTTTATCGAAAAAGCAAAGCATGATGCCAAGCAAGCGAATAAACAAATCATAATAATAATAATAATAAGTGAAAGACAAAAAACTAACCAACAAATCAAAATAATAATAATAATAAGCGAAAGACAAAAAACTAACCTGGGTTTCATAGCCCTGAGGCAACTTAGAGATGAAATTATGAGCATTAGAAGCTTTTGCAGCCTCAACAACCTCATCCAAATCAGCATCTTCTTTTCCAAACAATATGTTTTCTCTAATAGAGGTTGCAAAAAGCGCCGGTTCCTGACTCACCAAACCCATTTGTGACCTTAGCCACTTGAGCTGGAGCTTATCAATGGCAACCCCATCAAGGCATATCTCACCTCCAAGTGGGTCATAAAATCTCTGCAACAGTGATACAACTGTAGATTTTCCCGAGCCACTCCCTCCCACCAACGCCACTGTTCTTCCCGATGGAATCTTTAAGCAAAAATCTTTGAAAATTATGCTTTCGGGCCTAGACGGATATGCGAACTCAACGTGTCTGAATTCAACTTCGCCTGCAACATTCTCCAATATCTCACCTTCCATGCTCTCTGAATCGATCTTCGGAACTCTTTTAATCACCTCCATTATGCGCTCTCCTGCTGAACATGCTTCTGAGAAGTACTTCAAGTTTGATAAACCAGCTCCTAAAGATCTGTTTTTTCATACCAAAAAATTAAAAAAAATAATAATTGACTTCAAATGAAAAAAATATAATATAAATTTGCCCATTAATGGTTTTCGCTAGAAAACAGAGAATATCTTTATGAACAAAGTTTTTATTTTCTCTTTTACAAATGAAAAAAAAAAAAAATGAAAAAACTTACAATCCACCAACGGCTATAGCTGCACCAACAGCAAAAACAGTTCCACCTTGAGCCCCATGATACATCACCATTCTACTGCCGTAATATGACATAAAAGACCAAATAGCAAAGACAATGCCATTGCTTCCAATGGCCAAGCCCTTAGCCAAACCTTGCTTCAAGCCTAACTTCACTGAGCCTTGTAAGGCTGCAGAGAACTCTGTTATGGTTTTACTTTCTCCGACGAATGAATAAACGGTGCGTATCGAAGATATGGCTTGCTCTGCTATGGTCCCGGCCGTGTTGTACTCTTCTCGAATCTTTCTAGCTAAACCCATCAAAGTCCTTCCGTACATTAAGCCCGGAATTACTAAAAGCACCACAAACGGAAATCCTACAATTGCTAGCCTCCACAACATTATGAACGCAGCAATATAGCTTCCGGAAAACATCGCAAAATTCATCAAAAAGTTTGGTAGCTGGAAGAAAAGATCCAAAACAGTCAAAATCTCGAAACGAAACTGTATTCGAAACAAAATAAAACGATTTTTGTTTTTTGTTTTTTTAACCTTTTCGCTAAGAACATCTTGAATGACGAGGCTGTCATTGGAGACACTAGTGATGACCTCGGACGTACTAGTTACATGCAAATCGAAGTATCCCACATCTTGGCGTAGCACTGCCTTTAAGTATCTAGCTCTCATTCTTGCTGCTTGTCTTTCCCCTGTTCTTGTCCAGCAATATCCCTCTGTTGGAACATAAACAAATACGGAATTAATGAAGTTAATTAATCCCTTTCAGTTTTGTTATTTTCTAGGAGAACGAACAAGAAAAATAATAGTACGGAATATGTTGAACCCACCAAAGAAACAAGTCACGAATGACATACAAGCCAAGTACAAGAGCGCCACTGCATTCTGTCAAGGCACACATAAACACACAAAAACAGAGTATCTCAGTAACAGAACTTCAAGAAAAAAACAAAGAAGATGAAGATGAAGATGAAGATGAAGGAGAAGGTGTTATGTACCGTATTGATACTCTTAAGAAAAAGATCTTCTGTAGAGGTTGAGGTTGATCCAACTCCACCGATATTGTTCATTAATTTGCTAGTGATTAACAACACCAAAGGAGTAGTGAAACCATCACCAACCGAACCCAGAAAGCCAAGGACCATCAAGCAATAGTCCAAACCATCTGCATGTATGAAAATGGATCGTATAGACCCACCTATCTTTCTCCTTACACCTCTGTTCTTCTTCTCTTCCATTATTTTTTTCTGGGTAACCAATCACCAAACGATAGATAGTGATAAAAAAATATTGATAAAGATTCCCAAACCACGTCTTTTGTCTTGTTCCCAAATAGTGCCCCAACCTCAAAGAAGGGCGGGTGCGAAAAAAAGACGGAAAAGACTCGGAAGAAGCAAACTAAATTGCTCCTGCTTGTAACTTGTATATATACAATATAGCGGCACCACTATATGTATATTTATGTATATTTAAACAAAGAAAGCTTAAATTAATTAAATTAACTTAGTATTTAGTTAAATTCAGTGAATCATATATTGTGTACCTGTGGAGAGTAAGAGAGAACATTATGGTTGACTTTGATTGCACTCTTTTGTGTGATAGCGTCATTAGGGACGTAGGATGAGAGATGTGGCCCCCATATTAGGACTAATGCACTTCCTAAATAAGCAACTATATTGTTTTCCGTTACAAAAGAAAAAGAAAAAAAAAAGAATAGCTAGCAACTATATTATATCGTTAAAAAGTGGGATGTTATAAGGTCGGCTTTTATTAATTTTATTTTTTAATATAATTACAATATCAATCATTAAGGACTACTTAATTACTAGCAGTTGATGACGAGGACACCGGTCTGGAATTTCAACTGTTGATAGTTTAATGCCTTCTCCAGTTATGGTCTGAGCGCCACTTTCTCTCTAATTTCTGAGAATCTAAGAATTGGCTACTACTATAGGGCCTGACCGAGTTGTACATATATCTCAATAGAATAATATCTGCTAATATATAATTGACCATCTTGGTTGTTATGACTTAATATTTGTGTTATGTTTTTTTGTCTTTCTAATTATATTCATGACTTTTATCTTAAAATTTAGGTCAGGCACAACAAAAGCTATAAATCTAATAATAAGTGTCACAATGTTCTTCACTACTGTCTTCCCATTATCATAATTATATAGTGAAAAAAGTCTGCAAACTACTTCTCAGCGAAGTAATGTTTTCATTTTACAATACATTTATTATTATTATCTTTACGAAAATTCTAAAAGATATATAAATTAAATAAATACGAATTATATATGATAATTTATTATTATATTATCTACATACTATATATATATATTACAGTGTCCTATTCAATAAATGTAAAAACATCAATCAACCTATATATATTGGATTACACTTTAATTTTGAGATGTAACAAACTCTCTACTTTATACCATCTAACATTCCTATCCCATGCATACTTTCTAAACTTTCTTTTATCTTTATCATAATGACATGCCTATCGTATACATACCATAAGGTGTTGTAACACATATAGTCCATAACCAATAACATATTTTTCATGTAAATATCAACATGTGTGGATAACATATAACACTATTAGATCAAGTTGCTGTGAGTATTTTTATAATGTTAACTAAACAATTATACTCAATTCCTCTCAAAAAAGAGGGAAAAAAATTCTCAATCTTTTTCAACTTGATAACCCCAGTGCCGTACTCCATCACTCAGCTTTCATAAATCTGGGAATCATTAAAGCACTTTTCTTTTAATGAAAAAACATTAAAGTACTTGCAATATCAATTTTCACCAACTCGATCGAAACCTAAGAGTAAGGAAAAAAAATTGGGGGTGCTTTTGTTGCCTATCGATAGAGTTTTAAAATAGTTAATTCCCCGTAGCAATAGTAGAACTATTAATAACTCTAATCAATTCAATTTGTCTTATTTGCTTAAATTGATAGTCTATGAAACTAGTAGCTAGCTAGGTTTAAACATTGTGTGTAACTAAAAACAAAATAATACATGCGCACTAGTAGCACTATAAATCAAATAATACATGCGCACTAGTCGCATACATATATATATATGTGGAAATTTGAGTTTTTATGGTGTCTTAAATAACAAAATGGCTAGGTTTTAATCATTTCAAAAAAATATTAAATTTTTTTACAATACTTAAAATACCCTTTTTATAATTTTCCAATTCACTTCCTCTTCTCTCTTTCATTTCTCTCTCAACTCATTCCTCTTAACTTTCTCTCTAGAAAAAAAATCCATGGGTAAGGTAAAATATAAAAGAGCTCAATGTAATAGCAAGCATTCCTTACTTAGAACACTAAAATACTGCATTTCGAACATAATTAGGCATGATTTTTGGATTTTTTTTGTGATTCTTTTCAGATCTGAAACTTTGAAATCTGTAAAAAATCGACGTGGTTCGATAGTGCTCGATGCCAGCTCGATGAGACCTTCAAAATCAAGATTTTCATGAAAAAATCGATGTTGCTCGATGGTGGTTCGAAGGAGGTTCGATGGTGTTCGATGCGATTCTTGCAAAATACGTAATTTTTCACTCAGGTGTCTGTGTTGGGGTGATTTTTTTTTTTTATTTTAGGTATTTTTTTCAAGATCTATATGTCTGAGATGTGTATATACACATTTGAGAAATGTAAATCTTGAAAAAAATGACAAATGCAAAACATACCTCATGTTCAAGATATGGTTTAGTATGCTTTCAAGTTCTAAACTTTGAAAATGTGTATGTGAACATCTTAAACGAGTAGATCTCAAAAAAAATACCAAAAATAAAAAAAAATCACCCAAAAAGGACATCCGAGTGAAAAATTATGTCTCTTACAATAATTGCATCGAACCACCATTGAACCACCATCAAGCAACCATCGAACCACCATCGAACTACTATCGAGCAACAATCGAACCACCATCGAGCAACATCGATTTTTTCATGAAAATCTTGATTTTGAAGGCCCCATAGAGCTGGTATCGAGCACCATCAAGCAACAATCGAGCAAAGTCAATTTTCTACATATTTCAAAGTTTCAGATCTGAAAAATAACTTAAAAATCATGCTCAACTCGATGGAGCCTTCAAAATCAAGATTTTCATGAAAAAATCGATGTTGCTCGATAGTGGTTCGATGGTTGCTCGATGCAATTCTTGTAATAGACATAATTTTTCACTCAGGTGTTCGTTTTGGATGATTTTTCTTTGTATTTTTTTTAGATCTACACGTTTTAGATGTTCACATACACATTTTTCAAAATTTAGAACTTGAAAACATACCAAAAAATATCTTGAACATGAGGTATGTTTTGCATTTGTCATTTTTTTCAAGATTTAAATTTTCTAAATGTTTATATACACATCTCAAACGTGTAGATCTTGAAAAAATATCCAAAATAAAAAAAAATCATCTCAAACGGACACTCGAGTGAAAAATTACGTATCTTGCAAAAATCGCATCAAATACCATTGAACCACCATTGAACCTACATCGAACCACCATCGAGCAACATCGATGTTTTCATAAAAATCTTTATTTTGAAGGCCCCATCGAGCTGGCATCGAGCATCATCGAATCACGTCGATTTTCTGCATATTTCAAAGTTTCAGATTTGAAAAAAAAATTCGTAATACAAACCCAAAAATCATACCCAGATATGTTCGAAATGTAGTATTTTAGTGTCCTAAATGGGAATACTTGCTATTACATTGATTTTTATTATATTTTTACCTTACCCATGGATTTTTTTTTCTAGAGAGAGGGTTGATAGGAATGTGTTGAGGGAGGGAGAGGGAAGATAAAAGAGGAAGTGGATGGGAAAAATTATGAGAGGGATGTTTTTGGTATTGTCAAAAGAATTGAAATTTTTTTGAAATAATTTAAATGTCTAGCATTTTTTTGACTTAGAACCCCTCATTAAGCATAAAAACTCAAATTTCCCATATGGTCATCCTATGGTTGTTTAGGTTGTAAAACTCTATACATGTATACATGAAGTGTCATTCTATGGTTGGTTAGTAATACATCATAATACTTATTAAATTTAAATATTGTATGTCACCTCCTTGTGGTGCTGAACACCAATAGTGTCTCTTAGCATTTTTCATATATAAATATATATATATATATAGAGAGAGAGAGAGAGAGATGAGTTATGTAATTTGACACTTTTAAGCTGTCCAACAGCATATGAGTTGACACCATATAGTTGGGTAGTGATATCTCATAATATTTATTAAATTTAAATGTACGAGATCTGATATTAAATTGGACCAATAGTGGTATGACAACTGCTTGTAGTGTTGGACACTAATATTGCCCCTAACAATTCTCATATATATATATACACTTTATTTTGAGTGAAATGATATACTTATATATAGAGTATTGTTATTTGACATCTTAAGATATCTAATACCACATAAAAATACCTTATGAACTATCGCATAATATTTATTAAATTCAAATATATATATATATATTTTGAACAATATTAAAAGGGAAATTTGAGTATTTATGCATAATGTAGGTGCATATATAAAAAAATATCATTATTTAATATCATTCCAAAATAATGCTATTATTTGTTTAGTTTCCAAAAATACCCTTATCATTTTTTTAGCCTCCATCCGTCTTCTCTCTCGGGTCACATTTATTCTTTGGACACCATCCATCCATCCATCTATCTCTTATCATTTAAGATACTAATTTATGCATTTCGAATAGATCTGTGCATGATTTTTTTGGTTTTTTTGTAATTTTTTTCACAATTTTTTAGATCTGAAACGTAAAAATTTGCAAAAAACTTGATATCCAGCTCGATGGGCCCTTAAAAATCATGATTTTCAAGAAAAAAATCATCTATCTCGTTAGGTCTCGATGCAAATAATTGCAATTAATAAAAAGTGCATAATTTTTCACTCGGATATCCGTTTGATGTGATTTTTTTTAATTTTTGTATTTTATTGAGATCTACATGTCTGTGATATGTACACACACATTTGAGAAATTGAAAGTTTGAAAACATACCTAACTTTGAAAATATAAGGGTATTATTTTGAACTTTGGTGTGTTTTCAAGCTTTCAACTTCCCAAATGTGTGTGTACACATCTTAGATGCGTAGATCTCAAAAAAATACCAAAATTAAAAAAAAAACACATCAAACGAACACTCTAATAAAAAATTATACACTTTCTATAAATTACATCTATGTTTGTGGAGACTTATCAATATGGTATTAAGACATGATTTTTTTTTTCATCAAAATCATAATTTTTAAGATATACTTGAATAGAATTTGATGTACCTTCGCCTTAAAAATCATGATTTTCACTAAAAAAAAAAAAAAAAAAAAAAACTTGCCTGGAAAACGACATACCTATTCTCTTATATATGTAGACGAAAACGACAAAAGAGTAAATCGGTATCTCTCCTAAAAAAGCAGCCGCACATATTCGTTGCAAAAAATGGCCCATTTTAGTGTACTAGTTGATCTTTTAGCTCGTAGCAGATATCCACCATGTTTGGTTTAGCTTTACAGCGCTAGACACTTGTATCATTTTCCATCTTCCACGGGAATGCACATGCCAGCCATAACTTCACTACAGCACTTTCTGAAGTTACTATTTTTCTCATCATAATGAAATATTGCTAAGAACAAAAAATATATATTTTAAAACAAACAAAAAACAAAAAGCACTGTGTTTTGTTTGGTGGCTTCTGTTGTGTGCAGATGAAATAATCAGGCATTAATGTCCTGATGACGCTGTTTTTCTGATCTCGATGGGTTTCGGCCGGGTCCCCAAGAGCAAAATCTTAAAATAAACTATTCATGTAGAAAAATTATGCCTTAGATGAGTAAAAAATTCTCATTGATAAGAAATGATTCTTTTTAAACCCAGTGTATTTTCACAGAATGATTATAAGATTGATCTTTGTAAAAATAAAAATGTTTATAATATTACGAACTAGTCGATCTGAGTCGCACTTAGTTAATTTGGAACCGTTCCTTTTTACTTTATATATTGATAAAAAAAATTATTTGACTCCCCTACTCTGCAGACATTTTTTTTTCTTTTCTATATGATACTGTGGTTAAAATTTATAAGTTCAAATAATCTTAATTAATTAGCCACACATTAGCACCGTAGAATCGTATGGTACACTACAATCCAAGTGACAAGAAGGGTATTCTTTGCTAACGAGTAAGGATGACGTGTTCTCTTACCTCATGATCTTCAAAATGTGGCACATCTCTAACCACCAATAGTACATTTTATTAATTAAGAATAATTAGAATTGGACATATATATATATATCTTTTTTTTATTGGGTGTGGGTTTGTTGAGCTTGAGAAGGTTGTATTCATATTTTTATTTATATAATATGCCTTTTATTTTCATTTTGTTGAATCATCTAGGATTGGTATTAATAAATGATATTTTTATTAAATGTTCCCCGTTATCCCAGATTTGGTCAGAATTATTTTCTAGAGTAAAAAAAAGAAAGGACATTAAAAACACTGTCCCATGCTTTGTAAATTGTGTAGCATGTGGCCACAAAAACAAAAGCACAATACTTTATTTATTGTATTGATTAAAAAAGAACTGTAATTATATTGACGAGTCAACAATCTTCAGCTAAGATAAGATAAAGATCGGCTCTGTTTTTTAGTACACCTTTATTATTATTATTATAAATAGCAAATTTGGATTTCAGCTTTTAAAAATCTAAAAATAAATAAATAAATTTATGGGAACATCTTTGTCCTAGTTCCAAAATTAAACGACATTATTCCAATACAAAAATAATGTCACCTTAATGGCTTAATCTAACATTTGATATAGGCATATATATATGTATATAAAGATCAATATTTATTAGTGTTTACACATATATTTGTATATATATATAAGATCGCATGTATCTACATAACGCATTATGTTGTATTCCACATCTGATGTTATATTTATATATATATATACGCACACACATACATAGTGTAACATATAATATATATAGTCTAGCGTATCTCTCTTAGGTTCTTTATCGCTAAAATAGTATCATATTAATATTGTTGCTATAATTTGCTATCTGCCAAACAATGTTTATAAAAGTTATAATAATAAAATGGAGATCATTCTTGTGCCTTTATTAACCTGAGATAAACTTTAATTATTAAATTGATATAGGAAACACTATATATATATATATAAATGTACTATGTACATATGCATGAGAGAATAGTCCCTAAAGACGTCCATTATATATTTAACGATATTATATTCCTTGTTTATTTGACCAAACAATAAATTAACAAGAGTACACTCTTTAAAATGTATTTCATCCCCATTGGATAAAAATAGAGACAAATGTATTAATCACATGTTAATAAGGTATTGTTGATTTATAATTAATTGTCACAGCTAGTTGACTGATTGTGAGATTGATGTTTCACTAGCTAGTCATTTGGAAATTGTTGCTGTGAAAAATACTAATCATATACCAATGTGAGAATTCAATATACGTAATTATGACTATATAATATTATTTTTGTGAATACATTGTGCATACTTTTCATACCGAACTAGATAATTTTTTTTCTTCATACACGTACGAGTTAAAAAATTATAACAGCATATTAATATATAGTCTCTTACATGAAAATTATGTAAGAATATTAAATCATTTATAAAAATATGGATTACTTTGGGTTGTTTGGTAACATTCAAAATAACAGTTTTTTTTCACTATTTATTTACAAATTTGAAAATGAAACGGAAAAATTTGTTCGTTGACATCGTTTTTATTTTTATTTTTATTTTTTCAAATTTTAATCAAAATTATAAAAAATTTGGGAAACGACTTTTTCTTATTTTCAATTTTGTTTAAACGCTATTTCTCTCATTTCTCTGTATGATCATCTTCTCAACGTAAAAGTGGTAAACCCAGATGATATCGTCAAACAACACCATGGGCAGTAATGAGTTTTTCACTGTTGTAACTAAATAACTCTAGCATCTTGAAGATCCCATCAGCTATGACTGGTGAGTCTTCACGTAAAAATATATTTTTAAGAGAATATACTCATTTGGTACCTTATATTTTTGCAAAGTATCATTTTATTACTTTCTGTTTTCAATAATGCTTATATGGTAACCTATATTTTAAAATCGTACATATTTGGTACCCTAAACTCAGATGATAGATAAAATTTTGTCAATTTAATCAAACTGCTGTCAATTATGTAAGTTACAAATTTAAATGTAATTACATAATTACATATAATTGATGACAGTTTGATCATATTGACACAATTTTATCTATCAAATCTGAGTTTAGGGTACCAAATATGTACGATTTTAAAATACAGGGTACCATATGAGTATTATTGAAAACAGAGAGTACCAAAATGATACTTTACAAAAACACAGGGTACCAAATGAGTATATTTCCTATTTTTAAAAAATATTGTTGGACAACCTAAAAAATATCTCAAGTTAGTTTTTCTTTTAAAAAATATTTTTAAACTTAAATATATTTAAAAATAAAAAAATGAAAAGTAATTTAAAAAATATATTAAAAAAGAACCAAATATGTTTTTTTTTATTTGTAACAATTTAGTTTTTCTTTTAATTTTTTTTTAAACTTAAATGTATTTAAAAAGAATTTTAAATAATTTTACTCTTTTTTTAATTTTTTTAAAAATTAATTAGAAAAATAGATTTTAATTTTTTTTATAATTAAAGGGGGCACAATTTTATAGTTGTCAAAGTTTGGGGGTAAAACGGCTAATTATTTTATGCAAATTATAACAAGGGGCATGATCTGATAGTATCAATAGTTCAGAGAGGAAATTTTAACTGACCGTATATTTTAGGGGTACAATCTGGTAGTGTTAAAAGTTCAGGGGCAAAAATGCTATTTATTCTAATAAAAATTATTTATAAGAGTATAAATTACTTTACATATTATACCAATTAGTTTTAAGATAAGACTTCATGATTTTACCATAGTATCAAGAGCCTTATAGTTTTAGCAGAAATTATCCCATTAACACCGTCTAATTAAAAAAATATATTATATATATACTAGGTAGAAGCAACATGCAATGCACGTTTGCTTAGTTTTAAAATTTTAAACATTGTCTATAATTTTAATAAAAACGGGTTCACTATTTTAAAAATATATATATATATAAAATAAAATGAATTATAGTTCTATAGTATATATACATATTTATATCAATAATCTCTACATATATGACATCTAAACACAACATATAGATATATATTTACATGACTATATGACATCTATATATATATATAATACAATAATATTTTAAAAGAAATTAATAATAGAAATAAAATAAGAATAGAAAAAAGTTATAGTGTAGACAGTAGTATGCATGCATCAATTATTTTTAGTTTCTAATGTATCTCAAAATGTCCTTTGGTGAATTTGATGAAGAAAAAAAGCTGCAATCACTTGATAAAAAAATAAATTATCACATAAATTTATAAGATAAAAAATGATATGTGTTGATGTAACAAATATGCATTTCTATAATTGGAGGTATGAGCCAACAATAGATGGTGCTCCGATCTTTCTCTGGTGGTGAAGATCGCCTTTAATCCGTCGGGGATACCTGCAAGAAAGACACTCCAATGCCTAAGTCAGAAATTTCTTCCATCCCATTGTTTGAATAAGAATCTCATATTTATATAACAAAAATGTTGAAGTGTTTAGTTGGTTCAACCGAACCCTTGACTGGCGGGGGAAACATAACTGAATTTTCCTCCAAAATGTGTTGATTTTAAATTAAATACTCGGAAGTCAGAAGCGTAGATCGCCTTTGACCCGTAGCTTCTGCCTTCGGAGCTTCTGCAGATCAAAACGATCCGTTTTGAATATACGGCAAATGAGGAAAGAACTTTGGGCCGAATATCTTGGGCCCAACAGATGCCCCCTGGCCCAAGCTTCAAACGGATGAGGCACGCTTATTTACTCGAACCTTGGGCCGACTCTTCAATGCCAAAGATTTCTCCCAAAGCCGTCATTCCCCGTAGATCGAGGCGGTTCGTAGGTACACGATCGTGTAATTTCCTGACATTTTACGCTTGAAATTTAATGCAAACACAGTTACCGAGTGAAGCACTCGATTAAGGAATTGCATTTCTCATTTAACTGGTTTTAATTCAAATAATTCCCATTTTAAACTTTTCAAAATTTACTCTAAATTTTTCAGGGAAGAACTCGGAGGGAAGAAACCCTAAAGTTAACCATCCTTCTATCCACACAGCAATCATCTCAGTTTTCTCGATCATGTCTTCACGTTCATCTCCCGAACCTATGGATCGCGATGGATACAAAAATGCATATGAATGCATACGCAAATCGTTCGACATTCCTGATAATGTCACGGTCCGGATGCTTTCAGATGCTGAACTACGGGAATGGCGATTCAAGGATGTAGTCAAGCCCACTGAGATTGTTATGAGCCTGAGACACATTGAGTGGCTTCGCTTCCCTCTACCTGCTCTGTTGGTTCAAGTAATTTAAAATTATGGAGCTCACATTTCTCAATTTCTTCCGAATGCTATCTAATCCATAGTTGGTGCTCAGATGATAGGAACTCTCAGGAATGTCGACATTCAATCAGATGACATATACGCATGCTTCACTAAGTCGACTAACAAGGCAATAGAGGGTAAACCCTGGAAGACCTTCTATCTTTCTCCTAAAAAAGATCGAACGATCTTTACTGATTTTGACAGCTCCCACCGAAATTGGGAGAAATACTTCTTCGTCGTTGGTGGAGCGTGGTATCTTGAATTTCTACCTCAAGAAATTTTTCCTTTCGCCAGGGTGTTCATAAAAGGTGAGTCGTGTTTTTATTTTGTTCCTTTTTGCTTTTAGTGTGGGTGAATCACGTCTGGATGATTGCCTATTAATCTGATTCTACATGTTACTATTTTATTTCCTCGTACCAGATTTCTCATGGCCTCAGGTTAACATGAGTCCTGAACGACAGAGCATGTTGACAGAGAAGGGGCTTCTGCACGAGTCCAAGGAAAACGCCATTAGCATCAGAGGTATGATGAACCCCTACTGTATGCAAATTATGACCCGGCTTTATTTCATGGATCGAGTCGTTCCTGGGGCCATGCGGGTCAGGTCGCAGAATGGCGACATGTCCCTAGGAAAAATTATAGCTACATGCGCGAAGTAGCTGAGAGCTTTTTTGAAGAATTCTCCCCCTGCTTCTTCAACTCTGTCACTATCGAAGACCGAGTGTGAAAGGGCGTGCTCTGAGACCTTTGCTGCATGTGCTGAGCACCTAGGGATCCCAGAAAGTAAAAAGAAAGAGGGCTCTGGCTCAGCTCCTCCTGCAGAATCGTCTCCTGATAAGTCTGCTTTGGCACGCAGATCTTCTCGTATACATGGGTGATCCTTTGCGCCTTCTGACATCCTCCAAATCCAACCTCTTCAACAGGTGCCTCTGCCAAAGGATGCCTTAGAGAAGAGAAAGACGCGCGAGGAGTCCTCTGATGAAGATTCAGACGATGGGAAGTGTATTTCGTCCAAGCTTCAAATCCCAAGGTGGGATTTGCTTCTGCTGCTAAGGGTTCTCCTCTAGCGATCCCCAAGCTTACTCCAGGGAAGTTACCGACCGAGCAAGCTCTATTGTTGTGCAAGAAGCCTCGAGGGTCTGCCCCCGTTGGCTCTTTACCTGCATCATCTTCTTCTTCACCTGCAACTGGATCCTTGTTGAAGGCAGGTCCAGAAGGGGCGGCGCACGCTGCGGCTGTACCTTCTACATTGGCCAATCCGTTAGAGGCGGCGACCATAGATGGTGTGCAGGTGGTCCACCAGTCGAGGCAAAGTCTCCTCGCGTCTGCATGAAGTCGTCAGAGACGTTACCCTCTGCTTCTGCTTTAACTAGGGGTTCTGATGCTGGCCGCAAGCATGGATCAGAGGGGAGACGCCCTACTTCTGCCTCGCGTAAGAAACGACTTTTGGAGGATGCCTTCAGAGGGGGTTTTGAATCCGCGAACAATCCTTCTCAGATAGTTGAGGCAGGTCTGACCGTCACTTCTGAGACTTTCCCCGTATGTCAAAAATTAGGGACTGCCGAAGTCACCGGTGTTCATAATTTAAGTGTTGACATTTTCGCAACATCAACTGTGGCTTCTAATTCCTACCCAGGAGAGGTCATCGTTGTATCCCTGAAGGGTACAAGTACCTTTGAGTCTCCTAATGCTTTTCTGGAGCATCTAACGTCTTCTGCAGTGCAGACGCCAAGGTATTTGCCAAGTGACTTGGGCGAAGACGTTGGAGATGTGTTGCTTGTACGCCCTACCATGCCATATTTTTCTGGAGTGGGAATGATTGTGTTAACATCTAACAGTGTTATGGTGTCAACGTTATCAGAAGGTAGGGAGCCGGTTGCCCCCGTTGCTACTGTCGCTGCGTTACCAAGGGGAGAAGAAAATGACAAAGCGGGAGAAGTTCCCGAATATGGACCTTCTGCGTCTATAGAGGTGATGAAGGAGATACTACGCATAAGCAGACCTCATCTTCCTGCAGAAGCTATCGGGTCGCTGAGTGGGCAAGGGGACTTGCTTAAACAAGTGTCAGACCATATATGGATGGTAAGTTGGTTGAAAACTATCATGATTTGTTATTATAGAATAGAGTGAGTATCGTGTGATACGTATGTAGTGTGGTCGGTGATAAGTGTAATTGATGTTTTGCAGAGCTACGTATGTGCTTTTGCTGCGAGACGAGAGTACGCAGCGGCAGTGCAGAACAGCTCTAAGCTGGTGGAGCAGGCAGTTAAGCTTGAAGAGGAGAGAGCAGGGAGAAAGATGGCCGAATCAAACTGAAATGTGCTTGTGGAAGCCATCAGGAAGTTAGAAACGCAGCTGGCGAAGGCTAAAGAGAAGGTTGTTGCCACAGAGGAGAAGCTAGTAGGTACTGTCGGAATTGAGGTGGAATGAGACAGACTGAAAGCTGATCTATTGGCGATGACCAATAAATGGATGGAGAAGAACCAAGTCTGCATTCAGCACGAAGCCCGGATGGAAAAGCTTGACAGCATGATAAATGACCTTCAAGAGGATGTAGTGTTGTTGCAGACAGATAAAGAGATTTTGGAGAAAGAAAAGAAAGAGCTGCAACGAAAGTCAGAGATGCTGGAAATGAGCATTATCAGTTTCCTTTGGGTGATTGGCTTGTGGATATGGAAGATTGCCGCGTACATTCCCCTGCAAAGGCTAATTTGGCGAGAGCATCTGTAAAGCCCCGGATTCCCTATTATGGTTAATGGCTGGGTTAGTAGGCCGGGAGGGCCATAACTGTTTAATTATGCCATTAAATGTGTTTATGCGTGTATATGTGAATTATATTATGATATGATGTTATATGCGTGCATGTGCGTCCACATTTAAATAATTATGCTATTCTGATAATTTGGCCCGTTAAGGGTAAATTTGTGTATTTGGGTACATAACTTGACTTGTGAATGAGATCCCATTATTATGGAGATATATTCGAGCTATTCGGCATGAGACGGTCATATATGATGGATTAGCGGTTTGTCATAACGGGGTCAATTTTGGGGTAATAGAAATGTTTATTTGTTGATAAATTGGGAATATTTGAGATCAGGGTGAAATTTTGGAGGTTTTGACTATAATGTCCCCGGGGGTGTTTTCGGGACCCCGAGCACTAGGTTTTATTTGAGGTTACTTAAGCTTGAATTAGCTGTCAGATAGAACGTACGATTAGAAAACCTCTCGTTCTCCCTTTCGATAGTTCGTTTTACCGTTTGAGCATTTTCGAAGAAATCTCGAGTTCTAGGAGTCAGAATCAAGCGAGGATTGAGGCATAGCGATCCTAGGAAAGATTAGAAGCTTCTTAACCGAAGGATTTGACGGAAAACAACCCAATCCAAGGTAATCAAGGTTTAAGTTTTGAGTTTTCCGAGTTTCTAAGCTTTGAATTGATTTTGTGAATTGTTGAGTTTCCGATTCGTTTGCACCTTGGGTTTTGAGGGTTTTGATGCACGGGGAAGCTTGGGAACTTTGTTTTGATGATTGGGGAATGTTTAGGTATGAATTTGGAGGCTTTGGAGTGATAAAATCACGTTTGGGAATGGCCCAGGGTGGAGAGCCGCGGCCCTTCTTTGAAGAAGCAGGTGGAGGCTTTGTGCTTGCTGGGCGCCGCGGCCCTTGATGGAGGGCGCCGCGGCCCTTGATGGAGGGCGCCGCGGCCCTTGCCTCTGGGAACCCTGGGGGTCGCGGCCCAAGGTGCTAGGGCCGCAGCCCTTGCCCTGTTTTCGCCCTGTTTGCTCGTTTTGACCCCGGGAACTTAGTTTTAGGCCTCGGAAGTGTTCCTACTACTTGGAATAGTTGGGATTGATCTTCTGGAGGCTAGATACTGGTGTGGGAACCTATGTTGATCATTATTATTAATGATGTCTCATGTTTGGTTTTAATTAGGTGACCGCTAGAGGACTAAAGGCTGATCGCTCTCACGGGCCGTTCTTTTAATCTTTTTAGCTCGAATCTGAGGTAAGAAAACAGTGTATGAATACAGTTGCACCCTGTATAGGTATGACATGCATGGTTTGACATTGAGGCATGCTGGTTGATATATGTGGACGTGGATTGTGTATTAAATGCTGATGTACGCTGATTACCTGTTTGAGACACTGACTAGTCAGGGACCGACTCTAAAGTCGATGATCACGCATTGAATGGCTCTATGGCGTTAATGCGGGACCGACCCTAAGGTCGAAGAACTTATAAGCGCTTGCCTGGTCTACGACCAGATAACTATAGCCAAGGTATATGACCCCGGTGACCGTTTGTCACATGGCTAAGGGACGTTGTCCATAGTTTCGACTCTAGAGTCGTGAGGAAGGTTATGTTGGTGACTAATCACCATACACCTGTCCTGAACAAGCTTATGAAAGAATCACCTGTCAGTTAAGCCCTGGTGACCCTATCGCCACATGGCTAGAGGGAGCGTTGCTCACTATTGTGACTTTTGGCTATCGTCACCTATTTGTTGGACTGGTAGTTCTGAGTGGTTGTTATGATCGTTGTTGATATTATATCATGTTTTATTATGTTTTCTTGCTGGGCCTTGGCTCATGGGTGCTATGTGGTGCAGGTAAAGGGAAGGAAAAGCTTGGCCAGCCTTGAGTGGAGAGCTTGGGCGATGTGATGTACATACAGGGCCGCTTGACCGCCACGGTCAAGGAGTTCTCAGAGGGACTAGGGGTTTACCCTATTTTTGCCGCGTAGGCCGGCGGGGACTGTAAATCTGAAACAATAGCAACTCTTTTGTATTACGAACATCTTGTAAACGTTTTAAAAGGCTCATGAGCAGTTTGTTCACTTAATGAAATGTACCATTTCCTTTTTACTGGTTTTCACCTTAACCTGACAATAACACTTAGATCACGTTTTTTAACCAAAGGACTCGGGTAGCGAGTCAAATTTCTGGTTCACCGTTCACCGTAACTGTTCTGGGGTAACCAGGACGTTACAACTTGGTATTAGAGCAATGCCAAGGTTAGGGTTCCTGTAGACTGGCTGGGTATGTATACACATCACCGAAGACAAGCTCGACTCACGGTTTGGTAACTATTTACGTGGTTACATGTATAATTGTTTATGATATATATGCTTTACCTGCGTGTGTGAGATATTATGTGGAGCCTGTGCCTTGAAGTATCATATCTTCAGCAAATGTGTACTGATTAGTACTGAGATTGCTGGCACCTGCTTATTAGTATGGTTGTTTATGGGTTATCATGTGATACATGCTGAGTGCTAAATGCCATAAACATGTATCTGATTGTGAATATTGAATGACTGTGGAATGTGATAATTGTCTGTTGTTCTTGGACCGTAAGGCGGCAAGAGGTTTAGTTATTACTACCTGATTGGTCGTGTTGATTATTGTTTCAGTAAGGTATCAGTGACAGAATGAACCCAGAACAGACAGGCACTTCAGCTGGCCAGAGTGGTCAGGGTAAGGATAATAACAACAGTCAGGGTCAAGAGAATGAACAATCTCAGGTTCCACAGCCAGCACTTGCAAATTGGCAGCAGATGTTTAATGATTTGCAGGCTATAGTGATAAAACAGGGAGAGGAGCTTCGTCTCCTAAGACTGCAGCCGGTGCCTGTGGTAGCCAGTGTTGTAGAGGCACCTTCTGTGTCGGTGCCAGTTATTGGGCAACTGCCTGGGGTTGAAAATAGATTGGAACCCCTGTATGAGCGGTTCAGGAAACAGCAACCTCATGTGTTCGAAGGCAGTGCTGATCCCACCAAAGCTGAACAATGGATGAGCATGATTACCACTGTTCTTGACTTTATGAAGGTAGTTGGTACTGAGAGAGTGGCCTGTGCGGCCTATATGTTTCAGGAAGATGCCCAGATTTGGTGGGAAGTGGTTGGCCAGACCAAGGATGTTAATCTCTTGAGTTGGGAGGAATTTCAGACCTTGTTCAATGAAAAGTATTACAATGACGCCATTAGAGCGGCGAAGGCTGATGAATTTATGAGGCTGCTTCAGGGAAACTTATCAGTAACTGAGTATGCCTTAAGGTTTGACCGTTTGGCAAAGTTTTCCAAGGAGCTGGTGCCCACTGATGGGACCAGGAGAGAGCGTTTCTTACAGGGGCTACAACCTAGGTTAGCCCGAGATGTGCGCATCACCACTGTGGCAGGAGTTACTACTTATGCACAGGTGGTGGAGAAGGCACTTACAACTGAAACTGCAGAGATTAAGATCTGGCGTGAAAGTGCAGCCAAAAGGGATTTCAGGAGGCCAGGTCCTCCATTTGTGGGTTCTGGTAGGGGAGTTGGCCCCAGTGATCAGAAGAGGAAGGTTCCTGATACCTTCCCAGTTCTAGGTCCTGACAGGAGACCTCGTGGTGTTACAATAGGTCGTCCTGGGGGCAGTGAAGCCTGGAAGTCTTATCCCGAGTGTCCTAGATGCAAGAGGCATCACTTGGGAGAATGTAAGGCAAGGGCCTGCTTCTCTTGTGGAGCAGTGGGTCATCGTAAAAAGGATTTCCCTAAGGCAAGAAAGGCAGAGCCCAGGAAGGCAGACAGCTCGGCCCCAGCGCGAGTGTTTGCTTTGACTCAGGCAGAGGCTGAGGCTTCCCCCTCAGTTGTTACAGGTCAGCTTCTTAGTGCAGGAACTGCTTATAATGTATTGATTGACTCTGGTGCTACCCATTCTTTTGTTGCTAGTAGTGATATTGATAGATTGTGTAGACCTTGTGATTTCTATGCGGTGGGGTTTGGTACTCTGTTACCCACTGGGGAATTGGTTGTATCCAGGAGATGGGTCAGATCTCTGCCGGTGATAGTGGAGGGCAGAGAGTTGTCAGTGGATCTTATAGAGTTGGTTATGACTGACTTTGATATGATACTGGGTATGGACTGGTTAGCCAAGTATGGGGCAACCATTGACTGCAGAAGGAAGATGGTCACCTTTGAGCCTGAGGGTGAGGATCCTTTTGTATTCGTTGGTACTGTGCATGGACCCCGTATTCCTATGATTTCTGCATTGAGGGCTAGGGATTTATTGCAAGGGGGTTGCATTGGATTCTTAGCCAGTGTGGTTGATACCACCCAGGTCGTGCCAGTGAGACCAGAGGATACTAGACTTGTGTGTGAGTTTCTGGATGTGTTTCCAGAGGATCTGCCAGGGTTGCCACCACACCGAGAGATTGAGTTCGTTATAGAACTGGCACCAGGGACGGAGCCAGTGTCTAGAGCACCATACAGAATGGCCCCAGATGAGTTGAAAGAATTAAAGGTACAGCTGCAAGAGCTGTTGGATTTGGGTTTTATCAGACCTAGCTTTTCACCTTGGGGTGCGCCAGTTCTGTTTGTAAAGAAGAAAGATGGTTCTTTGAGAATGTGTATAGATTACAGAGAACTGAATAAGCTGACAATTAAGAACCGGTATCCTTTGCCAAGGATAGACGATCTGTTTGATCAGTTGCAGGGTAAGACGGTATTCTCTAAGATCGACCTTCGTTCTGGTTATCATCAGTTGAGGGTCAAGGAGGGAGACATACCGAAGACCGCTTTTCGCACTAGGTATGGGCATTATGGGTTTCTAGTTACGTCATTTGGATTGACTAATGCCCCAGCTGCTTTCATGGATATGATGAACAGGGTGTTCAAGGATTACTTAGACCAGTTTGTGATCGTCTTTATCGATGATATTCTGGTATATTCTCAGACTGAGTCAGAACATGAACATCATCTGAGGTTGGTTCTATAGAGGTTGAGAGAACACAGATTGTTTGCAAAGTTCAAGAAGTGTGAGTTCTGGTTGTCTCAGGTGTCCTTCCTTGGGCACATTGTCAGTAAGGAGGGGATTAAAGTGGATCCATCAAAGATTGAAGCGGTCAGAGATTGGCCAAGGCCGAAGAATGCTTCTGAGGTTAGGAGTTTCCTTGGATTGGCAGGGTATTACAGGCGTTTTGTGGAGGGGTTCTCAAAGATTATTACTTCATTGACTGAGCTGACACGCAAGGGTCAGAAGTTTATATGGTCAGATAAATGTGAGAACAGCTTCCAGGAGTTGAAACAGAGGTTGATTACAGCTCCAGTTCTGAGTCTTCCTACAGACTAGGAGAAGTTTGTGATATACTGCGATGCTTCTCATCAGGGTTTGGGATGTGTTTTGATGCAATCAGAGAGAGTTATAGCTTATGCTTCTCATCAGTTGAAGGAGTACGAGAAGAGGTATCCTACTCATGACTTAGAGTTGGCAGCGGTGGTTTTTGCTTTAAAGATATGGATGCACTATCTCTATGGAGAGAAGTGTGAGATTTATACAGACCACAAGAGCCTGAAGTATTTCTTCACCCAGAAGGACTTGAACATGAGGCAAAGGCGTTGGCTGGAATTAGTGAAAGACTATGATTGTGAGATTCTGTATCACCCAGGGAAAGCCAACGTGGTAGCTGATGCTTTAAGCCGGAAGGGTCCGGGACAGATTCATGGTATTAGGCTGATAGCCAGAGAGTTAGCTGACGATATGACCGGAGCTGGTATAGAGTTGCTGGTGGGCCAGTTGGCCAATATTACGCTACAGTCTACGCTGCTAGAAAGGATTAAAGAAGGTCAGTTGGGTGATCCACAGCTGGTCAAGATTAGAGAGGATGTCTTGGCTGGAGCATCTAGGGATTATACAGTGTCTGATTTGGGGTTGTTGAGATATAAGGGACAGATATGTGTTCCGTTAGACACTGCGTTGAGGCGGGATATTCTTGATGAATCTCATACTACACCTTACTCTTTGCATCCAGGCACCACGAAGATGTATCAGGATGTGAGATCATTGTACCGGTGGCCAGGGATGAAGAGAGATATAGTAGAGTATGTGGCTAAGTGCTTGACATGTCAACAGGTCAAGGCTGAGAACCAGAGGCCGGCAGGGTTACTGCAGCCTCTGGATATCCCATAATGGAAGTGGGAAGACATCACAATGGACTTTGTGGTGGGCTTGCCCAGGACAGTTGGTCAGCATGATTCCATTTGGGTGATAGTGGATCGCTATACCAAGTCAGCTCACTTTCTACCAGTGAGGACTACTTATACTGTTGACCAGTATGCAGATCTCTATGTGAGAGAGATCGTGCGCCTCCATGGAGCTCCTAGGTCGATCGTGTCAGATCGGGACCCTACTTTCACTTCCAAGTTTTGGAAGAGTTTACAAATAGCCATGGGTACGCAGCTGAAGTTCAGTACAGCTTATCATCCTCAGACAGATGGGCAATCTGAGAGGACGATCCAGATATTGGAAGACATGCTGCGGGCATGTGTGCTGGACTTTGGTGGATCGTGGAGTAAGTATCTGCCTTTGATAGAGTTCTCCTATAATAACAGTTATCAGTCTACCATTGGTGTTGCACCTTATGAGATGCTATATGGTAGGAAGTGTAGATCACCCATTCATTGGGATGAAACAGGTGAAAGGAGATACTTAGGTCCTGAGGCAGTTCAGAGGACCAGTGAGGCTATTGATAAGATTAGAGCTCGGATGCTTACTTCTCAGAGTAGACAAAAGAGCTATGCAGATCCCAAACGCAGGAACGTGGAATTCCAGGTAGGGGATTATGTCTTCCTCAGAGTCTTGCCATGGAAAGGGGTGAGAAGGTTTGGGAGGAAAGGCAAGCTGAGTCCCAGGTTTGTAGGTCCATTTGAGATCCTAGAGAGGATTGGTCAAGTGGCTTACAGGCTAGCTTTGCCTCCAGCGTTGTCGGCCGTGCATAATGTATTTCATGTCTCCGCTTTTTCAGAGGTATGTATCTGATGAGAGTCATGTTTTGAGTTATGAAGATCTGGAGCTTGAGCCAGATCTCTCCTTTGAGGAGCAGCCTGTTCAGATACTTGATCAGAAGGATAAAGTCCTCAGGAACAAGACAATACCTTTGGTTAAGGTATTATGGAGGAACAGCAAGGTTGAGGAGGCGACCTGGGAGCTGGAGTCAGATATGCGGAGTCAGTATCTCGAGCTGTTCAGGTAAATTTCGAGGACGAAATTTCCATAAGGAGGGGATAATTGTAAAGCCCCGGATTCCCTATTATGGTTAATGGCTGGGTTAGTAGGCTGGGAGGGCCATAACTGTTTAATTATGCCATTAAATGTGTTTATGCGTGTATATGTGAATTATATTATGATATGATGTTATATGCGTGCATGTGGGTCCACATTTAAATAATTATGCTATTCTGATAATTTGGCTCGTTGAGGGTAAATTTGTGTATTTGAGTGCATAACTTGACTTGTGAATGAGATCCCATTATTCTGGAGATATATTCGAGCTATTCGGCATGAGACGATCATATATGATGGATTAGCGGTTTGTCATAACGGGGTCAATTTTGGGGTAATAGAAATGTTTATTTGTTGATAAATTGGGAATATTTGAGATTAGGGTGAAATTTTGGAGGTTTTGACTATAATGTCCCCGGGGGTGTTTTCGGGACCCCGAGCACTAGGTTTTATTTGAGGTTACTTAAGCTTGAATTAGCTGTCAGATAGAACGTACGATTAGAAAACCTCTCGTTCTCCCTTTCGATAGTTCGTTTTACCGTTTGAGCATTTTCGAAGATATCTCGAGTTCTAGGAGTCAGAATCAAGCGAGGATTGAGGCATAGCGATCCTAGGAAAGATTAGAAGCTTCTTAACCGAAGGATTTGACGGAAAACAACCCAATCCAAGGTAATCAAGGTTTAAGTTTTGAGTTTTCCGAGTTTCTAAGCTTTGAATTGATTTTGTGAATTATTAAGCTTCCGATTCATTTGCACCTTGGGTTTTGAGGGTTTTGATGCACGGGGAAGCTTGGGAACTTTGTTTTGATGATTGGGGAATGTTTAGGTATGAATTTGGAGGCTTTGGAGTGATAAAATCACGTTTGGGAATGGCCCAGGGTGGAGAGTCGCGACCCTGTTCTTGAGGTGTCGCGGCCCTTCTTTGAAGAAGCAGGTGGAGGCTTTGTGCTTGCTGGGCGCCGCGGCCCTTGATGGAAGGCGTCGCGGCCCTTGCCTCTGGGAACCCTGGGGGCCACGGCCCAAGGTGCTAGGGCCGCAGCCCTGCCCTGTTTTCGCCCCGTTTGCTCGTTTTGACCCCGGGAACTTAGTTTTAGGCCTTGGGAGTGTTCCTACTACTTGGAATAGTTGGGATTGATCTTCTGGAGGCTAGATACTGGTGTGGGAACCTATTTTGATCATTATTATTAA
This sequence comes from Humulus lupulus, assembly GCF_963169125.1. NCBI lineage: Eukaryota > Viridiplantae > Streptophyta > Magnoliopsida > Rosales > Cannabaceae > Humulus > Humulus lupulus. The sequence goes on along the minus strand of NC_084794.1, from coordinate 79,066,931 downwards.
TGATGTCTCATGTTTGGTTTTAATTAGGTGACCGCTAGAGGACTAAAGGCTGATCGCTCTCACGGGCCGTTCTTTTAATCTTTTTAGCTCGAATCTGAGGTAAGAAAACAGTGTATGAATACAGTTGCACCCTGTATAGGTATATGACATGCATGGTTTGACATTGAGGCATGTTGGTTGATATATGTGGACGTGGATTGTGTATTAAATGCTGATGTACGCTGATTACCTGTTTGAGATACTGACTAGTCAGGGACCGACTCTAAAGTCGATGATCACGCATTGAATGGCTCTATGGCGTTAATACGGGACCGACCCTAAGGTCGAAGAACTTATAACCGCTTGCCTGGTCTACAACCAGATGACTATAGCCAAGGTATATGACCCCGGTGACCGTTTGTCACATGGCTAAGGGACGTTGTCCATAGTTTCGACTCTAGAGTCGTGAGGAAGGTTATGTTATGAAAGAATCACCTGTCAGTTAATCCCTGGTGACCCTATCGTCACATGGCTAGAGGGAGCGATGCTCACTATTGTGACTTTTGGCTATCGTCACCTATTTGTTGGACTGGTAGTTCTGAGTGGTTGTTATGATCGTTGTTGATATTATATCATGTTTTATTATGTTTTCTTGCTGGGCCTTGGCTCATGGGTGCTATGTGGTGCAGGTAAAGGGAAGGAAAAGCTTGGCCAGCCTTGAGTGGAGAGCTTGGGCAATGTGATGTACATACAGGGCCGCTTGACCGCCACGGTCAAGGAGTTCTCAGAGGGACTAGGGGTTTACCCTATTTTTGCCGCGTAGGCCGGCAGGGACTGTAAATCTGAAACAATAGCAACTCTTTTGTATTACAAACATCTTGTAAACGTTTTAAAAGGCTCATGAGCAATTTGTTTACTTAATGAAATGTACCATTTCCTTTTTACTGGTTTTCACCTTAACCTGACAATAACACTTAGATCACGTTTTTTAACCAAAGGACTCGGGTAGCGAATCAAATTTCCGGTTCACCGTTCACCGTAACTGTTCTGGGGTAACCAGGACGTTACAGCATCAACCTTCTGATTTTGTTCCCTTGGTACTTGTACAAGTTCAAACTGGTGGAAATGTGATCGTAAGTCAGTTACTTTTTGTAGTAGGCTAGCCAGGTGGGGTACCTTGGTATCGAAATTCCCGGCCACCTACTCTATCATGAGCTGTGAATCTCCTCTAACGCTCAGACATTTAATGCCTATGTCTCGTGCTAGCTCTAAGCCATAGATCATAGCCTCATACTCTACTTCATTATTCGTTGTGAATTTCTCTAAACGAATGGCTTCCTCGATTTTGAGCCCTGAGGGAGCTTCTAATATGACGCAAATGCTGGCACCTTGGGAATTGGATGCCTCATTCGTATGCATGGTCCATACCCATTCATCTTCTGATTCTAACAAGTCAGGCAAGGTATCTGGGGTAAAGGATTGTATTTCGACCAGGAAGTCAGCAAGTACTTGTCCTTTTTTTGCTTTTCGTGGCAAGAACCGTATATCATACATCCCAAGCTCAATTGCCCATTTGGATAACCTACCAGAGAGATCAGGTTTACTCAACACTTGCTTCAGTGGATAGTCCGTATATACAATGATGGTGTGGCCTTCAAAATATTGTTGTAGCTTCTTCTTCACTGTGATGAGTGCCAGCGCCAATTTTTCCATCATGCTGTAGCGAGTTCAGCGTCTAGTAGCATCTTGCTGCAATAGAACACTGGCCTCTAACGACTAGCATCTTCTCGAAAGAGCACATAACTCACAACAAAGTGTGAGACAAATAGGTACAAGAGCAGATCTTCATTGGCGACAGGAGAAAGTATAGGAGGAGAGCTCAGATAAGCTTTCAACTCTTCTAGCGCTTTGTCTTGTTCTGTTCCCCAGGTGGTGCTGGTGGATTTCTTTATGCATTTTAGGAAGGGCTGGTAACGATCGGACATGCGCGATATGAACAGGCTTAACGCTACAATTTTGCCTGTCAGAGCCTGGATGTCCCGAATGGTTCTAGGTTCTTTGACTTCTGCGAGTGATGCAATCTGGGTTGGGTTGGCCTCGATGCCTCTCTGACTGACCACATATCCTAAGAACTGTCCAAAGGCACATTTAGTAGGGTTCAACTTCATTTTATAAGTGTCGAGGATGTCGAAGCATTTAGTCAAATCGTCCACATGTGAAGAACTTTGTTGAGATTTGACGACCATGTCATCAATGTAGACCTCCATGTTTCTCCCAAGTAACGAGGAAAACAACTTGTGCATCAGCCTCTGGTATGTTGCTCTTGCATTCTTTAGCTCGAAGGGCATAACTTTGTAGCAATATAATCCACCTTCTGTTATGAAAGCTGTATGGATCCGATCTTCTGACTTCATTGGGATCTGATTGTATCCGGAGTAGGCATCGAGAAAGCTCATTCTTTCAAACCCTACTGTGGCATCTATCATCTGATCAATCTTTGGTAGAGGGTAGCTATCCTTAGGACATGCTTTATTTAGGTTGGTGTAGTCTATGCATACTTTCTTTTTCCTGTTCTTCTTTGGGACCACCACAGGGTTGGCTAGCCAACTGGGATATAGGCATTCTTTGATTGCTCTTGTGCTCAGAAGTCGTTGTACCTCTTCTTGGATGACCTGGTTGACTTCAGGAGTGAACCTCCTCTGCCTCTGCTTGATGGGTGGGAAGCTATTTGATATATTGAGGCTGTGACTCATGACAGTGGAGTCTATTCCGGGTATGTCGTGTGGTGACCAGGCGAAGGTTCCAACTCTTGTTTTGAGGAAGTGGACTAGGGTCTGTTTTTCTTTCTCAGAAAGTTTGGTACTTACCAGCACTATTTTAGACAGGTCAGCGTCATCCAGACAGATTTTCTCTAGGTCATCGAGGGTGATTTGGGGTTTTTCTTGATCTTCCTCTAAATCGATACCTTTGAGGCATGCTGCTAGGTCGTGCTGTGATTGCTATTTGTCAGGATTGCCATCAGGGGGGGTGGGGGAGGTGCCAGATTTGTTTATTTCTTTCAGGGTAAGGAAGCACTTCTTGGCTTGCTTCTGACATCTATTTATGTCGATGGTGTAGCGCCCGTTGGGTGAGTGGCACCGCATCACCTGATGCAAAGTTGAGACTACCCCCTGCATTCTGTGGATCCAATTTCTCCCCATGATGGCGTTGTAGCTTGTGATGGAGTCTATGATGAGGAAGTCCACAGGCAAGGTACGTTCTGCGGCTACCATGGTTAATCGTACAACGCCCTTCGGGTATACTTTCTGGCTGTTAAATCCCAAAATGGGTGTAGTGGAGGTCCAGATCTGATTTTCCTCTAGCCCCATCTTCTGGAAGGCTTCCCAGAAAAGAATGTCAACCTCACTGCCCCCATCGACTAGAACTCTACCCAGTTGGAAATGGACGACCTGTAGCGAGATGACGAGAGGATCTTCATGGGGTTGGTGCACTCCCTGTAAGTCATCTTTAGTGAAGGTGATAGCAGAGGCTGGATAACATCTGTCCTCTGAAGTGACAAGATTGACTGTGTGGTCTAATGATCTATATCGCTTCACCCGTTCCTCCATCCTCTTGTGAATTCTGGTTGCACGCTCTTATTCCTCAGTGAGCTCCACGATCCTGTGTATCATGGGGACTTGCTTGAGAGGTTCTTGTGAGCTTGTAGAGGTCGTACGCACGGGGTTGGCTGTGTGAGGTGTTGGGGGTAGAAGCGAGGTTAAGTTGTGAGGTGCCGGGTCTGCCTGCCTCTTTAATGTACTGGGTTAGCCGTCCACTTCTCATGAGGGCCTGGATCTGATTGTGGAGGTTGTCGCATTCAGCGACTGTATGGCCGTGATCTTTGTGGAAAAGGCAATATCTGTTTTTATCTCTTCTGTCAGGAGGAGTGGCAATCTAGTACAGCTCATGCCAGATGGGTCTGTATTTATTCTCTTCATAGATGACTTCCTGTGGGATGGTGTATTCGAAGGAGGGGTATCGTGGTGACTCTCAATTCTGTCGTGGCCTCTTCCCTTCCTTTGCGTGGTCCGTTTGTTGCCTCTTCTGCTTGTCATCCCTCGCAGGCGGGGGAGGAGGATTATTCGCCAGTGGAGCAGAGATAAGTGTGGATTTCTTCTGCGCACGCTCCCAAAATTCTAGGACTCTGAAGACGCCCTCGGCACAGATCTGGATCTCAGCCATGTCATAAGGCGGTGTCATGGTGAGATTTTCGTGCAAGAGAGATCCCACCTGCAAGCTTTTGACGAAGAGATTGGCCGCGGTAACTGGGTCGACATCGTGGATCTGATGGACGAGGTCGATGAAACGCTGTAGGCACGACTTTGGATGTTCATTTTCCCCTTGCTCGATCTGATAGAGGTCTGTCATTGTTCTTGGTGCCTCACGGTTTTCACTGTACTGTTGGAGAAAGGCTCGTCAGAGGTCACCAAAACTGTTGACGAAACCAGGCTCCAATTGCTTGAACCACAACAGAGCCAGCCCAGAGAAAGTCGTGGAAAAGACCTTGCATTGTATGGCTTCGTTGTTGGCTTCTAGGGCCATCTTCTGCTGGAATTGAAATAGGTGGTTTAACGGTCTCCCTTTCCATTAAACGCAGGTAGGGAAGGGATTACGAAGTCCCGCGGTTTGGGTTCGTTCTGAATCCACTCTAAGAAGGGAGACTTCTCAGTGGTTCTTGATACTAGATCCATGTGCTCGGTTGCATGAACGGACCTCCCGTCTGAGAACTTCTGCATCATTTCCTGCATCATCTCTTCTTTCCAATTGTCTAAGAACCGGATGGAGGGGGTACGGTCCTCAGTTGGTGAGTCACGCGTGGCCCGTTGTGTGGTCTGTTGGGGCCCGATCTCAACGGCTGACTGAGTTAACCTGGTGGGCTCTATTCCGGTTCGCTCATGTGCGTCACAGCGTGTCGCTCGTCTTTCTTCGGCCCCTTGATGAAGATGGGTTGGGGAGGGCGGTGTGGGACCATGGGATCCTTCTCTGCCGAGGCGTGTGGTTCTTTGAGGAGAACTGATGCGGTCGACTGGAACTTCAGGTCTACTAAGGTCGAGATTGTTGTTGCCTTGGGTGCTGCGCGTAGCTTCGATGGATTTGTGAAATTCAGCGATCTCAGCTTCGAGCCTAGCCTGGGCTTCGGTCAGTGCTTTGATGGCTTCATAGGATCTCTGCTGGCTGGTCTCTAGTAGACGACACATTCTGTCGATTTGGTCGCTTACGTTCGTTGGTGGGACGACCTGGGTGGCGGGACTTAACACTCCATTGCCCTTTGGTGGCATAGCTCCAAGGTTCGAGAGGGTCTTAGTTGCGAAAGAAAAGTTCTTTGATTTCTTGATTCGACGATGTGGCTAAGACAGAAACGTCGGTTCCCACAGACGGCGCCAATTGTTGATGTAACAAATATGCCTTTCTATAATTGGAGGTATGAGCCGACAATAGATGGTGCTCCGATCATGCTCTGGTGGTGAAGATCGCCTTAAACCCTTGACTGGCGGGGGAAACATAACTGAATTTCCCTCCAAAATGTGTTGATTTTAAATTAAATACTCAGAAGTCAGAAGCGCAGATCGCCTCTGACCCGTAACTTCTGCCTTCGGAGCTTCTGCATATCAAAATGATCCATTTTGAATATACGGCAAATGAGGAAAGAACTTTGGGCAGAATATTTTGGGTCCAACAATATGTATGCATTTATTATTTTTAAATAAATTTGATTTAATTATTTAAATTATCATAAAATATCTTAAAAATATCATATTTTAATTAATTAATTAATTAATTTTTGTTTAAGTTTGTGTTTGTTCTAATTTTTGAATTTGGTAGTGACAACAAAAGTTATATATTATATGTTTAATATAATATTAAGTTTAAGTTTAAGTTTAATTAAATTTTATTTAAGTTATCAAATATATGATTTTATTATTTTTAAATAGTTATCATTGTAAAATATCTAAAAAAATATCTTATTTTAATTTGTTTAATTATTTATTAATTCAATTTTAAATCACGATTTTATAATTTATTTATTTTGTTTAAGTTTATATTTGTTATAGTTTTTGAATTTGGTAATGACAAAAAAATATTATATATTATATATTATATCTTTAATATAATATTAAGTTTAAATTTAATTAAATTTTATTTAAGTTATAAATCATTATAAAATATCTCAAAAATATCTTATTTTAATTTGTTTAACTATTTATTTATTTAAGTTCATTTAAGTTTTAAGTTTAAATCATGTTTACAATATATTATCAAATATAAAAATATTCTGTGAAAATCTAAATACAATAGCTCGATACAAATTGATAGACTTTTTTATTTCTTTTTCAAAATTTTAAGCACCTAATAAGAAAGCGAATCACGTATAAGTTATAAATAATGAAAAAATGTGAAGATAATTTGTAAATTTTGAAAGTCTTTCATCATAAACAATTAAGCTAATTCATTATTACCAACAACGGTTGAAGCTTCCCTCAATTCCTACGTACTATATATAGAGATGTCCTTCTGTCTTCATAGATGGCCAATAGTGTCAATAGTAGGGGAAGGAAGAAAAGCAATGCACTCTAAAGTATGTATATGCACGTATATATAATATATTCACAACAAGGAAAATAAGTTTTTACTTTGGTTTTTAAGCTTGATTTACTTCGGTTTTCGCTAAAATTCGCAACCGAAGTAGTTCAGAGCGGAGTAAAAACTAGTTAAAAACCGAAGTAGAATCCCCACTTTCTACTTCGGTTTTTACATAATAACCGAAGTAGAAAGTGAATATACGCTACCATCCTGGGCACTTTCTACTTCAGTTTTTAGGTAAAACTGAAGTAAAAGGGGACATTCTACTTCGGTTCTTAGGTAAAACCGAAGTAGAAAGTAGCCCTTTTACTTCGATTTTACCTAAAAACCGAAGTAGAAAGTGCCCGCATTTTTATTTAATATATATTTTTGATTATTTTTAAATGGACGGTTTCTATTTTTATATATATATATATTTTGGCCTAATTTTATTTAATTGATCTAATTAATTTTTTTTTTGGCCTAATTATTTTTCAACGATTTAATTATATGAATTTACAATTATATATATTTTTACAATTGAAATTGGTTAAGAATTTTTTTTGAATGAAAATATGATAACTTTTATTAATTAAAAATGTTATACATAAACATATAAAACACAAGTACTTAAGTAAGATAACTAACCTTAACATTAATACATTTACAAAAGACTAAACTTACAACTAAACAAAATAGGCTTACTGATAAATGTATGTCATCAATTTGCCTAACCATTCGTGTTGGATTGGCAAGAGGTCTGCAATCTCACAATATTGCGTCTTCCCACCAAACTGTAAAATTAATAAATATAAATTAATTTAATAGATTATCAATAGCAAATAAATTATAAAAAATGAACTTACTTTTTCTTTTAGGGTTTCTATTGCATTTGATGCCCGTACAAGATCTCTAATGTACTTCAACACATAAAAACCACATTCATGACTTCGTGGTTGTCTTAGACATGAAACATTGAATATCTTTGTGGGATCGCCGAGTAATTCATTGGAAGAAGCCCTATAATATGCACTATTTAAAAAGAAAATTAACAAAAGTTATTAAAATGTAGTAACATGTAATATTTGTTGCATATTAAGAAATATTTTAAAAAATTTAAAACTTACCTCATTATCATTGAATCAATTTCTTCAGGACGTTTGTGTGATTTCAGTGGATCTAAGAACACGATTTTTCCTTTTGGCATAGCAATCACCAACATCCAATGTTCCCTAAAATAAGAAGCATATGTTAAGTAAAATAATTATATTTTTAATATATGATTAATCAAATAAGAAAAGTTTACACTATTTCTTACCGTATGTTCCAAGGCATAATGTATAGTTGACCAACTCTATCCATGGTCATCAACCAATTCGCCAAGTCAATGGTTGATCGCTCTACATCGTTAACATTATTAATGCTAAGACGTTCAATGTCATAAAACTTGTAAAAGACACGCTGATTTGGAAATAGAGACTCCTAAATGCATCTGCAAAAATTTCTTTAGTGTTAAATATTTTGAAAAATTTCGGCAGAGTTTCCCCTATAAATAGGACTACCCAAACCTGTAAACATTCAATGTACTATGAAAATTTTCAACAGATCACAGAGCAGTACTCATAACTGATTCTAAATTGCTATCATTCCAAAGAATTAGTTTAAGGGATACCTTAATTCGAATATCATTGCTGAGCCTCCAATCATATGCAAAGTAGCAACTTGTTCCACATCCTCTGAAGTTATGAAGATTGACTCGCGATTCATGAATGATGGGTCCACTGGAATGGAGACGACTGAGTTTATTCCCTTAACTCTGCAAAATTCTCTCACCATAAACTGAAGGCTAACATGGATGCGATTCATGATGTGATCGGCAAGTGGTTGGCCTTCGGTCAGAGTATTTTCTGGATTGACGTGAGACCCAGCTGATGACAGATGCGGGCTAGTCAAAGAATTACGGTTCGTCTTATCCTTGGATGAACTTTTTGACATAGGAGGTTTCTTTTTTAGAGGACCCTACGCAACATCAAGTAAAAATAATATTAAAATAATGGACCAACAAATATTTTAATAGGTAACAAATTACAGAATTCGTTTATACCTGGTCAGCCATAATTAAATCTTTTGGCCAAGGAAGGAATGCGTCATAAGTATCTCGAACATAGTGTATCTCCCCAACAGAACATGGGATTTCAGCATCCTCTTGTAACATTTTGGTGACTCGCACCCTCGCGTATTCGTTTGTCAGTTGAACACCATGAATAGTCAGTGGACCCACCCCATCAATGATAACACCCTCTGCCACCACATTATGAATATTATCCGAACAAAGTAACACATCCTGCATGTACGGTGTGTCATCCTGCATGTACGGTGTGTGGTATTCTTCGTCGCTCTGCTCGTCATCATTGTCGTGTTCATCCATATCATTTATCCCACCTGCTTGTTTAGCTTTTTCCTCCTCTAAAGCTTTAAGTTCTGCTCTGAGCCTCGCAATTTCTGCATCTTTCTTACTAACAATATCAACCATTTCTGTTGCTATTTTTGGTTTTCTTCCAAAGACGGATGAAATATTCGCAAACGACCTACAATAATCAACCAAATTTATTTTAAAACTAAAATATTATAGAATTAAGTTAAATGCAACAAATAAAAAATAATATCATACCCAAGTGCTCTAACACGCCCTGGGTGCTCAGGTGTCCCTAAAGCTTGCGTTAATATGTCATTCCGACCCTTTGCAATGATTTCTCCACTACTAACTTTTTCTTTCAGCTCATTCTGTGGAACAAACCAGTGGTCACTTATATTAGTGACTTATAAGAACTTTATCATTCCTAAATTACTTTAAAATACTTGCTTGAAACCACTTACAATTCTTGCTTCAATTTGTTTGTCCAAATCTGTGACAAGAACCTTCTTCTTTTCTCGTGCTCTTATCCAAACTTGGTACCGTTCTACATCTGCCACACCTAGTTCAGTTTTCTACAACATACAATAATTAATTAAAGTTGGTGAGTGCAATATTCTTCATAACAGGTTGACAGTTATAAAATAGTGATGTGAATTACTTACCAAGTCCTCTCTAACATTGGCAAGCCCTCTACGAGATGTATGATGCCTCGAAGTATATTTGAGAGCTCTTTCACGTTGTGCTTCCCGCAAAGCCTACATTAAATAAGTAACAATAAGTTTTTAAGCAATTATTAGTATTTCAAAACTAATAAATCATATACATAATAGATATACATAATAGTACCATAAACTCAGGAGATAAACGATGGCTAACAAATGTCCTCCAATCTTCTAGGTCAAGTTCTGGATATTTCTTAGGAAGGATTTGGAGTTCATCTATCAGACCGTCTTCTGCCAAAGGGTAGATGTAATCACTAGTGATGTTGGTCTTAAAATCTCTCCTCATTCTTCCCGCACATTTAATTAATTCTGGTTTCCAATTTTCTAGAATGTTAAAGGCACCCTGAAATAGAAAGAAAATGATTAATGAAATGCAAAGTAATTCATGAAAATGATCAATATATTAAAGTAATTAAAATATTTTCTTACATATACATCCTCCCATATTCTATTCTTCAATTCTTGTGGGACTTGTCTCCAATCCTTATAATTGAGAGAGACCGTTCTCCTAGTTTTAACTTCAAGGTACGATTGCATCTCACTATATGCTTTCCCTATAGGTTGACCTTTATCATTAAACTGAATATTTCTCTTTATTCCCTTAGCTTTTTGATTATTGATATTGTTCTTCTTTGTTGGGCCTCGCCTATTTGGTGTGTTCTCCCCTTCAGAAATTGTCATCTGCACATAAACAAGAATTAACGTTACAATTATGACATAAATAAATACATATTTAACATAAAAATGAATACATTACTCACTGGACACATTTTCTTTTCTTTTTTCTTTTCTTGGTTGATCCACAATCTACCCATATTCCATCTCTAATATCATTTCTAATGTATTCCCCATTATCATCATCTTCATGGAAATCATGGATTTTCTCAACTTGCTCATGTATTGGTTGTCCAACAATAAAATTGTCATGAAACAAATCATCGTTTTCTTCGTCATTTTCATCTTCTATAAACTGCCTTTCCGGGGTTCGTAAAACAACTGACCATTTATCATCAGCAAGATCAGTTATGTAAAACACTTGTTTTGCTTGGGTAGCAATGATGAAAGGATCATTCTTGTGACCTTTCTTACTTAAATCAACCAAAGTGAATCCAAGTTCATCAATTCTAACCCCAACATTGCTGTCCACCCAAGAACACTTGAGCAGAGGAATTTGAAATAAGGAATAATCAAGCTCCCATATTTCTTCAACAACCCCATAATATGCCATAGTACCAGCAACTGGATTATTGTTTTTTGCACTAGCGAAATGCATTGCTTCTGCCACAATACTTACTCCACTATTTTGAACCATTCGAGCATAATCTCTTGACTTTGTGTGAAATCTTTTTCCTCCAACAATGTAAGCATGGTGCTTTATTACATGAACACTTGGTCCAAATGATATGTGTTTTAACTCTGTCGACACTCCATGGTTTTCTTCTCCCAACCTTGCTAGAATAGTATTTTTCAACCATCGACTAAATGTTTTATTATGCTCATCTATAATCCATTTCTGTTTATTTTTAACCTTGTTGGGAATCATTGATTGTAATAATTCCATGTGCTCACTACAAATACAAAGTACAACATATTAAAATTTCAATTATACATAAAAATGAGCATAATGTTTATTAAATCTATAACTTACGTTATACATGGTTGAACCTCGGGATTGTTTTCCAACACAACTAAATGAGCTTGATCTAATTCTGCACGAGATATGGTCACTACTGTTCCTTTCCCTCGTAATCCTCTATCAACTCCATTCGAGTTATTCCGTGGTTTGCTAATTCCGATTGTGTTGATTCCAACCATGTACTCTGAACAAAATTCCACAGCTTCTTCTACTAAATAACACTCAACCATACAAGCTTCAGGGCGATGGTGATTACATACATATCCTTTCAACACCTTCATATTCCTTTCAAATGGATACATCCGTCTCGCCCAAACTGGCCTACACAACTTCGCTTCTCTTACTAAATGGACCATCAAATGTATCATGATGTCAAAAAATGATGGTGGAAAATATTTTTCAAGCTTGCATAAAGTTTCAACTATTTCTTCATGCAATGCATTCAACTTCTTCATTTCCAATTCTTTTCTGCATAGTTGATTAAAGAAGATGCACACACTTGTCACACTATCTCTAACTCTTTTTGGTAAAACTGATCGAATGGCAATTGGAAGTAATTGTTGCATTAATATATGACAATCATGTGATTTCATTCCAATTAACTTCAAATTTTCCATAGACACCAAGAACATTCGATGAGTAACCATCAGGCACTTTCAGCCCTGCCAATGATTGACATATGACTTGCTTCTCTTCTTTAGACAATGTAAAACAAGCAGGACGTAGATATGTGCGAGCCCCTTTTTCTTCAGGTGCTAAGCGGTGTCTTATACCCATCTCAACAAGATCTAAACGACTAGACAAACCATCTTTGGTTTTACCTGGGATATCAAGTAATGTACCAATTATACTTTCACATACATTTTTTTCTATGTGCATGACATCCAAGCAATGTCTAACGAGTAAATCTTTCCAGTAAGGAAGTTGAAAGAAAATTGATTTTCTTTGAAAACATCCATTGACTTTTTTGTTTTTATTCTTCTTCCCATACCTAAAGTCAACTTTTTCTACTTCCTTAAGAATTTGCTCACCTGACAATGGCAAAGGAACAATGTCTCGTTCCACAGTACCGTCAAATGCTTTTTCTTTATTTCTGTCAGGATGACTTAAATGAAAATATCGTCTATGACCCATATAACACATTTTGCGTCCATTTGACAAGCGACGGGCCCTTGTGTTGGTGCAACAAATTGGACAAGCTTGGTAACCTTTTGTGCTTAAACCTGATAGGTTACCATATGCTGGAAAATCATTAACAGTCCATAACAACACCGCTTTCAAATTAAACACTTCTTTTTTAAAACCATCTTATGCCTCAACACCATTTTCATACAACTCTTTCAAATAATCAATTAATGGTGCCAAATAAACATCGATACCATGTCCTGGTTGTTTTGGGCCTGAAATCATTAATGAAAGCATCATGAACTTCCTTTTCATCACCAACCAAGGAGGAAGATTGTACATAACCAGGAAGACAGGCCATGAACTATGCCTACTACTAAGAGATCTATGCGGGTTTACTCCATCAGCAACTAAACCAAGACGAAGATGTCTTGGTTCATTTTTGAATTCTGGATTGATATAATCTACCTTCTTCCAGGCCTGTGAATCTGCAGGATGCCGGAGTTTACCATCTTTCACTCGTCCAGTCTCGTGCCATATTAAGTTCTTAGAGTGTTCTGCACTTCGATATAATCGCTTCAGCCGCGAAATCAAAGGTAAGTACCATAGCACTTTATGAGGAATAAGTTTCCTAATCTCCTTACTTTTGTTAGGTTTGTACGGTGATAAACCACATTCTGGGCAAGCGTCCATGTCTGCATACTCCTTACGATATAAAATACAATCATTCGGACATGCATGAATCTTCTCATACTTTAACCCTATCAAACTTAATGTTTTCTTTACTTCATATGTAGACTCTGGAAAACAATTTTATAGCGGCAAAATCTCCTTGAAAGCAGCTAAAAATTGACTGAAACACTTATCACTAACTCCATTTTCTGCTTTTATGTTATAAAATTTAACCATTGTGGGCAATCTTAGTTTATTGCAACCACTGAACAATTGTTTTTCTGCATCTCTAACCATACTATCAAATTTTTCTGGATCATGAAAAAACTCTTCTTGTGCTTCATCAAGCAATTCTATAGGATGATCATCAAAATCATTACTCTCAAAATCATCTACACCTCGCCTACCTAATGGATATGGGTCATCATTTAATAATTCTCCATGCCAATACCATTTACTATAACTCATATCAAATCCCCGACAAAATACATGATCATTTATCATGGTAATATTCTCATTTACTCCATTACCACAATCGATACAAGGACAACGAATTTTTTGTGGATCACTACAATTCTTTAGGCAAAACTCTAAAAAATTGTTGAATCCATCTTGAAATTGTGATGTTTCTCTCCTCTCAAGCATCCATGATTTATCCATACTAATAACAATATTCAATTCCTAATAAGTTAGAAAAAAACTTATATTAGGTTCTAGTCTTATAAATTTTTTAAAAAAGTCGACAGAGTATCCTCTGTTTCTATAGCATACCGTAATTTCATATTTACCTATAAAACCAATACAAACAAACACAATAATCAAGCATATATGAATCCATCATTATTAGGTTCTAGTCTTATAAATTTTTTTAAAAATTCGGCAAAGTATCCTCTGTTTCTATAACATAACGTAATTTCAAAATTACCTATAAAACCATTTAAAACAAACACAATAATCAAGCATAGATGAATCTATCATTATTAGGTTCTAGTCTTCTAATTTTTTTTAAAAATTCGGCAGAGTATCCTCTGTTTCTATAGCATACCGCAATTTCAAAATTTCCTATAACAATAACACAAACAAACACAATAATCAAGCATAAATCAATCCATCCTTATATCACCACAACACGCAAATTTCCCAGAGCCTACTTCACTAATTTTCAAACATAACTTTCACTAAATCTAATATGCATGATTACATTAGTCTTATCTTTATACATAAATCTTGTAGTAATATAAATAAAAAAAATAACTAACCTTCAAAATTAATCTTCAATGCACCCGAAATGAACAACAAAGTTCACCACTCAATCAACGACCCTTCTAAAACATTACATAATTAGTAAACTACATAATTAATTATCAAACCAATAAATAAAAAAAATCAAACTAGTTAATGAAACTAATGAACAACACTTTGATCATCTTCAAGCTATTTTTTTTTCAAATATTTAAAAAACAAATTTATCTATTGTCAAAATTTCTAAAATTCACTAATATACATATATATATATTTATAATAAACCTAATTTTTATCACATTATTTAAACTAACAAAATAAACAAATAATTATAAAAATTAACAAAATATTAATTATATTAATTATAAAATTCGGAATAATAAAAAAAATAAAAAAAAAACATAGAAAAATAAAAAAATTATCATCAAAACCACATTTTAGTTATCTATACCCATTTTGAAGCTCAAAATCCCCTTGCAATGACAAAAATCCGGTCAAAATCCGGCAAGAAACACCAAGAAACAATGGAGAAAATACCCACGACCAAATGCTTTTTTTTCTCTAAAAAACAAAAAAAAAAAAAGATTTTTGGACTATATTTCGGTTTATAGGGTAGAAATGTTGCGAGAAATAAAGAAAAACAAAAAAAAAGGTTTGGAGAATGAAAATGGGTGTTGGCTCACAGTTGTTAATGGAGGTTTTTGGGAGTTTTTTGCACAGAGGGCAGATGAGGGTTTGAGAGAGATGACCGTTCGGGTCGAAGAAAGGGGTTATAAAACCCTTTTACTTCGGTTTTTAGGTAAAAACCGAAGTAGAAAGTGGACTTTCCACTTCGCTTTTTACCTAAAAACCGAAGTTAAATGTCCATAAGTGGATATGTGCGTGGGTGGCCTTGTGCACCTTTAACTTCGGTTTTTAGGTAAAAACCGAAGTGGAAAGTGCACTTTCTACTTCAGTTTTTACCTAAAAACCGAAGTTAAAGGTGCACAAGGGCCGCGTTTGGCTTGGCCATTTTTGGCATTTTTACTATCTCTAAACATAATACACGTGCTTGTGCAATAAAACACGACCCTCTTCACTATGAATTTTTCACTTCATTTTTTTTAAAAAGCGACGTAGTATGTAATTTTTTTCAGAGCGTCAATTTCAAAAGCGAAGTAAAAGAGTTTGAAAATGTTTTTACTTCGCTTTTTTTGTATGCTCACTATAAAAACCGAAGTAAAAACCTATATTTCTAGTAGTGATTGTAAAGAATCCAAAGCTTAATGTTGCTTTGTACATATATATATATAATGTTGGGTAAATAATTATCTGCTATTTGTGTTTTATCAAAATACAGATTTGATACTTTATGTTTTTAATAACGTTCATTCAGTACCTAATAATTTGAAATCGTATATACTTAGTACCCTGGACTCAATTTTTATATATATAACCAAACTATTCTCAGTTATATTTGAATTAAAATTTTATATAATTGAGGGCAGTTTTGTTATATTGATAAAATTTGAGTCCACAGTATTAAGTATGTACGATTTCAAATTACAGAGTAACATATGAGCATTATTGAAAATATGAGGTACTAAATCTGTATTTCGATAAAACACAAGATAGCAATGTATGACGTTAATTCATTTTCATATTCAAGTGGTGAACTCTTCTCTTGGTTTGATTGAGGTAGCGGTGGAGAGAAATTCAAGCCAAAAATGTTGATGTCCTTATAATTTGATTATTGTGTACTTCGATATGATTATCACCTCACCTACATGTGCTTAGTGGAATATGTCTTATCTACAATATATATATATATATTTATATTTATATGATCAATATATAGTATATTTTTTAGGGATATCAATAAGATAATTTAGTAGTTTGATTTTAGATTAAAATCAAATAATAAAAATTAATTTTAATAATAATAACAAATTTTTATCTATTTCATTATCCTCCTACCGATCTCTATATATTCTCTCTGTTTTTATTGACACTCGTGTATTCATGTGACATAAGAGAAAGAAAATAATAATTAAGGAGAAATTGGCAAAAAAGAACTGAAATTCCATTTTTTATGATTACCAACTTAATTATTTAAATTAAATAATTAATTGTTGAACTGTTACAGAAATATTTGAACAGAAACCAGATATGTTTAAACAGTTTGTGACCAGAAGATAAAAACGAACATAAAGTAAAGAACACACGAATTTTTACGTGGTATCAGCAATCTTTGCAGATTGCTACTAGTCCACGAGGCCACGCCCAGAGAATGAAATTTATTAGAAGAATATCTAAATGATTACAAAACCAAATTGACTTATACAAATAAAGACTCCTTCTTGAATTTGTCGCAACTGTTGTAATCTAAACTCCTAATCAAATTTCTGAAGTGCTAAGATCTTGAACTCCCTTCAAATCATAACACTTGCACTTTTCCTCCCGAAAAGTGACTCACGAACAAGACTTCTCTCGAAGCTTGATGAACAATGCCCAAGTGTGTTCAACCTGCATAATTAACACAAAGAAAACAATACAAAAGTACACTGTAATAAACCACTAAGAACTTGCTGGACTCAAGTTCTTCACATAGTTAAAAGTCTCTCTAAACTTGAAAAATATTTGGAAAACAATACACCAAGAGAGATAATAAAAAACCAGCGACCTAAGGATGATTATATACTTTTTAGAATCCCTTTAGGTCGTGGAAAACAAATCAGAAATCAAACAACCAATAAATGGAAAATCTTCCAAAACAGGAAAGTTAGAATCTGTTCAAACAGACTGGCAATCCGTTCAAACAGATTCATTGAACCTGGACAGTTTTTCAACCCAGTTTCCTTAAATAAATAAGGAAACAATATCTACATTATCACTGCAAGCTGTACACGATTTCTGGACAAATAAATCAAATCAAATGATAAAAATAAATACCAAGAATTTCCATTTCAAGAAAAGATATTCTTTTATAGGAAATTATATATTTATTTTATTAACATATATAATTATCTGATTATAAAAAGACACATTTCAACAAAACAGGAAACTACCCATTTTTCGAAAATTACCACTTAATTTTACAAAACAGGAAACTACCAATTTCGAAAATACTCCTTTAATTAATTTTGTCAATATTGTCAAATATGCCAATAAAGGATTTTACAATCTCTCCCTTTGGCAATTTGATAGACAAAATTAATTCAAAAACCTGCAACACAAATGTTAGTGATAAGTAAAGAGAAAGAACTCCCCCTGCAAACATGCATTAACTTGTAACAAACATATAAAGAAACTGGACTTAACTCCCCCTCAAAATAAGAAGGTCCAAAGTTAAACAAAATAGCAAACAAGCAGGTTTTGGAAAGTATATACTCTCCCCCTTTGTGTCTTTCAAAGAAGCGAAAGAAACACGAGAGGCTCGAACAACAGCTAGTTCTGTAGCAACAGTTCCTGAATCTGGGGGAACAGACGAGAATTTAGGAGGAATGTCATCTGAGGCAAACATCAGAGATTGAGTAGCAGGGGTCTTCTTAGAGGAAGCACCACGAGTTTTCACTATTTTTCCTTCTCTGAAAAGTAGCAAACACTTACAAAAACAACGAGAGAAAAAAATAAGAAGACGAAGACTTAGAGAGATCGTGGGTGAGAAGAAGGAGGGTAATGTCATGCCTTTTTAAATAGAACACTTACCCAAAATGGACACCACGACAATAAAAAGTTTCTCTTTTTAAAAAAAAAAAAAAACTTGTAATTTAACCAAAAAAAGAAACAACCTTTAAAACATCCGATCATCATACAACTTACCTTTTTTTTTTTAAAAAAAAAAAAATCTGTTTATAAAAATGTAATATGTATAAAAACCCAATCCAAAAAAGGTAACCAGAAATAAATACCCCACATGATCTTTTTATTGACTTTTTCCTTTTTTTTTTTAAAAAAAATCCTAAACAAAGTATAAGACAATAAAGATATAAATCATGATATTCCATAAAGAGAAAGAAGACAAAAATAAATTCCTTGGAGACAAAGAATATATTAAATCACACAATTAAATTCATAATTTCACATAATCACCACAATGATTTGGTCCACCAAGAATTTCCATGTCAAATTATTATATATATATATATTTTTATATTTTATATATATATATGAACAAAAATAAAAACTCAACCCAAAAAAAAAATCTGCTTTGATCAAAGAGAGTCATTTTGATAAGAATAAAATCAAGCAAATGAAAATAATTGTTAGTGTAAACCATAGATAAGAACACTTGTGAAAATGAAAAAATAGAAAGAATATTCGAGAGAAATAAAACACAATTCAGTCACACGCACATATTCTTAAGTGAATCAATCAACATGTATGAGTCTTACACACATTTTTTTTATAAACTGTGTACAATTTTTATTGCATTGTTTCAAGCATAAGTGTGTGACAGTGTATGCAAGGGAACATTGCCCAATGAAAAATAAGTCTTTTTCGAAATTAAAATAATTGTAACCCATGAAGACGCTGTCACACTACACCAGTGGTGGCCCTTTTCTATGGTAGCGTATCCTCTTCATAACTCCGAATTACAAAGTTCCAACTTACTCAAAAGACGGCTTTCACACACTAATGTAGGTAGCTCTATTTTTTCACAGGAGCTTGAAACAATGCTACACAAAAGGAAGCTCAAACATTAAACATTGATTAATTTACTTGAATATGCCTAGGAGGAATAGATTAAATTTCTCTCAAGAATATACAACCAAAGATTCATAAACACAATACAGATTATCCAGCTTGACACACAACAAAATTTTTCAAATTGATTGACAATTTTCTTAACAAAAAATAACACACATTAGATCAAGCAGACAACAACATAACAAGAGAATTTAAAGGGAACAAACCCCCAAAGATTTTCGGAGGAAATCAAAGCGAATCGAATCAAGAGCTTTAGTGAAAATATCTGCAATTTGTTTATGTGTTTCAATATATTCCAAGACAAGAACTTTATTTTCAACTAATTCTCTTATGAAATGATGACGAATATCAATATGTTTAGTACGGGAATGATGCATAGGATTTTTTGAAATATTAATTGCACTTGTATTATCACAAAAAATAGTTAAAGTGTCAAGATCAAACCCATAATCCATCATCATTTGCTTTATCCACAAAAGTTGTGCACAACAACTTCCCGCTGCAATGTATTCGGCCTCAGCTGTTGAGAGAGAAATAGAATTCTGTTTCTTGCTGTGCCAAGAAACAAGATTATTTCCCAAGAAGAAACATCCTCCACTAGTGCTTTTTCTGTCATCAGTGTTACCTGCCCAATTAGCATCACTAAAACACACTAGATTAGGGTTAGTTTCTTTTGAATACCAAATACCATAATCAGCAGTCCCATGAACATATCGAATGATTCTTTTGACAGCTGCAACATGAGACTCCATGGGAATTCCTTGGTACCTGGCACACACACCAACACTATAACTCAAATCAGGTCGACTAACAGTGAGATAAAGAAGACTACCAATCATGCTCCTATATAGCGTAGGATCCACTTTGACACCATTTTCATCTTTGGATAGCTTCACAGTAGTTCCCATTGGTGTTTTGGCAATCTTTGAACTTTCAAGTCCAAACTTTTTCACCAAGTTCTTAGCATATTTGCTTTGAGAAATAAATGTACCTTCATCTAATTGCTTGACTTGCAAACCTAAGAAATATGTCAATTCTCCCACCATGCTCATTTCAAATTCCTCTTTCATTTGCTTCAAAAATACTTGCACCTCATTTTCAGAAGTAGAACCAAACACAATATCATCAACATAAATCTGAGCAATAATTATGTTAGATTTAATATTTTTGATAAACAGAGTTTTATCTACTCCACCCCTTTTGTATCCATGAGAAATAAGAAATTGAGAGAGTCTCTCATACCAAGCCCTAAGGGCTTGCTTTAAACCATATAGAGCTTTCTCCAATTTGTAAACATGATCAGGTGCATGGGGATCCTCAAACCCTTTGGGTTGTTAAACATATACCTCTTCATTCAAGATCCCATTGAGAAATGCGGATTTGACATCCATTTGGAACAACCTGAAACCAATCAAGCAAGCAATAAAAAATAATAATCTAATTGATTCAAGTCTTGCAACAGGTGCAAATGTTTCATCAAAGTCTATTCCTTCCACTTGTGTGTACCCTTGTGCCACTAATCTTGCTTTATTTCGCACGATTGTACCAAATTCATCATATTTATTTTTGAAAATCCATTTTGTGCCAATAATATTAGTATGCAACGGTCTTGGCACAAGGATCCACACTTTGTTTCTAAAAAATTGTTCCAATTCCTCCTGCATAGCTTTAATCCAATTTTCATCAGTTAAAGCTTCTTTCACATTTTTAGGCTCAATTAGAGATAAGAAACAAACAAATTGAACAACATTACTAAACCTTCTTCGTGTTACCATACTGTCTTTTGGATTTCCAAGTATTAAATTTGCTGGATGATTTAACTTAACTCTGGTTGATGGCTCCTTTTGGACTTCATCCAAAATAATATCTGGAAATTTCTTTTCTGTCTGTTCAGAATCTGTTTCATCGGATTTGCGATTTGTTGGAACAGATGTACCAGACGTTACAATAGTAGTATCACTGACACAAGCTTCTTTGTGTTTTTCAGTAGGTTCATCAATAAACCTTTCAATTTCTTCCTCAGTAGAAAACTCAGAAAAATCCCTGGAATCATCAATAACAACGTTAGCCGACTCCATTACAGTTTGGGTTCTCATGTTATACACACGATAGGCCCTACTGTTAGTGGAGTATCCAATAAAAACACCTTCATCACTCTTAGCATCAAATTTACCAAAATTTTCTCTATCTCTCAAAATGTAACAAACACATCCAAAAACATGAAAGTAAGCCACACTTGGCTTCTTACCTTTCCAAATTTCATAAGATGTTTTAGATGTACCTGGACGAAGAAAAACACGATTTATGATATAGCAAGCAGTGTTAATTGATTCTGCCCATAACCGTTTGGTCAATTTTTTGCTGTTTAGCATCACTCTAGCCATTTCTTGAAGAGTGCGATTTTTCCTCTCTACAACTCCATTCTGTTGAGGAGTTTTGGGAGCTGAAAACTCATGAGAGATACCTGCAGACTTACAAAAATCATCATAGACAGAATTATCAAATTCTTTACCATGATCACTTCTTATACGAACAATTTTTTTGCAATCTTTTTCAACTTTTAATTTCAAGCAAAGAGTTTTAAAGGCATCAAAAGTGTCAGATTTTTCTTTCAAGAAATCCACCCAAGTATATCTAGAAAAATCATCCACACAAACAAAAATATACCTTTTCCCATTTAAACTCTCAATTTGAATTGGACCCATAAGATCCATGTGAAGCAATTCTAAAACTTTCGAAGTGTTTATGTCAGAAACACTTTTATGTGTAATTTTCAATTGCTTACCAAGTTGACAACTCTTGCACTTACCATCAGATTCTTTACCTAGCTTAGGTAAACCACGAACACTCCCTGCATGTGACAATTTTTCAAGGTTTTGAAATTTATGTGACCAAGTTTAGCATGCCACATATCAGTGTTATTACTCATAACAGATTGACACATAATAGATGGCAGAAGAGTGTAGCAATTGTCATTAGATCTATAACCTTCAAGAACATTCTCACCATTCTTGTTTAAAACAAAACAATTCTCTTTATCAAAGTTAACAGTATAACCTTGATCACAAATTTGACTTATGCTTAGAAGATTAGCTTTAAGACCTTCCACAAGTAACACTCTTTTGATTCTAGGCAACCCTTCAAAGTTAAGAGTACCCATACCAAGAACATTACCTTCAATTCCATTGCCAAAAGTAACAGACCCACAATGCATAGGTTTTATGTCTGTAAGAATAGACTTGTCACCTGTCATATGTCTTGAACAACCACTGTCAAAATACCAAAAATATGAAGAAGCAGATCTATCATATTCACTAGTAAAACCAGCAAAACAATTATTCTTTTTGATCCATATTTTCTTTGATTGAACATTTTCCTTTTTTACTATTTTGAAATCATCAAAATAATTGAATTTTTCAAAATATTCATTTTTAGCAAAATTCATAAGAGTAAAACACTTAGGACGAATATGACCCTTCCTACCACAAAAATGGCAGATTGGAATGAATTTTTCGAATTTACCATTGGATTTACCTGCTGACTGTGTCCTTTCTGTTGGAACAATCCGAGTACCGGATACAATAGATTTCACTGAGGATGACACAGGAACATCAGACGGTAACATCCCAGCCGAGATAAAGACAGTTTTCTTTGATTTTTGAGAACTTGAAGCACCCAGTCCCACATGACTTCTTTGACCTGAATTCTGTATATTCTCAAAAATAGTTGAACCGGGGTTAAGCATTCTAACATTTTTCTCAAGAGTATCCAAATCTTTAGACAACTTATTAATTTCAACATTTTTTGAAATTATTTCTTTTTCCAAATTTTCATTCAAATCAGTAAGTTGTTTAATTTCAAGGGATAAATCTTTATTTTTGCTTACCAATGACCGATTTTCAGAACACACTTTCACTCATGAACCATACATCCTTTTGTAAGATTCACTCAAAGACTCATCATTCAATTCAGATTCATCACTATCAGAATTTTCTTCATCTTTTGAAACATTATTCAAGCAAACAATTTTTTCTTTTTCAGATTTAGAAACAGGTAAAATAGAAGTGAGAGCGACATTACCTTCCTCATCTTCACTACTTTCAGAGTCATTATCACTCCAAGTAGCAATCATACCTTTTTTGTTCTTTTTCAAAGTATTTGCACATTCAGACTGGATGTGACCAAATCCCTCACATTCCCTGCACTGAATACCCTTTTTATTAGTTTGAAAAGGTTTAAGAGAAGAAGGATTACCTTTTGACATCTTGCCATTGAATTTCTTGTTTCCTATCTTATTCATATATTTTCGAAAATTCTTTGCAAGCATTGCCATTTCATTATCACCATCTTCATCATCTGAGACTTCCTTTTCAATGCTCTTGAAAGCTATGGTTTTCTCCTTTTCTTTGGAAGTACTTGGCTTGTCTTTTTGACGAATCTTTTGATTTAACTCAAAGGTACGAAGTGACCCCATCAGTTCTTCTACCTTCATAGTACTGAAATTTTTTGCCTCTTCCATAGCAGTGAGCTTAACATTGAACCTGTCAGGAAGAACTCGAACGATTTTTCTAACAAGAACAGAATCATCAAGTTTTTCACCAAGTGCAAAATACTCATTAGAAATATCAGATAATCTCTCATAAAATTCAAATAGTGTTTCAGAATCAGACATTCTAAGGTCATCAAACCTGGTTTGTAACATGATAAATCTAGACCTTTTAACATCTATAGTTTCTTCGAACTGAGTTTGAAGAATTGTCCAAGCATCTTTAGCCGAGACACATGTGGAAACAAGTTTTATAAAACTTTCTCCAACACCATTAAATATGGCGTGAAGAGCTTTATTATTATAGCTGGATAATTTTTCTTCTTCTGTGTCCCAAACAAGTTCAGATTTTACAATTGTGCTTCCATCTTCACCTTTTTCAGTAGGAGGTGACCATCCAGACAAAATTGCTCTCCATGCTTTCTCATCTTGAGCTTTTATGAAAGCTCTCATCCTAACTTTCCAGTAAGGATAGTTTGAGTCATTTAGCAACGGAGGTCGAGACACCGAACTACCTTCTGCAAAGAAAGACATTTCACACAAAACAAATCAAACGGAAAATAACCACAAGATCTCACTAAGAGTTTAGTGAACTGCTTTGATACCAATTGAAATTCCGTTTACTATGATTACCAACTTAATTATTTAAATTAAATAATTAATTGTTGAACTGTTACAGAAATGTTTGAACAGAAACCAGATATGTTTAAACAGTTTGTGACCAGAAGATAAAAACAAACATAAAGTAAAGAACACACGAATTTTTACGTGGTATCAGCAATCTTTGCAGATTGCTACTAGTCCACGAGGCCACGCCCAGATAATGAAATTTATTAGAAGAATATCTAAATGATTACAAAACCAAATTGACTTATACAAATAAAGACTCCCTCTTGAATTTGTCGCAACTGTTGTAATCTAAACTCCTAATCAAATTTCTGAAGTGCTAAGATCTTGAACTCCCTTCAAATCATAACACTTGCACTTTTCCTCCCGAAAAGTGACTCACGAACAAGACTTCTCCCGAAGCTTGATGACCAATGTCCAAGTGTGTTCAACCTGCACAATTAACACAAAGAAAACAATACAGAAGTACACTGTAATAAACCACTAAGAACTTGCTGGACTCAAGTTCTTCACATAGTAAAGAGTCTCTCTAAACTTGAAAAATATTTGGAAAACAATACACCAAGAGAGATAATAAAAAACCAGCGACCTAAGGATGATTATATACTTTTTAGAATCCCTTTAGGTCGTGGAAAACAAATCAGAAATCACACAGCCAATAAATGGAAAATCTTCCAAAACAGGAAAGTTAGAATCTGTTCAAACAGACTGGTAATCCGTTCAAACAGATTCATTGAAGCTGGACAGTTTTTCAACCCAGTTTCCTTAAATAAATAAGGAAACAATATCTACATTATCACTGCAAGCTGTACACGATTTCTGGACAAATAAATCAGATCAAATGATAAAAATAAATACCAAGAATTTCCATTTCAAGAAAAGATATTATTTTATAGGAAATTATATATTTATTTTATTAACATATATAATTATTTGATTATAAAAAAACACATTTCAACAAAACAGGAAACTACCCATTTTTCGAAAATTACCACTCAGTTTTACAAAACAGGAAACTACCAATTTCGAAAATACTCCTTTAATTAATTTTGTCAATATTGTCAAATATGCCAATAAAGAATTTTATAAGAACATTCCAAAAGTACTACAACAAATTAACAAAAGAGCCAAAAAAAAAAAAAAAAGAAAAAAACTATTGAAAGGCCGAATATAGTCAGCTTAATTAAATACATTAAAAGATTACCTGTGATGATCATGAACATAATCATACATATATCAAAAGAAAAGACGTTTCTTCATCTTATATATTTATATAATGCGAACACGTTATATATAAATAGCTTACATCAGGATCTTTGTATAAGATATATAATTAAAGGAATAATTGAATATATCATTTGTTTGTTCCCAAAGGTTCCATTTTGTTGTTTTTTGTTTTGCATGTTACCACTTAATTTATTTATTTTTGTTCATAATATAACACATTATTTTAATTTGGAAATAATACGAAAAAATTATCTACACTAGATGTTTATGAATTGTATAACATAATTTTTTTTAGAGAGAGAGAGAGAGGAAAGAGTGATTTTAGTGGCTCAATAAAATATTAATGACATCAAATCATCGAGCTGGACGGCTATAACCAGATATCTAATAGGCAGAACTTAGACAGTTTACATTTTTTTTAATATTATTATTTATAAATAGCCAAAAACATTACACGTGATATATAATTATAATTGTAATAAAAAGTAAACTATATATTGGCCGTTTGATTAATTAAATAACTAATTATATGTGTTGACTTGATAGAGTCTCTTAATTAATTGTTAGTGTTGGTTTCATTTAGTTCCTTGAG
Source organism: Humulus lupulus (assembly GCF_963169125.1). Lineage (NCBI taxonomy): Eukaryota > Viridiplantae > Streptophyta > Magnoliopsida > Rosales > Cannabaceae > Humulus > Humulus lupulus. The sequence goes on along the minus strand of NC_084794.1, from coordinate 79,040,858 downwards.
TTTCTAGAAGTTGGAACCGCAGAATGGAGAGGATTGGATGTCTTTTGTTTTTGGATGTCATTATTTATTCAATTATTATTGAATTTAGAATATAGCATAATAATCTATTATTTCAGAAATATTTTAGCCTTAAAATTATCACGTCACGTACGAGACCTTCCTAGCCTTCTCGATCGAAATTATCACGTACTTTCTGGTCCTTTATGGAACACACCATATTGCGTACGTAAGGGATGACGAAGTTTCAGTTCAAGACGATGCCATTAACTTTCTCTTAAACTTGGTATTAAAATAACTAAATATTTTAAATACACTGTAATCTAATAATGACAAGAATATAGAAATAAATATATTAATTTCGACGTTGAATTAATTGTATATTATGGGAGTAACAATTTGAATATTAATTATAATTAATCGTACATTTTCTAATTTAGGTCAAAGGTAAGTAATTTTTATACAAGGGCCGGTGTTGAATTATACCGACATATATACTGATTCATCTTGAGGATTTGTAAGAAATAAAATTAAGAAAGGTAAGAATTGAAATTGTTTGAAAAATCAACCTGAGTCATAGATCAGGTAACAACATCCATATATATATATATATATATATATCTTTTATTATATAACTTGGTAATTTTTTATTTTTTAATAATTTTTTATTTTTTTAATGTTAATTTTAACGAAAGATTTTTATATTTAATAAAATATTTTTATATTTAATAGTATTTTATAAACATCACTTAAACTTAAACAAAATAAAATAAAAAATTAAAAAATAGGATATTTTGAAATATTTTATAATGATAATTATTTAAAAATAATAAATAATTAAACAAATTAAAATATGATATTTTTAAGATATTTTACAATGATAATTATTTAAAAAAATAAATAATTAAACAAATTAAAATATAATATTTTTGAGATTTTTTACAATGATAATTATTTAAAAATAATAAAATCATATGTTTTATAACTTAAATAAAATTTAATTAAACTTAAACTCACTTATTAGAATAATATCATATTAAACATGTTGACGCCGTTTTTCGTCAACTTAAACAGTATAGCAATTAAGCAAATGGAAAATGGTGCGAATGAATATGAAGAGGAAGATAAAAAGGTTTTTACGTGTGTTGACGCGGTTCTTCGGCAACAGATAATTAAGAGAAGAAGAGAAAGAGATTAGTACTAAAAGTAGAACCGTCACAGATAGGAAATCTTTGGGGAAAGAACTAGGTGACTCGAGACACGTTTTTAAGTGGTTCGAAGGTTAAAATCCTTCTACTCCACTAGTCAATATTCAATATTATTGATATTCTCTGGGTAATTGGTTTACAAAGTATATAGTTCTTCAAAGACTATTTTTTCCAACCCCTATCAACTCCTAGGGTCTCCATATTTATAGGAGAAGGCACCTGGAAGTTGGTAGGGAGGTCATCCCGTGACCTTACCATTTGTCATATCAAGTCTGTGATATTCATGATTAATTCCTAAACCTGACACACAAGTGTGGTCTAATCAGTATGGAAGGAGATAATGGGCCGCACGGCCCAACTCGTCCGTGGGTGTCTGAATACGCACGTTCCTGCTGCGTGTCCGAGAAGTCAGGGGGATATCGGACACGTGATGGCAGGAATATGCACGTTTATCTTGCGTGTTGACTTCCCATAGGGTCGGAGCTTCCTGAGAAGCTCGCTACCGGAGCAGTTCATAACCCGAGCTTATCCGTCCGTGGCCGTCGGATGTTGTTCCCAGCTCCTGGGGCAACAAGTGCGAGCTGGAAACAGGACCCCCTCGAGCTAGAAAGGGCCCGTCCTGGAAATAGAGCCTCCGGCCTGTGGGAGCCTCGGACTAAATCATGTTTAGTCCGAGGCTCGTCCTGCTAAACAGCCCGTGGGAAAACCAGGGCGTACATCTGCCCCCCAAGCTCCTGCTCGTGGTCTATGACGTCAGATATGGGAGACCATAGTAGGGGCTTTTAGACTTCCCCCACAACCCTTCGTATTCCATGCTTTTCGCAGGCGTCTGATACGTGGAACGCCGTGGGTGGCGACGGTACACTCTACGAGAACCGCATTAAATGGCCTAGCCTACTGTCCAGCCGTCGTTTCACATTTCGAGTGGAGGGTCTCCCAAGAGCCTTTACACGTGATCCTTCCCTTGTATAAAAGGGGGTGGTCATCCCACGCACGGGTCACCTTACCATTCAAAACCTCTCAAATTTCCTTCTTTTCTCTTTGACCTTCCGAAGAACGAAACCCTCATTTCCATTGCTCTCATCTTCTCCGTTCACGAAGCTTAAGCGTACGAGTTCCTTCAAAGCCTTGGAGGCCACTGTACCAAAGAAGCTCCTACCGGCGCAACAACCTCGCTCACCATTTAACCATATACTGTAAGTCTTCTGTCCCTGTTTATTTTTGAAAGCATGCCACTATAGCTTAGGTAAATTTTTTTACTGTAGCCACATGCAGAGGTTTTCTGGGTCGCGCGGATATGGAGGGTGACAGCCCTTCTTAGATTAGGGCACACTTGCCATGGGACATCGTCTTAGAATATGGGTTCCATGGTTCTCTCTTAGGAATAATTTCTGGGTAGGACCCTTAGGAATTTTGGGTGCAAAAACCGGGTAGCTTAGGGAATACGCCTCAAAAGCGGTTTTGCCACGCCTTGTCTGTTGAAACTTTCCCCCCAAGGCAATTTTTTTTACTCTGAGTCCTCTGACACACGAATTCCGAGTAATCCGGGATCTGTTGAGGGCATAGGCGCGTGTTCCTTGGGACGCGTGGCACCACTCTCTGCGGGCTGGGCTTACCCCAGCTCGTGTACTTAATATTTGCTTCACTCTCTTGCTTGGGTCGCCTTTTCTAAAGTGTTTTCTTTTGTTCGATAGGCGACCAGATGGCTCCAAAGAGAAATCTGCCACAGAAGAACGTGGGAAGTTCGTCTTCCCAACAGGATAAAGGAAAGGCGGTGGTGCCCAGCTCGCCAATTCCTCACTTTGGGCCGGCGGTGGAGAAGCAAGCCGAGGTGGCCCCTGACGCGTTTTTCGAGGCGGAGAGAATTGTCTCGAAGATAACCGACCAGGCAAAGATCACCAAAATCTTCCTCAACCACAACATTCCCCTGGGGATGGCCTCCGTGATCGCCCGACCTGCTGCGGATGGGGAGCGGAGCTGCACGCCGCTCGACGAGTCGTTCGCGGCCTGGAGCGGTGAACACTTCAAGGCAGGTGCCTTCCTCCCCCTGGATCAGTATTTTGCTGATTTTTTGAACTATGTGGGGTTGGCCCCATTTCAGCTCCCCCCCAACTCATACCGTCTGCTGGCGGGATTGAGGTATTTGTTCCAAAAGCATGAGTGGGAGGTCCCCACTCCGGCTGATATTCTATATTTCTTTTGCCTCAAAGCCAGCCCGGACCAGTGGGGGCGAGGCGACGAGTTCTATTATTTAACCCGCTTCCCTAACACAGCAGCAGTCATCGAGCTGCCGAGCCATCTAAACGACTTCAAAGACCAGTTTTTCATGTCAACTGGGTTTCGCAATTGCGACCATCACTACTTCAACCGTCCTCGTAAGTGATCCTTGATTTAGTTCGCCTTTTAAAGGTTATCTTGTTTTAGCTCCTCCCTTATTCCACTTCTGATTTCAACCAACCTTGCAGCCATTTACGCGAGGACCGGAAAGTCTGTGACCCTCGGGGGTCAATACGATACACTGGCGAACTTGCCCCACAGTGAGAAAGACTACCGCGTGCTCGTGACGGACGAGACGATGGTATTCTGCAAGCTGATTTTCCCAAATCAGACTTTGAATTTGAAAAGGCCCCAGGGGCCTCCCCCAGCTCGCGACAACAGACCGATCGTCGCGGAGGAGGTCGCAGACGAAGAAGGCGAGGAGGAAGGTGAGGAAGTTCCTCTGGTGATGAACAGGAAGAGGACCTTGGAGGTTGCCCAGGGGATGAGCGAGGAGAGGGCCCAATCCGGAGCAGCCGCGGGTCCTTCCGGTCAAGGTAACTCTTACTTATTTAAGAACGTAGATAGGGCCACTGCAGACCCCCGGCTGGTTAGGTTCAACCCTAGGCAGCTTGTCCATCGTCACCCAAGGAATCTGGACCTGGACACGCTGTTGCTTCACTGCGTTGACCAGCTCGTGCTGGACAACCAAGAGAGTCGGCCTAAGGGTAACGTAGTAGTAGATAATACCCTAGCCTTTAGGTCGGTCCTTTTTGAGGAGTACGGGACCAACTTACGCACGTGGCCTGCGCTCCAGAGGGGCATCTATGCTCCGGGGATTAGGCAGTACGTAGAAGAGTCCAGCCCCGAGTCAGAACCGGACCTAGAACCTGCGCCAGTTCGCGAGATAATCGTCCTAGGCTCTTCCAGCTCGGGGGGTAGGGCTCCCTTAGTATTTGCTTACTTACTGCCTTTGAACCTTTTGTCTCTATTTCTGCATGATTGCTACCTTGTAATAACCATGTTTTTTGTTCTTAGCAGAAGAGATGTCTCAGCCCGGAAATAGTCTGCGGGGCGTTGTGTTCGGCGGGAACCCCCCAGCAGGGCCGAGGTTAAAGAGGCTCCGCGAGTCCAAGAGCTCGGCTGGGGCCTCCACCAAATCCCCGGCTAAGGAGAAGGAGAAAGCCCCGCCATCCCAGGTCGCGGGGGCGATCCTCCCTGTTGCCAGGACAGGGCTCATGCACCCGCCACCCCAACGATCTCCATTAGCCGCCCAGGACGGGGTAATAGAGGTCGGGAATCTGGCCGCGGCAGCCCCGGATGTGCGTATCCCGGTCGACCCCCGGGCTCTGGAGAAGATGCCCGAAGCATTCCGGGGTACGGTGTATGAGTCGGCTAGCTACGCCGTCAGCCATTTCTACAATATCAGAGAGAAGGAGCTCCGGGCCATCGAAACAACGAGCCCGGTCCGAGTTATAGAGTCTGCGGTGGACATGACCTTAACGGTAAAGCGCCCCCTTCTTTTAAGGCTTTAACACTCACACGCCGCCTTTTTCCTTCCAGTTTGTTAATTTATCATTCTTTTCTTGCAGGGCATTGCTGCCGCATACAGAGGCATTGCCAGGACCAAGGCCCAGCTCGAGGGTTTGGAAGCTGAGCGCCAGACCGCCCTCCAGGAGTCTCAGGAGGCGAGAGACGCGCTGGCGGCCTCTAAAGCCGAGCTAGAGAAGATCCGCTCCGAGAACCAAGAGCTTAAAAACTCCCTGGCCGCATCGCGGACAGATCTTGAGGCGGCGAAGACCGAGACCCAGGCCTCCCAGGCCGCCCTGAAAGCCGAGCGGGTCGTCTCGGAGCAGTCCTTACAAGACCTGTTCTATCACTGCTGGTCCCACAATCCGGACGCGGACTTTTCTTTCATGCCGCCGGACCTCTGGGCGTTCTTGTTGCCGCAGCTCCAAGCCCGCCTAAATAAGGAGGTTCCTCCATCGGAGACTGAAGAGGCCTCTGTCGCGGCGGAGCAGGATGAGACCGCGACCTCCAAAGGGCCAACTGATGGGGCTTAGGATACTTCTCTTTTAAGTATTTTGAACTCCCTTTCTATTGTAATTCCCTTTTTTATGTGAGGCGTTTCCACCTCGAGACAATTTGCTCAGCCAGTTTGACATATATATATTTTTATGCATTTGGTTACAATTCATCTCTTTATTTTTATGAACTTAGTTCGAGTTAACTTTATCCGTATCCCGGGCTCTTTAAAGAAGAACCGCGTTCAACAAATTTTAGTTCACTTCTAAGTTTTCTGACCTGGTTAAGACCAGGAACTTATTTTTTAAAAAAAACTTAGTTCGCGTCAACTTTTACCCGTATCCCGGGCTCTTTAAAGAAGAACCACGGTCAACAAATTTCAGTTAACTTCTAAGTTTTTTGACCTGGTTAAGACCAGGAACTTATTTTTAAAAAACTTAGTTCGTGTCAACTTTATCCGTATCCCGGGCTCTTTAAAGAAGAACCACGGTCAACACATTTTAGTTAACTTCTAAGTTTTGCGACCTGGTTAAGACCAGGAACTTATTTTTAAAAAACTTAGTTCGTGTCAACTTTATCCGTATCCCGGGCTCTTTAAAGAAGAACCACGGTCAACACATTTTAGTTAACTTCTAAGTTTTGCGACCTGGTTAAGACCAGGAACTTATTTTGAAAAACTTAGTTCGCGTCAACTTTTATCCGTATCCCGGGCTCTTTAAAGAAGAACCACGGTCAACAAATTTTAGTTAACTTCTAAGTTTTGTGACCTGGTTAAGACCAGGATAGGACTTAGTTTGTGATAACTCTTATCCGTAGATAAAAATTAACACCTAAGTCGTTAAGGAGACCTGGTTATATCCAGGTACCATATGCCCCCCAAGTAACTGGGAAAGGGTCTTTCGTGGTTACTTTAAAATTACACTTGCAAATAACGAGAAACATTTGATTTTTATTTATACATGGAAGGTGACCTTCTAGGCCTTACAAATGGCTCATTGATAGTATTTCTTTAGGTGGATAGCATTCCAAGTCCGCGGGACCGCCCCTCCACCAAGTCGAGCTAACTTATAAGTTCCCTCTTTGATGACTTCGATGACCTGGTATGGTCCTTCCCAGCTTGGTCCCAAAACCCCATCTTTGGGATCTTTCCCGGCCAGGAAAACTCTCCTCAAGACCAAATCACCGACGCTAAAGGCACGTCTTTTGACCTTAGTGTTGAAGTAGCGAGTGATTTTCTGTTGATAATGGGCGAGCTGGAGTTGTGAATCCTCTCGCCTTTCATCCACTAAGTCTAAGGAGTGGCATAGGAGCTCGTGGTTCCCGTCTTGGTCGTAGGACCGGACCCTGTGTGACAGGACCTTCACCTCCACGGGGAGGACTGCTTCACTTCCAAAGGTTAGAGAGAAAGGAGTGTGACCCGTGGGAGTCCGATGTGAGGTCCTATAGGCCCACAAAACTTGGGGGAGCTGTTCTGGCCAGATCCCCTTTGCCTCATCTAGCCTCTTCTTGAGGCTTGCCTTCAGAGTTTTATTGACAGCCTCGACCTGGCCGTTCGCCTGGGGATAGGCCACGGACGAGAAGCTTTTCACAATTCCGTGCCTCTCGCAAAATTCGGTGAACAGATCGCTGTCAAATTGAGTACCATTGTCGGAGACGATCTTTTTAGGTAGGCCAAATCGACATATGATGCTTTTAACCACGAAATCTAGCACCTTTTTCGATGTTATTGTCGCCAACGGTTCTGCTTCGGCCCACTTGGTGAAGTAGTCAATGGCTACCACGGCGTAACGGACCCCGCCCTTTCCGGTGGGCAGGGCGCCTATTAGATCTATCCCCCAAACGGCGAAGGGCCAGGGAGACGAAATCATTTTTAGCTCGGTCGGAGGAGCTCGGGCAACCGCAGCGAACCGCTGACACTTGTCGCACTTTTTTACATATGAGATCGAGTCTTTGGACAGAGTCGGCCAGTAATAACCCTGCCGGAGGATCTTCAAGGCCAGGCTTTGCCCCCCAGTGTGATCTCCGCAGAATCCGTCATGAACTTCTTGCAGGATGGCCTTCGTTTCACTTGGAAGAACGCACCGGAGGAGAGGTAAGGAATGCCCACGTCGGTACAACACCCCCTCGACTAGCGTATACCTCGGAGCTTGATAAAGGACTCGTCGTGCGTCGTTGCGCCCTTCGGGTAACTTACCCTCGACGAGATATTCAATAAGGGGAGTCATCCAGGTCGGCTTGATGTCAATCATTTCAATATCTGCTCGATCTCCATCTATGCTAGGTTTCTCCAAGAACTCAACTGGCACCAACCCCAGGGTTTCTGTCTCTCCCGAGGTGGCGAGCTTGGCGAGAGCATCTGCGTTGGCGTTCTGCTCCCGAGGTATCTGTTCGATCGACCCCCGTCCAAACGCAGACATTTCGGACTTTACCTTTGCCAAATAGGCGGCCATCTTGGGACCCCGCGCCTGATACTCGCCTAGAACCTGATTCACCACGAGCTGGGAGTCGCTGAAGCATTGGACAGAGCTCGCCTTTAGCTCGCTAGCTATCCTAAGTCCAGCTAACAAGGCCTCGTACTCTGCCTCGTTGTTAGATGCCTTGAACCCAAACCTTAGCGCCGAGTGGAATCTATGCCCCTCTAGGGATATCAGAATGATTCCGGCCCCGGAGCCGTTCTCGTTAGATGAGCCATCAACGAAGATCTTCCACGATGAACCTGAGGAGGCGAGCTGATGTGAGTCTTCTGATGGGATCTCATGGAATCCTGCGCATTCTGCCACGAAGTCGGCCAAGGCTTGACTTTTTATGGTAGTTCGGGGAGTATAGAAAATCTCGAACTGACTGAGTTCGACCGCCCACTTTAGCAAGCGTCCTGAGGCTTCAGGCTTTTGCAAAACCTGCCTTAGAGGCTGATCGGTCATGACGTGTACAGAGTGGGAATGGAAGTATGGCCTGAGTTTTCGCGAGGCCGTGATTAGGCAGAACGCCAGTTTTTCCATCAATGGGTACCTTGACTCAGCTCCGAGGAGTCTCTTGCTGATGTAATAAACCGGTTTCTGAGTCTGGGTACTCTTCTCGCACCAGAACGGTACTAGCAGCGTCCTCAGTTACGACCATGTAGAGGAAAAGAGGTTCTACTACCTTGGGCTTTGACAGCACAGGTGGTTCAGCCAGGTGCGCTTTTAGGTCGAGGAATGCGCCTTCGCATTCTACTGTCCATTCGAACTTCTTGTTTCCCCGGAGCAGGTTGTAGAAGGGTAAGCACTTATCGGTCGATTTGGAAATGAACCGGTTCAGTGCTGCCACTCTTCCTGTGAGGCCTTGGACATCTTTCCGCGACCTGGGGGAAGGAAGCTCGAGCAGTGACCTGATCTTGTCGGGGTTTGCCTTGATTCCTCGGGTATTGACTATGAAACCCAAGAATTTCCCCGATGCGACACCGAAAGTGCACTTCTGAGGATTGAGCCTCATGCCATATTCTCGCAGTATGTTAAAGCATTCTTCCAGATCGGTGACATGGTTGCTGGCAATCTTAGACTTGACAAGCATATCATCAACGTACACTCCCATGTTTTTCCCGATCTGGTTCGCGAACATTCTGTTTACTAGCCTTTGGTAGGTAGCTCCGGCGTTCTTCAGACCGAACGGCATGACCTTATAGCAATAGACATTAGTCGGGGTCATGAAGCTGGTATGATCCTGGTCTGCTGGATTCATCACGATCTGATTGTAGCCCGAGTACGCGTCCATGAAGGACATGAGCTTGTGCCCCGCCGTGGCATCCACAAGTTGATCGATCCTTGGTAATGGAAAGCAATCCTTGGGGTAGGCTTTATTCAGGTCAGAAAAGTCGATACAGGTCCGCCACTTCCCATTGGGCTTTGGAACTAACACGGGATTGGCAACCCAAACAGGAAATCTGGCTTCGCGGATAAAGCCACATTTTTTGAGCCGGGCCACTTCTTCTTCAAGGGCTTCGGCTCGGGTTGTCCCTAAACGCCTCTGCTTTTGAGACTTGGCAGGGACGCTTTTGTCTAGGTGGAGCGTGTGCATGATTACGCTCGGACTGATCCCTATCATGTCCTCGTGCGACCATGCGAATACGTCTAGGTTCTTCTTCAGAAACGTAGTTAGCTCCGCCTTTCTTCCATCGCAGAGGTTCTTTCCGAGCTTAACCGTCCGTGACGGGTTTTGTTCATTGATGCTTACCTCCTCGAGTTCTTCAATAGCTTGGAGCTCGGACCTGTCCTCGCCTACTCGGGGGTCAATGTCCTCGCTTAGGGCGAGCTCTTCGCCTTCGGAAATCTGAGGTTTTTCAATCTCGGGAGCCGCCTTGGGTCCCCGAGATTCCTCTTCATCCTGAACGGCCATCGTCACCTGCCCGGGTTTAGATTTTCCCTTCATGGAAATGCTGTAGCATTCCCTGGCAGCGAGCTGATCGCCCTTGATAGTACAGATCCCTGTCGGAGCAGGAAATTTCATGGCGAAGTGCCGGACGGAAGTGATAGCCTCGAAAGCAATGAGCGTAGGTCGGCCCAAAATGGCGTTGTAAGCAGCGGAGCAGTCAATGACTACGAATTCGAGTAGTTTGGACACTGTTCGGGACTCGTCTCCAAGGGTGATCACTAGCTCAATCGTCCCTATCGCTGCTGATCCTTCTCCTGAAAAACCATACAACATCATCGAGGTTGCCTTGAGCTCGGAGACGGTCAGACCCATTTTTTCTAAGGTGGACCGGAATAGGAGGTTCACCGAGCTCCCATTGTCCACTAACACTCTCCTTACTCTCCGGTTGGCGAGCTGGACTGCTACGACCAAGGGATCGTTATGAGGGAATTGGACATGGCTTGTGTCTTCCTCCGCGAAGATAATCGGTTGTTTCTCTAATCTTTGTTGTTTTGATTGACGCTGTTCCGGGACGAACTCCGCTCCATTGTGGGCCTTCAACTCATTCACATACCTCTTCTGGGCGCCTCTACTCGTGCCAGCCATGTGTGGTCCTCCAGAGATGGTGGAAATCTCCCCCTCGACCGTGGGGGGAAGGACGTCCTGATCTACCCGAGGTCCGGGTCGATTGACTGGGGCATCCGGAGCGGGTCGACTTGCCGGGACCCTATTCCGTGAGTATTGCGCCAATGGACCTGCTCGGATTAGAGTCTCGATTTCATCTTTGAGGTGCCTGCAGTCGTCGGTATTGTGCCCGACGTCGTTATGAAAACGGCAGAATTTGGAAGCGTCTCTCTTTCCCTTAGGGTGTTTTAATGGCTCCGGCCTTTTCCAGGGGACTCGCGTAGCGTTGGCCAGGAAAATATTCTCTCTGGTCTGGGTGAGCTCGGTATACGTTGTGAACACAGGCTTGAATTTATCCACGGACTTATTCTTCTTTTGACCGTGCTGGCTATTTTCACCATTTCCTTTTCTTTTGCCGCCACCGGGCTGGTTACTCTGCGTGACGTCGGGAGTCGCCACTACGATCTCTGTTCCTGTCCCAGCGGGCTTCTCGAGGACCTGGCTGGTCCCTGCGGCTGAAGCTTCAGCTTCTTCCAAGTTTATCCACTCTTGGGCTCTGTTAAGGAATTCACTAACCGAGCTGACCCCCCTCCTTAAAATATCCTTCCACAGATCTCCGTCGACTAGGATCCCGGTCCTCATAGCCATGAGTTTGGAGCTGTCGTCGGCGTCTCTGGCTCGAGCAGCGACATTTTCAAATCTGCTCAAGTAGGCTTTTAGCGTCTCTCCAGGTTGCTGTCTCACGTTAGCTAGGGAGTCGGCCTGAACCCTGGCGGCCTGAGAGGCGCGGAATGCCCTCTTGAAGTCAGCCGAAAAGGTCTTCCAGGAGCTGATTGACTGCCTTTTACTTTGCTTGAACCACTGCCTGGCAGGTCCAGTTAGGGTGGAATGAAAGATCAAGCAACGAAGCTCTGGTCCGATGTTATGAGCCATCATTAGGGTGTTGAACATCCCTAAGTGGTCAGATGGGTCTCCATCCCCGTTGAACTTTGACAAGTGAGGCATACGAAAGCCAGAAAGGTATGCCGTTGCTGCTATATTGGGGGCGAAGAGTTCCATCTCATCCTCTGAATCATATTCGTCTTTTTCTTTCTCCGACAGGAGCTTCTTCATCAGCTCCTCCATCTGAGTTAAGCGCTCTAGGGTTTTGTCCTAAGATCCTGGGTTATTCCGGGGCTGTTCAACAGCTCCGGACCCGTTGTACATATTAGGCGGGTTGTTGCCCCTCCTATCTTGAGATAGGTCATTTGGGGCATTCTCGCCGTTACGTACTTCAGATCGGACCCCAACTGAGCGGGCCTGACTACCATCCCTAACTCGATCCTCTCTGTGAGAGTTGAGGCGATCTCGAAGGTCGCCTCCCTGGGTAGTATGGTGACTTTGTGCTGAACTTAGCCGCTGGCGCAGGTCTCCTCCCGAAAGATCACTCCGTGCACTGCCGGTCCAGTGATTCCTGCTGGACAGACTCGGAGTGCGTCTTTGGCGGCCATGACCTGATCCTTCCTCCGGCACCTTGCCGCGCTAGGAGGGTCCAGCTGACGGCGGGCCCCTCCTGCTATTCCCGTAGGTCGGGATGTCTCGGATGGGCTGAGGAGACGGATATCTGATGGGAGAAGGAGGATGCCTGACCGGAGAGGCGATCCTAGTGCCGTCAGGACGGACTAAATTAGGTGGGGGCCTCTCGGCCCTGCCAGCTTGCTGGTTTCGCGCTGGGCGAGTTGGACGAGGAACTGACGTTCTTCGGGGACGGGCTGATGTCTCCGGATCTCCTCGGTCCTTCTTTGGGAATTTCCTCGATCTCTTCTGGGTGTCCTCGAGGAAGGCTGAGAGCTAGGGGTTGACGTCCTAACCGAACGGCTGTACTGCTGCTGTTCGGTCCGAGGCATTTCCCTGAAGTTCGTCTCTTGATGGTGTGGTGAAGGGGTGGAGTTGGCTGCAGGGAGTCTACCCGAACGGCTATGCCTGGACCGATTACTCCGGCGAGACTTAGGAGCCTCGCCTTGCCTCTCTCCAACGTTACCGTTGGTTGTGAGAGGGGGTAGTCGACTCAGAATATCCTGGATTTGCTGACCAGCTGCTGCTAACTGGCTCCTTAGCTGAGCATTCTCCATCTCCACCGCAGTGTAATAACATGGATTTGGATTAGGCGGTCGGGGCGCTGAACTACCAGGGTCGTCTTGGCCCGCCGGCTGCTTTCCTGGCCTCTGCTGGACTTCAGGAACTTGCTCATCAGGGAGGGCAACATGGCGGGCCTCCTGCCCATCATGCTGTTCTGTCTCGTTGCCATGTTTGGATCGAGTGGTCACCATAGTTGTATGTTTGTGGTAGTACTAATCGGACTTGCTCTCAATGAAAGCACCAAACTGTTGACGCGGTTCTTCGGCAACAGATAATTAAGAGAAGAAGAGAAAGAGATTAGTACTAAAAGTAGAACCGTCACAGATAGGAAATCTTTGGGGAAAGAACTAGGTGACTCGAGACACGTTTTTAAGTGGTTCGAAGGTCAAAATCCTTCTACTCCACTAGTCAATATTATTGATATTCTCTGGGTAATTGGTTTACAAAGTATATAGTTCTTCAAAGACTATTTTTTCCAACCCCTATCAACTCCTAGGGTCTCCATATTTATAGGAGAAGGCCCCTGGAAGTTGGTAGGGAGGTCATCCCGTGACCTTACCATTTGTCATATCAAGTCTGTGATATTCATGATTAATTCCTAAACCTAACACACAAGTGTGGTCTAATCAGTATGGAAGGAGATAATGGGCCGCACGGCCCAACTCGTCCGTGGGTGTCTGAATACGCACGTTCCTGCTGCGTGTCCGAGAAGTCAGGGGGATATCGGACACGTGATGGCAGGAATATGCACGTTTATCTTGCGTGTTGACTTCCCATAGGGTCGGAGCTTCCTGAGAAGCTCGCTACCGGAGCAGTTCATAACCCGAGCTTATCCGTCCGTGGCCATCGGATGTTGTTCCCAGCTCCTGGGGCAACAAGTGCGAGCTGGAAACAGGACCCCCTCGAGCTAGAAAGGGCTCGTCCTGGAAATAGAGCCTCCGGCCTGTGGGAGCCTCGGACTAAATCATGTTTAGTCTGAGGCTCGTCCTGCTAAACAGCCCGTGGGAAAACCAGGGCGTACAACGTGGTTCAACAGTTAATTCTGCCTAGTCCACGAGTCTATGTTCTTAAGACTTGGAGTTTTCTGAAAATTCTTCAGAGACGAAGTACCCAGAGCCTTCTCCCAAGAAATTAGAAATCAGAATTCGACTTTCCACAAGTGGTGATTCATTCTCTATCTATAGAGAAGGTTACAGAGTTCATTCCCACATATTTCGGGAAGATATTCTGTATATCAATTGAAATAATGATATTAAATGCAATATCTCCTATATACATGGAAACGTCCCATGAAAATCAGGAACAGATAACAGATTAAATGATATCCCTTAAATTAGGGAATTGAATAACAATAAACACATTCACACGTAGTGGGTTATATCAGATGGATTATCCCATCTTCGAGATCGGCCATTAGCATTGACTATGTCGAGACCAAGAGTCATTCACGAGCTTGCCACCCCAACTTCGTGCTATGCTCGGGGCATGTGGATGCCGACGAAGCTGCTACATTCGAGCTTGTACTTCCCGAGTTCAAGCTATCTCGTCTGAAGGAAATTGGTGAAAAATATGTTTAAGTGTCATGTCATGCGAGCTCAAAACATATTCGAGGTTACACATCTTCGAGCTTTCGAGGTCGGCAATTACAGCAGAGCGGTCTGACTGAAGGATCAAATGATGACCATCCATACTTTGAGCTCACACCCGTCGAGCCCAGCTTTCGGGATCAAGATTCCTTATCTCGAAATCTGAGTATAACAAAAGTATTAGTTCGAATCTCATGAGAAGGAAACTTTTGAACTGCCCTTCTGAGAAATTGTGCCATCCTTTGTACTCAACTGTGGACATGCATCAGGTGGATATTGGAAGATCAGAATACTCGAGTATGTTTTCACCACACCACGTCCTTTTAGTTTTTAGCTTTTGCCGCCATTGTGACATTTGCATCTGGCCGTTGGATCAGATACCAAATCCAGCCAAAGGCCCAGATTAGCTCGACCTTTGACCTCCTCTTGGGATGTATATCTTTATATATATAACAGTCATCCCCTTCATCTTCATTCTTACTTCAAGTTTCAGAAAAAGAAAAAACCAGAGCCGAGAACCCGTTTTTTTCTTTTCTTTTTGCATGTTCTCTAAATCCAGAAGACAAAACAAGCTTGGCCTTTTCGACTCAGTGAGATCATCCTTGCAGCCACTTCTCCAGTCGTCCATTTCTCTGTTTCCGACATCTTCACCGTGTAAGTATTTATTTTTGGTCTCACATGCTCGTGTACATATTTTGTCTTTCCATGCATGTTTATTGTTGCAGTAGCATTTAGGTACGCTTTTCCAGTTTTATGCTAGGCTGCTTCGATCAATGCCGTGTAGTTTTTAGGCTCTTCTATTAGGATTTTTCAAACCCAAATTTTTGCATTTCAATGGGTTATCTTGATTTCCAACTATCGTATCGTGTAGATCAAGAAACTGGTACAAGATCAGGGTTTTCAAATTGCACGTTTCCCAAAAATTTCACTTTTTGGGTTACCGCCAACTTCTTTTTCCTGAAAAACAGGGATTCTAAAAAAAATATATATAATTTTTCCCTTTACGTGGAATACACGCTCCAAGTCTAATCTCGCTTTTTATAATTAAGCTCGTTCCATAGTCTCGAGCATTCGAGCTCAGACTATTTTGATTTTTGCTATTATTCTTGTTCGTCTGGCCCTCACCCTTTTTCTCTCTTGCTAGATGTCGCAGAATTTGGAAAAGCGGTGGGGGTCAAAACTCGCAGTTCCCTATTCACCGAAAACTCCGAGCCCGAAGTCACCTTTTACTTAGAATCAACGCTTGATTCGGGAGCACGAACTAAGGTGTGAGAAAGAAGACACCCGAGCTCATTTCCGACGCCAAATTGACGAGGTTGAGGAAAGAAAAAGGAAAAAACTCAGGGTCGCAATCTATCCAGACCTGGACCCCGAACTTAGACCGATCCCTCTCGACCCTACTCTTAAGGTGACGGTCGCATTCAAACCGGGCAAGCTCAAATTTTCACTGATGGAAGGTCCATTGAATCCCCCTTCTACCTCACAGCCAACCTCCATTCCTACCTCGAAGAGAGAATTTTTTGAGGCTGAGCATTACTGGAGCTCGGTTTCTTCATTGGGGCAGATTTCTCACATCTTGGCCCTCAACAACATTGGACTGTCGGGTTAGCTGAGGTGTTGAGCTCTGACCTCCCATGAGCGAAGCTGCCGCGCCCCGGGAGATGGTAATCCCGACAACAAGCTAAGATACGCGACTTGGAGTCAGGAGCACAAGAAGGCAGGGGCTTTATTTCCCTTGAAGTCCTTTTTCAAGGACTTCTTGGATTTCTTCGGGCTTGCTCCTCTCCAGCTCAACACCAACTCTTACAGGGTTTTGTCAGCCCTGAGGTCGCTTTACCACGAGCTAAAGTGGGAAGGACCTTCACCACAGGAGATCCTGTATCTCTTTTGCTTGAAAAGCAATCCCTCCCGAGCTCGGGGAGGAGATGACTTATACTACCTTTTGAGCTATCCCAAGGAGAAGAAAATATTTGAGGATTTACCCAACCATCCCCCCGATTTCAAGAAGGCTTTCTTTTGGACAGATGGCCTGGCCCCTTCCAGATACTATTCGTTCAGACGAATTCGTATGTATAAAAAATCTCTTCTTTTTGTGCTCGAATTTTTTGCTCAGGCTCAAATCACTCATGATATGTTTACTTCTCCAGCCAACTATCGTCGACCTACTCCCACTGATAAGATGAAGGAGTACAAGGAGGCCTTGCTCCGACTCCCTTACGTTAGGTGCTCCCTTTCCTATTTTCTTCATGAAGATAGGCTCCAAGCTTGTGGTCTCCTGGAAAAGGATCAGTCCACAAATGACTGGTCCAACAAGAAGTACGCCTAGTGGGATTTTGTATCTCTCCCAACTAGTAGCCTTCCTTCGAGGCGTAGTTCTAAGCCACAATCCATAACTCGTCATCGCAGGAGACCGCAATCAGGAAGCGAGGCCAATGACGAGGCCTCGAGCTCGAGCGACAGAGGTACGATCATCCTAAGCTCGGACTTATGGTCTCCCTTACTTCTTAAGCAAAAGCCTGACAGATTAGTCTTGTGTTAAGATGTTAAGGACCAATTTTACATATGGTCTTGGGTAGATGAGAGGGTACATAGGTTCGATAGTTGGCTAGGGAAATACAATACCATGTATAGCCTGAACGAGGTACGGGATAGAATAGCCGTTCTATACGGGACAAATGATTATAGAGACCTTTCGAGGTTGACTTCTACATATAGGGAAGGGACTCCCCCTGTCTCTTCTGAAGATGGGGGAATTACGTGGTCACCGAGCACGAGCTTGGGGGAAAGTTCCAGTTAGGTTCCTCTTTACTTGTATTTTATTCCGTGCTTGTCTGTATTGTGCTAACTTTTTTGTGTCTTGAGATTTTCTTATAATGTGGTGTAACTATGCAGGTGCCATGGACTCTGATCTTGACACCGTGCTCGCTAGTGGCGAGGGGGCTCAAAGGAGTAAGCGTCTGAGAGGCTCGCGAAAGTCAGATCGACCCGCCAAGGTCCTTAAGAGGACTGAGAAGACTCCTCCTCCACTAGCTCCCACTGTTACGAGCCTAGTTGTGGATCTGACTCCTCAGGTCGAAGCATCCACTACGGTCGTTCCTCCCTTGCCTTCTCCAATCATGGTTCACTCAACGCTTGGACCACCTTCGAAAAAGCCCTCGGCCTCCAAAACACGCCTGTTGTCGATTTCTACTCACGTCGATGAGTATGTAGTCGAAAATGTTGCTGGGCCCCATGGGGCTACACTTGGTTCAGACATTCTGTCCCGGGTGGGCCAGAGCTTTACCGGCTTTGACGCTCCTTAGTGGCAGTTTTTGAACAATGCTCGGGACTGCAACACACTTTACGACAAGAGTGTTGAGCTCACTGCTGCAGTAACTTCTCTCATCTTATTATTAGTTGTACTTGTGCTTAGTGTATGTTCTAAATTGATTTCTTTGTGTGTCAAGCTCTTGCTGTCTCTACTTAGCTTAATTATAAGTTTAACAATGAGGTCCATTCGAGCATGTCCTATGCCCAAGAGTCGAAGGATCTCTAACTTAAGCTTACTGACGAGCTCAAGGCCGCAAAGGCAAAGATGGAGGCTGAAGCTAAACAGATGAAGGCCAAGACAGCCGAGCTCGAGAAGGTGAATGCCTGGCTTGCGAAGCTTGAGGAGGAAAAATCAGCCACTTTCGAGATAATGGAAGGCGAAAAGGCTCATCTTCTCGCAAAGTTTCAAGGAGAAGAAGGATCGGGCGGCCGACCTGGCCATGTATAGGATCTGGGCTAGTTATTTTCTTTGTGAAATATTAATAATCCATGTGGAAGAAGATGTAGGATGGTTAAGTGAGTGTGCGAGGAGAATTAGACATTTGTGTATGGCTTATTCTGTATTTGATAACAATTTTTATGAATGGCTTTCCCTAGCTTTTGATTGATAATATTTGAAACTGTTTTTCCCTGTGCATAATATCCCTTGAAAAGTTTAGCATCTTTCAATATTTTTCAATCAATGTGAATATACTTCCCCCGGTTTTTAATTTTCACGTTGATGATTATTGGCTAAAAATGTTTTTGGTCAGTTTCTATTTGCAGGTTAAGTGTGTTGATAGATCATACGACAGACAAAGTCTCCTCAAGCTGCAGGGACCATCTGTACTAATTTGAGAGAGGGTTCATCTTTGTTGAGGTCCTTGCTTAAACCTTGAAGTTCTTGAGTTTTGTCAATGTGTTTTATTGACTATTAATATTATTAGCTACAACTCTTATTTCACTGTAGTCACAACCAGAAATGTAAAACAAATTTATTGACACTAATTATCTGATTATAGTAATTGGTAGAGTTGTATTATCTAAAGAGTTTATAATAAGTACTAACCAACTATTTGTTTCTTTGTTTGATCAGAATGCAAAATGACTAGAAGTTCAAAAAGGAAGATTGAAACTAGCGAAATTTCGAGCGAGGAAACACAATCCGACTCTTGTACTAAATCATACAGTAAAAAATCATCTCCCAGTGTTAAGAAGCATTTTGCATTCCTAGATTTTCTGCGAGTATATTGTAAATCACAAAGATTGCATCACACATTCTTGACAGCCAGCTGCTGCCCTTTTAAATAAGTTGGTTGTTTTGTAGGAGTAAAAATTATGACGAATATAAACGGTTTCTTCCTGAACTCAGAGTTGATGAAGTAAGTAAACTTAAGTAGCATTCAATTGAAAGATATATTTGTGCTCTACCCATGTAATATGATTAAAATTAAAACTGATTTGGGCTTTTTTTATGTTTTTTTTTTCACAAATTCGTACTAAGTTGGGTGGAATCTTTGAAGCCCTTCCCCCCGAGGAGAAAGCCGAATATGGGATGGTTATCAAAAAGGAAAAGCCGAAAGATGACGAGACATTCCACTGCAAGTGCAATCCTGAAAGGGTTGTGGCTTTAGGAAGAATATTTAGTGTTGAGCAAAAGAAGGTAGTGAGGAATATTGGATTTGGTGCAATGTTGGATTTGAAGATAGACTGTGTGAAGAGCAAGTTAGCTAGGTGGTTAGTTGATCAGATTGACGATGGCAGGAGGGTACTTACTGTGGGTACCATGATCATAGAGTTGAAGTCGTATCTTTTCGAGCATGTTATGAGGATTAGGGATGGGGGTACCCCTATCAAATTGCTTGAGAAGAATCACTACAAACCCTACCATGATTTAATTTAAAACATGCATAAGAAAGCCACTACCATCAATGACTTTGAGAAAGTAATTGAACGAAGCAAGACAGTAGACAATCTCTTTCTCACGCGTTACGTATTGTTCGTAATTGCGGTTGTTCTTTGTCCAACATCGGGAAATCGTGTTAAGAAAGCATACTTATCCATTGTCTACAATGTGGAGTCTATTAAGAATTTCAATTGGGCGATACACACTCTCAACTTTCTTTGTGAGCAGATTCAACGTGCCTGGTTGTTCGCTCTTCCTGCTAATTATCCTCTACGAGAATTCATCTCATGCATTGATCTGGCTTGCATGAAATTGCGCTATACAGAAGCTCAAAATACCTACATAACCAGGCACACTTCTCCTCAGTTGCCACCACTCTCATATACAGTGAGGTCTTACTTCAAAATTGTGGCTGAAATATACACTCGAGACATATACCAAAAAGTTGCGAAACAAATACAAAAAGAGAGTGCATATGTAGTTTCAACCGAGAGGACCATGAGGATCACCTCCTTCTCAGCCTTGCTAGGTTTCAACATGGGGAAATACGCTACAAGGTACAATGCTATAAGATTAAAAATAACTTCAATTGTGATTTCTTATTGTTCGAAACAGATGGTTATCCATGCAAGCATATATTGGCAAGCATGAAACACATGAACAAAATGCTTCTACCCCCTTGTTAATTTTGAAGTGTTGGACAAATGATGCAAAGGTTATAGTGCTGAAAATGAGCAACATATTCGTCTCCACTGAACAAGGTGAGCTCGTACAAATGGCAAGGTATGGCACCTTCAATTTTGACACCAACATGTTGAATTTTTATGCATCAAAGTTGGACAACTCGTTTACGTATGTAAAAAATGAGATAGCACGCCTCACCGCTTACTGCAAGGATGCATTCGATTAAAGCTTACAACAAGATGGAGAAGCACCACAACCATCTCGAGGACATCAACACAACCCAAACATTATCAAGATCCATTCATTGTGAAACTAAAGGCATGGGAGGTCAACATGGTGGTCCAAGTGACGGAAACAAAAAGACTAAAAGAGGGAAGAAAGAAAGGAAGAGTAGGATATGTAAGGATCTGGACCATGATTATTGCAAATGCCCCTACAAACAACAATACTTGTGGAACAATGGATTGCATCATCTAGCTGATGACCTTGACACTTAAGCATGGGTGGATCCACTTAGCATAGCTAGTCTAGTAGCTTTTTGTATGATGATTCAAGTCAAGACTCCTTCCACTCCTATGACTCCGGTATGTAAATGTCTATTAATTGAGTGCTTATTTTCAAGTTTACTAACCATCATTATTGGACATCATAGAATTGCATTATTTTATATATTTGTTGGTTATGTAATGTATGTTGGTCAAACTATAAAGTACTTAAATTTAATATTGTACCATGCTTGCTTCCCTAACATGTGTTCGTGGACTTTATTACCTTGTTTGAGTTTGTTAAGAGAATTATATATGTAGTTTATAAGTCAATATTCAACCACGCTTAGGATGGCATAAAATAGTATTGGTATTTTGAATGGACGTGTGTAAAACATGATCCCTTAAAGTAACTAGCTTCGTTAGTGAGCAAAAAAGAAGACTTCAGTTCTTTCACTATCTTTAATTTCTTGACAATATGGTCAAAATAGAATATATGTTTTATTATTAGTCCTTCATATATAATTTATTTGGTTCGAAAAGAATATCTGTTTGACACTCCATTTAATTTAGCTGGTTCCAAATACAGGATTAGTCACCCCATATGTGGACTCCTAATCATTTAAATTTATTTTGTGCTGTAACCGACCGTGGTTTTGCTTTAGTGGAGTCCAGATTAATATTTTAGTATGATATTTAATATATAATTCATTAATTTAGATAAGATTTTGTTATTCCATTCAAGCTTAATAATTTTTTTTATTATAAATGAGAAAAGTAGCTCCTATATATTCCATGAGTCATGCAAATATTCTGGGCACGTAATCTTATTTGGTATATAATTGTACTATATATCAAAATCACTCCTGACTGAAACCTTAAAAAAACATTGCTTCAAAAAAGTTATGTCTATTATGTATTGCATGGACCATGCAAAAATTATGGGCATGTTAAATCATTATTTTTTGTTAAATAAAAAATAATTTATAAATCAAATATTTACCTTATTTATATTTGTAGGCATTACAAATTGCATGTAACATTCAAAAATTCTGGGCATGTAAAAATAATATGTCTTGCTTAAACTTTTCGATTTAAAAAAAAATTGAATGAACCCCAGTCATTATGAGTTGTACCCATTCATGAACATCTGTTCCGAAACGCATACACAAACACAGTTACTTTATCTAGTGCCAAAACAAAACCCCTCATTAATTGATGTTAAATACCACAATACACCTCCAACATCCTAATTAATAAATCATTTAAACTGTAACTGGTTAAGGATAACGTACAATAGCCAGTAAGAGAGTATAAAATAGTACACAACTAACCTGTCTAAAGTTGCCAAGAAGACGTATGTTATTTGATGAAGTTGTCCAACGTGGAGTGTGATGGTCATGTTTTTTTGGGAGGGGTGGTACTGTAGCCGAAGCCATATATATATATATGTACTAGTACAATTTACTATATGCATGCAGGGTGCAAGTAATCTAGATTCAAATTACTAATGCGGATAGACATCTTGATAAATATGTTGTATATAATAGAGAATATATACGATCATTTTGTTGGGAAAACTTATACATGATCTTGTTTATTTTCATGTAAATCTTAAATTAAACAAATTAATATAAGAAAACTTAGAACATGTTTCTATCATTCAATTTAAACAGAGATAATGATAATAACACTTACATTATACGCAATGGGATGTATTAGTCATTCCTTCACTTTCTCTATCCTTTGAATCCTTTCTGACGCAGGGTATCACCAAGAAACTGAACTGATCTTCAAATTTCTTCATAGCCTTCCACAGTATCCTCAGTATCACCTAGAATAGAGTGGGAAGTTCTCAACACATGAGATAGATACAAATAGAAGAAGAAGAGAAGAGAATATTGAGGTTTAGTAAATGACTTATGCTATAGAGAGAATCTAAAAACCTAGAGCATCAAAACTAGATGTTCTGATCATCTAAAACATGTGATTTCAACTCTCACTTAGCATTCCTTTTAGAGGCTCAATAAGGTCATTTATTTTAATTTAAAAATCAATAAAATAATAGATAATATCAGCCATTAGGTTGAAATTATCATGGGTATTAGGCCCGTGAAATTTTCCATTTAATTATAAGCCTGTTAGACTTAAAATCAAGGCCTGTATTATTTTTTATTAATTAATTATTTATAATTTGAAAAATGATTTAAACTTATTTATTAATTTAGACACCAAGCCCTAAAATATCTTTTGTTCTCTAAACTGTATAACTCTATGAAACTATCCAAAATTGACCTAGTCAACTTTGATAATTCTATTTGATAATTAAATCAACTATTTGAGACTATCTAGATGATTTTGTCCAAGGTACAGTGGGGAACATAGGCCTATGAAATCAAGCTCCAATAAGTTATCATAAATTTACTAACTTATTAATTCCTTGTGACTCCACTAAAGACTCAAAATTGCACTCTTGAATTCATAGAACGCTCTATAACCAATATAGATACGTTATTAATTATCCATTGTTACAACCATAATTGTCACTCAATCCTCTATAGACGATCTACAATGAGATGGAACTAAAATACTATTTTACCCCTCATTGTATTTTATCCTTAAAACACTTAGTTCTTTGTAAATGATATTTCAGTAAACTAATATTAATTATTGAAATGAGATCTCTATCATTTAGCACCTTGAACCAAACTAAAAGGAAACCATCGTTTTACTTCTTCATTAGAAGCTATAGATGTTCATATCTATGATTAACAATCCCACTCAATTATACTACCGAGTTCCCAAGATGTAAGTATGGGCTAGTCCGTAAGGTAAGCTGATAACGAACAAATCAAAGAACTCAAATAATACAATCAGTTAGAATACTAACCACTCAGAATTGAGATTGAATTGACCTATGGTCAACTATATGATATGACTAGAATAGATAATAACGGTATGTTTACTTATCCTATCTACTATCAATACCAATCCAGTCGGTTGTAACAAATACATCCGATCTCATATACTTTGCTAATGTTCTGGAAAGAACATAACACTACAATGTGTAAGTAGATCATATCGTAGATTGGCAAGTCACTGACTAATCTTTTGACTAACTTATGTTTGAACATATAATCTTATTTATATTCCACCGTGATTACGTCACTATAAATATGATTAACTATATGTCGAGATTTAATAAAAGTTTATATTAAACAAATAATCATAAAAATAAAACATGTGAGCAAAGTGATTGACCAAGTCAAAAAAAGATTTCTATTTTTTTATTGATAATAAAATGAGAGTACACAGAAATTGAGTTTTAATTAGGGCATAAAACCCCAACAAACTCCTACTAATTGAAACAAATGCCTTAATTCTACTAATCCCATTTCCTCGATATGCTTATCAAATGTAGCTTCTGGCAGTGTCTTTGTAAACGGAACCGCAAGATTATCTTCAGATGCAATATTCACAACCTTCACATCTCCCCTGGCCACATATTCTCGAATTATGTGATACCTCCTTTCTATATGTTTACTCCTCTTGTGACTTCGAGGTTTTTTCGAGTTGGCTATCACTCCCGTGTTGTCACAAAACAACACAAGCGGTTTATCCATGTCTGGAATAACACCAAGATCTGAATAAAACTTCTTTAGCAAGACTATTTCCTTAGTTGCTTCAGACGCAGCTATGTACTCAGCCTTCATGGTGGAATATGAGATTGTAGACTGCTTTATGCTTTATGATTCCAGAAGTAGACTTCATGTGATCGACATCAGTTTGAAAATTTGAATCAGTGTAGCCTACAGGGTTCAGAATACAACCATTGCAGACTAACATATAATCCCTAGTCCGTATTAAATACTTCAGAATATGCTTAACTGCTATCCAATGTTCTGGTCCTGGGTTTGACTGATACCTGCATACTACTCCCACTGCATAGCAAAATTCTGGTCTAGTACACAACATAGCATACATCAGACTTCCAATTGCAGATGCGTAAGGAACTTTTCTCATTGCATCTTCCTCTTCAGGAGTCTGTGGAGACTGCTTCTTTGAAAGATGAATTCCATGGTGGGACGGTAGACGTCCTTTCTTGGAATTTGTCATTGAGAAACATTCAAGCACTTTATCAATGTAAACTGCTTGAGATATAGTTAAGAGTCTGTTCTTTTTATCCCTAATGATCTGGATACCTAGAACATAACTTGCTTCACCCAAATCCTTCATCTAGAATTGACTGCTCAACCATTTCTTCACATCTAATAATTTCTTAACATTGTCTCCAATGAGTAAGATATCATCTACATAAAGAACCAGAAATACCACTATTTGATTCGCCTTCAGTTGGTAAACACAAGGCTCATCAATGTTTTGTTCAAAGCCATAGGTTTTGATTATTTCATCAAACCTGAGGTTCCAGGAACGAGAAGCTTGCTTAAGTCCATAAATGGATCTGTTCAACTTGCAAACTTTTCCTTCTTGTCCAGCTACTTTAAATCCTTCTGGCTGATCCATATAAATGACTTCATCAAGCTTCCAATTAAGAAAAGCTGTCTTGACGTCCATTTGCCAGATCTCATAGTTGAGAGTGGCTGCTATTGCTAGGAGGATGCAAATGGACTTGAGCATGGCTACCAGACTAAAAGTTTCCTCATAGTCCATGCTTTCTCTTTTGGTATAACCCTTTGCCACTAATCGAGCTTTATAAGTTTTGATATTTCCATCAACACCTCATTTCTTCTTGTAGATCGACTTGTGCCAAATGGCCCTAAAGTCACTAGGTGCTTCCACAAGATCCTAGAAAGAATTTGAGTACATGGACTCCATTTCCTATTTCATGGCTTCTAGCCATAGTTCCTTTTCAGGGCTAGCCATTGCTTGTTTGAAAGACAAGGGATCATCGTCACTAGTGTCTCTAACAACCATATTTGTTTCACCATCCAAACCATAACGAATTGGGTACTTAGAAACCCTCCCACTACGATGAGGCTTCGTGACTGTTTGCTTAGGAACAATGGTACTTTTTTCATTTAAATCGACTTGCGTCGGTTGGACATGAAGAATAGGAATTTCATCATCAACTCGTGTTGATGACGATGGAACATTGGTTGGAGTCAATTCTTCAACCATCTCCTCTAAAGCTACTTTGCTACGCGGTTTGAAGTTTTGGACATAGTCATTTTTCATAAATGTAGCATTCGTAGAAGTAAACACTTTCTTTTCTGAATGACTATAGAAAAGTGTAGGAACTTGGAATTTAAATCTAGATGCATGCTTCCTATTATTTTTCCAAACACATAATAGAAACATAGAATAACATGACATACATGTGAACATCAGATTCGTAAATTAACATAAACACAAAGATGTAGAAACTTACGAATACGTAGCAGAACTGGAACAACTCCCTCCTTCAATCTCTCTAACCTTTGATTCCTTTCTGTAGTAGAGTATTATTAAGAGATTGAACTAGATCAGCAACACAGTCTTCCTCACCAAGCCTTTGATCAACCTAGAACTAGTGTGGGTTGGTTCTCAACACATGAGATAGAGATCAAGAAGAGAAGAAGAGATAGTGGCTAAGAAAGGATTAGAGTGTCTAGGTTTTCACTTACCCAATGAATCAAGTGAGACTGACTTTTGAAAACCCTAGATATAATATTCCTTATGTAGACAACTTAATGGACTTATTTAAATTTAAATTTAAATTTGAATTAATTAAAATAATAAACAAAAAGATAAAAGCCTTGGGCTCCACAAATGGACTTGAGCCCAATACCTTTATTTTGAATTAAATCCCAATTGGGCCTAAATTCAAAACCTTTAATTTTTTTTTTAATTTTTTAATTAATTAATTAAATCCTTATTCAAATTAACTAATTATAATTTGAAACTTGATTTAATTCTATTTATTTATATTGACACCAATTTATCAATATTAATAAATTTACCCAAATATTCTCTTTTAATCTCTAAATCTCACATCTCTGTAAACTTTCCAAAATTGACCTAGTCAACTTTAAAAAATCCTAATTGATAATTAAATCAATTAATTGAGACATTCTAGATGATTTACTCAAAGGTGATGCGGGGACCATGGATCCATGAAATCAAGCTCCAATAAGTTACCATGAATTTATTTACGAATAATTTCACTATCTTATTAATTCCTCATGACTCCACTATAGACTCAAAATTAAACTCTTGAATTCATAGAACGTATTTTCCAAACCACAAATACGTTATCCATTGTTATAACAATTACAGTTAGTCAATCCTCTATCGATGATTCACTAACTTGCTGGGTGCAAATTACTCTTTTACCCCTCATCAGTATTTTATCCTTAACTCCCACTAAGTTCCTTATAAATGATATTTTCATGAACTTAATCACAGAAATGTGATCTCAATCATTTAACCTTTTGAACAAAGCAATTAAGGAAATCATCTTTTCAATTCTCATACAGAAGTTATAGATTTCATATCTATGAATAATACTCCCACTCACTTACACTACTAAATCTCCAAGATGTAAGTATGGGCTAGACCGTAGGGTAAGCTGGTAACGAACAAGTCAAAATATTTAAATAATATAATTAGCAGAATATTTTCACTCAGAATTAAGATCAACTTAACTTATGGTCAACATTGTGACATTGATTAGATTTGATAACTTATTTATTAATCAATAATCAATATCGGTCCTAGTTCGATGTAACCAAATACATCCGATCATATCTATTTGGTCAATGCCTTGGACAAGACATCACACCTCGAATGTGTAAGTGCATCATATCGTAGATTTCCTAATAAGTGAAAATCCAATGCACTAATCTAATCTTATGACTCGTTCTCTTGAACATATAATTACAACTATAATCCAATGTGAACTAGTCACTATGATTGTAACTATCTATATGCTCGGGATTTTATGAATGTTTGTGTTAATTGAATAAACATGTAATTAAACAAGCGAACAATGCAAATGAATAAACAAAATGATTTCTACTTCTTTTATTGATAATAATAACGTGTTACATAAGAAATCAGGTATTATTAAGGGCATAAAACCCAACAAAAAGTCCACCCCAAGTGCCTTTAGGATAGCCAACATACATGCAAACTTCGGTTCGCGGTTCTAGCTTTCCTTCCTTTTTCCTCAGGATGTGGGAGGGACACCCCTGGATTCTAAAATGACGTAAGCTAGGTTCACGACCATTCTAGCGTTCTAAAGGTATTTTGTGGATTGATTTTATTAGTGAAGACCAAAGTCAGCATGGTTAATAACTACTTAGTTCTGTTAGCTGTAGTTAGTTAGATAATAGATTCTTGTAACAACTTCTTGATTAGCAGCTTAATCTTCTTGTAATTGTTCTGTTAATCTTCCTAACTACTGTACTCTATATAAACCTTAATCCTCATTTCATTTGAGGATTGGTTAATTTCATTTCAGTACAATTAATTCACTCATTCAACTTTCATCTCCATTATATCTCTTTTGATATTTTGATCTTGCCTCTGTCTCAACATGGCACCAGAGCCACTAGAATCCGATGCTTCCGCAACCCAGTCCACAACTCTGGAGATCCCCTCCACTTTGACCACCACTCTAATGCCGCTTCACCTTCGGTTGGATCGTAACAACTACAATTTCTGGAAATCCCTTGTTCTTGCTGCTGCTCGAGCCCATGGTCTCGATGGTTACCTTCTAGGCACCACAACCAAGCCATCAACCACAAACTCTGGTAATGTTTCTAACCATGAGCGCACTCAGTGTATTAGATATGATAATTACCTTATGAGTTGGCTGATGAATTCCATCTCTGATCTGATGCTTGGCCACATTGTTAATTGTACAACCTCGATTGAGATCTGGACTGTATTTCAGAATCTCTTCACCACCCAATCGAAGGCTCGTCTGATGCAACTAAGGTTCCTTCTTCAAACCACCAAGAAAGGATCCTTCTCGATTGATGAATACATCTTGAAAATGAAGAACTTTGCTGACACTCTGTCATTAGCTGGAGAACCAGTTAAAGAAGATGACCTAATCATGTACATTCTCAGTAGTCTTGGCCTAGACTTTGAAGCGATTGCTGTTCATCTTACATGCCAAGTAGATTCCATCACTCTTCAAGAAGTTCAATACCTACTCCAAATTCATGAAATCCGTATAGAGCAGCATTCAACTCCTTCTCTTGATTCCATTCAAGAAAACTTTGCCAATATGTCCACTCGTGGTCGTGGTACTAGCAGAGGTCAAAGAGGAAATTTCAGATTCAATAGGGGAGGAGGCAGAGGCAACCCCAATATTCCTGGTCGTGGTTCCAAACCCGTTTGCCAACTATGTGGAAGAATAGGCCACACAGTTCAGATATGCTTTCACAGATTCGACATAAATTTCCATGGTCCAGACAATAACTACACTCAATCTCCCTCTCCTGCAGCTGATCCCACCCCACAAGCTCTCATTGCTGAACAAAATCTTGATACCTCCCCTGATGCCTAGTTTCTTGACAGTGGCGCCACGCACCACCTAACCTTAGATGCTCAGAATCTTGCATCAAGAACCGAATACAAAGGCAAGGCCAAGGTTATTGTAGGTAATGGATCTTCCTTTCCTATTTCTAATATTGGTTCAAACTCTATTTCTACTAGCAATTGTTATAAATCTTTAGTGCTTAAAGATTTCAAAAACCTTCTAAGCATCTCCCAATTTACTAAGGACAACAATGTTATTCTTGAGTTTGACTCTCTTTTCTGTCTTATTAAGGACAAGACCACGAAGGAAGTTCTTCTTCAGGGTTCCCTCAGTGATGGTATTTACAAACTTGATGTCAATCAATCAAAATTTTAAAAATAAGCTCAGTCCAAATGCTTTCTGTCGTTCTCAGACCAGTCCAAGTCAACTTCAAATTCAGAACAAGCCACTGTTTTATATTGTACAAAAGAGTCAAATGTTTTAAATCTTTGGCATTGCAGGCTTGGTCATCTAGCCAAGCCGATTCTAAATTGTATTTTGTCCAATGTAAATCTCACAATTAAATGCAATAAAGCTCATTTTGTGATGCATGTCAATATGGAAAACTACATAGTATTTCTTTTCCCACTTCAGTTCCCAAAACTACTTCAAGTTTCCAACTTGTTCACTCTGATGTTTGGGGTCCATCCTTTTATAGTTCCATGGATGGTTACAAGTATTATGTTAGTTTCATTGATGATTTCACCAAATTTGTCTGGATCTTTCCCATGAAATGCAAGTCTGAAGTACCCAATATATTTTCTCAGTTCAGCTCATATGTTGAGAGATTATTCAATACTAAAATAAAATCTATGCAAACTGATTGGGGAGGGGAGTACAAAAAATTACAACCTATTCTTAAAAATCTAGGCATTGTGTTTAGACACCCTTGTCCCCATACGCATCAGCAACAAGGCAAGGCTGAGCGCAAACATAGGCATGTCATTGATATGGGACTTACTTTACTTGCTCAAGCCCAAATGCCATTGAAATTTTGGTGGGAATCTTTTGTTTCTGCAGCATACTTAATAAATCGGCTTCCAACACCAACTCTACAAAACATTTCACCTTTTCAAAAACTTTTTCATCAAACCCTTGATTACAATTTTTTAAAAAGTTTTTGGGTGTTCTTGTTTCCCTCTACTTCGGCCATATAACTCTCATAAAGTCTTTTTTCGGACCACCAAATGTCTATTCTTGGGATATATCCTAGCCCATAAGGGTTATAGGTGTCTTCATCCTAATGGGAGGGTCTACATTGCTAGAAGTGTCACCTTTAATGAGTTGGAATTTCCTTATATGTCTTTATTTGAGTCAAACTTAGTCACTCCTTCTCCAGTATCTAACACATATACTCACAATGCTTTTCCTCTTCCCAATGTCCATATACCAGCTGCGTCACATGTCCTTATCACTCCAACACAACAAAGCAACTCACCACCAGCCTAAGTACCACTTCTAGCCTAAACAGACCTAACCCTCACCTATCCGAGCCTCCTTTACTACCCACAAATGACCCAACAATACAATCATCTCGTCCCCCACCTCCCATGTCAGACCCACTACCCCAACAACCAGACATAGACTCAACTCAAGCCTTTCTACCTATACCAGACTCACTTTCCAGTCTACCTGTACCTCCCTCCAAAAACTAACATACAATGACCATCAGATCAAAATCTGGCATCTTTAAGCCTAAGGCTCTTATAACTTTGCACAAGAGTTTATCTTTGGAACCAAAGACAGTGAAGCAAGCTTTGAAAGACCCTCTTTGGACACAAGCAATGAAGGATGAGTATGCTGCCTTAATGAACAACAAAGCGTGTACTCTTGTTCCTCCATCTCCAAACATGCCTATTGTCAACAACAAATGGATATTTCAAGTTAAATATAGACCAGATGGATCTGTGGAACGCTACAAAGCACGCTTGGTAGCAAAAGGGTTTTGAACAGACTTCGGGGATAGATTTCTTCGAAACATACAGTCCTGTAGTGTAGCCTTCCACAATCAGAGTCATATTCACCATTGTTGTTGCCTACAATTGGGAGATACAACAAATTGATGTTAAAAATTCTTTCCTTAATGGACAACTTCAAGAAACAGTGTACATGTACCAACCTCAAGGATTTCACAACTCAGATTTTTCTCAACATGTCTGCAAGTTGAATAGAGCCTTGTATGGCCTAAAACAAGCACCTAGAGCTTGGTTTGACAAGCTGAGAAGTTCCTTGCTGCAATGGGGTTTCACCAACTCAAAGTCAGATACTTCTTTGTTTTTCACAAGAAAGAAAGGTAAACTCATTCTTCTCCTAGTCTATGTTGATGATATTCTCATCACATGAGAAAATAGAGCAATGGTCCATCGGTTGATCACTGATCTTCACCTTCAGTATGCTTTTAAAGAACTTGGGCCAGTCAACTACTTCTTAGGTTTTGAAGTTTTCAGAAATGAGACTAGCCTTTATCTAACTCAGAGCAAATACACAAGAGATATTCCAGACAAAACAAACATGTCTAATGCAAATTCGATCCCTACTACCATGTGTAGTAAATCACAGTTGTCTCTTGATCAAGGTGCTCCCCTTGCAGATCCATCACTTTATAGAAGTATCATTGGTGCTTTCCAATATCTTACATTAACAAGACCAAATATTGTGTTCTCTATAAATAATTTGAGTCAATTTTTGAAGGCCCCTACCACTGATCATTGGAATGTCTGGACAAGTGTGCTAAGATACTTGGTTGACACTACACACTACGGGTTATGTTTCAAGCCATCTCACAATCTCTTCATCAATGGCTTTACTGATGCAGATTGGGCCAACTCTATTGATGACAGGCTCTCTACTTCAGGATACTGCATCTTCATTGGTGGAAATTTGGTCAGTTGGAGCTCGAAAAATCAGCATGTAGTAGCTCGATCTTCAACTGAGGCTGAGTATAGATCTCTGCCTTTAGCTACTTTTGAAATCATGTGGCTTCAGTCATTACTTAGTGAACTGTACCTCACACCTACTCAGTGCCCTGCTCTCTGGTGTGACAACTTAGGTGCAAGCTCTCTTGCCTCCAATCCAGTGTTTCACACTCGTACAAAACACATTGAAGTTGATCTTCACTTCGTTCGTGACCAGATTCTTGCAAAGGCTCTCGAAGTCCGATATGTTCCCATTGAATTTCAAATAGCTGATCTGTTTACGAAGCTTCTTCTCATTACTCAGTTTCACAAGCTCTTCTCCAAGCTGACACTTGTTGTTCCCCCGTGTCACTTGAGGGGGGATATTAGTGAAGACCAAAGTCAGCATGGTTAATAACTACTTCAATCTGTTAGCTATAGTTAGTTAGATAACATATTCTTGTAATAACTTCTTGATTAGCAGCTTAATCTTCTTGTAATTGTTTAGTAAATCTTTCTAACTAATGTACTCTATATAAACCTTAACCCTCATTTCATTTGAGGTATGGTTCATTTCATTTCAGTACAATCAATTCATTTATTCAACTTTCATCTCCATTATATCTCTTTTGATATTTTGATCTTGCCTCTGTCTCAACAGATTTTGACGGTACGACATTTAGAATGTCGTCCACAGTTTCAATTGCATGTCCTCAGAATGAAGTTTGTAAAGTTGAGTAACTAAGCATGCATCTAACTATTTCCAATAAAGTTCTGTTCCGGCGTTCGCCTACACCATTTTGTTGCGGAGTATCTGGGGCAGTAAGTTGTGATAAAATTCCAAATTCACTTAAATGATCTTGGAACTGCATATCCAAATATTTGCCACCCTATCATATTGCAAGATCTTTAATGTTTTACCTAATTGGTTCTGAGCCATAGCGAGGAATTCCTGAAACTTTGAAAATGTTTCTGATTTCTTATGCATTAGGTAAAGACATGCGTATCTAGAGTAATCATCAACTAAAGTGACGAAATACTCAAAACACCACTGGATTGTACATTCAAAGGTCCACAAACATCTGAATGAACAAGTTCAAGTGGTTCCTTGGCCCTATAACCCTTTGCAGAGAATGAACGCTTGGTCAGTTTTCCTTCTAGACAATATTCACAGAATGGTAATTCACCTAAGGTGAGTTCCCTCAAAGGCCCATCCTTTTTAAGTCTTTTAATTCTATCATAGCCAATGTGATCTAGTCTCATATGCCATAAATACATCACATTATCGTTATCAGTCTTTTGACGTTTATTGGTCTTAGGTTTAGCTACTTTGAATAAATCATTATTAAGAGCGAGGGGTTTGTTTGGTCGTAGAATATAAAGCTCGTTTTCCAAACATGCAATACACAATTGTGATCCATTGAAAGATATAGATGTATTAGAACTTGTGATAGTCATAAAAAATTGTTCTAATTGCAACATGGAAACTGAAATTAAATTTCTACTAAAATTCAGAATAAAAAATACATCTTTCAAAATTAAATATTTATTTCCGAACTTTAGGCGAGCTCTTCCTCTAGCTTGGACCGCAACAAACACTCTGTTCCCAACTCTAAGCTTTAAGCCGCCTTCATCCATTTCCTCCCACGATCCAAGAAGTTTTAAAGAGTTACAAACATGGTTAGTAGATCCAGAATCAATAATCCAAACAAATTTATCATTATCTAAACACACATGTTTCTAAGATAAATGAACTATAATCATTACCTTTGTTTTTCACTGCTAGAAACTTCGGGCAATCCTGTTTCTAATGCCCCTTCTCATTGCAGTGAAAACACTTATCTTTACTTTTCTTGTTCTTCTTTTTCTTCCCTTTAGGCGTTTGTGCACTAGGTTGTGCACTCATCTTTGTAGCCTTTCCATGCTTGGGGTTGTTGTTTTGTCCATCTTTCCTCTTGTTTCCAACTTTCGAAGATGAAGCTTGGTTAGTTTCAGCCTTAGCTGGATCAACAACAACATTAGTAGTCTTCTTTTCTCCTCCCTTACTTGGTCCACCCATGATAGAATCGAATTTGAAGCTCGTTCATTAGCTGTGTCATACCATAGTTGAGTTTATTCATCACATAGTTGGTGGTGAATGACAAGAAAGCTGGAGAGAGACTGTTGAGGATTAAGCCGACTTGAGTCTCCTCTTTTATAATTGCTCCATGCAGTTCAACTTCTTGAAAGTAGTTGGTCATCTTGATCAGGTGATCACGAACGTGGTGAGACGGTACCATCCGAGCATTGACATATTTCTTGGTGGCCTCAAACGAGATTGCACAGACTTTGCACCGAACATGTCTTGGAGCTGATCCATGATTTCGTAGGCCGTCTCGACATTCTCCCTCTTTGTCTTGAGAATGTCGACCATACTCAATAAATAATATTATTAAATTAATGGTACTTAAGGAACAAGAGGTAATTAGAAGGGTAAAACAATAATTTTGTCCAACTTTAATTAATGAACCAATAAATGGAGAACAAAACTACATTTATTGATTATATCAATGAACTACAAGAGAAAACTCTGTAAATATAATTCTATAAATACTTAGAGTGCAATTCTATATTTATAGTGGTACAATCATGGAATTAATAAATAAGATTATTGAATTAAAGAGTTTAATTAATAATCCGGTTTATTGGAGTTTCGTATTATAGGTCTATGGTCCCCATGTCACCTTTGTCCTACACTGTCAATGGTAAGGATGTCACAAGGAAGATTAATAGAAAGAAGGACTAAATTGCAAATGAATTAATTTTCTAGGGTAAGAAAATAATTATGTGATAATTACAGGCAATTGATTAATTAATTAACTACATAGTTTTTATTTGAAAAACTTTATATTAGTTAAAATAAATATTAATCATGTTTGGATTAATATTTGGGAGAGTTTAATTATTATCTTATTATAAGATAATTATTTAAAACTGATAGGTTTTAAGATAAAGTTAATTTTGAATTAATTGATATTTATTTTGGGATAAATGCTTGTCTTAAAATTAATTAAACAAACAAATGAGAAAATTAGGGATAGAAAAAAGTGGCACACGCCATTCACTGTATCGGACAGTGAGTGGCGCCACACACATCCTTATCCCTGTGATTTGATTTTCGAATTTCAAATTAATTTGTTTATTTAATTATTTAATTATTCTTTTAAATATGATTTAAATTAAATAATTAAACTCGAATACAACTAATCAGTCTTATTTTAATTAAATAAAGATTAATTAAAATAGTTTAATTATCTTATATAAACCTGAAAGAAGCTATTCTTTTCTAAAACAGTTGTTTCTAGGTTATTCGACTCTCTCAAAAAGAAAGAAACGATACAATTCTCAAAATCTGAAATTCTAGAAGTTTCCATAGCCTCTCTCTTCTCAAACTTCTCTAGATCTCATGTGCTGAGTACATCTAGAGAGCCTAAATCAATATGTGAATCCTACGTGCCAACACACGTCTTTGTGTACTAGAGGAACAAATTGGAAGGCTAAGGTGTGAGCTTTCATAAGAATAGGAAGATCGTTGATTTTACTAAAAGACTTGAGGACACTTGATAGGCTAAGAGAGGTAATCTTTATTCCTTATATGTATTGTAGTGCCCTGCTACCCAGGGATCATTATGCTGCGTATTTTAAACAGTGCTAAACTCGCTAAACGAGTCATTTGGCCATAATCGTGTAACTAAGTGTAATTAACGGTTTAGGGTTAATTTTTTTGGATAAAGATACAAGTTTCACTAAAACGTTTACTGTATACATTGGGATCCCAAAATACATTTTAAAGGTTAATTAAAATAAAATATTTACAACCAGCGGACCTAAGCGGCAAAATAGGGTTTAACCCTAGTTCCTCTTTAAACTCTCGACCATGGTGGTCGAACAGCCGTATATGTACACATCGTCACCTAAGCTCTCCAACTCAAGGATGGCTTAGCTTTCTTTTACTGCTACCTGCACCACATAGCATCTGTGAGCCGAGGCTCAGCAAGAAAACTTAAACATGCTTATAAGCAGTTAACAACAATTCACCAAGTCATATCAAGCATGCCTATCAGTAATAACCCTACTCATGCATGCAGACAAATACCAATGAATAATTGTGGACTCTTGCGCTCGGAGTAGATGACTAATAAGTCTCTCTCTCTGAGGTAGATGACTAATAAGTCTCTGTCTGAAATAGACGACTATAAGTCTCTCTCTGAGGTAGACGACTAATAAGTCTCTCTGAGGTAGACGACTAATAAGTCTCTCTCTGAATAGATGACTAATAAGTCTCTCTGGGTAGATGACTAATAAGTCTTTCTCTGAATAGATGACTAATAAGTATTTCTCTGAATAGATGACTAATAAGTCTCTCTGGGTAGATGACTAATAAGTCTATTTCTGAATAGATGACTAATAAGTCTCTCTGGGTTAGATGACTAATAAGTCTCTCTCTGGGGTAGAAGACTAATAAGTCTCTCTGAGTTCCACGCCCTAAGCCATGTGACGTTTTAGTCACCTGAGCCTTTTAGCCCTGACTCTAAGTAACTAGCATTTAGACTAGACAAGCGCTTTAGTTTTCTTTGACCAATAGTTCAGTCAAACATTTAATGCTCATGTTGATTAGATGTAATCATTTCAGCCTACGTTAAACACGCTAATACTACTCTTGACTCATAAGCCAATACCATACGACCTATGCTCAGTACTACTGTCGATCTTGATTGATAAGTCACAGCTTCACAACCAATACTAAACACCAATGTCGTTCCCTGACTAATAAGTAAGTGCTTCCTCAATGAGGTAATGCAAACAGACATATATCACATGTCAAACATCCAGATATAAGGCATTCAACATGCTTAATCAGCAATTACCAGCATAATTATGATCATGCACAATTACAGAGAGTCAAGCTCTGATCAATTCCATATTCAACATTCATGCCATGCCACAACTGCATGTATCATATGCATAACATGTATCACATGCTGGGTGCAGTTTTCTTACCTTTGGTCTAAGCATAGGTTACCAATAAACAACCCTCAAGCACGATCTTGTTTCCAAGCCCCTAGCGATAACCTAGTCACAACCATAAATAAAATCTCATCAAAACGGGTAAATAAATACTTCTGGACCGAGTCCTAGCCTCCATGACGTCGAATCCTACCAAACCGGCTAGTAAGATCGATCCCGAGCCCTTAGGTTTAAGTTCCCAAGACTAAAACCCACTTTGGCCACTTTTCCCCTTTTGAGCCGCGACCCCAAACACTAGAGCCACAACCCTGCTCAAGTTAGGGCCTAAAGCCCTTCTCTGCCTACACTAGCGCCGCGGCGCTCCTAATAGGCGCCGAACCTCAAATAGCCCAGCAGCCCTCTTCACCTTCTTCACCAAGCTTGAGTCGCGGTGCCCAAGAACAGGGCCGCGGTTCGACCTCGAACCCAGCCAAAAATCCTCCATTTTACATTTTCAATCCTCCATAAACCTATCCAAACATATCCAAATTCCAAAATCAAAGTTCCCAAACATCCCAATGGCCCAAAACCATCGAAACCCAAGCCTCAATCAAATAGAAAACTCACCAAAACATAAAATCCAATCAAAACTTAAAACTTAAAACTCGGATTACCTCCAATTGAGTTGTTTCCCAACTAAATCCTCCGGCTAATAAGCTTCTAATCTTCCCTAGAATCGCTATGCCTCGACCCTTGCCTGAATCCGAGTCCTAAAACTCGAGTTTCCTTAAAAAATGTGATCGATGTCAAAAAGGGAACAGGAGAGAGAGAGAGAGAGAGAGAGAGAGAGAGAGAGAGAGAGAGAGAACATTCTGAACATTCTTTTTTTTTTTTTAAATTTTTGTCAGGTTACTTCAAGCTTATGTAACCTCAAGCAAATCTTAATTCTCAGGGTCCCAAAAACGCCTCCGGGGTAAAATAGTCAAAATTCCTAGAATTCCCTCCTGATCTCACTAACTCCCAATTTATCATCAAATATTTATTCCCATTACCCAACATCCCGGTAATGTGCTAAATACCCAAAATACCCCTTGAATCACTCCGAGTCAAGTATGGATCCCGTTGTGACTTTCCCACTAGCTTGCTTCCTAGGATTGTCTCGTGTCGAGTAACCCAAACATACTCACATAATAATGTGGTCCCACACATATATCACATATATGCCAAATATACCCAAAACGACCAAATTATGAAAATTGCCCAATTAAATAGAAATGGGCCCACATGCATATTTAATACATCTAAACATGCATAACAAGTCATATTATAATATAACTCACATGATCACACAATAATACACATAAATATCATATAATCACATAATTCCATAATTTTCCATCCTGCCCCCCTAAGCAAGGCCCTAAGCCTTATTAGGAAATTTGGGACGTTACATGTATTATTTAATATATCTATATATGTATGATTTTGGTTGGTATTAATGATTTTATAATAGATCTATGTGGCCGTTTGTGTCAATTTGTCGTGCCACTTCTACAAAAGAGATTTGGGAGGCACCATAAAACAAATATAAAGCTGAGGAAGAAGGTACTAAGAAATTCTTACTAGTCACTATATGGAATTTAAATTCTTTGATGAAAATGTTATGAAAAATATATTTGCCTCAATGGAAATTGGTAAGAAAATACAACTCTAGACAAAATATTACAAATAAATAATGATTGATTAAAAGGTTTTACAACTCTATGACTGAAAATACAAATAAACAATAGAAGAAATAGAAGAAGAGAATAGAGAAATACAACTCTATGCAAAAGAATACAAATAAAGTAAAGTGTTTGAAACAAAAGAAATAAAGATTACAACTCTAAACAAAGATACAAGTAAATAGAACAAGAATGATGAGAAGAAAAGCAATAGAAGAAAAAGTAAGAAAAAGAACAAAACAATAAGCTCTCACTCACACAACCAAAGTGAAGAGTGTTGGGGATCACCAACTTGAACAAGGTTTGAAACCTTTGTCCAAAAGCTTATTTCCCCCTAACTCAAGCACTAAGGGATCTCTCACAGATTTTGGAAATGCTTTCTGTAATAATCAAGCCTCTAGGTGTTTCTAGCCAAGTGCTCTAGTGGATAGAAAAATTGTCTTTGAAGTGACCAATAGGCTCCTATTTATAGAGTTTAGAGACACCCTTTGAATTTCGAATTCCACCAACCTCCATGGCTGTTACCAATGATTAATTGGATGTTTATGGAATTAAAAGTGAGATTTGGGAGTTATTTGGGTTTTCGGAGCTGTTAAAAACATTGGAAAAAACTGACAAAAATGGTCAGAAAAACACCTGTGGCAGTAGCCGCGACCACTGCTCTCTGTCCCACAGGCCGTGGCCACTAACATCCTGTGGCTGCAGCCACTGACCATTTTCAGCACATATTTTTGTGCTATTTTTCCAAATAGTTCCAACACCCTCCCAATTGATTTGTAACCCCCAAAACACATTATTGGGTTAAAATCATATCTCTAACAGACATTTCACACATGGCTTTAATAAATTCATCTCAATATTGTGCAACAACAAATTTACACAATAAATGGTAATTTTTGGAAGTTACAAATTTGTAGCTGAATTTGTAACACCAAATATGTTACATATTTGGATATTTCTCATATATCTAAATATTGTAACTCTCTATTGTATGTTACAATATGTGACACTCTTTGTCACATTTATTTAATGTAAAACATTATATTATAAAATAATATAGTAGAAAACCCCTTCTCCCTTAAGTTCAATAGCTCCAATTATTGTGAACAAGTTTTCTACTATTAAAATAATATTGTTGGATGCTTTCCTTGTGGGTACAATCATAGCCAAACTACCTCCATCATGGAGATGTTATATGAAGAAAATCCTCCAAAAAAAAAAAAAAAGGAAACTTCTTTGGAAGAGATTCTCAAACATTTGAGAATTAAGGAGGAGTGTTTCTCTAGACACAAATGTGTTGATGAGTCCAATGGAGGGACCTCCAAGGCCAATGCTATATACAAGCCTACTCACCCCAAGGGAAAAGGTCATAAGGAACCTCAAAGCAAAAGAGAAAACCCTCTAGGTCATAAGATGAATGATGTATAATTCAAGAGTTCTAAGGGACATTGTTTTGTGTGTTGCAAATGAGGTCACTTAGCCAAGGAATGTAGGTTTAGAAAAGCCTACAATAACAACAATGGACCTAAGGTTATTACAACTAAAGAGGAATTGGTTGCAACATTCAGTGAAGTCAATGGCATCCAAAGAAAGATAAAAGGGTGGTGGTATGACACTTGTGCTACCATTCATGTGACATGTGATAGGTCTTTTTTCAATACTTTCGAAGAGACAAGGGATGGTCATGATATTACACCCCCTCTCTTGGACTTCCTCATCATCTCTGTTGATCTCCCTCTTTATCTATCTGTTCCGTTGCATAGCAACAGCAGCACAAAGTGATTTGTTGTTGTTGCCTGCTGTGAGGAGCCACTGAGCTGCTGCCATGGTGAACATGGTGAGCCGTGAGGTATATATGCTATTCTATTTTATCATTGCTATGTTTTTCTTTTATGATATCTAATTATTGATTTTTTATATATAAAGTTGATTTTCTGTCATATATGAAATTAATGTATGGGTGTCAAATGGCGTGTCAAATTTAATTATTATTTTCTTTTCAGTATTAAAAAATATATGAGTAAAACAGTAAATATGAGTTGAACCCATGAGTACGTTCAAATTATTATTCAAGTATTAACAACGAAAATTAAAGAAGGGATATTTTTTTCTCAAGTTGAAATTTAAATAACATAAACATAAAAGCAAAAATGAGTTGATATTACGATTTAAAGAAACAGATAAGAGTCATTCTCCACACTCCAAAATCATTCAAGATCAACAATAGTAAACCTTATTTTGATTTCCCAATTAAATTATTAACCCCGTAGATAAAGCTCAAGTAGTCAATTATCTCAATCTCCCAATTATAATTAATCATGGCGAAGCGCTCAATAATTAAATCTTTATACAAAGCAATAGATCCATGAAGAATGTAATCTATTTAACCTTGGAATAACATTAATTTATGTGGAGATAGGATAATATAAGCAACAAATCAATTTAGCACATAATCCTTTAACCTAGGTTCTAAACTTCATCACAGTCAATAATACCTATGACAATACTATCAATTGCAAATGATCACATACACTTAGAACCCTAAACTATTAGGTGAATAGTAATTCTAAGATGATAATAGAACAATGAAATACCCTAATTAGTTGGCCATCTAAAAAGATATCACATAATCCATAACCTTAATCATAGAGGAATAAAAATAATTTAACATTGGAGAAATCAAGAAATAACATTCATTATTGAAAATCAAGAATTCATGTTTTGAGTTTTGGAATAGCCCTTAACCTAAGAGAAGATTACTCTATAATCACAAACATAACCAATAACATAATCATAATTGAAATTAAAGAGTATTAAAGATAAGAAGGAAAAACTAGTTTGATGTAGGAAAAATTGTTGTCCTCTCCTCTCTTCTGTTCTTCTAATCTCCATAATTCGTAATTAAAACTAATGAAAACCTTAGCCCTAAAACTCTTTATAATCCTCTTAAAAATCTAATTAAAAAAAAACATAAAAATTGAAATCTCGTTGACTAGCCACGGCCTGGAAAAGTGATTGTCACGGATGGTGTGCCTGATTCTTGATAGAATTCTCCTTGAGCCGCGACTTGGAAAAGTAGTGGCCACGGCCAGTGTACAGTTTCTCTTAAAAATTCGTATTTTGACTGCTACTTGAAGAAGTACTCACCGCGGCCAAAACTTGCTGTTTCCAAAATCCTAATTCCTTGTAATTAGGTTGTGGCCACCACTTCTTTGAGCCGCAACCAACATTCCAAATTCCATTTCACTTGATTTTGTAAGCCCCTACAAAGTTTCATTCACCGCAACATCACCATATATTCTTAGAGACTTCAAAACATATAAGAATTACAAGATTGCATCAAATATATCAATGTTATCAACAAAAATTACAACTTAGTGTAAATTTTGAAAACTTACAAAATGAAGCTAAAGTCTCTCAAAACACAAAATTAACATCATCCAAATAGGAAAGAACTTGTAATATATATATATATATATAACCATGAAATTATCATAATGCAAAGATAAAATTATTTTGAAGTAGTGGTAATTGGGTTTCAAATGATTTCATTGAGATTTTGGGTTAAAAAGGTGAAAGAGAGTTTTGGATTTGAAAGGTTTACTATTAGTCCTCTTCCTCTTGGATATTGCTCTACCTTTTGTTTTTTTGTTTTCGGTTTCTTTATTTGATAGTCTTGGTGGTTTGGAATAGATCGAAACAAGGAAGGACATATGAACTTTGTTTTTATATATATATATATCACTACAACAATATAAGGGTTTTATGACTTTATTTGGGAGACATTAAAAGTCTACAATGTCTTCTGCTGGGGGAGAC
This sequence comes from Humulus lupulus, assembly GCF_963169125.1. Classification (NCBI taxonomy): domain Eukaryota; kingdom Viridiplantae; phylum Streptophyta; class Magnoliopsida; order Rosales; family Cannabaceae; genus Humulus; species Humulus lupulus. Next base: position 78,998,342 of record NC_084794.1, on the reverse strand, counting down.
ATCATAGGTGGAGACATGGTAAGTGCACATCTCACGTCTCTCAATGGGAGAGGTTAAAAGGTGTCCAAAAACGAGGACTTTCAACCTCTCCCACTGGGAGATGTATTATGTCTCTTATCTCTCCCAGTGGGAGACATTGAAAGTCATTGGGAGACATTGAAAAGTCTCCCATTTTTTTAAAATTAAATTAATTTATAATTAATATTATTTTAATTTGATTTAATAATTAATTAAAATAAAATTTATTTAATAATTAATATAAATATAAATTGGTTTAATAATTAATTAAATTAAAATTGATATAATTAATACATTTAAATTGATATAATTAATAAAATAAAATTGCAAATATTCATTAATGAAAATTTATAGATTGTTTTACAAGATAAGAAATATTTATGAGACATATGAAAAATTAACAAATATTGCACTTTATATGAAGAAAGTGGGTAAAAGTAAGAAAACCTAACAACGAGGTCAGTAACTTTGGATTATCGGTAACACATGTCGCCCATTCTTGTCGCAACTTGTAGCGCCCTACTTCCTTAGAGCCATTACTATGTGAGTTAAACATGTGCGAATAGCTCGCTAATCAAGGTTTTAGGTTAAAGTGTGATTAAACCGAAGTTAAACTCGTTTAATGACAAAAATTATAAAATTTGGACATTCATTGAAATTATAGAAAGTTATACATTTGGGATCCCAAAAATATTGTTTAGAAAATTTTATTACAACTCAAAATATACACACGGTGGACCTAGGCGAAAAAAACAACCATTACAGTACATTTTCCCAAAAATAACCCTGGCCGTGGCAGCCAGGTAGCCCGAACATGTACCCGTCGCTCCACACTCTCTGTACTCATGGTTTTTCGACCTTTCCTTTGCCCTTACCTACACCAAAGAGCACCCGTGAGTCAAAGCCCAACAAGAAAACAAAACACAAAACATACAACATATGCATAACAATCCACAATATACAACAAAACAGCCAACGAGCTAAACACATAGCGGCCAACGTCGTCCTAGGCGCTTTACCAGGCCCTGGGTTCACGGTCTTCACCAAGTGGGTGGCCCCAGCACCCTAGGAGGGTCTCGCCCTAGTGGCCTACACTCTGCGTGCTCAATGCCGATCCTGACCCCTTTCCGTATTCGTCTTCTTGCCATTCTAGGCCTTTGCCGTTCCCAGCCTTCAATGTTCTTGGACCTCGCCATTCACCCACAAACATGCATCACATAGCATAATATTCACAAATATTTAAACACATATTAAACATAAGCATTAGGGCCGCGCCCTGCAATACAAATAGGGCCGCGCCCTGCTCTACGGTTACAACAATTTTCTTACCTGTGTCCCAAGCAATCCGAATACTACGATCCTGAGCACAATCCTCTAACCCGAGCCTCATTGAAAACCTAGTCACAGCACATTCATAATAACCACCCATCAAGTTCTAAACCAATAAATAACTTCAGAATATTAATCTAGCCTCCGGGACCTTGGATTCTACTAAATGGGGTAGTAGAACCCTTCCTGAACTTTAACATTTGGGTTCCCAAGCTTAAACCCCTCAAACAACCATTATTTGCATTTGAGCCTCGCCCAGCCCCTTAAGGGCCACGACGCGCTCAAGTTAGAGGAAAAATTCCTATCTTCTAAGGGACATGGGCCGCGGTGGGCTATACCTTGCACCGCGGTGTTTGGACAATTTTTTGAGGCCCCCTGGCCTAAATGTTCAAGCAGGTCGTGGTGCCTGATGAACAGGGCCGCGGCTTGAGCCTCTAAACGCAAAATTTTTTTACGAGCCAACCTCCCTTAAACTCGCCAATTTTGAGCCCTAATCCTAGAATTCAGCCTAGGATTCATATCCAAACAACAGAACTAGTATTAATATCCAAAAATCCAACAAAAAACCTCAGCATATCCTAAATTCAATCACCCAAGCTTCCAACTCCCAAAATTCTAACAAAGACAGAAAAATTTATGAAAAGACTTGTTCAAATCCTTACCTTTGTGATGATCTTGCCCTGAGCTAACTTCAATTGCCACAAGACTTAAATTTCCCCAAGCTTAGACTAAAATCCATAGCCTTAATCACTAGAATTTCCCAAAGATTACTTAAGTTTCAAGAGAAGGAGAAGAAGAATTGAGAGAGAGAAAACTAGAAGGATTTAACTATTTTGCTTCCTTTTGCTTTCCAGAATGTGGTTGTAGAGTCCAAGAACTTTACTTAGCTAGTTAGATAGTAGTAGTAATAGTAATAGCTAGTAATAGTTGTTGTATTTTTATGACTGTGGATTTTGGTTCAAACCGGGATTTAGTTGGACACTCGTAGCAATACTTGTAGATTTTATAAGTTTAACCTATAGTTTAAGAATATTGATTATAACCTAAGGTTTGATTAATATGACTGATTATGAAGATGATAATTGTTATACTATAAGGTTTAGATAGACCCATTAAGGAAATGACACTTGTCATGTGTATGTTTAATGAATAATTAAGTATTTTTGAGGAATAAGTTTATTAAGAGCAATATTTGAAAATCATAGGGTCTGCCAGCAGCTTTGAAATCGTTAAAGGACTTAGTCAAGGCTGTTTACTCAATTCAAATTAGGCTGAAAAAGTGTAATAACGTGTATAATATTTCAGCGTATGCCGATATATCGCAGCTCTAGGGGGCGATATATCGCCATACGGGGATACGAAAAACACGTAGCTTCACACGACAACCTTACAAGCCTTAAGCATATGAAGCCAGGTGATAAATCGCCTATAGTGGGCGATATATCAGCCCATGAGCATGATTTTTGAACTATTTTCAAACTGAGCTCATTTTAATCCTTAACCTCTTGATAAGTCCAGCATCTTTCTGACTGAGTCTTCAGCCTCTGTTGAACAATTATTCAAATGTTTTTCAATTAAAAAGCCATGATTTTATTCAAGTTAAATAAATATATTTTCATTCTTGAACTCTATAAATAGGACCTAGTACCCAACCATTTCTTCATTCATCAAGCTAAGTTTAGAGTCTACAAGCTGCTAGGATTACTTTAGAGTGTAAACACTTGGGTTGGGGTTATAAGCTTAATCATTATAAGCTTAATAAACACTTGGGAAGTAAGATTCATAGTATATTTCGGTTCGAGGTGTAGTTCAGTCATAGAAGCATTAAAGGTATTCCAAATTCTAGAATATTTCTGTATTGTTTCTTTAAGATCTTATAGTTTTTCTACTCAAATCCTAACTCGTATTCTTTATTCTTGGTTACATACCTAAGATCTTGAACGTAAGATTCTTGTTGGTAAGTATCATTTCGATGGTGTAGTTATTCTTTTCATCTCTATTCCTTAGTATACTCACTTCTCTATTATGGTATTTAGGAGTGTTCCAAAATCCCGACTTTGTTCCCATCATCCCGCTATATTGGTAAGGAAAATAGGACAGTTTTATATGTTTATATGTTATGATAAGTTATGCTATAGTATGTTGTGTTATATTTTCTTATGTTTCAAGGTTATGATTTACCCTACCTCAAATATTAGACAGGGGACTTAGATGGGTTATCATAAACATACCATGTGATCTAACCTACCTCAGATATTAGAAAGGGGACGTAGATGGTTTATCACATGTTTTAATGGCAATTAATAGTATAGTCTTATATGATGTATGTTTTTATAGATATATGTTATATGTTTATAGTTTATAGTTATGTGTATGATATGTTTCATGCTTGTAGTAGACTTTCCTTGCTGGGCATTAGGCTCACTCCTTTATGTTTTGTATGTGCAGGAAAATAGCTATGGTGGCGGGAAGATTCTTGGCAGCTTGGGGATGTGTATTGAGGCGGGATGGAATCGGTGAACTGAGCGTTCAATTCGAGGATGAAGTCGCTTCCTAATCTTTTAAAAAAATTATGCTTTATATGTATTTCCCGCACTTAATTTTGTAACCCATTTATTTAAGTTATGTTATGTTTTTATTTTCAAAACAATGGGATCCCATATCCTACTTTGAATTTTATGTAGTTTAACATTTGTTTTACAAGTTTTAATGAAGTAATGTTTATTTCATAAGTGCGTTTTCTTAAGGATTAGTGTCTATGTATAGTAGTCATTAATGGTCCAAAGTCTAGAGTAGTTGGGTCGTTACAGTGGTAGTGACTAAGTGTAACCCTAGCTGCATAAGTCCCAAAATGCCTAAAATACCCCTAAACCTATCCTCAATCCTTTAATGCTACCAAGGGAAATCCCGTCATTTGCTACATCCCACTATGTCCTCGTGTGTTCTTATAAATCCCCACTTCATCCCGACATGACCAAATAATTTCTAAATTACTACCTGTTACCCGGTAATTCCCGAACACATATAATATTCCCAAAATACTCCAAGGCTGATCCCAAGCAAGGTATTCGACCTCGTTGTGACTATTTAACTAAACTGTTCTCTGGGACCATCTCGAATCGTGCATGAATGATATACCACCACTCACTTGTGGTATCAATCAAAATATACTCATATATCACATTTATGCCCTCAACAAGCTAAAATTACAAATATGCCCCTAATAACCAAATGAGGCCCATATGCATATTCAATTCACGTAAACATGCATTTCTAAGAACATAATCATTAGATTCACATATTAGCATAATGAAATCAATTATTGCCCTCCGGGCACGCTAATCAATGCCCTAAGCCTTATTAGAAAATTTGGGATGCTACACAACTCATCAATTTGTGCCTCTGTATATGGCGCACTTGTTAGTTGCAAAAAATATAAAGTGAAATATATTAATTAATTTTTTGATTACATTTATATATATGGTTTCAAAAATAATTTGTAAATTTTAATTAATAATATCGTTCTCAAGTAATGTCTTGGACTCGCATGTTCAATCAAATCCTTCAACATCCTCATTATGTAGTATCCACATGCCACGTTTTCTGGTTAGTATGGACACTAATTATTTAAAAGTATGAGTAATATTATTAAATTGACACTTGGTAAAAAATGCATATATATTATTCTACTTAATAATTATAAAAGTCAAAAATTTAAGTTGCAATTACTTACGTGAGGTTGCTTAATGCGTAGATTATCAGGGATCTTGACATCAGGAAGATTCATAGAAAAAAAAAGATTGAAAGCATTGACGATCACTGATACAATCTCCTCACGATTACTCAGATTTGAGTTCACCGGATCACAACAATAAGCATGATATGCATATGGTGCCAAAATAAGAAACATCCAATGTTCACTGCATCAGAAAAACAAAAAAATTATAACTCAAATGTCAAACAAAGAAAGTATTGATATGAGTCGGACAAATGATAAAGTTTTAAACTTACTCATGGTTCCAAGGGACAAGCTTAACTTGTCCTCTTGATTTTACGTCATTGTATCGTCTGAATAGATTTTGAACATGGTCTTAGAATAAACTCCCTTGTGTGGCTACAATATTAGAATTAACAAATAAATACTTATTTTGGCGACCTTGTTGTACCACATATCTGTAAATAAACCTAATACAAAAATATAAAAATTGTTATCTGAATGAATAAATCAAATTAGAAACTTAAATGAACGACATATGTGAGATATATACCTCATGTAGCTGACGACAATTGCATGTCCAATCTTCTCCTTTCGAGAAAACTGAAGTATGTCATCCTTAAATATGTAACAGTGATACATATCCTGATCAAAAACTTCATACTCTATGCCTGGATTGACACACTCGCCATCAGCCCACCGAGATATGATATTGTGTAATCGTTCCAATGGAGTGTGGGGCAGTTGTGTTTGAGGAGTTTGTGGTTGTCTTCTTTCTCGTGGTTGTTGTGTTGATGGAGCTTTTGGTCATCATGATCTGGTCCTACTTGTACAGGGAGCCTGCATACAATAATATCAAAAATTAAAAAAATAGTAAAGATATTTATGTGAAAATATGGCATCACCTCATGATATATATCTTCAGATATAATGACCAAATCCTTAGGCCCCGGTGTTGGCGTCCCAATGGCTTGAACAACTATGTACATATCCAAATTCGGAATGCAAAAGGGAGAGGAGTCGTTGGATTAAGAATGTTAGCAATCATAACTTGATAGTTGTTACCTGACTCTCTTTCAATGAGTTTACCTGATGAAACAACGTTTGAAAGCGAACCAATGGCTAATTGGCATGCTCGGTCTTGTGCAAGAAACAAGTTATATACTATTGACGCTGTTTTTCGTCAACTTAATTATGAAGAGCACCAAACAATATTTTTGAAAAAATAGAAGAACTCAATAACTTTTTACGTGATTCAGCAGTTAAAATCTGTCTAGTCAACGAGTCAGTGTTATTTCTCTCAATACTCTCTCAAGGCTTTTTCAGAAAGCAATTCAATAGAGTATTCTCCAATACCATTCAGCGTGAATACAAATGAAATTCTCCAGGCTATTTATAGGCCTGGTTCAAAGAATATCTTTCCATTATTTCGGGAAGTTACAATCAAGCATTTAAATTTGAAATAAATATAAATAATGCATTAGTTACATAATATCCCATGATAATAGGGATTTAATATCTGATAACAACAAATCACTAAGGAATAGGGATTTCCTAACAGTTATTGCGTGGAAAACGCGTTTCTGAACTCAATCATAAAGTCGACGCACTTTCTAGACCGATCCAGACTTCGAGCTCGTCATTCCAGTCAACCTCCTCCTCATATAGTGGTTTTTTGAAATCACTTTTCGGAGAGGATCAGTGCTTTCGAGCCTGCAACTTAAGCTCGAACAATATAACTCATGCTCGGGTGTTAATAATTGAACATGCCTGGAATCATATCAAAATATACAAGTGTATAGCCAACACTCGTCTCGAGCTTAAATTTCGAGGCTTATTCATTCATTCTCGAAACTTGGGTGTAACATTTTGCCCCCTCAAAGTGTTATTTCGAATCCTCTAAGAAGGAAACTTTTGAACTTCGCCTTCGGAAAACATACCTATCTACCACACTTGAGTGTGGACATGTGTCACTGGGGGATTGCTCACCGAGAGTACTTGAGTACTCTCATACCTACCCATGTCCTTTCCTATTACCTTTTTGCGGCCAGTTTTTGTAATCAAACGTGATCCTTTGGATCCCCTTTTAACTCAAATCAAGGGCTCAGATTCATCCGACCCTTACTATTCCCTTTGGCATATATATACCCTTTCTTCCCCATTTTCTCCACACTTGCATTTTAGCTTTAAGAAAATACGAACCAGAGTTTTTCTTAGCATGTTCTCCAAACCAAAGAAGCAACACAATCTCACCACTTTCGGCTCTATAGGATCTTTTCTACTTCCACTTCTTTAGTCGACAATTTCAAATTTCCCAAGATCATCTTTGTGTAAGTCTCTTGCTTTACCTCATTATTTTTTTATATGTTTCATCTGTACGTAAGAATATTTTTTTGGTTTCTACCAGATTCTTGAAAACCCCTTTGCAATAGGTAATTTTTGATTGTGTAGATTTGTACTGATAAAAAACATGATTTAGGAAAATTTTGTTTGGTAAAATTAGATAAATATTGAACCATTTTAAGTAATGGGGTATTAGGATACGAGTTTCGTGTAGCTTAAGAAATAGGGTTTTGGATTAGGGTTTCAATGCACATATCTCAATAATGAATCCTTTTCAAGTAACTACCCACTTTTTCCCTAGAAATTTGAGATTTTTTTAAATGGGTAATATTTGTCCCACTCTCGCGTGGGTGCACTCTCGATGCCCCAAGCTTTACAATAGTTTGGGGTAGGCATTTGAGTTAACTTCTCCATTTCAAGCATTAAGGTTCAATTAAGGCGGTCTCGTATCTTGAGACTGCAACTCAAGTTATCAAGACCTTTAAACTTTTATACTCTTTAAAATTATGGGCCCTCACCTTTTTATTTCTTGTTAGATGTCATAGTCTTCAGAGAATTGGTGGGGGCCTGAGCTTGGAATTTTTTACTTCCCAGCATCTCCTCAACCCATATCTCCATTCACTTGAAATAAACGAAAAATCCGCGAGCACCAAGAAAAGCTCAAACGAGAGGACATCCGAGCCCACTTTCGATGCCAGATCGACGAGGTCAAATATGGAAAATGGAAGAGGCTTTAGGTTGCTGTGTATCTGGATCCTAACTTTGACATTTTCCCAATCCCTTTAGATCCCAACTGTAGGATTACCATAGCCTTTCCTCCAGATGAGCTTTCTTTCACCTCCATGGAGAATATTCCAAACCAGCGAACCACCTCCCAAGCCTTTTCAACCCCCATCTCGAAGGAGGATTTTTTCTAGGCTAAGCATTACCAGAGCTTAGTTACCTCCACCGGCCATATCTCTGAGCTGCTGGCCTACCATAGGCTGAAGCTATTTGGAAAACTGATGTGCCAGCCTACCGCCTCCAATGAAAGGAGTTGCTATGCTCCTAGCAATGATAATCCCGACAGGAAGGTCAAGCTCGCAACCTGGAGTCGCGAGCATATGAGGGTTGGGGCCTTACTGCCCATAAGGGAATATTATAAGAGTTTCCTAGATTATGCTGACATCTCCCCTTTCCATTTCCATACCAACTCTTTTAGAGTCTTGTCAGCTTTAAGGTCGTTGTACCACGAGATGAAGTGGGACAGGCCTTCGGCACATGAGATTTTATATCTCGGCTGCCTCAAGAGCAACCCATCTCGAGCCCACGGAGGAGATGGGTTCTACTACCTATCTATCTATTCGAAGGAGAAGCGGTTGTTCGTAAATATCCCAAATCAATCCCAAATTTCAAAACCATTTTCTTCTTGACATATGGGCTTGCTACTTCCCAATTATACTACTTCCAACAAATTCGTAAGTATCTTGCAATGCTCATTTTCTTTTCTTTTCTTTTGATTTTTTGAGCTTGAAATGCTCATTCAATTCTTTCCTGCAGCCAACTATCATCGGCCAACTCTGACCAAAGCCATGAAGGAACATAGGGAAGCAATTCTTAAGCGCCCTTATGGTTGACGATCCCTCACCTACCTTCTCCATGAGGAAAAACTCCAAGCTTGCAGTCTCTTGGGTGAAGTTGAGTCAACAGACGACTCGGGATTTGCAAATATGTAAGGTTGGAAGACGTCCTAATCCCTATCGCCAAGCTTCCCTCCAGGAGGAGGCCCTCAGGCTCGCAGGCTCGTGCCACCGCTCCCTACCTTCTGGAGCAACCAGTCTCAGGCAATGGAGCACAAGATGAGGCTTTCAAAAGCTCGAAAGATGGAGGTAAAGTAGTGTTGGATCCATCTATGTGGCCTCCCTATCTTCTTAAATATGAACCCGATGTAATGGTTCTTTTTGAGGACCTTGTAACGACCCAATATCACTATGTGTTATTTAAAAGATTAAATGCATGATTGTGTGAAAAAGCATTCTTATATGATTATATGGATATGTGAAATGCATGTTTATGAGTATTAATATGCATGTGGGCCCTGTTTAGCTTATAAGGGCATATTTGTAATTTTGGCCCGTTTAGGGCATAAATGTGATTATTTGTGGTAAATTTTTGTGACCACATTATTATGTGGATATATTTGCAGCATATAGCTTGAGACGATCCTAGTGAGTGGTTTGGCAAAATAGTCACGGCGGGGTTTACCCGGCCCGGGGGAGCCTGGGGGTATTTTTGGGAATTTAGGAAATATATTGGAGATTATTAGACATTGGGTAAATAATTGGTGATTTAATGGATGATGGGATTTAAGTGATAAATATTAGGAACACTTGAGGAATTAGTGGGAATTGGGAACAAATGGCTATTATACCCTTAGATTAAATTAAAGGTTAGTTTTGTTTGGAGGGGTAAAATGGTCTTTTCCTAAACTAAGGATATAATCAGGTTTTATTTTGGAATAAGGTAGAAGTCAGTAGATTAAAGAAGAACAAGACAACTCCCTCTCTCTCTCTCTCTCTCTCTCTCTCTCACTCACTCTTGCTACCATTTGAACTTCAAGTTGAGGCTAAGGATCGTGCTCAGAACCAGTTCACTTTCTTCGCTCGGAATCAAAGGTATGAAAACTGCACCCGTTTGTGTGGCTATGTTAGGACTAAGGGTTCCCTATATTTGTATACAATCTTGTATGATTGTGTTATGCCATGTGAGCATGAAATAAACGGCCTAAGAGTGCCGGAATTGATATTTGTGCACTGGACACAGCTCGACCACTAGTAGCTGAGGTTAACTATATAATCACTGAACTCGGCCTAAGTGAGATGGAGTCAGTGGGATAAACAGAGGGTGCGGCCTAAGGGCGCCAACCCCGAATATTGCATAATATGTTTACTGTTGTTAATCTGATGATTATGGCATGTTGATTACCTGGATGATAGATTATTAATTCGTTGATTGATATCACTGTTTATGTGAATGCTATGGTCTACTGAATATCTGGTTAATGTTTTGTGAGTCATTGAACTACTGTTATTGGTTATGCTCTGTATTATGGGTTTCTTACTGGGCCTTGGCTCACGGGTGCTACATTGTGTAGGTAAAGGAAAGGGTAAGCTGGACCAACCTTGAATTGGAGAGCTCTGGGGGCGGAATATAGATAATAGACTTCTCATCCGCCACGGCCGAGGGATGATACTGGGACAGGAGGACCTAAAATGCTTATTTTGCCATTAGAGTGGTCTATGGTTGTACATAACCTTTGAAGTTTTGTAAACTGTTCTTTAACCCTAATTTTGGGATCACATGTATCAAACGTTTATTTAAAAATGAAATTTATCTTTTATGACCAAAATCTTTTAACCTTAGTTCGATTATGGTTTTAGTGTCACTTTTTTTTTTTAACTAAATGGCACGATTAGCAAGTCTTGCTCCTTTATAAACACACAATGTAACAGTCATGGTTGTCCAGGGTGTTACAACCCTAGTAATAACTTCCTGGCCTGGTCGAGGGTAGACCTTAGAGTCCATAGGTTCAATAGTTGGTTAGGGCAATACCAAACAATTTATAGTTTAAACGAGGTATGGGATGGGGTAGTTGTGAAATATGGTACAAACGACTATAGGGACCTTTCGAGGATGTCCCCTACTTTCAGGGAGGGGACTCTAGTAGCCTCGTCAGAAGATAGGGGAATTTCCTGGTCCTCGAGTTTGAGCTCAAATGAGTCCTCCAGTTAGGTCCCTGATACTTAGTCATTTTTTCTTATGTCAACCTTAATAATCAGTTGATATACTATTTTCCTTTTCTTTTTTCAGGTGACATGCAGTCAGACTTGAACAACCTCCTGGGGAAACCTCCTAAGGCTCGAGGTATCAAGAGAGGGTGCGCCATCTTAAAGAAGGTTTCCCCTTCAAAGTCTACGAAGGTTGCTGAGGGTTCCTCTCCCTCGAAGGCTGTTTCCAATGAGCCCAAGCCCCAGCCCCCTGACTCTTCAGATGTGACCGAGGGCATTGTTCCTGAAACTTCGAAGGGTACCACTATCGAGCATCCAATTAGCATGCCACCTCCTTCAAGCCTAGTCCATGTTGGAGATAAGGGCGAAAAGACTAGCATCCTTTGGCTCCTAAGCTTGCAGGTGATCCGGCCTCGACCATGGTTCGGCGATTTGTAGCCTTGTCCCATATGCAGGAATACCCTTTGGTAAGTGTGGCTAGGACCCTAGGGGGCTATCTATGCTCGGACATTCTGTCTCGGGCCAGCCAATCGTGCAGCAACCTTGATACCGATGTGTAGTGATTCTGAGGGGGGACAACCCCACACGCCTTGTTGACCAGACCATGGAGCTCAGGGTTTTGGTAAGTCTATTTCATGTTATCTTTACTTTCTTAGCTACTTGTTAATATTCTAACTATGGTAACCTTGAGTTTTAGAATCTCCTTGGCATCCTTCGCTAAAGCTCTCTTTTCTCCTAAAAAATGGCGGCGGCCGAGACCCTGGTTTATGACACAAACTAGGATCGAATCCGTGCTGAAGATGATTTGAAGGAGGCCAAGGGAGCCCAGGGAAAACTCGAGGATGCCCTCAAAGTTTCTCAGGCCAAACTTGCCTCTTCTGAGGCTAATTTCAACAATCTGAAGGCGGAGCTCGACACAAAGACGACTGATTTTGACGCCGCTAAGGCTAAGATTGATCTCTTGAAGGCGAAGAAAAGTACTACTAAAGTGGAGACCGAACAGCTGGAGAAGGAAAATAACTCTGCCTTCAAGATTCTCAAGGAATAAAAGAAACACATGCTTGATGAATTCAATGCCAAAAAGGACTAGGCTACTGATCGAGCCATGTATATAATGTGGTCGCTGAACCCCAAGATGGATACCTCGTTCCTCGAGCATAAGGAAGAACAGTTCATCTCCAAGTGGAAGGCTCGGTTGGCCGAGGAGGAGGTCGCGACCACCACTTTGGATGGCGGAGGTGAAGAGGAGACAGGAGAGGAAGCAGAGTCTGCTCCTGCTGGCCAAAACTGAATCTTGCTTATTAAAAAGGGTTTCGTCTCTTATTATTTTTTGTAATTGGTTTTACGCCCTTTGGACAAAGATAATTGAATCATTTACTTATATTTCTTGCTTATATGTCAATGGTAGTTTTTATTTTTATGCTTATATTCCTTGCTCGAAATTTTTACACATATTGTCTACCTTGGATACTTTTTTACTTTATCACATGCTTACATTTCTTGCTCAAAATATTTATGCATATTGTGCATATTGTGCTATATTTGTTTATCTACACAAATATTTATCGTGCTTGAGCTCGAATTTCCATGTATTCATACATAGTTCATTTGATCGCACATTTTTTGACTTTGTTATCTTCAAAATTGAATATTAATTTTACCTCATATCTATGTTATGAAATACTTATTGGCATTTAACCTCGTTTAGTCTAGTTCTTTTTTGTTCTTCCATAGTAACTTTTCCTCATCCTTAAGTATGGTCTCGAGGTTGCGAGCTTGAAACTTATTTGCAAAAATTTCCAGCCCTGTTTCGACTTATGATTTTTGTTGGTTTAACTTGAATCCCAACTCTTGATCATGTCGATTAGGGTTTGTTGGTTTGTTCCAGAATTGTTTAATCTGTGTGTCATCAATAATCCATACACTGTTAATCTGTGTTTGGATAATAATCCATACACTGTTATTTTTTATATCACGTTTGGTTAACAATCCATACATTGCTATTAGAGTTTTTTTTTATTGATGTTATGTTTTTTTTTTCGAGCCCTTGGTATGATTGTATACCACTTATGCCCCCTTAATATCCTATGATTGTGATCTTAGGTGATTGAATTTTGAGGGCTTGCAAAATGTATAACAATAAAAATAAAAAATTTGAATGAAATCCAGTGCTTTACCGATGAAAAGCAAAAATAAAATACAAGCTGGGTTAAAATGAATAAACATTGTTCCTACAATACTGATAAAAAAGTCATAGATGTTCACCATTCCAAGTTCGCGGGACCAAACCTCCATTCAATCTCGCTATTTTATAAACAACAGGTCGAATGATGGACTCAATTTGGTAAGGTCCTTCCCAATTAGGCCTGAGCACCCCTGTAGATGGTCTCATGTGGCCAAAAACATGCATATGAGCACCAACTCTCCCAATCAAAATCTCCTATCTCGAACCTTCTTGTTGAAATATCTTGTAGCCCTCTGCTGGTATGCAACATTGTTTAGTTGGGCTTCGTCCCGTCTTTTTTCAATTAGGTCTAAAATTTCTTCGAGCTGGGATTGGTTCGAGGTCTGGTCATATGCCTCGCGCCTTATTGTTGGAATTTTGACTTCAATGGGAAACACAACCTCGCAACCATAAGCTAGGCAGAAAGGGGTATATCCTGTTGAGGTTCATGTTGTCGTTCTGTATGCCCATAGGACTTGTGCTAGTTCCTCTGGCCATCTTCCTTTAGCTTGTTCTAGCCTTTTCTTGATAGACATATTTAGAGTTTTATTTACTGATTCAACTCGGTCATTTGCATGTGGATGGGCCACAGAGGAGAAGCTTTTAATTATTTCATTCTTTTCATAGAAATGTGTGAACAGGTCACTGTCGAATTGGGTCCCATTATCTGATACGATCTTCCTGGGAATCCTGTACCTACAGATTATATTCTTCACCATGAAATCCAGAAATTTTTTCGAGGTGATAGTAACTAGAGGTTCATCTTCGGTCCACTTTGTGAAATAGTCAACAACGACTACACCATATTTTACTCCTCCTTTTCTGGTTGGCAAGGAGCCTATGAGTTCGATTTCCCATGCCACGAATAGCCACGAAGAGCTCATCATGCTAAGCTCAGTGGGTGGGGCTCACGGTATCGAAGCAAACCGTTGACATTTTGCTAGGAACGAGTTTCCTAATGCGCAGCGGAAAGGTGGTGGGGTTGGCCTAGTGCACAACAAAAATTTTGTAACATATTTAAAATACCTTTAAATATGCGGATCCATTAATATATATACATTAATCATAAGCAAGTTAAGAATAGAAATCATACCTCTTGAAGCCTATCAAGTGTCCTTGCTATCTTTTCGTAATAAGAACGATCTTCCTATCGAAGCTGCTACTAGGTACTCACACCAAGATCTTCCACAACATTCTCTACACCTCAAGAAATGTGTGGGCACTTAGAGAATGAAAGATAGTTTATTTGTGATTCTACTTGATGTACTCAACACATGAGATCAAGAGAATAAGCTTGAGAATTGGTTCTATATTTTTCAGGGAGAGAAAAATATCGTTCTATTTTTCACAGAGCGAATAGACTTAGTTATCTGAGATATCTGAGTTATCTGTATATTTTCTGATTAGTCAAACTTAAAAGAAAATATTCAAATTTAAAAACTAAATCTTTAACCAACTTACAATTTACTTTTTAATTAATTAATTATTTTATTAATGAAAATATCCAAAAAATAATTTTTTGAATTATCCATTAATTAATTAATTAATTAAATAAAAATGAAAATCCTATCCCTGAAAAATAGCAGTACACGCCACACACAGTCCATGGACTCTGTGTGCACGTGTACCACCCCTATTTTTAGGGATATTTAATTTTTCTATTTTTATTTAATTATTTATTCAAACTACTTTGTTAGATGAGATCTAACAACCTCATAACTAATTCAAATTTGAATTCAAATTTAAATTAAATATCTTTTTAACTAATGATCAAATATAATTAATTATTTGAATAACTATTAATCTTTTAAATTCAAATCCAATTTGAACTTATCAGATTATTATCTCCCACTCAAATAAAGATATTTAGTTAATTCTACCAATTAATTAAATCTAATATTTTCAAAAATAAATATTTAATTTATTATAATTTTGAAAATTATAATTAATTAATTATTTAATTAAAATTTGAAATAAATTTAATTATTTAATATAATTTCAAAAATTATATAATAATTAAATATTAATTAATTTTGTTAACTACAACTAATTTGTAATTAATTAATTAATCACTACAATCATATAATTGCATATTTGGCCCGATGAACAAATTTCTTCTTAAATATGTCTTTAAACTATTTTTCCCTTCATATCATCTATTACCTTGAATAGTGTTGATAGAGCCGCTATGGGGACCTATGGACCTATAATTGCAGCTCCAATAAATTTGAGATTATTAATTAAACTCTTTAATTAAATAATCTTAATTGATTAATCTAATGATTATTCCACTATAAATATGAGACTGCACTCCTGTAATTATAGACATTTAATTTACTGAGTACTTTATAATTATAAAGCGTCCATTGATATAATCGTTGCATACAAATTCACCCTCTAATAATGGTTCATAATTAATCGGGAATAAAATTACCGTTTTGCCCTTTTAATTATCTCTTGTTTCCTTAAGTATCATTGACTTTACTTGTGAAGGTTAATTCATAATTAAGTTATGAATTTGAGCTCAATAACCTTTCAGTCCCAAAAGTAAACCCTTAAGAGAACCATTATTCAATCTCTTATGAAAATGCATAGATTTCATATCTGTATACTATGTCCCTAGCCATCTACATTAGTGAGTTCTCAAAACAAAAGTTTCTAGTCTAATTAATTTGAGAGACCCTAACGAGTGAATCAAAGAACTCATATAACATAAACAAGAGTTCATAGTAACTTTAGGATTAAGATCTATTTGTATATGATCATTATTTGATATATTTAATTAATACTTCGAAATGGTATTTAACTAAGTATTAATAAACATATCTGGTCCAGTTCTATATATTCTCTAATATATAAAGCACCTCCACTAAAGTGTCCTACCACACTAGTGATTCGGATCTAGATCACATGTATTCATAATACTAGCGGACCGTACTTGCAGTAATTAATCTAAATATTCCATAATTTTATTTTACTGCAAACTATTCAAGTTTATTTATCTCAAACACAATCCTCCCGTACCAATATGTGTTTGAGATCACATATATGAACTTAGGAATTTTTTTTGATATTTACATAATATTATCACAGAATAATACAGTCCATAAAATATATGCATAACAAATTCAATTTATTTATTTATTTTATAAAACAATGTCTACTACATATGCTTTCAGGGCACAATTCCCAACAATCTCCCACTTTCCCTAAAGCAAATGAGGCATCTCTCTCATTCCCATGTTTCTTACATGCTCCTTAAAAGATTTTATGGATAAAGTCTTTGTGAAAGGATCTGCAAGATTATGCTCTGTAGCTATCTTCATAACTGCAACATATCCTTGATGAACTATCTCTTCTAGCAAGTGATACTTCCTCTCGATGTGCTTTCCCCTCTTGTGACTCCGTTGTTCCTTTGGGTTAGCTACTGCCCCACCGTTGTCACAGTATAGGTCTAGTGGCTTATCCACATCTAGTACAACTTCCAGATCGGAATAGAACTTTTTGAGCTGCACAGCCTCCTTAGCTGCTACACAAGCCACTATATACTCGACTTCCATGGTGGAATCTGCAATGCGGGTTTGTTTAATACTTCACCAGACTACCGCTCCTCCTCCAAGAGTAAACATTGATCCAGAAGTTGATTTCCGACTATCTGTGTCTAATTGAAAATCAGAATCAGTGTAACCAGTGGGGTTCATGTATCCACCAGAATATACAAGCATATAATCTTTAGTATTTCTGAGATACTTGAGAATATTCTTCACTGCAGTCCAATGACTCAATCCAGGATTGGATTGATAATGGCTGACTATCCCCACTGCATAACAAATGTCAGGTCTTGTACACAACATGGCGTACATCAGACTGCCTACTACTGAGGCATAGGGATACTGTCTCATGTCTTCCTCTTCCTGAGGTGTTTTGGGACACTGCTCCTTGGAGAGGAATACTCCAGAACGATTAGGCATATCACCCCTTTTGGATTTTTACATATTAAAGTGTTCTAGCACCTTATCAATATAAGTTGCTTGAGACAGTGCCAAGGTTTTGTTCTGTCTATCTCTAAGAATCTTAATGCCCAGAGCGTACTTGGCTTCTCCCAAATCTTTCAATTGGAATTGTTCAGATAACCAGTTCTTTACCTTTGATAATGATGTTACGTCATTTCCAATCAGTAATATATCATCAACGTAAAGAACGAGGAATACTACCACACAATATTTTATTTGTTCATAGACACCAGGTTCATCAACGTTTTATTCAAAACCAAACGTTTTAATTGTGTCATCAAATCTAAGATTCCAAGATCTAGAAGCTTGTTTGAGTCCATAAATGGACCTAAGAAGCTTGCAAACCTTTTGCTCTTGACCTTTTGATTTGAACCCTTCTGGTTGAGACATGTAAATGGTTTCATCAAGGTAGCCATTCAGAAAATTTGTTTTGACATCCATTTTCCAAATCTCATAATCCATGCATGCATCTATGGACAAGAGTATATGAATGGATTTTGGCATGGCTACAGGAGAAAAGGTTCCGTCATAGTTAACCCCTTCTTTCTGTGTGTAACCTTTGGCTACAAGCATTGCTTTGAAAGTCTCTACTTTCCCATCCGCTCCTCTTTTCTTCTTGAATATCCACTTGAAACCAATGAGTTTGATATTCTCAGGTGGATCTTCAAGAACCCGGACAGAATTGGAATACATCGATTCCATTTCTTGGTTCATGGCTTCTTGCCATTTGTCCTTGTTAGAATCATTCATTGCATCTTTAAATGTCAATGGATTGTCTTTGTTTGTGTTAGACACAAGCATTTGAACTTCGTGTTCATAGCGTGGGGGTTGCTTACTAACCCTCCCACTACGATGAGGTTCTCTACTATTCTGACTAGAACTAGCAGTTTCCTCTTGCCGTTTTCATTGGTTGTTCCTGGTGACTTTGCAACTTCATTCGAGACCATCTCCTCCAGAGCAACCTTACTGCGAGGTTTGTGGTTATTAACATAGTCATGTTCAAGAAAAGTTGCATTTGTCGATACAAATGTTTTATTTTCTTTTGGACTATAGAAAATTCCACCTCTGGTCTCTTTGGAATATCCTACAAACATGCACACTTCAGAGCGTGATTCCAACTTCCCAGTCTTTCCTTTAAGCACGTGTGCAGGACACCCCCAAATTTGAAAATGGTGTAAACTAGGTTTACAACCATTCCATAATTCTATGGGTGTCTTTTGGACAGACTTAGATGGAACAACATTTAATATGTATAGTGCACATTGAATTGCATAGCCCCAGAATGACAGTGGTAATGATGAGAAACTCATCATTGATCTAACCATATCTAATAACGTTCTGTTCCTTCTTTTCGAAACACCATTTTGCTGTGGTGTTCCAAGTACTGTGAGTTGGGATTGAATGCCATGCTCACACAGATGGTCCTTGAATTCAAAATTCAAGTACTCTCCTCCTCGATCAGATCGAAGAGCTTTTAGTGACTTACCTAATTGCTTTTCAGCTTCTGCTCGAAATTCTTTGAACTTTCCAAAAGTTTCAGATTTTCTTTGCATTAAATATAGGTAACCATATCTTGAATAATCGTCAATAAAGGTGACGAAGTATTCATAACCTCCTCTTTCTTGTACATTGAGTGGACCGCAAACATCCGTATGTACTAGCTGAAGTGGTTTTGTGGCTCTTGAACCTTTGGCAAAGAAAGGTCTCTTGGTCATTTTGCCTTCTAGACAGGATTCATAAACAGGGAGAGATCCAATATATAGTTCTCTTAAAGGACCATCCTTTACAAGCCTATTTATTCTATCTAGACCAATATGGCCCAATCTCAAGTGCCACAGATATGTTTCACTATCGGAATCAGTCTTTTGTCGTTTAATAGATCTAGGATTAGCTGTTTTAAATAATTCAAAATTATAAACATATTTCTCTTTAGCTTGCAATTTATAAAGCCCATCGATAGATTTTGCAGAACATATCTTAAAATCATATCTTGAAATAACAATTGAATTATTATTAAAAGAAATTTTAAAATTTTGTTCATGCAACATAGAAACAGAAATTAAGTTTCTAGAAAATCCAGGAATATAATAAATGTTCTCTAAAACAAGAAATTTATTTTTTTCAAATTCCAAACGGGCTGTTCCAACTGTTGCTGCAGAGACAATCTGACCACTGCTTACCCTTATAGCCACCTCTCCATCAGCAAGCTTCCTCGTCGAACTAAGAATCTGTAGAGAAAAACAAACATGGTTAGTGGCTCCTGAGTCTACTATCGAGGATGAGGAATTGTCTTCCACTAAACAAGCTTCTAGCACAAGTAAATTGAATTTACCTTTCTTTTTCTCTTTGAGGTCTGCGAGATACTTTGGACAGTTTCTCTCCCAGTGACCATCTTTCTCTTTTTGGAGGTTTTAGTGTTCTTGTTCTCTTTGCCTTTCGATGACTTTTTAGGCTTCTTCGTATTCTTGTCTTTCTCCTTGTCTTTGCCATTTCCATTTTCCCTCTTTTTGGTTTTAGCCTTTGAAGAGGATGGGTTAGAATCAACAACATTTTCTTCTCCTTCTTTCTCAGATCCTTTGTTAAGAGATCCATAAATTTGCAACTCATTCAACAGCTGTGTCATGTTATATGATAATTTGTCATGACATAATTGGTTGTGAAACCTTAAAAGTTGGGGAAAGTGATTCAAGTATAATGCTTACTTGAGTCCTTTCATCAATGATTGCCCCATGGATAATGGCATCGTGCATTATATTGATCATGTCTAATACATGTACTCTGACAAAAACTCCTTTCTTCATTTTCTTGGTCATGTAGGATCTGGTGGCCTCATGCCTACATTGGTCTGACTGCTGCCCAAACATATCTTGAAGGGTATCTTAGATCTTATAAGCATTTTCAATGTTCTCAAACTTCTTTCTGAGCACATCGCTCATACTCGCAAGCATATAACACTTTGCTTTGTTATTTGATAAGATCCAATTGTCAAACTTTTCCCTTGCAGTTTTGGCAGTAGTAGTGGGAGGGACTTGAGGACATTCCTCAATCAAGACAAATTTGTGGTTCTGACATATCAATATAATGTTCAAATTTGATTTCCATTTCATGTAGTTTTCACCAATCAATTTTTCATTAGCAAGTAAAGAAGATACAGGATTTGAGCTAGACATAATTGCTGAAAATAAATAAATAAACAAAATGAATTTATGCATATAATAAATATCAGTCTTTTTCGGGATAGTAAATGTGATGCATCAATGCAACAATTAAAGAACACATAAAAATAATTACTAATTCTACCATTAATTAATTTGAACATTAATGGACCAGCCTTGGGTAGGTCAAACTAATTCCAAATTAATTTTGAGACAAGTTCTCAAAGTTATAAGTGAAAACTTAAATCAATATTTCTTTTTTGACTTATAAACAACCGCTTGTTTGGTCAAGAATACACTAGTCCGCTCGAACGCCTAATGTACCTTGTGAGTGTAACCCATTATTTTAGATCAATGACTTAACTCAAGAGTGTGCCTTAGGGTCAGTCAAACTTGAAATACATACTTAAATCCTATTCTTGAAAAAGAAGTTTGCCTTGAGAATAACACAGTCGGAAGCCTTCCTTAGGGGGACACAAGCAATGGTGCCGCGAGGCCTTCTCCATGCTACCTTGGTGCTAACTAATAATGGAGACCATGGGACTTATTGTCATAACTCCCTCTCCCACTCACTATTTTAGAATATGTGTTTTCTTATAACATCCTATGCTTTTTAATTTGTTGTGAAAATAAGGTGGTATATTTTTACCAAATGATATTCTAATAATTACTAATCAAATTAAGCAAAATTATGCGAGGTGCTTCTTAAGATTTTGAAATGCGAGTTACTTGTCCGACATTTAAATTTCTTGCCCCCTCTCAAAAGGTTAAGGAATGGGAGACACCAATCTGTAGATTTCGAGATGAACCTACTGAGGGACGCCATTCGTCCAATTAGGCTCTAGACATCTTTATGTTTTTGAGGTGAGTACACATCGATTAATGCCTTAATTTTATCTGGATTTTCCTTTCAATCAGATAATACAGACAAGCATAAATCATTTATCACATATATGATTAATATTGTAACGTCCCAATTTACTCAATAAGGCTTAGGGCCTTGATTATGTGCTTTTATTTGTGTTACTTGGCACGAGACGATCCTAGGGAGCAAGTTAACGGGAAAGTCACAACGAGACCCAATACCCGACTTGGGGTGAGTCAAGTGGTATTTTGGGTAACTAGTATAATACCGGGTTATCGGGTAACAGGAATAAATATTTGGTGATATATTTGGAGTTAGCGATAATAGGAGGGAATACCGGGGATTAGCCTTCGGAGACGTTTTGCCCTCGAAGACGTTTTTTGTACCTCGAGCCTCGGGATTAGCTTAAAGTTACTTGAACCTTAAGAAAAAAAAAAACACAAAAACTCTCAAGCTCTCCTTCACTCCCAACCGACTCTCTCTCTCTCTCCCACTCTTCCTCAACTTTGGTGTGAAATTCTTGAGGAAATTAAGGAATTGACGGCTCAGGTTAGGATTTAGGATTGGTTGTGGCTAGGAGATTATCAAACACAATAGAGGTAAAGCTCTAATACCTGTTTTAAGTTGAATTTTGTTTTGGTTTCTTAGAGTTCTTGAGATTTTTAGCTCAAGTGTTGGATTGTGAATTTTGATGAGTTTTTAATTAAGTTTTAGGTTGGGTTTTATTGCTGGTATTATACTGATGTTGTTCTTAGGATTAATTATAGTTATGGGAATCGTTTGGGATGATTTTGGTGGGTTTTTGACTGAGGAAAAATAGAGGAATTCTGGGTTCATAGGGTTAGGTCACGACCTTGTTCTTGTGGTGCTGCAACCCATGCGGACCCAGGGCCAGGTGGGGGGCTTCTGTTTTGGAGGCACGCCCGTGTCTTGGTTCCTGGCAGGAGGGCCCTCTAACGTGGGAGGTGCACCGCTGCCCTTAGGGGAAAATCGCGGTCTACCTAGGCTGTTTTGGCCACCATAGGTCTTGAGTAACGGGAACTCAAACCTAAGGGCTCGATATTGATTGTACTACCCAGTTTAGTAGAATTCTAGGTCCCAGAGGCTAGGGTTTGGTCCGAAAGCCTTTATTTGCTCATTATTGACGAGATCCTATATTATGGTTGTGACTTGGTTATCATTAGGGGCTTGGAATCAGGAACGTGCTCGAGGGTCATTCTTATTATTATGCTATACTCGGACTTGAGGTAAGAAAAATGCACCCAATACGTTGTATATTTGATTAGGGCTTGGCCCAATTATTGATTACAATTGTGAATAAGGGTTGGCCCCTGAGGATGAACGTGAATTAGCTTATGCTTGAATGTTCTATATCTGATTAATTGTTTAATGAATGCTTGCCTTGTTGCATAGGTAGAGCTCGACCCTTTTAAGAAACATTGTTATTATTGTGTTTGTGCTTGATTGGTTAAGATACCATGAATTGTATGTATGCATACTTGTATTGTTTAGAGTATACTTATCTATATCAGTATCTGTATTTGTATTTGAATGTCTGATTAAAGCGTTGTCTTATTAGTCAAGGGCGACAATAACGCGCTGGTGGAGAGGCTTAGGCCCAATCAGGATCGTACTATTACGTTGGCTGACCTTATGGTCGTTGAAAAACAAAGCGCTTAGCTAGCTCTATGGCTAGTTACTCAGAGCTAAGGGCAAGGGCCCCAGGTGACTCCATGGTTACATAGCTAGGGCACTGGGCTCCAGATTGACTCTATGGTCAACTATTCAGGGCAGCACGCCCCAGAAAGATCCAATGATCATTTATTTGTAATTATATGCATGCATGAGTAGATTACTACTACTAGGCATGCTAGATAAGTATTTAGAATTGTTATTTTCTATTGATGGACATGTTTAAGTTTTCTTGTTGAGCCTTAGCTCACAGGTGCTATGTGGTGTAGGTAAGGGAAAAAGAAAGCTTGACTAGCCATGAGTTGGAGAGATTTAGTGGCGGTGTGTACATATGAGGCTGCTTGTCCACCACGACCGAGGATATTCTCAGAGGGACTAGGGTCGTATTCCTTATTTTGCCGCTTAGGCCGACTGATTGTACTTTTTACTTGTATATACCCTTAAAAATATCTGTTTGTAATATTTTGGGAACCCATGTGCGTATTAAACTTTTAAATGAAAAGTCAACAGTTATGTAACCAAATTTTGTAACCCTGACCTTTGACGTTAACCTTAGTTACACGTTTATGACTAAATGACTTGATTAGAAAGTCTGAACTATTTAAAGTACACAGTGTAACGATCCTTGATTAGGAGGACGTTACAACTTGGTATCCGAGTTGCCAAGGTTTAAGGATTTCTTTAAGACAGGCTGAGCATGTACACTCGCCACTAAAGACAAGCTCGACTCAGGGTTCGATAACTATTTATGTGGTTATGTGTTTAACTGCTTAAATATGATATAAATGCCTTATCTGCATGCCTATTTAGAAAGCATGAGATATTTTGATAAGGCTTGGCCCTTGGCTATTGCATGAATGATAAAGGACACGCTTATTAGCATCGTTAATTGCCTATGAATGCCAGAAATGCTTATTAGCATTATTATGTGTTGATGAATATGAGGAAGTGCTTATTAGCACCATGATTGAGTATATTCTATATCGGCATGCTTATTAGCATCGTATTTGCTTGTTTTTTTAATCTTGGACTGTTAGGCGGAAATAGGTATAGTTATTACTTACCTAATGGTCGATTTGATCACTACAGAGTGCAATAGTTATCAGTATGATTCCTCGAAGGTCAGAGAGGTTGGCTTACCAAGAGATACATGCCTGGGAAGAGAATGATTAAGGCCAGAACCCACCGCTAGCTCCAGAAAACTGACATCAGGTGCTTGCTGATATGCAAGCCAAGTTATAGAGGCAGGAGGATGGGATCGGCCTCTAGAGACAGCATCAGATTCCAGCAAGGAACCCATAGCCTGTAGTACCGACAGTGTCACAACCAAAGGTACCAGCAATAGTACAACCCTTGGCAGGGGGAGATAGATGGGAACCCCTGTATGAGAGGTTCAGGAAATAGTACCCTCTAGTTTTTTAGGGCAGCTCAGACCTATTGAAGGCCGAATAGTGGATGGCTATTATATCCACCATCCTGGATTTCATGAGGCTGGGTGGTAATGATAGAGTGGCCTATGCCACTTACATGTTTCAGGAGGATTCCCAAATATGGTGGGATGTGGTATCCTAGACCAGAGCGGTAAAAATTATGGAATGGGAAGAGTTCAGAACTTTGTTTAACTAGAAATACTACAACGATGCAATGAAAGCTGCAAAGACTGAAGAGTTCAGCAAGTTACTTCAGGGTAACATGACAGTGACTGATTATGCCCTGACCTCCATTCGTAGGCTTTTGTAGGGGCGGAGGCCCTAGTGACCAAAAGAGAAGGACTACAGATACAGTTTTAGCTCTAGGGCCAGATAGGAGGCCACTGGGCATTCAGATAGGCCGCTAGGGTGGCAGTGAGACCTGGAATGTATTTCTGGAGTGTACTCGGTGCAGGAGGCACCATATTGAAGAATTTCGGGTGAAGGCCTGCTTCATCTGCAGGAGTGTTGGACACTTGAAGAAGGACTGCCCGAAAGCCAGGAAGGAAGAGCATAAGAAATTGGACAGCCTGACACTAGCTTGGTTGTTCACCTTGACCCAGACAGAGGTCGAGTCTAGTCCCTCGGTGGTTATAGGTCAGCTTTCTAGCGCTGGGACCATTTATACTGTTGTGAATGACTCGGGTGCTACACACTCTTTTGTTGCTAGTAGAATTACAAATGGCTTGTGTAGACAATTTGACTTTTATCTTGTGGGGTTTGGTTCATTGTTGCCTACTGGGGAGTTAGTGGTTTCTAGGAGATGGGTTAGATCACTACTAGTGACACTGGATGGTAGGGAGTTATCAGTTGATTTGGTAGAGTTGGTTATGACTGATTTTGATATAATTCTAGGTATGGACTGGCTAGAGAAGCACAAGGCAATGATAGATTACAAGAAGAAGATGGTAACCTTTGAGCCTGAGGGTAATGACCACTTTGTATTTGTTGGCACTGTGCATGGACCTCGTATACCTATGGTATATGTACTTAGAGCTAGAGACATATTGTAGAGGGGATGCATATGATTCTTAGCTAGCATGGTGGATACCACTTAGGTCGTGCCAGTGGGACTAGGACAGACCAGATTGGTCTGTGAATTTTCAGATATGTTTCTAGAGGATCTCCTAGGGTTACCTCCACACTGGGAGAAAGAGTTTGTATTGAATTGGCGCCAGGGACAAATCCTGTGTTTAAGGCACCTTATAGGATGGCTCCAGCAGAGCTGAAGGAACTAAAGATTCAACTACAAGAGTTATTGGACTTGGGTTTTATCAGGCCTAGTCTCTCACCATGGGGCGCACCAGTTTTCTTCGTGAAGAGGAAAGATTGTTCTCTAAGGATGTGCACCGACTATAGAGAACTAAACAAGTTAACTATCAAGAATATGTACCCACTTCTAAGGATTGACAATCTATTTGATCAGTTACAGAGTAGGATGGTATTCTCCAACATAGATCTTTGATCTGGTTATCACCAATTGAGGATCAGGGAGGAGGATATAACGAAGATAGCTTTTCGCACTAGGCATGAGCATTATGAATTATTGGTTATGTCATTTAGATTGACTAATGCCCCAACATCATTTATGGATCTGATGAATAGGGTGTTCAAAGATTACTTGGATTGGTTTGTGATCGTCTTTATTGATGATATACTAGTATACTCTCAGTCATAGACAAAGCATGATCAACATCTCATACTGGTACTACAGAGGCTGAGGGAGCACAAGCTGTATGGAAAACTCAAGAAGTGTGAGTTCTAGTTGCCACATGTGACTTTCTTAGGTCACATAGTAAGTAAGAATGGAATTAAGGTGGACCCAATGAAGATTGAGGCGGTCAGAGATTGGCCAAGGCTGAAGAATGCTTCAGAGATCAGGAGTTTCTTGGGATTGGCAGGTTATTGCAGACGCTTGGGGGAGGGGTTTCCCAAGATTGCGTCACCACTGACAGAGTTGACACACAAGAATCAGAGGTTCATATGGTTAGACAAGTGTGAAGACAGCTTCCAGAAACTGAATAAGAGTTTGATCACTGCTTCAGTTTTGAGTCTTCCTATAGACCAGGACAAGTTTGTGGTTTATTGTGGCACCTCGAGGCAGAGCCTAGGTTGTGGAATTATGCAGGCAGGGAAGGCGATTTCATATGCATCACGTCAGCTGAAAAAGTATGAGAAAAGATACCCCACACATGATCTGGAACTTGCAGCAGTGGTGTTTGCATTGAAGGTATGGCAACACTACTTATATGGTGAGAAGTGATAGATATACATTGACCACAAGAGCTTAAAGTACTTCTTCACCCAAAAGGATCTAAACATGAGGCAGAGACGTTGCTTAGAGCTGGTGAAGGATTATGATTGCGAAATCCTCTCTCACCTATGAAAGGCCAACGTGGTAGCAGATGCCTTAAGCTGGAAATGTCTGGGACAGTTGTATAGTGCAAGGCAGATATTCGAGGAGTTGACTGACGATATGACTAGAGAAGGAATTGAACTCGTGGTGGGCTAGTTAGCCAACATCACCCTGCATTCTACTCTTTTGGAGAGGATTAAGTAAAATCAGTTAGGTGACCCACAATTGGGAAAGATCAGAGGGAACGTCCTAGATGGAGTAGCTAAGGACTACATAGTGTTAGGTATGGGCTTATTGAGATACAAGGATCGAATCTACATTCTGATGGACACTGAGATTAGACGGGAGATTCTGGATGAATCCTATACTACCCCTTATTCTATGCATCCAGCCTCCACGAAGATGTACTAGGATCTGAAATTTTTATATTGGTGGCCTGGGATAAAGTGGGATGTGATTGAGTACGTGGCAAGGTGTCAGACCTGTCAGTAGGTCAAGGAAGAGTATCAGAGACCAGCAGAGCTGTTGCAGCCTTTGGATATCCCAAAGTGGAAGTGGGAGGACATCACGATGGATTTCGTGGTATGATTGCCAAGGACAGTGGGCCAGCACAATTCAGTCTGAGTCATCATGGATCGGTATACGAAATTAGCTCACTTTCTACCAATGAGGTCGAATTACATGGTTGACCAGAATGTATATCTCTATGTGAGAGAGATAGTTCGCCTTCATGGGCCTCCGATGTATATTGTGTTTGATTAGGACCATATGTTTGCTTCCAAGTTTTGGGGAAGTTTGCTGAGGGTGATGGGTACACAGCTGAAGTTCAGTATAACTTTGTTGGGGTTTTATGCCCTAATTAAAACCCAAATTCTTTGTAATTTCATTTTATTATCAATAAAAGAATAGAAATCATTTTTTGACTTGGTCAATCACTTTGCTCACATATTTTATATTCATGATTATTTGTTTAATATAAACTTCTATTAAATCCTGAGCATATAGCTAATCTTATTTATAGTGACGTTATCACAGTGGAATATAAATATGATTATATGTTCAAAATAAGTTAGTCCTAAGATTAGTCAGTGTACAGGATTTACACTGACTTGCCAATCTACGATATGATCTACTTACACATTATAGTGTTATGTTCTTTCCAGAACATTAGCAAAGTAGATAAGATTAGATGTATTTGTTACATCGGGCATGACCGATATTGACAGTTAATAAGATAAGTAAACATATCGTTATTATCTATTCTAGTCATATCCTATAGTTGACCATAGGTCAATTCAATCTCAATTCTGAGTGGTTAGTATTCTAACTGATTGTATTATTTGAGTTCTTGGACTTGTTCATTACCAGCTTACCCTACGGACTAGCCCATACTTACATCTTGGAAACTCGGTAGTATAATTGAGTGGGAGTGTTAATCATAGATATGAACATCTATAGCTTCTGATGAAGAAGTGAAACGATGGTTTCCTTTCAGTTTGGTTCAAGGTGTTAAATGATAAAGATCTCATTTTAGTAATTAAATTAGTTTACTGAAATATCATTTACAAGGAACTAAGTGTTTTAAAAATACAATGAGGGGTAAAACGATATTTTAGTCTTATCTCATTGTAGATCGTCTATAGAGGATTGAGTGACAATTATGGTTGTAACAATGGATTATTAATAGCGTATCTATATTTGTTATAGAGCGTTCTATGAATTCAAGAGTGCAATTCCGAGTCTATAGTGGAGTGACGAGGAATTAATAAGTTAGTAAATTTATTTGTTAGATTTATGATAACTTCTTGGAGCTTGATTTCATAGGCCCATGGTCCCCATTGTACCTTGGATAAAATCATCTAGATAGTCTCAATTAATTTATTTAATAATCACTTTGAATTATCAAAGTTGACCAGGTCAATTTTGGATAGTTTCACATAGTTGTGTAATTTTGAGAAGAAAAGAGAAATTATGGTAGACTTATTAATTAAGATAAATTGGTATCTAAATTAATAAATAAGTTTAAATCAAGGTTCAAATTATAAATAATTAATTTGATAAAGGATTTAAATAATTATTTAATTAATTAAATCAATAGAAAATAATACAGGCCTTGATTTTAAGTCTAATGGGCTTATAATCAAATGGGAAATTTTACGGGCCTATAGCCCATGATAATTTCGACCTAGGGCTTCAAAATTCCTATTATTTTATTGATTTTTTAATTAAATTAAATGGCCTAATTGAGTCTATAAAAGGAGTGCTTAGATAGAAGTCAAAACATAAGTCACAAGTTAGATTTTCTGATAGTTTTAGATTCTCTCTAAACACAAATCCTTTTCTATGCCTCTTTGTTATTTTCTCTTCTTCTCTCTATATATATCTCATGTGTTGAGAATTTCCCACACTAGTCTAGGTGGTTCTAAGGATACATTGGAAGATTGTGAAGAAAATAGAAGATCGGTTCAGTTTCTTGGTAATACTTTGCGACAGAGAGGGTACAAGAGTTAGAGAAACTGAAGGAAGGACTATTTCATTTTGCTGCGTATGCTGTAAGTATTCTATTATTTGTTTCTCTTTGAATTCAATTTAGATACATGTTTTAGGCTATCTCGTATTAATTTGTTTAATATTAGATATACATGAAAATAAATAAAGATCCTGTATAAGCTAATCTAAAAAACTTATCATCCTTAGACCGATGGTCAGTCCGAGAGGACTATCTAGATATTGGAGGACATGCTGAGAGCATGTGTATTGGACTTTGAAGGGTTTTGGAGAAAATATTTTCTTCTAATAGAGTTTTCCTATAATAACAGCTACCAGTCGACTATTGGAGTGGCACCTTATGATGTGCTGTATGGTAGGAAGTGCAGATTGCCCATACATTGGGATAAGATGGGTGAGAGGAAATATTTGGGTCCTGAGGCAATTCAGAGGACCACTGAGGCTATCGAAAATATTAGAGCTTGGATGCTCGTGTCTCAGAGTAGATAGAAAAGTTATTCAATCCCAAGGCGGAGGAACGTGGAGTTCTAGGTGGGAGGCTATGTCTTCCTTAAGGTTTCCCCATTGAGAGGGGTTAAAAAGATTTGGGGAAAAAGGGTAAACTAAGCCCTAGGTTTGTTGGACTAGGTGGCCTATAGGTTGTCCTTACCCCTGAACTATCTAGTGTGCACAATATATTTCATATTTCCATGTTGAGGAAGTATGTATCAGATGGGACTCATGTATTGAGTTATGAGGATTTGGAACTAGAAACAAATTTGTCCTATGAGGAGCAATCCATTCAGATTTTAAACAGGAAGGAAAAGGTCCTAAGGAACAAGACTATACCTTTAGTTAAGGTATTATGGAGGAACAACAAGGTCGAGGAAGCGACTTGGGAGCTGGAGACAGATATGCAGACTCAGTATCCCGAGCTGTTCAGGTAAAATTCTGAGGACACAATTTTTGTATGGAGTGGATAGTTGTAATGTCCCAAATTACCTAATAATGCTTAGGGCCTTAATTAGGGGGCCAAGAGGGCGAATTATGGAATTATATGTTTATGTGAGATATATTTGTGTGTAATGATGTGATTATGTGAGTTATATGATAATAAGACTAGATATGCAGGTTTAGGTGTCCTCAACTCAAAGCAGAAGAGAAGAAAGATAACAAGATGGTTCCAGCCAGAGCCTTTGCTTTTACCTAGTGAGAAGCTGAAATCAGTAACAAGGTGGTCACAGGTCAGCTTCCTATCCTCAATAATATATGTTCAGTATTGTTTGATTCGGGAGCAACACACTCGTATACTCGTTAGGAATGATAGAGAAACTAGACAAACCTTGTGAAAGATTTAGAAATAGGTTTGTTATGGAACTGCCTTCGGGCGAAATCATTCTATCATCATGGATAGTACAAGGAGTACCGATCAAATTTGAGGACATAGAGATAGAAGGAGACCTAATAGGGCTAAAGATCAAGGATTTTGACGTAATACTGCACACAGATTGTCTAGCAAGACATGGCGCAACCATCGACTGTCGACATAAGCGAGTGACATTCGAAACCCCCAAGGGTCAAAAGCTGTGTTTTATGGGCAAGGATTCAGAACTACGGACACCACTTATCTCATCTCACACTTCTTATTAAGTGTCACAGATGTTGCACAGGAAACACCATTAAAGGTTGGAGACGTCCGCATTATAAAGGAATTTCAAGAGATATTTCCTGATGACTTACCAGGGTTATCCCCTAACTGGGAAATTGACTTTACAATCGAACTAGTACCGGGAACCGAGCCTGTCTCAAAGGCACCATACCGGATGGCACCTAACAAATTCAAGGAATTAAAAACAGTTACAAGAGCTATTAGACTTGGGATTTATCAGACCAAGCCATTCGCCATGGGGGCACCAGTTCTATTTGTGAAGAAGAAAGATGGAAACATGCGGATGTGCATCGATTACCATGAGCTGAACGATGTGACAATTAAAAACAAGTACCCGCTACCCCAGATCAATGAATTATTTGATCAACTCCAAGGAGCGACAGTATTTTCAAAAATCGATCCATGAATATGGTTATCACAAACTCAAGGTAAAGGAAGAAGATTTACCAAAGGCGACTTTTAGGACTCGATACAGACATTATGAGTTCCTAGTTATGTCTTTAGGTCTTACCAATGCTCTAGCCACATTTATTGACTTAATGAACCAGGTCTTCAAGGATTACCTAGACAAATTTGTCGTGGTATTCATTGACGATATATTGGTGTACTCCAAGGACGAAGTCGAGCACGAGGAACACTTAAGACTGACCATGCTGTGACTAAAGGAGCACCAACTTTATGCCAAGTTCAAGAAATGTTTATTTTGGCTATCACAAGTGGCGTTCCTCGGGAACATAGTATCCAAGGACGGAGTTGCAGTGGACCAAACTAAGGTAGAGTCTGTGAAGGATTGAACAAGACCTAAGAATGTGTCAGAGGTTAGAAGTTTTCTCGAGCTGACAGGCTATTACCAGAGGTTTGTGGAAGGTTTTTCTAAGATAGCCACTCTGCTTACCAACTTGACCTAGAAACATCAAAACTTCAACTGGATGAATAAATGTCAGGAAAACTTGGAGTTGCTCAAAGACAAATTGTGTTAAGCCCCAGTGCTTTGCGTATCGAGACCCAATGACAAGGTTGTAGTATTCTGTGATGCATCCAAGAAAGGGTTGGGCTACGTGTTAATGCAAAATGACAAGGTGATAGCCTATGCCTCAAGACAACTAAAGGAATACGAGCAACACTATCCAACACATGATATGGAGTTGGCAGTGGTTCTTGAAATATAAGGGTCGGGTATGCTTGCTGAATGACCATGGGATTAAGATGAAGATGTTGAAGGAGGCACACACTACCCGGGGTCCACCAAGATGACTCACGACCTTAAGGCACTATATTGGTGGCCGAGAATGAAGAAAGACGTAGCATAGTATATGTCCAAATGCCTAACATGCCAGCAAGTAAAGGCAGAACATTAGTGACCCGCATGCTTGTCAGAACCACTTACTATTCTGGAATGGAAGTGGAAAGACTCAGCCATGGACTTTGTGATAGGACTACCACGGACAAGCAGGCAGCATGACTCGGCTTGGGTCATGGTGGATAGACTCACAAAGTCAGCTCACTTTCTGCCTATCAAGACTACGTACACTGCTGACCAATACGCAGACATCTATGTTCGAGAAATTGTACAACGGTATGGAATCCCTAAGACCATAGTATTTGACAGAGGTTCGGTGTTCACATCGAGATTTTTGGGAAGCTGTAGCAAGCCATGGGTACCAAGCTAAGTCTTAGTATGAAATTTTATCCTCAGACCGACGAACAGTTTGAGTGTACCATACAGATTTTAGAAGATATGTTGCGCGCTTATGTACTGTATTTTGGAGGATCATGGAGTAATTATTTGCCATTTGTAGAATCCTCCTTCAATAACAGATACCAGGCAACGATTGATATGGCGTCCTATGAACTACTTTACAGAAGGAAATGTTAGTCGTTGTTACATTGGGACGAGGTAGGAGAAAGACTACTGCTTGGACCCAAGGCTATTATAGAGGCTCAAGATACAATGGAGCTAATTAGAAAGTGTATACTCATTGCTCGGAGTCGACAAAAGAGTTATGCGGATGTCGAGCGACGAGATGTGAAATTCAAGGTCGGAGATTAAGTCTTCTTAAGGATATCTCCAATGAAAGGAGTGAAGCGGTTTGAGAAGTAAGGCAAACTCAGTCCCTGGTACATAGGTCCTTTTTAGATAATGAACAAGGTGGGACCAGTAGCATATAGATTAGCCCTACTGCCAGCTCTAGCAGACAACCATAATGTGTTTCACTTCTCAATGTTGCGTAGATATGTGCCAGATCTGTCCCATGTGCTCAGGTACGATACTTTAGCATGCTAGAAATAATTAAGTTATGAGGAATAATGAGTTCGCATCCTGAAAAAGGGGGTGAAGGAATTACGGTCGAAGAGTATTCCGATAGTCAAGGTCTTATGTAGTAATATCATAGAACGGGAGGCAATGTGGGAATTGGAGGAAGACATCCAAGCACGGTATCTAGAATTTTATGGTAAGTAAATTTCAAGGACAAAATTCTTTTAAGTATGGGAGAATTGTAGTGCCTCAAAATTTTACTTAGTTAGACAGTAGTATCTTATGTTGTAGTATTTTAATTTACGTGATATTGGTTCAAGCCGAGAATTATTTGGAAACTCGTACAGCTAGTTATGAATTTTATAGGTTTATCCTATAGTTTAGAAATATTAATTTTATGATATAGTTTGATTAATGTAGTTGGTTCTAGAAATATTATTTATTATAACCTAAGATTTCAATAGAATAACTAAGAATGTGACATTTGTCACATGTATATTTATTAAGGATTTTAGATGAATAAAAATAATCAAGGATAATCCTAGGAAGTCTAGAACCTTCCCTCAGATGCTAGGATCTTGTATTAATCAATCAAAGTGGTTTAAAGAGCTTTAATTGTGCTTAAAACGTGCAGAAACGTGGTTTAGTACATAAGAGTAAGCCGATATATCGCAGATATAGGTGGCGATATATCACCTATGTTAATATGGAAAAACACGTCGACTTTGCATGATCGAAACCATGGGGCCTCGACAAATCAGGACAGGCGATATATCGTTTGTCTGTGTCAAGTTTGAAACTCAATGGAATCCAAAGCTAGAATCAATCCTCAAAAACTTGGACTTGTTCTTAAAAACTTATGACTGAGTTATGGGCATTTGTTGAGCGAAAAGTGCCATTTTTATTCATTTTAATGGGAGTTAGTTTCACTCCTTGAACCATATAAATAAGACCCTTCATTTAGTCATTTTCATCCTTTTCAAACACTTCTCACTACCTTCAAGCTTCCATTTTCATTCTAGTGAGAAACACTAGGGTTTTGGGGTTAAAGCTTTCCAATCTAGGCTTTTCTAAACTCTTGGGAAGTATGTTATAGTGTGATTTCAGTGTTTGTGGTATAGATCAAAGCTCTAGCTATCTAAGGTATTCTTAATCCTCAAATCTAGTCTATTTTTATTTTTATTATTCTTTTCTTTAGGAAACTTATGGTTTTAATGTTTGGTTTTAGGAGTTTCCAATCCTGCACTTGTCTCCAATATCTCGATTTTGGTAAGGAAAATAAGTTAGATTTTTTTGTGCTATGTGTTTGTATGTTTTTTTTTTATGTCTTTAGTCACTCAAGAAATATGGCTTCTTAGATAGCAAATCCTAAGATTTTCATTGTTATCGTAGACTATAGTTGTGTCTAAACCTACCTCTTAAATAATAGTTAAAACAAGTGGACTATAGCGGGTTTTATCACATACTACGATAATGAGTTAATGACTATTATTATTGAAGTCTATTTAATGTTTTGGTAGTTTTTCCTTACTGGGCATTAGGCTCATTCCTCTTTATTTAGATTGTGCAGGAAAATGAACATGGAAGGCGGGACAAATCTGAGGCAACTTTGGCTTCTGTATTGGGCGAGGAACTAAAGAAATGAACCGATGGGATCGATCGAGGATGGCATTGTTATTTTTGAATTTTTTAAATTATGTCTTTATGATTTCCGCACTTAGTGTTTTGAATCTTTAAATTTTAATTAAAGATTTTGTTCTCTTTATTATTTTATGTCTAAACAATGAGATCCCATATTTTTGGATTTTCTATGTATTAATAAATAAAGTTCTATTATATATATATATCCAAAAATAGTAGTTATGTCTTAGTAGTTTTATAGGTCCGAGGTCTTTAAATTAGTGGGGTCTTTACATGTATTTATTCAAAAGGTTAATAATTGTTTATATATATATAAAAAAAAATTATATAGTTTAAGTTTTCTATAATGGTTCACATCATTTTGAACCTTGTATTTAAGCTGATTACCCATTTGGATCCTTTATTTTTAAAATTAATTTGTGAACCTTAAAAATATGAATATATAGATAGATTATTTTAACCACGTATATTTTGGTCGATTACTTGTTTTTGGACCCTTTATTTTTTTTTTTAAAATAGGAAACATAGATAGATAAGTAGATTGTATCATAATTAAATAGCATGAAGATAGTTCATTCGCAAAAATGGTTACACGAATTAAAAGTGACAATATGTAAAAGGGTAAATACTATTTTGGACTCTGTGTTTTGCAAAAGTTACCGATCGGACCCTCTGTTTTGTTAAATGACAATTCAAACCCCGTGTTTTGCAAAATGGAACAAAATAATACCATGGACAGGATTTTGGCCAAAATATTTTCAATATGACCAAAGTCCTCTTGAGTTTTTTAATTAATGAATTAATTATATAATAAAAAATAAATTTAAACTCCATCTAGCTTCTTGGCATCAAGTTTGCCTTCCTAAGGCTTATGGAGGGCTTGGGCTCAGAGATGGGGCTAGCTGGAACAGAGCACTTCTAGCTAAATATGTGTGGGCTGTTTCTGAAAAACAGGACCTTCTTTGGGTCAAATGGATCAAGAATGTATGTCTGAAGGGAGTTAATTTTTGGAATTATGTTTTGGAATAGGATAGCAGCTGGTATTGGCGGAAACTTTTCCATTTAAGGAGTAAGTTCAGCGAGAGAGAGGTGCTTGCTGCTGACATTTCAGGGAAGTTCAAGCCTTCCAAGTTATATAACAATACAATAAACCAGCAGCTTGTGGAGTATAAGAATAAAGTTTGGTGTAGGACAATCCTTCCTAAGCACAGGTTCTTGCTTTGGCAGGTGGTCAATTCTTACCTCCTGACTAGAGACAATTTAGCTAGGTTCAACATTCAGTTGAATAGCTTATCTTGTCCAGTTTGTGAAGACCATATGGAAAGTCACAACCATCTCTATTTTGAGTGCTGCCATTCTAAGAGGATTCTGTCTCTCATTTTTACTTGGTTTGGGTTTCAAGCTTGGTCGAGTAACTATAATGATTGGGTAGTTTGGCTCAACGTTGGGCAGCGTGACATTGTGGATTCTATTCTGAATATGGTGTTAGCTGCAGTGATTTATAACATTTGGAGGAATAGAAATAGGTGCATTTTTTATAGTTATTCTTTGACAGCTAGTTGTATAGCAAAGGATGTTATTACCTTAGTTAAGTATAGGTTATACATTGTTCATAACATGAAGTTATTACCTCAACATAAGCTCTTTATAAGGAAACTTCAATGTAACTAGTGTGAGTTTTGGGGCTGTTTGTAGTCGTGTACTGTGTTTGCTGGTTGGGTGGCCCTTGGCTGTAATGGTTTGTTTGTTCAATGAAGTTTTTTCCTTCTTGATAAAAAAAAAAAATACATTTAAAAAAATTATATAAATTGATTTTAAAATCAACTATGATTAAAAGTATTTTTATTAATTAAAAATTAACATAAAGAATTATATATCATTGAATTAAAACTAATCAACCCTAAATCAAATCACAAATACAATTTATTAACTAATTAATCACATAAAACATAAATTAATATAAACAATCTAACTCCCAAATATCCCAACTTTAAAATAAATAAAAAATTGGATTTCTGTTCTTGAGTTCTTCATCGTTAAACCTAGATTAAAAAAAATTATCAACATCACAGATCAAGATCCAAAATCCATAACAAAATCAATCCATTTCATTTCTTCCATACCCAATTTCATACACAATTGATGAACAAAAATCATGTAAAAGTATGAACAAAACCCAATAAAAATATGAACAAAAATCCAGTAAAAATATGAACAAAAATAAACCTATCCCGCACAAACAGATTACACAAGCAAATCATCTCGCAACAAAACCCACAAGTCAAGCTCCTTCTAACCTAGATTCATTTGTGACCTATCCCCATCACTCAGATATGAAGCTCCATCACTTCGTCACCAAACCCAAATCTGCATATGTCGTATGTACATCCTAGGCCTCAATTTGTCGCACACACATGGTTCTGCAAG
Source organism: Humulus lupulus (assembly GCF_963169125.1). Lineage (NCBI taxonomy): Eukaryota > Viridiplantae > Streptophyta > Magnoliopsida > Rosales > Cannabaceae > Humulus > Humulus lupulus. Next base: position 78,960,915 of record NC_084794.1, on the reverse strand, counting down.
CTTCGACCCAGGTCTCCATCGGTCGCACGACATCGTCCTGCAGAGAAGAAGAAGAAGAAGAAGAAGAAGAAGAAGAAGAAGAAGAAGAAGAAGAAGAAGAAGGAGGAGGAGGAGGAGGAAACCAGATCCAACCCACCTTTGTTTGAAGACCATATCAAAGAAGGAGGAAGCCCCACTATGACCAAACCCCATTGCAATTTGAAGACGAGATCCGAAAAGGATTAAGAAGGTAGCCCTCGTAGCTATAAAAACCTAGATCCCCTTCATCGATCTACCTGCAAGACATGAGAAGAAGAAGAAGAAGAAGAAGAAGAAGAAGAAGAGATCGAACAATGAGGTAGGAAGAAGAAGAAGAAAAGGCGGAAATGAGAAAAGAAATCAAAATTTTTTATTATGTTAGATTAGTTTTAATTTATGTTATCTTTTTGTTTATTTTATTTACATTTAAGTATTTTAAGTTTAGGATTATGTTTAACTTTGATTTTTATTCATTAAAATTATTTTTACATTTTAATTCATTTAAATGTATCTAATAATTAAAAATATTGTTTTTAATTTTTTAATTCATTTTATTTATTTTTTATATTATTAAATCAACTAATTAATAAAATATGAGGGCATTTTGGTCATATTGAAAATAGTTTGACCAAAATCAGGCTCAGAGTATTATTTTGTTCTATTTTACAAAACACAGGGTCCGAATTGTCATTTAACAAAACATTGATCGGTAACTTTTGCAAAACACATGGTTCAAAATAGTATTTCCCCAATGTAAAATGATTATAGTAGATTTTTAAGCTATTAATTATATATATAATACTTTTCATCTTTATTTTTGTTATTAATTAATTATTTAATTATTTTGTGGCTATATAATTATTAGAAAATTAATTAAATATTTATAAATTAGACAAAATAGAATAAAAAATGAAAAAAATAGATAGAGTGCTTTTGAAGTGCCACATCACTTCCTTGTGGGTCTCCTTTATATAAATATACATATATATATACACACACAAATACATATATAGATAAATAGATTTCATTAATAATGTTCTAAATTAAATTAATCTCACGTGTATATATTGATATTTTTAATTATGAAAATAAAATATCAAATAATATATGAAAAATAATGAAGATAAATGGTAGTTTATATATGATTTAATTATTATTGTAATTATTTGAAATTAGTTGTTAATATTTGAAATTGAAATATCAAAACAATGAAATGATAAATGTAGAATGATTTTTTTTGAAAATAAATGTCAATTTATATATGATTAATTTAGGGAAATTTGACTTTTAATGCATGTAAGGGGATTGTATTTAAAAAATACCCTATCACTATATGAGTCTCATTTTCGTCCTACTAATTACCTTACTACCCAAAATACCCCTGGCATTTGTTTCCCACAGACTCTCCGTATTCTCTCGGTCTCTCCCAAAATACCTTAGTCCCGAAGGAAAAAATAACACTCAAACCCAATTGATTTCGTCAGAACCCAAGCAAATTGGAGAAACATTGTCTACCATGACCACAAACCAGCATTTGTGGCTCGGATATTGTTAGAGTTGACGATCGGAGAAGGCGAAGGAGAAGAACGTCGAGAAAACATACCAAAGAAAGCGAAGGTGAGGGATTTCCTTTTTTATCTGCAATATGTGTGTGTGCTTGGTTTTTTTTGTTGATTTCTGTTCATAGGATAGATCGGGGCTTGAGAATGAAGAAATTTGGGTTTTTTTTCGAGATTTTTTATGCCCCTCGATAGAATTCGATAGGACTCGATAGTATATGTTAGGGTCTGGATTTGACTGTGCCTCGATAGGCCTCGATGGGACTCGATAGGACTCGATGATATTTTAGGCATATAAAATTTTAGCATATACCTCGATAGGACTCGATTCTGTTGGCCATATGGCTGATTGCCTTGATAGGAATCGATAGGACTCGATGCTATTGGACATATGGTTGATTTAACCTTGCCTCGATAGGACTCGATGATATGGGATACATGACTGATTTTAGCACCTGCCTTGATAGGCCTCGATTGGACTCGATGCTATTGGCCATATGACTGATTTAGCCTTGCCTCGATAGGAATCGATAGGCCTCGATGATATGGAGTACATAGCTGATTTTAGCACCTGCCTCGATAGGACTCGATAGTAACAAGATGATATCATGCTTATGGCTGATTTTCAGCACCTGCCTCGATAGGACTCGACAGGCCTTGATAGTAACTGCCTCGATAGGAATTGATAGGTCTCGATAGTTACCAGATTGTTTTACATTTTTTATCATTTTTTTTTTGTTTTTTTTTTCAGATGCCTGAATTGATTGTGCCATTGGAGAAGCACTTTCCTGGTCATGTCACCTATAGGGGTAGTGCTTACTTGGAAACCCTTATAGAGCAATTTAAGAGGCATGGTCTAATTGAACGGGCACAGGCATGCTTGTTGGGACAATTCTTCAAGGCCAAGTCGATTAATTTTTCTGGGGTTCTGCTGTATCAGCTTATGTTGCGGAAGGTGGAAAGTAAGAAGGCTGAAGAGAGCCAATTCTACTTGGGCAACATTCTTTACAAATTTGGGATTGCAGAGTTTGCTTTAGTCATCGGGATGAATTTTGGGAACACCCCGTCCCCAGATGAATTGAGAGAGCATCTTTCAAGTAATCAAATCATCCATGAATACTTCAATGGTGATTCGAAGGTTAGTTTCGGTCAATTGGAAGATTCTTTGAAGGCCTCGACAAACCCAGAAGATGCATTTAAGCTGGGTTTGTTCTATTTGATAGAGGGGGTACTGAATGCCCTCGAGAAGACAACGACAATATGGGGTGATTCCGTGAGGATGGTTGAGGATCTTGATTACTTTTTCAAGTATCCATGGGGGAAGTTGTCATTTAAGAAGGTTATCAAAGGAGTTCAGAAGGACATGAAGAAGCAATTGAAATACTACGAGGAGAAGAAGAAAGAGGGTTCAAGCAAAAAACAGAAGGAGGCGAAGTATAGTTTCTATGGCTATGCACCCGCACTTCTTTACTGGCCTTTTAAGGCCATGCCAGCTCTCGGGAATAAGTTCGGTGAGAACTGTGGGAACCAGATTCCGAGGATGCTTAGCTGGGCTACGAAGACTGATATCACTATTTCGATAGCTAAGTTGGTTCCTATATTCGCCAACCGTCAAGTAAGTTCCATTTTATCTTGTTAAATGTCACAAATTAATTGATTAACGATTTATTTTATTAAAGTTTTTCTGATACATGTTATTCAACCATCGAGCATTTGGTTGCCAGGCTATCACTCGATACCGTTATCGATGAGAACATCTAGCATTTCAGGACCAAGTGGTGTGTGGACCTATTCTATCAAAAATTTTCCCTGTGATGCTCTTCATATTTTCTTGATACACCTATTGTATAGTATAGCATATAGTTAGTTTTGTATATTATTTTTTATCAAACAACATTTTTTGAAAAAGTTATTAAATAAAAAACTACTAAATTCACATAATGTGTCTACCTCGACAAAACTCAATGGGTCAAACCAAATCTGTCTCAATAGCTAAATAATAATAAATGCATATATTTAGATCAAAACCAACAAAGTATTAAAAGAAGTACTCCATATAATAAATGTAGCAAAATTAATTGAATAATTACATAACACAAATTTTTAAATCCTAGCCTTACATGACTTCCTATTGTGCCCAATACCACCACATCTGCTACACTTACGTGGCTTGACGATCTTTTCCTTGTGTGAAGCATAGCGGTTTGTCTTTCGCCTACCCACTTTCTGCTTCCTGGGTCTTCCTACAGGGTTTTCTCAACGGGGACGCCGACAACCATATCTCTGATGTGGTCAGGGATTACCCATTCATCCTTGTTCCCAACAGGGTAAATAGTATCTTTATAAGTGTCCCTCAATACCTCGATTCTATAGTAAGGGGAACACAATGAGTAAATGTTTATGCTTCTTTTTCTGGCTGCAGCAAAAGCATGTACACAGGGTATTCCAATGGTTTGGAACATGCAACAAGAGCATGATTTCGTGGCCAAGTTCACCTCACCATCACCATTACCATCGACCATAAGAAATTCATGATGACCAAGGACTTGGACATCTAGGAAAATTGCTTTATCACCTATTTGCTTCAAATCCTTTTCCATCTTAGGTGATAACATAGTTTTTGCTTTTGCAGCTTTTTCACGTCTATCTGCAAACCAAGACTGAAGAGTGAATCTTATGAATTCAAGAAAAGTGGCGACTGGAAAGCTGCTTCCCTCCTTGGTTTTATTGTTAAAGCTTTCTACGTAGTTACTCGTCATGATATTGTATCGGTTACCAGGAAAATAAGCGATACTCTACTTTTCAAAGCCAATTCCCTCTAGATATTGAGCAGTGGGCGGATCATATACCTTAATCTTGTCAAAGAACTTGTGAAATTCCGTTCTTCGAAGTGGGTACGCCGCACACCCCATGATGTCTTGCATGTGGTCAATTTTGAATTTTTCCCCCACATTCATACAGATGTGATGGTAACATGCACCGTGATAGGCATCTGGGTGCACAACCTCCAAAGCATGATTAATGCTTTTATGCTTGTTCGATATAAAGGCAAGGTTCTCAACGTCCCCTGTGGCTTCCTTCAATTTTCTCATGAAATAAGTCCAAGAGTTATGGTTCTCACTGTCCACCAATGCAAACGCAATTAGAAACAACTGGTTGTTTGCATCCAACGCAACAACACAGAGAATGTGGCCACCATACTTATTCTTCAAGAATGTGCCATCCACACAAATTACAGGACGACAGTGCTGGAAACCACGCCTAGAAACTCCGAGGGAAAAGAAGCAATACAAGAAACGACCATCTTCTGCTACAAAATCAATAATTGTACCTGGGTTCTTATGCTCCAACTGACACATGTATCCAGGTAACTTGGAGTATGATTCCTCAGGTGTCCCTCTGACATACATAAGAGCCTTTTCTCTGCATCTCCATGTCTTCTCATAGCTCATTTCGACCCCAAAATGGTGCTTCATGTCCTCCCTTATGTTGTTTGCCATGTACCGAGTACCATCGGTAGAAAATTTCCTCTTGATTAGGTGCCCAACAACCCATGATGATGCTTGACGGTGGTCCTTATCTCGAATTTCTTGCGAGCAAGTGTGTACTTCGTTGTATACAGTAATCCCGAACATTTCAGATCGTATTTTTTTCTTACCCCTCAATCTCCAACCACAATTAGGATCCTTGCAGGTAATGTACCACACATCCGTCCCAGATTTCTTCACCATAAACTCAAAATTATTCTTCATCACTAATATGGATGCTTTGGTTTTCAATTCAAGCTTGTTCTAAAGAACTTGCCAAGGTGCAATTCTCCTGAAGCTTTGCTGGGAGTACTCCATGTTCTACGATCTTCACCTAAGTCCAATGGATAACTCCATCTAAAACTATCATTAATTCTACTTGGACCTAGATGACTACTGTTGGTCCCAGGTGTTTGTCGATCTTTTATTCTGCGCTGCTCAGCTACCATAACATCTGAACTCTGTGTTGGCAAATTTTCCCTAATATCTGGCCCACCAAGATCTGTTGCATCAGCAACAGGATCATCGTTGACATAAGGATCGTAGCCATAGGGATCGTACTCTGCCGTGTCATGAAAATATGGCGGAACTCTAACAGGGATATCATCATGGACTATGACGTCTGGATTTGTCCCGGGAACAAATGTTCCAACCTTACCTTGAGTTCCTTTGAAACCATGGCATGGAGGAGAAATATTTTCTTCAAATCGAACTTCTTTATTAATGTTGGCAGAAGCCGATGCATTTCTTATACCTCCCTTGTTAATCAATGTCACACATAGAGGAATCAACTTCTCTACAGATTTCGATGCTAACCCAATGAATGCACGCACATGCCTATCATTTTTTTATAACGGTAGGTTTGACAGATTGTAATAGGCATGTGTACGGGACCTCAACTTTCAAGCCATGCACACATTTATCCACTTCAAGCTCATCGTACAGAATGTCAAGCGGTTGCTCATACGTCACACCCTTCTCCATGGGCAGAACTTGATTTTCATTATCCCTGAAAATCCAATCCTTATTTTCCATTTCCCAAACACCATTAAATGCAAAAAATATGGAAACAGACAAATCTATATCAAAAAAACAAAAAAAAAAGGTCAAAAATTAAACTATAACATCAAATAGCATAAAATCGATTCATATCGAGGTCAATCTATCAAACTATCGAGGTCAACCCATTGAGGTCCAATCGAGTCCCATCGAGGCATACACTACATAAATTAAGTTTTATGCCTCTATCGAGGTCCATCGAGTCTCTTCGAGGTAGCAATTTTCCCCCTTATGTGAGGGTTTTATCGAGGTCCATCGAGGCTCATCGAGACATATTGAGGTAGACAAATAATATTCATATATGAGGGTTTATCGAGGTCCATCGATGACCATCGAGTCCTATCGAGGCAGACAAAAAACCCAGAAAAAAAACCAAGATAAGAACGAAAATTCATTCCGACAGTGAAAAATTACAATAAAACATGAAGGCATACACATATCTGTTCGAAATAACAAAAGTAATGTTGATAAACAAGTTTCCTCACTACATATAACAAATATATACTTACCCATACGATTTTTGATCTGAAATCCAAAACGAAGTCCTTGCCTTGAAATGATTCACAACTTGTTTACAAACGATGCATGTTTGTTCCCCAAATCAAGAAAATGTAGTCAAGATTGTGTAAGATGACCACTTGAAAAGAAAAAAAAATAGTAATTTTAGATTTGGCAAAGCATGAAATGGCTTGAATTGACATTCCTAATATACTACCTCTATGTCATTAAAATGACTCAAACATAATTTTTTTATAAGGAACTAACATCACAACCCTTAGTTGTGCATGCAAGCCCTTAATTGATATCTTCAAGACTTCAACCTTACAAATACTTAGATAATATGAACAAAGATGTTAGTTAGATAAATTGAAACTACAACGACCAAGTAAACAAATAAAGAAAGAGAATAATAATGATAAAAAGAAATCAAGTAAATGAAAAAAGTTTAAGAAAAATAAAATCATAGAAGGCATGAACAACATGAACTCGGATCAAAAGAATGAATTTGGAATAAAATAACTTTAGTCAAATTGAAATTCAAATTATATATATATATAGATATTTAGAGTTTAAAATTTAAACATCTCTCATTTTAAATAATTAATTAAAATTTTATTATTATAAAAAATAAAAATAGGATGTCGTATCTATATATATATTTATAATTTAAATATTTCTCATTCCAATTAATGAATGAATTTAATTCAAATATGAATTAGATAGATATTTTTTTAATCATAAATTTTTAGAAGAAGAATAAAAAAAGTGAAAAAAAATGAGAAAATTGAAAAAATGCTTTAGAGTAATTTAAGAGTGACACATCATCTCCTTGGTGATATTTTTATTTTTTTTAATCATAAATTTTTAAAATAAAAATAAAAATACTTTGGAGTAATTTTAAAGTAACACACCATCTCCCTAGTGCTCTCATTTATAGAAATATATAGATTTATATATCACTCTATTTATAAAAAGTGTGTAGACAAAAAAAATTCTTAGTTTTAATGGTTTCTTTTGTTAACTTTAACAGAATATTCTAAATATTTAACGGGACATATTTTTAAAATAAATTAAAAATAAATATTTATTAATTATATTAATATAAATTCAAATATTAGAAAATATCATTATTATAACTAGATATTTATTAATTATATTAATATAAATTTAAATATTATAAAATATCATCATTATAATAATATTTAATACTAGACTAAATATTTATTAATATATAATATAAGATTAGATATATAATATTTAATAAATTAAAAATATATATTTATTAATTATATTAATATAAATTTAAATGTTTAAATATTATTATAATAACATATAATATATAATATACAATTCTATTTTTTTATAAAATTTTGCTAGAGTAAATATTTGGTAATTATATTAACATAAATTCAAATATTATAAAATACATTATTATAATAATATCTAATACAAAACTAGATATTCAATAATTATATTAATATACATTCATATGTTATAAAATATTATTATTACAATAGTATATAATTCATAATAAATACATTAAATATAAGTGTCATATGCGTACAAATTTTATGACTGTGTAACTAAATAATAAATTAAAATAATATTTATTTTTATTAAGAATAAACAATTTTCTTCTCCAATCATTGAGATGTTTTTTAATAATATCATGAATGATTTGTATCTTAAATAGGGTAGTTTGTGATATAAAATGTTATCATATTATTTAAAAAAAATCATAAACAATGTTTTGGTTTAATGTTTCTTTTAATATGTTTATGTAATTATTTTATATATAATATTATTTATTTATTTAAAATTTATATGATAATCTGAAAAACATTTTTAATAAAAATAATTAATAAATTTTCTAAATAAAAGTAAACAACGTCTACATGAGATAATTTAACATTATTTTTTTATATATATATTTATATATAACATTAGTACCATGATTGCTATTGCAGGCATGCATGCTTGAAGACTGAAGAACATGATAAAGTGGAATCCTAATCACAATTCCAAGCAAAAGTACCCTTTCTAGCTGTGTTTATAATTGCAACTTTGAAAATTATATATAAATATATATATACAAGGTAGAAGCAACGTACAATGCACGTTTATAAATATTGTCTATAATTTTAATAAAAATTGGTTCATTATTTTTAAAATATATATATATAATAGAATGAATTATAGTTATATAATATACATAAATATTTTTATCAATAAAACACAACGTTGATATAAATATATATTTACATGGCTACATGACATATATATAAAATACAATAATATTTAAAAGAAAATTAATAATAGAAATAAAATAAGAATAGAAAAAGTCATAATATAGACAATAGTATACATGCATCAACTATTTTTAGTTTCTAATGTATCTCACAATGCTCTTTGATGAATTTGATGAAGAAAAATAGCTCTAATCAATTGATAAAAAAACAAACTATCACACAAATTTATTAGATAAAAAAATGATATATATGCCTTATTATTTTTAAATAAATATGATTTAATTATTTAAATTATCTTAAAAATATCTTATTTTAATTTTTGTTTATTTGTTTAAGTTTATGTTTGTTCTAGTTTTTGAATTTAGTAGTGACAACAAATGATTAAATATTATATGTTTAATATAATATTAAGTTTAAGTTCAATTAAATTTGTTTAAATTATAAAATGTATGGTTTTATTATTTTTAAATAATTATCATTGTAAAATATCTCAAAAATATCATATTTTAGTTTATTTAATTATTCATTTATTTAATTTTATTTAAGTTTATGTCATATGTACAATCTACCGTTAAATATAAGAATATTAGAAAAATTCATAGTGTAAACAGTAGTATATATGCATCAACTATTTTTAGTTTCTAATGTATCTCACAATGTTCTTTGATGAATTTGGTGAGGAAAAAGAGCTTCAATTACTTGATAAAAAACAAACTATCACACAGATTTATAAAATAAAAAAAAATGATATGTATATCTGTATTATTTTTTTAAATAAATACGTTTTAATTATTTAAATTATCTTATTTTAATTAATTTTTGTTGTTGTTTAAGTTTATGTTTGTTCTAGTTTTTGAATTTGGCAGTTACAACAAAAAATTATATCTTATATGTTTAATATAATATTAAATTTAAGTTTAATTAAATTTTATTTAAGTTATAAAATATATGATTTTATTATTTTTAAATAATTACTATTGTAAAATATCTCAAAAATATCATATTTTTATTTATTTAATTATTCATTTATTTAAGTTTAAGTCATATTTACAATATACTATTAAATATAGAAATATTATGTTGAATATAAAAATATTTCATTAAAGTTAATAAAAAAAATCGTTAAAACTAATAATTTTTGTTATCTATACCCTTAGAAGAGATATACATTGAATTAAGCAGGACATAATATATGAAGATATATATACATATGTTATTGGGGATATACTGTAGTCTCTATTTCAGTTTTATGTCCAAATTTACTCCTACATTTACAAAATTTCCATGCCATACCTGCAATGTCTTTGTAGTTGTATTAATTTGGGGTTAATTGTAATAGAATTGACAAGCTACAAGACCGTTCAAATTTACTCATTATTTGTAAACCTAACCTATATATACACATGTATATGTATAAATAGTCCATTTTGCATGATTAGCTAGGGCCAACTTAAATGGGATATTGGCTTCAAATTACTTTTTACTTGTGTTGTGTTGTTAAGTTATCAAGTGTAATGATGAGAAAGCAACTCCTTCTCTTGCACTATATACATAATAATGAGGGAATGAACCGGGAGCATGTGTGTCCATAGAGAGTTTCAAGGTTTTTTTTATTTGTGGACTAAAAATAATAATAGTAATTAATTATAATACTACTTAACTACTTAACTATTAAAAATACTAAACAAATAATAAAAAAACTACCAATATATACATTTTATATACCGATACTGATTGTGGTATTCAATTAAATTTTTTCAATTTAAATAAGATATTTTTTGAGTTTAATTATATTTATTTTTATTTTTATTATAAGTTTTGATAAAATTTGGAGTAAACTACCAATATATACACATAATATTCTAATAACGGATTGTGGCATTCAAATTCATTTTTTCAATTTAAATAAGAATTTTAAATATTAGTTCTTTCTTGAGTTTATATTTAATATACAAATCCAACAATCACATGATAAAAATTGGCTTAATTATTATTAGAAAAATGGTTTATTAGTAATCTAAATTTAAATAAGATGTTCACAAAATGTTATTATTTAAATTAATAATATTATATATAGATATCTCTTCGTGATTTTATATATATATTATAAATATTTTTTATTAATCTCATATTTTTCTCTACTCTAATTTTTTTTTCCTCTTCTTCTCTCTTAATACTCTAAAATATCTTCAAATAACTCTTTCTATTTTCTCCTGTGATCTAATTTTTGTATTCATTTTGTGGATTAAAATAACAATAGTAATTAATTATAGTACTACTTCTTAACTACTTAATCATTCAAAATACTAAAAAATAATAAATAAAAAACTACCAATATATGCACGTTATATACTAATACCTATTTTGGTATTCAATTTAATTTTTTCAATTTAAATAACATATTTAAATAAGATATTTTTTAGTTTATATTAATATTAATATTTATTTTCAATTTTATTATTAGCTTTGATAAAATTTGGAGTAAACTATCAATATATACTACATAATATACTAATAACTGATTGTGGTATTCAATTTCATTTTTTTTTCAATTTAAATAAGATTTTTAAATATTAGATATTTTTTGAGTTTATATTTGTGGATGCTCAAAATTTCATGCTCGTAAAAGACCCAAAATACATGCTTAGGCCCATGAACGTCTAAATGCACGATTGAGCCGTGATGACCCTCGGGCCATCGTCGTCTCGCAATTGCCTACTCTAGGCGTCCCCAGCGAAGCCACATCTCACGCAGGAGCGTCTCGTGAGGCCCTTGCCTCGCGCCTCCTCTCGGTGCACCCCACCTTGCCTGGCCTAGGCGAGAGCCCGAAAAGGTCATGTCCGGGCGTGCATCACCTCCATTGGCTCCGCGCACCAGCGTGCATGGCCTTATACGCCAACTAAAAGCCTCGCGCCCCTGTCCCTCAGAAGGTAGGCTTACGAGACCTCAGCGTCTCGTGCCCCTGGCCCTCGGCTGATGGCCTCGCGAGCCCCCAGCGCCTCGCGTCCCTAGCCCTTGGCTGATGGCCTCGCGAGCCCCTAACGCCTCGCGAGATAGTGTCTCGCCCACGCCTTGGCCGCGCGCACAAGGCCTAGCACCAGGCGGCCTCGCGAGATGGTGTCTCGCCCTACCCTCGGCCGCGCGCACAAGGCCCAGCACCAGGCGGCCTCGCGAGACAGTGTCTCGCCCCAACCTTGGCCGCACGCACAAGGTTTAGCACCATAGGGCCTCGGGAGGCGGTGTCACGTACATGCCTACGAGCACTGCACACAACCAACCCAAGGGCTCCTCCTCGCGCCTCATCCAGGCCAGCGCCTTGTGCGCCCAAGACATCCCAGGTGGCCTCGCACCTGACACCTCAAGTGGATGTGTCCTATGAAGACCTATCAAGACTCCGACATTTAGAGGTAAAAGCCCAAGTATAATTCAAAAGGATCCTACTAGTACAATCTTGTACGGGGTACGACCTTTAGGGGCCCGTATGTCTGATACAGATACTCATGCCAGACAAGTAGTGGGAGTACTAGGAGAGGGGACATGGCATGTATGTCTCTAGTCAGATGTCAGAGTTGACACCACCACCACCTGCACCACTATGCCTGGCGCCACTCCTCTGACATTCGTACGAAATAAGTAGTGGAGACATCCTCATGGTATCTGGCCACGTATTGGAGCCAACACCACTACCCCTAAGACCACTCTCCTGACAGTGTACTTGTGTACCACTTGGTCCCCTGGACCACAATGTATCCAGGGCCATTAGAGCCCACTATAAAATGAACCCTACTTCCACATGGAGGGGGGTTAGAAAAAACACTGTAGCACTACACCATAAGGAATACAAATTCAGTTCACCATTTTTTCTGCAAGTGTTCTTTGAGTTTCCAATTAGATCTTGAAGTTCTTCTTTTGATAATCTCTACATTTCTATTTTGCTAACTTAACTTGGTTGATGAGTTCTCATCGTCAACAGTTTGGCGCCGTCTGTGGGAAGGATAGATTGCAAGTCATTGTTCTTCCGTCGATTTCGATAAGAAAAAAATGCCGCGACGTTTGAAACGGTTGAGAGAGCCACACGAGGTGGAAGTCCACCTTGACGGAGATCAGCTAAAAGCCTCCATGGGGGATCCTCCTCCACCTGTAAACATGGAGGCTCCAAGGGAGCCTGAGGTTCCCGGAGACGAAAGGGAGGCCTCGTCCCCGGCAGTCCCACCTGAGGAGGATCGCCCAAGGTCGGCGGCTGCACCAGAAAAGAGCGCCAATGAGTTCCTGCCTCCAAGGCCGCCGTAGGTGCCAAACCCCAGTCGGCAGGATCCAGGCCCATCGAAGCTCCGGGTTGACAAGCACCCTCGGGTCCACTCCGCCAGCTCAAGCTCGAAGTCTCAATTCTACGAACAAGAGATACGAGAACTTCACCGCAAGAATCAGAGGTTAGAAACTACCCTGGAAAACATGCAAGAGGTGCTAAATGGGCTGTTGCAAGGGAGATCGAACGTGACACTCCCTAAGCGGAAAGAGAGAGACTAGAGGGTGGTAGAAACCACTGTCCTAGTAGATGATGGAAAGAACCGACTCTCCACTAGTAACACCCCCCGAACGAAGTAGCGCGAACATCCTGGACCATCGAAACAGCCCCAGAAGCCAGAGCTGAAGACCAATGCTTCCCCTCGTAACGATGACGAGGTCACCTCAAAGAGAGCACCCTCCTATTTACGAGAAAAGCTCAACAAAAAGAGGGCGGGTAAAAGGACCACACCCCCTATGGTGCCCCGAGAAGGCAAAGGAAAGGGGAATCCTAACCTGTCCGATTTGAGAGACTCCCTAAGCAAGAGGAGGCAGGACCTGGACACAGAAATGAGGAGCCTGCGAAGCAAAATCATCACCGCCTCCGGAGGTCAAGCCTTTGAGGAAGAGTTTGATCATGAGTCACCCTTCATCAAGGAGATCCAAGCCATCCGGCTCCCAGGCAACTTTAAGGAGCCCCATATGACCCTCTATGAAGGAAGCACAGATCCAAAATACCATCTGGACGCATTTAACGATCTAATGAAACTGAGGGGAATTAGTAGCGGGGCCAGATGTCACTGCTTTGCTGTCACATTGAAAGGACCTGCGTACAAATGGTTCAAAAAACTTAGACCGGGGTCCATCAGATCCTGGCAACAGTTTTCCGATGAATTCCTCCAGCAGCAACACGCCATGCGGGACTACACGATGCCAGACACCAGCCTTGCCAATGTGAAGCAAGGAGAAAATGAGAATCTAAAGAGCTACATTCACAGGTTCAATATGGAGGCAGCTAAAGTAGGGAGCCTGACCCGCCGAGAGCTGAAAATGGCCATCACAACTGGAGTGTGCCCAGGAAGCAAATTATGGGATAACATGCTCAAGAGGGAGGATCACGGACTTGGATGATTTCTACGAGCGGGGCAAAAGTATATTCGCGTGGAAGATGGTCACGAGAGCCTCAAGGCAGGAAAAGACCAAAATTCACCGAAGCCCTCAATCCGGGAGAACCAAGGCAATGCCAAGAAAAATAGGGTCTATGAGGGGGCAAGGGATGATCGACCCCGGAAGCACCAGCGCTTTGACGAGCGCAGACAAGGCCCCTACACCTATTATACTAACCTCACCCATGCGAGAGAGCATATTTTCGTTACGAACGAAAATCAGGTCCCTTTCAGAAGGCCCCCGCCAATGAAAAAAGACCGGTCTAAAAGAGACCCCAACAAATATTGCCAGTATCACAAAGATATAGGCCACACAACTGCGGAATGCAACCATTTGAAGGTGTAAATTGAGGAGCTCATCCGTAGGGGGCATTTGGGCAGATATGTGTGCAAGGAGAACAATAGGCCAGAAGAAGGAGCATCCTCGCCGCGGGCGCGAGAAGTAGCCCCAGAAGTGCAAGGAGAGGTCAGGACCATCTTTGGAGGACCAGGATTCGGGGGCGAATCAAGGAAGGGACGAGATAGATATGCTAGGGAGGCCAGGTGAAGTCCCCCACCGTGCGTCCTAAGTCTGGAGCAGCGCCCCCCGAAGAGTTTCAAGGGTGAAAATGACTTAATAACTTTCACCGAAGAAGACGCTCAAGGTGTACACTTCCCCCACAATGACCCTCTAGTGTTGACTGTCCAACTTGCTAACATGAGGGTGCATCGGGTCTTGGTGGATAACGGAAGTTCTATGGCATCTTGTATTGCCTAGCGCTGGAGAAGATGGGACTATGCCTCCATCACCTAAAGCCTTGCACTACGTCTTTGTATGGATTTACAGGAGATTCGATACAGCCCCTGGGGTCAATCGAGTTAGCCCTTACTATGGGAGAGCAGCCCAGACAAACCACCATAATGGAAAACTTCGTTGTGGTAGATTGCGCCTCAACCTTCAACGCGGTATTAGGGAGACCTTCCCTAAGAGAATTGAATGCGATAACTTCTGTATACCATTTAGCTATGAAATTCCTAACTCCCGGGGGAATAGCATGCATGAAAGGAGAGTAGAAGGAAGCGAGGGAATGCTATAACACATCCCTCCGCACAGCCACAAAGCCAACAACACCTATGACGATGGTTGTGCATGAAGGCGCGAACCCAAGCGAGTTGGACCCACGAGTCATAGAAGAGCCCAGAGCTGAACTGATAGAGGAATTGGAGGAAATAATGGTCATGAATGAGCCATTGAGGAAGTTGAAAGTAGGAAAAAACCTTGCCGATGACATGAAGGAGAAACTAGTAGAGTTCTTAAAAGCCAACCTCGATGTATTCGCCTGGAGTCACGAGGATATGGTAGGGATAGACCCAGCGGTCATGTGGCACCACTTGAACATCGACCCGAAAGCAAAGCCGGTGAGGCAGAAAAGGAGAGCACTAGACCCAGTGAGATACGCAGCCCTGAAAGAGGAAGTTGACAAGCTGAAGGCGAACGGGTTCATTCAAGAGGAATTTTACCCACTATGGGTGTCGAACCCAGTGCTTGTCCCAAAGCCCAATGGAAAATGGAGGACTTGTGTGGATTTTACCAGCCTCAACAAGGCCTACCCTAAGGACAACTTCCCACTTCCTAGGATAGACCAGTTGGTAGACGCCACAGCGGGACACGAGCTACTTAGCTTCATGGACACATATTCAGGGTATAACCAAATACCCATGAACCCTGTTGACGGGGAGCACATTTCGTTCGTAACGGACAAGGGGTTGTACTGTTATAAAGTGATGCCCTTTGGTTTAAAAAACGCAGGTGCCACTTACCAAAGGTTGGTGAACAAAATGTTCGCAAATCAAATAGGAAGGAACATGGAAGTGTACGTGGACGATATGCTGGTGAAGAAAAAAATAGCGGAAGAGATCACTAGCGACCTCATGTAGATGTTCAACACCCTTCGCAAGTATAGAATGAAGTTGAATCCACTCAAATGCACCTTCAGAGTTTCGTCAAGAAAATTCCTGGGTTTCATGGTGAATTCCCGAGGTATTGAGGCTAATCCTAAAAAAATCAAGGCCTTGCTGGAAATGAGCCCACCACGGAGCAAAAAAGAGGTGCAGTGCCTGACGAGGAGAGTGGCATCCCTCAATAGATTCATCTCCAGGTCGACTGACAAATGCCTCCCTTTTTTCAACATCCTAAAAGGGAACAAAAAGTTCGCTTGGGATGACGAATGCCAGGATGCCTTCACCAAGCTAAAGGAGCACCTTGGAAGGCCACCCCTTTTGGCCAAACCAGAAAAAGGGGAGAAGTTGTACCTGTATCTAGCTGTATCTGAGCATGCCATAAGCGCCGCCTTGGTCAAGGGGGAAAAGAAGCACCAACACCCTATCTACTATTCGAGTAAGCGGTTGGTAGACGCGGAAACCCGGTACTCGAAAATAGAGAAGTTAGCATATGCCCTGGTAGTGGATTCTCAAAAATTGAGGCCCTATTTTCATGCTGATGCAATTGAGGTGCTCACCAACACCCCCCTGCGTCAAGTCTTGCACAAGCCAGAAACTTTAGGAAGATTGTTAAAGTGGTCGATTGAATTGAGTCAGTTCGACATCAATTACACCCCAAGGACCTCCATCAACGAGCAGGTACTTGCAGACTTTATAGTCGAGTTCACATACCGACCCCAAGAGGAGGGGGAAATAGAGGAGAATGAACCGGCACCTGAAGAGGAAAGGCACCCCGAAGAATGGAGCCTCCATGTAGATGGGGCGTCTAACGAAGGGGGAGCCGGTGCTGGCATAGTGATGACGGGACCTGAAGGGCACAAGATGTATTGTGCCTTGATATTTGGATTTGAGGATTCCAAGAATGAGGCAGATCATGAGGCGTTGTTGGACGGCCTTCGACTTGCTAAGGAATTAAAGGTATCCCACTTGCATGTCTTTAGTGATTCACAGCTGGTAGTGTTTCAGGTGAAGGGCGAATACCAAGCTAGAGGTCCAAAAATTACTGCATACCTCACCAAGGTGAAGGAGTATTTGGACCAGTTCGAAAAATACACGATAGAACAGATCCCCAGGGAGCAGAATACGAACACCGATGCACTCGCGAAACTTGCCTCCACACGAGACGAAGATACACTTGAGTCTATACCGGTCGAATATCTCCCTAAGCCAAGCATAGCCGAAGAGAGGATCAATACGGTCAAGAGCTCCGAGGAGCCATGGTTTGCCCCCATTAGGAGGTACTTGAATGATGGGACCTCGCCCTTGGACAAGAAGGAGGCCCGCAGACTGGCTTACAGAGCCGCCCAGAACACCCTAGTAGGCAGAATCTTGTATAAGAGAGGCTTCTCTACCCCACTCCTGCGGTGCGTTGATAAGGGAGAAGCGTCAAAATTTTTACAAGAGATAATCAAAGGGGAATGTGGAAACCATGCTGGGGGGCAGTCCACGGCAAAAAAGGCCGTTCGCCAGGGGTATTATTGGCCTACCATGGAGAAGGACGCAAATGACTTCGTGAGAAAGTGTGACAAGTGGCAGAGACATGCGACTTACCCACGACAGTCACCAAGTGAGCTGGTGAGCATGACCAGCTCGTGGTCCTTTGCTGTGTGGGGGATTGACTTGATAGGGGCACTGCCAACCAGAAGAGGAGGAGCTAAGTATGCGGTGGTAGTGGTTGACTATTGCACTAAGTGGGTGGAAGCGGAGCCTTTAGTCAACATAACGACTAAGCAGATCACCACCTTCGTCAACAAATATATTGTTTGCAGATTCGGAGTACCTTACAAGATCATCTTCGACAATGGAACACAATTTGAAGGAGGAGTGTTCAAGGACTACTGCAAGGCGAAGAGAATCAGGAGGAGTTTCTCCACAATAGTACATCCCCAAGCCAATGGGAAAGTAGAGGCCGTCAACAAGATCCTGAAAAGGAACTTGAAAACTAAGTTGGAAAAGTTGAAAGGGGCTTGGGTCGAAGAACTCTCAAATGTGCTCTGGGCCTACATGACCACCCCCCGTTCCATCACTAGGGAAACACCTTTTGCCCTGGCCTACGGCTGCGAGGCTGTCCTTCTGGTAGAAATGAAGGTTAACTCCTTCCGCACACAAACATACAATGACCAGGCTAACACCACATCGTTGGTCGAGAACTTGGACCTGCTGGAAGCCAAGAGAGAAAGGGCACAATTAAGGCTGGCCACGTATCAGTAGCGGGCAGTGAGGTATTACAATTCAAGGGTTCGGGAGAGAAAGTTCAGGGTAGGAGACTTAGTATTGAGGAAGGTACTCCCCAACATGCGAGACCTGAGGGCGGGGGTACTGGGGGCGAACTGGGAAGGACCCTACCAGGTCGCTCAGTGCATACCACCAAACACCTATAAGTTGGCTCGCATGGACGACACCGTTGTGCCTCGAGCATGGAATACAAAACACCTCAAGAAGTACTACCAGTGAGACTTCCGCATCTAATGCAAGCAGTATCTATGCTTAGTTTGTTACGTGTTATGTTAGCTTAGTAGCCAAGAATCAAAGAGGTTGCCTAGATAACCTCCCAAGTAGATGTAAACTTTTTATGTATATATATCGTTGTAACCTGTCTATTATGAATGAAATTATTCACATCTTCACATGTTATTTTTCTTCTCTATGCGAGCATCAACCAAAGTGCCTGCCGAAATAAATTTCACCAGACACTTGGGGGGGTAGGACAAGAGGCAAAGCATACATCAAGCAGGAGGATCCTAAAAAGGAGGAACCCAAAAGTACCCTATATCAGGAGAATCCTAAAAAGGGCTCCTGAAAAGGAGGACCCTTAATAGGACTCTTAGTATTAGGAGGATCCTAAAAAGGACCCTCTATCAGGAGGATCCTAAAAAAGACCCTCTATCAGGAGAAACCCAAAAGGACCCCTTGTATCAGGGCCTTAAATGAATCCTAAAAAAAAAATGCGTGGTGAACCCTAACAAACAGGGAGGAGACCTTGCAAGGCATCTCCTGAAGTTCACAAGGATTAGCTACCCTTACGAACATCAAGGAGGCCAAAAGGTCTTATAAAAAAAAAACAACAATAAGAAGCTTCCAAATAAAGGCAGATACTCTCTCAAAGGGAGAAGCCCCAGAAAGAGCACCCGCCAATAAGCCTAGAGCGGCCACCAAGCCATCTAACCAAAAAGGGTCCTAAAAGAGACCCTTGCAAAAATAGTACTATGAATAATGACGAGAAGGACACTTCTCGCAAGAAATACTAAGCGCGCACAAAACTATATAAAAGGATAGCTAGAACCCAAGGGGTCAATATATCCTTATAAGAACAATCAAGAGGAACCAAAAAAGGACCCATTGAACCCTTTCACATGGGCTCCAAAGGACCTATAACCTGATAAATAAAAGAGGGGAACCTACCAAACCCCATCATACGGGCCCAAAAATACCTCAAATATAGAGGAATAATAGATGAATAACCGCATATGTATATATTAAAAGAGAGTCTTGGTAACATGACAACATTTAAAAAAAAAAAATTAAATCATTACAAGCACAATAAGGACTGGCAAACATTATGGAGTGACGGTCTCAAGGCCTCCTGCTATGGGCGTTCCACCTAGCCGCCCGGGCAACAACGTGCTCATCAAAGGAGGAGAAATCAAAATTTGGATCCTGCCTCCGTACACCATAAAGGGCACGATCTATGGACCTGTACTCAATAGTTGCCCTATCCACCTCTAAGGAAGCGACCCTCTCCTGCGACACAACTGCAGTAGCCTTAGCACCCTCAAGTTTGCCCTCTAAGGAAGCGACCCTCTCTTGCGACGCAGCCGCGGTAGCCTTGGCACCCTGGAGTTCGACCTATACGCTGGTGACCCTTTCCTGTAACATCGTGGCCTTGGCGATCGCCCTCTTCTTCTTTTTCGATGAGGCATAAATTTTCTCCAAGGCCTTTTCCAGCATAAACGTAGTTTCAGCAAGCTCCCTCTTGAGCTCTTGGACCCGAGTTGCAAGACGATCCCTCTCGGCATTCGACGTGGAAAGGTTGTGAGCTGAGTCAGCAAACCGCTGAGCCACGGTATAGGCCTGCACAAGAAAAATGACAACAACAGTGATAAGTAACAAAAAAAAGAGAAAAGGATAAAAATATATGAGACCGACATAAGATGCCTGAACTCACCCAGGCAGTAGAGCGTGTGAGAGTCTCCCCAAGGTCCGACATAGTGAAACTCCCAAGGTCACTCCAATCAGCTTCGGGGAGGCCTGAGGCAATCTGGACATACCGCCGCTCGTAAGAGGCCGCCATGCGACCCACCCAGGGTGCCCCTTCCGAGCCAAGGGTACTTGGCTGGGTGAGGACAGACGATCCACTCGCCGAAACAGGAGGGGGCATGGGAAGATCGGAAAAATGAGCCCCGGGTAGATCAGAAGGGGGTGCAGGAAGATCAGGAAAGTAAGCCCCCGATGGACCGGGGTCGAGGGGAGCCTGAGGAAAGGGGTCAAAGTCCGCGGGGTCGGGGCAAACAAAATGCCCCGGCATGGCTTGTTGACCTTGGGATTGGGAATCCATGTCAGGGTCGAAAGGGAAAAAGGGAGGACATCCCCCAGGGGACGAAGATAGCTCGTAAGGTTGCCCGTGTCCAAGGGAGACTCCCTCCGGCATACCCTCAGCCTCACCTTCACCCGAACGAGGCTCAGCCAAGGAAGCCTTCGTATTCTTTGACCTAGGAATAGTCCACAGTAACCTGGGATCTGAAACCGAGGATAGCTTGTGAAAGTTAAGATTTTCCACAGTGAATAGGTATGTAGCCTTTTTCATGGCGGGGTTAGCATTGATATGATCGTTCACGACGTTCGCCTCCGACCCAACAACTACAAGTATGGCGAACTGCTCTGCACGATCCACACCATTGTCGACACAAACATAAGTTATAAAACAATAAGTTTCAATATAAAAAAGAGAAGAAAAGGTGGCCTAAGGTACTTACTAGGAGCAGAACAAAAGTGCTCACGAACAGAAAGAGGGCCTTTCACAAAGAAAAAGTCCTGCTTCCTGGACCTTGGGTTGGACACTGCGCCATTTATCAAAGGGATTTCATTATTGGCTTTTTGTAGGAAATAAAAGCCCTTGGATTTGGGAGAGGGCATGAGATTGTACATGAAGTGCACCTCTTGGGCCGTAGGAGCACGTTTGACAAGTTCCATAAACGCGATAAAGAGGCAGCTCAAGGTCAGCCAACTGTTGGGTGCCAGCTGACGTGGAGCGAGGTCAAAATAGTTGAGAACCGCAACGAAGAACAGGTGTAATGGTATGGTACCACCCGCCTTCAGGATATGCTCGCTAAGGGCCACGAGGCCAGGGTTAGGGAAGTCAGCCCGACACTTGTCCGAAGGGGTGTATAATGCGTACGCTGGGGGAACACGGTAGTGCTCTACAATTTCCATCGATTTATTTTCAGACATGTGGGACACCAGGGTGGATACCAATAGTGGGGAATCTTCCCATTCATTAACAGACACCTGTCGTCGTCCTCTCTTCGGCATATCTGCAAAACCAAAAGAAAAAGGTGAGAAAGAGACAGAACACTTGACCCTCCATTTTGTCTTCCTAGCAAGAGTCTTCCACCGGGGCATCGGCTGCGGAAGCACTAAGCTAGGGAAGATCAAAAATAAGGGATGAAGAGAAGAAAAAGTGGCCCCATGACAGTCATCAGGCAAGGATGGGCTAGAAGGCTCAGGCGGAAGATGTCCCTCCATAAACTCCAACTCCCCTTGCAAATCTAAAAGGGTCACCCTAAGGCTCGCTACATGGTCACTAAGGTCAGGAGGGAAAGGTGCTCCGTCTCCTCTCAACACCAAGTCAATTTCGCTCTTTACCACCCAAATTTTATGCCTAAGTTCAGCCATGTGCTCAAGATGACGAATACGGGCCTGCGTTAAGGTGTCATGGTCATGGTAAGGATTTTCCTCAGGGGACTCTGATTCTGAAGACAAGTCAACAAACTCAACCCCCGGAGGAATGCCAAACAGACCTTCACTTGCCATGAGACCTCGTCCCGAAAGCAAAAAGGGTTCACGTATAAATGAGAGGATTGCTACAAAACACAAAGGAATGGGCTCAAAACCTCTAGGCACAAACGCTCTAAATGACCCACTACGGGGTGTGAATAAAGGGGCATGCATCAAGGCTAACTCATGACGAGCTCAGGCCAAAGTACCCCATCCCGAGTGGTGCTAATGTGGACCCAATAAACATAAGGGAGAAAGAAAGTATACCTCAAGCAAGTAAAATGGGGCGTTGACGTGGTCAAAAGGAGGTCGAGGGCCAAAAGTGCCGTCACGGTCAGATAGAGGCAAGTGATCGAAAGTACGCGTCTGCAAAAATAAACAGAAAAGATGTGTTAGCCTTCAAATATATGAAGGGATATAAACATACCAAAAATTAGCTCAAATATATATAAAAAAGAAAAAGAAAAAAGGGAGGAAACTATAGCAAAAGTGAGGTTGTGGGGGATCGAACCCCTTACCTCTTGAAAGGAGCAAGGATATAAATGCCACTAAGCTAAGGAGATGAAGTGTAAATAATAGACTTGGCATGAGGGCCTATTTATAAGAATCAAAGAGAAGAGTCTACCAGGGCACTTAAAGGTCCTCTCCTAGACTGGGGGGCAAGTGTGGATGCTCAAAATTTCATGATTGTAAAAGACCCAAAATACATGCTTAGGCACGATTGAGCCGTGATGACCCTCGGGCCATCGTCATCTCGCAATTGCCTACTTTAGGCGTCCCCAGCGAAGCCACATCTCACGCAAGAGCGTCTCACGAGGCCCTTGCCTCGCGCCTCCTCTGGGTGAGCCCCACCTTGCCTGGCCTAGGCGAGAGCCTGAAAAGGTCATGTACGGGCGTACATCACCTCCATTGGCTCCGCGCAACAGCGTGCATGGCCTTATACTCTCAAAAAAAGCCTCGTGCCCCTGTCCCTCAGAAGGTAGGCTTACGGGACCTCAGCGTCTCGCGCCCTTGGCCCTTGGCAGATGGCCTCGCAAGCCCCCAGCGCTCGCGTCCCTGGCCCTTGGCTGATGGCCTCGCGAGCCCCTAGTGACTCGCGAGACGGTGTCTCGCCCATGCCTCGGCTGCACGCACAAGGCCCAGAACCAGGCGGCCTCGCGAGATGGTGTCTCGCCCTACCCTTGGCCGTGCGCACAAGGCCCAGCACTAGGCGACCTCGCGAGACAGTGTCTCGCCCCAACCTCAGCCGCACGCACAAGGCTTAGCACCAGATGGCCTCACGAGGCGGTGTCACGCACTCGCCTACAAGCACTGTACACAACCAACCCAAGGGCTCCTCCTCGTGCCTCATCCAGGCCAGCGCCTCGTGCGCCCAAGGCATGCCAGGTGGCCTTGCACCTGACACCTCAAGTGAATGTCTCCTATGAAGACCTATCAAGAGTCCAACATATAGAGGTAAAAGCCCAAGTGTAATACAAAAGGATCGTACTAGTACAATCTTGTACGGGGTACGACCTTTAGGACCCCATATGTCTGATACAGATACTCATGCCAGACAAGTAGTTGGAGTACTAGGAGAGGGGACATGGCATGTATGTCTCTGGTCAGATGTCAGAGTTGACACCACCACCACCTGCGCCACTCCTCTGACATTCGTACGAAATAAGTAGTGGAGACATCCTCATGGTATCTGGCCACGTATTGGAGCCAACACCACTACCCCTGAGACCACTCTCCTGACAGTGTACTTGTGTACCACCTGGTCCCCTGGACCACAATGTATCCAGGGCCATTAGAGCCCACTATAAAATGAACTCCACTTCCACATGGAGGGGGGTTGGAAAAAACACTGTAGCACTACACCATAAGGAATACAAATTCCGTTCACCACTTTTTCTGCAAGTGTTCTTTGAGTTTCCAATTAGATCTTTGAAGTTCTTCTTTTGATAATCTCTACATTTCTATTTTTCTAACTTAACTTGGTTGACGAGTTCTCACCGTCAACAATATTTAATATAAAAATCAAACAATCACATGAGAAAAAATGGGCTTAATTATTATTAGAAAAATCATTTATTAGTAATCTAAATTTAAATAAGATATTTACAAAATGTTATTATTTAAATTAATAATATTATATATAGATATATCTTCATGATTATATATATTCTAAATATTCTCAATTAATCACATATTTTTCTCTACTTTAATTTCTCTCTTTGTTTTCTCTTCTACTCTAATTTCTCTTCTCTTCTTCTCTCTAAACTCATTCAATTTCAGTTTTCATAATGCATTATTATTTTCTTTCCAATTTAAACAATGATAAAAATGATAGGATGTTAACAATTAGAGTTTGTAGATGTTGTACCCTAAACTTAGCACGAGTTCACTATAACAACCCAAATATTGACTATAATTGTAGAAAATAAAGATGTTGAAAAATTAACGTAATAAATCGTAAAAAATGTTGCCTTCTTTATTCATAATTTAAAATAAATATAACCCGCGTTTAGGAAAAATAAATAATACACTTTACAATAAATAAAATTTAAATTAGGCAACATTAACTCATAAAGTTCATAATTTCCCAAGAAAATAACACACGGCTATACGGCCCCCACATATTCACACTAGTCTTTCTATTGGGAATCTGCATGTCACCGGTCATCTAAGGTTAACTTATTCTACAAAAATAAAAGAAAGGAATGAACTTCTATGCCCAGTAAGTAAAATACACAGAAATTCATACAGAAAACAATCATAAACTCACAACAAATAATTTCACATGCAATACTATATTCACAACAAAAACCAATGTCATAATCTATCCTATATCACCGTCATACTAAAAAAATCACACCTAGATTTAGAACATAAATTATATCCTGCAATCATAACATTAGTCATGAACACATCATAAATAACAAATCAAATAATCACATAGTCATAACAATCATGCCATCAGTTCATACAAGAGTTCATAACAACGCTAATTTATACTAATCATACAAAATAAAAATATATCCTAGGTCATAGGTCATAGTCATAGGTTATAATAACAAGACATGTATAAGAAAAACATAAGTGCATATATAGAGGTGGAAATTAAGCTCCGGACATAAGTCTGTCATACACCGGACATCAACTTAGGTCCGTCATAAAATTTTGGCATCCGAGCCTATCGGGCATAAGTCCGTCATACATCATTAGACACCTTAGGTCCATCCACACTTACCCTTTTATTGTACCTGAAATGTTAGATCATACAAAACATAAACTAGAACATAAACTAAACTACCTAATTTTCCTTACCTTGAGTGTGGTGCACAGAAACTATACTTGAGTCCATTATATGCTAATCCCGCTTAAAACCCTCAACCTTGATCTTGAAGAAAAACTCTAGATCCTTAAATGCTTGCTTGTATGGTTTTGATAATAAAAAAGATAACCTTGGCCGTGTGGCCTCTTTGGGTACGAGGGTTTCAAAGATATGAAGAGATGATGGTGATGATGATTTTGGACTTAGGGTTTGTGTTTTGATGGTGGTGCATGACAATAATAGGAAGACAGAGAGAGTGTCTATGAGGGTCTCAAGAAGAGCTAGAATAAATGAAAAAAATGAGAAGGAATAAGCTCTCAAAAATCTTAATTTCAATCTAACTATAATCCAAATTTAAATTTAAATAAAATAGAATCCGAACTTCTATAGAAAATATCTCTAAATTATTTTATTAATATTTTTATTAAATAATTGAGGAATAATATAACATCAAACTACCTAGGAAAAATATCTCAACCTCTAACTACCTAAATCTCGTAACTCTGGACTCATCTGTAGTAAAATCAACATAGTTGAACCTGTAGGAGTCTGATTTAAACAATATTTATATCGTTAGAAAGCTAATTCAATTATCTACAATATTTTAGAAATATTATTTTTCTAAAATAATAATATAAATTGGTCAAAAATGAATCTAAAGTTACAATACCATAAAGTTACGAAAATTTTATTTAATAATCTAAATAACAACCTAATCCACAAATATCCTAACTAACCATAAAATAACAAACTCTAATTCTCAAGACTGATTTTGAATTTACTAAACCGAAAATATTATTGGGATTTAGGGCTTTATGTAGACTCGATCCATAACAATTCTTAATAATACCATAATTAATTTATTCTTACGCAATCACCAATTTTCATATAAACAAGGCTACGAATATCATACGACTATACTATACTATAATAATCATAACCACTAAATATTTTAAAAATATAAACCTTATTCTATCACCACAACTCAAGTTAAATCTATTCAATAACATAAAGACAACCTATAGTCTCATAAATAAAGAGGTCTAAGAGAAAGGTAACCTCGGTTACTACAATTCTCCCCTCCTTAAAGAAATTTCGTCATCGAAATTTGAATTACTAAAAACCTCAGGATACCGTTCCCTCATATCTTCCTCCATTTCCCATGTTGCCTCTCTTTCAGTGCTATTGCTCCATAAGATTTTAACTATAGGGATACTTTGGACCTTAACTCCTTAGTTCCCCACTCTAGAACATGTACCAGCCGTTCTTTATAATTGCAATCTTGTTTCAACTCTAGAGACTAGTAATCGAGCACATGGGATGGATCTGATACATACTTTCTCAACATAGATATATGGAAAAAATTATGCGTTTTAGCTAATGATGGCTGTAAAGCTAACAAATATGCTATTTGCCCTACTTTGTCCAATATCTCAAAAAGGACCTATAAACCTCGCACTTAACTTGTTGGCATGTAAAACATTTTGCTGCAAACTCTACTATATCTTTATTCATTCTCGGCGACCAGTACATTGTCTTGACATTGTTGTGCATATTGGTCGATCCCAGATGAAGTGAATACCAAGTGGTGTACGCTTCCCGCATGATACTTTCTATTAATACGCCCTGATTCGGCACACACACTCAGTTTCTATATCGCAGCATATCTACCTTTGTTATCGAAAAAATCAACATTTTCAGAGCTTTGTAGTGCTACCATTTTCTTAAGAAGAAACTAATCCTCTTGTTGTTTCTCCTTAATTTCCTCCATAAGTGTTGACTTGATTGTGAGATCAGCTAATTGTCCCATTACCAGCTCGATTTCATATTTTTTAATATCATCTTGTAAGGGTTGTGCAATCCCCTTAAGCGTCGATATGCTACCATAATTCAGTCAACTAAGCCCGTCTGCCACAACATTAGCCTTTCCCGAATGATACAAAATCTCACAATCATAGTTCTTAACTAGTTCCGGCCACCTTCGTTGCCTCATGTTGGGCTCCTTTTGTGCAAAGAAGTACTTTAAACTCTTGTGGTCCATATAGATATTGTACTTCTTTCTTTACAGATAATGCCTCCAAATCTTTAAAGCAAAGAACATTGTTGCCAACTCCAAGTCATGGGTTGGGTACCTTTGTTCGTACTCCTTTAGTTGTCTCGAGGCTTATGCGACCACCTTTCTGTCTTGCATCAAAACTCATCCAAGTCCTTGTTTTGATGCATCGCAATATACTACATACTTGCCCTTGTAATTTGGGATGCATAGAACTAGGGTTGTTATGAGCTTGTCCTTTAGTGTTTGGAAGCTTTCTTTGCACTTCTCCATCCATACAAATTTCGTTTGCTTCCTTGTCAAATTTGTTAAGGGCGTAGCTATTTTGGAGAACCCTTCACAAATCGTCTTTAGTATCTGACTAAGCCCAAAAAACTTCTTACTTAGGTGGCGCTCTTAGGCTTGGGCCAATATTTCACAGGTTCTATCTTGTTTGGGTCTACTTCTACACCATTTTTGGATACGATGTGTCCTACAAATGCAACCTTCTCTAGCCAGAATTCACATTTCTTAAACTTAGCGTATAATTGGGGTTTCTTGAGCCTTTCTAACGTCAGTTGTAGGTGCACTTCATGTTCTAATGTTGTCTTTGATTAGAGTAATATGTCGTCAATGAATACCACCATGAACTTATCCAAGTAATCCTTAAATACTCGGTTCATAAGGTCCATGAACGCGGCGGGTGCGTTTGTCAATCCAAATGACATTACTAAGAACTCGTAATATCCATATCGAGTCCTGAAAGTCGTCTTTGGGATATCCTCCTCTCGTACTCTTAGTTGTTGATATCCTGGCCGTATATTTCTCTTTGAGAACACCGTGGATCCTTGCAATTGATCAAAAAGATCATCTAGTCGAGGCAAAGGACACTTGTTCTTGATCATCAGTTTGTTTAGCTCTCGATAATCTATGCACATCCTCATGCTCCCGTCATTCTTCAAAGAGCACTTGTGCAACCCAAGGAGAAAAGCTTGGTCTAATGAAACCCTTGTCTAAAAGCTCTTGCAGTTGTATCTTTAATTCCTTAAGCTCCTTCAATGCCATCCTATATGGAGTTTTTTTATATTGGTGTCATTTCTGGTGCCAACTCTATTTCAAACTCGATCTCCCTACACGGAGGTAATCTCGTTAGATATTCTGGAAATACCCCGGAAAATTCGCATACTATGTGCCCATTCTTTGGTTCGAGTTGTGTCTCTCGTGACTTGTCTACTATGCTGGCTAGAAATGCCTGGCTACCGCTACGAATTAAATGTTGAGCTTTGAGAGCTAAGACTATCATATGTGAGTTCTAGAAATTACTCATTTGTAAGTGAACTTCTCGCCATCTTCTGTTCGAAAATTGACCGTCTTCACCCTTACAGTCAATTTTTGTCCCATATTTTGCTAACTAATCCATTCCTTATATCATAGTCTTAAGGTCTTAAGGTCTAATCCATTCCTTATATCATTCTCTTCCTTCGATTCTAACTACAACGCTACACACCCCTCTACTAGATAACATTCTTTTCCCCGAAGGTAATTCCATGACAAACTTATCTCTAAAAATTTTGCATGGCTTATCTAACCTATCAATCTTATTCATAAAGACAAAGGAATGTGTCACTCCTGAATCGAATAAAACATTGAATTGCTTGCCAGAGATTGTGATCTGACCCGATACTATTGTATTGCTAGTTTCCGCCTCACCTTATGTAAGAGTGAAAACTTTGGTTGGTATTAGCGTTTCGTCCTTCTTTTGGTCTGGAAATTTTGGGCAGTCTTTCTTGAGACGACCTTCATTTCCACAATAAAAGCAACCTCTAGTCTTATATCAGCATTCTCCTCAATATTTTCTTTACAGATTGGGAATTGAGGATATTCTACGTAAGGCCTTTTATTCCTATTGCCTTTCAATGTAGTTTTCCCTTTCTTGTCTGCCTTTTGGTTATGACCACCATCGTGTTTCCTTTTGTGGTCGTATGTTCATAATTTATTTTCTTGGTGTCTTTTTGGCCGTTCCTTCTTTCTAGATTTTATCCTCCTCCTGCTCGACTTCCTGAGATATTTCCAATGTTTCCGTGTATGTGGTCATTCCCCGAACAACCTTTACGTCTCGGCTATCGATGGCTTCAACTATTTTATGAATATTTGAATTTGTAACATCTCAGTGGGTACCATGTCCGCTGCGAACTTGGCCAGTCGATTGACTTTTTGGCGTATTTTGTCACAGTTGAAATCCCTTGAGTAAGCGCGACGAATTCGTCCACCCTTGTGGCTAGAATCGCAGAACTGTAATACTTTTTGTTGAACACCTGGACAAACTCGTCCCATGTCATAATGTTTACATTTCGGGTTTGCTTCACTATATCCCACCAGATGCAGGAATCTTTCTTGAGTAGGCTTGAGACACATGAGATTCAGTCCTTGTTTCCCAAGCGCATATGCTCCAATATGGATTCTACCAAATGAATTCATTCTTTGGCTTCTTCCTTGTCCTCTTTCTTGTTCGTTCAGTCTTTTAGATCTTCCTAGTTCTTGCTCCATTTTCTTTTTTTGTTTCCCCTGAAAGAGAAAATTGTTAAAACTAAGCAAAAAAAAAAAAATTATATTATATTATATAATTTTAGACAACTATTTTGGGTTTTAACCTTAGTCAGGCGTGTGATATCTCTCTCTCTCTCTTCCCATGGCTTGGAAGAAGAAAGGTATATCGAAGCCGGCATTGATTCTCGATGACGTGGTGGATGACCTCCCTTCGATCCAAGTTGAGGCATCTGATCTGTTACCTGATGATGAATTTCATGATCCATGTGACGAACTGGAGCTGGAACGTGGTGTTGAGGTGAAGCGGGTTGGCCATGAGAACCGGTCCTCTCCTTCCCCAATTATTTAGGCTGAGGATGTGGAGGGTTCTGAATTCCAGAGATCAGCTAAGGAAGTGTGGAGTAAATTTAAAACGAACCAGGTACCCACACCTTCTACCCGTCTGAATTTTACTGAACCAATGAAATTGGGTGACCAAGTTGTGGCCCGATTAGATATGGAAGAGGTTGAGACTGAAGCTTCGTTCTGGAAGAATGCGATTGTGTGCATAGTTCTGGGAGCTAACCCTCCTTTCCGAGTTTTTGAAGGATTTGTTAAGAGAATCTGGGGTAGTTTGGGCGTTGATAAGATAGTGAGAATGCATTCAGGTTTTACCCTTGTCAATTTCAGGGATGAAGCTACACGGGATCTTATTTTGGAAACAGGAGTTATTCATTTCGATAAAAAACCGGTGGTTCTTCGTCCTTGGACACTAGATATGGACTCAATGAGAATGGTCAAGTCGGTTCCGGTTTGGATTAGGCTGAATGGTTTGGGTTTACAATACTGGGGTACCAATTGTCTCAGTGCTATGGTGAGCACAATTGGAAGGCCGATTATGGTGGATAAAGTGACGCAAAGTAGATCGA
The DNA here is from genome assembly GCF_963169125.1 of Humulus lupulus. Lineage (NCBI taxonomy): Eukaryota > Viridiplantae > Streptophyta > Magnoliopsida > Rosales > Cannabaceae > Humulus > Humulus lupulus. The sequence continues at coordinate 78,929,772 of NC_084794.1, read as the reverse complement.
TGGTGAAATATGCAAGAATATTGGTAGATATGGAGATTACGGATCATCCTCCGAACTCTATCTCTTTCATTAACGAAAGGGATCAGTTAACGGAACAATTGGTGGAGTATGAATGGCTTCCCTCTAAGTGTGCTGCCTGCTCGAATTTAGGTCATGTTGTGGCCAATTGTAACAAGAATTCTGGTCTGAGTTGGAGGAAGAAAACTACTGCTGAGACTGGTGCGAGTTCAGACAAGGATTTAGTCAATGTAGAGGAGGAGATTCAACAACCTTCTGAACAAGATAGTCCTGTTCCCAGAGCGTGTAATGCTCCTAATATTGGAGAGGAAGAGAGGGTCAATAGTTCTCTAGAGCCAACTGTTTTGAAAGGTAGCAGTGTTGTTCAGGAGAGCTCATTTGTTACTCAGCAAGCTGGAAAAGGGAACTCTGAGGTTGCAGGAAACTGGATTACCCCCAAAAGAAGAGGTGCTGGACAAGGAGTGGCAAATACTCATAAGTCTGATTTAGCTCAAGGCAAGGCTGTTTCGGGCAATGGTTATGCTGTGTTGCAAGATGCAGGGATTGGTCATTTGGTTACTAACTCTATCCCAACTAAGTGATGGAAGTTTGCAACATGATAGGATGGAATGTGAGGGGTATGAATAAAAAAGATAAGCAAAATGCTATTCTTAGTATTTGTAAGGAGAATAAGGTTGGTTTTGGAGCTTTATTTGAGACTAAGGTGAAACATGAGAAAATTAAAGAAGTTTTTGAGAATAATTTTCCTAATTGGGATTACTTTTCTAGTCCTATGGTTTCTGGTAGGATTTTAGTTATTTGGCAATCTAAATTTGTGAAGGTTGATATTGTTCTTGAGGATCCCCAACTTGTTCACTGTCGGATCAAAGTGAGTGGCCAGAAGGATCTTTTCTTTGCTACAGTAGTTTATGGTAGCAATTCTATGGGGGAGAGGAAATGTCTTTGGGAAAAATTAGCTAGTATTGGCCAGTTAAAGGTTCCGTGGATTATCTTTGGAGACTTTAATGCTATGTTTGGTTACCAAGATAGAATTGGTGGGAGACAAGTCCTTGCTAAGGACATAGCTGATGCTCAAGATTGGTTGGCTTTAGGCCAAGTTGAGGAACTTAAATGTGAGGGAGCTCTCTATTCTTGGTCGAACAAACAGGAGGCAGGAGACCGTATTTTCTCTAAATTAGATAGAGTGTTCATTAACGATTTGTGGCTGGAAGTTTTTCCAAAAACTATTGCTCGCTTCAAATGGGACTGCATTTCTGATCATAGTTACTATGTGATTCGAAATCAGGAAGTAAATAAGGTGGGATTTGTGCCTTTTCGCTTTGGTAATCACTGGATGCAATATAGAGGTTACAAAGAAACTGTTCTTTGCTGCTGGAATGAGCCAGTAACTTCTGGTGGAGGTCTGTGCAGGATAGTCCAGAAATTACATCGGGTGAAGCATGTTTGGAAGAGGTTTAATAGAGAGGAGGTTGGTGATATTGTGTTGAGTTATAGGAAGGCTAAGGAGGATTATAATAGAGCTCAGGAGGCATTGGCTTATAACAGTTCAGATCTGTCTCTGCAACATTCTGTTACTCAAGCTCATCTCTCTGTTTCAGTTATGCAGAGCCGTTATGCCTGTTTTCTCAAACAGCAGAGTAAACTTAATTGGATTAAGTTTAGTGATGATAATTCGAGGTTTTTTCATGCATTTATGCGAAAAAGAAGAGTTGAAAATAGAATTTCTTCTTTTACCATAGGAGGACAAACAGAAGAGGACTACTCAAAAGTTGTTGAGCATTTTCTCTCACATTTCAAGAATTTTATGGGGAGGAGAAATTTGGCTTCCTTGGAGATTGATAAGAGCTGTTTTATTCAGGGAAACAGATTATCTCTGGAGCTCCAAGTCAATCTTCTGAGACCTTTTACCAAGAGTGATGTGAAGAAGGCTCTTTTTAGCATTCACTCTTTTAAGAGTCCTGGTTTGGATGCCTTTGGCTCGGGATTCTTTAAGGGGTTATGGTCTGATATTGGTGCCGAAATTACTTCTGATGTGTTGGATTTTTTTAAGGATGGTTTCTTGCCGAAGGACCTGAATGAAACGGTGATTTCTCTTATTCCTAAGACTGCGGATCCGAGTTCAGCTACTGACTATCGTCCTATTGCATGTTGTAACACCCTCTACAAGTGCATATCAAAGATGATTTTCTCTAGACTATCGGAAGTGCTGCCTTTTCTTGTTCATAGTAATCAAGGAGCTTTCATTAAAAATAGAGTTCTAGCCCATAACATTATGATATTCCAAGACCTTCTCAAAGGGTATACTAGAAAGAATATTTCTGCTAGATGTTTAATGAAGATTGATCTGAGTAAGGCATACGACACTGTGGATTGGTATTTTGTGGAGGAGTTACTTAAACATCTTTGTTTTCCCTCTCGTTTTATTGGCTGGATTCTTGTTTGCTTAAGAGGCACCAATTAAAATCTATTATTGAATGGGAGAATTCAGGGCTCTTTCAAAGGGGAAAAAGGCCTTCGGCAAGGGGACCCCATGTCTCCTCTCTTGTTTGTGCTCATTATGGAGTACCTCACTCGTTTATTAGCTCATTACTCTGACAAAAAAGGCTTTGGTTATCATCCTTTGTGTAAACATATTAGGTTGACTAACCTTTGCTTTGCAGATGATTTGATCATCTTTTGTAAAGGTAACATCAGTTCTGTGAGTAAGATTCATGAAGCTTTTTCTGCTTTCTGTGCCTCTTCTGGTCTTTCAGCGAATAAATCTAAATCCCATGTCTATTTTGGAGGGGTGAAGGATTCCATCAAAACTCAGATTCTTGAGTTGTTGCAAATGGAAGAAGGCTCCTTTCCTCTGAAGTACTTGGGGGTTCCTCTTCGACCTACCAAGTGGAAAGCTTCTGACTGTGGGGTGATTCTAGATAAGTTGAATAAGAAGCTTAATTGTTGGGCGAGTAGAAACTTATCTTTTGCTGGTCGTGCTCAACTCATACACTCAGTTTTGCTTGGTATAAGGAACTTTTGGATGAGTGTATTCATTCTTCCTTCCAAGATTACTGCTGCCATTGATAAGAGCTGTCGGGATTTTCTTTGGGGAGCTAATGGGAATAGAAGTAAGATGCATCTCCCTTCGTGGGAAGAGGTTTGTCTCCCGAAAAAGATGGGTGGCATTGGTTTCCGTGAGGGCAAGAAATGAAACTTGGCATTGATGGCTAACTTTATTTGGGCAATCTCTTCCAAGCAAGACTGCCTGTGGGTTAAATGGATTAGTTCCATTTATTTGAAGAAGTTTAACATCTGGAATGTGCCTATCAGTCAAGATATGAGCTGGTATATCAAGAAATTATTGAGGTTGAGACATAGTATAGATGAGGGAAGCTTGATGCTAGCTGTTAAGGGAGGGAAATTTCACAGTAAACACTTCTACTCCTCTCTTATTTCTGTGCATTATGTGGGCTATGCTAGGACAGTTTGGAACAAGCTTATTTTGCCAAAACACAGGTTTATTTACTGGCAGATTTTTAATAACCAGCAGCTTACTAGAGACCACTTGTGCCGATTCATGAATATTTCTTCTGCTTGCTGTCCTGTGTGTGAATCTGGCTTGGAATCCCATATCGACCTGTTCATGGAGTGTGTTTTCTCCAGGAAAGTGTTTAATGAAGTTGGTAGATGGCTGGGTTTCTTCCATTGGCCTGATTCTTATGAGGAGCTTTCCCGTTGGTGCTTATTGGCTAAGCATAACTTGAAGAACCAGATTATTAATGCAGTCATTTCAGCCGCATGGTATTTCATTTGGTGCAATAGAAACAGATGTATTTTTGAGTCAGTTTGTAAAATGGCCAGCTGTATTAGTTTGGAAATTAAAGATGTTGTTAAGTATAGAGTTTTGAGTTTGGGTTCTGTTTCTCTTAGAAAAAGGGATGTTTATTTACGCAAGGTTGTAGATAGCTGGTTGTAGGCTCTCTGTAACTGTTTCTTGCTGTTTGGTTGAGTTTGTGGCTTGCTGTTCTGTAGCAGCAGCTCTCTTGGTTTTGTAAATTTGGCTTGTTTTTGAATAAAGCTTTTCTTTTGTTAAAAAAAAAAAAAAAAAAAATTATATAACCTAGCCTATTGTATTACTGTCTATTAGGTCCATCTATCTATTAAAACTATCCTATTACAATTAAGTCCAACGCGGGTAAAAAGGCCTTAACAATTGCATCTTCCATGGAGGAGGGATAGGTTCAGTATGTCGTACTCACTACTAATGGCCCTACTTCCACTTGGACCCAAAAGACAGGAATTTGAACCCTCATCTTATTAATTGTTATTCATTCATTAGGTCCAATCTAATAATGCAAAATAAATGAGCCTTCACAAATGGGCTAACCCAGAAGAGAGGAATTTAAACCTTGCATTTTCAATTGAGCCAAAAATAAAATTTTAAAAATCACTTTAATACTACCAAAATCCATAAAAATCTACAATATGAAATTTCAAAATTAAATTAAAAAAAAAATCCATAAAAAACTAAAGGAAGTTATATTAAAACGTCTTATTTAAAAAAATATATATATACTAAGCTAAAGATCTAATCTTTTATATCAGATATGGCTCTAATCATCACATAATGATTTATTGCTCTAGATTTTGAAAACAAAATTCTGAAATCAAAATAAACTACAATTACTAAGGTTATAAATAGTATAAACAAAACAGGGTACTTACTTGGTAACGAGACGACCCATTTTTCTGACTTGTATGAATATGTGAGAACGTTCTAAACTAGTATAACAGTGGCTCTGATACCACTTGTAACAACCTAAATATTGACTATAATTGTAGAAAATAAAGATGTTGAAAAATTAACATAATAAATCAAAAAAAATGTCGCCTTCTTTATTGATAATTTAAAATAAATATAACCCGGGTTTAGGAAAAATAAATAATAGTCTTTACAATAAAATAAAATTAAAATTAGGCAACATTAAATTATAAAGTTCATAATTTCCCAAGAAAATAACACGCGATACGGCCCCCACATATTCACACTAGTCTTGCTATTGGGAATTCGCTCGCCACCGGTCATCTAAGGTTAACTTATTCTGCAAAAATAAAAGAAAGGAATGAGCTTCTAAGCCCAATAAGGAAAATACACAGAAATTCATACAGAAATCAATCATAAACTCACAACAAATAATTTCACATGCAATACTATATTCATAACAAAAGCCAAGGTCATAATCTATCCTATATCACCGTCATACTAAAAAAAATCACACATAGATTTAGATCATAAATTATATTCTGCAATCATAACATTAGTCATAAACACATCATAAATAACAAATCATATAATCACATAGTCATAACAATCATGCCATCAGTTCATAACAACGCTAATTTATACTAATCATACAAGATCAAAATATATCCTATGTCATAGGTCATAATCATAGGTCATAGTCATAGATTATAATAACAAGACAAGTATAAGAAAAAGATAAGTGCTTATACAGAGGTGGCAATTAAGCCACGGACATAAGTCTGTCATGCACTAGACATCAAGTTAGGCCTGTCATAATATTTTGGCATCTGAGCCTACCGGACATAAGTCCATCATACATCATCAGACACCTTAGGTCCATCCACACTTACTCCTTTATTGTACCTTGTTGACCATGTTTTTGGCCAACAACGAGTAGACGTAAAAACGACAATAAACCTTGAATAGAAAATAAATAACACAAGTAATTTTATAGTGGTTTAGCCCCAATTTGTTGGTAATAGCCTAATCCACTTGGAGTTGTGATATATGTATCCTACGCTTAAGATCAGATGAACATGAGCCAACGGAGTTTCTTAAGTGTAAGTAGAAAAATACAGAGTTTCTCTCTCTAGAGAATACAAGCTTTCTCTCTCTAAGCTCTCTCAGAAAATGCCCTAAGAATCCCCCAAGTAACAATCCCCAAGTCTCAAAATTAGAGAGTTCTTTCAGTCTAAAAGAAGATCAGATCACCTAAATGATGCCATGAGCCATTTATTTATAAGCTCATGGATCGTACTTCAGAAATATCCCTTTGATGGGGTCCTTGGTTCTTCCAACCAACTTTAATTAGCTAAAATATAAATAAATTCAAATTACATCAATATAGCTATTATTCTGGGATATCTGAGAGATTCTCGCGGCAGTTGAGAATGATTCGGGTTGAAACTGTTATTGAGGCTTTACTGAAGAGTCACTAGACGGTAACTTCTGAGATTTTGATCCATGGACCGACCAAATCCATACCCAAAGTGACTGGTAAGCCAAGAAAACTCACCAGTCGGCATAGGACTCCTGTAGCACACCTCTGGTCGGGTATGACACATCTCTGGTCGGGCATGACACATCTATGGTCGGCTAAACTTATTCTAGACCGGTAATATCACAACTCCTCAGGTCAATTCTCAACCTTTTCACCTCTTTAAATAACACATTTATTTACTATTAATGTGTCATTTATTGACCATGCCCTGCCACTTGTCCATCCAATTACCACATCATTGAACGAGGTTTTGGGGATAACATACCTGAAATGTTAGATCATACAAAACATAAACTAGAACATAAACTAAACTACCTAATTTTCCTTACCTTGAGTGTGGTGCACAAAAACTATACTTGAGTCCATTATATGCTAATCCCATTTAAAACCCTCAACCTTGATCTTGAAGAAAAACTCTAGATCCTTAAATGCTTGCTTGTAGGGTTTTGACAATAAGAAAGATAACCTTGGTCGTGTGGCCTCTTTGGGTTCTAGGGTTTCAAAGATATGAATAGATGATGGTGATGATGATTTTGGACTTAGGGTTTGTGTTTTGATGGTGGTGCATGACTACAATAGGGAGACAGAGAGAGTATCCATGAGGGTCTCAAGAAGAGCTAGAATGAATGAAAAAAATGAGAAGGAATAAGCTCTATTTATAGGCTCTAAAAAAACTTAATTTCATTCTAACTATAATCCAAATTTAAATCTATATAAAATAGAATCCTAACTTCTATAGAAAATATCTCTAAATTATCTTATTAATATTTTTATTAAATAATTGAGGAATAATATAGCATCAAACTTCCTAGGAAAAATATCTTAACCTCTAACTACCTAAATCTCGTAACTCTGGACTCACCTATAGTAAAATCAACATAACTGAAGCTGTAAGAGTTCAATTTAAACAATCTTTATATTGTTAGAAAGATAATTCAATGTCTACAACTTTTTAGAAATACTATTTTTATAAAATCATAATATAAATGGATCAAAAATGGATCTGAAGTTACAATACCCTAAAGTTACGAAAATTTTATGTAACTATCTAAATAACAACCTAATCCACAAATATCCTAACTAACTATAAAATAACAAACTCTAATTCTCTAGGATGATTTTGAATTTACCAAGCCCAAAATCTTATTGGGCTTTAGGGCTTTATGTAGACTCGATCCATAACAATTCTTAATAATACCATAATTAATTTATTCTTACGCAATCACCCATTTTCCCATAAACAAGGCTACTATTATCATAAGACTATACTATACTTTAATAATCATAACCACTAAATATTTAAAAAATATTAAACCTTATTCTATCACCACAACTAAAGTTAAATCTATTCTATAAAATTAAGACAACCTATAGTCTCATAAATAAAGAGGTCTAAGAGAAAGGTAACCTCAGTTACTACAATCAATTGCCCAACTCGGGTACAATTGGCAGTTGAATATGTGGAAAGATGACCAAGTAAATTATAGTTATTAACCATGTGAACAGCTCGAGAATCATAATGGTTAGACCCAATATTAGGCGTCCTGGATTTACTATGAGCTCGGAGTCAGATAACTGTCAAGCACGAGCTCGGGTGAGACATTCAGCTCGTGAGGACCAAGATATAACACATACTAAAGGATCCCAAGAGACTCAGGAATTATTTATACGCTCATTAATGAGTGGGTTGTATCATATCTATATCATTTATTACCCGAGATAGCAGGAGCGTGTTTATTCTGTTGCCAAATCATATCCCAATGTAAATGGGAATAATCTGGATTAATTATTTGCCATATATAATTAAGCGGTTTATTTACAAGGTTACCCAAACCTGTCCATGGAATGCCCCAATAAATATTGGGAATAGTGGACAGAGAAGGGGACCATATTTTGATTTGCCGAAACTCAGCCAAAATAGATAGAGAAACAATAGTAGTATTGACTAGTGGATTAGGTGGATTTTAACCACTGAACCATGTAAAAGTTTTGTGCTTTTGAGTGGGTTCTTGTTATTTTCATTGCGGTTTACTGTCAATCACTAATCTACCTCTTTTATTTCTTAATATACTGTTGGCAAAAAACCGCGTCAACAGTTTGATGCTTTCATTAGAAGTAAATTAGTGCTTCACAAGTTCCAATCAATTTTCATCATGGTGGTCACTCGCTCAATGCACATCATACCACTGTTCCCAATGAAAGGGGTCCAGATGTTCAGCAAAGTCAAGGAAAATAATCGATAGGTCAGAGCCATACTGGGAGTTTGACGTCGGTACTGCCAAATCCTAATCCAGGCTATCTGACTGCCATCGAGATGGAAAACATGCTGCTGAGGAGCCATCTTGCTAGGGAAAACAGGTAGATTGAGGAGGTCATGGCTTGGTTACCCCCTATTGCAACCGACGTTAATGTCGGAAAGAGGCAAAGTGGGTCTCAGAAGTCCAACAAGAATAACCAGTCTAAACTGAGTCGATCTGTCAGGACCGCCACTTCGAATTCTGTGCCTTCAGGGTGAAATCACCAGAATGTTCGACCGACTGACCATCACAGGGGTCACCAGCATGTCAGTCGATCAGTAAGGACTTCGACCCCAAGCTCGGTGCCTTCTTCACAGATTCCCAAGAATGCCTATGAAAATCCACGGGGAGGGGCTGGGACATGCTCACGAAGGCACAATGCTCCAAAAAATCCCTCTGTGCCACAATCGGAGCGCCATGCACAGAGAACAAGGGACATTGGAGTAGAGCAAAGGCAGACTAACTTAGTATGTACAGATGGAATGAGGATAGCCTCGCCAATAAGGCATCCTCTGTCACCTGTAAGACATCCAACACCACCTTGGGACAGCAGGAGAAATCCTCCCCTGTCTGTGCATACTTCCATCCCATGAACGTGTGTTGACAATCCAGGCCCTTGATCCCAACCACGAGTTGTGAGCTTTGCAAACAGAAGTTATTGGACGGAAAGACATCATAGCAGCAGGTCCAAAAGCGACCTAAGAAATCATTTGAGTTCAACGCAAAGTCCTCGGTATGATCTATTGCCCGACTTGCGAGATCATCTGAACTCGCAGAGAAGGTATCCAGCTCAAAATGAAGATATTAGCTATACTCGACACGAGGGAGGTCCGTCCATAGTACGCAACAACAGGAATGCCCCACCTAACCAAGCTCGAGATTGGAGGGACAATAACTCGTCAAACGCATATGATAGGATGTGAGCTGTTGAACAGCCCCCAGCTAACCTAGGGACTAGGGAACAAACCCTCGAGAGACTAGCTCTATTGGAAGAGAAAATGAAAAGACTCTTGTCTGGGAAGGAAAAGGACGATTGCGACTCAGACGGGGAGCTAGAACCTTTTGCTCCAAAAATTGTGGCAGCAACATATCCTGTAGGTTTTAGGATGCAGCACATGTCGAAGTTTGATGGAGATGGAGTTCCGTCCGATCACCTCTGAATGTTTAACCCCATGATGATGGCCCACAATATTGGGCTCGATCTAAGGTGTATCTTATTCCCTGCAACTCTGGTCGGACCTGTCAGGCAATGGTTTAAACAATATAAGAGGCATTCGATAAGCTCGTGGAAGAAATTTTCTTCTGATTTCAAAAAAGCATTCCAAGCTTCACAGGCCGCTTGGGTTGAGGCTGATTCATTGGCCAACGTAAAGCAGCAACCTGGTGAGACGTTGAAGGCATATATGAGCAAATTTGCCAATGTTGTTGCACGAGCTAGGGATGCTGATGATAGCTCCAAGCTCATGGCAATGAGGATCAGAATCCTCGTCGGGGTGACCTATGGAAGGAACTCCAAAGAAAAGGAGTGAAAAGCACAGACGAATTCTTGGCCCGAGCTCAAGAATGGATAAACCTGGAGGAGGTGTGAGCTTTTCTCGCAGGAGCCAGCCAGACCCCTGTCCAACCTGTTGGAGCGGTAATGAATGTTGCAGCTACGGCTCAAACCGTTACCCAGATAACCAAGGGGGGAACAACAAAAAGAAGGGGAATGGTGAGGGTGACCAGAGCGGGACGAAGAAAACCAAGTTTGGGGAGAAGTTCAAACCTTTCTACGCTACATATGCTGACCTAATGGACACTCGAGAGCATATCTTTCTGGAAAATTCTAATCGACTTCCATGGAACCAGAAGGCGAATAGAGATCCTTCAAAATTTTGTTGATTCCATAACGACATCGGTCATAACACTAATGATTGTCGGTAGCTGAAGGATGAAAATGAAACTCTCATCAGAGCTGGACCATTGACCTAGTACGCCCGAAATAGGGTAGTTCTTAATCAACCCGTCGGGCAGATCCTTCAATCAGTCCCTGTAACACCCTGGGTACTCTAAGACCGTTAGTGTGAACTTTGAACCGTGCTTAACTCGTTAATTGAGTCATTTGGTTATAAACGTACTTCTAGGTGTTATTAATAGGCTAAGGTGAAAAACTCAATCAAAAGGAAATGATATATTTTATTTAAAACATATAACTGTACATGGGCCCATAAAAGCGTTTACAAAGTTATTTACAATTCAAAATGGTCATTACAGTGTAAAAATTACAACCAGTTGACCTAAGCGACAAAAATAGGGTTAACCCCTAGTTCCTCTGAGAAACACCTTGGCCGTGGTGGTTAAACGGCTGCATATGTACACATCACCACCTAAGCTCTCCACTCAAGGCTGGGTGAGCTTTTCTTTCCATTTACCTGCACCACATAGCACCCGTGAGCCAAGGCTTAGCAAGAAAACTCATTACTCATGTATAAAATATCAAATGATGATTATGATAGTCATACTGGGCTTATAACCCTAAACAGATGAGTGAATATCACTTCAAGATTCTAGTAACCATGCTGGGGCTTGTAGCACTAATCAGATAATATCGAGATTCTAATAATCATGCTGGGGCGTGTAGCCCTAATTAGGTGAGTGAATGATGAGTAAGTAAATAACTTGAACCAGATGAGTGACTATGGAGTCACAAACTTGAATCAGATGAGTGACTAATGAGTGAGTCACTAACTTGGACTCCGCACCCTTAGCCATGTGACAATGGCCATGTGAAAATGCAGTCACCTAGGCCTTCTGATCCTGGCTCTAAGTAACTAGCCATTAGACTAGACAATCGCTTTTGTTTTTCATCGAACTTAAGGTCGGTCAAGCATTTCATGCTTATGAAAATAATGTTTATGTCGATTAGATCTAAACTTTTCGGCTTGCGTTAAACACACTAATACTGTTCTTGACTCCTAAGCCAATATCATTCGACCAGTGCTTAGTACTACTGCCGAACTTGACTAATGAGTCACAGCTTCACAGTTAATACTGACACCATTGCCGATTCTGACTAATGAGTAAGTACCATTCACAAGTAAGCAATTTTTGCTAAGCATTTGATATGCAATCAATGTCCACATATACATCACTCACTACACAAAACACCCATTACCATAACACATGATTATAATAGATTTTAAAAAGAGTTATGGTAAATGAAAAAATTTTCAGGCGGCAACTTAAAATAAGGTACTGCCAAAATAACTTAGCTTTTTTGACTTAACTTTTTTTGACTGAACTTTTTTCAAACCGTGTACCCATTTCCTCAACCTTTCTTCGGTCTTCCCCTTCCTCTCAGTCCCTTCAATCTTCAATGTTCTCTTCACGAAGGCTAGTAGCTCTCTCGGTCTCTCTCGGTCTATCTCTCTCGGTCTCTCCCTTGAGCCGCTGGATCACACCACGACTTGTACGAGTCGCGCTGCTCTTTCTCCCTCACGCGATTCTTGCTGCTCTATGTCCTCCATGCCGACATCTCTTCTGCTGGAAGCAAGAACCCAGGCAAGAGTACTCTGACCTCCATTTGTCTATGTGAGGTATTTTATTAATTCAGATTTCAATTTAATATCAGATAATCAATGTGTATATATATATATATATGTATATTTGTTTTACATCGTATGAGAGTTATTCTGCTTGCTAGCTATACATATCATAGGGTCTCATTCAACACATTTTCAGTAGAGGGATTTTTTGAGAAATACCTTTCGGATACTGAGAAAGAGCAGAGGGTTTTCTGTTCTTTAGTTTCATTTTATTTATTTTACTTTTTTTTTTTTGCATATAGTACACGTGTGTGTTTATTCATTTTGTTATATTTATTTGTTGTCACAACAAAGTAGCAATTATGAGAAATCAAAATGGTTGGATGTGTTTTCTCTATACTCTTTTCTCTATATAAATTAAATAATTCAAGGCTTGGTTGTATAAATAATTAAATCAGATTGAGCATGATAATAATTATCTGGCATACCACATGTTCGATAAAAGTCCAAAGTAAAACACATATGTTAATCCCTGAAACTCATGAATTCTTATTTTTCAGAATCTGAATTGCAATCACGGGGTAGTGTTCCTTCTTCCAGGTTTGCTTCTCATCTTTCATTTTCTCATATCTTAAATAATTTTAGTAATTTTTAATTTTTCTTCTGAGATTTTAATATATTTCCAAACACTAAATCATGTTTATGTATTCTCATGTTGATATTTAGATGATATAAATCTATACTAAAATTTCTTTGGTTGTGTTTCCACTTGATTATGATTTGGGTTTTGAATTTTTTTAATATATGTATAGACCGAATATATGCCCTTTCAGCTTGTTGACTTTGCATTTGATATAAACTGTGATATGGTGTTTTGTTCTTCCTTTGGATGCTGTGTTTGCTTTGCTTTGGTTTTTTTTTTTTTTTTTGTGATATTTCAGAGTTTTGCTTTGTATGTTAGATTTTACTATCAGGGACCGAATATGGCTATTGTCTTTTTAAACTTTAATTTTTATCTTTCTTTTGTTTTGTAGTTTCCAAAGACTCTGTAGATTGTAGTGACTTTGTTATCTGATTCAGTTTCTTTAATAGAGTATGAGTTCCCCTGTGTTTTATCTTTTTTTTGTTTGTTTGCTGGAAGAGTTCCTCTGTATTTGCCTGGGCTCATTTCATCGTTAAATGGATATTGATTCAGTGTTAGCTGTTTCACTCATTCTCAGGTACACAAATTAGGCACCTTTACTATATTTTTTAACATTCTGTTTTCATGAAGCTTGATACTAGTGCTTCAGCAACAAACAATTTTTATTAGCTTGTTACTAGGGTGCTCTTTATCCATTCGATAAAACATATATAGTTTTGTTTTTGAAAAAGTTGATTGTTGGTGTTTAAAGAACACAAAACATAATAACCATGCTAATGAGTACTTGTAAATAACAGTATACTATTGAGGAAAAATATAGTGTGAATGAAAAAATTGAAGTGTGTTACTTTTATTTCCTTGTTACGATTTTAATTTATTTCTCTTCTCTCCAATGAAGACATTATTTATATTTGTTTACTGACTTTATATATATGTAGCTGAAGCAAAAGATACATCTAAGCCTACGGATTAGTCTCAATTCTTACAATTAACGACCTTATTTGTTTTATGTTTCCGCTTAATGTAAAATCTATCTTTTTTTTTCTTATAGATTTATATTACTTATATATTGGAGTGTTTTTGGTAAATGGTCAAGAATGATTTGTGAGCATCCCCTGAGCAAAAGGCCTATGATAGTGTTTAAACCTTCGATCGTTTATCTCAATTTTTTCATCTTTATTTCTATTCATGATGATTTGGAGAAATTTTTAGGTGGGTCTTGCTTCTGTATATTTCTTCAGAAAGTAGTAGCAACGTCGTGATATTTTTTTTTCGTTGTCTGTCTTTCACTTTCAATTTTATACCCATTTGATTTTGGTATATTACCTATTGCAGTTTTTGGAATCAGTTGAATGTTCAGAACGTAAGAATAAAATAAAAGGAAAAGACACTTTGAAGGAGTAGTAAGTTTACTATCCATATAGCAAGAAATATACATATATTTATTTTAATATATGTACCTATACACATCATTTTTGGGTGTTTTAAGGGCTTTTTCAATTAATAACATTGAAACTTGAAAGAGCTCGGTTACATATAGTAATTAGAATATTAATTAGTTATACCATTAAGATAAAATAGAAAAACATAAATTTTGGTTGAGCATGAGCCTATACATACATTCTAATCTAATTCAAACAAATGAGTTGCACACCACCCATTTGATAGAACGCCCCTTGAGACTTAGTTAGTTTCTTTTGTATTAATTGTGTTTTGGATGCAATAAGTTAAAATGGTTGGTCTTGCCATTTTATTTGGCAGGCTATAGTTGTGACATACAACTTAAATTAGTTATTAGTTTCGTTAGTGCTGAATTTATTATTCAATGTATTTGTGAGCTTATATATCTGAAGTTGTGCATTATGGAGGCTGCTCATTCTCAGTTTTTTTGGACAATGTGTATTATTTTCTTCACGTCCTAACAAAATTTATGCTATTGGGTTAATGCCTTGTTATAATTATTATTGTTGAGGTGAATTGGGAGAGTCAATAATATCACAGTAAAGTCGATTTATTTTATTGACAACGATAGTGTGGTTCAGAAGACTTTCTTTTTACCTTCGCACACATAAATCAATATAAGAGCGGGGGAGAATTATATTTAAAAGTTGATTTTACAAGTATCGTCCTTTTTTTTTTGTTGGCTAGTAAAATTGTTGATAGTTGGTTTATTAATTTGATGTATGATTTGTAGTTGACAATGAAAATGGTTTTTCAGTGGTAATTTGTTTTCTAGATTAGTTAATCATGTCAAAAGATAGAAATGAACTTATTAAATAGTGTAAATACTTGTCAAACCTCTTACTCTGATTATGGATTATATGCTTACTTTTTTGTTCATTTCATTTTCATCATATATGATTATTAATCTGTTACATTGCTCTTCCTCAGACATAGGTGAATAACTTTGAAAATTGCTACCCTTGGGCATGAAGAGATCTATATGCATTGATAGTAATAAGGAATATATGACTTAAGAGTAGTAACTATTTTAATGTTTTAACTATGTTTGTTTCAATGTAGAAGCTTCTAATAGTAATTGTGTCATTTATTCTTTTACTTAATCATTCTTATTCCACGCCAAAAGCTTATCCTCAAATTATAAGGGCTTTCAACACTAGTTCTTACAAAAATGTCACTAATGGGGTGACTTCTATGAAACTTCCTGAGCAATATTCTTTGCAAGAGCTCCTGCTTTTTCAAAGTAACTGTTTTATAACTCTACCAAACATATTCCATGGCTCTAGCAGAACAATTGTTCACACAGAGGGCCTCCTAAAACCAGCAATCTTACCAAATAGAGTTGATAGGCTGAGGAAGTGGTAAATGTCATGAAAAGTTAATACAAAATAATATGTACCTTTAATCTTAATTTATAGGAATGCTGATCTAGACTAAACCCAACTTTGGGTCTTTCTTTTTCTTTTTTTTAAGGGGAACCCAACTTTGGGTCTGCTTTACACTAAACACGTATAGAAAGCATCCACTGAACAGTTTAAACAGTAAGAAAAATAGTAAGAAAAATCTCTTCAGATTCTGAAAACAGTAAGAAAAATAGAAAGCCCAATATTTCAATGCAATATCACTCTTGTAAAGTTTAAACCCATCCACTGAACAGTTAAGCCTTATTCTGATTGGTCATATTCCAACTTTTATTTTTGGTTGTTTGAGCTTGCTTGCCATGTTGTTTAGTTTGTTATTTTATCATACATGCTTGTTTAATATCTATTGACAAATTTTAATTTTGTATTAATCTTTTAAGTATTGATTATATTCTTCAGGTTGGGGATCGAATTGGCAAGGAGCATTGCAAAGGTAATTTGCAAGAGGTACGGAATTTGTTCTTTTAACTCTTATTATTAATATATTTAAAATGTTAGAGGAGTTTGAATATCTTAAATATTCATCCATAGAGAAGTAGGTTCTGAGATTAAAATTGTGTGCTGCGGTGATAACGGAAGGTTGAAAACTTGTGTGTATTAGAGAAGTAGGTTCTGGAAAATTTGTTTGTGTGCTGCGGTGATATAAGGAAGAAAACTTATTGTGTGTTGTTTGAATTTTATGACTTGGTATTGATAGATGGTTAGGTAAGCTTTTATATGTATAGATTAGATTTTTCATTATATGTATAGATTAAAATTTTCATTTAGTCATATTGTTTTCATTATTTCCATATGTATAGATTAGATTTAATTGCCACAACCCAAGCTAAAATCTTGTCTTTGATCCAAACCCAATTACTTAGTGGCTACCATTTTAGAATCTGATTATTAAATTAAAAACAACACTAGAATCTCTTGAAAGCTTAATGAAACTAAAGTACTAGAAATTAGTAATAGATTTAGACCAATAAATCTTTAGTGGGACTAAGAATCATGGTACTAGAAAATCAAGCAACTGCTATAACATACAATTAAAAATCTCAGCACTAGAACAATCAAAACCATTTGAGCAATAAGGAATACAGAGTTTATGGATCACAACAAAAGCTTTTGCAAGCGAAATTTGGTTGCTTATCTGCCTCGCCACTGAGTTAGGGTTCAACATTTCTTCAGTAACATTAAGACCTTCCACGATTCTGTCATGCCTGAAAGATCTCTGCATAAGAATACAAGCATATACTGTATTATATTCCAAAGAAAACAAATTTTAGAACAACCAACTCTTGTTTATTTCCCAAAAAAAAAAATAGAAAGAAAGAGAATATATGACGTCCTGCCAAATCAGCAGTGCCTTACCAACCATAACAAATATGCAAATAATTATGTTGTTCATTATCAAAAATCATATAAACTGTAATAACTAATAATCGCAGTACAGTCAATCAAACACACCAGCCAATGTATTCTCAAACAAGTTTAAAGGGAATATTTAAATAGTGTCATCACCAATTGACAGAGCAAGAATATATGTCAAACACACTAGATTGCCTTGTTTTTTTGTTTGGAATGGCATGCAACGGTTAAGGTCTGAAGCTTGATTAGACAAGTGGAATACAATACCATAGACATTTCTTCACAAATAATTTGATTCAACCAGCAATTTAGCCTACAAAAACTCTGTATTGTTACTCAAAATGAAACCTTTTACATGCTTAAAAGATCATTAAAGGGTCCATAAGATCCATAAAAAAATCATTAGAAACAAATCAATCATCTTAAGTTAATAACTGAAGCTAACAAATATACCAATGGAAACCATTCTTCATGAAAATAACTGAAGCTAAAAAAATAACCTACTATTATTATTCTTCATGAAAGTGAACCTTTTAAACAGTAGGGGGCGCTAAAATGTATTCGATAAACAACCAGCCAAGAAGAAACAAAGAGAGAGACTATGAACCATACTTGAAACTCGTTTAATCATAACTTGCAAGCTAGCTTCTCAAGTCCCATCCTTAATTTTCTGAAATTAGAAAGATTATACAGAAACAATTAGAAGAAAATAACTATACTTAACTTTCTTTGATAATATTTTCTCTAATTAATCCACTAGACAACTACATACAAATATATTAAACCATTAGATCATATATAAATCTTTATGATTACAGTTATTATATTAAAACTACATAATCATGCTATTTTAGATCAACATTTCTTTAGTAACATTAAGACCTTCCATGATTCTGTCATGCCTGAAAGATCTCTGCATAAGAATAGAAGCATATACTGTATTATATTCCAAAGAAAACAAATTTTAGAACAACCAACTCCTGTTAATTTCCCAAAAAAAAATAGAAAGAAAGAGAATATATGACGTCCTGCCAAAACAGCAGTGCCTTACCAACCATAACAAATATGCAAATAATTATGTTGTTCATTATCAAAAATCATATAAACTGTAATAACTAATAATCGCAGTACAGTCAATCAAACACACACCAGCCAATGTATTCTCAAACAAGTTTAAAGGGAATATTTAATTAAATAATTATTTTATCATTTTAGTTCATTAATTACAAATTTTGTAGTTGATTTAGCGTGGGGAGCTAGGGGTGGAATAGAGCTTGTATTTTTTGTTAGGATTTTTTTATAAATCGCAATCAAAATTAAAATAAATCAGCACAAAAATATAATTAGGATAGGGGTATTACATAAATCCTTATTATGACTTTCCCTTTGTTTTTTTAAAAAAATGTTTTTAGCTATGTTTAATAATGTTATGTTAAATTAGGAAGACAATAATAATAATAAAAAAAAATTCTAAATATTGAAGGCTCCCCACAATTGACTGGTTGAAAGTTAAGAAATAGGAATAGCTAAAATTTAAGGGAATGTTTATTAATGGGTTTAAATTTGGTGGGAATGAAAATTTTAAAATTAAATGTAAGATAAATTTATTTTTAATAATTTGAGATTTGTGTTTCCAAATAAGTTTTATTTTTAATTTAACTTTATATAATCTTAATTCTTATAAATATTTGAGTTTAACATTCTCTTAATCTAAATTTTTTACTACCATAATACACAACTCCTATACCAAACACCTCTTTTAACTATTTTTGAACACTTGCACTTATGGCAAAGGAGTTGCCATCAGCTCGTTGGATTGGTTATTACGATAGCTCATATGGTCACAGCACAGGTCACTACTCTACTCAGTACAGTAGCATACAAATTAAGTTGCTTTATTCGAAAGATGTTATTTTAGGAGAGTTTGATGTGATGGGAACACATGCACTATGAATGGACTACATTCATAGCAGTAGCAGTAGCCCTCAGTGTCATCTCAAATTTTGAGACTTTATAAAATCTATTTGGTTTATTAATCTGGTCCAAAATTTTTTAGGACCATAATAGGCTGTGTAAAATACACTCACACCAAAAATAAAATCATTTTAGGCATTTTTACTTGGTAAAACGGATACTCAAAGTTGGCTATCCAGAAACTATGGTAAATTCTCATAAATTTTTATCAAATTTTGAAAATTCATAACTCACAGCTCTTTTAAAATTCTCCTATTATTTGATATCAATTTGAGCCTATCATACTTGTTGCTAAAATTAAAATCAGTCTCCAGAAAAATTGAACACATCTATTGAATATGAATCTAATAATTTGGATATAAGCTAGAGTAGAATGAAATGAAGCCTAGTCTAAAAATGCTTAGGATAGTACCAAACAATAGTTTTTTTCCTGTGTAATCATACACACATCAAAGATCTATTTCTTTTTCCAGTAGTAAAGCAAACCTAGTCAAGTGCATCAAATTTGAAGTTGTCCACTTCACATGCACCCTAGATAAGAATTAGATAACAAATATTCACTTGAAACCATCAAATTAATGGAAAAAAATTCAGTGTTTTTATCTGTACCCAAAAAGAAATAAATTATAAGTTAATCATTTTGGTTCCAATATCCTCCAACCTCCTAACAGAAACTTTGGAGAGCTAAGTAAACATTAGTGATAAAAATATTTCTCATCACATTTTTGTTAAAAAAAAATTAGTAATTAGTAAAGCTTACCTGAGAAAAGTCAAAACGACTAGACTTGCTGGGCTTTGTTAAAATAGTATCCACAGTCTTCTTGACACTGTTTTTTGACACTAGTAAGAAATGAATGAATTGTTAAATTCTTCCTCTCTTGATTCTCTTTAAATGTTCACCTTCTCTGTTATTATTCTATTTCTCTCTAAAGTTCTATTTTATTTTCTGTCTTAATTCTCTCTCTAAATCTAAAATAACCCTGTTCTTCTAGAAATGTTTACCACTTATTCTGAACACACCTCACCATACACGGTTATATAATCAAACTGAGAACTAATAATGATCTATAAACCACAAATCTGGAATCAATTATAATATGAAGCTCAAAATGACTGAAATGATGAATCTACTTAAAGAACACTTGGTGGTATTTCTATCTTTTACTTATAAATCTTAGTTTTCTTTTCTTCCAATAAAACTTATCTTGGTTTTATATTTAGGTTGGTGGTAAAGTGACACCAAGCGAAGGACAGTCTCGCAATGTACCGCAGTCAAACAATGTTCAGTCCCCTAAGGTAAATTATAAAAGTTGTTATTGTTTTAAATTTTCATTTTAGAAGAACAATTACAGAAACTAATATATTGTCTTTAAAATAAATTTGGTAGAGTGTTGCACTAGAAAAAAGACATAACTTTACAGAAGGGAAAAATGCTTGCTACTTGCTTGACTGGGCAAATGCAATTATTGCTGAAGGTCGTTGGGATTCTAGTGATCCAAATATAACTGTACATGGAAAGCCTCTTGGATCAGACTTTATGCGAGTATGGGTTGATGTTGCTATTGTACTAGAGTCTTACTTATTTTGTCCTAATCATGCAATGCTTACAATACAAGAAGCAGTTGGTTCCACAGTTGCATGGCCTTCTAAAAAAGTTGTTCCAAGAGGTACATTTTTATACTAAAAAAATAACTAATGTCTTATAATTTAGTGTTTGGTTTCTTTGTTTGCTTTGGTGTAGTTTTGAATCTATTATTTTGTATGTGGTGTCCTTTCTTGGATATAATTTCCATAGCATTTTTCTAGAAGTAATTTGTGATGCTAGATAATAACAATAAAATATTTCTTTGTTTATTTTGCAGATATGACAAGCGAAGTATAAAAGGATACTTAAGACTCCTTGAAAGTAGTAACTTTTAGACTCTTTGAATACTTAAAGAATATTTTGTTGTTAATGACAGTGTTGTATGTTTTAAACTAAATTGTGGATTGTTAATTCAATGTAGAATGTTCTTACTTTTTGTTATTTGAAAGTCAAGTTCATTTGATGTGCTAGTATATATTAGAAAGTTAATTTTAATTATATAAAAAAAAATTAAAATATAATAGAATAAATTAGTGTAATATAAATAAAATATATAATGAGAATTTAAATATATCTAAATATAACAATAATACGAAAATTGAGTTATAATATATATTACAATAACACTTTTTATGCAAAGAATTATGTTATGGAAACTTCATTATATAACACAAATAATGTGTTATACTAAAGTGTAGTATAACACAAAAAAAGTGTTATAGTAAAGTGTAGTATAACACAAAAAAAGTGTTATACTAAAGTGTAGTATAACACAAAAAAGTGTTATAGTATCGTCTATAAATAACATAATTCAACACTTATCTATATATTAAAATAACATATAAATTGTGTTATCGTTGACAGTACAATAACACACCTGTATAACACTGATAAAGCGTTATGGTAAGTACCCTGACCTACGATAACACAGTCTGTCTTAACACATCAGAAAGTGTTATCGTAGGTTTTGATAACACATTTTTGGTGTTATTAAAAGCATTTTTTCTTGTAGTGACTCAACATGCCTCAATAATAACCATGCATGTCACATATGGGGTGCAATTTTCTTACCTCTGGTTCGAGCGAGAATTAATAAAAGAACGACCCTCGAGAACGATCGATCCTTTGATTGTTTAGCGGTCACCTAGTCATAGTTAGTATATTCAATCCCGAGGCTTAGGAATTAAAACACTGAGCCAAAAACCCTCAAAAGTGCCCAAAATATGAACCATGAAAAATAGGGTAGCGTTGCCCCACTAGTGCCACAACACTACAAGTAGGGATGGATGTCCCTGGATAGCATTGTAGTGCCCATACTTGGGCGCTGTAGCGGTACAACTAGGGTTTTTCAGCCCTAGTTTTTCCTCCTTCAACTTCTCCAATTCCAAACTTCAAAACATGCTTCCATAGTTCATTTAAACTCATAAATGAACCCAAATATCCACTATACAAGTCCCAAGCATCATAACCCAATCAATCATTGCCAAAAACTCCCATCAATTCTCACTATCCATATCAAAATCCCAACTGAACATCAAAAGGAAAATAGAGCACAAAACAAAGCTTCTATGGTTAAAAACTTACCTCAAGCTCAGTATGGAACCCTCTTCAATGGTGGACCACAACCCTAGACCCTCAAGGCTCACTTCCCTATCTTGATTCCTCAAATGGAGCTAAAAAATGCAAAGAGAAATGATGGAGAAAAGATGAACGGGAGAAGAAGAAAGAAACTCTATTTTCTTAAGCTTTCTACAACTTCTAATGGTTTATATTTATCCTTTGGTCAAAAGACCAAAATACCCCCAAGCTTAAATAAAACCCTTAACAACCACCAAGGGCAAACCCGTCCTTTCTCCTTTATCTCGTTAAGTATAATTAACGCTCTCCAATTCTCGTTATTCCCAAAATTCTCAAATGTTAATAAATAATATACCATTAACCTTTAATTCCCGGTAATGATCTAATCACCAAATTATCCCGAGACTCACCTCGAGCCCCGAAATTAACCTCGTTATGACCAAACTGCTAACTTGCATTAAAAGATCATCTCATGCCAAATAGCTCGAACAAATCCACATTATAATGTGGCCTCATCAATAATTCACCAACATGCATGAAAATATACAATTATGCCATCAACGGGCCAAATTACCAAAATGCCCTTATAATAAAATGTGAACCCATATGCATGCATTTATCATCATATTATAATATAATTCACATAAACATACACATGATAATTTAATGGTATAATAAATCAATTATGGCCCTCTCGGCCTACTAATCCGACCAATAAACCTCATTAAGGATTTTGGGGCATTACAACTATCCCCTCCTTACAGAAATTTCGTCCTCGAAATTTACCTGAATAGCTCGAGATACTGATTCTGAATATCTGAATCCATCTCCCAGGTTGCTTCCTCGACCTTGCTGTTCCTCCATAATACCTTAACCAAAGGTATCGTCTTATTTCTGAGGACCTTGTCCTTTCTGTCAAGTATCTGGACTGGATGTTCCTCATAGGAGAGATCTGCCTCAAGCTCTAGATCTTCATAACTCAAGACATGAGTCACATCAGATACATATCTCTGAAGAGATGAAACATGAAATACGTTATGCACTGCTGACAATGCCGGTGGTAAGGCCAACCTGTAAGCCACCTGACCAATCCTTTCCAGGATCTCAAATGGACCTACAAATGTAGGGCTCAACTTGCCCTTCCTCTCAAACCTTCTCACCCTTTTCCATAGCGAGACTCTAAGGAAGACATAGTCTCCCAGTTGAAACTCCACATTCCTATGCTTTGGATCTGCATAACTTTTCCATTAGGGTTCTCCTTCGGCTTCGATACCCCAAAGAGGTATTCTTCAAAATGATTTTCCATTAGGGTTCTCCTAGATTAGCCTAGAAAATTGCCTAGATTTATGAGTGTCCTATTTCTAAATTGGTTTGGGTTCATTCATGAAGCCAAAACCAAAACTCATTTCCTATTGGAACTTATAAATAGCCTAACGATACTGAACATCGAACATTTTTGAAGTAAAAAAAAAAAGAATAAAAAATTCATATTGGAAAATGAAGAATAAAAAAAAAAATTCAAACCAGGGGATGAAATACTTACAGAAAATACGTTCGATTAGAGGAAATGTAGGTATGGCCACTGAAAGCCCCTTGAAAGCTTCTTAAGTTCTACAAGTCAATGTAAATTTTGGCAGATTTTGGAGAAGAAGAAGGGAAGCTTGAGTGTTTGAAGAGGGGAATTTTGTGAATATAAAGGTGGTGAGGTCTCAGGACTGATCCCCATATTTATACGTAAACCACGGAAATCAATCTGAGCCATCCAATTGGGTTAGTTTGAGATCCAATGGTCAAGGATAAATAGACCACATGGCGGCAAAAATTTGACAGGACAGTTGTTTCAGTCCTCGTAACCCGAACAGACGCTAATTGGAGGAAGCCACATATCTAATACTCGAGTAGTAGGAAGGCACAATTTTATATGGAAGAAGTCTAAAAGCCCCTACTGTGTATGTCAGAAAGTGACGACATCAAACACGAGTAGGAGCTTAGGGGGCAAAAAGATGTACCCTAAACTTAGCACGAGCTCATTTGCCCAGCTCAGGTACAGCTGGCAGTTGAATACGTGGAAAGATGACAAAGTAAAATATAGTTATTAACCATGTGAACAGCTCAAGACTCATAATGGTCAGACCCAATATTAGGCATCCTGGATTTATTACGAGCTCAGAGTCAGATAGCTGTCAAGCACGAGCTTAGTTGAGACATTCAGCTCGTGAGGACCTAGATATAACGCATACTGAAGGATCCCAAGAGACTCTGGAATTCTTTATATGCTCATTAATGAACGGGCTATATCATATCTATATCATTTATTACCTGAGACAGAATGACCGTGTTTATTCTGTTACCAAATCATATCCCAATGTAAATGGGAATAACTTGTATTAATTATATACCATATATAAGTACGCGGTTTATTTACATGGTTACCCAAACCTGTCCATGGAATTCCCTTAAAAATACTTGGAATATTGGACAGAGAAGGGGACCATATTCTGATTTAGCAAAACTCTGCCAAAATAGAGAGAGAAACATTAGTAATATTGACTCGTGGACTTGGTGGATTTTAACCACTGACCCACGTAAAAGTTTTGTGCTTTTGAGTGGGTTCTTGTTATTTTCATTGCATTTACTATCAAGCACTAAGATTCCCATTTTATTTCTTAATATATTGTTGGCAAAAAACCGCGTCAACAGTAGACTATGGGAGTCTCTTAATACCAAGAAGAATGGAGAATTAATATGAATGGATATGATTTTTATAGATGAGAAGGTTGTATCAAAATTTATTTCCTCAATTTTCTTTATATTATCAATTGTTTTATATTTAATTTATATGTTGTTTGTTTTTGTCACAGGGTAATATAATGAATGCAACAATTAGGAAAATTATAATGTCTAAGTTTAGGCACCAATCGTCTCCTAGGTTTGAGGTTCTGGTTCTCGAACCTAAGATAAGGCACAACATGTCAGCAAATGCGGGTTTTCGGAGCGAGAGGATCGTTAGACAACTTTTATGGGCGATCCGTCAACAGTGTTTTCGAGTGTACGACTCATCAATTGGTACACCCACTATGCTGCCTGACATGGAGGTACTTACAACATGCTCTGATAGTACCTGGAGCATGTTCCCTATAAAGTAGGTGCTTTTCGGCAGTGGGCCCCGCAAATCTTGTTTAGGCCACGGTCTCTATTCAATGCAGGCCAAGGCATTGAATTGGTATTAATCCACCAATAATGGAAAGAATGTGTATTAATAACTTATGATTAGTATGAATGACCCCAACCTCTATAAATAGGGCTGGGAGTCTCATTATAAATGGTTAAGTATTTTAGAGAGAAAACACATTGTACTCAGAGCAATCTAAACTCTGCCTGAGAATACACCATTGGAGCATGAAATAACAACCTTACAATCCTCTTAATACCAGAGACTCGTGGACTAGGTTTCTTTTATAACTTGAACCACGTAAAAATCCTTGTGTTCTTATAGTCTTTTTCTTCAATCTTTCTTATTAAGGTTGATAGCGAAAAAGGCAGTCAACATTTTGCTGCTTTCATTGAGAGCTTGAAGAAAGCATTTGAAACACTCACAGCGATGGTGACTACACGAAGAAATGCTACAGATGGGGTGTTCCCTCCTATAGGGGTTAAAGGAGGAGAGCCCAGTAGGCAACCACCTCAAGACGTGCCGGAGATGATGGAGGACTACGATGAATACGCCGAGTATGACGGCGAAGATCATGGTGTCGACCAAGGGTATTATCAGGAAGAATACCCTCATCCCATGGAGGCAGAAGAGACACCAGAGGTGGTGGTGCTCCATGAGCAGTTGGCCACCCAGCAACAAAAGATTGATGCTCAAGATGGTAACATCACCGCCCTTCAGGAGATGCTACTTTCCATGAAGCCATTCTTGGAGCCTAGGGGTTACGAGTGGCCCCCAATGGCAATGTACCAGCTAGGCATCCAACCGGTGTGCCACTTGCGCACCCTGCTAGAGGGCCACCTGTCAATGCGGCCGGGGTGCCTCCCGAGCACCCAACCTCAAAGGCGTGAGATCCGCCAGCTGGGGTGCCCGTCGGGCACCCGCCATGAGTTAGAGCCTTGACGCAGCCACAGGACCATGCTAAGGGAAAGGCCGATAATAATCTTGCTACAAAGTAGAAGAGGGATCATCAAGAACCTGAAGGCCACCAGGTTCCTTAGCAGGCTGGCAAAGATAACGACATAGGGGCTCGAGGACACCGCTAGGCAATCAGCGCCCGTGGGGCTCTGGGCGTTCCACCCCGACGTGCCCATATTGATCGCACGAGGCATGGATCTAGTGTCCCCTTGGGACCTAACAAGCCCCGTAGGAATAACAGTCCAGGGATCTGCTTGAGGAACGTTCGACAAAACCGAGAACTTGGCATCAATATCTCGGTAAATGAAAACATCGAGTCTGAAGGGGAGACTGAAGTGGCTCGCCCAGAAGATAACGGTACCTTTAGGAGCAGAACCCTAGAGGTGGACTTATCAGTCATCTATACAGGGAACAAATCCTTAGAGGTTGACTTATTAGTCACCTGGAAAACGTGTGACTCAATAGTCTGTTATTTGATTAAGGCTACAAGCCCCAGCATGATTACCAGAATCATTATTGATATTCACCTATCTGATTAGGCTACAAGCCCCAGAATGATTACTATAATCATTTATTGATATTGTATACATGTAGTAATAAGTTTTCTTGCTGAGCCTTGGCTCACGGGTGCTATGTGGTTTAGGCAAAGGGAAAGAAAAGATCACTCAGCCTTGAGTGGAGAGCTTAGGTGGTGATGTGTACATGAGCGGCTGCTTGACCACCATGGCCAAGGCGTTTCTTAGAGGAACTAGGGGTTAACCCTATTTTTTCCGCTTAGGTTGGCGGGTTGTAATATTTACACTGTAATGACCATTTTGGATTGTTAACAACTTTGTAAACGCATTTATAGGCCTATGTACATTTTTATGTTTTAAATAAAATATATCCATTCCTTTTTATCAAAATTTTCTCCCTGACCAATTAATGAGACCTAGATGCACATTTATAACTTAACGACTTGTTTAGCGAGTTAATGTAAAGACCCTACTAATTCTAAGACTTTGGACCATTAAAAGTACTATACATAGATACTATTCTTAAGAAAACATACATACGAAACATTCATAACTTTATTAAAAACTATAAAGTAAATGTTGAAATTCATAAATTCGGGGTATTGGATCCCATTGTTTGAAAAATAAAACATAACTTTAACTTAATTAAAATTGTTTACAAAACCATGTGCGGAAAGTACATAGAAACATAATTAAAAAGACTGAAAATAACGTCGTCCACAAATTGTTCACGCAGTCCACCGAATTCATTCTTCCTTAGTACATAACCCTAAGCTGCCAAGAATCCTTCCGCCACCATAACTATTTTCCTGCATACATAAAAATAAAGGAATGAGACTAATGCCCAGTAAGGAAAATCTACTAATAACATAAAACATACACATAAGCTATATCATAAACATATACGATAAACATATGTCATATACTACTACAATGGCCATTATACTACTTGGGGCTTGTAAACTAAACAAGTCATATGCCCAATAGATTGGTGGGGCTTGCTAGCCAAGCAAGTCATATGCCCACAATTTAATGGTGCTTGTTAGCTATACAAGTCATATGCCCAAGGTCTATAAACATATTATACATAATGTAACATAAGATAGCATAACATATCATATAAACATCTAAATTCTATCCTATTTTCCTTACCAATACTGAGATTTGAGAACAAGGACAGGATTTGGAACACTCCTAAAACCAATAATAAGAAGGTGAGTACTTCTAAAAGAAAGAGATGATCAAGAAATGAAATAAACCATCAAGATGAAACTTACCTAAAAGAAACCATAAGTTCAAAGAACTTAAATACCTAACCAAGAATAGAAAACAATGAGTTAGGATTTGAGTAAAGAAACTAAAGAGACGTATAGAAATGAACTAGGAATAGGAATACCTTTGGATGTACAAGAACTGAACTACACCTCAATATAGAAAAACACATTATTATCTTACTTCCCAAGTGTTTATAAAGCTTAAGATGATAAAGCTTATACCCCAACCCAAGTGTTTATCACTCTATAGCAAACCTAGCAGCTTGAAGGCTCTGAACACAGCTTGAAGAATAAGAGAAATGGCTGGGTACTAGGTCCTATTTATAGAGTTCAAGGTGTGGAATGATCTTTTAGCTTGAATAAAAATAATGAATATTAATTGAAAAATATTTGAATATTCGTTCAACAGAGGCTTAAGACTTGGTCAAAACGTTTAGAGACTTGTCAAGAGGTTAAGTGTTGAATTGAGCTCAGCTTCAAAAACATTTGAAAATGTGACCATTGGACCGATATATCGCCCATTGTAGGCGATATATCGCCTAGGCTCATATCCCGAGGGTTCGTTGAAGCATTTGTATGAAGTTCACGTGTTTTTCGTATTCCCCGTGTGGCGATATATCGGCTCCTAGGCTGCGATATATCGGTATACGTGAATATATTAAACACGTAATTGCACATTATCAGCTTAATTTGAAATGATAAAACAGGTTTGACTGAGTAATACGAGATTCCAGCAGGTTCTGGAAGGGTCTAGTGCTTCTAGAATCCTCTATTTCTGTATTATCCACTAAAAAATGCTTAATTCCTAAAATAAACAAGATTGTGACAAATGTCATGCTCTTAATGGTCTTGGAAGGTTCTATAGTTTTCTATAACTTTCTTTTTGTTTAAACTATAGTTAAATCCTTAAATAAACCTGCACACGACAAGTGTCATGTTCTTATTAACTCTATCTAAACCTTATAGTATAATAAATGACATCTTTATAATCGACTCTATTAATCAAACCTTATGTTATAATTAATATTCTTAAACTATAGGTTAAAATTATAAAATCTATAAATGTTGCTACGTGTGTTCAACTAAGTCCCGGCTTGAACCAAAATCCACAGTAATAAACATACTATAACTACTACTACTACTACCTAACTAGCTAAGTAAACATTTTGGGACTTTATAGTTAAGCACTGTTTAAATCCACAGTAACGGTCTTGGAGTAACCAGGGCGTTGCAAGTGGAGACTCTCTGCCTCTTGGCTGGAGTAGAAGGTTCAGGTTGCTCCCGAGGATGCGATGACCCCTTTCATGCCAAAGAGCTGGGGGCACTCCTAACCTTAGAGCAGACCGGGCAATGTCCGCCATTCCCATGTGAGCTGTAGGACAAGTGAAATAGTTAGCATACATTATACACAAAAGGACAATGCATAAAATAAGCTACTCAGAGGCTCACCGTGAGTTGAGCCTTGGTGTAAATACTGAGGGTGTACTATCCTATTCCCGACCTCTCTACAAATGTTGGTGCCATATTGACAAAACCAGCTCGAGATGAAGGACGTCACTCAGTCTAAGGGTACGAATCCATGAGAGGTGGACTGCCTCCTAGGGAAGTGAAGATAAATGTCTATGAGATCTAGGTCATCCTAGAATTCTTCCCTAATCACACGCCCATGTGAGATTTGACCACAATGAAGGAGTGTTGGGGAAGCCCAGAGATGCTCGGGACTTATCCTATCACCCACTCGGAAAGCAGAAGTAAAAGTGAGAGGTGATTTACCTGAGTCCAGGTGGGAAACTTCCATCCCTGCCTAAAGCTCTTCCTCGATCTCTCGATCCTCTTGTGCCTCTCAGACCTCTTCTACAGCACGTACATTCACCAGCCTTTCCTCCGCCAGCTGTTTGAGAAACGCTTTCTTGGCCAGCCCTTCTATGTAATTTATATGACGAGACACCAACTCCCGAGACTTCTTGGAGTGGCGATATTTGGTCAGCTCCAGGTTGCTTATTTGTTGTTCGAAATTGAGAAGCTCTGACCTAATAAGATTCAATTCGGTTACCAAGACGCTAAGGTCCAAGTCCCGGTCGGGGAGAGCCTTCATTGCTTGGAGATGATCCTCGAAGAGCTGAACATTGGGAGTTCGACAGAAAAGACCTATTCAAACAGAAATAACTAAGTATCGAATACAGAAAGGCCCTAGTGAGGCAAGGAATAAGCGTGTTCGGAAAGATACTCACTTACTCGGGCGAAGTCAAGAATCAAGGTTGGATTACTACGGGTTGAGAAGCCGTCCGTGAAGAAGAAGACATCCTTGTAGTCTCGAGCGTGATTCTCGTTATGGTGGGGAGCCTTGTAACTGAGTGACGAAGCTGAGTACTTCGCCAGGGCATAGTATCCATCTCACTTGAAGCCCATCTTCTGAGGAGCTGTTTTGAAACTATAGAAATAAAGAATCTATATCGCCTTGAGGCTGAGGCTACTGTAGTCATTGGGGGAGAGCTAGAAGGGGGCTATTCCCACGAAGTTCAGGAAGTTAATGAGATATTACTTGAGGGGTAGGGTAGACGCTGCCATCAGGTAGGCCTAGCTCCATGCGCCAAGGCCGTAGACGCTGCAAGGTACCCTCTCAGACTCCCGACGGAGGCGGAAGAGGCATCTTTCTTCGACCGAGTAATACCTCATGATCGCTTCGAGGGCCTTTGGGTGTCGAAGCAGAGTGTGGTAATCCTCTACTTCGAATGAATCACCCTCGTATTTTTGTGTAGAGTGTGAAGTGGGTGCCATGTTTACCTCCTTCATAGTGAGCCCCTTGTCTTAATGCATTTCGGGCCTCTCTGCCACTTGAAGGTTGAGACAAACGACTAGTTCCTCGGTCGGCTCTTGAGTCCCTATCCTAACATTTATTTCAGAAGAATCTCATGCTCGGGCCAAATTGAAGATCTCCTGGTCAATGAGATAGAACCCGTGTTCGTGTAGTTGATTTTGTTCATCGCACATCTAAGACAAAAAAACCAAGCAGTTAGATTCTGACTGAAGGAAAGATGGCCAAAACATGAATGACTCTAGGAATAGCTCTCAGGAAGGAAAGGAGATTTTTGGAAATGCGAGGTACCCCCGACGCCTAAGGACAAGCCGGAGAAGATGAACCTACCAGAATCTGGAAAATTCCTAGATTCCAGTCACAGGCTGAGAAATGCAAAGTTCACAAAAAGATTATTGAAGGTCATTTCGAATGAACCTAATATTAAAATGTTCCTAAAACAACTTGTGAAACCATAAAAGGCTCTAAAATTCCATACTACTTCCATTCCTTAACATATATTGAAAAACACCAATCACACACCAAAAACAAAAAAATGGGTCGAAGGTACTTACCCAAGATAAAACGAAGGTAGGTGCTGTGGTGACTCCTTACCTTGAAGTAATGTTTATCATCTGACCAGAAGTAAGACGATTAATGCCAGTCATCTAGAACTCCGAGAAAAGGTTAAAGCTGAGAGGCAAACGAGAGAGAAGAAAATGTGATGGGAAAGTGTTTTATTTTCGAATGGTTATAGTATGAGACTGAAGGTTTTTCTAGGGTTTTATACCTAGTAAAATGTATTAGGGAAGAAACTTCCCACAACTGTCGGATGGCTTACCCTAGTAAGTTCATGAAGGTGATCCGACCGTCAGGGTTCAAAAGGTGCAGATCACAATCATTGTTTCTTTGGGAAAAGACACCTCGGGCGCAGAATGGACGTTTGGGATATCGAGTTGACCCCTAATTAAATGCACGAGCTGATGGGCCCAGCATAGGGGTGTTGACACATGGTTTTTCTTTTCAGAGTAACATTAGCAGAAGTCCAAACATTTCTTATCCAAGGACTTTTTGAAGTCTACCTCAATTTGAAGTCTCCACTGTCCGAGGACGAGTAGAGACTTGGGGGGCAAATTTTGTCTGTATTTTCACCTCCAACAGGTGGCAAACCCCAATGACTGGCTTGGACGATCGTAGGGATCCTCGGGGCATGTTACTCTAACGCCCTAAACTCTAGGGACCGTTATGATGTGCATTTTAAACAGTGCTAAACTCGCTAATCGAGTCATTTGGCAATAATTGTGTAACTAAGTATGATTAGTGGTTTAGGGTAAATTTTTTTGCTTAAGATATAACATTTCACTAAAACATTTATTGTATACATTAGGATCCAAAAAATATAATTTAAAGGTTAATTACAACAAAATATTTACAACCAGCCGATCTAAGCGACAAAATAGGGTTTAACCCTAGTTCCTCATTCAAACCTCAGCCGTGGCGGTCGAGTAGGCGCATATGTATACATTGTCATATAAGCTCTCCAACTCAAGGATGATCCAGCTTTATTTTGCCTTTACCTGCACTACATAGCACCCGTGAGCCAAAGCCCAGCAAGAAAACTCAATATGCTCATGAACAGTAATAAGATGTTACTAAATCATAATGTGCATGCCTTGCAATATTAGCCCTATTCATGCATGCAAATAAGCCCAAACAATAATGGTTTTGGGCCATACCCTCCTGTATGGATGACTATCAAGTCAATCTTAAATAGATAAGTGATTAACACTTGAGGTTCCAATAACCATGCTAGGGCTTATAGCCCTAATCAAGTGAGTGATTTAACACTCTAGGTTTTGTTAACCATGATGGGGCTTATAGCCCTATTCAGATGAGTGATAGATGATTAAGTCACTAACATGGGTTTCACACCCTCAGATGAATAACTGATGAGCAAGTCACTAACTTAAACCAGATGAGTGACTAATGAGCATGTCACTAACATGGGTTCCACACCCTCAGATGAGTGACTGATGAAGGAGTCATTACGTAAACCAAATGAGTGACCAGGGAGTCACTAGTGTGGGTTCCATACCCTTAGCCATGGACAATGCGGTCACCTAGGCCTTCTGGCCCTAGCTCTGAGTGACTAGTCATAGAACTAGACAAGCGCTTTTAGTTTTCATCAAACTTGAGGTCAGTCCGGCATTAATGCCCATGATGAGTCATTCAATGCAAATCTAATCTTATGGCGCTTTCATGTCGCTTATGCCGCTCCTGACTCACAGGTCAATAACATATGACCAGTGCTCAGTACTACTGCCGA
This sequence comes from Humulus lupulus, assembly GCF_963169125.1. Taxonomy (NCBI): domain Eukaryota; kingdom Viridiplantae; phylum Streptophyta; class Magnoliopsida; order Rosales; family Cannabaceae; genus Humulus; species Humulus lupulus. The sequence continues at coordinate 78,896,593 of NC_084794.1, read as the reverse complement.
ACTTGACTAGTAAGTCACAACTTGACAGTTAGTTCTGACACCATTGTCGATTAAAACTAATAAGTCAGGGCCACACACAAGTAAGCAATGCAACCAAACATATATCATATGTCAAATATCCAAATGTAGAGCATTCAGCGTGCTTACTTCACAATTGGTAGCATAGTTATGGTCATGCACAAGCACAGAGACTCAAGCTCTGATCAATCTCATATTCAACATTCATGGCATGCCCTAATCACATGCTTCTCATGCATCACATACTGGGTGCAGTTTTCTTACCTCTGGTTCGAGCAAGAAATAACAAATGAACGACCCTTGAGAACGATCAATCCTTTGATCCTTTAGCAGTCACCTAGTCATAACCAATATGGAATCCATCAATAAAGTAAATCAGTAAAAGGTTCATAATCTAAAACCTCACTCCCAGGACTAATCCCAAACTCTCGGGACTTCCCATCCACCCAAACGGGGTAGTGGAAGCATCCCCCGAATCCCCAAAGTCATCCTGAGCCCTAAAAAATATGCCTAGCTGAGAATGACCTAGCGTTGGGGCGTTGCCCCAAGTCAAATAGAACCCTACTCCCTGCCCTGCATAGCGCTGGGGCGCCACTAACAGACTAGAAAATCTCCGGTCTTCACCCCTGCGATTTCCCCTGAAAACCAAGCTTCAAAACCAATCCCAAACATCATCCAAACCTATAATTTAGCCCCAACACTTCATCCATAGCTCAAACTCATCAAAACCCAAGAAAACTTTCTCAAAAACCTCCATGAATTCTCAACTAATCACTTCAAAATTCTCAACTAAAAACTAATAGAAAAACAGGGTATAACCAGAATTTCATGGTTGAATTCTTACCTTAAGCTTGAATTGAGTCCTCTTCAATGGTTGAACTAAAGTCTAAAACCTCAAGCCTTGATTCCCACACTTGAATCCTCAAACTTAGCTTCAAAATTCCAAAGGGAAGGAAGAGGAAGAGATGATCAAGAAGAGAGAGAGAGGATGATGATGATGCTCTATTTCTAAGGTTACCTTCAGCTGAGGGAAAAGATGACTAAGTCACTGCTTTTGTTCCAAAATGACCATTATGCCCCTAGGGTCAAAACACTCTCCCAAAGCCCATTAAGGGAAAAATAGTCCTTTCACCACTTATCCCGCTAATCATAATTAATGCCCTCAAATTCCCGTTATTCCCAAAATTCTCAAGTACCAATAAATCATATCCCATTGCCCTATAATTCCTGGTAATGTTCTAATCACCGAATTACCCTAAGTCTCACCCCGAGCCCCGAAAATAACCCCGTTATGACTTGACCGATAACTTGCATTCAAAGATCGTCTCTGCCGAATGGCTCGAACAAATCCACATATAACGTGGAATTATTCATAATTCACCCACATGCATGAAAATACACAATAACGCCCTCAACGAGCCAAATTACCAAAATGCCTTTATAATTAAAAATAGACCCATATGCATGCATTTATCACCATATTATAATATAATTCTCATAAACATGCATATAATTATTTAATGGCATAATAAGTCAATTATGGCCCTCCCGATGTCCTGATCAAGGTCCTAAACCTTATTAGGGATTTTGGGGCATTACAGTTACTACCTGAAGTCTTTAGTCGGAGTAAGGATCCTCTTAGGTGAGACCTTTCCTTCGACAATGGGTCGTGGGTGTCTTAGTAGATTACTCCTCAATTTTCGTTCTTAGAGTTGGAGGTTCTTCAACTCGGGCAGTTAAGGCGACGGATCTCGTCTCCCATTCGTCTCCCAGGTCCGAGGTTCTAGTTCTCGGACCTAAAAGATAAGGCACAACGTGTCAGCAAATGCGGGTTTTCAGAGCCAGAGGATCGTCTGACAACCTTTATGGGTACCATCAATAGTGTTGTTGAGTGTACGACTCGACAATTCGCACACCCACTACGTCACCTGACATGGAGGTACTTACAACACGTATGATTGTTAGAATCCCGTGATTTGCAAGGAGAAAAACCAGGTAAAAGCTGTGCAATCCCACATCACCTGGGGAAGGTCAAGTGTGATGATTCTAAGACTGTGTAGGTATGGGACTACACAGTTGAAGAGGGCTCAAATGGATTGATGGGTATTACCTATGCCAACAAGATGCATCTTCTTTTCGGTAGTCCATCACTTGAGAACTCCAAAGCTAAGCGTGCTTGACCTGGAGTAGCCTCATGATGGGTGACCTCCAGGGAAATTTTCTCAGGAAGCGTGCGAGTGAGGACAAAGCATTATGGAAAGACTCGTGTTGGTTTTCAGGGCGAGTCGTCATTCCAGAAAGCAGCCATAGTGACATGGGGCATTACAACACGCCCTGATAGTACCTGGGGACATGTTCCCTATAAAGTAGGTGCTTTTCGACAGTGGGCCCCACAAATCCCGTTTGAGCCATGGTCTCTATTGAATGCAGGTCAATGCATTGAATTGGTATTAATCCCCAAATAAAGAGAAGAATGTGTATTAATTACTTGTGATTAATATTAATGAACCCAACCTCTATAAATATGGTTGTGAGTCTCATTGTAAAGGGTTCGGTTTTTTAGAGAGAAAACACATTGTACTCAGAGCAATCTAAACACTGAATGAGAATACACCATTAGAGCTTGCAATCACAAGCTTACAATCCTCTTAATGCCAGAGACTCGTGGACATGGATTCTTTTATAACCTAAACCATGTAAAAATCCTTGTGTTCTTATAGTTTATTTCTTCAATCTCTCTTATTAAGGTTGATTGCAAAAAATGTGTCAACAAAATATAATTATAATAATAATTTTTTATAATATTTGAATTTATATTAATATAATTAATTAAAAATTAGGATATATATATTATTATCATAATAATATTTTATAAATTTTAAATATATTAATATAATTATTTTATATCTAGTCTTATATTATATTATAATAATAATGATATTTTATAACATTTGATTTTGAATTTAAATTTATATTATTATAATTATTATATATGTAGTCTAATATTAAATATTATTATAATAATGATATTTTATAATATTCGAATTTATATTAATATAATTAATAAATATCTATTATTAATTATTTTTAAAGGTAAATTCCATTAAATATTTAGAATATTTTGTTAAAGTTAACAAAACAAATCGTTGAATCCAAGAATTTCTGTTATCTAGAAAAGATATATATATATATATATAGAATATTTCTCAATGGTTATTACTCATGGATGATTCCATAAATAACTAAATACATTTTTAATGAGGAATGATTGTAATGATGATAAAAATAAATAAATAAAATATATAAATCAATAATCTCGAATTGTTTAGATTAATTAGGCAATAAGCATTAATTGTAAAGATAATGGTCACATTAATTATTCCCATTAATTCCAAAATGATTTTTTTTCTCATAGAATGGATAAAATGAATGAATCAAGAATGAAGAACGAATATCAAGTAATATTTTTTTTTCCTTATTTAATAAATATGTGATTGTCATGTCAGCAAGTAACCATTCCAAAAGTTTGAAAAAGTCAAAATTTATTTTTAGAAATATTAATTTACAATTATAAATATAGATCATTAATCTTAATTCTATGACTAATATTAAGTAACAATCTATGAGTAGAATCGTGTGGGGTGACTGTACAGGTATTTAAAATAAGAGACATGTGGGGTGGAGTCATTGTAATATTACAATGACTCCACCCCACGAGTCTCTTATTTTAAATACCCGTACATTCACTTTCTTTGGAACTCATTTTTTCATCATTTGTGAGAGAAAAATATTTTTCTAAGATATATAATAGATCTTGTTTCAATATTTTTTTAAGATATATATAATTTAATAAGATTACATGAAATTTAACTCTCAAATTTTCTTAAAAAAAGTGAAAAGAATCGTAGAGTTCCATCTAAAAATCAATTGGTGATTAGTAGAGTTACTCATGTTCTTATTAATTACTTAATATTCTTACACTTGTTCTATGTGAGACACTATTAACTCCAATATTCCCTTCAAGATTGTGCTTATTTTTTGTTCACCAATCTTGAATTACCGGATCACAAGTACATTTCTCGATTTGCTTAGTTTTTTTAATTTCAATTTTTTTTTTGCACTATGCAGATCTCGTACAACTTATCTTGCTATTTGGATCTCAAATGTCTTATTGTACTATTTAGATCGGTGTGGATCAAATATCCACTAGGCATATGGCTCATGATACCATGATTCTTGTCAAAAAGTTAATTACCAGTATTGATGAAGATGAATCGTGATTCACATTGACTAGCTAGCTACTTACAAAAAAATTGAACAAAACATAATTATTTACTGAAATTCACATTAATCTATTATGTTCTGGAACCCTAATAAATTTGACCATTGATAAAAAAATTGATCTATGTAATAAGAGAAAGTTACATTTTGACACCTCATGTACTTATATCTCAAAATTACAACACCTTTAGGATAAAAATATTTATACTTAGTACTAAAATAAACACCTCATCATGATCTTTTTGTTCAATTCTACTTTTGTTAACTAAATTTTATATAAAAATACGTATTTGTTAAATTTATATTATAATGGAAAAAAAAAAAGCATTCCTATGTATTTATATCAATTATACTAAAGAGTTTTCACACTAAGTTTATTAATAGGTATCCACCATGTCAAAAACATGTCTGCATACTAGAAGCATGCATCAATTAAATTTTTGAGTAAAATTATTCATATTATCATGAAATATCTTTAAATTTATATAAAAACAATTATGAAAAAATTCAATATTTTTTACAATAATCTTCCAGCATGAAAGAATGGTTTAAATTATAAATTTTCTGTTTTTTTTTACACAATATTGTCCTTATAAATTTAACCAAAAAGTTAAAAAGGGGGGAGGGGGGGCTAAAATTTTAGGTGGTGCCAAACATGCCTCCCTTCTTGATATTTGATGACTAAAGAAAGTGATATTCATAAGTCATCAGTACTATTAACCCTACTCCGGATAATAATAAAAAATGTATGCATTGAAAAAAAAAAATCTACTGCTATAAAAATTCGAGATGGTATATATATATATATATATATATATATTTATAGCATATAAAATAATGAAATACTTACCTAGGCAAGTCTAACAAACCAAAATACAAACAGCATGCATGTGTGCTCAGAATTATATATATATATATATATATATCGCAAATCAACCAGAATCAATAAAATATAGAAAAAATAAAGTGTGTTATATTATTTTACACAATATAATGTTAGATTAAATAATGTGACAAAATGTGATTTGTCACATAAATATGACTTGTCACATCTTATAACATAATATCGAGAATTACAAAATTGGACATATGTGTGTGTCCAAATATAACATATTTTGAAGTTACAAAATCAGTTACAAATTTATAACTCACAAATATATGTATTACCCAATAATATGTAGATTTAGAGTTACACATTTGAGATTGAATTTCACAAAGTCATAATGTGATATGGTTGTTGAAGATGTGATTCTAACTCCCATGGAGGTTACAAAATCAAGTGGGAAAGAGTTTGAGACATTTTGGAAAAACCTGAAAAATTGAGAGGCTGAAACGGCCACTAGCAGCGATAATTAATGTCCCAGTCCACAACCGTTAATGTCTATGGCCGCAACCTGGGGCGCAGAGAGACAATCTTATTTTTCAATTTCAATCTTGAACGTTTCTAACATATCAAGTAACTCTCAAATCTTAATTTTAATTCCATAAACATTAAATTAAACAATGGTAACAACCAATAAGGTTGGTGGAATTTGAAATTCAAAGGGTGTCTCAAAACTCTATAAGTAGGAGCGTAATGCTTACTTGCAAGACATATTATTTTCTATCCACAAAACATTTGGCTGGAAAATGCACCAAAATGCTTGATAATTCCATAATGTGTATGGATGTTACAAAATCAAGTGGAAAAGAGTTTTGGACGTTTTAGAAAATCTGAAAAAATTGGGAGGCTGAAACGGTCACTACCTGCGGCCCTTAACATCCCAGGTCGCGACCTAGGAGGCAGGGACTAGCGGCCGCGGCTGTTAATGTCCCTGGCTGCGGTCTGGGGCTCTGACAAGCAAATCTCATTTGTTTCAATTTCAATTTTGAACATATCTAACATCTCAAATAACTCCCAAATCTTCATTTTAATTCCATAAACATCAAATTAAACATTGATAACAAGAAATGAGGTTGGTGGAATTTGAAATTCAAAGGGTGTCTCAAAACTCTATAAATTAGAGTCCAATGCTTACTTGCAAGACATATTATTTTATATCCACAAAGAACTTGCCTGAAAAATACACTAAAATGCTTGATAATTCCAGATAGCTATTTCCAAACTTGAGAGTACCCTAGTGCTTAGAGAATATGGGAAAATAAGTTTTGGGACAAAGGTCTTGAACTTTGTTCAAGTTGGTGATCCCCACTACTGTTTACTTTGGTTGTGTGAGAGTTCTTGTTCTAATTTATTTATTCTAGTCTACATCTTTAGTTGTATCATTTATGATTTGAGTTGTATTCTTGTTCTATATCTTCCTACATCTATTTACTTGTATTTTTTGTGCATTTGAGTTGTAACATTTCTTTAATCAATTACCTTGTCTATTATATTTTTGCTTGAGTTGTATTTTGGTTTTCCATTAATATATATATTCTCTAACAAAGTGAAGCAAGAACATCAACACACAATTTCTTTCTTTTATAAAAGAGAAAATTTATTGGAAATTTGAATTTTGACAAATATTTTTTATTTATTGTGTTTATTTTCGGTTGACTATGTTAAGGAAATCATCTTTGATTTTATTGCTTTTAAATTCTAATAATTCTCCTTCATTGGTTATAGTATTTTTGGTAAGTTTATACAAATAAAGTCTTCTCATTTACATATCTTTTTAGACTTTATTTTTTTTCCAAATTTATCTAATTTATCGAAGCCACCTATAAAAACTGTGTGTCATTTTATTATTCAATCAATTCTACTTTATCATACTGGTTTCATATTCTGTAGTGACGGGAACTTGGTTTGTAGCTATATAATACTAGTTTGTTGTACCAACTTCTTTATTGCGCATTTAATTCATTTGGTTAATTAAATAAAAAGTTGGTAATCATAAATTACGGAATTTCAATTGGTATTAGAGTGGGGCACTAAACTCTTAGTGAGAACTTGTGATTATTTTTCTGTTAAATCTGTTTCGTGTGATATGTCGTTTTTTGTAGAAGGAAGCTCCATAACCCGACCATCCCTACTCAATGACTCTAACTATTCTTATTGGAAAGTGAGGATTAGGTCTTTCATCAAATCTCTAGATGAAAGATCATGGAGATCTATTTTATCTGGTTGGTCTCCACCGGTCGAAAAAGATAAGGAAGGTAATAGCAAGGTAAAATATGAACTTGAATTGTCCACTGAGGAGGAGAAGTTGTCTGGATATAATAACAAGGCCTTACATGCTATTTTTAATGGTGTTGGTGAAGGTTTTATCAAACTAATTTATTCATGTGATTCAGCAAAAGAAGCTTGGCCAATTCTTCAAACTCAGTTTGAAGAAACTGCAGATGTCATGCAAACTCGGTTTACAATGCTTCAAACTAAATTAGATGAACTTAGGATGTTAGAATAAAAAACTCTCTCTGAATTTTATGAAAAATTGTCCGACATTGCTAATGAATTTTTTGCATTGGGTGAGAAACTTGATGAATCTGTTTTGGTTAGGAAAATTGTGCGTGTCCTTCCTGATAGGTTTGATACAAAGCTTTTGGTGATGGAAGAAGCAAAAGATGAAGGTTGAAGAATTGATGGGTTCTTTGAGAACGTTTGAATTGTGAATCAACAAATCAAACGAAAGGACAAGCCAAAACCACCAACTAATAAAAATAAAGGTATTGCTTTCAAGATTTCTGAAAAATAATGTTCTAACAGTGAAGAATAAGATGAAATGACTTTGTTAACTACGAATTTTTAAAAATTCATGAAAAAGATGAGCAATAAAAATAAAAATATTTTTTCAAAATTTCCTAGAAGGAATACTTCTTCAAAACCATTTGTTTCTAGCAATATAAAGGGTATTCAATTTAGGGAATGTGAGGGTTTTGGACATAGTCAATCTGAATGTGCTAATACTCTGAAAAAGAATAAAAATGGTTTGAATGTGACTTGGAGTGATGATGATTTGGATAGTAGGGATAATGAATTCTCAAATGTTGCCTTAAGTACTACTATTTCTAGTATGCCAATATTTTTGGAGGGAAGTAAGGATGTAAATAATAGTTATTTGTAAAAAGGAGCTTTCTGTTGAAGCAGAGTCTAATTTTGATGAATTAGAATTGGATGAAGATTCCTTGGCTAAAATGTACAAGGAAATGTATGGAAAGTGGTTAGATGTATGTTCTGAAAATCAATCAATGACCAAGACTATCAAAAAGTGGTTGTGATTGAAAAAGAAGAAAATAACTTATTGAAAAAAGAACTTGAAAGCATAAAAAGAAATGTAAAAGTGCTAAATCCAAGTTCTTCGATTTTTTGAGATATTCAAAACATTGGACAGAGGAGTCATGCTGGTTTGGGATACACTAGATCTTAGGAATGAGAAAACTCAATTTGTTACAGCTGATAAGTTTTCTAATGGTTGTTCTGATCGTGTTTTGCAGGTGTCTAATACACTACAAAAAGGTCTCTTGGACAAACAGAAATGAGACCTTCAGGTAAAAACTTCTAGGCCTGTGAAAGTGTAAAAAAAATTATACCTATCTGTCATTTTTGTGGTATTAAAGGTCATATACGTCCCAAATGTTTTACCTTGCAAAACATGTTTAATTCCTAGATTGGGTAAAGAATCAGTGGGTAAGTGTGAGTCTTGCCAATTTGGTAAGAAATTGAAAAGAAAACATAAGAGTGCTTTTTATATTAATGCTACTAGGGTTCTTGAATTGCTACACATGGATCTTATGGGTCTTATCCAAGTAGAAAGTATTAATGGAAAGAGGTACATTTTTTTTTGATGATTTTTCTCGTTTTATTTGGGTTGATTTTTTTAGAGAAAAATCCGATACATTTGATGCTTTTAAAACTCTCTATTTGAAATTGAGAGTTGAAAAAGATTGCAACATAGGTAAAATTGTTCAAATTCGCAGTGATCATGGAAAATAATTTGAAAATTCCGTGTATGATGATTTTTGTAAATCTTATGGTATCACTCATGAGTTTTCAGCTCCTAAAATCCCATAGTAAAATGGGGTGATGGAAAGGATGAATTGTACCTTGCAGGAGATGGCTAGAGTCACGTTGAATAGCAAGAAGATGACAAAACGTTTGTGGCCAGAAGCTATCAATACTGCTTGTTATACCATTAATCGATTTTTTCCTAGGCGAGGTACTTTAAGACTCCCTAAGAGAATTGGAAAGGTAAGAAACCAAATGTAAGTTATTTTTACATTTTTGTGTGTGCTACATCTTAAGGAGTCGTGAAAATATTGGAAAATTTGATGCCAAGAGTGATGTTGGAGTGTTTCTTGGTTACTCGACTAATAGTAGAACCTATCGTGTATACAACATGAGAACTCAAACTGTTTTAGAGTCAGCAAAGTTTCCATTGATGATACAAAAGATTTTTCAGAATTTTCAACAGAAGAAGAAATCAGGATCCTTCTGGAGGAATATTCTGTTGCTACAAACACTAATTTTGTGACACCAGGAGTTGAAACGGCAGAGACAGTAGCTGAGTGATGTGTTCTGTATACCACAACAAATTTAACAATTATTTTTCTTTCAATACTTCCAATTATTTTAGTATAATTGTAAGCATGGGTCGAACCCATAAGGACTATCGTTCACTTTATTAGTCAATAATTAGCATTAAGACTTAAAAGGAGGATTTAGATTTCGAACTCAAAATTAAATAACATAATCTAGAAAGGAAATAAAGATTGATATTACGATATTAAGAAACAGTTAACGGTTGATCTCAAGCCTCAACAATCATTCCCAATCATTAATAATAAATATTATTCCAATTTCTCAATTAAACTATCAACCCCACAGATAACGTTGAAGAAGACAATCAACTCAATCTCTCTATTACAAGTAATCAAGGCGAAGTGCTCAATAATTAACTCTTTTAGCCAAGCAATAAATCTATGAAGCATACAATCTATTTAACTTAGGCAAAACATTAAATCCTATGGAGACAAGTTAATCTAGGCAATAGATTAATGAGGCATATAATTCATTTAACCTAGGTACTATTTTTCATCACAATCAACAATTCTTTTGACATTACTATCACTTGCAATTTTTCACATACACTTAGAATCCTAAACTATTAGGTGAGTAGTAATTCTAAGATGAAAATTAAACAATGGGAAACCATAATGAATTGGTCACGTAACAAGAAGTCACAAAATTCATAACATTCAATTGGAAAAATAGAAACAGTTTAATATTGAGAGATATTAAAGAATAATACTTATTATCAAAAATTAAGAATTCATGTCTTTTGTTTTTAATTACCCTTAACCTAAAAAGAACTTACTCCATAATAGCAATCATAATCACAAGCATAATTATAATTAAATTAAAGAGATTAAGGGAAGTAAACATACTAAACTGATGAACAATAGTGTTACAGTCTTCTACTTAGCCCTTTCTGAGTCTTTTTCTTTAAAAAAAATATATAATAAAACTTAATCTCCAATTAACCCTAATAATCTTTTATAGTCCCCTTTAAATTATATTTAAAATGGAATTAAAAATCTAAAAATAACGTCGCAAGCCGCGCCTTGAATTTCTGTGTGTTGCGGCCTAAAATGGAATACAAGCGAAATTGATCATGCAGGTCGCGGCTTAAGAAAACTAGGTAGCGGTCCAACTTCACTTTTCTACACAGCAGGCAACAACCTAACTTCACTTTTCTACACTGCTGGTAGCAGCCTACTTTTTCTGGGCAGCGACTCGACTAGAACATGCAATATTTAATGTGAATTCCAATTAAAGTGTCGCGGCCTGAGTTTTATGGGATGTGGCCTAGCTTCAATTTCTTCAATTCTTGAACTTAGAGAACTTGTATGCTTCCGCCACTTCAACACTTTAATCCTGAAAGCCTCGAATGGTCCTAAAACTTCATTTTAACCTCATCTCAGTGAGTCTTTTTCAACCTATGATTCATAGACTAAAATTTCCATCAAAATGTCATATTTATCATCATAAAATACAATGTAGAAAATATGTGTTAGACTCACGAAGCTAAGTTAAAAATTACTAAAAAAATTCTATCATAACACCATCAAAGCATGGAAAAACTTATCAAATATTAATACAAAAATGACCTTATCAAATTCTCCCACACTTGAATTTTGCTAGTCCCTTTGCAAAACACTAAAATAATACAAACTAATCTAGACTCACTTGAAAAAGGTCTTGTCAAAAGCTTGAATGTCTCTGAGAATCACACAAATATATAATGCTAGAATAAATTCAAATTCCATATTCATTAGAATTTCAACCCCATAGTGAATGCCTACTTAAATTCAATCTTTATAGCCTTATTCACAATCAATCTTACCCACTTAGATGTATCAAAATCAATCCATGCTTGTCAATTGTTTATATACATATGTGTCTCTTGTATAGAAAATACTTCTCATGAAAGAACATTTACTCCATAGAAATTTACCAATTATTCTCCACTAATATAAATACACATAACCAAGGATCAAAATGTCTTTATAATCTTGTAATGTAAGGCTAAGGTTAGAGGTAGATGAAAAAGTTACATTTAGGCTCAATTCACACAATAGCACACTACAACATTTTTCACCAAATATTACGGCAAAATCTTACATATCTTTAGAAGTGTTATTAATACATGCAAAAAAAAAAAATACATGGACACAGTATAGGCACCAAATGAAAAGTAACAGGCGCCAAATGAAATTTTACTTAACAAATAAAAAAGCAAAATAAAAAATGAAGAAGGGTTTTCTCTATTCTCTCGTTCTCTCAGTCTGAATCCCTAATCTCTCTCAATCTCTTCCCTCTCTCCCTTAGGCTGAGACCCTTCATCTTTGAGCTTCCAACCCATTCCCCTTCATCTTGTTCTGTCTGAATAGTTGAGCCCAAACGTCATTCATCTCTGTGTCTTGAAACCAAAATCTTGTTCTGCGATCTTGAACTCAGATGGCTCCATCTCTGTTCGTGAACCTAAACATCTCATCTCTGAGCTTGAATCCAAACACCTTCATCACCGTTCACGAACCCAAACGCCTCATACCCAGAATACCGTCATTTAACAGGAATAAGAATGCATTCTCTGAGTCTTAAATTTTTCGCTGAATTTAATGGTAAGGTGACGGCGACGAGGTGTATGCCGTCGGGTCGAGGTAGATATGGCGTCTCATAATTGGATTTCGGGATGAGAAGGTTTGTTTATGGAGGCGGAGATTCGAATTGGAGGGGTTGTAGGGGTACGGCGATTTCTTCGGATAGGGATGCCAATGGCGGAGGAAGAAGTCGGAGTTCGACCTCGAGCTCGATTTCGAGTACCGAGTCTAGCTTGTTTCTTTCTCGGAGCCAAACTTATGCTCTGTTGAAGCAGCAAATGGAAGTGGCGGCAAAATCTGAGGTCAGGGTTCGGGGTATTTTCTACTCTTTCTATTAGGATTTTATCGGATGCCAATCAGAGAGTTATGTATTTATATGTTTTGGAAGTTATAGGACTATGAAGAGGCGGCGAGGATTCGTGACTTGTTGAAGTTATTCGAAGAAGAGGAGCCGGTTTTGCGACTAAGAAGGTTGATTAAGGAGGCAGTTGCAGATGAAAGGTTCAAGGTAAATCACTTGCTCCCTTTGAAAAAGATTATTCTTTTAGGATTCAAATTATTAGTTTCTACTTAATTATTACGTTGGGTTTGAAACAGAATAGTAGTTTTTCGATCCAAATTAGTAGTTTTATACAGAGCTATTTTTTTCTTAATGTAATTTACGTTTTTCTTATTGTTGGTTGTGTCGGTATCTTTTCCCTTTTTCCTTAAGAATGGAGATTTTGAGCTAATAGCGATATCTAAACGTTCAAAACCGATTATGGGATTAGGGGGAATCAAGAAGTTTAAAAGATGTACAAACTTAAGCTTTTTTCCCTAAAATAACTTTTTTGTTTGTAGTACATGTGCTGTTGGTTCAGAAGTTGAGAAAAGATGAACAATTTAGAGTAAAATGGGAAAAAGCTAGGATGCATTGTAACTTTCATTTATGCCCATATGAAAGGCTTGGACCTGGTATTTTATGTTTCTGTGTGCACTGATACTACAAAACCAATAGTTGGTACTATTGGTTTCACATTAAAGACAGTGTTTTCCCTGCCAGTAAAACATGCTTTGCTGCTTTTGTTTTTTGATCTATGCAGTGTTGATGAAATTTTTTGGAGAGGTGTGAGGAGAATTAGAAGGATAGAGATTGTTGCTAAGTTGTTTTGCTGTTGGTGAGGAATCAAAACAGTTGTGAGATGATGCTGAAGTTAATTTCCTCTTTATTGTTTGTTTGGTTTCTCTTCTAAATTATTTTGTTTTCCTCTCTTGACTGTTGACATCGCTCCACTATTCATTCCTTCTTTATTCTTATTATTTTTGGTATGTTGCTTTATTGAGTTCAGAAATCAGTTAACTATATAGCAGATTCTGACATTTCAAGCTTATTCTCAGGATGCAGCTAACTATCGCGAAGAGCTGAGAGAAATTGCGCCCCACTCTCTTTTGAAATGCTCAAGTGATGCAACAAGCTTGGTACTGTTGTGAACTTATGCTTCATCAAATCATTAGATTTTTATTAGTATTTCAATCATTTTTTAATATAATATAAGCGTTGCTGCTTATATTTGGTTTATCTAGCTTCTAACTCCTATTTTAACTTCAAGATTATCCATTTCAATTCTCCTTAGTCTGGGGTGAATTTTTAATAATAAGTATATTTATGATTTTGCATGTGGATGTTGGAGCAAGTTAAAGTGATGTTTGATTGTTTTCTAATGAATTACACCTATAATTAGACAGACTTGATAAGCTTCTAACATTAGTGATCAGATTATTTCATCAATGTTAAATATTAAATTTGAAACCTATGATTTTTCAAGGAATCAAGGTTCAAGTGAGGTGTGTGTATATTGAGGGCCGGAGTCAGCCTTCAAAGGGTCGCTATTTCTTTGCATACAGAATACGAATTACCAATAACTAAGAACGCCCTGTCCAACTTCTTAGAAGACATTGGATTATAACCGATGCCCATGGAAAAACTGAGAATGTCTGGTCAGTTATTTCTACCTTTCGATGCCATCTGCTATTAATGTGCATTTTTCAGCTTCTATTTCCAAGTTAATCAAATTCTCTACACCCTTTGAATTGTTGTCATTTTCTAATTGTAGGGGGATTGGTGTTATTGGTGAACCGCCATCCATTGTCCAAGCTGCTGCCATTCGTGGGTGTTGTTTATGATTTTTCTTCTCTGATGTGTTGTAAATCATTAAAGCAGAAAGGCAGAAAGAGACCATGGCTTCTCCTTCTCCTTCTCACCTCACAGCTATCCCACAACGCCTCTCAAAACCCTCCCTTTCCCAGTGTAAGTAAATCTCTCTCTTTCTCTCTCTATATATAATATATATGTATATATATATGACACTACTAGTACCCTTAAGATGAACTAGTATGAGAAATAAATTAAACCCTTAATTTCATTGCTAAATTTGGTAGTAAACTCGAAGCCAGTCGAGCTCCGTGTGAGGTCGAGTTCGGAAAATGAGAGCAGTGGCACTGAGGATTCTGGTCACTCATCATCAAAACCTCTGAAGGTGAGGGCTTCATGCATTTTGGTATCTAGCTAATTATCTCTGATTATATTGTTTATTATCTTTTACTTGGAAATCACTTATGTTTTCTTAAGAACATGGTCTTAGTAGCTAGCATTGGGACATGTTATTGTGCTATTTTGGGCAATTTTCATGCTGTTTAAACTTCATGATAAAATTTACTTTTGATGTTCTGTCTTCTTTGTAAGATGGTGTAGATTTTATTTCTCATGGTCATGATTTAGTCTTTTGGGGAATTTTAGTTGGCACTTTAGATTTGATTGGCTTACAATATTCTTGTACAGTTAAAGAGTACACAAAATTTGAACTCAAGGGCTTAACTTTCTCTTGGTACTTTAGCTTTAATATGAAAATTTTGAAACCATAGACTTCAATTTGAGTCTAATATGGGCCCCTTTCTGACCACAGGGATCTCAGCCAACAATCAATCGGATTTTGTCTGATCCCTGACATAATAAAATATAATTGTGTGTACTACTAGCTACTCTGACAATCAGATTTTGTCGGATCCCTTCTTCATGACTATCAGACACATATAACCTTCTTTCTAATGTGTTACAAATGATGGTTTATTTTCTTCTACTCATCTATTAGGATCAGAAGGCTCATGAAGCCATCTTCCAAGCTCTTAACCTTTAAAGGTTTGTTGGATAAGTTTGAATCTCTTAGCATATAGGAGCAGGTCATATTTTTGGTTCATTTTATAGTAGTTAGAATCTACCTCACACAAAAATATGTTGAATAACTTGCAGCATAGCTAGAGAGCTTGATTTGGAGGAATGGACTTCTAGAACTGAAACTGCTAATGTGCTGCATGAGCCAGTATGTCTCTTTTCATCTCATCTCATCTCATCTTGCAAGTCATTTATAATTTAAGTAGTTTCTTTTTCTCTAGAGTTAATTATGAGAAATTCATAAACATTGTTTGGTAAATGAAAATTGTATTGTTCTGCTTTACTAACTCTGTTAGATCATTCCTTTTTTTCTGTTAACTTTCAATTTTATACATATTTGTAAAATTTGGGCTCCTTAATCTATTTCTAAAATTTAAAATGTATTTGAATGAATTAGTTGACTGATAGTGCTAGTTCTCTCAATATCCTATCTTTCCATATCAAGTTTGAAATTCATGTCTAGATCATTTCACTGGTAGTCCTGTGCATATTTTGTAGATGCATTCATACTGATATTGATTGGCATTGTGGCATTATTTTTTATTTTATCAAAAAGAAAGAAAGGGGGCCTAGTTCCATTACCCAAGAGTGTAAACTTTGTTGAGACCCATGATTTAGTTTCTACGCCATTAATTTTTTAATGCTTTCCACTATGAATTGTGATAAGGTATATCTTTTGTTTCCAAATGATCAAGTAGTTGAGTCTTTGGAGACCTTGAATTTGATTGATTTACTTGTGGCTTTTCTTGTTGATGCTATACATGTTTAATGGAATATTCAAATCCTTTTGTAAGGTACTTCTTTGATCACTCTGATTACAATGTGATTGAATCCTACATTGCTTTGTTTTTTTTTTTTTCACTATTAATGGAAACTATGAGGAATTGTATTGCATAAAGATACTCTTTAAATCTCCATAGAGTTTTCTGTGTTTTTTTCTCTTCTGTATTTTAAATTCTTTCATCTCCCTTTATGAGCTTGTTTTTTCTTGTTGTATTGCCTCTTCTAGTTTTGTACAAGTTAAGCATTTTCATCTGTTTGTCTTTTCTCTTATAGTACCTTGTGTATTTAATTCTAGTTCCTATACAATATTATTTGGTTCAGTAGTATATTTTCTTGGCTATGCAACCTGTAAAGTCAAAATCTTTCATAGATGCATTCTAAGATTTTGTGATAGGTTGCAGTTTCCACTACAAAGGCTTATATAAAGTTTCTTTCTGATGGATTTGTGTCTCAACTTGTGATTAAACTACATAACATATTGATTTAGATATAAATAATTGTCAAAAGTTCTTGATCCATGCAGCTGGAATATGGTTTGGTTTCCTTCTTTGGTGGAGGTACAGACATAACCAGCAAATTTTCTTTGACGTCAACGGTTGGTAAACCTAACTCATTTTTTAAGCAATATCATTAAGAAAGAAACAGAAGAAGAAGAGATTAACAGTTGTAGGCTTTAAAAAATTTCAGAGCAACATCATGAGGAGGTTTGCCTTGGAAACCTGAGGAGATTTCAATTTAGAGAGCTTCAGATGGCAACAAACAACTTCAGCAGCAAGTACTTGGTTGGAAAAGGTGGTTTTGGAAATGTGTACAAAGGTTGTCTCAGAGATGGTATAGTAGTAGCAGTTAAAAGGCTTAAAGATGGTAATGCCATTGGTGGTGAGATTCAATTCCAAACTAAAGTTGAGATGATCAGCCTGGCAGTTCACATGAACCTTCTTCATCTTTACAGGTTTTGTATGACGGCCTCTGAGAGGCTCTTAGTTTACCCTTATATGTCAAACAGCAGTGTTGCCTCCCGCCTCAAAGATAAGCTGGCCTGTGATGTTATATTTTTTTTATCAAATTTATCTTATGATATTTTTCCAAAGCACTACTATTGAGAAATATAGGTTTTCATCGCTAGTATCTTATTGGAAATAGATATTTCTACTTTGGTATCTAAGCTCATAATTTGTAATCATTCTATCATTTTTATCAAGTAGACATCTCTATTGAAATGCCATTGATTGCCAAACCACTGCATATTGGCAACTTTAAGTCTTGGAATCTTTTCATATTCTCTATGAAATTAGGCACTCATGATAATTGTCATGCAATCAAGGGAAACCATCCATGACAATTGTTGATTCATTTTTTTAGTAGTTCTATTTCTTCTATTTTACAGTTCACTATCAGGTATGAGTTTGAGTATTAATCATTTAATTTCTTATGTAGTTGAGCAAGCTGATGTCACAATGGAAACAAGAGCATAATGAATCAACTTTTTTTATGTACTCTTTTAGTTTACTATTAACTTTAAGTTGAAGCATTAATTATTTAAATTTTTTTGTAGCTAAGCATATGGACTCACAACAAAGACAAGTGCACAAAGGATGATGAATTGAAGGATGGAGGAAGTTTCACGCAGGATTTACTTTTGTGTATCTTGTAATGTTTCTGTTTTTCATTTTTGAAGTAAAAAATGTTCAAGATTATAAAACTTTATTATGTTATGCTTTCAAACTTAAGTTAGAACTAAGATCTCATGATGTAGACACATTCATGGTTTGAATTAGTTATTGTTTAATGTAATACTTATGGTTTATCAATCTATTGAGAATTACATTTTGTGATTAATTTTGATTTTTTTTTTATCAAAATACAATAATGAAAATCTTTTAATTAAAAAAAAACCTTATAAGTATACTTATCAAAATAAAATTTAAAATATATTATCCCGACTAAAGTAACAAAATTTTATTACTAGACTTTTAATATGTTATGATTTAGAAACATATTATAAGAATAACAAATTGTTATGATTTATATAATATAACAAACTAAAAACGCTATCAAAATAATCAAATGTAACAGTGGAAAAGTGTTATGCAAAAAATATAAGATTAAACATCAAATTTATAACCAAATACTCTAACTAAATGTTATTATTTGAATATTATAGCAACTAAAAATGTGTAATTAAATAGTTTAAGATAACATCAAACATAACATATGAATACTGTTATAGAAAAGACCGGACTTTTAATAACAGAGGCTATGTTAGTGTTTTCAGAAGTGTTATCAATACTCCCAGTTAGCAGTTTTTAAGTGTTATGAATACTGTTTTTTCTTGTAGTGGCATACAATTGTTTTTTCTAATCATTAGATCTTCCCACAAAATTCTCATACAAATCTAGAATAAACAATCTTTTATCTTCTTCTTTTTACATTGATCTCACTATTTCCCCTACACTTATTCTTTTTCGATATATATATATATATATATGAAATTTTTCATTGCAAACTCTTTTTTTTTTCTTTTTTCAATTCACATTTCATAGGGAAATAGGAGATCCTTTACATTCAAAGCACAACCCAAACAAAAGAACCATTACATAATTTTCCTCCCTTCTTTATATTATCCATCCCACAAAATAACATTCACTTATGACTATGGTGCAATGGGTTACAAGAAAGGATTAAAATTTTCAAAACTGGAAAGGTCTAGATTCTAGGTTCATAGAAGAAAAGAATAGTCATTATGGCTCAAAAATGGAAAACTATGGAATAACAAATAAAGGTACGTTAGAAAGACTCAAATGATCCAAAGAACTTGTCTTAATCATCTCCCTAACAATGTGTACTCATGATTTTGCCTCAAATAATTAATCAATGCTTTCCAGAGAGATAGGGGCTTTAAATTTCCAACATGCAAAATGTAACGCCCTGGATAACCAAGACTGTTACACTATGTATTTGAAATAGTGCAGGACCTGCTAATCACTTCATTTGAATAAAACTGTGATCCTAAGGTCAACCACTCGGTTAGTGTTAAAATATTTTGAACATAAACGATTAATTTTCAATAAAACGGATGTTTAAGACATGGGATCCCAAAAAAAAAAACAAGGTACAACTGATGGTTACAATTCTCAACAGTTTTAATACAAACAACAACCACTCTAATGGGAAAATACAAATTTTAGGTCTCTGTCCCTTTCCTTTCCCTCGGCCGTGGCGGTCGAGTAGCTAACTATGTACACTCTGCCCCCAGACCTCTCCACCTCATCCTTAATCCAGCTTCCCTTTGCCTTTACCTGCACCACATAGCACCCGTGAGCCAAGGCCCGGCAAACACATGTAGCATTAAGAATATTCAATCAAGCTTATCTCATTCAATCATAAAACAGAGTACGTGTAACGACCCAAATTTACTAATAAGGCTTAAGGGCCTTGATTAGTGTGTTGGGAGGGCATAACTTGATTATATGTGATTTAATGAATAAAATCATGTTATATGATTATTTGAATATCTCTGATGCATGACTATGTGTATTAGTAAGCATGTAGGCCCTGACTAGGTTAGAAGGGCATAATCGTAATTTTGGCCCGTTGAGGGCATAACTATATATATGTGATAAATTGTTGGGACCACATTATTATGTGGATATGTTTGTAATCTGTGACTCAAGGAGATCCTAGTGAGCGGTTCAGCGAAAAAGTCACGGCAGGGATTTATACCCGGCTCGGGGCGAGCCTGGGGGTATTTATGGGAATTTAGGAAATATATTGGAGTCTATTTGGATATTGAGGAGTATAGTTGGTGATTAGTTAGGTGTCGGGAAGTAAGCGGTAACATTAGAGACACTCGAGGAATTAGTGGCAATTGGGAACAAATGACCAGAATGCCCTTGGAAGGACTAAGAGCTTAAATTTAATGGGAGGGTATTATGGTCATTTGGATTATAAGGGATAAGAGTTAAGTCTGCTTTATGCCTTAGTGGAAAGTCTAGAATTTGAAGGAAGCTTAAAGAAAAGAAGAAGAAAAAGAAAAAAGGAAAACATGAGTCATTTCTTCTCCCACTTGGTTTAGGTTTCTTCCTTATTTCATGAAGGAATTTGGAGCTGTAACTAAGGGAGAGTATGGGTTGGAGCTTGAGGCTAGGGTCCTTGGTTTGGCTTGAGGAGTTAGCAAGAGTAGTCCATCCATTTGAGGTAAGGTTTAAGGTTGTAATTCAGTTTCTGGTTCTTAGTATAAATATAGACTTTGAGCAGAGTTTTGGTGGGAATTCTAGGGAATTGAGGCTGACGCTTTGAGGAGTGAAAGATAAGGAGGATTGGAGGACAGCCTAAGGTTGGATCTCTCTATTGATGGTAAGAAGTTTTGAACTTGGTCACTTGAATTATGTGGTTTCAGTTGTTTTTCTTGTTGAGTTTTTGGGCTCTAGGTTCAGCTATGGTTATTTTCTTGATTTTGGGTGCATGTGATTGAGTTTTGTGTGGTTGGGACTTATGGGATGAGTTGAGAATGTTGGGAGACTTGTTTTTAATTTTGGTTGAGTTTTAGAAACGTTTGGCTCGAGGAAATTCGAAGGAGGAAAAACTGTGTTGGGCTATGCTGAGACTAGCACTATAGCGCTAGTCATTGGGCGCTACAGCGCTAGGCCCTGAAGATCCAGAGCCTTTTGGCTCTGCTTGTAGCACTATAGCACTCTCCTTAGGGTGTTGTAGCACTACCCTATTCCCAGAAAGGGGTTTTTGGGTTGTTTCTAAGGGTTTTTTCCCGGGGGTTTGATTCCACCACCCTGTTTGGTGGAATTAGGGCTTCCCGAGGGCTCGGGATTGGTCCCGAGGCTAGGTTTTGGATTTGAGGTTTGGTGATGATTCTGATCTATGGCTGTGACTAGGTGTACGCTAGGGCTCAGACAGGATTGTGCATAAGGATCAACTTGAACAAAGCTATCGAAATCTAAAGGTAAGAAAACTGCACCCGGTTATGTATTTGTGATGGGACTAAGAGCTCCCTATATCTGTATAATGTTATAGATGGTATTATTCCATGGGACATGTGATAAACGGCCTAAGGGTGCCGTAAATAATACTTGCGCACAGGGCGCGGCTCGGCCACTGGTAGCTGAGGACAGCTTAATATTCACTGAGCTCAGTTTAAGTAGGCTAGAGTCAGTGGGATAAATAGAGGGTGCGGCCTAAGGGCACTAACCCTGGTTATCATATGTGAATTGATTATTGATATGAAGTGATGTACTTGGTATGCTGAATACTTGAATGACATGTGTGTTTGAACTGTTGAGTACTTGTTTATACTGTATGAGTTATCTGGTTGTTGCTTGATGGTTATGCTCTATTATTATGTTTTCTTGCTGGGCATTGGCTCGCGGGTGCTACGTGGTGCAGGTAAAGGCAAGGGAAAGGTGGACCACTTTTGAGATGGAGAGCTTCGGGGCTGAATGTACATAGTTAGCTGATCGGCCGCCACGGCCGAGGAGTGATACAGGACGAGAAAATCTTAATTGTCTGTTTTGCCTTAGAGTGGCTAATAACTGTATTTTAATCCTAAAAGTTTGTAGACTTTCTTTTAACTTTACTAATTTTGGGGTCCTATGTAAAGAAACTATTTGTTTATAAGAAATGAAGCTTTTGAGACCAAAACCTTTTAACCTTAGTTCAACTGTAGTTTTAGTAACATATTTCAAATTAAATGACTTCATTCGCAAGTCTTGCACCCTTTATAAACACATAGTGTAACGGTCTTGGCTATCCAGGGTGTTACAACTTGGTATCTAAGCGTCCTAGGTTTAAGGGTTCCTGAAGACTGGCTGGACATGTACATTCACGACGAAAGACAAGCTCGACTCAGGGTTTGGTAATTGTGTATACATGATTATATGTTTAAATGATCTGAATGAAATATGACTATTGATATCTTCTTGATTAATAGAGAGCATGAGATACTGATAGGGCCTGGCCCTTGACTATTGCATGATGATATTGAGGCGTGCTTATCAGCACTGCTATGCATGTGAATGAAAATATTTGGATAATTGGATGAACTATTATATTTTGATTGTTTGTGAATGCTTGGGGTTTTAATGGAGGATCATGGAAGGATTATTACCCTATCATCATAGTCTGATTGCCGAGTCATTGATTGCAGATTGACTTGGATAATTATACGTCCAAGAAAATCTACGCGACTAGCCAACATCAGGTTTGAGGCTAGGCATGATGACCAGGGCTAGATCGCTCCGCCAGTCCCTGAGAACTGGCAGTAGCTTATGGTAGACATGCAAGCACGGCTACAGAGCCAGGATGAACAGATTCAAATTTTGCGACAGCAAGCTCCATCAGGGAGTGCTACCCCTATTGTGCCACCTGCAGTGGTACTAGTTGTGCAGCCAGTAGAGGTTGGGAACAGATTGGAGTCGTTGTACGAGTGGTTCAGGATACAGCAGCCCTCGATCTTTGAGGAAGGACCTGATCCACTGAAGGTTGAACAGTGGATGACCATGATTACTACCATTTTGGATTTTATGAGGGTAGAGGGACATGACAGAGTGGCCTATGCCACATTTCTGCTGAGAGAGGATGCCCGAATCTGGTGGGAAGTGGCATCACAAACCAGAGATGTTACTACTTTAACTTGGGAAGGATTCAAGGACCTATTCAGTCAAAAGTACTACAATGTTGCCATCAGGGCAGCGAAGGTAAATGATTTCGTGGGGCTGGTTCAGGGCAGCATGGCAGTTACAGAATATGCCCTAAAGTTTGACAGACTTGTGAAGTTCGCACCCGACCTTGTGCCTATTGATGGAGCTAGGGAAGACAGATTTATTAGAGGGCTCAATGTTACGATAGGCCGAGATGTGAGGATTACAACAGTTCCTGGAGGGACGACTTATGCCCAGGATATAGAGGAGGCTCTTACTGTTGAGGAAGCAGAGAATATGATATGTAGAGAGAGTGCGGTGATGCGGGAGGGTCGTAGGGCGGTGCCTCCATATTCTGGTTCTGGTAGGGGCGAAGGCCCTAGTGATTTAAAGAGGAAGACCCTTGATGCTTCGACCGCTCCTGGTCCTGATAGGAGAGGTTGGGGTACTCAGGGTGGCCGCCGGGGAGGCGATGATTCATGGAGGACCTATCCTGAGTGCACTAGGTGCAGAAGACGCCATTCAAGTGAGTGTCGGGCTAAGGCATGTTATGTGTGCGGGGTGGTGGGACACCTCAAGAAAGATTGCCCGACAATGAAGAAGGGAGATGTGGGGAAGGTGGACAGCTTGAATCCAGCTCGAGTGTTCACCTTGAAGCAGGCAGAGGCTGAGGCTAGTCCCTCGATAGTGACAGGTCAGCTTTCTAGTGCTGGCTTTCCTTTTACTAGTATTGATAGACTCTGGGGATACACATTCGTTTGTTTCTAGTAAGGTGATTGATAGACTGTGTAGACCTAGTGAGTATTGTACTTTAGGTTTTGGGACTATTTTGCCTACAGGAGAATTGGTAGTTTCTAGGAGGTGTATTAGAGCACTACCAGTGATAGTTGATGGTAGGGAGTTTTCAGTGGAATTTCATATGATTTTAGGTATGGATTGGCTGGTTAGATATGGAGCTACTATTGACTGCAGGAAGAAGATGGTGACCTTTGAGCTGGAGGGCGAGGATCCCTTTGTCTTTTGGGAGCGGTGCATGGACCCCACATACCCAGGATTTCAGCGTTGAGAGCTAGGGACCTGTTACAGGGAGGATGTATAGGTTTCCTAGCTAGTGTGTTGGATACCACCAGTGTTTCGCCAACTGGACCAGAAGATACCAGATTGGTTTGCGAGTTCTTGGATGTGTTTTCTGAGGACTTACCTGGTTGCTGCCGTGTAGGGAGATTAAGTTTTTCATTAAGTTGGCACTAGGGACAGAGCCAATGTCGAGGGCACCATATAGGACTGCACTGGCAGAACTGAAAGAATTGAAGATACAGTTACAGGAACTTCTAGATTTGGGGTTCATCAGGCCTAGCTACTCGCCATAGGGTGCTCCAGTTTATTTTTTAAAGAAGAAGGATGGGACTTTAAGAATGTGTATAGACTACAGGGAATTGAACAAGTTAACTATCAAGAATAAGTATCCCTTACCAAGGATTGACGACTTGTTCGATCTGCTGTAAGGTAAGACAGTGCTCTCGAAGATTGATCTTCGATCTGGTTATCACCAGCTGAGGATCAAGGACGAGGACTGTAATGCCCTGGATTCCATATTATGGTTAATGGCTGGATTAGTAGGCCGGGAGGGCCATAATTGTTTAATTATTCCATTTAATGTGTTTATGCATGTTTATGAGAATTATATTATAATATAATGTTAATTGTATGCATGTCGGTGATATATGTTGAGACCACATTATGATGTGGGTTTGTTCGAGCTATTCGACATGAGACGATCGTAGAATATTGATTAGCGGTTTAGTCACAACAGGTTTAAGTGTCGGGACTTGGGTTGAGTCTCGGGGTGATTTTGATGATTAGAGTGTTACCGGGAGATAAAGGGTAACAGGTTATGAATTATTGGTGTTTGAGAACATTGGGAATAGCGGGAATTGGAGAGCGTTAATTATGATTAACGAGTTAGGAGGAAAGTACCAAATATGCCCTTGGGAGCCTTTAGAAAGTATTAATTTACCTAGGGGTAAAATGGACATTTCACCCCTAGGATAGATATAAGTCTTGATGGCTGAAGAAAGTAGTGGAAAAACAGAGTGTGCAAAGAGTTCTCCCGTACCTTCTTCTCCTCACTGTTCTTTGTGGTTTTTGAACCAATTTTGAGGATTCAAGCTTAGGAAGCAAGCCTTGGGAGTTTAGGAGTGTGTTCCACCATTGAAGACCATCATAAGCCAAGCTTTGGGTAAGTTTCTAACCATGGTTTTCTCTGGTTTGCCCTGTTTTGGTTTTGTTTTGCAACTGAGTTTACTAGGGTGAATTCATGGTTTTGTTGGGAGTTTTGGCTAGGGTTCCCATGCTTGTGATGTTTGGAGTGTGTTAGGATGGTTTTTGGGTTCATTTTGTATCAAGAATGGGATTTGGAAGCTTGGAAATCGAGTTAGAATCGAAGGAGTTGAAGAAGGTCGATTCAGGGGTGTTCTGGCTTGGGAGGTTCTGAGTAGAGCGCTGTGGCGCTAGGGGTTGAGTGCTGTAGCGCTACCCTGTTCCTTCCAAACCCCGTTTTGAGTGTTTTTAAGGATTTTTGACTTGGGGTTTCAATCCTTAAGGCCCGAGATCGAATCTACTCACCGTGTGGGCATGTTTCGGGGTCCCAAGGGTGGTGCTTAGGTTAAGACCCTATTATTGTAGATTCTCATTAATGGTGGTTATAATTGGTTGTGATTAGGTAACCGCTAAGGAACTAAAATATCGATCGTTCTCAGGGGTCGTCCTTATCATACTTCTCACTCGAACCTCAGGTAAGAAAACAGTGTATGGATACAGTTGCACCCTGTACAGGTATATGACATGCATGGTTTGATATTGAAGTATGTTGGTTGGTATATGTGGACGTGGATTGCATATTAAATGCTAATGAACGCTGATTACCTGTTTATGACACTGACTAGTCAGGGACCGACTCTAAAGTCGATGATCACACATTGAATGGCTCTATGGCATTAATGCGGGACCGGCCCTAAGGTCGAAGAACTTATAAGCGCTTGCCTGGTCTATGACCAGATGTCCATAGCCAAGGTATACGACCCCGGTGACCGTTAGTCACGTGGCTAAGGGACGTTGTCCATAGCTTCAACTATAGAGTCGTGAGGAAGGTTATGTTGGTGACTAATCACCATGCACCTGTCCTGATCAAACATATGAAAGAATCTCTTATCTGTTAAGCCCTGGTGACCCTATCGTCACATGGCTAGAGGGAGCGTTGCTCATTATCGTGGCTTTTGGCTATTGTCACCTATTTGCTTGGATTGAGAGTCCTGAAGGGTTATTATGATCGTTGTTGATATTATATCATGTTTTATTGTGTTTTCTTACTGCGCCTTGGCTCATGGGTGCTATGTGGTGCAGGTAAAGGAAAGGAAAAGCTTAACCAACCCTGAGTGGAGAGCTTGGGCGATGTGGTGTACATACAGGGCCGCTTGACCGCCACGGTCAAGGAGTTCTCAGAGGGACTAGGGGTTTACCCTATTTTTGCCGCTTAGGCCGGCGGGGATTGTAAATTTGGAACTGTAGCGACTCTTTTGTATTACAAACTACTTGTAAACATTTTGAATGGCTCATGAGCAGTTTATTTACTTAATGAAATGTACCCTTTCCTTTTTGCTGGATTTCTACCTTAACTTGATAATAACACTTAGATCACGTTTTTAACCAAAGGACTCGGGTAGCAAGTCAAATTTCTGGTTCATCGTTCACCGTAACTGTTCTGGGGTAACCAGGGCGTTACAAGGACATACCGAAGACAGCCTTCCGAACGAGGTACGGAAACTATGAGTTTCTGGTCATGTCGTTTGGTTTGACCAATGCCCCAGCAGCCTTTATGGACCTAATGAACAGAGTGTTCAAGGACTTTTTAGATCAGTTCGTTATTTTCTTCATCGACGACATCTTAGTGTACTCCAGTTCAGAGGCAGAGCATGGATTCATCTTTGACAGGTTTTGCACAGATTGAGGGAGCATCAGTTGTACGCCAAGTTTAAGAAATATGAATTTTGGTTACCAGAATTGATATTCCTTGGACATATTGTGGGTGCAGATGGGATTAAGGTGGATCCATCTAAGGTGGAGGCGGTTAGGGATTCGCCGAGGCCAAGGAATGCCTCGGAAGTGCAGATTTTTCTTGGTCTAGCAGGTTACTACATAAGGTTTGTGGAAGGCTTCTCAAAGATAGAGGCACCGATGACAGAGTTGACACAGAAGAATTTGAAGTTCGTTTGGTCAGACAAACGTGAGAAAAATTTCCAAGAATTGAAGCGACGGCTTATTACTGCGCATGTGTTGAGTCTTCCTTCGGGGGAAGGGAAGTTTGTTGTTTACTGCGATGCATCGAGGTTGGGTTTAGGCTGTGTGCAGATGCAGAATGAAAAGGTCATAGCTTATTCATCATGACAGCTGAAGGAGTTTGAGAAATGGTATCCTACCCATGATTGGGAGTTAGCAGCAGTGGTATTCACACTAAAGGTTTGGAAATTTAATCTGTATGAGGAGAAGTGTGAGATATACACCGACCACAAATGTCTGAAGTATTTCCTTGCATAGAAGGACCTGAACATGAGACAAAGACGTTGGCTAGAGTTGGTGAAAGATTATGATTGTGATATTCTTTACCATCCGGGGAAAGCCAATGTAATGGCAGATGCATTGAGCTGGAGAGGCTCAGGTTAGTTATATAGTTCCACCTAGATCTCGAGGGAGTTAGCTAATGAGATGGCCAAAGCGAGGATAGAATTGGTGGTGGGCCAGTTGGCCAATATTACTCTGCAGTCGACCCTGCTAGAGCGGATTAAAGAAGGGCAATTAGTGGACGCTCAGTTACAGGAGGTTAGAGAGAATGTCTTAGCGGGACTAGCTAAGGACTATTCTATCTCTGAGGTTGGTTTGCTTCGATATCAGGGATGGATTTGTGTTCCGAAGTATGAGGGGATCAGATGAGAGATATTGGATGAGACTCATACGACGTCGTACTTACTTCATCCAGGTACCATGAAGATGTACCAGGATCTACAGACATTAGATTGGTGGACTGGGATGAAGAAGGATGTGGTGGAGTACGTAGCCAGATGTTTAACCTGTCAGCAGGTGAAAGCTGAGCATCAGCGACCAGTAGGGTTGCTTTAGCCTTTGGGTATTCCCAAGTGGAAATGGGAGGATATTACGATGGATTTTGTGGGAGGTTTACCCAGAATTGTAGGGCTTCATGACTTAGTGTGGGTGATAGTGGACAGATACACCAAGTCAACCCATTTTCTTCTAGTGAGGTCAACATATACTGTGGATCAGTATGCGAAGTTGTATGTGAGGGATATCGTACGTCTCCATGGGGTTCCTAAGTCTATAGTGTCAGACCGGGATCCTATCTTTACCTCCAAGTTTTGGGGTAGTTTGCAGAAGGCTATGGGGACTCAGTTGAAGTTCATCATAACCTTTCATCCTCAAACTGATGGACAGTCTGAGAGGACGATTAAGATATTGGGGGATATACTTAGAGCGTGTGTGATCGACTTTGAGGGATCATGGAGTAAGTATCTCCCGTTGATTGAATTTTCATATAACAATAGTTACCAATCATCGATTGGAGTGGCTCTCTATGAGATGTTATATGGAAGGAAGTGTAGGTCACCCATTCAATGGGATGAGATGGGTGAGAGGAAATATTTGGGGCCAAATATGGTTCAGAGGATGAATGAAAGCAGACAGAAAATCTACGCTGATCCCAAGCGTAGGGACGTGGAGTTCCAGGTTGGGGACCACGTATTTCTCCGAGTTTCACCATTGCGAGGGGTGAGAAGGTTCGGAAAGAAGGGCAAGTTAAGCCCTAGGTTCATCGGACCTTTTGAGATCCTAGAAAGGATCAGTTAGGTGGCTTACCGGTTAGCCTTGCCACCATCGTTGTCGAGAGTTCATGACGTATTCCATGTTTCTACGCTTCAGAAGTATGTCTCAAATGCGACACATGTGTTGAGGTATGAGGACTTGGAATTGCAGAAAGATTTAGCCTATGAGGAGCAACCGAGTCAGATCTTGGATCGGAAAGACAAAGTACTACGGAATAAGATGATTCCTCTTGTTAAGCTATTGTGGAGGAATAGTAGGGTCGAGGAGGCGACCTGGGAGCTTGAGACAGCGATGCGGGATCAATATCCTGAGTTATTCAGGTAAACTTCGAGAACGAAATTCTCATTAGAAGGGGATAGTTGTAACGACCCAAATTTACTAATAAGGCATAAGGGCCTTGATTAGTGTACCGGAACGGCATAACTGGATTATATGTGATTTAATGAATAAAAGCATGTTATATGATTATTTGAATATCTCTGATGCATGACTAAATGTATTAGTAAGCATGTAGGCCCTGACTAGGTTAGAAGGGCATAATCATAATTTTGGCACAATGAGGGCATAACTATAAATATATGTGATAAATTTTTGAGACCATATTATTTTGTGGATCTATTGGTAATCTGTGACTAAAGGCGATCCTAGTGAGCAGTTCAGCGAAAAAGTCACGGCGGAGATTTATACCCAGCTCGGGGCGAGCCTAGGGGTATTTCTGGGAATTTAGGAAATATATTGGAGTTGAGGAGTATAGTTGGTGATTAGGTAGGTGTCGGGAAGTAAGCGGTAACATTAGAGACACTTGAGGAATTAGTGGGAATTGGGAACAAATGACCAGAATGCCCTTGGAAGGACTAAGAGCTTAAATTTAATGGGAGGGTATTATGGTCATTTGGATTATAAGGGATAAGAGTTAAGTCTGCTTTATGCCTTAGTGGAAAGTCTAGAATTTGAAGGAAGATTAAAGAAAAGAAGAAGAAAAAGAAAAAAGGAAAACATGAGTCATTTCTTCTCCCACTTGGTTTAGGTTTCTTCCTCATTTCATGAAGGAATTTGGAGCTGTAACTAAGGGAAAGTATGGGCAGGAGCTTGAGGCTGGGGTCCTTGGTTTGGCTTGAGGAGTTAGCAAGAGTAGTCCATCCATTTGAGGTAAGGTTTAAGGTTGTAATTCAGTTTCTGGTTCTTAGTATAAATATAGACTTTGAGCTGGGTTTTGGTGGGAATTCTAGGGAATTAAGGCTGAAGCTTTGAGGAGTGAAAGCTAAGGAAGAGTGGAGGATAGCCTAAGGTTGGATCTCTCTGCTGAAGGTAAGAAGTTCTGAACTTGGTCACTTGAATTCTATGGTTTCAGTTATTTTTCTTGTTGAGTTTTTGGGCTCTAGGTTCAGCTATGGTTATTTCCTTGATTTTGGGTGCATGTGATTGAGTTTTGTGTGGTTGGGACTTATGGGATGAGTTAAGGATGTTGGGAGGCTTGTTTTGAAGTTTGGTTGAGTTTTAGAAAGGTTTGGCTCGAGGAAATTCGAAGGAGGAAAAACTGTGTTGGGCTGTGCTGAGACTAGCGCTATAGCGCTAGTCATTGGGCGCTACAACACTAGGCCCTGAAGATCTAGAGCCTTTTGGCTCTGCTTGTAGCACTATAGCACTCTCCTTAGGGTGTTGTAGCACTACCCTATTCCCAGAAAGGGGTTTTTGGGTTGTTTCTAAGGGTTTTTTCCCGGGGGCTCGGGGTTTGATTCCACCACCCCGTTTGGTGGAATTAGGGCTTCCCGAGGGCTCGGGATTGGTCCTGAGGCTAGGTTTTGGATTTGAGGTTTGGTGATGATTCTGATCTATGGCTGTGACTAGGTGTACGCTAGGGCTCAAATGGGATCGTGCTTGAGGATCAACTTGAACAAAGCTATCGAAATCTAAAAGTAAGAAAACTGCACCCGGTTATGTATTTGTGATGGGACTAAGAGCTCCCTATATCTATATAAGGTCATAGATGGTATTATTCCATGGGACATGTGATAAACGGCCTAAGGGTGCCGTAAATAATACTTGCACATAGGGCGCGGCTCGGCCACTGGTAATATTCACTGAGCTCAGTTTAAGCAGGCCGGAGTCAGTGGGATAAATAGTGGGTGCGGCGTAAGGGCACTAACCCTGGTTATCATATGTGAATTGATTATTGATATGAAGTGATGTACTTGGTATGCTGAATACTTGAATGACATGTGTGTTTGAACTGTTGAGTACTTGTTTATACTGTATGAGTTATCTGGTTGTTGCTTGATGATTATGCTCTGTTATTGTGTTTTCTTGCTGGGCCTTGGCTCACGGGTTCTACGTGGTGCAGGTAAAAGCAAGGGCAAGTTGGACCAGTCCTGAAATGGAGAGCTTCGGGGCTGAATGTACATAGCCAGCTGATCAGCCGCCACGACCAAGTGATACAGGATGAGAAGAGCTTAATTGTCTGTTTTGCCTTAGAGTGGCTAATAACTGTATTTTAATCCTAAAATTTTGTAGACTGTCTTTTATCTTTACTACTTTTGGGATCCCATGTAAAGAAATTGTTTGTTTATAAGAAATGAAGCTTTTGAGACCAAAACCTTTTAACCCTAGTTCAGCTGTAGTTTCAGTAACACGTTTCAAATTAAATGACTTGATTAGCAAGTCTTACACCTTTTATAAACACAGTGTAAAGGTCTTGGTTATCCAGGGCATTACAGTACGCATATTCAGCTAATCAATGATAAACACATTATCTCTAGTTCTCAAACAATCAGGGTTGGCACACTTAGGCTGAGCCCCTGATGATCTAGCTGGCCCCAGCTCTCTTAGGCCGGGCCGCGCTCAGTATACATACCATCAGCCCCAGCTCCCTTAGGTCGATCATTCTTGTTTATCACATTAATCATATAAGCACATTGTACAAGAAATCAATAATGGGGAATCTCGGCCCCGTTCACAACCACGCAAGCGTGCAATTTTGTTACCTTGAATTCCGAGCGGAAGGTACAGAACGATCTCGAGCACAATCCTCAGTCCTGAGCCTTGGTGATAATCCTAGTCACAGTGACCAATGGCTAATCATCAACTTCTAATCCAAAGTAATACTTAAGAGACAAAAACTAGTCTTCGGGACCTCGATTTCTACTCAACCGGGTAGTAGGAATCGTCCCGAGTGCCTAGTTTTGAACCCCTGAGCCTCACCAATCCCAGCAACCAACCTAAAGCAAAAACCCTTAGGTGGGCCAAGAGCTAACCCTAAGGGTCACGGCGCGCCCCCATGTCAGAGGCCTAATCCTATAAATATTTCCCACTCGTATAAAACACTCAAATCCTATAAAAATCCAGCTAACAAAGCTAAACCTCATGCAACTCAGATATTAACACGATTCAACAGAATTTTCAACCGGTTCAATATGAATTCCTTACCTCAATTGTAGCTTAGACCCTCAGCAACACCCTAAACGATTCCAGCTTAGCTCCCTCCAAACTTCTAGCTAAATTTCCCAGCCTATTCTCCTTCAGTTTCCAAGTTTGCTTGACTTCTTCCTAGAGAGAGTGGGAGAGGAACGTGAAGGTGATGTGGGAGAGAATTTTGGTTTATTATCTAAGTTTTTGAGTATATCCTAACTCACAAATGACTACTTTTCCCCTTTAAGCCCATTATTTCACTAATTGTCTCGAAGGGTAAAATGGTCATTCCGCTCCCGGTTCCCGCAAATTCCTCAAATGTTCCTAATATTTATCCACTTAATCTCATCACCCAATTATTTTCCAAATATATATTCTATATCTAATGAATCTCAAAATAATCTTTAAATTCCCAAAAATACCCCCACGCTCCCCTCGAACCAGGTATTAAACCCCACTGTGACCATTTCGCTAATCCGCTCACTAGGACCGACTCGAGCCATATACTACAAATATATCCACATAATAATGTGGTCGCAACAATTTATCACATATAATCGCATTTATGCCCTCAACGGGCGAAAATAACAAATATGCTCTTGTAAGCTATAAAGGGCCCACATGCATATCTAATATTTGAAAACATGCTTATAACATACTCATATAATCATATTAATCATGCATGCCACGTAATCACGCATTTAACTATTTAAACAATCATATATGCCGATTATGTCTTCCTGGCACGCTAATCAGGGCCCTAAGTCCTATTAGCAATTTTTGGTCATTACACAAAAATTGTTTCCAATATAAATAAAAAGTAAAATCAATTGTGTACATAATTTCCAAAATACAAGCTCAAGCTTAAGTAGCAATTACACATGGGTTAAGCACACAAATCATACAAAATTCATCATTATCTAGCATCACATTCAGTACAATCCATAGTTCTCATCATCGACCACTACATTCAACAAGACCAACACAAGAAAACACACAAACAAATAAAAAAAACAGACTAGAAAAATGAAAACAGAAAAAATAAACCCAACAACAGACAAAATGAAATTGTTCTCTTCCCCCACACTTAAATAGTACATTGTCCTCAATGAAAATAAAACGAAAGATAAGGAAAAGAAAACTCCCTCAAGTACGCTTTGTTTAACGTTGTTAGCTCAACTGAATATTGCTCTCAAGATCTTTTTGTTGGGTATTTCAATGAAGTCTCCTTCCCCTTGATCTTACCATGAGAATCAAACACATTGAATTTGATAACTTCACAATCAAATTCCATCATCAGCGTTCCTACTCTAACATCTAGCTTTGTATTTGTTGTTTTCAAGAAAGGCCTCCCAAATAAAACTGGTTTCAGATTAGGAATTGATGCATCCTCCATTTCAAGTATATAGAAATCTGCTGTAAAGACAAGTCCATCAACCTTTACCAGCACATCTTCAACTACCTCTAAAGGATAAGTATTAGTGTGATCGGCCAACTGAACAATAACTCATGTCTCCTTTAGTGGCCCAAGATTTAAAGATGTATATGATGAATATGACATGACATCAATCGATTCCCAAATCTATCATACACCGCTCAATCCTTTTATTCCCAATCATACAAGGAATTGTAAAATTTCCAGCATCCTTGCTTTTTGGTGGTAGCTTCTTTTGGAGAACAGAAGAGACGTTCTCCCCCACACTTATCTTTTCATCACCCATCAATTTCTTATTATTTGTACACAACTCCTTCAAAAATTTAGCAGAATGTGGCACTTGTTTAATAGCATCAAGTAATGGAATGTTTTTTCTAAACTTTGTGAAAAGTCACAAGAATTTCCTTATCAGCTTCCTCTTTCTGAAACTTTTTCAATCTTCTTGGAAAAGGCAGACGAGGGACATAGGTTGGCATAGTTGGTTTATGTGACTTTTTCTGCATTGATGGTTCATCATGGATGGAGTTGTCTACAACTAGCTTTTGCACTGGAGCTGGCGATGAAGGTTGTGTGGGTGGCTCATATTTTATACCACTTTGCAGTGTTATTGCACTTACATTATAGAAATTTGATGTGTGAGGAAGGATTGATCATGATGCATGTGGAGATCAAATCCTCGTTCAGGAACCCACACCTTGTCATGAGAAATGGCATTCATGTAACTCTTATAGGCTTCGTTGGACACAAACCTTTGAGGATCATAAGGAATTGATGCCGATGATGAAGCTTGATTATTGTTTGTCTTGGAAGCCATGGCTGTCAAAAAATATAAAAATGAAGAACAACAATCCAAAAACACCAATGTGAGTCACCAAAATAATCAAGAGAAAATTACCACAATGATCAACATTGAACCACGCCAAAAAGTTTAAATGTCACCGATTCCAGTGTCAAAACGGCACAA
Organism: Humulus lupulus; assembly: GCF_963169125.1. Taxonomy (NCBI): domain Eukaryota; kingdom Viridiplantae; phylum Streptophyta; class Magnoliopsida; order Rosales; family Cannabaceae; genus Humulus; species Humulus lupulus. The sequence continues at coordinate 78,861,878 of NC_084794.1, read as the reverse complement.
TGCTTCCACTCAAATCAAACACAACTTCTTCCAGCGTAAACCAAGAATGCTCATACACCAACCATATACTCCACTCCTCTCAAGCATTTTATCAAGCATATAGAGTGCAGAAAAATACCAACTCAAAAAAATGTATGCCATAAAGTGAAACTTCCCAAACATCACAATGTGGATGAATAAATAAGCAAATTAATTCAAGGCACCTTGTACACCAACATAAACAACCTCACAATGCTTCCAAAATACACCACACCACAATTGTCAAATTGACAAATCAAATACTCTTCACAAATTGAAAAATTGGTCAAAGAAAAACTTACTTTATGAGAGTATGAAATGATAATGCAAACCTCCTTTGAATGTATGCTTGAAATGTCTAAGAAATTCATAAAACAAAGTGGAATGGGATGGATTTTTGGATTAGTGTTTGTGTGTGTGTGTGTGTGTGTGTGTGTGTGAATGGGGATGGAGATTTGGGGAAGGTTTAGGGAATGATGTAAGATGAAAAAGGCTGGTAGAATGATTTAGGGTAATGGTGATGGAAGAAGAATGAAGAAAACAAGGAAAAATGGAGAGAATGGTGTGGAGGTTCGGTGGTGAGAGTGATGAGAGAGAGAATAGAGGTGAATGGTTGTTTTTGTTAAAAAAAATCAGGGATGAAATTGAGTTTTTTATTTTTAAAATTTTCTAAAATAACATTCATGGGTCACTTCTTGGGAAATGCGTGCTCTGGCCTAGGAAAAAAATGAAGCTATTTTACGATAAATGTTCGCGGCCTAGGATATGCGTGCTGTGGCCCGCACACATACCTGAAGCTTTTCTTCGAAAAAAGGTCGCAGCCTAGGAAATGCGTGTCGGGGCCTGATCCCTCTTTTTTTTCTTCTTTTTCACGGTTTTCATGGTTCAAATTACAGAAATTAAACTTAAATTACTACAACAAAAACAAAAAAATCAAAACCAAAATAAAATATGTTCAACCTAAAGAAAAAATCATTAAAACAAACTAATTTACAAAGTGGCTAAGTTTACCGTTGCTAGCTCGACTTAGTGCTTCATTCATCAACATATACTGGGTCAATGAGGTGAATCAGAGCAACTTGTTCTTCCTCCATTGATTCGTAATATGGCTTTAATCTCAAACCATTCACCTTGAAAGAATTTTCCATACTTGGACTTAAAACTTTGACCACTCCATGAGGAAAAACCTTGGTCACAATTAACAGACCTAACCATCGAGACTTCAACTTCCCAGGAAAGAGTTTAAGGCGAGAAGGATACATGAGAACTTTTTGACCTTCCACAAAACTCTTTTGAAGAATATGTTTGTCATGAAAAGATTTCGTTTTCTCCTTGTAGATTCTCGAACTCTCATATGCTTCATTACGTATTTCTTCTAGCTTATGTAATTGAAGCATTCATTGTTGTTCTGCAGCAACCATGTCCACGTTGCACTTCTTCACAGCCCACCAAGCCTTATGCTCCAACTCTACTAGTAGATGGCAAGGCTTCCTATACACCAACCGATACGGTGACATACCGATAGGTATTTTATATGTCATACGATAAGCCCACAAGGCATCATCAAGCTTTGTACTCCAATCTTTCCGGTTTGGATTCACGATCATCTCAAGAATCAATTTGACTTCACGATTAGAAACCTTCGCTTCCCCGTTGGCTTGTGGATGATAAGCAACTATCACCTTGTGAGTTACACTATAGCGTCGAAACAATGCTTCTATACTCTTGTTACAAAAATAAGTGCCTTGATCACTAATTATAGCCTTGGGTATACCAAAATATACAAAAATGTTGGAGCGGATGAAATCCACCACTGTTTTTTAATTATCCATTCTAGTCACTATTTCTTCTACCCATTTAGACACGTAATCCACTGCCAAAAGAATGTATTCATAGCCAAAAGAAGATGGGAACAGTCCTATGAAATCCATACCCCAAACATAAAAAATCTCAAGAATTAAAATAGGATTTTGAGGCATTTGATCCTTAGCCATTATGTTGCCAACTCGTTGACAATGATCACATGCCTTATAATAAGTATAAGAATCTTTGAAAATTGTGGGCCAATAGAAATTGCTGTCAATTATCTTACGACCTGTCCTCTTGGGTTTGAAGTGTCCACCATAAGCATACACATGAAAAAAGAAATGATGGAATGAAATTCAGATTTATGGACACACCTTTGAATGATTTGATATGTACAATGCTTCCAAAGATAAGGTTCGTTCCATATGTAGTGGCGAGCATCATGCTTGATTTTATTATGTTGTTATTGTGTGAGATCACTTGGTAACTCCTTTGAAGCAATGTAGTTGACAATGTCAGCATACCAAGTAATATCTGCTTGCATGGAGAGGAGTTGCTCATCGGAAAATTTTTCATCCATGGGAAAATTATCTTCATCCCGAATAAGACGACTCAAGTGGTCTACCACCAAATTCTCATAACCCTTCTTGTCCTTTTTCTCCAAGTCAAACTCTTGAAGAAGTAAAACCCACCAAATCAGTCAAGGCTTGGCTTCTGTCCTTGCCAATAGATAGCGAAGAATAACATGGTCGGTCTGACTCTTTTAATAAGTTGAAAGCCACTAAACACTTTTCATTAAACTCGAACTTTATGTCTTTTTGAAGAAGGTTGCATAGTGGTGTGGAGATTTTAGAGAAATCCTTGATAAATCTCCTATAGAACCCGGCATGCCTAAGGAATGATCTCACTTCTTTCACACTAGTCGAAGGTGGTAGAGAATGAATTAAATCAATATTTTCCTTATCATCCTCTATTCCCTTGACTAAAATCACATGACCCAAAATTATACATTGGTTTACCATAAAATGACATTTCCCCAATTAAGCACAAGGTTAGTTTCAATACACTACTAGAGTACCAAAGTGAGATTATGAAGGCATCGATCAAATGAGTCACCATAAACACTAAAATCATTCATAAAAACCTTAATGATGCTTTCATTATATTCTAAAAAAATGCTCATCAAACATCGTTGAAAAGTGGCAAGAGCATTACATAACCCAAATGGCATACGTCGGAAAGTGAATGTACTAAAAGGGCATGTGAAGGTTGTCTTATCTTGATCTTCAGGAGCAATAAAAATCTGATTATATCATGAATAATCGTCAAGAAAACAATAATAAAGATGACTTGCTAACCCCTTAAGCATCTGATCACGGAAATGTAATGGAAAGTGATCTTTTTGAGTTTCCGCATTCAACTTGCGGTAGTCTATACAAACTCGCCACCCGATTTGCATTCTTGTTGGCACCAACTCGTTTTCTTCGTTCTTTACCACTGTGATTCTAGACTTCTTTGGTAGTACCTGAAATGGACTCGCCCATTGATTGTCTGAAATTGGGTAAAGAATACCCACACTAAGGAGCTTCAGGATCTCCTTTCTCACAACGTCCATCATAGGTGGATTTAATCTCCATTGTGCCTCACGTGTTCGTTTAGACCCTTCTTCAAGTAAAATTTGGTGCATGCACATAGAAGGGCTAATCACGCTAATATCAGCAATAGACCACCCAATGGCTGTTTTATAATCTTGAAGCACTTTTATCAATTTTTCTTCTTTAATTTGGTTAGTATTTCTTGCAATTATAATTAGAAGTGTCTCGTTCTTCCCCAAGTAAACATATCTAAGATGCTTCGGAAGTGGCTTCAATTCAAGTGTAGGAGCTTGAACAATTAATGGCTGCAATTTCTCATTAGAAATTGGTAAATCCATAAATGCAACCTTCTTAAAAGTCTTGTCAAAACATCTATTGAGTGTGGCTATGACATCCATGATCTCATCAGAAATATCTTCATCGGTCAACACAAGATGCTCTCTCAACGTAACCTCAATACAATCTTCATTATGCAAATCTAAGACTCATTGAGAAAGGATATCTAACACATAAAGAGAGTAAACAACATGTACATCACTTGGATACCTCAGAGCCTCAAAAATATTGAATCGAATTGTCTCCCCATCAAATTCCATGGTCAATGTACCGTCATGTATATCAATCTTGGTTCGTGCAGTTTTCATGAATGGTCTTCCCAAAAAAATTGGACTGGAGCATGGAATGGATTCATCTATATCAAGAACATATAAATCTACGGGAAACACTAATTCATTCACTTGATCTAAAACACCTTTTATTACCCCCCTAGGATAAGCATTCAACCTATCAGCAAGTTGAATAATCACCCATGTTTCTTCAAGTGGATCGAGATTCAATGAAGCATAAATGGAGAATGGCATGACATTTCTAGAGTCTTCCAAATCATACATACAATGCTCAATTCTTTTATTACCAATGGTGCAAGGAATAGTAAAAGTACCAGGATCCTTACACTTTGGTGGAAGCTTCTTTTGAAGAACTGCAAAAACATTCTCCCCCTCACTAACTTTTTCATTACCCCTCAACTTAAGCTTATTAGTGCACAATTCTTTCAAAAACTTGGCATAGCGTGGCACTTGTTTAATTGCGTCAAGAAGGGGAATATTCACTTTTACCTTGCGGAATGTATCAAGAATTTCCTTGTCAACCTCTTCACTTTTAGTCTTCTTCAGTCTGCTTGGGAAAGGAGGTGGGGTGACAAAATTATGCTTAGGGTTTGGTTGTGTATGGTTGGATGGCTTTGGAGGCACATCTTCATCAACCGAGCAATCAACTTGTGGCTTGGATAACTGTTGGGAAAACTTATACAAGATCTTGTTTATTTTCATGTAAATCTTATATTAAACAAATTAATATGAGACAACCTAGAACACGTTTCTAAAATTGAATTCAAACATAAATAATGATAAGAACACTTACATTATATGTGGTGGAACTTCCTTCAGGTTCTCTAACCCTTGTATCCTTCCTGTCGCAAGGTATCATCAAGAAACTAAATCGTTCTTCAATTTTCTTCATAGCCTTCCAAAGTATCGTTAGAATCACCTAGACTAGACTGGGCAATTCTAAACACATGAGAAAGATACAAAGAGAAGAATAGAAAAATTGAGGCTTAGAAAAGGACTTATGCTGTAGAGAGAATCCAAAACCTAGAGCATCCAGACTAGATAGGGATGCACATTTTCCCCATGGGGACTGAGCTGTGCTGGGACCCGCCCTTAATGGGGCGAGGAATCCCCTTCTAAATGGGGAATGGGGCAAGGACGGGGATAATTTTTAATCCCCGAATGTTAAATGGGGCAGGGGCGGGAATGACACTCCCCGCCCCGACGAGGCCCCGATTAAATTATTATAAATTTTTGTAATATTTTATATGTATTATATATCTTTCTTTATGTGTTATTGTAGTATATTAGTAACTTTTTTAATATTTTTAATTTTATTTGGGATCATGTTTAGTATTTTAAATCATAAATATTGAATAATATTTTAATTTACATATAATTTACTATTTTTTATTTAAAAATTTTATTATAAAATTGGTTTTTTAAATAAACGGGTTCCCCGTGGGGATTCCCCGGCCCAATAGCAGATTCCCCACCCCGTCCCCGACGGGGAATAAGCGGGGATGGGGTGAGACAGGAATTAAAATTCTAAATGGGAACGGGGATGGAGGAAGCACTCCCCGCCAATTCCTCGCCCCGTGTGCATCACTAAGACTAGATCTTTTGATCTGCTCAAAAACTTGTGTTTTCATCTCTCACTTAGCATTCCTTTTCTAGAATCAATTAGGTCAATTATTTAATTAAAAAATAAATAAAATAATAGTCAATTATCAGCCCTAGGTCAAAATTATCATTGGCTTTAGGCCCGTGAAATTTTCCTTTTAATTATAAGCATGTTGGACAATCAAGGTATGTATTATTTTCTATTGAATTAATTAATTAACTAATTATTTAAATCCTTTATCAAATTAATTATTTATAATTTGAACCTTGATTTAAACTAATTTATTAATTTAGATACCAATTTATCTTAATTAATAAATAATTACTCTTTTCTTCTGTAAATTACATAACTCTGTGAAACTATCCAAAATTGACGTGGTCAACTTTGATAATTCTAATTGATAATTAAATCAATTAATTGATACTATTTAGATGGTTTTATCCAAGGTACGGTGGGGACCATGGGCCTATGAAATCAAGCTCCAATAAGTTATCATAAATCTAACTGTGGATGCCAAAAATCCACCTAAGAAAAAAATATATGATCCTTCGTTGAAACACTTAGTCATGCTATCGAGCTCAGGCCTATAGGTCTCACGAGACAACTTTCTAGCTAACACTCACAAATGCCCCGCAGGACTCTGCCTTGCTGAAGATTCGAGGGCTCGTGACACCCTTGTGTGTCTCGCGCCCCTCGGCCTTGTGACCCCCCCCCCCTCGTGCCCATCAGTCGGGAGTCCATGTGCCTCGCGAGACCCTTACCTAGTTGGAGGCCCGAGTGCCAAGCTCTTAGGAGTCATGCTCCCTTGCGCCTCACTAAACCACCACCTCACTAAAACCCAGAATGCCTCCTGCCAAGGGCCTTGTTTCATGGCCTCACGCTAAGGGTCTCGCGCCAAGTGCCTCATGGCCTTGCACCATGGCCTTACTCCGAGGGTCTAGCGCCAAGTGCCCCATGGCCTTGCACCATGGCCTAACGCCAAGGGTCTCGCTCCAAGTGCTTCATGGCCTCGCACCATGACCTCATGCCGAGGGTCTCGCACCAACTGCCCCATGGCCTCGCACCACAGCCTCACACTGAGGGTCTCGCGCCAACTTCCCCATGGCCTCGCATCACAGCCTCACGCCGAGGGTCCTGCGCCAAGTGCCCCATATCCTCGCACCACGCCCTCACGCCGAGGGTCCTGCGCCAAGTGCCCCATATCCTCGCACCACGCCCTCACGCCGAGGGTCTTGTGCCAAGTGCCTCATGGCTTCGCACCATGGCCTCACGTTGAGGGTCTCATGCCAAGTGCCCCTTGGCCTCGCACCACAGCCTCACGCCGAGGGTCTCGCGCCAAGTGCCCCATGGCCTCGCACCATGGCCTCACGCTGAGGTTCTCGTGCCAAGTACCTCATGGCCTTGCACCTTGGCCTTACGCTGAGGGTCTTGCGCCAAGTGCCCCATGGCCTCGCCCCACGGCCTCACACCGAGGGTCTCGCGCCAAGTGCCTCATGGCCTCACACCATGGCCTCATGTCGAGGGTCTCGCGCCAAGTGCCTCATGGCCTCGCACCATGGCCTCACGCCGAAGGTCTCGTGCCAAGTGCCTCATGGCCTTGCACCACAGCCTCACAACGAGGGTCTCGCACCAAATGCACCATGGCCTCGCACCACAACCTCATGCTAAGGTTCTCGCGCCAAGTGTCTCATGGCCTCGCACCACAGCCTCACACCAAGGGTCTCGCACCCAGTGCCTCGTGGCGTCGCACCACGGCTTCACGTCGAGGGTCTCACGCCAAGTGGCTTATGGCCTCGAACCATGGCCTCACATTGAGGGTCTCACACCAAGTGCCTCATGGCCACGCGCCATGGCCTCACGCTGAGGGTCTCGCGTCTAGCGTTGTAATGCCCTGAATTCTCCGATGTGTTTTAATCGCGGGAATAGTAGGCCGGGAAGGCCATACTTGTTTAATTATACCATTAAATGAGTATATGCATGTTTATGTGAATTATATTATAATATGATGTTAAATACATGCATGTGGGTCCACATTTCATGACAGGGGTATTTTGGTAATTTGGCCCATTGAGGGCGTAATTGTATATTTGTATGCATGTAGGTGATATATTATTGAGGCAACATTATAATGTGGATTTTTTCGAGTTATTCGGCATAAGACGATCTTTGAATATTAAGTAGCAGTTTAGTCATAACGGGATTAAGTTCGAGGCTCGAGGTGAGTCTCGGGATGTTTTAATGATTAGAGCGTTGCCGGGAATAAAAAGGGTAACGGGATATGAATTATTGGTATTTGAGAATATTGAGAATAGCAGGAATTGGAGAGCATTAATTATGATTAACGAAATAGGTGAAAGATGACGATTTTACCCTTGGGGAGACTTTAGAAGCTTTAAATGACCTAGGGGCATTAGGGTCATTTGGTTTAGGATATATATGGTTTAAGTTGCCTGTAGAAACATATAGAACAAAAACAGAGGAAGGCTTCTTCTTCCCGTACATCATCTTCCCTCGATCTTCCTTTGAAGATTTTGGTCCCAAATTGAAGAATCAAGCTAGGAAATCAAAGCTTGGAGGTTATAGACTTAGTTCATCTACTAAGGAGGATTCAAAACTATCTGGAGGTAAGAAATTGTCCATGAATTTCAAGTATTACTCTGTTTTTCTTTTAGTTTTCAGCCTATAGATTTTGATGTGGATAGTTGGAATCAATGGGAGTTTTTGTGTATGATTGATTGGGTTTTGGTGAGGGGGTGATGTAGATGAGGTTTAGGGGTTGAATTGGATGTTTTGGTAAGGTTTGGGATTGGTTTGGAAGGTTGGTTTCAAGGGGAATCGCAAGGAGGGAAATTCAGAGGAGCTACTGGTTTGAAGTTGGCGCCCTAGCGCCAGTCCTAGTGCCCCAGCTCTATGCAGGGCAGAGAATGGCCCTCTCTGTTTCTGGGGCAGCACCCTAGCGCTGGTTGGCAGCGCCTAGGTGCTAGGTCAGTTTCAGGGAATGTTGTTTTTAGGGCTCGGGGGTTGGTTCCTTTACCCCTTTTGAGTAGATTGAGAGTTCCGAGAGTGAGGGATTGATCCCGGGAGTGTGGTTTAGATTGTGAACCATTCATTGATTTACTTTATTGATGATTTCTAATTGGTTATGATTAGGTAACTGCTAAGGGACCAAAAGGTTGATCTTTCATAGGGGTCGTTCTTATTATATTTCTCGCTCGAACCTGAGGTAAGAAAACTGTACCTTGTGTATGTATGACATGCGTGATTGTTATTGAGGCATGTCGATTGATAAATGTGGACATGGATTGCATATTAAATGCTAGTGAATGTTGTTTATTTGTATATGGTACTGACTAGTCAGGGACACTGACCTAAGAGTCAGAAATGGCATAAGCGTCCTGAACGCAGGGCTGAATGAAGATTAGATCTAATCGATATCAGTGCTAAATGGCTCTAAGGCATTAACGCTGGACCGACCCTAAGGTCGATGAACTTATAAGCACTTGGCTAGTCTAAGACTAGTTACTAGAGCCAGGGCCTAAGGCCCAGGTGACTGTTTGTCATATGGCTAGGGAACGATGTTCCAGGGTTATGACTCTATGGTCATGAGGAGGGTTATGTTGGTGACTAGTCACCATGCACCTATCCTATTTAAGCTAATAAAAGCTTCACTTATCTGTTAAGCCCCGGTGGCCCTATCTTCACAAGGCTAAAGGGAGCTGTACCCAACTTAGTGACTTTTGCGAGTGTCACCCATTTGTTTGGACTGATAGTCCTGAATGATTATTATGATCATTGTTGATATTATATCATGCTTTATTGTGTTTTCTTGTTGGGCCTTGGCTCATGGGTGCTATGTGGTGCAGGTAAAGGGAAAGAAAATCTCACCCAACCTTGAGTGGAGTGCTTAGGTGGTGATGTGTACATATGCAGCCACTTGACCACCACGGCCAAGGAGTTCTCAGAGGAACTAGAAGGTTTACCCTCTTTTTGTCGCTTAGGTCGGCGGGTTTGTAAATTTTAAACATTAGTGACCATTTTGAGTTGTAAATAACTTGTAAATGTTTTGATGGGCCCATGAACAGTTTTATGTATTTAATAAAATATATCCTTTCCTTTTTATTGATTTTCCACCTTAGCCTGTTAATAACACTTAGATACACGGTTTTAACCAAAGCACTCGGGTAGCGGGTCAAATTTCCGGTTCACCGATCACTGTAACTGTTATGGGGTAACCAGGGCGTTACAAGCATGTCTGCCAAAAGGCGTCTCGCGTCAGGAGGGCCTCGCGCATGAAGGTTGTAGGGTGATGGTCTTGCAAAGTGAGACTCTCATCTCACACATGGGCATCATGTCTCATCGCATATGCAGTAGGCCTCGTTGAAGAGGCCTTATTTCTCTCCCTGAGATAAGTGCCACCAATGAGGCACCTCTTTCCCTGTGGGTCTCATGAGACGTAGTGTCACGGGCTCCTTGAACATGCGTTCGAGCAAGGTCAGAGAAGGCCTCACAACGATTCGATATGAATTAAGGAGAGATACAGAATGCACCTATAAACAAAGAGGAGTTAGAGTACGGACACGATGTCCACGTTAGACAAGTAGTGGCAGTACAAGAATGGTTCATAGAAAGTACCCCCTTAGCACACCTATGAGGTTCGTACCCGACTAGTAGTGGATGTACAACATGGTACCATGGCAGGAGTACTTATCCAGACCCCTGACGCGTACTGGAGCCGACCACCGCTCCTCCGACAACACTACAACCTGTAGCCTAGATATGCAGCTCTTTATCTCTTCGGGAGCACAATGTACCAAGAGCCATTAGAGCTCACCTATATATAGAGCCTCACTTCATCATTGATGGGGGTTGGAAAAATGATGTAACATGAGATTATTCTAAGAGCATTATATGAGTTCTCTTCTATTGTTCACTTGTAACTTCTCTTGAAATTTCTACAAGATCTTTTGAGTTCATAAGTCTCTGATTAAGTCTTTGAGTTTTCCATCCATTTTTCATTGACGAGTTTCTACCATCAACAGTTTGGCACCGTCTGTGGGAAGAACAAGCATCAAGCCAATGTTCTTTCATCACTTCCAGCAAGGATAAATGCCAAGGCGTTCAAAACGCTTACGGCAACTACAAGATGCACTTGGATGGAGAACAACTGAGGGCTTCTAGGAATGACCCTCCTCTTCCTAAGCATGGAGATATGTCGGAGGAACATCCTCCCCCAAGGGAGGAGAAGGAAGCATTATCCCTGGTTGTCCGACCCGAGGGAGGTCATCTAGAGACGCCAGCACACCCACATGCTCGGCCCCCGGTGGTACTGCGCTCTGGCCACCAAGACCTAGGTCCCTCAACACACAGGCCAGGCAAGAGTCTTCGAGTACACTCGGTGAGTTCCAGCTTAAGGACTTGCTTCTATGAGGATGAGATTCGCAAGTTCCATGAAATGAATCGAAGGCTAGAAACCACATTAGAGAACATGTGGGAGATTTTAAATGACCCTCTGCAAGGAAATTCGATCCTACCCCTTCCGAAGCATAAAGAGAAAGAGCGTGAAAGAGGGGAAACCACTGTCCCCGTAGACAATGGGAGAACTCGACTTTCCACCAGCAACACTCCCCAGAAAAAGTACCATGAGGAACCTAGGCCGATGATGTACCCCCTGGAGCAAAGGCAGAGGGACGACGATGGTCGTAAGAATGAAGTCAAAGTCACCTCAAAAGAGGCGCCCCCTGGCCTAAGGGAAAAGCTCAATGGGAAAGGGTCTAAAGTAAGGAAGACACCTCCTATAGCCCCTTCAAGGGGCAAAGAAAAGAGAAAGGAAAACCCTACTCAGCTGAGAGACTCCTTGAATAGGAGGCGACAGAAGCTGGACATCGAGAAGAGGAGTCATCGAAAAAACACGATCGTCACAGCGTTTGGGGGGCACATTATCGATTAAGAGTTCGACTATGAGTCACCCTTCACAAGGGAGATCCAGGTTGAACAACTCCCCACCAGCTTCAAAGAGCCTCGCATGACTCCGTACGATGGTACTACGGATCCAAAGTATCACTTAGACTCCTTCAATAACTTGATGAGGTTAAGGGGGGTCAACAGCAGAGCAAAGTGCCATTGCTTTATCGTTACACTTAAAGGAGTTGCGTACAAGTGGTTCGAGAGGTTAAGGCCAGGAATAATCAAGTCATGGCAGCAATTCTCTGGCGAATTTCTTCAGCAACACCATGCAGTCCGTGATTACGTTATGCCCATTACCAGCCTCACTAACATAAAACAAGGTGAGAATGAAATTCTGAAGAGCTATATCCATAGGTTTAATATGGAAGCAACAAAGTTGGAAAGTTCAACTAAAGCGGAGCTCAAGATGCCTGTTACAGCCGGAGTTCGTCCAGGAAGAAAGTTATGGGGTAACATGCTCAAGAGAGAGGTTACAAACCTAGATGACTTCTTCGAAAGAGCGCAGAAGTATATACGTGTGGAAGAGGGCCATAAGAACTTGCGTGTTGAGGGAAGCAAACCTTCTTCCTATCACCCTTCTACCAATAAGTCTGAAGATTCCGTGTAGAAGATAACGTCGTGAGAAAGGAGTCACCGATCAAGTTGAAAATTGGAAGAAGTCTACAAAAAGGCTTCAAAGAATAAGCTAGTAGAATTCATCAAATCATCACAATCGACCCCCATAAAGATCCAAAGAAGTCGCCCAGCTGATTCCAGAGATCTAGAAATGTCAAGGCATATCAGAGAGAACAAAAAACAAAGTACTTGGCAAGAAGATCCTACAAACCACTTAGGAGTTATTATACCCGACCTCAACAGGCACCTAGCCATGTGCAAAATAAGTGCCTAGCCTCGCGAGCCTCAACAGGCACCCAGCCTTGTGCAAAATAGGTGCCTAGACTCACGAGCCTCAATAGGCACCTAGCCATGTGCAAAATGGGTGCCCAGCCTTGTGAGCATCAACAGGCACCTAGCCATGTGCAAAATAGGTGCCTAGCCTCATGAGCCTCAATAGGTGCTTGGCCAAGTGCGAAACATGCGTCTGGCCTTGTGACATATATATATATATATAAGTACTTATGATACATATATGTGAAAGCGATGAAACTTATGAGACAACATTTGAATCTATAAGGACTAGCCACCCTTATAGAATCTAAAAAAGTCAAAAGGACCATAAAAAATGACCTCTTCACGAACTAACCCATCCTGCAAAGGGACCTCGTTATAGAAGACAAAAGGGGAGCCCAAAGAGATCCCCAAGTCTAGATCGACTAAGTCGCCTTACTAAGGGAAAAAAGGCCTTGAAAATAGGTGTTTGCAAGGTTTCACAAGGACCATCCCCCTATAAAGGTCCTGACCCGAGGGGAGATCACCCCAAAAAACCAAAAAAGGGTCTCAAAGAAGACACTTATGAAAAAGGTCTCAAAGAAGACGCTTATGAAAAGAGTCTCAAAGAAGACACTTGCAAAAAGGGTCTCAAAGAAGACGCTTGAAAAAATAGTACTATGCCTAATGACGAGAAGGATGCTTCTCGTATAAAATAAAACGTGCGCGAAAAAATATATAAAAGGATAGCGAGAACCCAAAGGGTCAACCTATCCTTACAAGTAATCAAGCTGCACCAAAAGACACGAATCACACGCTGTGGAGGGGTCCCAAAGGGAACCCTTTCAAAATAAAGCAATTGACCATGGGGACTTGCAAAAGTCCCTCACGAAAAAAAAAAGAAAAAAAAAAGAATGGCTTATCAGAGTCCTAGACTAAGGAAAACAAGACTTTTCAAAGTCTCATACCAATGAGAGAAAGAGAAAGGGATTTACACTCCCCTAATACTTGTGTGAGCATATAAAATTATCTTGCGAACTGGTACATCTAAAAGGGTCGCAAGATAAGAGATCCTTGTGTCTTAGGCCCATGGAAAAATGCACCCGCATCGCGACGACGCAATGAAAGTCAATTTATGGATATCTTGACATTCCTACAATTCAAGGCCGCAATGCAGTGACCTTGTGTATTCATCCACAAACTTAGATGCGCCCGCATCGCGAGGTCGCAATGAAAATCAACATCTGGATATCTCTTTAGTAATATCCATCTCACAAAACAAGAGTCATCTCAACTCATATTTTATCAAGTGTGAACAATGGAAATTCTCCCTCGACTTTGGCTCCCAATTAAGTTCGCTTCCTACCTTAGATATTCCTTATAGCATCACCAAGTAAATATGTCTAAAATGAATAGCTCAAGTCGACGAAGGGACGAGACGCCTCACACCTAGCAAGAGGATCTCGCATAGCACGGGCACCCTCCCTCGGCAAGGCTGCCCTCGACTTTATAACTTAATCAGGCTCCATTCCTTCATTGGACATCTAAATAAATTCCACCTTCAGACATAAATGAAGAATGAAGTCACAGAAACACAAAAGAAGGCTAAGAGGCCTCGCACAGCGAAAGGGCCCTCGCATAGTGACACCAACTATAGCCTCGTGCTTCCAAACACTCTTGTCTAAATTTTTAACGTGCCCCTAAGCCTCGTATAAGCTTTATCCTTGGAAGGAAGGTCGAAGAAGGTCTCAGGATGTCAACAGATGAATCATGAAGAAAAGGAGGCAAAGAGGCAAGCCTCACCATGTGAGACGGTCTCGTTGTGCGAGACCATCTCGCATAGCGATGTCTTCATCGCCCAATAGTGATGAATGACATCCGTCGATGCCTTATATGCCTCCAAGAATAGTGCAAGTATCACATTCATGAAAAATAAGTATAGCATCATAGTAAGTCTACAAGGATGCCAAAAGACCTCCTCATAGACTGGGGGGCAAGTGTTGATGCCAAAAATCCACCAAAGAGAAAAATCTCTGATCCCTGGTTGAAATACATGGCCAAGGGTCACTTAGTCATGCTATCGGGCTCAGGCCTATAGGTCTCACAAGACCACATTCTAGTCAACACTCCCAAGTGCCCCACAGGTCTCTGCCTTGCTGAAGAATCGAGGGATCATCACACCCTTGTGTGTCTTGCACTCCTCGGCCTTGCGAGGCCCCCGTCTCGCGCCAATGTGTTGGATGTCCATGTGCCTCGCAAGACCCTTATCTGATTGGAGGCTCGAGTGCCAAGCTCTTGGGAGTCATGCTACCTTGCACCTCATGAAGCCACCGCCTCGCTGAAACCTAGAATTCCTCGCGCCAAGGGCCTTGTTGCATGGCGTCACGCTAAAGGTCTCGCGCCAAGTGCCTCATGGCCTCGCACCATGGCCTCACACAGAGGGTCTCGCGCCAAGTACTCCATGGCCTCGCCCCATGGCCTCACACTGAGGGTTTCATGCCAAGTGCCTCATGGCCTCACACCACGGCCTCACGCCAAGGGTCTTGCTTAAAGTTCCCCATGTCCTCGCACCACGGCTTCATGCCTAGGGTCTCATGCCAAAAGCCCCATGGCCTCGTACCACGGCCTCACACCGAGGGTCTCGCGCCATGTGCCCCATGGCCTCGCACCACGACCTCACACCGAGGGTCTCGCGCTAAGTGCATCATGGCCTCGCACCATGGCCTCACTCTGAGGGTCTTGCGCCAAGTGCCCCATGGCCTCGCACCATGGCCTCACTCCGAGGGTCTCGCGCCAAGTGCCCCAAGGCCTCACACCATGGCCTCACGCCGAGGGTCTCACGCCAAGTGCCCCATGGCCTCACGCCAAGGGTCCTGCGCCAAGTGCCCCATGGCCTCGCACCACAGCTCACGCCGAGGGTCTCCCGTCAAGTGGCTCATGGCCTCGCACCACGGCCTCATGCCAAGGGTCTCGTGCCAAGTTCCTCATGGCCTCACACCACGGCCTCACAACAAAGTTTTCACACCAAACACACCATGGCCTCGCACCACGGCCTCACGCTGACGTTCTCGTGCCAAGTGCCTCATGGCCTCGCACCACGGCCTGACGCCGAGGGTCTCGCGCCAAGTGCCTCATGGCCTCGCACCATAGCCTCACGCCAAGGATCTCACGCCAAGTGCCTCATGGTTGTGCACCATGGCCTTACGTCGAGGGTCTCGCGCCCAGTGCGTGGGCCAAAAGGAATCTCGCGTCAAGAGGGCCTCGCGCATGAAGGCTGCAAGGAAATGGTCTTGTGAAGTGAGACTCTTACCTCACACGCGGGCATCATGTGTCATTGCATACGCAGCAGGCCTCGTTGAAGAGGCCTTATCTCTCTCCCTGAGATAAGTGCCACCAACGAGACACCTCTTTCCCTGCGGGTCTCATGAGATGTAGAGTCTAGGGCCCCTTGAACATGCATTCGAGGAAGGTCAGAGAAGGCCTCACAATGATTTGATATGAAGTCAGGAGAGATACGGAATGCACCTACAAACCAAGAGGAGTTAGAGTACGGACATGACGTCCACGTCAGACAAGTAGTGGCAGTACAAGAATGGTTCATAGCAAGTACCCCCTTAGCACGCCTATGAGGTTCATACCCGACTAGTAGTGGAGGTACAACATGGTACCATGGCAGGAGTACTTCTGAAGACCCCTGACGCGTACTGGAGTCGACCACCACTCCTCCGACAACACTACAACCTGTAGCCTGGATATGCAGCTCCTTGTCTCTTCGGGACCACAATGTACCAAGAGCCATTAGAGCTCACCTATATATAGAGCCTCACTTCATCATTGATGGGGGTTGGAAAAATGATGTAACATGAGATTATTCTAAGAGCATTATGTGAGTTCTCTTCTATTGTTCACTTGCAACTTCTCTTGAAATTTCTACAAGATCTTTTGAGTTCATAAGTCTCTGATTAAGTCTTTGAGTTTTCCATCCATTTTTCGTTGACGAGTTTCTGCCATCAACATTAACAAATAAATTTACTAACTTATTAATTCCTCGTGACTCCACTAAAGACTTGGAATTGCACTCTTGAATTCATAGAACACTCTATAAGCAATATAGATTCATTATTAATTATCCATTGTTACGACAATTATTGTCACTCAATCCTCTATAGACGGTCTACAATGAGATGGGACTAAAATACTGTTTTACCCCTCATTGTATTTTATCCTTAAAACACTTAGTTCCTTGTAAATGATATTTTGGTAAACTAATATTAATTAGTGAAATGAGATCTCTATCATTTAGCACCTTGAACCAAACTAAAAAGAAACCATCGTTTTACTTCTTCACCAGAAACTATAGATGTTCATATCTATGATTAACACTCCCACTCAATTATACTACTGAGTTCCCAAGATGTAAGTATGGGCTAGTCCGTATGGTAAGCTAGTAATGAACAAGTTAAAGAACTCAAATAATACAATCAGTTGGAATACTAACCACTGAGAATTGATATTGAATTGACCTATAGTCAAATATATGATATGACTAGAATAGATAATAATGATATGTTTACTTATCCTATCTACTGTCAATATCGGTCCAGTCCGATGTAACAAATACATCCGATCTTATCTACTTTGCTAATGTTCTAGAAAGAATATAACACTGAGATGTGTAAGTAGATCATATCGTAGATTGGCAAGTCAGTGTAAATCATGTGCACTAACTAATCTTAGGACTAACTTATTTTGAACATATAATCATATTTATATTCCACTGTGATTACGTCACTATAGATACGATTAGCTATATGCTCGAGATTTCATATAAGTTTATATTAAACAAATAATCATCAAAATAAAACATTTGTGCAAAGTGATTGACCAATTTAAAAATTGATTTCTATTCTTTTATTGATAATAAAATGAGATTACAAAGAAATTGGGTTTTAATTAGGGCATAAAACCCCAACAATGACAAATTACTCGGCATTGGAGGACTAGGTGGATCATATTGCTTCCTGCTTCTCAAAGTTACTGCACTAGCATATTCCTTGGGATTCATCTCAAGTTGTGAAGGAAATTTATTAGACAGATGAGCTTCCAACCTGTTATATGATGCTGCTAGTTGTCCCACCTGATTCTCCAAACTTTTGATGGAAGCTTGGGTAGTTTGTTGAAACTGAAGAGAATTTGTAGCAATTGCATTGATTAAAACTTCAGTAGAGGATTTGGCACTTGGTGGTGGAGCAGCCTGCGGTGCTTGCGATGGTCTAGGTACAAAATTTTGTTGAGACTGATGTTGAAAAGTGAAACTAGGTGGTCTCACAGGTGTAGACTATGGAGCAACTTGTTGTTGATTCCCGTAACGAAGCTTTGGATGATCACGCCAGCCAGGATTATAAGTTTGTGAAATGGGTTCATAGTACATCTGGCATAATTGACCTAGGAAATTTCCTACAGCATTAACACCGTTAGTCTCTCCCTCAAATAGAGTCGGACAAGTATCAGTAGCATGCTCCTCAACTTGACAGATTCCACATGGCTGCACCTGTAGGCCTACAGAAGTTGTTGTACCACTATAATTAATTGAGCCAATTGTTGACCAAGATGATTAGCATTATATATGCTCACTTCATTAGTTGATTTGGGTGGTGATTAGGATCTTGGCGAATACGAAACTATTGTGAGTTAGCAGCCATATTAGAAATCAAGCTCCTAGCTGCAGTAGGAGTCTTATCAACTAGTGCCCCCCCACTGGCTACATCGATCATACTCCTATCCAATGGTTGTAATCCTTCATAAAAGTACTGGATTAGGATTTGTTCACTTATCTGATGATGAGGGAAACTGGCACACGACTGCTTGAATCTCTCCCAATACCCATATAATGACTTCCCAGTCTGTTGGCGAATGCCACAGATTTCCTTCCTTACACTACCAACCTTAGATGCTGGGAAGTAATGCTCCAAGATTATTGTCTTCATTTCATTCCAGGTATTAACAGTTCCTGGAGGAAGGTATTATAGTCATTCCTTTGCACCATCCTTCAAAGAAAATGAAAATGATCTTAATTTAATATGCTCTTCAGTTACAAACGTTGGTTTCATACTAGAGCAAACTATGTGAAACTCTATCAGATGTTATCCGGGTCCTCTCCTAGTATCCCATGGAAAGATTGCAATGCCTGAATTAAGTTCAAAGTTAACATCCAACGTCGGATATTGAATAAACAGAGGTTAATGGTCTAGATTCGGCGCTGCCAACTCTTTCAACATCCTATCCTGAGCCATTTGAGACTTAACTAATGTTTCAAAGTCAGAATCGCCATCAGATGGTAATGGTATTTGTACTGGATTGACTTTCTTTGAAGGTTGAAAATAGTGGATTGTTAGTGACAGTCCTTGAAGAGCGGGACGATGATGTCTCAAGATATTACTTTATGGCTTGTAGTCTTTCTTGAGTATTGTCGACGGACATATACACCTGCAATAAAAAAAATTAAACTAGTGAGTATGTAGTTAATTAAATTGAATAATAAAAAAAACTTACAATAGTCCCAGGCAACGATGCCAAAAATTTGATGCGTGTCGTATACCACAACAAATTTAACAATTATTTTCCTATCAATACTTCCAATTATTTTAGTATAATAGCAATCACAAGTCGAACCCAAGAGGACTATCCTTCACTTTATTATTCAATAATTAGCACTAAGACTTGGGATTTAGATTTCGAACAATATAAACTAGAAAGAAAATAAAGATTGATATGACGATATTAAGAAACAGTAAAAGGTTAATCTCCACCCTCAACAATCATTCCCAATCATTAATAATAAATATTATTCCAATTTCTCAATTAAACTATTAACCCCAAAAGATAACGCTGAAGCAAACATTCATGACAATCTCCCTATTACAAGTAATCAAGGCAAAGCGCTCAATAATTAACTCTTTTATCCAAGCAATAAATATATGAAGCATACAATCTATTTAACTTAGGTAAAGCATTAAATCCTATGGAGACAAGTTAATCTAGGCAATAGATTAATGAAGCATATAATTCATTTAACCTAGGTTCTATTTTTCATCACAATCAACAATTCTTTTGACATTACTATCACTTGCAATTTTTCACATACACTTAGAATCCTAAACTATTAGGTGAGTAGTAATTCTAAGATGACAATTGAACAATGTAAAACCTTAATTAGTTGGCCACGTAACAAGAAATCACAAAATTCATAACATTCAATTGAAAAAATAGAAACAATTTAATATTGAGAGAAATCAAAGAATAATACTCATTATCAACAATTAAGAATTCATGTCTTGGGTTTTGAATTAACCCTTAACCTAAAAAGAACCTACTCCATAATAGCAATCATAATCACAAACATAATTATAATCAAAATTAAAGAGATTAAGGGAAGAAAAGAAACTAGATTGATGAACAATAGTGTTGTAGTCTGCTCCCCAGCCCTTTCTGAGTCATTTTCTCTCAAAAAACTGTAATAAAACTTAATCTCCAATCAACCCTAATAATCTTTTATAGTCCCCTTTAAATTATAGTTAAAATGTAATTAAAAATATGAAAACAGCATCGCAAGCCATGCCCTGAATTTCTACGTGCCATGGCCTAAAACAGAATATAGACAAAACTAGTCACGCAGGCCACGACCTGAAAAAACTAGGCAGTGGCCCTACTTCACTTTTCTACACAGCAAGCAGCAGCCTACTTTTTCAGGGCAGCAGCCCGACTGGAACATGCAATCTGTAACGTCAATTCCAATTAAAGTGTCACGACCTGAGTTTTATGGGTTGCGACCTAGCTTCAATTTCTTCAATTCTCGAACTTAGAGAGCTTGTATGCTTCCCCCACTTCAACACTTTAATCCCGAAAGCCCGGAATGCTCCTGAAACATCATTTTAACCTCATCTCAGCGAGTCTCTTTCAACTTAGGATTCATAAACTACAATTTCCATCAAAATGTCAGATTTATCTTCATCAAATGCAATGTAAAAAATATGTTGTAGACTCACGAAACTAAGTTAAAACTACTAAAATAATGCATCATCCAAGCATGGAAAAACTTATCAAATATTAATACAAAAATGACCTTATCACAGAGGATGAAGAAACAGAATCAGATTCTCATCAGACTGAAGATGAGCAGTCAATGGAAAACATGCAGAAATTATTATTGATTCCATTCAAAGGGAACCCTCCACCAGGGTAAAGAAAAATCACCCAACAGATCTGATTCTTGGAGATATTGAGGAAAGCATGGTTACAAGGAGAAGGTATGTCAATCTTGTGCAATTTAATTGTTTTACTTATTCTATTATGCTAAAAAATGTGAAAAAGGCCTTAACCGATGAATCATGGATAAGTGCCATGCACGAGGAATTGTAAAAAAAAATTAGGAATGATGTTTGGACACTTATGGAAAGACAAAATCATACTAATGTAATTGGCACTACATGTATTTTCAAAAATAAAAGTGATGAATTCAAAACAATAATCATAAATAAAGCATGCCTAGTTTCACAAGTTTCACAAGCTAGGCTTGAATCTATAAGATTGTTGTTATCTGTTTCTTTCACTATCGGTTTCAAATTATAACTGATGGATGTAAAATCTACTTTTTTTAATTGGATCTTAAATGAAGAAGCATATGTTAAACAATCTAAAGGGTTTGAAGATCCTCATTTTTCTAATCATGTTTTTAGGCTAAAAAAGGCATTGTATGGGTTAAAACAAGCTCCACGAGCTTGGTATGAAAGGCTAACCCAATTTTTGGTTACTCATGGTTATCATAGGGGAAATGTTGATAAGACTTTGTTCATCAAAAACATCAAAATTGATATAATCATTGCTCAAATATATGTTGATGACATTGTTTTTGGATCTACTTCTAACTCTGAAGTGCATGTGTTTGTCCAACAAATGAATGATGAATTTGAAATGAGTATGGTTGTAGAATTAACATTTTTTTCTAGGCTTGCAGGTGAAGCATACTAAAGAGGGTACTTTTGTATCCCAAAGTAAGTATGCAAAAAATCTGGTTAAAAAGTTTGGTCTTGAAACAGCAAAGCATGCTAAAACTCCAATTGGGACCACAACCAAATTAACTAGGGATGAAAATGGTGTCAAAGTTGATCCTACACTATATAGAAGTATGATTTCTAGTCTTCTATATCTTACAGCTAGTCGTCCTGACATATGCTATAGTGTTGGAATCTGTGCTAGGTATCAATGGAATCCGATGGAATCTCATGTAGTGGCTGTGAAAAGAATTATTTGTTATGTACATGGGACTGTTGATTATGGTCTTTGGTATTCTAATGAAACTAATTCTAACCTTGTGTGCTTTAGTGATGCTGATAGGGTAGGTAATGCAGATGATAGAAAAAACACACGTGGAGGATGCTTCTACCTAGGCAACAATCTTGTTTCATGGCATAGCAAAAAGTAGAATTCCATCTCTTTGACTACTGCTGAATCTAAATACATTGTTGCTAGAAGTTGTTGCACTCAATTGTTGTGGGTGAAACAGATGATGACTGAATACACTTTGACTATTTTTTCTGATAACATCAGTGCAATTAAAATTTCTAAAAATTGTGTTCAACATTTATACACTAAACACATTGACATTCGTCATCACTTCATTAGAGAGCTTATTGAAAATCAAAGTCTAGTTCTAGAATATGTTGAAACAAGTAAGCAACTTGCTGATATTTTTACCAGTGCTCTTAATTTGATCCATTATGATTCCCCAATGAATTCCGTAAGAGTTTGTTCTATTTAAATTGTGTTATTTGTGCATCTTGTTATTCTTGCCAAGGCTGTCTTGTTTAAAATCAATCATGTCTTATTGTTATTCTAGAAGAAATTGTCAAAATCAAAAGAAAAGCACATTAATATAGTTTATTGCTAATATCTCTAATGTATCTTTGTTATAAATGTTTAGTCTTAGGAAAATTGTAACACCCTAAATTCTAACTATGATTGTAGAAATAAAGATGTTGAAAAATAAACGTAATGAATCGTAAAAAGTGTTGCCTTCTTTATTGATAATTTAAAATAATCATAACCCGAATTTAAGAAAAATAAATAATAATCTTTACAATAATATAAAAAAAAACTAGGCAACATTTAATCATAAAGTCCATAATTTCTCAAGAAAATAACACGCGGCTATACAGTCCCCACATATTCACACCAGTCTCATTATTGGGAACCTGCTTGCCACCGGTCATCTAGATTTACCTTAATCTAAAAAAATAAAGAAAAGAAAGGAATGAGATTCTAGGCCCAGTAAGGAAAATACACAACAAGTCATACATAAATAAATTATAATCTCATAACAAACAAATACACATGCAATACTATAATCATAATAGAATTCAAAGTCATAATCTATCCTATTTCACCGTCATACCAAAGATCACACATAGATCTAGATCATAAATTATATCCTGCAATCATAACATTAGTCATAAACACATCATAAATAACAAATCATATAATCACATAGTCATAACAATCATACCATCAATTCATACAAGAGTTCATAACAATGCTAATTTATACTAATCATACAAGATAAAAATATATCCTAGGTCATAGGTCATAGTCATAGGTTATAATAACAAGACAGGTATAAGAAAAAGATAAGTGCTTATACAGAGGTGGCAATTAAGCCCCGGACATAAGTTTATCATACAATTTTGGCAACCGAGCCTACCGAACATCACTTAGGTTCGTCATACATTTGTTAACACCTTAGATCCAGCCACACTTATCTTCTTTTTGTACTTGAAATGTTAGGGTCATACATATCACAAACTAGGTCATAAACTAAACTACCTAATTTTTCTTACCTTGAGTGTGGTGCACAGAAACTACACTTGAGTCAGTTATATGTTAATCCCGCTTAAAACCCTATTTCATAAACATAGTATCATTATTAAAACATAAAATAATAGATCTAAAACTCAACCACAATCAAAACTTAACTATACCTCAACCTTGATCTTGAAGAAAAACCCCAGATCCTTAAATGCTTGCTTGTAGGGTTTTGACAATAAGAAAGATATCCTTGGTCGTGTGGCCTCTTTCGGTACTAAGGTTTCAAAGATATGAAGAGGAGATGGTGATGATGATTTCTACCTTAGGGTCTATGTTTTGATGGTGGTGTACGACAACAATAGGGAGAGAGAGAAAGAGTATGCGTGAGGGTCTCAAGAGGAGCAAGAGTGAATGAAAAAAAAAAAGAATGAATAAGATCTATTTATAGGCTCTCAAAAATCCTAATTTCATTCTAACTATAATCCAAATTTAACTTTAAATAAAACAGAATCCTAACTTCTATAGAAAATATCTCTACATTATCTTATTAATATTTTTATTAAATAATTGAGGAATAATCTAACACCAAACTACCTAGTAAAATTATCTCAACCTATAACTACCTAAATTTTGTAACTCTAGACTTACCTGTAGTAAAATCAATATAACTAGAGTTGTAGGAGTCTGATTTAGACATTCTTTATACCATTAGAAAGATGATTCAATTATATACAACTTTTTAGAAATACTAGTTTTCTAAAATCATAATATAACTAGGTCAAAAACAGGTCCGAATTTACTCTACTCTAAAGTTACGAAAACTCTGTTTAATTATCTAACTAAGAACCTAATCCACAAATCTAACCATAAAATAACAAACTCTAATTCTCTAGACTGATTTTGAATTTACTAAGCCCAAAATCTTATTGGGCTTTAGGGCTTTATGTAGACTCGATCCATAACAATTCTTAATAATACTATAATTAATTTATTCTTACGCAATCACCTATTTTCCCACAAACAAGGCTACTAATATCATAAAACTATACTATACTATAATAATCATAAACACTAAATATTTAAAAAATATTAAACCATATTCTATCACCACAACTAAAGTTATATCTATTCTATAAAATTAAGACAACATATAGTCACATAAAGAAAAGGTCTAAGAGAAAGGTAACTTCGGTTACTACAAAAATTAAGTAATTCCTCTTAGAAATATTTGAGTTCATCAATCAATGTGTTATGTTCAAGCGGCCATTTTAAAAAAATAAAAAATAAATGTGTCAAGCTCCTTTGAAAGAATAGAGCTGCCTACTTCAATGTGTGAAAGCCATCTCTGTGTAAGGTTGAATTATGTAATTAGCACTTATGTAGAAGATGCACTACCATTGAAAAGGGCTGCCAATGAGGTAGTGTGATAGCGTCTTCATTGGGTACAATTCTCAAAAGAAACTGTCTTATTGTTGTCCTAGAAGAAATTGTCAAACTCAAAAGAAAAGCATATTAATATAGTTTCTTGTCAATCTCTCTAATGTATCTTTGTTATAAGTGTTTAGTCTCAAGAAAATTAAATAATTCCTCCTAGAAATATTTGAGCTCATCAATCAATGTGTTATGTTCGAGAGGCCATTTTAAAAAAAATGAAAAATAAATGTTTTAAGCTCCTTTGAAAGAATAGAGCTACCTACTTCAATGTGTGAAAGTCATCTTTGAGTAAGTTGGACTATGTAATTAGCACTTATGTAGAAGACAATGTTCCTTGCTTTCACTTTCACAGACAAATTCTTGGAATATTTTTTTTTTTAAATGTATGTAAAAAATGGTTTTCAAAGCTTTTTACATATTCATTGATCTTCTTAAAATATTTGGCTGTGACTGAGTTAATTTTTTTCCTGCATAACATTTATGATGGAAATACAATACCTGATTAACTTGTTACTATAATTTATGTTTTTCTTACGAGTTTGAATTTTTTTTTATCAAGGACAAAAGCAAGAAGATTGGTTGATACACTTGATAAATTGTTTGGAAAAATAACAAGTTTTTTTATATATATAAATAATTAAAAAATTGGACCGAATTTTTAAGAGGCTAGGTAAAATATTGGTATTTTGTTCTTGTATCAATTTTAATTCTTGAACTCCAATTTTACTCTAAGTGTAGACAATGTTGTGTGATTGGTTGTTTGTTTTTAAAAAATAAAAAATAAAATAAAAATTTCGATGTTGGGTGATTGGTTGTTTGATAAGTGTTGACAATGTTGTGTGATTGGATGATTAACACTATGTTGGGAAAATTGGAAGAGGGCCAAGTTTCTATTCTCCAGCAACTCAGTTCTATCCAGAAGTTCCTTGCTGTGTGATCAGTGTTTTATTTTCTTTTTGTTTATTTTTATGTCTGGTTGAACTTTTGTGTTTGATTTGAATTTTGGTCTTTGTTAAACCTTGGCTCCTTTTATAGACAAAAATTGGGAGTAGTATTATTTTTGTTTGGTTGTGTGGTTACAACTCTGGATTCAAGGGGAGTTGTGTGTTAAACTTTTTGGAAAGTTAACATGTTTGTTTGTTTATGCGATAGTGATCTTGCTTGTAGGGAGAGTATTTAAATACTCTATTGTTTTTTTTCTAACATTTAATCTTTTTGGAGGATTGTTTGTTTTTTTTAAAAATCAAAAATATTTTTTGTCTTTCAAAGTGCCAAAGGGGGAGATTGTAAAATCCATATTTTGAAATTTGAATTTTTACAAATATTTTTTATTTATTGTGTTTATTTGGTTGATTGTGTTAAGGAAATTATCTTTGATTTTATTGTTTTTAAATTCTGATAATTCTCCTTTATTGGTTATTGTATTTTTGGTAAGTTTATACGAATAAAGTCTCTTGTTTACATATCTTTTTAGACTTTATTTTCTTTCCAAATTTATCTAACTGTTTCTCTATTTTATTGTTAACCTAATATATATCTAGACACCTCACAATCAACAATGGGTAACTTCTCAATGTTAATCAAAGAGAGAATCTGACCATGATCAAGTCCAGATTCAAGTCGTTTTCCAGCTACAGAATCTATGTATATTCCCAAAATTTCGAATGCATTGATTGTGATTGAAAGTTTGTTTTTGGAAACTTTCCTTGTGTGTACTATGCGTCTATAATTTTGTAAAGCTATATTTGGGTAAGTATTTTGTGTATAAATATGAACCAAAGCATCAGCCCTAGGTTACCTCTTCTTCTCCTTAATTTCTTATACTTTTAGAGTAATGTCTTTCTTTTGTAAATCATAGTTGTCCTGCTATTCCTTGGTTATTTTGTGTGTCTTTGTAATTTTTTATGTGTTAAGCAAAATCTCAAAGAGAAGAACGTGAAGAACAACCTTTGAGAGAAGGTTCATCAAAGTCTTGCACCGAGAGGTAGCAAGCATGCATCAAGCAATTTGAAGGGAATTCAAACCTTGGTGTCTTAAGGAGATTCATTCAGCAAAAGAGAGAGTACATCAAGCTTGCAGCAAAACCATTAGAGAGAGTCTAAATTTTGTTTAAGTCAATTACTTTGTACTTGTGAAATTTGACTAATGAGTCTTATCTCTAGGCGTGGTCTCGTGGACTAACAATATCCAAAAGGATATTGAAATCACATATAAAAATTATGTGTGTCATTTTATTATTCAGTCAATTCTATTTTATCACACTAGTTTGATATTCTGTAGTAACAGAAACTTGGTCTGTAACTACAGAATACTGATTTACTATACCCATTTGTTTGTTCCATATTTAATTAATTTGATTAATTAAATAAAAAATTGATAATCATAAATTAAGGAATTTCACCACCAAATTAAATAAATATATAAATAGGAATTCAAATAAGTACATTTGACGCTTGGAATTAATATCACTCTAAAACTAACTATTTGGGCACAGTGGATATATTGTTGGTTAATTTTTGTTAGTAAATATATGGCCAAGTACACTTTTGAATATTGTCGTGTAATTGGAATTGTGTGTAATTTGAAGTAATTACTTAATTTTGCGTGTTTATCTGGCCATGTAATTATATAGTGACTATGTAATTGAAGATAATTGAGGAGTTCCAATTATACTTTCTAATTCTCATAGTCTTTGGTGTAATTAGTAATTAATATTAATTTTAAATAGTATTTATTACATAATATTACTTTTCTATGTAATTACTTACTGTTTTACCAAGCATAATAATATGAATTCATAAATAATTATCCCTTAATATTTAAATAAATCTTGTATTTTAAAATATAGTATAATTATTCAGGACGTAATTATTATCGTAGTAGTTAGACCACCTACTAATTATATTGTTATTTCCAACGCACGGCCTGATGCTTATTTATTTTATATACAATTGAGATTTGAACTCTTCCCTCACACACATTACGCATCCAACCATTTGATCTATACTTACTGTACATTAATTGTTAAAGTTTTAGAAAAATTAAAAATCTTTATTTAAAAAAAAAGAATGAAAGGTATTTGGTAAAAATAGTAAATAAAAACTTATAAAACTTTATTAAGAAGATTTTAACATATAAGTGAATATATAATTTATATATATATTTTATTCATAAAAAAATTGAAATAAAAAAAGTAAAGGTAATGGTAAAAAATAAACTACATAAAATATTTAAAAATTAAATATTTCTATTTTGTTCTGAAAGAAATATTTTTGTAGCTTATATTTATTAGATAATTTAAAATATTATTTATTTTTAATAATTATATATTTACACAATACTTTCATTATAGAGTTTATCAAATACTATATTATTATTATTATTATTTTGACGTATAATATTTTAAAATTTATATAGCACAATGGAAGCTCATTATAGCAGAAGCTATAATTCTACCAAGTATTTATACATATATATATATAAATTTGTATTTATATAAATCGGATAAACTTTGAAATAAAAGATGTTTTTGATTAAATAGTTAAAAAAAGTAACTAAAACAAAAGAGAAGAAAAAGTTAATCTCTATTTTCAATACAAATATACTCAGTCATGGTAAATGAACAAAAACATAAAAGTCGTGCTTGGTGGAAACATCTCTTTCGGCTTATGGGGTTGGAGTCCCGGCTTCCATGGCCTCTAACGGGTCTTGAAATCATATTATCTTCACTTTCACATTCCATTTCTTTCTTTTTTTATTTGTTTTTCTTAACCTTCACATTCATTTTTTTTTTTTGTGGCAATAAAAACTTCATTGAAAAAATATATGTTATAAAACTAAATGACTTAATATCGTGAATAAAGTCAGGGATAACGTTCAACTAAACAAGTTGTTTATCTATCCTAAGAGTATGTGCAGCTAATCTACGAGCAGTCACATTGGGTGAACAAAGAACATGGATTATGAGCACTCTTGGAAATCTAGATAACATACTTGTTGTTTCCTTAAACAATGACACGAGATTATTGTAAAAGGTATGTCGCTTAGTGTAAGCGAACACAAATGCTAAACAATCGATCTCTACAACATGCATTGAAATTATCATTAATAGAATCCAATTCAACCCCATCATGAATGCCACACATTCCATTTTTTATTCTCTCTCTCTCTATATTTATGTATATATATAGATATAGGAGAGATAAAAAAATATATATTTCTTTCTTGAAAACGTAATGGTAGGTGTAATGCCCCGAAATCTCTAAAGAGGTTTAATGGTTGGATTAGTAGGTCGGGAGTGCCAAAATTGATTTATTACACCATTAAACTATTATATGCATGTTTATGTGAATTATATTATAATATGGTGTTAAATGCATGCATGTGGGTCCACATTTCATCATAGGGGCATTTTGGTAATTTGGCCCGTTAAGGGCGTAATTGTGTATTTTCATGCATGTTGATGAACTATTGTTGAGGCCACATCCTGATATGGAATTGTTCGAGCCATTCGGCATAAGACGATCTTTGAATTCAAATTATCAGTTTGGTCATAATAGGTTTAAGTTTGGGGCTCGGGGTAAGTCTCGGGGTGGTTTGGTGATTAGGGTGTTATCGGGAATTAAAGGGTAACGGGATATGAAACATTGGTGTTTGAGAATATCGAGAATAATAGGAGTTGGAGGGTGTTAATTATGATTAACGAAATAGGCGGGAAATGACAGATTTACCCTTAGGATCCTTTAGAAGACTTTAAATGACCTAGGGGAAAAATAGTCTTTTCACCCCTCAGATATATATCAGCCATTCAAGTTGTAGAAATTGAAACGAAACAGAGCCTTCTCTTTCCTTCTCTCGATCACCATCATCCTCCTTCATCCTTTGGAATTTTTGAACCCTATTTGAAGAACTAAGCTAGGGAATCAAGGTTTGGACCTTAGAACTTTAGTTCATCTATTGAAGAGGATTTGATTCAAGCATATGGTAAGGTTCTAGTTTCATTTTATAGTATCTTGCTCTATTTTTGTGATGGCTTTAAGGTTTGGAGTTTTGATCATTGAAATGGGGAATTTGATGAAGTTTTGATTGGTGTAAGGCTTAGGTTTTGATGGTTATATGGTGGATAAGTTGTGGTAATAATTTGTGTCCTTGCTTTGTGATATTGAGAGTGTTTTAATAAGATTTTGAAATGATTTCGAAAGGGAAAAACAGGGGATTTTGGCTGAGTTTCAGGTGGGGTCGCGACTCTGTTCTAGAGCGCCGCGGCCCAAGCATATTGAAGAGGAAGGGTGGTGTTGAAGGGCTTGAGGGTCGCAGCACTTGAGGGAAATTGTGGACAAAGTAGTGTTTTGATCATGGGAACTCAAACCTTAGGCCTCGGGATCGTTCCTACTGCCCGGTTTAGTAGGATTCGATGTCCCGGAGGCTAGGTCTTGGTACGTGAACCTTTTATTATTCATTATATTGATGGAATCCCATAATTGGTTATGACCAGGTAACCGTCAAGGAACTAAGAGGTTGATCGTTCTCAAGGGTCGTTCTTTTACGGATTCTCGCTCGAACCCGAGGTAAGAAAATTGCACCCCATATGTGACATGCATTGTTATTCTTGAGGCATGTTGAATGTTTAAATGTGGACATTGATTGCATATCGAATGCTTATAAAATCTTGCTCACTTGTGCATGGCACTGACTAAATAGTCAGAATTGGCAATGGT
The DNA here is from genome assembly GCF_963169125.1 of Humulus lupulus. Lineage (NCBI taxonomy): Eukaryota > Viridiplantae > Streptophyta > Magnoliopsida > Rosales > Cannabaceae > Humulus > Humulus lupulus. The sequence goes on along the minus strand of NC_084794.1, from coordinate 78,831,388 downwards.
GTTAGTATTAAATGTGAAGCTGTGACTCATTAATCAAGTTCGACAGTATTACTGAGCACTGGTCACATGGTATTGAATAATAAGTCAAGATCGGTCTTTGCATGTTGTATGCCGTATCAAATTTCAATATATAGATTTTTTATTCACTTACACCAGCTACTTCAGCATAGCAGTAAATAAGGGTCGAACCCACGAGGACTATGATCAAATTATTATTCAAAATATTACTAGATTGAAATCAAAAAGGGGTTTTAGTTTTAATAGATGAAAACATAAAATGAAATAAATATCAACGATTGAATAACTAAGGATATAACAATATTAAAGAAATAGTCAAGAATTACTTTCCACCTTCAACAATCAATCTATCAACAATGATGAATAATATTCCCTATTCCTAATTAAACTATTAACCCTGCAGATAACACTTAACCAAGCAATTATCCCAGTTTCCCTAATATAATTAATTAAAGCTAAGCGCTCTTAATTAATCATTTTTACCCAGCAATAAACCCATTAAGCATGCAATCTATTTAACCTAGTAAAAGCATTACACTTTGTGGAAACAGGTTAATCTAGGCAACAAATTCATTAAGCATGCAATTCATTTAACCTAGGTTCTATTTCTCATAACAATTAAAATACTAGTCACAATACTTTAATTGCAATTTATCACTTTACTTAGAATCCTAAACTATTAGGTGAATAGAAATCCTAAGATGATAGTAGAACAATGCCAAACCCCAATTAGTGGCCATCTAAACAAGATTTTACAAGATCCATGACATTGAAATAGAAAAATAGAAGCAATTTAATATAAGGGAATAAGAGGAATAAAATTCATCAATGCATTCAAGATATTATGTCTAGGGTTTTGAAATAACCCTTAACTATAAAGAAAACTACTCCATAATCATATTCATATTCATAAACATAAATATTCAATGAAAATAAAAGAGTTTTGATAAGAAAGAAAAGCTAGATTGAAAAATATAGATGATGATGTTTTTTTCCTCCTCCTCTGCTGCTCTAGCCTCTAAAAATCGCAATCCAAAGTTATAATAAAAGTTAACCCTAATCCCTTTTATAGCCCCCAAAAAATTACATTTAAAAATTAAAATTTAAGGAAAAATCGATTGACGGCCGCGGCTAGTGATTCTTGGTGGCTGCAGCCACTAGAAAAATGTATTTTCCAGAAAATTGGGCTCTAGCCGCGGCCTGGGACATTGCTGGCCACGGCCACTACATTCTGTCCCCCAGGCCGCGACCGTAGCAAGTTTTTCCGTTTTTCGGTTTTCTTCTGCTGCAGTGACCGAAAGTATTTTAAGCATAACTTCATCGATATAACTCATAATTGGACGATTCAAAAAGCTATAGAAATCTAAGAAAAATATCTAAAACTTTTATTTCTAGGTATATTTCCAAAAAAAGTATTGAAAAGGTATAAAAATCAAGTATGAAGTTTCAGACTTGTAATTCCGAGCTTAACCATTGCTTGTAAAACATCTCAAATTCATTCACTTTCACCCAAATGTCTTGAAAATCATAAAAACACAAAATAAACAAATTAAAAATATATAAATAAATAATCAAGTGCATAATAATAGAAGAATAATGAATTACAAATAGACAAATTCGGTAATTATCAAATTCCCCCGCACTTGACATTTGCTCGTCCTCGAGCAAACAAAATAAAATCTAAACACATAAGCAAATAAAAACATAAACAATGGTTTTGTCAAAAGCGTTAGTTGTCCCTAAGATTGATCAACCAAATACGTTATAAGAAAAATTCGAATTCCACATTCCTCAGAATTTCAACTCAATGTCTAGTCACCAATTAAACTCGATCTATTTATGATTATGCACAATTAAACCTACCAAAACACAATCATTCAAATCAATTTATACATGCCATAATATGTTTTAAAGTCTCATCTATAATAATATTTTCTTGAAAAACATCCACTCCATAGACATTAACCAATTGTTCTCCACTAATGTAAACACACATAATCAAGAATCAAAAGGTCTTTAAAAGCTTGTAATGTAAGGCTATGGTTAAAGGTAGATGAAAAATGAATATTTAAGCTTAAATCACACAATAGCCTATAATTTTCTTTTTTCAATTCTCTAGATCTTCCCACAAATTTTCCATACAATTCAAGAAAATACATAATCTTTCCATTTTTTCCTTTCCACATTGATCTTACTACTTCCCCCACACTTATACTTTTGCAATACTTTTTTTTTTTCATATTTCTCAATACAGATTTTTTTTCTTTTTCAATTCAACGCATTGGAAGAAATAGTAGATCATATACTTTAACATTATAATCCATCAAACCAATACAACTTCCCCTTTTTACTATCCATAACCCAACCCAGCAAATCAAACAATCATATAAAACTATGGTGTAATGGGTCACAAAAAGGATAAAAAATTTAAGCTGCAAAAGGTTTAGATATTGGCTTATAAAAGAAAAAGATTAGTCATTACGACTCAAAAATGAAAAACTGGGATATTCAATTTCATAGGTAAGCATGAAAGGCTCAAACGATCCAAAGAACATGCCTTAATCATCTTCCTAATCATGTGTACTTAGGATTTCACCTCAAATAATTAATCAATGGTTTTCAGAGTGGTCGAGACTATATATAAGTAATAGCATGCATAAATATCTCCAAACAATAGTGAAAAAGTAAATCTAATTGAACACATATTATGTTTAAAAATTTAAGATCAAGCTTCAGTAACAACTAGACAAGAGTTAAGCACACAATTCATGCAGAATTCATCAATTTCCTAAACATATTCTTATCTCAATCAGAAGTTTTATCATTGACAGACAACTTTCAACATAACCATGCTTACAACAACCTAAAAAACAACTAAAAAAATGACACTATAAACAATTAAACAACAAAAAACTAGTAAACAACACAACCACAAATGACAACTTAAGAAATGACAAATAAAAATTAAACAGACAGTTTTCCCTTCCTCCACACTTAATTTATGCATTGTCCTCAAGGCATATACTAAATAAAAAAATAATGCAAACTAAAAAGATAAAGGTAAGAAAAACTCTCGCAAGTTTGCTTTGTTTAATGTCATTAGCTCGATTGAATGATGTGGTCATGATTGTCATGGTGGGTCATTTAACAGAACCTTCTTCTTCTTGTACTTCTCAATAGAATTCAACATATCAAACTGTATAACTTCACCATTAAATTTCATTATAAGTGCCCATACTTTGACATCCAGCTTTGTACTTCTAATAAGTCGGAATGGCCTACCAAATTGAACCTGCACCAAAACATCTCCAACTACCCTTAGGGGATAAGCATTAGTGTGATCAGCTAACTGAATAATAACGCTAGTTTCTTTTAACAATCCTAGATTTAAAGAAACAAAAATAGAATAAGACATAACATCAATAGGTGCTCCTAAATCTATCATACAATGATCAAACCTGCTTTTACTGATAGTAAATGGATTTATAAACATCCCAAGGCCTTGACACTTGGGTAGCAACTTCCTTTGGAGAATAATAGAAACATTCTCCCCCACACTTATCTTTTTATCACCTTTCAACTTCCTTTTATTTGTGGACAAATCCTTAGGAAGCTTAGCATATGGTGGTACTTGCTTAATGGTTGTATGGAGCGAAATATTGATTTTAAGGATCACCTTATTTTCCTCCTCATTCTTAAATTTTGTCAAACTACTCGGAAAAGGAGGAATAGGGACATAAGATCTGACAGTTGGTTTGTGTAGCATGTTCTGTGATGATGGACCAACTGACGTGAAAGTTTCGATCTCCGGTGAAGAAGATGCTTCTGGGGTTGAATTGTTGACTTCTTGAGTTGGAATTAGATCAAATATTATGTATGGATAAGGTGCATGTCAAGTTGTGGACCACTTTGAAGAGTTAGGGTACCATCATTCTCTATTGGATTACTCTCTAATTTTGTGGGTAATTCTCCAATATTCTTAACCTCACGATTATTCAATGATGTAACAATTTGTCCCATAATACTCTCCAAATTCTTGAGGGACGCTTTTGTACTCTAAAGAATAACTTGGGTCTGAATAGTTGAAGCCACCAAGGTTTTAAGCATATCTGAAATTGATGGTTCCTGATCTTGTGACATTCGTGTGGGAGATTGTTGAGAAAAAGACCCATAAGCCTGCTCTGACATCTGTTGAAGTTGGAGAGTACTGGCATTCAATGCATTGATGACATCTCCAATTGATGGATCTGAATATTGTGGCGTGAACTCATTATATTCTGGTGGAGAGTAGTAGTTTGGCTCAACATATTGATTTCCGCCACAGAAAGTATTAGGATATTCCTACCATTGTGAATTGTAATTGTTAGAATAAAGGTCATAACTATTAATTTGAGGATCATAACAGTGTTGATAGTACATTGCCATGTCTCAAATCAAGTTTTATGCAAGCCTTGAAAACATCAACCACAACTAATAGACCAAGTTAGTAAAAAGAGAAAAAAAAATGAATAACAAATTAAATAAAATAGTCCCCGGCAATGGCGACAAAAATTTGATGCGTGTCGTATGCCGTATCAAATTTAAATATATATATTTTTTATTCACTTACACCAACTACTTCAGTATAGCGGTCAATAAGGGTCGAACCCACGAGGACTATGATCAAATTATTATTCAAAATAATACTATATTGAAATTAAAAAGGTGTTTTAGTTTTAATAGCTGAAAACATAAAATGAAATAAATATCAACGATTGAATAACTAAAGATATAACGATATTAAATAAATAGTCAAGAATTACTCTCCACCTTCAACAACCAATCTATCAACAATGATGAATAATATTCCCTATTCCCAATTAAACTATTAACCTTGCAGATAACACTTAAGCAGTCAATTATCCCAGTTTTCCTAATATAATTAATTAAAGCTAAGCGCTCTTAATTAATCATTTTTACCCAGCAATAAACCCATTATGCATGCAATCTATTTAACCTAGTAAAAACATTACACTTTGTGGAAACAGGTTAATCTAGGCAACAAATTCATTAAGCATGCAATTCATTTAACCTAGGTTCTATTTCTCATCACAATTAAAATACCTGTCACAATACTTTAATTGTAATTTATCACTTTACTTAGAATCCTAAACTATTAGGTGAATAGAAATCCTAAGATGATAGTAGAGCAATGCAAAACCCCAATTAGTGGCCATCTAAACAATATTTTACAAGATCCATGACATTCAAATAGAAAAATAGAAGCAATTTAATATAAGGGAATAAAAGGAATAAAATTCATCAATGCATTCAAGATCTCATGTCTAGGGTTTTGAAATAACCCTTAACTATAAAGAAAACTACTCCATAATCATATTCATATTCATAAAAATAAATATTCAATGAAAATAAAAGAGTTTTGAGAAGAAAGAAAAACTAGATTGAAAAATATAGATGCTGATGTTTTTTTCCTCCTCCTCTACTGCTCTAGCCTCTAAAAATCGCAATCCAAAGTTATAATAAAAGTTAACCCTAATCCCTTTTATAGCCCCCAAAAAATTACATTTAAAAATTGAAATTTAAGGAAAAATCAATTGCTGGCCGCAGCCAGTGATTCTTGGTGGCCGCAGCCACTAGAAAAATGTATTTTCCAGAAAATCGGGCTCCAGCTGCAGCCTGGGACATTGCTGGCCGTGGCCACTACGTTCTATCCCCTAGGCCGCGGCCTGGAATAAGGCTGGTTGTGGCCGTGGCAAGTATTCCCGTTTTTCGGTTTTCTTCTGCTGGAGTGACCGAAAGTATTTTAAGCATAACTTTCTCGATATAACTCATAATTCCGAGCTTTTATTTCTAGGTATATTTCCAAAATATCTATAGAAATCTAAGAAAAATATCTAAAACTTTTATTTCTAGGTATATTTCCAAAAAAAGTATTGAAAAGGTATAAAAATCAAGTATGAAGTTTCAGACTTGTAATTCCGAGCTTAACCATTGCTTGTAAAACATCTCAAATTCATTCACTTTCACCCAAATGTCTTGAAAATCCTAAAAACACAAAATAAACTAATTAAAAATATATAAATAAATAATTAAGTGCATAATGATAGAAGAATAATGAATTAAAAATAGACAAATTCAGTACTTATCAGCAAGCCAATAAAGATTAGATCTAATCGACATCTGCATTAAATGACTCAAATGAGCATTAATGCCGGACCGACCTCAAGTTCGATGAAAACTAAAAGCTCTTGTCTAGCCAAAGGCTAGTCACTTAGAGCCAGGGCCAGAGAGCCCTAGTGAATGTTTAGTCACATGGATGCGGGTGTCGAGCCCGTAGTGACTACCCATCATTCACTCATCCGATTAGAGCTAGGGCCAGAGAGCCCTAGTGACTGAATTGTCACATGGCTATGGGTACCGAGTCCTGTAGTGACTTGCTCGTTAGTCACTCATTATGGTTTAATAAGACCTCAAGTGTTAAATCACCCATATGATTAAAGCTATAAGCTCATTCATGGTTAGTGTTTACCGAGTTTTTCAAAAACTTTAATGATAGAAGATTAGAGAGCTTAGAAGAAAGGGTTTGAGGAATAAAGACAAGGTTTTTTATGTTGTTAGGGCGTTAATGAGCCTTAGTCCACGAGACAATTGTATTAGAGCTTAGAGAACCTTTGACAATGGAGTTTTCTACAAGTTTGAGCATAGTAACTGCTTACAATAAAAATCTTGGGGCCCTCTCCCCAGTGCACCATTATTCGTATTTATAGGCATAGGAGTGCACTGGGCTTGGGCTAGGCTGACCCAGGCCTAATAAGGGCGTAAATACCATTAGCTTCTTCGATGGAGCCCAATACAAAGGATTAAAATATGAAAAGTATAATAATCAAAGCCCACTGGGCCAAACCAAACAATATCTTATTCTAAGACATGCGACAAACTGGAGTTTTAGTCTGGGTACTCTAAGCTGATGAGGAAGATTTGGGGGACAAGATCGGTCAGAGTAGTGGCGGCGCAGGTTTGAACCAACAGCGTACAATCCCAAGGTGGCCTATTTTGCAGGTAAAGCGACCCCAACGCTTCATGGGACGATGCCAATATCCTGGACACTTTATCTCGCCAAACTCGGAAAACCAACCAGAGTTCGGTTACCAATGTCCCCCTCCGTTCACCAAGGCCCTGGATCATTCCCCAAGGATCCCGGACCGTTGACCAGGATCCAGGTCTATCCATAGCGATCCTGACTCCCATCTTGGTTTTGGGGAGCCGCAACCTTCTCCGTCGCGCCTTGGGGCACGGTGGGGGGAGCGGTCCCGGGTTCATATCACTTGCCCCGGCAGTGGTCCCGGTCTGCATTCCCAGACGCCTCTCAGGCCTTGACTAGACATGGACTACCAACATCAGTTTTCCTCTCGTCAAATGGGCCCGATCTGGGCCCTAACTTTAAATCGGGCGGCCCACGGGCTTAGAGTGTGGATCTGGACACCCAGAAAGAAACAGGGATAATAATTACCCCTCAAGCCTTCATTTGGGCTTGCGCGATGGAGGCTTGTCTCCCTCCCGGACCATCTCGTCATTTCCCAGTTCGTCTCCAAGGCGACGGGCCCACAGGTGAGGGGCACTGCATGCTGAACAATTCGTGAATTAAACCCCACTACGATACCCCGGGCTGAATCCAAAGGGCCCGGAATTTTTACCAAGATCCGGGTTCGTTTACCAGAGCCCCGGTTCATGATGAAGGGTGCACGTGTCCCCTTACGACTAGTGCATTGATGGCACTTAGTCTTGAAAGGTCAGCAAACACTCTATTGGTTATTGTGCTGGGGGCTAGTGTGTCGGTTCGGTTTACAAAGCATCCCATCTACACGAGTGTTCCCATCATTACCTCTACGAAAAGGTGGACCGTTGGATGGGGCGACCTTTGAGGTGCTTTTTTTCTGGGCCGTTGGATCGGGGCGGCGCGGATCATGCCTCAGAGGTACTGTGATCTAGTACTCGAGTAGATCTATTAATTTCCCTGCATGATGCAGGATCGTTCGATAGGGGGGATCGTGCCTAACCGTCAGATCAAAACAGCCTTTTGGCTCTTATAAATAACCTCAGGTTTTCATTTGAAATCTTTACATTCTCATAAAATAAAAACGCTTAACGGGTCTTTTATGACCAAGCTTGCCGACGACATTTTCCATTGTCTTCTTTGTCTTTGTCGTCGCCTGTTCCCAACGCGCCTGATATCCACACCTTCGCCTGAGCAGACGACACCGGCCTGCCCCATCGACGAGCTTTTGGGCCGCCTTCACCTGTTCAAAGCCGTGATTTTACCGTCGCTGCCACCGGAAACCCACCATTCTTTGCGACCAGCCTTTTATAGTAAGTTTTCCTGACTTTTGCTTTTATTTTCTTGCGTTTTCCATATCGTCATATTTATCTGTTTAGGCTGTTAAATCATGCCTACGTTTAGATTGGCTTTGGGTGCCTCAGAGTAGGTTAGGAAAAGAAAACTAGTCTGGACTGTCCCGGATCTCCTCGGGTTCGGGTGGTTCTCGAAAAAGTTGCAATAGGCTGGCTTAGGAAAATATCCAGATCCTTTCCTTTTCTTTTTTGTTCTCGATCAAGGTTCCGCAGCTTCTTAGTGATCCTGGACCTGATCCAGAGGGGACTCCTCCAAGTAGTTCGTAGGAGAGCCCCCGTACCTTAACCGACCTTCTTGGATTTTGGTACTAACTGCTTGGTTGTTTGTTTTGTTCTGTTTTGCTCCCAAATCATTAGCCATGACCTCGGGTGTCACCCTTCATTCGGAAGAACAAGTTAACGCAGCCCCTATCACTCTATCCAGGTCCAAGACTCCTAGTGAAAACAGGTGGGAGATGGACGGGGGTGCAGAACCTGTTTCGAAACTACCGGATGTTCCATGCCCTGGAGAAGCATTTGGGCGTGGAGTCGACTCCCAAACTATTCTATAACCGCCTGGCCAGAAGGGAGGAGAATGCTCACACCACCGTGGGCGAGTTCGGGGCCTGGAGTGTAGGTCATATCAGTGCGGGAGCAACTCTCCCGCTCCACGACTATTTCGTGCAATTCCTCAAATTTGTGGGGATTGCGCTGTTCCAGCACCTACCTCAAGTGTATCGTCTGCTCGCAGGATGGCTCGTCTTTTGCATCGCTAAGCATTTCCCGGATCCGACCTCGGCAAAGGTGATGTATTTCTAGAAGCCGGAGTCGCAGGTCAATGTCAAGGACAAGACCTTGGACGACTTCTACAGGCTAACACCAGGGGGCAACTATGCTGGTCTTACTAGCACTTGGAAGCATCCATTGGATGTCAGACACTACTGTTTCATGACGTTCGAGTTTCTTATAGAAAAGAACCCCACGTTGATGCTGGACTTCCAGTGAGTGGGTAAGTGGTCTCCCGTTCCCTATTTTCCCTTTTGGTTTCGCTTTTTATTCCTCATTCTCAACTCATTGCCTTGGGTAGGAGGACCCTACGCCCAGACTCCCCTCACCCAGTTCATCCTGGACCGAAAGAAATTCTACTCCTAGCTAAGCGTAAAATATTTGGACATAGGGAGCTACGTCAACACCGACAACCTCCGAGTAGTCGAGATGCTAGCGGCCAACCAAACGATCAAGGCCCCAAGCCTCCAAGGGAAACAATGCGAGAAAGACCCCACATTGAGGGAGGCACTGGCCCTTGAGCACATCAGGGCTGTAGAGGCCGCGACCCTGGCAGAAGTTGCCAAGAGAAAGCGGGACTAGGCCCAGGAGAAGGAGGGTGCCACCTCCGAGGAGCTGGAAGCCCTCTTCGATGAGGCCCTTCTGAACATGGGGACCCCTGGTGCTAGTGTATCAGGGCAAGGTAACTCAGCTTTGCTTTTGACTTATGCTCCCTGAGCTGGGGACTTAGTTAGGGATAGAATAGTTTATCGAGGCCCCCTGTTCGGGGCTGATGGGGAGATGAAGCCTTCGTCTCCCATCACTGTTGATTTGGAAACTCTCATGTACTCGTCTGGGTTCCTTCAGTATGGGAACTTCCTATACCTGGATGACATGGGAGATCAAATCCTTTCCTTCACCTTAGGAGAATTGAGTCAGGTCCAAGGTCTGGACAAGGGTTCATCCCAGATTATTTTTAGCTTTGTTATTACTCATTTGCATTGACTTGTTAATTTCACTAATCCCTTTTTGTTTGTGTTTATTCCAGAGGATTCTGACATGTCCAACCCCGTGGACAAAATGAAGCAGACCCTCAAGGTCCGGGCTGCCAAGGCGAGGGCTTCGGCCAAAAAAGCTGCTAGAGGCGCGCCTAAGCCGAAGTCAGTACTAGAGTCTCATTCTGTCAGGGAAGCCTTAGCCGTGGTTCTGATCACAATAGTTGATCCTGCAACTATCCCAGCTCCCCCCGCTCATCCTCTGGTAATTGACCTGGAGCAAGACACGCCAGCTAGTCGGAGTTTTGGGAAGAGGGTCTCAGAGTCGGGTGCGGACGAATCCGCGACAGGGGCGAAGAGAGCCAAAACCAAGGGCGCTACCTCGGCTGAGGAATATTCCAGGGAGAGTCATCTCGCCACCAAGGAAGTCTCGGAAGTGCCTGCGCTCCCCGTCCATCTGGCCTTACCCAAAGAGGGGGAGGCAGTCTAGCGGGACAAACAGTCAAAGTTGGTATCCCGAACTTGGGAGAATGGCTGGGAGAAAAGAGAGGAGGTCTACTAGGCCCTGATGATTTGTCTTCAGGTTGAGTCCTTGGAGCGTCCGGCAGCATTCAGCACTCCCCAGCCGATCGTGGACTGGCTAGTTGCCGAGACAGGATTTCGACCCAAATTTGGGCAAGGCACGGCTCCGTTCGCGATAGACTTGTTGGATTAGGTGGGACCACCATGTCCAACCTTCAGTTGAAGCGGTACACCACCATCGCCAACCAGGACATGTTGTTCATCTCCCAGGTCCTCCGCCATCAAGCCACGACTGTAAGTTACCCGTCTATATCTCCTTTTTCTTCTTGCATTTTTAGTTCAGATTTTTCTAAATTCAATTTATTCCAGGACGCTCTAATGGCTCATCGGAATGCCAACTTGGTGGCCAAGATCCCAATGAAAATGGAGACGATCCAACTGGAGATGGAGGCGGCTGTGAACTAGCGGGAAGCCACTAAGGAAAACCTGACCAAGGAGGTGGCTTGGGCCAACGCAGACCGCAAAAAGGCTGCCCGGACTAAGTTTCAAATTAAAGAGACTATGTCCTGGAGAGAAGCCAAGACCGGCAAGCTGGTGGCCAGTCTAGAGGTGGAGTTCCTCCGAGTATAGGCTCTGCAGGAGGCGGCCGCAGCCCAGTCTACCTAGGATCGGGAGAGTCCATTAATTGGACAAGTTGCTCCAGCAGGAGGTAAAGGCGCACGACGAGACCCATCGTGAAAAAGAATAGGCAGATGCCATGCTGGAGGTTACCTTCGACGAGGCCATCTACATGGCCTAGCTCCAAGACAAAAACATGAACCTCCTGCTCTACCCCGACCCTGCCGCGAAGAGGGCTGAATTTGAGGCCAAGGAGAAAGCTAACACGGTGCCCCTGGATGAGGAAGAGGGGGATGGCACCGTCCCGGATGCATCAGAGCATGGCAAAGCCTAGGTCGAGTCTTCTTTTTGTTTTTAATTTTGTAACACTTTCACGGACGTGGGTGCGTCTAAGACAATTTTTGTGTTCTTATTTACTTTGTTTCTTGCATAATTCTTTTCTGTTTCCATTCGTTAAGCTTTCACCAAGTGTTTTACTACTATTCATGAATGAGTCGAATGTTTGGTCTCGGTTCCAACGGCCGGGATCTCTTCTGGAGACCCGTCTTCGGGTCTTAGTGGCCTGGACTAGATTATTTCTGAGTTTAACTTATCAGCTTGCTTTAACCCTGTTGCTCAGGTTCCAACGGCCTGGGCCATTAGGGAGTTTTGATCATTATTACTGAATCTACTTGTCCAGTTCCCAGTGTTGAAAATCTGACAGTCTGGACCATCAGGGATTAGTTGATTAGCCTGCTTTGAAACCTAGGTTAGGTTCCCATGGCCTGGGCCGTTTCTAAGACTAATTTTAGACAACTTATACCTGGGGTTCACATTCTAATAATCTTGTGCTATTTTAAGAATGACGCGGACGGGTACTTAGTTATTTGGGACCACATACGGTCAACCAAGTTTTAGGTATTTAATATCCTCAGGACATGCATGTCCGGGTTAAGACCTGGGCTAGCCCGTACGTCCTACTAGATATTTCACCTCTCGGACTGTGCTTGTCCAGGTCGGGACTAGGCCTTAGCCTTAGGCCCTATATATTGTACCCTCGGACCGTGTATGTCCGAGTCGGGACCAGGCTTGAGCCTTAGGTCCTATATATTGTACCCCCGGACCGCGTATGTCTGGGTCGGGACTAGGCCTGAGCCTTAGGTCCTATATATTGTACCCTCGGACCGCGTTTGTCCAGGTCGGGACTAGGCTTGAGCCTTAGGTCCTATATATTGTACCCCCGGACCGCGTATGTCCTGGTCGGGACTAGGCCTGAGCCTTAGGTCTTATATATTGTACCCCCGGACCGCGTATGTCTAGGTCAGGACTAGGCGTGAGCCTTAGGTCCTATATATTGTACTCACAGACTGCGTATGTCCGGGTCAGGACTAGGCCTGAGCCTTAGGTCCTATATATTGTACCCCCGGACCGCGTATGTCCAGGTCGGGACTAGGCCTGAGTCTTATGTCCCTTTGGGATTTCACCCCCAAACCTTGTCGGTCTGGGTTGGTTCGAACCTGGAGTGTTTAGCTTCGTGCTTTGTTTTTGTTCTCGGACTTGTTTATAATGGATATACCCCCCCAAGTGAGCGAAGACTGGTCTTGGGTCACTTGCTTATGGAGGCAAATGAGAATTTTCATTGTTTCACAAAATCTCTTTATGACATTTTTTACACGCCATTTTTATTGCTCAAGAATTCGCCCTGGGGCTACATTGTTTACAAAGAAAATATATAGCTGAAACATGCTCTCCTAACTACTGATAGTACTTACGGAGATGTTCCGCATTCCAAGCCCTCAGGACTTCAGTGCCATCGAGTCGCTTTAAACGGTATATTCCCAGACACACTTCATGCTGAATTTCGTACGACCCTTCCCAATTCGGGCCAAGAACCCCTACTCCCGCATCTTGGGTTGCAGGGAAGACTCTCCTTAGGACTAGGTCGCCGGTTTCAAACTTTTGGCTTTTTACTTTCAAGTTAAAATGCCGAGCGATTTTTCCCCTGGTACATCTTCAACTGGACTTGTGATTCCTCTCGGATCTCTTCAATGAGATCCAAGGATTCCTGGAGTAAGGCATGGTTCTAGGTGGGATCGTATGTGTCTCTTCTGTGGGATGAGATGGTCGTTTTGACTAGGATGACGCCTTCGCATCCATAAACCATGGAGTAAGGAGTGTGTCTGGTAGATGTTCATTCAGTGGTCCGGTACGCCTGTAGTACGCGGGGCAACTCTTCTGGCCACTTGCTTTTGCAGGCTTGAAGCTTTTTCTTTAATGTCCCCTTTAAGATTTTGTTGACAGTCTATGTTCGCCCATTCGCTTGAGGTCTGGCGACCGCGGAGAAGCTCTTGATGATGCCATGTCTTTCACAGAAATCCGTGAAGTGGATGTTGTCAAGCTGCTTCCCGTTGTCGGACACAATCTTGTAGGGGAGCCCATGCCGGCACACGATGTTGTTGATGACGAAGTCTAAGGCCTTCTTTGAGTTAATGGTATTCATGGGCTCTGCTTCGACCCACTTGGTATAGTAGTCAACGGCCACGATAGCGTACTTCACACCTACTTTCCCGGTCGGGAGCGATCCTACTAGGTCGATTCCCAATACCGCGAAGGGCTAGGGACTAGTCATTAGGGTTATTTCCGTCAGGGGGGCTCGCGGGATCTTCGCATACCTTTGGCACTGGTCGCATTTGCAGACGTAATCAACACAGTCTTTTTTCATGGTTGCCCAGAAATATCCTTGGCGCAAGATCTTCTTGGACAAGCTGAGTCTGGCTGTATGATCTCCGCAGAAGCCTTCGTGCACTTCATGCAGGATTGCGCTCATTTTGGTCCCATATATGCATCAGAGGTATGCCATGGATAATCCTCTACGATAGAGCTTTTCGTCCATCATGACGTATCTATGGACCTGGTACTGAAGCTTCCTAGCTGTCGCCCTGTCTGTTGGAAACCCCCCGGTTGTCAGGTATTGGATGATGGGTCCCATACAGGACATGGAGTAGTCGATAACATTGATCGTGGAGGTATTTATACTTGGTATGGGGAGATGGTTGATCGGGACTAGCCCAAAAAGCTCTACCTCAGCATTCGTGGCCAATTTTGCCAACGTGTCTGCAAACACGTTTTGCTCCCTAAGGATTTGGCGGATGAAGTGCTTCTTGAAAGTTTGAAGCATTTCCCACGTCTAAGTCACGTAACCTGCCATCTTTTCCCCTTTAGTTTGGTATTCTCCCGATATCTGCCTGACAACCACCTGGGAATCGCTATAGATCTCTAGGTTTTGGGCCCCTACTTCCCGGGCCAGGCGCAAACCATCCAACATGGCCTCGTGCTCAGCCTCGTTGTTCGAATCCTTGAACTGGAAATACAGGGAATTTTGTAACTGGTGCTCCTGAGGCGACACTAGGATGATTCTGGCCTCTGCTCCATTTTCATTTGAGGCTCCGTCTATGAACACCTTCCATACGGGCGTTGCGGGATCTGCGGGATCGTCTTCTTCAATGATCCTGGAGCATTCTACAATGAAGTCGTCTAGTGCCTATCCCTTGATTGAGATTCTAGGGATGTATGCAATGTCGAACTGACTCAGTTCCATGGCCCACTTCAAGAATCTTCCTGATGATTCAGATTTTTGCAACACTTGTCACAAAGGATGGTTGGTCAGAACTCTTATGGCATGAGCCTGGAAATAAGGCCTAAGCTTCCGGGACGCGATTAGTAGACAAAACGTTAACTTTTTGATTAGTGGATATCGTGATTCTACACCCAATAATCTTTTGCTTACGTAGTAGACCGGGAGTTGGGCCTTCCCGTCTTCCCATACTAGCGCAGCACTGATCGCGTGTTCGGTCACGACCCAATAGAGGTATAGCGGTTCTCCCTCCACCAGTTTCTCCAATATTGGGGCTTGGGCTAGATGCTCTTTTAGTCTTTGGAAAGCCTCTTCGCACTCAGCCGACCATTCGAACCATTGGCTTCCCCGAAGGACGTTGAAGAATGGGATGCACTTGTCCGTGGTCTTCGAAACGAAACGACTCAAAGCGGCTATCCCCCTAGTCAGACTTTGCACATCTTTGTGTTTCTGGGGTGAGGGCATCTCAACCAGTGCCTTGATTTTGTCCTGATTGGCTTCTATTCCCCAGAAGCTTACTATGAAACCCAGGAACTTTCTGGATGCTATGCCGAAGGTGCATTTTTTGGGATTTAACTTCATCCCATATCTTTGAATGATCGCGAAGGCTTCGGCCAAGTTGTCAAGATTTTCGCTGAAGGTTTCTGACTTGACCATCATGGCGTCGATGTATACCTCCATGTTTCTTCCCAGCTGGGCCCGGAACATTCTGTTGACTAGCCTCTGATAGGTGGCTTCGACATTCTTGAGTCGAAGGGCATGATGATGTAGCAGTACACCCCTTTGTCAGTTTGGAAACTGATATGTTCCTGGTCCGCTACATGCATAGAGATCTGATTGTAGCCTGAGTAGGCGTCCATCAAACTCAAAATCTCATACCCGGACCTTGTGTCCGCCATCTGATCGATCTGAGGGAGCGGGAAGCAATCTTTAGGGCAAGCTTTGTTTAGATCCGTGAAGTCGATGCACGTCCTCCAGGTCCCATTTGGCTTCGGCACCAGCACTGGGTTGGCCAGCCACATGGGATACAAACCTTCTCGGATGAAGTTGATCGAGTATAACTTTTCAACTTCTAGCTTGAGGGCTTCCGCCCTTTCTGCCCCTAGGGGTCTTCGTTTCTGCCGGACCGAGGTCGCGTCTTTGTTGATATTCAAGGCATGGCAGATGATATTGCGGTCGATCCCAGTCATATCCGAATGAGACCAAGCCAGGACATCCTGGTTCTCCTTCACCCGGGCAATGATGGCGGCCCAGACCTCTGCTTTCAAGTACTTCTCGATTTGGATCACCTTGGTCGGGTCGGTGTCACTAATGCACACCTCTTCAATCTCCTCCATGGGTTCCAGTACGCAGTCCTCCCCTATACGCGGGTCCAGCTCGTCCTCATCCCAGACAAACCGTCTTGTCGGGGGAGGGGGCGGGAATGGATCGACAGTTTCCTCAAGAGGCTCTTCGCAGACCACGTAAACAGGTCGGACAGATACATGGTAACATTTCCATGCGCTCTTCTGATCTCCCTGGACTGTTCCCACTCCTCCGGTATCGCAGAGGAATTTCATGCATAAGTGACGAATGGAGGTGATTGCCCCGAATTCGACCAGTGTGGGCCGACAGAAAATGATGTTGTAAGCAGTGGGGCAGTCCACCACCACGAACGTACAAAATTTGAACGAGCTTTGCATCTCATTCCCTAGAGTTACGGGCAATTGGATTTTTCCCATCGGGAGCATTGAGTCCCCATTGAAGTCGTAGATCTGGGTTGGGTAGGAGGCCAGATCCGCCTCGGTCAAGCCAATTATGATGAATGCAGGCTTGAACAAGATGTTGATGGGGCTTCCTTCATCCACCAGCACTCTGGACACCATCTTGTTGGCGATTTGGGCATCAATGACTAGAGGGTCATGATGCGGGAAATGGACGTTGCGGACGTCGTCTTCCTTGAAGGTCATGGGGAGGTTCATTAACTTCAGGCGTTGAGCTGGTGCCTGGACTAGGGTGCATACCTCTTGGTCGTGGTCAAGCTCACTGAGGTAGCGCTTCTGATCATTCCGGGATGGTCCTCCCAGATAGGGCTCGCCCGAGATGGTGGCTACGTGACCATCTACTCGCGGGGGCGCGGTCCCAGCCAGATAAGGTATTCTGGGTCCGAGCGCCTACATGGTGGGGGTCCCTTGAGGGACCTGCTATCCCGGACCCTTTGCATATCCTACTGGGGGAGGCAGGTACACTCCAGGTGTGCCCAGGATCGTGGACTGTCCGGGGACTGCTGACAGTCCCGGAACTCCCACAGGCATCCTGACCCATTGATGGAGGTGTCCCAGTTTGATCAGATTTTCGTTCTCATCCTTGAGCTGCCGACATTCTTCGGTCGTGTGGCCCACCTCCTTATGGTAAGCGCACCGCTTGCTAGTATCCCTCGAATTCCTTCCTCCTTTGAAAATGGGGGCCAGTTTTCGGTAATGAACCGCCCTTTCAGTGGCCAAGTAGATGTTCTCCATAGTATCTGCCAGGTTGGTGTACTCTGAATACTGGGGCTCGTAGCCCCTCTTACCCTTCTTGGACGACTTGGCTCGACTTTGTCCTTTCCCGAACCTCTTTCCCCGGGAGGGATTCACACTTGCATTAGTCCCCCCCACCTGGGATGGCTGGGCTCCGACGGGAGCAGTGTTGTACTCGACTGGCGCGACTCCATACCCGGAAAAAGGGGTAGACTGGGCCGGGGCGTACCCGGAAGGGGCAGGGCCATATACCGTGGGTGTGGCAGCCGATCCTAGCGCAATTGGGGGAGTGACGTACTGCTGGGCTGGATACTGCACCCCGTATCCCAGAAATGTTTGGGCACTTGGCTGAGGTGCCGACTGCTATCTGAATACTTGGATTTGGGCCTCCTCCCAGTCAATGAAGCCTTGGGCCCTTTTTATGAATTCCTCAAGGGTAGCTGCCTTGCTGCGCTGCATGTCGTCCTAGAGGGGAAATCAAGCCCGAATCCTGGATTGCAGGGCCACCAGACGTTGCCCATCGTCCACCTTGGTCTTGGAGGCTTCCTTAGTGAAACACTGCATGTAGGCCTTCAACGTCTCTGTGGGGAGCTGCTTGATGTTGGCGAGGGCACTGATCTGCATGTCCATCCTCATGGAGGCCACGAACTATTTGCGGAAAGCCGACTACAGTCTGGACCAGGAGTGGATGGATCCCGGCTTAAGCCTCTTCCACCATTCTTAAGTAGGTCTACCTAGAGTAATCGAAAAATAGAGGCACTTGCCGTTATCGCAGACGTGGGCCACAGTCATTAGCCGATTGTAGCGCGACAGATGATCTCTGGGATCGATGTTCCCAGTGTAGGCGGGAAGACTCGGCATTTTGAATCCTTTGCGGAGCACCACATCCAGGATGTGCTTGGCGCAGGGTTCCTTTTCTTCCTCGTCAGAATCGGTGTTTGCTTCCTCCTGCTTGAAGACTAGGCGGTCCATGACTTTCTTTAAGGCGGCCAGTTGTTCCATGAACTGTTTGACCATCTCGTCTTCCAGGGGAACTTTCTCGTTCCTTTTGTCATTGAGATTATTTCTCAAATCGCCATCTCGGGGGCAGATCTTTTCCTTGCGGGCCCGTTCCTTTAGGGCGTTCATCCCATCGCGCAAATCTACCCGGGAGGTATCATCCCCGAAGCTAAGGGTGTTCGACTCGTCTTTACGTTGGCACCCGTGGTGACCCTTATTCATGGAAGCGCTTGGGCGGAAAGACCGTTCCTGTCCAGTCTACCCTGGGGCAGGCCGAGGCCCTGCACCCTGTGGGTGCGTCCCTCACGGATTGATTGGGTGTTCCTGTCCTGGGACGGGATGCACCTTCTCTTTCCTAGGGAGCGGTCGAGGACGAGTCTCGGTTTTCTGGACAGGAGGGACTTCCCTCCGGGGGTTCTCTTTGGCCTTCCCTTTCTCTTGGGCCGAGTTAACCGGGCCCTGCCCAGGAGCTTGTCTCGGGGTGGGAATCGGCCTTGCATCTTCGAGTGCGCCATTCCCAGCCTGTGGAGTGGGCAGTTGTGTTCCTGGAGGCGGAACAACTAGAGGGTTAGCTGCCAAGCCTTGGGCGGCTATGAAAGCTTGCAAGGCCTGGAGGGACTCTTGCATCCGTCGAGTGGCTTCCTTTTGTTCGGAAATCCTGGCCTCTTAGTCCAGGACTTGCTGTCTCAGTTTAGTCACCCTCGGGTCTTCCTGGTTGGGGTCTACTTCCTCAGGGATCGCGGGATCCTCAGCTTCGAGATCGTGGTATTCCCCCTCATTTCCCTCCTCTTCCTAATAGTAATCTTCATCATATTCTGCCCTGCCTTCGTAGTTCTGCGACTCGTCAGGCTGGGATATCTGATGAGGTGTGTCTTCAAGTTGACTCTGAGGAAGAGGTTGGCTGGGCAGTGGCTCTCCATTGTCTTGTTCTTGATTAGTAGGGTCGAAAGTGGTGTGTCTTGTGTTCACCATTATTGCAGATGTTCAAGATCAATTCTAGCTTTCTCAGGCTCTCAATGAAATGACCAAAATGTTTACCAAGTTTTTTGGAAACTTTAATAATAGAAGATTAGAGAGCTTAGAAGAAAGGGTTTGAGGAATAATGACTAGGTTTTTTACGTGGTTAGGGCGTTAATCATCCTTAGTCAATGAGACAATTGTATTAGAGCTTAGAGAACCTTTGACAATGGAGTTTTCTACAAGTTTGAGCAGAGTAACTGCTTGCAATCAAAATCTTGGGGCCCCCTCCCCAGTGCACCATTATTCGTATTTATAGGCACATGAGTGCACTGGGCTTGGGCCGGGCTGACCTGGGCCCAATAAGGGCGTAAATACCATTAGCTTCTCTGATGGGAGCCCAATACAAAGGATTAAAATATGAAAAGTATAATAATCAAAGCCCACTGGGCCAAACCAAACAATATCTTATTCTAAGACATGCGACAAACTATAGTTTCAGTCTGGGTACTCTGAGCTGACGAGGAAAATTTGGGAGACAAGATCGGTCAGAGTAGTGGCGGCGCATATCTAAACTAGCGGCATACAATCTCGAGGTGGCCTCTTTTGCAGGTTAAGCGTGGCGACAACCCCCACGCTTCATGGGACGATGCCAGTATCCTAGACACTTTATCTCGCCAAACTCAGATAACCGACCCGGGTTCGTTTACCAACGTCCCCCTCCGTTCACCAAGGCCCCAGATAATTCCCCAAGGATCCCGGACCGTTTACCAGGATCCGGGTCTATCCATAGCAATCCTGGCTCCCATATTGGTTTTGGGGAGCCGCGACCTTCTCCGTCGCGCCTTGGGGGACGGTGGGGGGAACGGTCCCAGGTTCATCCCACCTGCCCCGGCAGTGATCCCGGTCCGCATTCCCGGACGCCTCTTGGGCCTTGACTAGACTTGGGCTACCAACATCAATTTCCTCTCGTCAAATGGGCCCGATCTGGGCCCTAACTTTAAATCGGGCGACCCACGGGCTTAGAGTGTGGATCTGGACACCCGGTAAGAAACGAGGATAATAGTTAGCATAACCACAAAGTGATATTCACTCATCTGTTTAGAGTTGTAAGCTTTGTATAATTATAGTGATCATCATTTGATAATATTTACATGCAGTATTGAGTTTTCTTGCTGGGCTTTGGCTCATGGGTGTTATGTGGTGTAGGTAAAGGGAAAGAAAAGCTCACCCAGCCTTAAGTGGAGAGCTTAGGTAGTGATGTGTACATATGCGGCCGCTTGACCACCACGACCAAGGAGTAGGGGGTTTACCCTATTTTTTTCGCTTAGGTTGGCGGGTTGTAAATTTTAAACTGTAATGACCAATTTGGATTGTAAATAACTTGTAAATGTTTTGATGGACCCATGAATAGTTTTATGTTTTAAATAAAATATATCATTTCCTTATGATTGGTTTTACACCTTATCCTATTAATAACACCTAGAAGCACGTTTTTAACCAAAGAACTCGATTAGCGAGTTAAGCACGGTTCAAAGTTCACAGTAACTGTCTTGGGGTAACCAGGGTGTTACAGTAGGTTTCATTTTGGCTAATAACAAAAAACGTTTATATTTTTTTGGACACTGTGTTTTGTTTCGTTATCTGTTTTGACTTTGTGTTTTAATAAATTACTTTTTGGATCATTTGTTTTTTTAAATGGTTCAAATAGACATTTAAACCCGATTTCCATTAACAAATAATTGAATATAATAACATAGTTGTTAGGCAGAATGGTTGTGTTTTTGTTTTTAGGTGTTAATTTGGTGAATTATTTATGATTTTAGTTCAAAACTTTTTTTATCAAAATCAGATTTAGAAGTCTATTTGAATCATTTTACAAAATACAGGATCCAAAAATTAATTTGTCAAAATTAAAGAGTCCAAACATTTAATGAGACAAAACACAAAATCTAAAATGATATAAATAAATAAATAAAAATTTGATGTCAGCCATAACATTCTCAAAATTTAAAAAATGGTACACTGAAGAGTTTGAACAATATTATATATTATTGGAATTGGTCTCAATATTATATAAACCAAATCTAAGTCTTAAGAGTCAAGCCTGGCCTTCTCAAATAATACAAATGTGTGGTTTGGTTGGAGTGAATGAAAATAGAGAAATATGAATAGGAAGAATAGTCATCCCACCAAAAAAGTTGAAAAACTATTATATTGGAATGACATTCTAATACTCTATAATGCAACCAAACAAATAAATGGAATGAAAATTGATTCTTTTCCATTCTATTACCCCACCAAACATCACCAAAGTTTTCCAAACCCTAACTAATAAGGAGAAAAGCCCTGCAAACAATGCTGGTAAAATATGTCTCTATATAATAGTACAGCTGGGGATGTAAAAAATTATTAAGTTAGCTTCAATACAATACTTATCCCAATCACGATGATGCATAAAGGAATGTTGTTACTTATGATTCTTAATTTATCTTTAATTTAATTAAGCGAACTAACATAGAAAAAAAAATACATAGAAAATAAAGCAAATAATTTATACATCATACATGTACATACATTGAGGAAATAATAAATTAATTAGCATGAGTAAGCATCATTCAAACAACAGGCCCGACATGGCACAAGTAGGCCAGGTCTGTGCCTAAGGCCCTCACACAATAAGACCTAATTTTTATTTTTTTTAAATTACTATTTTTTTAATTTTGAAAAATATCATTTTATATATAAAATTTTAAAAAATAACAAATTTTGTATAGAGTCTCATATCACTCAGGCCCGCCCTATCTAAGAAGGGGATAAAATAGATTGTGAATGGGGGAACACAAGGAGTCGATCTTCATTCTCACTCATTTCTTATACTCATATATTTATATATAAATATATATACTAGATATAAGCAACGTGCTATGCAAGTTTACTTAATATTATATATAAAATCTATTAATTATATTTATTAAATTTGTATCATTTTTATATAAATTCCAAATAAATAAACAATATTATATATAAAAAAAGTGACATAAACATATTAAATGAAAAATTAAACCAAAACATTGTTGTTTATGATTATATATATATACTAAATACAAGCAACGTGCAATGCACATTTTGCTTAGTTTTATTTATAGAATTTATTAATTATTTTTTAAAATTTGTATCATTGTCATATAAATTTTAAAAAAATAAATAATATTATGTATAAAAGAATGACATGAACATATTAAAAGAAAAATTAAACTAAAACATTGTTTATGATTTAAAATATATATAAATAATATGTTGATAATTTTTGTAATAAAAATTAAGATTATCTATCATATATTATTGGTATAATGATATTTTATAATATTTAAATTTATATTAAAATAAGTATTAAATATCTAATTTTGTATTAAATATTATTATAATAACATTTTATAATATTTTAATTCATCTTAATATAATTAGTAAAAATTATAATTATATATTATATATTATATATCATAATTATAATAATATTTTATAACATTTGAATTTATATTAATATAATTATTAAATATGTAGTCTCATATTAAATATTATAGTAATAATACTATTTTATAATATTTGAATTTATTTTAATATAATTAATAAATATCTATTTTTAATTAGTTTTAAAGTTATATTCCGTTAAATATTTAGAATATGTCATTAAAGTTAACAAAAAAACCTAAAATCAAATAATTTCCATTATCTACACACTTTTTATATAGAAGATATAATATGATAACCTTTCTAAACATAAATGATAATTTTTTAACAAAAATTAAGATTATTTATTAGATATTATTATAATGATATTTTATAATATTTAAATTTATATTAATATAAGTATTAAATATCTAATATTGTATTAAATATTATTATAATAATAACATTTTATAATATTTGAATTCGTATTAATATAATTAGTACAAAATTAGGATTATATATTATTATCATAATAATATTTTATAATATTTAAATTTATATTAATATAATCATTAAATATCTAGTCTTGTATTATATATTATTATAATAATGATATTTTATAACATTTGAATTTATATTGATATAATTATTATATATAAAGTCTTATATTAAATATTAATATAATAATGATATTTTATAATATTTAAATTTATATCAATATAATTAATAAATGTCTATTTTTAGTTATTTTTACAAGTATATTCCATTAAATATTTATAATATTATGTTAAAGTTAACAAAACAAATTATTATGATATATATATATATATTTATATAGGGTACATATTTGTTTATACTCATTTGGAAATAATATCTCATATAGAAATGCAAACGAATCATCCTTATATTTATATACTAGATACAAAGTAAACGTGCAATATATGTTATTTGCTTAATTTTATTTATAGAAATTTTCAATTATATTGATTAAATTTGTATCATTATCATATAAATTTTAAATAATCAATAATATTATATATAAAATAATGACATAAACATATTAAATAAAAAATTAAACCAAAATATTGTTTATGATTTTTTTTTAAATATATGTACATATATAATATGATAACCCTTTTAAACGCACATGATAATTTTTTTTATTAAAAATTAAGATTATGCATTATATATTATTATAATGATATGTATAATATTTAAATTTATATTAATATAAGTATTAAATATCTAGTTTTGTATTAAATATTATTATAATAATAATGTATAATATTTGAATTCATATTAATATAATTAGAAAAAAATTAGGATTATATATTATTATCATAATAATATTTTATAAATTTTAAATTATATTAATATAATTATTAAATATCTAGTCTTGTATTATATATTATTATAATAATGATATTTTATAACATTTAAATTTGAATTTATGTTAATATAATTGTTATATATGTAATTTTGTATTAAATATTGTGAATGCCAAAAATCCACCAATAAAAAAATCTCTAGTCCATGGTTGGAATACAAGGCCAAAGGTCACTTAGCCATGTTATTAGGCTCGGGCCCGTAGGTCTTGTGAAACCGGGAGATTGTCCCAAGGGAAATATCACCTTATGAGCCATGAAGAATGGCCTTGCTAGGCTAAGGGACCAGGCTACACGTTGCAAGAGGGCAGGTGCACGAGGCCCTCGCTACTTGTCTTGACGCCGAGAGATGTTAAGGGCACCGGAGCCATGTGCCTCGACCGCGCATGCGCGTCTCGCAAGGATGCCCCTTGCATCATGCCTCACGCGCATCTCGCGAGGCTCCCCTCGCATGGCCTCGCATAGCGAGGCCAAGGGATTCGCGCCTAGTGAGGTGCCCCTCGCATGGCCTCGCGTAGCCTCGCATAGTGAGGCCAAGGGTCCCGCACTTAGTGAGGCACCCCTCACATAGCCTCATGTAGCCTCACATAGCGAGGCCAAGGGTCTCGCGCCTACTGAGGCACCCCTCGCATGGCCTCACGTAGCTTCGCATAGTGAGGCCAAGGGTCTCGCACCTAGGGAGGCACCCCTCGCCTAGCCGTGCATAGCGAGGTCGAGTGTCTCATGCCAAGTGAGGCACACCTTACCTCGATGCCCAAGCGCCTCGCACCACCATCGTCTCACGGCCACCATGGACTCGCACCACCAACGCCTCGCGCACCCGCGCACACCAAGGCCTCGTGTACCCGCGCATCTGGGCCTCGCGCACCCACGCACCAAGGCCTCGCGAACCTGCACATAAGGGCTTCGCACCACACCTCGTCCAGCCGTGTTAAGGTGTCGTATATCCGTGTCGTGCTTCGTCCGCCCCAGATGTCTCTATGCCATGACGCCGACACCTCGCGTGCCCGTATGGGGTCTAAACCTCTGGAAGATGCGTACAAGGAGCAATAAAAGAGACCCAAGAACTATTTGGTATCAAGCCATTAGCAGTATAAGACGATTGAGTATATCGTTCATGTTAACACACAGACCTTCCTACACTTAGTAGAGTGTGGAATAGCTTTGAGCAAATACATGCCTTGGAGATGTGAGAATAACCATCAGATACAAGGTACCTGTACGCGTACGGGTGCAGGACGTACGAACATGTGGAAGACAGAAGCGTGGCCCTGACATCTATGTCATGCAAGTAGTGGAGGTGTAATGTGGTACTAGTGCATTAGTACTTTTGCAGGCCCCTAACACGTACTAAAGTTGACCACCACTCCTTCAACACTACTACTGTAACGACCCAAATTTGCTAATAAGGCTTAGGGCCTTGATTAGCGTGCTTGGAGGGCAATAAGTGATTTATTATTATAATATGTGAATTTTTGTGAGTATGTGATTAGAGATGCTTGTTTAGGTGAATTAAATATGCATGTGGGCCCCGTTTGGTTATTAGGGGTATGTTTGTGATTTTAGCCTGTTGAGGGCATAAATGTGATCATTGTGAATATTGTGATATATCTGTGATGCACGATCCGAGACAGTCCTAAGGAGCTATTTGGCTAGAAAGTCACAACGGGGTTGAATACCCGACTCAGGGCGAGTCGAGTGGTATTTTGGGCATTAGACGTTTTATGGGAATATAGGGTTATAAAAATAAATATTTGGAGATATGTTTGAGGTTAGAATGTTTAGGAAGGAATACCGGGGAAATTTACTATGTTGCCCTCGGGGACTTAACGGGATTTGGGTAATGACTAAATTGCCCTTGGGGTTACTTAAGGGTTAAGGTTAGGTTTAAGGGGCAAAAGGGTAATTTGGCTTTGAGGATAAATAAACTTAGCTGGGGAGAAGTCATCCACGTTTTTCTCATTTAGGAAAATATCTAAATTGTTTTTTAAAGCTCTAGAGGAAGGCAGAAGCTAGGAGAAGAAGGGAGGAGGCAGCTGATTTTCATAGGGAACAAAAAAGAAATCCAAAGCTGGACTTTGGGGGCTAGAAGCTGGAACTTAGGGGAGTAATTCAGGGATTTAATCAAGCTCAAAGGTAAGCTTTTAAACTTGATGAACAAGCTGAAATTCTGGTGGTGTTGAGTGTTAGAACTTAGGCTTGCATGATGGGTGCAAGAATTAGTTTATAAGCTTGTTGGGATGTTTAGACCATATGAGTATGAATTATGGGCTTAGTTTTAAGGTTGGATGAAGTTTGGGGTGTGAGATATGGGATTAAGCTTGGGGAAAACTTGAAGGAAACGCTGGTTTTTCTGGGTTTGCAGGTCGAGCTGCGGCCCTAGGAGGGGCATGCCGCAGCCCACATGCATGTGAGGTCTGGGGAAGCCTCTGATTTTGGGACACGCCGCGACGCTTGTCTAAGCATGCCACGGCCCGTGTCTCTTTCCAGGGAGGTGTTTTGCCTCTGTTTTGAGGCAAGCCGCAACCCTTAAGAGGTTGGGTCGCGACCCTAGTTCAAAATGATTGGTGTCTTGAGGGTTCATGGCTTGGGAACCTAATTGTTAAGGCTCAGAATGGATTTTATCACCCTGATTGATAGAATTCAAGGTACCGGGGATTAGAGTGGTAACCCAAAGTTATTTAATGGATTAGACCTTGATGGATGGATTTTGTTGATGTGTTGTGACTAGGGTTTCGATGAGACTCGGACTAGGGGACTGTGCTCGAGATATCGGTACTTGGAAGCTTGGGACACAGGTAAGAGAACTGTTTGTACCCGTAGAGCTATGTGATGTGTTGTACTGTGTGTATTGCTTGTGTTTTTTCCATGTCATATATGTTAATGTGACTGATCGGCAAGAGCCGAGAGCGGCAGAAGCCGGGAGAGGTTAGAGCTGGGATCGGCAAGAGTCGGAAGCAGCAAGAGTTGGGAGCGGCAAAAGCCGGGAGAGGCAAGAGCCGAGAATGGCAAGGGGCCGAGAGCAGCGTTAGCACGTGGGGTGCGAGTTGGTTAGCCGGGAGAGGCAATATCCTCACGGTGTGGACCGCGGACCCAGGGCTTGGTAAAGTACTTGGGACGGCATAGCCGCTATGTGTTTAACTTGTTGGCTGTTTCGTTATGTGTTGTTGTATCACTAAACTGCTACGATATCGTGCTTCTAAGATGTTGTGCTATGATGCTTATATGTTAATATGCTGCTATGATGCTATGTTTATGTTCGTAGGTCCTGTTGTTCTTCTATGGTATGATGTTACTGTGCTACTGTGCCTTTCGTATTCTAATAACGGTTTAAATAAGTGTTTAAATGCTTGGATAAATTATAGTATGTTGTGCTTTAAGGTTCTCTGGCTGGGCCTTGGTTCACGGGTGCTCTGTGGTGCAGGTAAGGGCAAGGAAAAGATTAATCAACCATGAGTTAGAGAGCATGGAGCAGTGCGTACATGTTTGGCCTAACTGGCCGCCACGGCTGGGGTATTTTGAGTAACTGGTCATGAACATTGATTTTGTCGCTTAGGCCGACTGTAAAGTAACTTTTTGAGTTGTAAATATGTTTTCAGATAATATATATGAGATCCCAATGTAACCCTTTTCATGATCTAAAAGACCAAAACCTTATTTTAACATGTTGCATTTAAATTAGCTACACATTTTAACCAAAAACCTCGATTAGTGAGTGATTGGCACATTTCAAACTCACTTAGTAATGGCTCTATGGAAGTAGGGCGTTACAACTACGACCTGTACCATAACCCTGACAATGTACCTATGCACCATCTTGTCCCCTAGGACCACGATGTACCAGGAGCCATTAGACCTCCAATATAAATAGACCTTCACCCCTCCAGGGGTTGGAAAACTGATTGTACACTCAAGCTATTAAGGAATATACAAAGGCTTACTCCATTGTTGATTTGTGTTTCCTTTTCCTTAAGTTCTTATCTAAATATCTCCATACTTATCTTTGAGTTTTTCGATCTAATTTCGTTGACGAGATTTCATCGTCAACAGTTTGGCGTTGTCTGTGGGAAGAACAAGCATCAAGCCAATTTTCTTTCATCACTTCCAGAAAAGAAAGATGTCAAGGCGTTCACAACGCTTGCGACAGCTACAAGACGTTGAGGTTCACCTGAATGGAGAACGAATTAGGGCTTCTAGGAAAGACCCTCCTCCGCCTGGGCATGGAGATATGCCGGAGGAATGTCCTCCCCTAAGGGAGGAGAAGGAAGCATCATCCTCGGCTGTCCAGCCCGACAGACGTTACTCAAAGCCGCCAGTGTACCCACATCCCCGGTGCCCGGTGGCACCATGCTCAGGCTACCAAGACCCGGGTCCCTCGACGCACAGGCCAGGCAAGAGTCCCCGAGTACACTCGGTAAGTTCCAGCACAAGGACTCGCTTCTACAATGATGAAATTCGCGAGTTGCATAAAAAGACTCGAAGGCTAGAAACCACGATAGAGAACATGCAGGAGGTCTTAAACGACCTCCTGCAAGGAAAGTTAAGCATACCCCTTCCTAAGTGTAAAGAGAAAGAGCGTGAAAAAGGGGAAAATACTGTCCCCGCAAACGATAGGAGAACCCGACTTTCCACCAGTAAAACTCCCCAGAAAAAGTACCATGAGGGACCTAGGCCAATGAAATGCCCCCAGGAACAAAGGCGGAGGGAAGACGATGGTCATAAGAATGAAGCAGAAGTCACCTCAAAAGAGGCGTCCCCTAGCCTAAGAGAAGAGCTCCATGGGAAGAGGTCAGAAGTAAGAAACGCACCCCCCGCGGCTCCCCCCAGGAACACAACCAAGGCAAGGGATCAGGCTGAGAACCCGCAAGACTCCTTATGCAAAAAGAGGAGGGAACTAGACACCAAAATGCAGCACCCTCAAGGCAAGATTATCACCGCACCTGGGGGCCGCAAAGATGATGAAGAATTTGACCTTGATTCGCCCTTCACAAGGGAGATCCAAGCTGAGCAAATCCCCACCAACCTCAGAGAGCCTCGCATGACTCCATACGAGGGTACTACGGACCCAAAGTATCACTTAGACTACTTCAATAACTCGATGAGGTTAAGAGGGGTCAACAGCAGAGCAAAATTTCATTTCTTTGTTGTTACACTTAAAGGTGTTGCATACAAGTGGTTCAAGAGGTTAAGGCCAGGAACAATCAAATCATGGCAGCAATTCTCTGGCGAATTTCTTTAGCAGCACCATGTGGTCTGTGATTACGTTATGCCAATTAGTAGCCTCGCTAACATAAGCAAGGCGAAAATGAAAGTATGAAGAACTATATCCATAGGTTCAATATGGAAGCAAAAAAGGTGGGAAGCTTAACCAAAGCGGAGCTCAAGATGGCTATTATAGCTGGAGTTCGTCTAGGAAGCAAGTTATGGGGTAACATGCTCAAAAGAGAAGTTTCGAATTTAGATGATTTCTTCGAAAGAGCACAAAAGTACATACGTGTGGAAGAGGGCCATCAGAACTCACATGTTGAAGAAAGTGAACCTTCCTCCAGTCGCCCTACTACAAATACGTCTGAAGAGTCCATATAGAAGGGGACGTCGTGCTAGAGGGGTCGCTGACCATGTTTAAAATTGGACGAGGAACATCTAGCCATAAAAGTCCCGACACGAGGGGAGATCACCTCAAAAATCGTAAAAGGGTCTCAAAGTAGACGCTTGCAAAAAAGGTCTCAAAGTAGACGCTTGCAAAAAGGATCTCAGAGTAGATGCTCGCAAAAAGGGTCTCAAAGTAGATGCTTGCAAAAAGGGTCTCAAAGAAGGCGCTTGCCAAAAAAGGTCTCAGCGAAGACGTTTGCAAAAGGGGTCTCAAAGAAGACATTTGCAAAAATAGTACTATGCCTAATGACGAGAAGGACGCTTCTCGCAAAAAATAATAAGCACGCGCAAAAGTATATAAAAGGATAGCTAGAACCCAGGGGGTCAACATATCCTTATAGATACATTCAAGGTGCACCAAAGAGAGACCTATTGAACCCCCTTTCATATGGGCTCCAAAAGACCTCGAGCATGATAAATACAAAAAAAAAAAAAAAGAGTCTACAAGAATGCCTAAAGGCCTCCCTATAGACTGCGGGTAAGTGTGGATGCCAAAAATCCACCAAGAAAAAACTCTCTAGTCCATGGTTGGAATACAAGGCCAAAGGTCACTTAGCCATGTTATTAGGCTTGGGCCCGTAGGTCTTTGTGAAACCGGGAAATTGTCCCAAGGGAAACATCACCTTATGAGCCATGAAGAATGGCCTTGCTAGGCTAAGGGACCAAGCTACACATTGCAAGAGGGCAGGTGCACGAGGCCCTCGCATAGCGGGGCCCTACTTGTCTTGATGCTGAGAGAGGTCAAGGGCAGCGGAGCCATTTGCCTCGATCGCGAGTGCGCGTCTTGCGAGGCTGCCCCTCGCATCATACCTAGCGCGCATCTCGCGAGGCTCCCCTCGCATGGCCTCGCGTAGCCTCGCATAGCGAGGCCAAGGGACTCCCGCCTAGTGAGGCGCCCCTCGCATGGCCTCGCGTAGCCTCGCATAGTGAGGCCAAGGGTCTCGCACCTAGTGAGGCACCCCTCGCATATGCATTGCCTCGCATAGCCTCGCATAGCGAGGCCAAGGGTCTCGTGCCTAGTAAGGCACCCCTCGCATGGCCTTGTGTATCCTCGCATAATGAGGCCAAGGGTCTCGCGCCTAGTGAGGCACCCCTCGCATAGCCTCGTGTAGCCACACATAGCGAGGCCAAGGGTCTCGTGCCTAGTGAGGCACCCCTCGCATAGCCTTGTGTAGCCTCACATAGCGAGGCCAAGGGTCTCGCGCCTAGTGAGGCACCCCTTGCATGTCCTCACATAGCCTCACATAGTGAGGCCAAGGGTCTCGCGCTTAGTGAGGCACCCCTCGCCTAGACTTGCATAGCGAGGCCGAGTGTCTTACGCCAAGTGAGGCACACCTTACCTCGATGCCCAAGCTCCTCGCACCAGCATCATCTCACGTCCACCATGGACTCGCACCACCAACGCCTCATGCACCCGCACACACCAAGGGCTCGTGTACCTGCGCATCTAGGCCTCGCGCACCCATGCACCAAGGCCTCATGAACCTGCACATAAGGGCCTCGCACCACACCTCGCCCAGCCATGCTGAGGTGTCATATACCTGTGTCGTGCTTCGTCCAGCCCAGATGCGTTGATGCCATGATGTCGACGCCTCGCGTGCCCATATGGGATCTAAACCTCTGGAAGGGGCATACGAGGAGCAATAAAAGAGACCCAAGAACTATTTGGTATCAAGCCATTAGGGGTATAGATGACTGAGTATATCGTTCATGTTAACACACAAGACTTCCTACACTTAGTAGAATGTGGAATAACTTTGAGCAAATACATGCCTTGGAGATGTGAGAATAACCATCAGGTACAAGGTACATGTACGTGTACGGGTTCAGGACATACGACCATGTGGAAGACAGAAGCGTGGCCCTGACATCTATGTCATGAAAGTAGTGGAGGTGTAATGTGGTACTAGTGCAGGGGTACTTTTGGAGGCCCCTGACACGTACTAGAGTTGACCACCACTCCTTCAACACTACTACGACCTGTGCCACAACCCTGACAATGTACCTATGTACCATCTTGTCCCCTGGGACCACGATGTACCAGGAGCCATTAGAGCTCCAACATAAATAGACCTTCACCCCTCCAGCAAAGGGGTTGGAAAAGTGATTGTACACTCAAGCTATTAAGCAATATACAAAGGTTTACTCTATTGTTGATCTGCGTTTGCTTTTCCTTAAGTTCATTCTAAGTTCTTATCTAAATATCTCCATACTTATCTTTGAGTTTTCCGATCTAATTTCGTTGACGAGATTTCATCGTCAACAAATATTATTATAATAATGATATTTTATAATATTTAAATTTATATTAATATAATTAATTAAAAAAATTAGGATTATATATTATTATCATAAATAATATTTTATAAATTTTTAATTAATTATATTAATATAAATATTAAATATCTTCTATTATATATTATTATAATAATGATATTTTGTAACATTTGAATTTGAATATAAATTTATATTAATATAATTATTATATATGTAGATTCATATTAAATATTATTATAATAATAATATTTTATAATATTTGAATTTATATTAATATAATTAATAAATATATATTTTAGCTAGTGTAAAAGGAATATTCTATCAAATATTTAGAATATTCTATTAAAGTGAATAAAACAAATTGTTAAAACCTATAATTTTCATTATCTACACACTTTTTATATAGAAAGAGATAGAAATATATCTCTTTCTATATATAAAGTGGGTAGATAACAGAAATTCTTCGTTTTAACGGTTTTTTTTATTTTTTTACATTATCTTTAAAGGAATATTATTATATTTAAGAGTAGATTGTAAACATAACTTAAACTTAAATAAAATTAAATAAATAAATAATTAAAAAAATTAAAATAGAATATATTTTAGATATTTACAATAATAATAATTTAAAATGAATAAAACCATACATTTTATAACTTAAATTAAATTTAATTAAACTTAGAGAAAAGCTTATTAATTAAACACCCATACGTTTATTTATATAATTAAACACTCATACGTTTAATAGTGTGTATTTATTTATTTATTAAAATTTAAATATGATATTTTTTAGAAATTTAAAATAATAATTATTTAAAATTAATAAAACCATACGTCCTATAACTTAAATTAAATTTAATTAAACTTAGAGAAAAGCTTATTAATTAAACACCCACACGTTTATTTATATAATTATATAAAACCATACATTTATTTATATAATTAAACACTCATACGTTTAATAGTGTGTATTTATTTATTTATTAAAATTTAATTAAACATAATTATATAAAACAATATGTTTTATAACAAATTTAATTAAACCATACATTTTAATAAATTTAAAATTATAATATTAATATTATATTAAACATATAATAAATAATCTCTTGTTGTTACTGCGAAATTTAAAATCTATAACAAACATAAACTTAAACAAAAATGAATTAAAATAGGATATTTTAAAAATATTTTATGATAATTTAAATAATTAAATCATATTTATTTGAAAATAATAAAGTCATACATTTCATTTTTTTTAATCTTATAAATTTGTGTGATAATTTGTGATTTATCAAGGGACTGAAGCTATTTTTCTTCATCAAATTCAATAAAAGACATTATGAGTTATATTAGAAACTAAAAATAGTTGATGGATGTATACTACTCTAAACTATGACCTTTTCTATTTTTATGTTATTTCTATTATTAATTTCTTTTTTAATATTATTGTAATTTATATTTGTGTCATGTAGCCTTGTAAATATATATCTATGTCCAATGTTGTGTTTAGATTGCATATATATAAATATTATTATTATAAATATTTATATATACTATAAAACTATAATTTATTATATTATATATATAAATATATGACAATTCTTCTATAGGGGCTTCACTTTAAGCCTTACCCGTGTGGTTCTTAGTGTTTCTCGACCCATGAACAGTTTTTGGCGTGATTTTTTTTTTTTATGACCATGTATATTGTAGCTATTTAGAGCATCCTTCAAATTTTCAAAAAATTCTGAATAGTTTACAGTACCGAAAACTAGGTTGAAACATGTAGTTTTCCACGCACATAAAAAAATTAGCCACCCATGCAACAACATGTTTGAACTTAGTTTTCAGTACTGCTAACTATTCAGAATTTTCAAAAAATTTGCAGGATGCTCTAAATAGGTACAATATACACAGTCATAAAAAAATTGCGCCGAAAACTATTCACGGGTCGAGAACACTGAGAGCCCTACCGGTAGGGCTTAAAGTGAAGCTCCTATAGGAGAATTCTCCTATAAATATATATATATATATTTGAAAAAAAAAATTGAAGCAATTTTTATTAAAATTATATACAATATTTTGCCCTAATTTTTTTAATACATTTATGTCATATATTATATCTTTTATTAATTTTTATGATATTGTTTATTTATTTAAAATTTATATGATAATTAAAATAATAGAATAAAAATAAATACATGTTTCAATAAACATGTTTACAACTTTAAAACTAACATTATGTATATAATATATACATGTATTGACGCCGTTTTTCGTCAACTTAAATTGTAGAGCAATTAAACAATGAAGTGAATTAATGATGAAGAGAAACAAACGAATTTTTGTATGATTCAGCAGTTAATTCTGCCTAGTCCACGAGTCTGTGTTATTAACATTTGGAGTTTTCTAGAAATTCTTCAGAGATGAATTACCCAGAGCTTTTCTCCAGAAATCAGAAATCGGTCATTTTCAAGTGGTGATTCCTTCTCTATTTATAGAGAGGGTTTATAGAATTCATTCTCACATATTTCGGGAAGATATTCTGTATATTAATTGAAATGATGACATTAAATATATTATCTCCTATATACACGGAAACGTCCCATGAAGATCGAGAACGGATAACAGATTAAATGCCATCCCTTAAATATTGGGATTACACAACAATAAATAAGTTCGTACGTAATGGGCTATCCCAGGTGATTTGTCAGGTCTTCGAGATCAGCAATTGGCATTGAGTATGTCGAGTCTATGAGTCAATCACTAGCTCGCTACCCAACTTCGTGCTATGCTCAAGGCAAGTAGACGCTGACGAAGCTGTGGCATATGAGCTTGCACTTTCCGAGATAGAGCTATCTCGCCTGAAGGCAATCGGTGAAAAATATATTTAAGTGTCATGCCGCTGCGAGTTCTAAACATATTCAAGGCTACACACCCTTGAGCTTTCCGAGGTCAGTATTTACAGCAAAACGGTCTGATTGAAGGATCATATGATGACCATGCATATTTCGAGCTCACACCTGACGAGCCCAGTTTTCGGGGTCATAACTCCTTATCTTGAAATCTGGGTGTAACATTTTTCCCCCTCAAAAGTATCAGTTCGAATAATATGAGAAGGAAACTTTTGAACTACCCTTCTTGGAAACTGTACCATCAACCGCACTTGAGTGTGGACACACGTCAGCCACGGGTTGTTCAGTCAGAGTACTTGAGTACTTTTGTACCATGCCCACATCTATTCGCTTGCCAACTTTATGCCACCATTACCACGTTTGCACCCGCCCGTCAGATCAGATATCGAATCAGGCCAATGGCCCCGATCAACTCAACCTTTCACATTCCTTGGGGCTTATAATTTTGCCCGAGTCATCTTCTTCATCCATTTTTGCATCTTTTAGTTTCAAAAAGAAAAAGAGAAACCAGAGCCAAAAAACCCATTTTTTCCTCTTTGCATGTTCTCTAAACCGAGAAAACAAAACAACTTTGGCCTATTAAACTCTGTGAGGTCGTTCTTGCTACCATTCCTCCGGTCTCAATCTCTTTGTATCCGCAAGCCACCATGTGTAAGTTTATGTTCTTGATCCCATATGCTTATATATTGTGTTTTTTTATGTGTGTTTATGTTATAGTAGCACTTTTGGACACAAGTTTATCACTAGGATATTTTAGTCAATATCATGTAGTTTTTAGGTTCTTCTGAGATTACGGATTTTCGAACCCAGATTTTGCATGAATGATGTAAATATGGCTCTTTTAATGGTTTTTCTTGATTTTGAATATCATATCGTGTAGACCAAGAAATGGGTATAAGATTAGGGTTTATAAATTGTACGTATCTAAAAAATATCACTTTTTGAGTAACCGCCAACTTTTTTCCTTGAAAATCTAGAATCTTCGAAAATAAATCCACCTTCCCCCTTTCCATGGAATTCACGCTCTGAGCCTAATCTCGTTCTTTGGATCGAGCTTTCTCCACAGTCTCGATCATTCGAGCTTAGGCAATAAATATTAATAATTGTAATTTTTTTTTATTTATTTATAAAATTTTAATTTTATTTCTAATTAAATAATATTACTAAAAAATTAAATAATTATAAATATATTAAAGTCGAAATTTATTAATTAATATTAATATATTGAAAATAAAATTAGTAATATAATCAAAAAATTTATTTTAAAAAAAAATTTACCGGCGCAAAATTACGTCGGCAAAAGTCTCAACCCTCATTGCAAATATACACCTTTCTCGGCGCAAAAACGCGCCACTAAAATACATATCTTTTACCAGCGCAATTTTGCGCCACTAAAAGAGTCATCTTTTGTTGGCGCATTTTTGTAACGCTAAAAGTGTTTTCCACAACAACGTGACAAAAACTTTTCCCAGCGCATTTTTTCGTCGCCAAAAGATATCATTGCCGGGGCATTACGTTTTGCGTTGGCAAAAGTGCCATTATCGACGGGGGTACGTCGCGGACTTTTTCCGGCGCAAAAGTGAGGTTTTTTGTAGTGTTAAAACCAAGAATTTTCGTTATTTACACACTTTTTATATAGAAGACATATACTATAGAAACAAACAACGTACGTGCAATGCACGTTTGATTAGTTTTATTTATAGAATTTATTAATTATTTTGATTAAATTTGTATGATTTTCATATAAATTTTAAATAGATAAAAAATATTATACAAAAAAGAATTAATGATATAAACATATTAAAAGAAAATACAATTCTATTTTTAGTAATTACCAAATTAATTAAACTATGTGAATTAATTGAGGTGCGGAATGGTAATTGAATGTTGAAATAGATTTCAGATCTGTTGGGACAGAATCCGAACTTGTCACAACAGAAACTGAACACAATAAAAAGATAGTGTAAAAATAATAAAGAACACAACAAATTTTTACAAGGTTCAGAAACCATTTTAGATAACCTACTCCTTGGTGCCACGCCCAGAGAATAAAACCAAATAATAAATAATCATAAGTACAAAATATTGACTTAAACAATACAAGACTCTCTCTTGAGATTTGCTGCAATTTTGTTGTACTTCTTTTCACTAATCTGATTTTGATTGAAACGCTCAACCACTTGAACTCCATTCAATGGCCAGCAAGTGCTTGCATCCTCCTGACACAAGGCTTGGAAAAATCCTCTCCCGAAAACTATAAGAATTGTGTTCAAATTACAACATATATTCACTCATGAAAGTGGTATAATCTCAGTACAAAACTAAACACTCATTTTACTGAAAGATCACGTGAATACAATGATCTTGAATACAAATAAGGAACTCTCACAAATATTACAATTTACTCACAAACTATGCATCCAAGAGTTCACTTCTTCTCAAGGTCTTAGAAGCATATTTATAGAATCCATTTCGTGCTCAGAAAGGTTGAGAAATAATCTCCTAATAAAAGCAAGAATATTTGAAGATATTCTTTATTAAAGAAGAATTGCTATTTTTAGAAGATTCGGATCTGACAGATACGAATTTGGTGGGGACAGCTAATACCCTGTGTCAGATCAAATTTCTCAAGATAGAATGAAAAATTAATTATTTCAAAGATTTATTTTCCTACAGTTTATTACCTTGAACAACACGAAAAAATAAAAGACAAAAATTCAAGAAATGATTTTGAGTAAGTACAGAATATTTGCTTTATATAACGAGGATACAACTTCCCTTTATAAAACATATTGTGATAAAAGCAAGCTAAATACAGAATTATACGAAAACCTTACAAACTAATTTAAGCCATTAATATTCCAAAAATCTCAATAATGGAAAATTAAAATTATCTTTTAAATAATAAGATATTTCTATAAAAATTTGCTAATTTTAGGATTTACAGAAAAATTAAGCCAAAACATTGTTTATGATTTTAAAATATATATATATATAGTATGATAACATTTTCTTGATTAAAGATAAATTTTATTATAATTTTTTTATGTAATTACACCATCATACTATTTATATACATATGACACCTATATATAATATTTATTGTGTATTCAATATGAATATATATATTTATATTAGTTAAATCAAATAAAAAGAATAATATTTTTTAAATATAAACAATAATTTTTTTAATAAAAATTAAGATTATGTACATACATAATATAAAATATACGCGACACCTGTATATGTATAATATTTTATAATATTTAAATTTACATTAATATAAGTATTAAATATCTAGCTTCTATTACATATTGTTATAATAATAATATTTGAATGTGCTTATACCTTTTTAGACCCCGTGTTCTGACTAATTACCTGTTTAGACCCTGTATTTTGACAAATTATTTTTTGGACCCTGTGTTTTGTAAAATGGTTCAAATAGGCCCCTAAACTTGATTTTGATGAACAAAAAATTGAATATAACAACACAGTTCTTAGGCAGAATGACTGTATTTTTGTTCTGAGTTGTTAGTTTGATGAATTATTTGTGATTTTAGTTCAAAATTTTTTGATCAAAATCAGATTTAAGGGTCTATTTGAACTATTTTATAAAACACATGGTCCAAAAAATAATTTGTCAAAACACAGGGTCCAAACAGGTAATAAACCAAAATACAGGATCTAAAATGGCATAAACCCTATTTGAATTCATATTAATATAAATAGGAAAAAAATTAGGATTATATATTATTATCATAGTAATATTTTATAACATTTTAATTTACATTAATATATTATTAAATATCTTGTATTATATATTATTATAATATTGATATTTTATAACATTTGAATTTAAATTTATATTAATATAATTATTTAATTTGTAGTCTTGTATTAACTATTATTATAATAATGATATTTTATAATATTGGAATTTATATTAATATAATTAATAAATATTATTTTTATTTGATTTTAAATGTATATTCCGTTAAATGTTTATAATATTCCATTAAAGTTAATAAAAAAGACCGTTAAAACTAAAAAATTTCATTATCTACACACTTTTTATATAAAAAGATATATATTTTTTGCTTCTACCGGTATGAGTGTCTTTGTTTTTGGCACATAGATAAATTATAACCTAAATTTTTTTATATGATGGTATACATTGTAGTTATAGTAGACATTCCACGAGTTTTTCGAGAAATTCTGAATAATTTACAGTGCCAAAAACATTTCTCAAACCATCAGTAGCATGCGTGCCTGTTTTTTTTATCCATGTGTGCAACTTACTATTTTGAATTCTATTTTTTGGTACCGTAAATTATTTAAAATTTCTCGAAAATTAGTGAGATGTCTACTATAACTACAGAGTACATTTTCATATAAAAAAAATTAAGTTATAATTTCTTCACGTGTCGAAAACAGAGTCGCCCCTACCAGTTGGGGCAAAAGTGGCGCCCATATTGTAGAATTTCCATATATATGTATATGCATTAGAAAGTATATATATATGGGAGTAGGGTTTGGGTTACTCAAGAGAAAGGGACAAGACTACCGTTTGTAAGGAAGACCATATCTTATATAATGCTCCACCTTAAGTTTTAGATAAAAAGGATTCCCTAAGAACAGAGTCCCCCATCTTAGTGTCGAATCTTTTCCCAGAACTAGAAATAAGCATTTTCTCCTCTTTTTAGAAAAAGCCTCCTCTAATAACACCACTATCAACAGTTGCTCAAAAACAACCCACCACTACTCTCATCATCAACTTAACTATTACCAACAGTAGTACTCATCCTTTCCAATTTGATTCCTCTATATTTGTCATTCTCTGCCCTATATATCTTTCAATTAAACAATTTAGTATGTAACGATACATATATGTCATTCTCTGGCCATACTATGGGAATATGCTATCTCTACCAACACAAAATCTACTATCACTAACATAAAATAGGTACATATACCCAACCTCTGAAAGTTGAACTTGATTAAAATAATTCGAGAATGTGAATCTTTATACGATATTTCTTTCTTTAAATGTCATATTTTTTATTGAGTTAAAATGGATGCTACGTCAGTACAAATAAGAAAATTGTTCTAAGGCATAAGTTCTAAGATATTTATACCAGTCTCTCTCTCAAAAAAAAAAAAAAAGATTTTTTATTTGCTTTCTTCAAAAAAGTAGTGATGCAATCACAAAAGATTAAATTGAAGAAAACATAAAAAACGGAGAGATCATTTCCGTTCAAAAAGTTTGTTGTCTAGTCAGAAGACATTCAAACTAATTCATAGACCGCTTTAACTTAGTTTATAATAAGTTAAACTAGCTTTATTAAATAAATAAAATGAAAATTGAAAAACTAACAAACTCTTCATTTCATAGGAAATTGAAAAAGAGTCAATAATAAATTAGATTAGAAATATATTAAAATAACTAAACCATAATCGGATACTAGACTTGTAACATAACAAAGTCAAATCAAAATTGTCACATAACAAAGACAAAACAAGATTGTAAATAAGTATCAAACATAAAGTTTACATATTGTTGACCCTGATTTTGGTCAATGATACGGAGTCTAGAAAATGACAAGAAAACGATATAGAGCTTGAAAATAATCTAATGGAAAGATAAAGAACACATGGATTTATAGTGGTTCGGCCCCAGTAATTGGTAATGACCAACATCCACTTGATACTATTATTAATATTGAACTCCCAAA
Organism: Humulus lupulus; assembly: GCF_963169125.1. Lineage (NCBI taxonomy): Eukaryota > Viridiplantae > Streptophyta > Magnoliopsida > Rosales > Cannabaceae > Humulus > Humulus lupulus. The sequence goes on along the minus strand of NC_084794.1, from coordinate 78,790,604 downwards.
GTGTGATCAAAGAACCAGGGTTCCTGAGTTTCACGGATCTTAGAAGAAGAAAACAATACAATGATAGATAATAGTCATGTAATTCTCTAAGCAAAAAGATCGATCCCCTTCCTTGAGCTAGCTCTTGTATATTTATAGGCTCAGGAAGAGTTACATAAATTAGGAAATAATATATATCCTTAATGATCGGATCTGCAGGTCATAATGAAGAGATATTTTCGGATATCCTCACAACTGTACAAATCTTTACATAAATAAACGAACATACGACCAGGCTAGTCGTATATAGAATTTGATCTCTTTGTGTAAAAATAATGTTGGTCAATAGGCAAGCCGTATCTCTGCTACGTGTCTGCCATGTCATCAGCAACTGATTTATGGATAAACATTTGCCCCCCAAGTTTATTTATTGCGATCAGCAATAAGTAAACTTAGGAAAATAACTTTTCGTATACCCCACGAAATCTGTCAGAACTCTCATGCGTTCTTGAAAATAGTGACCTAATCACGTCCAATCATGCCTTTTCAGTTTTCAAGAAATCATTCTGATGGCTGTTACACTCCCCCATGCCTTGAAAAAGGTAACCCATGATTACCCCTTTTCGGCACACATCAACTCTATAAATAATCCCCACAATCTTCTTTTAACTCTTTACACGCCATCTTTTTGCCAAGAACTCTCAAAAAATATATTTCAGAGCCCCGGACTTTAAGGTTTCCAGACGCTTTGCCGAGGATCTCTCGCCTGCAAACTCAAAGTTCTTCCTTCTCAGAATCTTCAATCTCCACTCAGGTAAACTTTCTTCGACGTTTAACCCTTTGAGATGTCATGCATGATGCTTCTGTGCTCTGAAAATTTTTGTGTTCTTGGGTAGAAATTTGTGAAGATTTTGCATATACCGTTTGATGCTTGATAGGATAGTGTACTTTTGCTTTATATAAGTCAGGAATCAGTTTGATAGACAGGATCATGGATTTAGAGCGTAAAATCGAAGTAAAAATTCAATTTTTAGGCTAGCTAAAAAACTGGGTTTTTCCTGCCCCTTTGGAGTTGAAAAAACTTTTTTCAGAAAAAACTTTTTACTTTCACTTTTTGATTCGTTTTTCAAACTGCTCGCATAAAACTTGGTGTTTCGATTAGAATGATGTTGGTCGATAGACACGAGAAACGTTATTCCAACTTTCAACATAAGCTCCCAGGTTGTGCGTCTTATCTCCCCCTTTGTCTGTTTGCAGTTTATATGCAAGACCCGTGGGGAGGAGAAAGATCTATCGACGACGATCTGCTAGCTCAACTGCTCGAGGACGAAGAACAACCCTCGACATTGATACCCGATATTCCCTTTTCTCACATTAATCCAAACACTTCCCCAGTTTTGACCCGAAATATGGCTCGCACCAAAACTAAGGCCCAGAAAAGAAAAACCTCCAACACTTCTCATCAGCCTGCTATTGATGCTCCCTCAACTAGTGATCGAGAGGAAAATGTCTCTGATCCAAACATCCAAAGACACGCCCGCCCTCGACACGCTACTCAGCCGGATGTCGAGTGGCATGTAGTCTCTGAAAGTAGGGTGACGGTCAGAATGATCGCCAACTACTTAAGAAAATATAGTCTGACAGGGGTGACCCTAGTCAAGCCCAACCCAGACCAAAGGGATAATCTGCCTGGTGGCGCCTACAGCGCCTGGTCGCGATTTCATGTTGAGGCAGGGGCCACCTTGCCTCTTCATCCATTCTTTCAGGGGGTGGCCAACTATTTTGGAGTTGCCCCCTTCCAAATTACCCCAAACAAATATAGGATGCTCGCTGCACTCTATATCCTGTACAGCAAAAAAAAAATGGCCCGTGCCATCGCCTCATGAGGTCAACTATCTGTTCGACCTCAAATCTAACCCGAACCATGAAGGCACGGGGTTCTTCCATCTTTGTCAGTAGGAAAACGGATGCACTTTCCTGACTGACACGACCTACATCTCAAACGTGGGGAGGTACTACTAGGAGTACTTCCTTACGCCTGGCCTGGTTGCAGACAACCTGACTTTCGTACGAGGAGGCAAAACTTTCGTATCGCTGGCTGACTTCTTCACTTAGTGTTTTCCTCCACGATGTCTTAAACTTTTGATGTCTTCTAGGCCCGTGGCTGCGACCAAACCCAACTCTGAGAATGGAGTCAAGATCGGCACTCTTAGCCAGCATGCCAGATGCTGAGAAGAGTGTCAAGAATCTGGTTACAGAGGGTAACCTTAGGTTGGTTGGCCTCTGGGCCCCTCAATCAAATACGAGGGGGCCTTCGGCATGGAGTGTTCGCGTCGAAGAGGAACCCAAGCAGCAACCCCAAGCGTCCCCTCCGCGAAGGAGACCGACTGGGGTCACGATCAGGGAACCTGCTAGCACTCCTCGAGTAGAGAGGCCCTTGGGCCCCTCGGGGAAAGGAAAATAGAAGGCCATCGAGCTTGCCGTATTCTTTGAAGACTCGTCGGATGACAACGGTATAGTAATTTCGCTTTTAAACAATTTTCCAATTCCCTGTCATCTATTCGACGAGGACGGCAATTTTAAATATGCTCCACACTTAGGGCTAGACTTCTTCGTGTCAAAGAATGAGTGCAAGACTAGTAGAGTCTGTAGTGTAGCGACCAGTAATAATAGCTCGGGTATTGGACTTTGCAATCCTTTTTTGTTTCTTTTTCTGATGTAATGTGTTTGACTATTCATGCTATCTCATGGTTTGACTTTGTTCTTGCTTTTCAGGTATGGACTCCACCAATGTATTCGACCTTTACATCACCCCAGAGGCTGCTGCTGCCCCTTAGAGCAAAAAGAAAGCCAGTAAGAGACATGCTGGGGAGAGCAGCAAAGAGCCTCAGCCGAAGAAGGTCCGGAATGCAGGCCCTTCGGAGGCCGGTCCCTCGGCCACCGCGACTCCACCTTCCCCCACGAGCAGTAGACTCCATCTGCTATGGCCAAGTCGACTCCTTCTCCTGCTGCCCCATCTGACCAAACCCAGCAGGAAGCTCCTGCCTCAACCGGGAATCTGATGGTTAGCCGTTCCTTTAAACTGATCAAGGAGAGGCTTACCGAAATCGCCAAGCACGACCGCTGTCGGGCGGCAATGGTGGCTACGGACACAATGGTCGTCGACCCAATTCTAAACTGAGCCTTGAATGAGTTCACCAGTGTAAGTTGTCTCCTTTGTGACATTAGGCTTTTGGTAATTTTACTGTTTGTCTAATTTTTGTTCTGCATGCAGGCCATGCTGACCCTTACTGTTGGTCACATCTGCCTGGATGTCGTCACCGAGGAGGCCAGGACCTTGGATCAACGGTACGAGGATGAACTCAAAGCTGCCGAGGCCAGGCACATTGATCAGCTGGCGGTGGTGACTGCGGAAAAGGCCCAACTGGCCAATGAGTTGGAGGAGAAGTTGAAGTCTCTGGAAAAAGCCCGCGAGGTGAGGGACCAATACAAGGAGTCCAACCGCTCTAATTATAAGGTGGCTAAGCAGCTCGAGCTGGACTTGATCATGAGCAGGCTAGAAACCAGAGACATGGAGGACCGAGTTAGGGACTTGGAGAAGAACAATGCTGCCAACTTAGAGAGGTACAAAAATGCCACCCTGAGGTGCTTCTATGACTTCTGGAAGCACAATCAGGGTGCCAATTTTGATTATCTTCCTGAGAACGCGAGGGAAGCTGAGCTGGCTTGCTGCGCAACTTAACTTGCTGCACAGCTCAACTTGCTGAAGAAGAAGGGTCGAGGGTCCCTGCTTCCCCCGAAATCTCGCTGGCCACCGGGATGGAGGGTTCGGACAATGAAGTCGTCGACCAGAACCCTCCCCAAGATCCTCCAGCTCCTCAAGCTCCTTAATTTTTTTCCTTTTATATTTCTTTTTTTTAATTACATGACCTACGGGTCGTGATGTAAAGACAATATAATTTTTTGGTTTGCTGCACGGGCAGCTTTTACTTTTATTTTAAACAATTACATCCAAGCAGTTACTGCTTGTGGTGTAAAAGGATCGCTTTGATATTACAATATATTTGCATATTATTATAATATCTAATTGTTCGCATGACCGAACTTAGCATAGCACTTTGGTTTGATTTAACAAAATATCAAAATTTTGAAAAATACTCTAAGTGCCCTATCATGCTTTCACTTATTTTGCTCATGTGTTTACATACCTTTTAATGATATGTTTTGCTTACTTGTACCTTGTATGCCCCCCAAGTGATCGGGGAGCTTTAGGTCCTTGGTCACTTGCCTTGACTAGAACTTGCCCGAACGTTACAACTCTTAGCAATGCGATTAGAATTATAATACAGCAAAACAACACACGTAATGAGCAAATACTTGTAATAAATATAATAGTTGTAGTAAATGGCTGAGGGCTGAGCACAGTCCCTTTAATTCTCGTAGTAAATGGACTAAACATGTCTTTACGAGTGATCAATAAGATCTTACACGAAACTTGTAAAAAGTAAAATTTATACAAGCCAATTCTTTAAGAAGAATTGTTCATTGATAATACTTGCGCAGGTGTTCTCCATTCCAATATCGAGGAACGAGATCTCCGTTTAAGCGGGTAAGTTTATAAGTGCCTGGGTGAAGGACTTCATCAATCTGGTAAGGCCCTTCCCAATTTGGCCCGAGTACTTCAGCAGCTTGGTCGTGGGTGTTAAGAAAAACTCTTCGGAGCACAAGGTCTCCAACATTGAACTTTATTTCTCGAACTTTGGAGTTGAAATACCTGGCGACCTTTTGCTGGTATGCAGCTACTCGGAGCTGGGCTTGTTCTCGTCTTTCATCAATCGAGTTCAAGGATTCCATGAGGAGCTGGCTGTTAGAATCCTGGTCGTATGTCAATCTGCGGTGAGAGGGCGGATCCAACTCAACAAGCAACATGGCTTTATATCCGTATGCCAAGGAAAATGGGGTATCACCTGTTGCTATTCGGTGGGAAGTTCTATACGACTAGAGGACTTCAGGCAACTGTTCTGGCCATGCTCCCTTAGCTTCTTCAAGTCTTTTCTTCAGTGTATCCTTCAGCGTTTTGTTAACTGCCTCAACTTTTCCATTCGCCTGGGGATGAGAAACTGAAGAAAAGATTTTAATAATGTCGTGGCGTTTGCAGAAGTCTGTGAATAGATCACTGTCGAACTGGGTGCCATTATCTAAGACTGTCTTTTTTGGCAATCCATAGCGACAGATGATGTTTTTGGCCACGAAGTCAAGCACTTTCTTCGTTGTTATGATCACGAGTGGCTCAGCCTCGGCCCATTTGGTGAAGTAGTCGACGGCAACCACTGCATACTTTACACCACCTTTCCCTGTAGGCAAAGATCCAATTAGATCTATTCCCCAAACCGCAAAGGGCCATGGACTCTGCATCTGCTTTAACTCATTGGGAGCTACTCGCGGGATCTTAGAAAACCTTTGACACTTGTCACATTTTTGCACGAACTCCATGGAGTCTTCATTCATTGTTGGCCAGAAATATCCTTGCCTTAGGATCTTTTTCGACAAGCTTTGCCCCCAGTGTGGTCCCCGCAAAAACCTTCGTGTACCTCTTTCATCAAATCTTTGACTTTTTCCTTTGTAATACACCTGAGAAGTGGCAGTGAGTATCCCCTTCGGTACAGAATTCCATCGACCAGGATATGCCTAGTAGCCTGCCACTGAAGGGTCCTAGCTTTGTTTCTGTCCGCTGGTAGCACGCCGCTTGATAGATATTCTACATATGGCGCCATTCATGTATCCGCCATTTGGATGACTAGAGAGGTTTCTGTTGCTTGGATGCTGGGTGCGGGCAGTCGCTCGACTGGCACTATTTGCAGAGTATCAGCATCTTTTGCACTTGCCAACTTTTCCAAAGTGTCTGCATTGGAATTCTGATCACGAGGCACTTGCTGTAGAGTGTATCGGCCAAACTAGGCTAACAGATCTTTTGCTTTGTTCAGATAGGCGACCATTTTTAATCCTCGTGCTTGATACTCTCCCAAGATCTGACTCACGACTAGCTGAGAATCACTATAAATGTCAAGCACTTTAATGTTCATGTCCTTGGCTAATCGCAATCCAGCGAGCAACGCTTCATATTCAGCCTCATTGTTAGAGGCAGTGAAGTCAAATCTTATTGCACAGTGAAATCAATGCCCTTCCGGCGTTATCAATATCACTCTTGTTCCTGCGTGGGATTCGTTAGATGATCAGTCTATGAATAATTTCCATGAGGGTTCTTGTATTTGACATTCAAGTTCGCTAGGCTCCTCGATCTGCTCGCCACCCGCGGGCTCTGTAAACTCGGTGATGAAGTTAGCTAAGGCTTGCCCCTTTATTGCTGCTCGCGGCAAGTAAGATATGTCAAATTGTCCGAGCTCGACTACCAACTTTATTAATCTTTCGGCAGCCTCTGGCTTTTGTAGAACTTGCCGAAGAGGCTGGTCGGTTAATACTACAATCGGATGGGCTTGGAAATAAGGCCGCAGCTTCCTAGAGGCCAATACTAAGCAGTAGGCTAACCTTTCAATGGGGGGATATCTTAATTCTGCTCCGATCAGCCTTTTGCTTATGTAATAGACGACCTTCTACACACCTTCTTCTTCTCTCACCAGAACAGCACTAGCAGCGTAGTCTGTGATTGCCAGGTAGACGAACAAAGTCTCTTTATCTACTGGCTTCGACATGATGGGCGGCTGCGCCATATGCGCCTTCAATGCTTGAAAGGCCTGTTCGCACTCATCTGTCCATTCAAATTTCTTGCTGCATCTAAGTAGATTGAAAAATGGGACACACTTGTCCATTGATTTTGAAATAAATCTACTAAGGGCGGCAATTCTCCCAGTCAAACTTTGGACATCCTTAATCTTTATTGGCGACTTCATCTCGATCAGGGCTTTTATCTTCTCAGGATTAGCTTCAATTCCTCTTGAGTTAACTATGAATCCCAAGAACTTCCCTGATCCAACTCCGAAGGAACATTTGAGGGGATTCAGCTTCATCCTATATTTATTAAGGACGTTGAAGCATTCCTGCAAATCCCTTACATGTCCTTCTGCCTTCTTCGACTGAACCAGCATGTCGTCGACGTAGACCTCCATGTTTGCCCCGATCAGCTCCTTAAACATGTGGTTGACGAGTCTCTGGTAAGTCGCACCAACGTTTTTCAAACCAGAGGGCATCACCTTGTAATAATAGAGCCCTGTATCAGTTTGAAAGCTAGTGTGATCCTCATCAGGGGGATGCATACTAATCTGGTTATACCCAGAGTATGCATCCATAAATGAGAGGATCTCGTGTCCTGTAGTGGCATCGACCAGTTGTTCGATCCTCGGGAGTGGGAAGCAGTCTTTAGGGCAGGCTTTATTGAGGTTTGTAAAATCCACGCATGTACGCCACTTGCCATTCTCCTTGGGCATGAGTACGGGATTGGAGACCCACGATGGATAAAACGCCACCCTGATGAACCCATTCTCCTTCAGCTTCTTGACTTCTTCCTTCAAAGCTTTCGATCGGTCCTTGTCGAGCAGCCTTCTTTTCTGCTGCACAGGTGGGAAGTTTTTGTCAATGTTCAGGACATGGTTGATGATTGCAGGATCTATCCCAACCATGTCTTTATGCGACCAGGCAAAGATGTCCTGGTTCCTTTTTAAGAACTCCACCAGTGCTTGTTTTGTCATTGTCTCTAAGTTTTTACCGACTTTCATAACTCTGGTCGGATTCCCCTCATCGAGTTGGACTTCTTCAAGGTCCTCGATGGGGCTTACTTCTTCTTTGAAATCCCCAAAACGAGGTTCTAAGTCTCTTTCCTCACTTTGGGCAACGCCCTATTTGGTGAGATTATCACTTGAGCGGGCGTGAACATCAGATGCCATTTTCAACTTTTTTCCGCTGGCATCCCTTGATACACCCTTTTTTGCCTTGGTGATCGAGGCATTGTAGCATTCTCTCGCCTCTCGCTGGTTTCCCGGTACGCATCCTACTCCTGTGTCTGTTGGGAATTTCATGGTGAGGTGCCATACAGAAGTGACGGCTCGAAGGTCTACCAGAATAGGTCTCCCTATTATGGCATTATACGCCAAAGGACAATCAACCACTATAAAAGTGGTGAGTAATGTCCTGTTAGCAGATACGGTACCTGTTGTGACTGGGAGTCTAATTGACCCTACTGGGGCGAGCCCTTCTCCGGAAAAACCATAACTGGTTTGGTTGCATGGCTCTAGGTCCTTGATGGACAGTTTCATCCTTTCCAGCGAGGACTTATATAGGATGTTGACCGAACTTCCTGTATCGACCAACACCCTTTTCACCATCATATTTGCGATTTGAACATCCACGACCAGTGGATCAGAGTGTGGGAATCGCACATGCTGGGCGTTGTCATCAGAGAAGGTGATCGGTTCCTCCTCTGTTCGATCCTTTTTGGGTGCATGATCCTCAACACTCATCATCTCGATGTCCTGGTCGTGGCTTAGGGTTCGAGCGTATCGTTCCCTCGCTTTTCCACTATCTCTTGTGAGATGTGGGCCTCCGCATATGGTGAGTAGGGTACCTTCCACGGGAGCTGGCTATAAAGGAGGCGAGCGCTTACGTGCAGGCACCGACTCGTTGCCATCTTGAGCCTCTCGCTGAGAACCTCCCTCGGCTCGTACATATCTTCTTATGTGTCCCTGTCTTATCAGGAACTCAATCTCGTCCTTCAACTGGTTACACTCATTGGTGTCGTGTCCGTAGTCGTTATGATAACGACAAAACTTTGTCGAATCTCTCTTGGAGATATCCTTTCTTATAGGCGCGGGTCGTCTGTAGGGCACACTCGAGCTGGTCGCTTAGGACACCTCGGCTCGGCTCTCGACAAGGGCGGTGTAATTGGTGAATTTCGTTTCATATCGATTATTTTTGGGCCGTTTACCCTTGAAGGTCGAGGGTTTGCCATTCGCCCGCTTTCCACCATTTTTACCGTTGCCATTCCTGTTGCGTTTGTCGTTGCCATTGGGCTTAGACCCGTTGGCGGCTTTGGCAGGATCTTCCTTAGGCCCCTTGTCCTTTGCTGGCGACTTGCCTTCATTGGCAATCGCGTCCTCGAGCTTGATGTACCGATCAACTCAATCTAAAAAATCTTGGGTAGTATTAACCCCGTGCTTCCTGAGGCTACTCTAGAGAGGAGAATGGCGCCTAACCCCAACGGTTAGGGCCATCATCTTGCCTTCATCGCCCACAGTCTTGGCTCCTGCTGCGGCTCGCATGAAGCGCTGGACATATTCCTTCAAAGGCTCTCCTTCTTTTTGGCATATCTCGACCAGTTAGTTTGCCTTAGTGGGGTGCACACGGCCCACATAGAACTGTCCGTAAAACTCCTTCACGGACATTTCCCAGGATATTATACTTGCAGGAGGGAACTTAAAGAACCACTCCTGAGCGGCATCAGAAAGGGTCGCTGGGAAGATCCTGCAGCGAGCGTCTTCAGAGACTTTCTGAATGTCCTTTTGTATCTCAAATTTGTTTACATGAGATACCAGGTCTCCGTACCCGTCAAAGTTTGACAGAGTTGGCATCTTGAACTTATTGGGGGTTTCCGCCATAGCAATTCTTTGTATGAAAGGAGTGCCTCTCCTCCGATTGTACTAGATATGCGATGTCCGCCCCCTGACCAGCTGCTGTATAGCCTGGTTCAGGGCATCGATTTTTGCTTGAACGGCTTCAGGAATTGCTGGGACCTCAATTGCCGGGGGAATGTACTCATCGTGCCTTTCTCGGTGGCCGTTGAGTACATCCCTCAAGTTGTCATCTCTTCGCCACTGCTCGCTGGCTCTGAGCCGGCTAAAGACGTTGTTTTTTCTGGGTTACCCCCCAGCATTACGTCTTGCTTGTCGGTCTTCTCTAGGTGGTGGGCTTCTGCCTCCACCTCCCTCCTCGTTTCTCCAACCAGCATTGCCTCTGCCTAAGTCAGCCTCATTGTAGCTGTGGCCATCTCTAAACCTTGACTGGCTATGGTGGGACCGACTGTTGCCTCCTTGGGCCAGAACTTCCCGAGCGCCATGGGGAGGCCTGTGATGGTCGGTCGGTCCCCGTGCATTTTCATGTCGTGGAGGGCCCCTGACCGCAGAGCCTGTCTCTAAACTCCTTCTATTGGCAGAAGGAAATTGCCCCCTGCTCGGTAGGTGTGGCTCTTCACCCCCTGGGCATCTAGGGCTTCGGGGTTGTTGCCCGGCCTTATTCTGCCTGGGATGCGGGGGATTGCCTCGACCAGCCTGGGATGGAGGTTGCGTCTCAGGATCCCTAGGTGGGACATCATCCTGAGGGATTGGTGGCTGCTCCGGCCTTTGAGGGCTTGTCGGCTGGAGTGAAGGGCTAGGATTGGTACCTCTTTGAGGTGGTCCACTCGGGGGGTGATCAGGCTGCGAGGCAAGTGCAGCCTGATTCCTAGCCAATTGGAGGGCTGCTTCGAGGGCTGCCATGGCATCCCTCTGACGACAGTCCATCTCCGCCTGTCTCTCGCTCAGCTCTTGGTGCTGGCGCTTTATCTCTCTCTGTTGTGACACCATTACCTCGGTGGCACTCTCTTGATTGGCCCTCAGAGCGGCCAGTTCATCTTGCAACAGCCCCAGTGTTGTCTTCAGGGCCTTAGAGTCTACTTCGTCCTCATTGAACTCCAAATGAGGTTCGTCTTCAGCCATGTTTGGTGGAGGAGGCTAGGATGGAGCGGCATCAGCCTGTCTAGTTTTCTTGGTAGTCTTTGCCATTAGTTTTTCTTGGATTCAAAGCTCTCAATGAAAGCATCAGAATGTTAACCCTGATTTTGGTCAACGACACGGAGTCCAGGAAACGACAAGAAAACGATATAGAGCTTGAAAATAATCTAATGGAAAGATAAAGAACACAGAGATTTATAGTGGTTCGGCCCCAGTAATTGGTAATGACCTAGGTCCACTTGATACTATTATTAATATTGAACTCCCAAGGTGTGATCAAAGAACCAGGGTTCCTGAGTTTCACGGACCTTAGTAAAAGAAAAAAATACAATGATGGATAATAGTCATGTAATTCTCTAAGCAAAAAGATCGACCCCCTTCCTTGAGCTATCTCTTGTATATTTATAAGCTCAGAAAGAGTTACATGAATTAGGAAATAATATCTATCCTTAATGATCGGATCTGCAAGTCATAATGAAGAGATATTTTCGGATATCCTCACAACTGTACAGATCTTTACATAAATAAGCGAACATACGACCAGGCTGGTCGTATATAGAATTTGATCTCTTCGTGTAAAAATAATGTTGGTCGATAGGCGAGTCGTATCTCTGCTACGTGTCCACCACGTCATCAGCAACTAATTTATGGATAAACACATATAATTATCCCAAATCAGAACTTATAGACAAGATCAATCTAGCTCTATAAAGAGAGTGACAATCCAAAATAACAAACACTTGCATGACCCAATTTACAAGTTCTAGAATAAAAGAAACTAATCAAATTTCTTAGACAAAAAGTGAACGCTAAAAAACTTCTTAATACCTTAAAAGGTCTCAAAGGAAGAAAAAAAAACTAGTTTGAAAAACCCTTTATGTAAACACTCAAATTTAGGACTAAGTTCTCAAAAAATCATAAAATGATAAAAAATTAAAAGCTAACACATACAAACTTATAATTAAGTTATACATTATTTTAGTGCACAATCAAATACAATAATTAAATTTATATGTAATTAAACTTTGTTTATTTTATTGATTAGAATAATTATATAAATGTATCCAATATCACATGAAGTGAAAATATATGTATAATTTATTTAAAAATTCAGACTCATTAGATAATATAAATCACACATATAATATTACTTCATGTTGTGTTGGACGTCATACAAGGTATATCTCACAACAACACTATGCTGTTTGACATAATAAATTTATAGTATTTTAAAAATATTTAGGTAATATCCACCGGTAAATTTTTTATTTTAATAAAAAAGAACACAAGACATTTTCTAAAATATATATAAAAAATGTGCATTTAACGATTTTTTTTGTTTTAATGGTTTTTTTTGTTAAATTTAACGAAATATTATAAATATTTAACAAAATATACCTTTAAAAATTATTAAAAATAGATATTTATTAAATATATTAATATAAATTCAAATATAATATAATATCATTATTATAATAATATTGTTGACGCCGTTTTTCGTCAACTTAGATAGTAGAGCAATTAAATAATAAAATATTGGAGCAAATGAATAAAAGAGAAAACAACAAAGTTTTTACGTGGTTCAACAGTTAACTCTGCCTAGTCCACGAGTCTATATTATTAAGACTTGGGAGTTGTTGACGCAGTTCTTCACCAACAGGTAATTAAAAAAATTAGAGAATGGGATTAGTGCTAAGTAATGAACCGAAACAGATGAATGATCTTAAAATGAACTGATGATACGAATACTTTTTTAGGTGGTTCAAAGGTTAAAATCCTTCTAATCCACCAGCCTGTGTTATTGCTATATTTCTGGTATTCTTTACAGGGTATTTCTTTACACAATAGAATCTAACCCTTTGCAACTCCCAGGGTCTCCATATTTATAAGAGAGGACACCTGGGCGTTGGCAAGGGGGGTCATCCCGCGACCTTCTTACCCATCATGTCATTTCTGTGACATTCATGATTAATTCCTAAAACCTGACAAATGAAGTGTGGTCTAATCAATAGGTAAGGGGGATAATGGGCCGCACGGCCCAACCTAGTCGTGGGTGCATGAACACGCACGTTTATGCTGCGTGTCCGAGAATTCAGGGATATATCAGACACGTGATGTCTGATATATGCACGTTTACATTGTGTGGTTGACTTTATAAAGGGTCACAGTTTCCAACTCAGGCTCGCACCTCGAGCTGGATGCCTTCTTAACCCGCGGTCTTCATACCTCTGACTTGGCTCCTTAGTAATCTTAATAAACTTTCGGCTACCTCGAGCTAAAGAGGTAGGACCTGATAGCAGCAGCTCCGGCCACGTGGCTGATATAATTGTGTCATATCTCAGCTCGCTAATAGCCCGTGGAAAATTAGGGCGTACATTTGCCCCCCAAGCCCCTACTCGTGGCACATGGCGCCACCTAGGGCCATAGTGGAGGCTTTCAGGCTTCCTTGTGGGCTCTTCACATTCCGCCCATTATGCAGACGCCGAATACGTGGAGCATCGTGGTTGGTGACGGTACGTCTTCCGAGAACCGCATTAAATGGCCTAGCCTATACTCGGTCGTCGCTTTGCCTTTCGAGTGGAGAGCCTCGTATCCCACATCAGGGCAATCCAATGGCCCTCCTTACTTGGCCTCCTACGTATATAAAAGGGGTGTCCACCTTACGCATGGGCCACCCGTTTATTCGAAAATTTTCTAATTTTCCCATCTTCTTCTTCCTTCTCAGCCTAAAAAAACCCTCTCTTTCTTCCGGTTACTGTTCCCAGCGTTCCAGAAGTTCAGACGCGAGAGCTCCTTTGAGGCTTTGGCACCAGCTATTCCGACGAGGCTCCAACCCAGACGACCCCTTCATCCTCCCCACAACAAAGCACTTTGTAAGTTTTTTGCTTATGCATGCTTTAAATTTTCTCTTCACTATAGCTTAGGTAAATTGTTCCTGTAGCCGCAAGCAACATTCTGTTGGTTTTTTATGGGTATGATAGGAGCAGGTTTTTATTTTAGGGCATCGATCGTAGAAAAAACCATTTAGGAGCATGGCTCATAGGGTACGCTTTCTGGGGAAATTTTCTGGGTAGGATTTTTGGTATGCCTGTTTGAAATATCCAGCCTTTTGGGTGCAAAATCGGGTAGCTTAGGCGACACGCTTCACAGGAGGTTTTGCACTATTTGCCTACTGAAACTTTCCTTCCAAGGAAAACTTTTATCCTGACCCTCCTGACACACGGATTTCGAGTAATCGGGGATCCGTTGGGAGCACAGGTGTGTGTTCATAGAACCGTGTGGTCTCACTCTCCATGGGCTGAGATTACCTCAGCCCGTGCAAAGGAAACTCTTCGCGTTAGATTCTTTCCTATGCTTAGGTCGCCTTTTCTAAAATTTCTTCTTTTGTTCGCTAGGTGACCAGATGGGACCAAAGAAGAACGCCCGTAAGAAAACCTCTTGCAGCTCGTCTTCTCAGCAAGCCAAGGGAAAAGAGGTGGTCACGGACTCTCCGATCCCCGTTTTCGGTCTTGCCGTGGAGCAGGAGCTCGAGGTGAGCCCCGACGCTTTCTTCGAGGCTGAGAGGATCGTCTCGAAGATCACCGACCAGGGGAAAGTGAATAAGATATTCCTTTCCCACAATATCGAGATTGGGAGGGGCGCTCTAATCGGCCGACCTCCCCTAGAAGGCAAGCAGAGCTGCACGCTGCTCGATGAAGAATACGCGGCCTGGAGTGACGAGCACTTCAAGGCTGGGGCCTTCCTCCCGCTTGACCAGTATTTTGCTGACTTCCTCAATTACGTGAGGTTGGCCCCTTTCCAGCTCCCCCCTAACTCGTATCGTTTGTTAGCGGGGTTGAGGTATTTATTCCTGAAGCAGGAATGGGAGGTCCCCACCCCAGCGGATATCTTATACTTTTTTTGTGTCAAGGCTAGCCCAGAGCAGTGGGGGCGAGGCAACGAGTTCTACTACTTGACCCGCTTTCCAAACGCGGCTGCGGTCATCGAGCTGCCCCGCCACCCCAATGACTTCAAAGACCAGCTCTTCATGTCGACGGGGTTTTGCAATTGCGAACATCACTACTTCAATCGCCTTCGTAAGTACCCTTTGCTCTTAGCTCGTGAGATGATTATTGGTTATCTTCCTTTATTATTTTCTGGCTTAGAGAGAATCATGCAGCCATTTTCGCGAGGACGGACAAATCCGTGACCCTCGGGGGTCAATACGAGACATTGGTGAGGCTGCCCCCCAGCGAAAAGGACTACCACCAGCTCGTGTCGGACGAGACGATGCTAGCGTGCAAACTAATCTCCCCAGGCCAGACTTTGTCCTTGAGGAGACCGCGGGGCCTCCCCCCAGCTCGCGAGATAGCACCCATTCCCGAGGAGGAGGCTGCGGGAGAAGAGGAAGAGGACAAGGTGCCCCTCATGAGGCGGAAACGGGCTCTGGAGGTCACCCAACAAACGGACGAGGAGATGGCCCGGTCCAGAGCAGCAGTCGGTCCCTCTAGGCAAGGTAATCCTTACATGCTTAGGGACTTAGATAGGGCCACTGCGGACCTTCGGTTAGCTAGGTTCAATCCTAACCAGCCCGTTCAACGTCACCGAAGTGACCCAGACCACGACGTAACCCTACTCCAATGCGTCGACCAGCTCGTGCTGGATTACGAAAGTAGCCGCCCTAGGGGCACTGTAGTCGTAGACAACACCATAGCTTTTAGGTTGGTCTTTTTTGAGGAGTATGGGACCAATCTTCGGTCGTGGCCCTCCCTTCGGGAGGGTATAGTAGCTTCGGGTCTTAGGCAATATGTAGAAGAGTCCAGTCCCGAGCCAGATTCGGACCCAGAGCCTCTTGCAGCCTGCGAGGTCCTTAACCTAGACTCCCTTGCTGTAGCTCCGGGGCTGGTGGTCATGACCATAGATTCCTCCTCTAGCTCGGAGGGTAGGATCCCTTTCAATACTTGAGATCTGTCTTCCCTTTAACTTTTGTTGTCTTGCATAAATGTTTATACTTGTATATTAATAATTTGCCTTTGCTTTCTCAGAGGAGATGTCTCAGTCCGAGGGCAACGACCTGTGAGCCATGTTCCCTGGAGGGAACCCTTCTTCTGGGGCCTCTGGGCCCATGGTGAAAAAACTCCGGCTGGCAAAGAAGGCCATTGGGAGCACCTCTAAGTCTCCTGCAAAGGGGAAAAACCAGGCTTCGGCATCTCCAGAGAAACTTCCTCTGCCCCCTCCTGTTATGAAGATGCCTCCTCCTCCCCCGTGAGTTCCTGACTCAGCTTGGGATACGGAGGTGCCCCCCAGGACCCTGGCGACCACAACCCCCGAGGTGCGCGCCCCGGTGAATACCCAGGCTCTGGAGAAGATCCCCGATGTCTTTCGAGGGACGGTCTATGAGACGGTGAGCTACACCGTGGACCATTGCTACAACGCCGCTGAGAGGGACCTGCGGGCGATCGAGACGAGGAGCCCGGAGAATGTGATGGAGTCTTCATTGGGGATGGCTCTCACGGTAAGTTGACTTTGCCATTTGTATCTCATGCTCATTATGCATTACATGTTTGTTTTTCTTTTTCTCTAAGGCAGTTGCCTTATCATCTTTTTGTCTTGCAGGGTGCCTTGGCTCTCCACCGGAGCATATCCCGATCTAGGGCTCGGCTCGAGGACATGAGGGGCGAGCACCAGAAAAATTTGGCTACCCTTAAGACTGCCCAAAAGCAAGAACAGGATGCCAAGGATGCCCTGGCGGCTGCGCAGGCCGAGCTGGATGCATCTCGCCCCAAGCTGCAAGAGGTCGAGGCTACCCTGGCTGCTTTAGCCGCTGCGAGGACTGAGCTCGAGGAGGCCAGGGCCGCTTGGGTCGCACTGGACACCGCGAAGGCCGAGGCCGAGGAGGCCAAGGTCGCCCTGGCAACGGAGAGGGCAGCCGCTAGCTCCTCCATGGAGGCCATGCTATACCACTGTTGGGTCTACAACCTAGATGGAGACTTCTCCTTTATGGGGGCAGATGCATGGGACAGCTTCCTGGAGAAGTTCAAAGATCGCCTTCAGCAAGAGGCGCCCTCCGAGACCGGGGAGACCTCCGTAGCCGCCGAGCAGGAGGGCGAGGTGGTGACTTCATCGGAGCAGCCTGGCAGGGCCTAGGACTTCTTTTCTTTCCACCCCTTGAACACATTTTTTTTTTTGTAACTTTATATGAGGTTTTCTAACCTCGAGACAATTGGCTTTATCAATTTTTTGCTTTCTAATTGATTTATATCCTTCTGCCTTTATGCATTTTGGTAATGGTCTTAGCTTTTTTTGGTGATGCGATTGACATTTTATGCTTTTCTAGGAAAAAACAATCAATTTTGAGCCAACTTCTAAGATATGTCCTGGTTGCATCCCGGACATCGCTTTAAAAACTTAGTTCACGTTAATTTTTTATTAATATCTCGTGCTTTTTAAGAAAAACAACGATCAATCAATTTGAATTAACTTCTAAGTTTTAGGACCTGGTTACATCCAGGACGTTAATTTGAAAACTCAGTTCGCGTTTATTCTTGATTAATATCTTGTGCTTTTTAAGAAAAACACCGATCAATCAATTTGAATAAACTTCTAAGTTTTACGACCTGGTTACATCTAGGACGTTAATTTGAAAACTCAGTTCGCGTTTATTCTTGATTAATATCTTGTGCTTTTTAAGAAAAACACCGATCAATCAATTTGAATAAACTTCTAAGTTTTAAGGCGACCTGGTTATATCCAGGATAAGACTTAGTTCGCGTTAATCCTTTATCAATATCTCGTGTTTTTTTAAGAAAAACATCGATCAATCGATTTGAATCAACTTCTAAGCCTTTAAGGCAACCTAGTTATATCCAGGATAGGGCTTAGTTCGCGTTAATCCTTTATCAATATCTCGTGTTTTTTAAGAAAAACATCGATCAATCGATTTGAATCAACTTCTAAGCCTTTAAGGCGACCTGGTTATATTATCCAGGTATCATATGCCCCCCCCCCCCCCCAAGTAATTAGGAAAGGGTCTTTCATGGTTACTTGAGATTACATTCGCAAATAACACAATAATGAAAAAAGATTTAATTCTCATTGCTTGATAAACAAAAAATGACCTTTCTGAATAAGCCTTCCAAGGGTGTTGCTGATAATATTTCTTCAAATGGATGGCGTTCCAAGTTCGTGGGACCGCTTCTCCATTAAGCCGTGCTAACTTGTAGGTTCCATCCTTTATGATCTCAATTATTTGATATGGCCCTTCCCAGTTCGATCCCAATACTCCATCTTTGGGATCCGTACCGGCTAAGAAGACTCTCCTGAGGACTAGGTCGCCAATGCTAAAGGCGCGTTTTTTGACCTTTGAGTTGAAATAACGAGTGATTTTTTGTTGGTAATGCGCGAGCTGGAGCTGCGAATCTTCTCGTCTTTCATCAATCAGGTCGAGGGACGCGCAAAGTAGTTCATGATTGCGGTCCTGGTCATACGTCTGGACACAACGCGAAGATACCTTTATCTCGACAGGAAGGACTGCCTCACTCCCAAAAGCTAGGGAGAAAGGAGTATGACACGTAGGAGTCCGATGCTAGGTCCGATATGCCCACAGTACCTGGGGGAGCTATTCTGGCCAGACCCCCTTGGCTTCGTCCAGCCTCTTCTTAAGGCTCGCCTTTAGCGTCTTATTGACAGCATCGGCCTGGCCGTTTTCCTGGGGATAGGCCATGGAGGAGAAGCTTTTCACAATGTCATACCTTTTATAGAATTCGGTGAAGAGGTCGTTGTCAAACTGCGTTCCATTTTCTGATACGATCTTTTTTGGCAACCCGAACCGACAGATAATGCTTTTGACCACGAAGTCGAGGACTCTCTTGCAAGTGATTATTGCCAAGGGTTCTGCCTCAGCCCACTTGGTGAAGTAGTCGATAGCCACCACCGCGTAACGGACCCCTCCCTTTCAAGTGGGGAGGGCGCCAACCAAGTCGATTCCCCAGACCGCGAATGGCCATGGGGACGAGATCATCTTCAGCTCGATTGGGGGAGCTCGGGCAATCATGGCGAATCACTGGCACTTGTCACATTTCTTGACGTACGAGATCGAATCCTTCGACAGAGTGGGCCAGTAATATCCTTGCCTTAAGATTTCCAGGGCCAAGCTTTGCCCTCCAGTGTGGTCCCTGCAAAAACCCTCGTGCACTTCTTGCAAAATGGTCTTTGCCTCGCCTGGTAGAACACATCGCAGGAGGGGTAGAGAGTGCCCACGGCAGTATAGCGCCCCGTCTACCATCGTATACCTTGGGGCCTGGTACAGTATCCACCGTGCGTCATTATGCCCTTCAGGTAACTTTCCTTCGGTGAGATACTCGAGGATGGGGGTCATCCAGGTCGGCCTGGTGTCGATCATCTCGACCTCCACCCCGGCCTCTTCTATACTTGGTTTCTCCAAGAACTCTACCGGTACTAACCCCAAAGTCTCTGTCTCCCCGGAGGTAACGAGCTTGGAGAGGGCGTCTGTGTTGGCATTTTGCTCCCGAGGTATCTGTTCGATTGAGCCCTGTTCGAATGCGGACAGCTCAACTTTTACCTTGGCCAGGTAAGCAGCCATCTTGGTTCCCCGTGCTCGATATTCACCTAGCACCTGGTTTACCACGAGCTGGGAATCGCTGAAGCACTGAACGGAGCTGGCCTTCAGCTCTTGGGCCACCCTTAGCCCGGCCAGCAAGGATTCGTATTCGGCCTCATTGTTGGATGCCTTGAATCCAAACCTCAGCGCCGAGTGGAATCTATGCCCCTCTGGGGATATCAAAATGATTCCAGCCCCGGAGTCGTTCTCATTAGATGAGCCATCCACGAAGATCTTCCATGACGCCTGGGCCGAGGTGACCTGGGGTGAATCATCCACAGGGTCTCTTTGGAATCCTGTGCATTCTGTCACAAAATCAGCCAGGGCCTGGCTTTTTATTGCAGTTCGCGGAGTGTACAAAATCTCGAACTGGCTGAGCTCGATAGCCCACTTCAACAGGCGTCCCGATGCTTCAAGTTTCTGCAAAACCTGCCTTAAAGGTTGATCGGTCATGACGTGTACTGAGTGGGATTGGAAATACGGCCTGAGCTTTCAGGAGGCCGTGATAAGACCGAATACCATATTCTCCATCAACAGGTATCGAGACTCAGCTCCGAGAAGTCTCTAGCTGATGTAATAGACTGGTTTTTGAACCCGGTCTTCTTATCGGACCAATACGACACTAGCCGCATTTTCTGTGACAGCTAAGTAAAGGAAAAGAGGCTCTCCTACCGTTGGCTTGGACAATACGGGTGGCTCGGCCAAATGTGCTTTCAGGTCAAGGAACGCACGCTCACACTCCTCTGTCCATTCAAACTTCTTATTCCCCCGGAGCAGGTTGTAGAATGGCAGGCACTTGTCGGTGGATTTAGAAATGAACCGATTAAGGGATACCACCCTTCCTGTCAAGCCCTGAACGTCCTTTCGCGATCGTGGTGAGGGCAGCTCCAGCAGCGGCCTGATCTTATCGGGGTTCGCCTCAATTTCCCTGGTATTGACAATGAAACCCAGGAATTTTCCAGATGCAACCCCGAAGGTGCACTTCTGTGGGTTGAGCCTCATGCTGTATTCTCTTAGTATCTTGAAGCATTCCTCTAGGTCAGAAACATGGTTATCGGAAGTTTTCTACTTAACCAGCACGTCGTCCACGTACACTTCCATGTTTTTCCCGATCTGGTTGGCAAACATCCTGTTCACCAATCTCTGGTATGTAGCGCCGGCGTTCTTCAGTCCGAACGACATGACCTTGTAACAATAGACGTTAGTTGGGGTCATGAAGCTAGTGTGCTCCTGGTCCGCTGGATTCATGGTGATCTGATTATAGCCCGAGTACACATCCATAAAGGACATGAGCTCATGCCCTGCCATGGCATTTACCAATTGGTCGATCCTCAGCAAGGGGAAACAGTCCTTGGGGCAGGCTTTATTCAGATCGAAGAAGTCGATGCAGGTCTGCCATTTCCCGTTGGGCTTCGGGACCAGCACAGGATTAGCGACCCAAATCGGAAACTTGTCTTCACGGATAAAGCCGCATTTCTTGAGCCGAGCTACTTCTTATTCTAGGGCTTCAGCTCGAGTTGTTCCTAGGCGCCTCTGTTTCTGGGACTTTGTAGGAACGCTCTTATCCAAATGAAGGGTGTGCATGATGACATTTGGACTGATTCCCACCATGTCCTTGTGTGACCATGCGAACACATCCAGGTTCTCCTGCAGGAACTTGATCAGCTCTGCCTTCCTCTTGCCACAGAGGTTTTTCCCGAGCTTAACCATTCGTGAGGGATTTTGTGGATCGATATTTACCTCCTCGAGCTCTTCGACAGCTTGGAGTTCGGACTTATCCTCGCCTATTCGGGGGTCAATATCTTCACTTAGGACGATATTTTCCCCCTTGGCGCTCTGAGGTTTTCAATCTCAGGATTAGGCAAAGGTTCCTGAGATTCCTCTTCTCCACCTTGGACGGCCATTGTTAGTTGCCTGGGTTTTAATTTTTTGTTCATGGAAATGCTGTAGCATTCCCTGGCAGCAAGTTGATCGCCATGGACCGTTCATATCCCTGTGGAAGAAGGGAATTTCAGTGCGAGGTGGCGGATTGAGGTGATGGCTTCAAAAGCAATAAGTGTAGGTCGACCCAAAATGGTATTGTATGCGGCGGGACAGTCGATGACCACGAACTCAAGGATTTTTTAGACTGTCCGAGGTCCCTCTCCTAAGGTGATCACCAGCTCGATCGTCCCTATAGCCGCTAATCCTTCTCCAGAAAAACCATAAATCATCATGGAGGTTGCTTTCAGCTCGGCGACAGACAAACCCGTCTTCTCCAGCGTGGATCGGAATAGAAGGTTTACCAAGCTCCCATTATCGATCATCACTTTCCTAACCCTCCGATTAGCGAGCTCCACTGTTACGACCAGAGGGTCGTTATGAGGGAACTGAACGTGGCTGGCATCTTCTTCAGTAAAAATGATTGGTTGCCTTTCCAATCGTTGCTGCTTTGGCAGATGCTGCTTGGGGACGAACTCTACTCCATTATGAGCCTTAAGTTCGTTGACATACCTCTTTTGGGCACCTCTACTCGTGCCCACCAAATGAGGAATTCCAGAGATTGTGGAGATCTCTCCTCCTATCACTGGAGGAGGGACGTCCTGATCTATCCGGGACCCGGGCTGATTGACCAGGACTTCTGGAGCTGGAGGGGCTGCGAGAACTCTGTTTCGCGCGTATTGAGCCAAGGGGCCAGCTCGGATGAGAGTCTTGATCTCATCCTTCAGGTGTCTACAGTCATCGGTATGGTGGCCAATGTCGTTGTGGAAACGACAAAACTTGGAGGGATCTCGCTTCCCCTTCTGGTGCTTTAACGGCTTCGGCTTCTTCCAGGGGAGGCGAGCAGAGTTTGCTAGGAAGATGTTCTCCCTAGAGTGAGTGAGCTCCGTGTAAGTCGCATAGACCGGCTTAAATTTTTCTACGGACTTATTCTTCTTTGGGTCGTGCTGGTTGCCCTCGCTGTTCCCCTTTCTCTTGCCTCCACCAAACTGTTTATTCTGTGTAACGTTCTAGGTCGCTGTCACGACCTCCATTCCCACTCCACCGGGCTGCTCAGGGACCTGGCTGGTTCCCGCAGCTGAGGCTTGGGCCTCCTCCAAGTTGATCCACCCCTGGGCCTTATTCAGGAATTCTTTTACGAAGCTGACTCCCTTTCTTTGTATCTCATTCTAGAGTCCCCCTTCGACGAGGATTCCAGTTCTCAAAGCCATGAGCTTGGAGCTGTCATCTGCGTCTCTGGCCCGAGCAGCGACGTTCGCAAATCTGCTCAGGTAAGCTTTCAGAGGCTCGTCGGGTTGTTGCCTTACGTTTGTCAGGGAATCAGCTTTGACGCGGGCAGCCTGGGAAGCTCGGAATGCTCTTTTTAAGTCAGTAGAGAAAGTTTTCCACGAGCTGATTGACAGTTTTTTATTCAATTTGAACCACTGTCTAGCTCGCCCTGTCAATGTGGAGGGAAATATTAAACATCTAAGCTCGGGGATAATGTTGTGGGCCATCATCAGGATATTGAACATACCCAGGTGATCTGACGGGTCTCCGTCTCCGTTGAATTTGGACAGGTGCGGCATACGGAAACCGGGTGGGTATGCCGTTGCTGCTATGCTGGGGGCGAAGAGTTCAAGTTCGTCCCCTGAATCATATTCGTCTTTTTCTTTCTCTGACAGGAGCTTCCTCATTAGCTCCTCCATCTGAGCCAGGCGCTCAAGGGTTTTGTCCTGATATCCTTGGTTATTCTGGGGCTGTTCAACAGCTTCGGATCCATTGTACGCGTTTGGCGGGTTATTGTCCCTCCTATCTTGAGATAGGTTATATGGGACATTCCTGCTGTCGCGTACCTTGGACAGGTCTTCCCTTGGGCGAGCACGGCTGCCATTTCCTGTTGGGTCTCCCCTTTGAGAGGTAAGACGATATCGGAGATCGCCTCTCGGGGCAGCTTGAGGACTTTGCACCGAGCTTAGGCGTTTGCGCAGGTCTCCACCAGAAAGGTCACTTCGGCGGCTTCCAGTCCAATAGCTCCCGTTTGAGAAGCTTGGAGCCTGCCTCTGGGGATGAGGATCCGGGACTTCTCTGGGCGCCCTGCTACAAGGGGAAGGGCCAGCGGAAGGTGGTTTTTGCCTACTACTCCCATAAGCTGGAAGATCTCGGACTGGCCGAGGAGGAGACGGATATCTTATCGGTGAAGGAGGATGTCTGACCGGGGATGCAATCCTGGTCCCGTCAGGGCGGATCAGGTTAGGTAAGGGCCTCTCGGCTCTACCAACCTGCGGGTCTTGCGCTTGGCGGTCTGAGCGGGGCGCAGGACGGCTGGCCGGGACAGGCTGTCGCTGTGTGCCCTCCCCGGATCTCCTTCTAGAATTCCCTCGAGCCCTCCTGGGTGCACTCGAGGGTGGTAGTGAGCTGGGAGTTGAAGTTCAGACCGATCGGCTATACTGTTGCTCGGCCCTGGGTGGTTCTTCAAAGGTCGTCTCTCGGCGGTGCGATGAGGGAGTAGAGTTGGATGTCGGGGGTCTGGCCGACCGGCTAGGCCTGGACTGATTACCCCGGCGGGACTTATGAGTCTCGCCTTGCCTCTTTCCGACGTTAGCGTCGGTTGTAAGAGGGGGTAGTCGGGCCAACACCTCCTTAATCTGTTGGTTAGCTTTCGCCAACTGACTCCTCAGCTGAGCATTCTCCATTTCTACCGCCGTGTAAAAATCCAGATTTGGATTAGGCGGCCGGGGTGCCGTACTTCTAGTGTCATCCTGGCCTATTGGCTGCTTGCCCAGCCGCTGCTGAACTTCGAGGTTCTGCTCACCGGAGATGGCGGCATGATGGGCCTCCTGCCCATCATGTTGGTCCGCCTCGTTACCGTGTCTTGAGCGAGTGATCACCATGGTTGGGTATTTGCGATAGCACCAATCTAACAAGCTCTCAATGAAAGCACCAAAATGTTGACGCGGTTCTTCGCCAACAAGTAATTAAGAAAATAAGAGAATGGGATTAGTGCTAAGTAATGAACTGAAACAGATGAATGATCTTAAAATGAACTGATGATACAAATACTTTTTTAGGTGGTTCAAAGGTTAAAATCCTTCTACTCCATCAGTCACTGTTATTGCTATATTTCTGGTATTCTTTATAGGGTATTTCTTTACACAATAGAATCCAACCCCTTGCAACTCCCAGGGTCTGCATATTTATAGGAGAGGACACCTGGGGGTTGGCAAGGGGGGTCATCCCGTGACCTTCTTACCCATCTTGTCACTTCTGTGACATTCATGATTAATTCCTAAAACTAATCAATAGATAAGGGGGATAATGGGCCGCACGACCAAACCCAGTCGTGGGTGCCTGAACACGCACGTTTATGCTACGTGTCCGAGAATTCAGGGATATATCAGACACGTGATGTCTGATATATGCACGTTTACATTGCGTGGTTGACTTTATAAAGGGTCACAGGTTCCAACTCAAGCTCGCACCTCGAGCTGGATGCCTTCTTAACCCGCGGTCTTCATACCTCTGACTCGACTCCTTGGTAATCTTAATAAACTTTCGGCTACCTCGAGCTAAAGAGGTAGGACCTGATAGCAGCAGCTCCGGCCACGTGGCTGATATAATTATGTCATATCTCAGCTCGCTAATAGCCCGTGGAAAATTAGGGCGTACAGGAGTTTTCTGGAAATTTTTCTAAGATAAGTTGCCCAGAGTGTTCTCTCCAGAAATCAGAAAAAAGGTTCTCTACAAATGGTTCTTCCTTCTTTATTTATAGGGAAGGTTGCAGAATTCATCCCCACATATTTCGGGAAGATATTATGTAAATCAATTAACATAACGTCATTAAATGCATTATCTCCTACATACACGGAAACGTCCCATGAAGATCGGGAACGAATAACAGATTAAATTATATCCATTAAATATTGGGATTGTTGGTTAGGGAAGTACGATACTATGTATAGCCCAAATGAGGTCTGGAATGGAATAGCCATCCAATGCGGGACGAATGATTATAGGGACCTTTCGATGTTGACTTCCACATATAGGGAAGGGACTCCCCCTGCCTTGTAACGACCCAAAATTACTATTAAGGCTTGCCTCAGGGACGTTTTCGATACCCCGAGCCTTGAGATTAACTTAATCAATTAAGGATAGATTAAACAAAACTTAGAAAGTGGTAGAACAAGGCCAAACTGACCTTCTTTCTGTCTCAAGGGAACCACAGAAACAACGAAGAACTTGGCTGGAAACTCAGGAAAATTGAGTAGAAGCTTTGGAATTAGCTCAGGGTTAGCTAAAGGATCTAATCAAGGGTTAAGGTAAGTGTTGAGTTACATCTTTGGTTGTTAAATTCTATTGAGATATGCTATGGGTGTGAGCTGAGTTATGTTTATTTTGTGGATTATTGGAGTGAAGAATTGGCAAGGTTCAACTAGGGATTAGAGGATTTGGGCTTGGAGTTGAATTTGAAAGAGGCTCGGGAACGAATTTCTACTCAAGGTAAGGGTTTTATGCATCTTTGAAGTTATTAGCTGGTGTGGTTTAAGTTTTCTGGTTTGTGGTTTAAGTTTTGTAAAGTTTGAAACCATTTTGTGATTCTGAGTTTAGAGGAGTGTTTGGGTGTGTTTCTGGTGTTCATAAGTTGTTATACTACTTATATGAAGTTCTAGGTCGAATTGGGGACTTGGGTGTGCCTGGGTATTGATTTGGAAGAGTTTTGGCTCAGGAAAAATGTTGGAAAAAATCCAGTTTTCTGGGTTCATGTATGAGCATCGTGGCCCTGTTCTTCCGTGCCGCGATGCTAGGTTGAATGAGGAGGAGGGAACCATTCTGGGCGTCGCGGCCCCTTTAGGGCTGTGCCACGGCGCTAGGCTAATTTCAGGAAAGGGGAAATTGAGTTTTAAGGGTTTTGGCTCAGGGGGCTCGGGGGATGCTTTCGCTACCTTGTGTGGGGAAACGGGAGGTCCCGAGAGCACGAGATTGGTTCCAGGAGATGATTATGAATTGGTTAGTAATGATAGTGCTATGTATGGTTGTGACTAGGTGTACACTTGGGCTCGGGGCATGATCGTGCTAGAGGGTCGTCTTTCTTAATCAAAGCACTTGGAATTAAAGGTAAGAAAACCGCACCTATTTATGTGGATAGGATGGGACTAAGTGTTCCCTATATTCGTATGCACTGTTATATGATTGTGATAAACCATGTGAATATGTTGGGACTAAGAGCTCCCTATAATTGTATGAATGTCATGAGGTGGTACTATGCCATGGGGACATGTTATAAACGACCTAAGGGTGCCGGAATCAATACTTGCGCACAGGGCGCGACTCAGCCACTGGTAGCCGGGGATAGCTTAATAATCACAGAGCTCGGTTTAAGCGAGCTGGAGTCAGTGGGGTGAACACTGGGCTTGGCCTATGTGAGCCAATGACAGTGGATTATTACAGAGGGTGTAGCCTAAGGGCGTCGACCCTAGTTATTGCATGGCATGTGTACTGTTGTTAGTTTAATGTATATGATACGCTGAATATCTGGATGTTGGATCACTGGTTTTGTCAAATGATGTTCTTGATTAAGTGAATGCTATGGCTTGCTGGATAATTGACTAATGTCTTGTAAATCATTTGGTTATGCTATGTGATTTATTTGATTATCGATATTGATTGTGCTATAATGTTATAGTTTTCTTGTTGGGCCTTGGCTCACGGGTGCTATGTGGTGCAGGTAAAGGCAAGGGTAAGATGAGTTGACCATGAGATGGAGAGCTCTGGGGGCTAGGTGTACATTGTCAGCTGCTCGGCCGCCACGGTCGAGGGATTGTACAGGGACAGAAACCTAAAACGTGTATTTTTCCATTAGAGTGGCTTGATTATTTATAAGATTTGGAAATTTTGTAATTATGTTATAAAAACCCTGATTTGGGATCCCATGTACCAAACATTTATTTTTAATGAGAATTATTCCTTTATAACCAAAATCTTTTAAACCTAATATGTTGGTGTCATTAGATTCACATTTTTATTTAAATGACTTGATTAGCAAGTCTCGCACTATTTCAAACACACAGTGTAACAGTCTTGGTTATCCAGGGTGTTACATGTCTCTTCCGAAGATGGGGGAATTATGTGGTCGCCGAGCACGAGCTTGTGGGAGAATTCCAATTAGGTTCCTCGTTACTTGTCCTTTTATTCCTTGACTGTCTGCATTATGATATCTTTTTGTATCTTGAAATTTCTTATAATGTGGTGTGACTGTGCAGGCACTATGGATTCTGATCTCGAGATCGTGCTCGCCATGGGTGAGGGGGCTAAGAAGAGCAAGCGCCTGAGAGCCTTGCAGAAGTCTGATCAACCTGCTAAGGTCTCTAAGAGGACCGAGAAGACTCCTCCCCCAGCTCCCATTGTTATGAGCCCAGCTGCAGGTTTTCCCTCCCCAGTCGATGCATCCACCACAAATGCTCCTCCTCCACCTCCTTCCATCAAGATCCTCCCCATGCTCGGCCATCCTCCGAAGAAACCAGCGTCCAAAGGGCGTCTGTTGTCAATTTCTACTCATGTTGATGAGTATGTTGTCAACAATGCTGTCGGGACCCATGGGGCTACACTTGGCTTAAATGTCCTGTCTCGGGTAGGCCAGAGCATTAGCAGCTTTGAGGCTCCCCAGTGGCAGATCTTGAACAATGCTCGGGACTGCACCACCCTTTATAACAAGAGTGTCGAGCTCACTGCTGCGGTAACTTCTCTCACCTTATTAACGTTGTTGTTGTGCTTAGTGCATATTCTAACTTGATTTGTTTGTGTGTCAGTCTCTTACTGCGTTTTCTCGGCTAAATTATAAGCTAAACAACAAGATCCACTCAATCATGTCATATGCGCAAGAGGCGAAGGATCTCCATCTCAAGCTCGCAGACGAGTTTAAGGCCGAGAAATCAAAACTAGAGGCTGAGGCTGAGCAGATGAAGTCCAGGGTAGCAGAGCTCAAGAAGCTGAATGTCAGGCTTGGGGAGCTTGAGAAGATCAATGCCAAGCTTGAGGAGGATAAAAAGGCCACCTTCGAGATGATGGAGGAGGAAAAAATCCGTCTCCTCGAAGAGTTCAAGGAGAGGAAGGACTGAGAAGTTGACCTGGCCATGTACAGGATCTGGGCCAGCAATGCTGATCTCGATATTAGCTTTCTAGGCTCCTTTGAGGAGGAGCTTGTGGCCAAATGGTAAGCTCAGCTTGAAGCGGAGGAGGCTGCTCGGGAGGATGCAAAAAAGGCTAAGAAGGATGCCGAGAAGGCTAAGGGGGATGCCCCTTTCTCCTAAACCTCGATTTTGGGCTGCGTCCCTTTAAGACTTTTGTAATAGTTTTTATTACTTTTTGCTTTTTATGCCCTTGGGGCTAAGACAATTTATAGCTCATAAAAGAGATGTTTTCTTATGATATTTACAATACCATATTTGACTTTACTTTAATATTTTTGCTTTACATCTCTTAAATCGAAATATTTTAAGCAATTTGTATTAAAAGTTTGTCCTTATGTCTGTTTATTCATACAAACACGTGGTAGATTTAAGCTCGAGTTTCAATACATTCATGCATAGTTTACTCGATGTATCCATGTCCGATCTCGTTATTTGTCGAGGTCGACATTTACTTTTACCATGCACTAGAAAGTACTTATATGGAGTGTAAGGCAGGTAGTTTAGTTATATCCTGCTTTTTTAGTTACTTTTCCTCATCCTCGGGTAGCTCCCCGAGGTTATGAGGTAGAAACATATTTTTGCAAGATATTCCAGCCTTGATCTCGACTTAATTTGAGGTGGGTTTATCTATATCCCATCTTTCTATCGATTAGTTTTAGCTGGTTTGTTCCAAAGCTATTTAAGTCGTGTTTTTGGTTCGTGATCCACACACATATATTTTTTGACCTAGTTATATCTATATTGCACATTTGGTAATATCCAAATTACATTGGCTCACGCGTTTGGTTATATCCAAACACTTTACTTTTAATGTCCAAATTACTTTAGCTCGCGTATTTGGTTATATCCAAATACTTAACTTTTAATAATCTGGTTATTTTAGTTCGCGCATTTGGTTACATCCAAACACGTTAGTTTTTTTTTCCGTGTATGCTATTTTTTTTTCAAGCTTACGATATTGTTTAACGCCCAAACGTGACTTCAACTTAGTGGTGGTTGTAGTATAGATCGGGCGGTCGATTCCACAAGGAGGCAAATAAATAAAGTTAATCAATAAATAAACGTTAGAGATAAATAATATGAAGAAAATAGAACAAGTGTTATTTTTTGTTGTTTTTGAGATTTAAAGAGCATGACTAATTCTATATAGATTTTAGCAAAAGTAAATATATATGAATGAGATGGAGAAAATGATAAAGATATTATCTTTATTATTTTCACTAATTTGATAATACATAGAAAGTGCTTGAAAAAATCTATATACTATTAGTAAACATAAATATAGTTAACAAGATGAAGAAATAGAGATGAAAGAAAATAAATCACTCAAATATATAAACTTTAAGCACATGGTGAATCAAAAATACCAAACAAAGTCATAGTGCATATAGGATCATCCTAACCTTCCTAAGAAGGTTAGCCTATTATGCTAGACATTCTCATGAAATTCTAGAGAGAAAATATGAGAAATGAGATTAAAATTTGGTAGAGTTTTGGTACCTAAAAATTACATAGAAAATGTGAAATGAGAGTCCCTATTTATAGAGGGATAAAATGACTAAAAAGAAATTAAACAACAAAATGGGGTTTACAAAATAAATCTGAAATATTACTTATAAAATATGATTTTGAAAAATAAAATATTATTATAAATATTAACCTAGTTATTTTGGTGTACGGTCAATATGCTCTTTTTCAAAAACACCAAAAAAGATGAGCTTTAAAGCTCAAAATGGCAATGTGCATGGCCCGAGGTGCATGAAAGGTTGGGCCAAAGGTGGCTGGTGTAGCTGGTCCATTGACCCAATCAACAGCCAATGGGGAGGTGCCACGTAGGCGGCGGGAGCTGAAGGAGAGTAGATGGTTGACCGACTCAACGGGCTAGAGGAGAATGGGTCTTCATTGGGCTACTGATGGGCTTGCTGGAGATGGGTCGCTGGGTGTCACGTTGGAGCTTCTGATGGGCTTGCTGGGTTGGGCTAGCCTTTGTTTGGGCTGTTGGGCAGCTATGTTGAAGGAAAAGAGAAGCTATGCTGAAGGAGGCGAGGGCGTGAGAGGCTGGTTGACAGGGTGCAGGCGGCTCGCAGGCGTGTTAGGCGCTCGGCTCGCGGTTGGGAAGGAAACGGGCCTGGGCTGGGGCCTTTGGATTGGGCCATTTGTTTCAAAAAAATGCCATTTCTCTTCTTTTTTTTTTTTTTTTTTTTTTCAGATTTAACTCTTTCTTTATTCCTTCTTTTTCTTTATTTTTCTTTATGCCAAAATATCAATTAATTCCTACAAAATAACAATAAATTAAATCATGATCAAATATTTTCATCCATAAAATATATCATATTAATTAAATGAAAATAATGATCAAAACTTAATTTATTTTGACATTTAAGATCAATAAAGGTGCACTTTTCACCTCTAATCAGGTATATAAACCACTAATGCCCCCTTAATATCCTGTGAGTGTGACCATAGGTTATTTAATTAAGAGAGTTTGCAAAAAATACAGCATACTGCTACGGAAATGAACTTTATTTAGAATTGAACAATTTATTAACAGAAACATAGTAAAGATAAACAAGCACGGTTATAGGTGAATTCATTCCTACACTATTGATAGTAAGGTCGTAGATGTTTTCCATTCCATGCTCGTGGTACCAATTCCCCATTTAATCTTGCCAATTTGTAGACGCCAGGTCGGATAACTTACTCGATTTGATAAGGCCCTTCCTAATTAGGCCTGAGCACGCCAGCGGCTGGGTCCCGTGTGGCTAGGAATACGCGTCTCAGCACCAAGTCTCCCAATCCGAATTTCCTATTTCAAACCTTTTTATTGAAATATCGAGTAGCTCACTGCTGATATGCTGCATCTTTTAGCTGAGCCTCGTCTCATCTTTCTTCAATCAGGTCCAGACTTACTTCGAATTGGGATTGGTTCGAGGTTTGGTCAAAAGCATGGCTAATAATAGTGGGTACTTCGACCTCAATTGGTAGCATAGCCTCGCATCCATATGCCAGAGAAAAGGGGGTATGTCTTGTTGAAGTGCGAGCTGTGGTTCGATATCCCCACAAAACTTGCGGTAACTCCTCGGGCCATTTTCTCGTAGCTTCTTCAAATTTCTTCTTTATGGAACTCTTCAAGGTTTTATTCACAACTTCGACTTGGACATTTTCTTGGGGATGAGCCACAGAGGAGAAGTTCTTTATTATCCCATTTTGCTCACAAAAAATGGTAAATAGTTCACTATTGAACTGAGTACCGTTATCCGATACTATCTTCCTTGGCATTCCATATCGGCAGATTATATTTTTTACCACAAAGTCCAAAACTTTCTTTGAGATAATTGTTGCCAGAGTTCGGCCTTGGTCCACTTTGTAAAATAATCTACCGCGACTACTGCGTACTTAACTCCACCTTTTCCAGTTGGCAACAAGCCTATGAGGTCAATTCCCCAGACCGCAAATGGCCATGGGGAGGTCATCATAGTTAGCTCGGAAGGTGGAGCTCATGGGATCATGGTGAACCATTGACACTTATCGCATTTCTTGATGTAATCAAATGAGTGTGCTTTGATAGTAGGCCAGAAGTATCCTTGGCGTATAATTTTCTTTGATAAGCTATGCCCCCCAGTGTGGTCCCCACAAAATCCCTCATGTATCTCTTCTAGGATCTTTTTGGCCTCGGGTGGAGTCACACATCGGAGTAGTGGCACAGAGTATCCTCTCCGATATAGCCTTCCTTCCACAATAGTGTATCTAGGGATCTGATACATCAGTTTTCAAGCCTTGTTCCGTTCTGCTAGGAGAACACCGATTTTAAGGTACTCAACTATTGGGGTCATCCAGGTTGGCTCGGAGTTGTCATGCAGACATCTTCCTGTTCCGGCTCGCTGATACTGGGGGTCGACAGACGCTCGATTGGCACAACATTCAGCTCGTCAACCTCGGTAGACATGGTGAGCCTGGCTAGGGCGTCTGCATTTGAATTTTGCTCTCGGGGAACCTGCTCTATTGTGTAGAACTCAAAATGTTCGAGTGTTGTTTTTTCTTTTTTTAAGTATACATCCCTCTTTGTTCCATGAGCCTGGTATTCCCCTAAAATTTGGTTGACCACCAACTGCGAGTCACTATAACAGTGTATCGCTTTAGCCTTGAGTTCCTTGGCTATTCAAAGTCCTGCCAATAGATCTTCGTATTCAACCTCGTCGTTAAATGCTTCGAAGTCAAATCTCAAGGCGGAGTGAAATCGGCTTCCAGTTGGAGTGATCAATATGATTCCTGCCCCCAATCCATTTTCTTTGGAAGACCCATCGACATAAAGTTTCCACAACTCGCGAGCTGGGGTTATAACTTCCTCGTCAGTCATTCCAGTACATTCCATTATGTAGTCTGCCAGGGCCTGTCCTCTTATGGTTTTCCTTGGATGATAAGTGATCTCGAATTGTCCGAGCTCAACAGCCCATTTTAACAATCGGCCCGGGGATTCTGGCTTTGATAAGACTTGTCGTAGTTGTTGGTCTGTCAGCACATGGTTGGGGTGTGCTTGAAAATAAGGTCGGAGCTTTCAAGATGAATGAATTAGGCTGAGGGCCAATTTCTCCATTGAGGGGTATCTCGAATCTGCCCCCAGTAACCTTTTCCTGACATAGTATACTGGCTTTTGTACCTTTTGGTCTTCTCGGACGAGTACAACGCTGATGGCGTGTTCAGTCGTAGCGAGATATAGGTACAAATATTCTCTTGTGATAGTTTTCAACAAGATGGGAGGCTCTGCGAGGTGCTTATTGAGATCTTGAAATGCATGCTCGCATTCCTCTGTCCACTCGAATTTTTTTCCCCCTCTCAACAGGTTGAAAAATGGAAGACAGCCATTTGTAGATTTCGAGATAAACCTACTTAATGTCGCCATCCGTCCAGTCAAACTCTAGACATCTTTATGATTTTGAGGTGAGGGCATGTCAATTAACGCCTGGATCTTGTCAGGATTAGCCTTTATTCCCCGTGCGTTCACAATGAAACCCAGGAGCTTCCCCGACAATACTCCAAAATAGCATTTTTGGGGGTTGAGCTTCATGTTATACTCTCGTAGCACGACGAAGGATTCTTCGAGGTCGTCCACATGGTTTTTTTTATGTTTAGATTTGTCCAACATATCATCAACATAAACTTCCATGTTAATACCTATCTGCTCGGAGAACATCATGTTTACGAGTTTTTGGTACGTGGCTCCAGCATTCTTGAGCCCGAACGGAATGATGTTGTAGCAGTACAATCCTTTATCTGTCACAAAACTTGTATGCTCTTGGTCCAAGGCATGCATGGCAATCTAGTTATATACAGAATAAGCGTCCATGAACGACAAAAGTCCATGCCCGGCTGTGGCATCTACGAGCTGGTCAATCGAAGGTAGGGGAAAGCAGTCCTTAGGACATGCTTTATTGAGGTCTGAGTATTCGATACAAGTCCGCCATGTTCCGTTAGGTTTTGAAACTAGGACTGGGTTGGCGACTCAATCAGGGTAGAAGGCATTTCGTATGAATCGATTCGCCTTTAACCTATCAACCTCTTCCTTCAGGGCTTTCTTCCTATCATCATCTAGGAGTCTTTGTTTTTGTTGCTTCGGGGGGAAGCTCTTGTCGATGTTAAGGGCATGGCTTATCACATTTGGGCTTATCCCCACCATGTCCGAATGTGACCATGTGAAGACGTCCTGGTTCTTAGAAAGCAGATTAATTGCTACTTTATTTCCTCCGACAAGTTTTTCCCTACCTTCATAGTTTTCGGGGGATCGATCTCTTCGAGCTTGATCTCTTCGAGTTCTTCTAGCGGCTCGAGGTTAGCCATTTCTTCTACTCTTGGATCGATCTCTTCGTCTATTTCGAAGACTATCCCATCCTTATTCTGAATTATGACAAGTGTTTGTGCACTTGTCTGCTTCTTTCCTCTAATGGAAATGCTATAGCATTCCCTTACTGCGAGCTGGTCCCCTTTCAGTGTCCCGATGCCACTAGAAGTCGGGAACTTGATGGCCAAATGCCTTACAGACGTAACTGCCCCTAGCCCTACTAGGGCGGGTCTCTCGAGCAATACAGTGTAGGCCGATGGAAGATCCAGTACTACGAACTCCATCATCTTGGTTATCGAGACTGGGAAGTCACCCAAGGTTACAGGGAGTTCGATGGATCCCATACAGGCAATCCCTTCTCCTGAAAAGCCATACATCGTTGTTGCACATGCCTTTCGGTCGCAAAGTGCGAGTCCCATCTTTTCTAAGGTAGCCTTGTAGAGGATATTTACTGAGCTCCCATTATCAACCAGGACTCGGTGTACCCTCTTATTCGCGAGCTGAAGGGTTATGACCAGTGGGTCACTGTGAGGAAACTGTACATGAGACGCGTCGTCCTCAGTAAAAGTTATGGGTTGAGATTTAACCCTTTTCTATTTTGGAGCTTTGGGTTTGGGTTTGGGTTTGGGTTCGTAAGGAGACCCATCGCTAGTTTTTAGTTCATTCACATATCGTTTCTAGGCGTTCCTACCCGATCCTGCGATATGTGGTCCCCCCGAAATGGTTATGACATCTTCTCCATCAATCGGAGGGGGTCATTCATCCTCCCTTGTTCGGGAGTTATTATTCTGAGCAGGTGGTGCTGCTGCTGCCCTCTTGCTGGTGGAAGCCTGATTGGGGTTTTGGTTCTTAACATATTTTCTGAAATATCCTCTCGAGACCAATCCTTCGATCTCGTCTTTTAATTGCCTACATTCATCCATTGTATGTCCGATATCTCTATGAAATCTGCAATACTTGTTGGAGTCTCTTTTCGCCTTTTGGCTCTTCATGGGGTCGGGTCATCTGAAAGGGACATGGTTTTCATTAGCTTGGTAGATATTCTCCTGAGACTCTTTGAGCTCAGTATACACCTTGTATACGTAGAAATATCTCTCTCCTTTCTTCTTATTTCCCCCTTCCGCCTCGGGATTATTCTCTTCATTCTTCTTCCTTTTAGAAGGGTTGTCCCCAAGGGGTATTGAGGTCATAGGATCCGCCGAGGTCAAGGTAGAGTTCACATTTGTTGTTGTAGTTATGGGCTGAGAGGTCATATTCAGAGCTGACCTGGCCTCTTCTACATTAACAAATCTTTGAGCTCGTCGATTGAACTCAGTACGGGCTTCCTTTGCATATCCTCCCAGAGAGGACTTCCAGGCATTACTCCGGCTTGGACAGCCATTAAATGGCCACTGTCGTCGACGTCACGAGCTAGGGTGACTTCCAAATTAAACCTTGTGAGATAACTCTTCAGTGATTCGTTCGGCTGTTGTCGAACATTGGTTAAGGCAGACGCCTCAGGCCTAATGCTGACCATGGCCTTGAACTGTTTCTTGAAATCTCTTGATAATTGATCCCAAGAAGCAATCGAATGTCTCTTATACTTCTCAAACCAGTTCTTTTCTGGTCCAGTGAGCGAGGTTGGGAACAGCATGCATCTGAGCTCGTAGCCCACATTACTGGCTCGCATGATTGTGTTGAATGTGCTTAAATGACTGTGCAGATCCAAATTCCCATCAAATGGTGGGACATGAGGAATTTTCAATCCTTGAGGAAATGGGGTGCTAGAAATATGCGAGGTGAAGGGCTCGAGTTCTTCATCGAAATCTTCGTCCCGTTCCCTACCTCGTTCATTTTGTAAGAGCCTGAACGCTCTTTCCAACTGTTCAATCCTTTCTTGTACTGGATCTATGGGGGATCTGACTTGAAGCAGGGAGAACTGGTTATCGTTGATTACAACTCCAGTTTCACACCTCAGTACAGGGTTCTTGCACCCATTGAGACGATCCCTCAGATCTGGGTTCGATGAATTATTATTCCCCCGGTTATGGTTCAGGTTTTCTCGTAAATCCAGATGATTTCTTTGATTCCAAGTATTTATGCGTTCCTAGTCATACATACTGATTGATCTAGTGTCTCCCGAGCCTTCATTGACATGGCTCGTTGTATGGCTGTTTTGAGATGGGTTTCTTGTCGGTTGCCTCGTCGCAATAGTCGGAGACCGAGACATTTGGCTTCTCGTGGGTTGAGGACCCCTATGCTCTTTAGCAGTCTCCCCATTTCCACGCCTTCGCCCAGCTCACCTTTCCTTATCACCATGGGTCGGTTGTGTATTCCTCCGAGTTGGTGAAGGATACCTTATAGGCGATGGTGGGTGCCTTATTGGTGATGGTGGCCGCCATCCATTACGGGGCCTTATTGGTGAAGGTCCTGAGTTCTCCCGACCAGGTTCTGCAACGTTCTGCACGGTACCAGGATTTTGGGTTCGAGCCTCCGAGGGGTCTCGGTTATTCCCTACTCCGGCTGGTGCCTCCGCAGTTGGGTTGGCCGAACCTCCAGCCTGATTACTTCTCCGGGTTCTCGGCGAAGCAGGCTGTTCTGCTGGCGGCGAAGGTCACTCCACTCTTCGGGTGGCAGCATTTTTGCGTGGCCGCCCTGGAGGCCTATGTGGCAGAACATGAACGTCCCGTGGAGGCGGAGCCTGATTTTCTAGCGGAGGTGGGGCCTGAGCCGCCTGCGCCTCAGCAGCTAGTTTGGCTAGCTCTTCATTACGCTTCTTGGCCTTTGCCAACTGCTTTCGCAGTAGACGATTTTCGAGCTCCACTATTGGAACATATCATTCAGGATTGTAGTACATGTACTCGTCGTCCCTAGGGGCTGGTGGCCCCCAAGAATCGGACAAACCACTCCTCTCATCAGGGTCCGAGTTCACCATGGGCTGCTTTCTAGGGCGTCGGGGGTAGTCAGCTTCATCTAAAATTTCCTCCTCAGAACATTGGGATCATTTGCTGCCATTGTTGATTTGGGAGGTTCTTTGACTATACAGACTCACGCACGTACTGTTTAATAGCTCTCAGTGAAAGCACCAAACTATTGACGCTGTTTTTCGTCAACTTAAATAGTAGAGAAATTAAACAATAAAATATTGGAGTAAATGAATAAAAGAGAAAACAACAGAGTTTTTACTTGGTTCAGCAGTTAACTCTGCCTAGTCCACGAGTCTATATTATTAAGACTTGGGAGTTTTCTGGAAACTTTTATGAGATAAGTTTCCCAGAGTGTTCTCTCCAGAAATCAGAAAAAATGGTCCTCTACAAATGGTGCTTCCTTCTCTATTTATAGGGAATGTTGCAAAATTCATTCCCACATATTTCGGGAAGATATTCTGTAAATCAATTAACATAATGCCATTTAATGCATTATCTCCTACATACACAGAAACGTCCCATGAAGATCGGGAACGGATAACAAATTAAATGATATCCCTTAAATATTGGGATTGTACTACAATAAATATGTTCACATGGAATGGGTTATCCCAGATGATTCATCAAATCTTCGAGATCAGCAATTGGCATTGAGTCTGTCAAGGCTATGAGTCAATCACGAGCTCGCCACCCAAATTCGCACTATGCTCAGGAGAAGTAGATGGTGACGAAGCTGCTACATCCGAGCTTGTACTTCCCGAGCTCGAGTTATCTCGCTTGAAGGCAATCGGTGAAAAATGTATTTAAGTGCCATGTCGTTGCGAGCTCAGAACATATTCGAGGCTACACACCCTCGAGCTTTTGAGGTCGGTAATTACAGCAAAGTGGTATGACTGAAGGATCATATGACGACCATGCATATTTCGAGCGCACACCTAACGAGCCTAGCTTTCAGGGCCATAACTCCTTATCTCGAAATCTGGGTGTAACAAATATATAATATAATGCTACATATTTAATAATTATAATAATATAAATTTAAATTCAAATGTTATAAAATATCATTATTATTATTATTATATATAATACAAGACTAGATATATAATAATTATAATGATATAATATATAATCCTGATTATTATAAAATTTTGGAAGAATAAATATTTCGTAATTATATTAATAGGAATACAAATATTATAAAATATCATTATTATAATAATATTTAATATAAAACTAGATATTTAATAATTATATTACTATATTTAAAATGTTATAAAATATCATTATAATAATAATATATAATATATCTTAATTTTTATTAAATTTTTTATTATTTATATTTAAAAAGAAAACGTGGTTTTTTATTTGATCTAACTTATATAATTATATATTCATAAACATTTTAAATATATTATATATATGTGTTGTGTGTATATAAATAGTATCATTAAATAACTACATAAGAAATTACAGTAACATTTATCTTCTATCAAGAATAAACAAACTTCTTCTCCAATCATTAAGGTATAATTTGAATAATACCTTAAATATGATAGTTTGTGATTTAAAAAAGTTATCGTATTATACATATATAAATTTTAAAAATAAAAATCATAAACAATGTTTTGGTTTAATTTTTCTTTTAATATGTTTATGTAAATTATTTATATATAATATTGTTTATTTATTTAAAATTTATATGAGAACCATAAATAATTAATAAATTTTTTTATATAAAAGTAAGCAAACATGCATGCATGGTACTAAGTTTGTTTATATCTCTTCTATATAAAAAGTATGTAGATAACGGAAATTCTTGGTTTTAACGGATTTTTTTTTTCCGTTAACTTTAACGGAATATTCTTATATTTAACGAAATATTCTTATATTTGATAGAATATTCTTATATTTAATGACTTAAACTTAATTAAACAAATCAAAATAGGATATTTTTGAGATATTTAACAATGATAATTATTTAAAAATAATAAAACCATATATTTAATGACTTAAATAAAATTTAATTAAACTTAAACTTAATATTATATTAAACAAGCACCTCCTGATCGGATCGTTGCTAAACTAGATATGGTTCTTGGTAATCTAGCTTGGATGGATGGTTTCTCGATTGCTGCTATTTGCTTCATGTCAGAGGGGTTATTTGATCATTCTCCGGTTGTCTTATCACTAAGTAATAGTTTGAAATTGGGGAAAAAACTGTTTCGCTACTTTAAAATGTGGCAAAGGTTCCCGAGATATCAGCAATGTGTTGGTGATGCTTGGCAACACAAGTTTAATGGTTCTCCTATGTATAGAGTGGTGAGCAAACTTAAGAGAGTAAAGGATGGTCTGAAACATCTGAATACATGTGTAATAGGAGATATTGGTGCTGTTTTTTCTCAGTCAGAACATGATTTATATAATATACATCAGCAAGTGCATACTGATCCACAAAATAATCAGCTGATCAAGGAGGAGGCGTGTTACAGGAAGAATAATGAGAAGCTAAGAGGTGCTTATTTTGAATTTCTAAGTCAAAAGGCAAAACTGAACTGGATCCATCTTGGTGATGCTAATACTCAAGTATTTCATAGGAGTATTCAGATGAGAAGATTAAAGAACTCAGTTTTGGCTGTCCGTGATGAGCAAGGGCAGTGGCAGGATTCTCAAAGTGGAGTTCAAAATGCTTTTCTTGAGTATTATCAGCATCTTTTGGGTCAAAAAATCTTGGAAGGAAGCGAGTGAAAAGTTGTGTAATGAAAGAAGGGCCGACTCTCACATCTGCTAATATTCATATTATTTTACAGTCATTTGAGAGACATGAAATCAAGGAGGCCATTTTTGCTATTCCTAGAGACAAAGCCCCGGGACCCGATGGCTTCAGTAGTTACTTTTTCCAGCAACATTGGGATTTGATTGGTGAGGAGGTTAGTGAAGTAATTTTATCTATTCTCGAAATTAGTAATCAGTTAAAGGAGATCAATACCACCACCATTACTCTCATTCCTAAATTTCAGTGCCCTGAGAATGTTAGTGATTTTCGTCCAATCTCCTGCTATAATGTAATATACAAGATGGTTGCTAAGCTTATATGTAGTAGACTGAGGAAGGTGCTGCCGGATTTGGTTGCAAGGAATCATGGTGGTTTTATTCAAGGCAAATTTACAGCCCATAATGTGATGATATGCCAAGACTTAGTTAGACATTATGGGAGGAAAGGAGCTAAACCGAATTGCCTTATGAAAATGGAACTTCGGAAAGCTTATGATACGTTGGATTTGGATTTCCTTGAAGAATTGCTTGTAGCCTATAGATTTCCGGAACAGGTTATTCAGTTGATTATGGTTTTTGTGCGAACTCCTAAGTTTTCCATTATGCTAAATGGGTCTTTACATGGTTTTTTTAACTCCAAAAGAGGGCTGAGACAGGGAGATCGGATGTCACCATTGCTGTTTGTATTAGCGGTGGAGTACTTGACTAGAATTTTGAAAAAAAATTGCGAGGGACAAGGAGTTTCGGTTTCATGACAGATGTGCAGATCTACAACTCAATCACCTTTGTTTCACTGATGATGTGGTTCTATTTTCTCATGGTGATTTTAAATCAGTGGATAGAATGCTTCAATATTTTGAATTATTCTCTCAAACTTCGGGGTTACAAGTTAACTATACTAAATCGGAGCTCATAACCAGTGGTATCTCGGAAGTATAGGTTCAACAAATTCTATTGGTGTCCAATTTACAGCGAGGTAATCTTCCTTTTCGGTACCTTGGCAT
The DNA here is from genome assembly GCF_963169125.1 of Humulus lupulus. Taxonomy (NCBI): domain Eukaryota; kingdom Viridiplantae; phylum Streptophyta; class Magnoliopsida; order Rosales; family Cannabaceae; genus Humulus; species Humulus lupulus. The sequence goes on along the minus strand of NC_084794.1, from coordinate 78,749,647 downwards.
TCCTATTAGTGCAAAGCGTTTCTCATATGGTGAGTGTGAGGGGTTAATTGATAAAATGGTGGATAGAATTAAAAATTGGAGCTGGAAGTTCTTATCTTTTGCTGGGAGACTAACCCTCATTAACTCCATTTTAATATATTTGCATGCATATTGGGCTCATATTGTTGTACTTCCTAAGAGAGTTATGTGTAGAATTAATGAGATTTGTAAAGGTTTTCTATGGAAGGGAGTTGCTCAGTTTGGAGGGCTGGGGAGTGTGGCTTGGGATGATGTGTGTAAAAGCAAGTATAAAGGAGGCTTAGGCATTCAACACATTGAGCTATGGAATTTAGTAGCTTTAGGGAAGTATGTGTGGGATATTGCAGCGAATAAGGAAAACCTTTGGGTTAAATGGATACGCTCGGTTTACCTTAAGGGAGAGCTTTGGTGGGAATATGAACCTCCCTTGCAAACTAGCTGGCATTGGAAGAAGATTAAAGTAGTGAAAAATAGACTGAAGAAGGTTTACTCTTATCAATCCTTTATCTCCAAAAAGTATAGCATTAAAGAAGTTTATGACAAATTTAAGGGAGTTCTAGAGAGTGGGAATTTGGCTTGGACTAGATATATTTGGACTGCTTATCTAGTGCCCAAGCATGCTTTCCTCACTTGGTTAGCTTATCTGAACAGATTGAAAACAAAAGTTAGACTTCATCATATTGGAGTTGCAAGTGATCTAATTTGTTTGATATGTGGTAATGCTTAGGAAGATGGGGACCATCTATTTTTTTCTTGTTATTATAGCAGGAAATGTATCGCTGAGATTAAACATTGGCTGGGATGGAATTCAATTTCTGAAAAGCTTGCAAGGTCTTTTGCGTTGGCTAGCTAGAGGGAAGGGCATATCTCGCTTTCAGAGAGGAATTTTTTCTGCTAATGTAGCTGCTTCTACCTATCATTTGCGGAGAGTGCGCAACACGATTCTATGGGATGAAAAAGTTATTAGTATTGACTGTATAGTTAGTTGTATCAAAAGGGACATTAAAGCTAGAGGGCAAATTATTTTACATAATAGAATTAACATGTCGGATAGGAAGTTGGGGATTTAACTATATAGTTTCTTTTATTGGTTGTTTGGCTGGTACCCCTGCTTGGGTTGCTGTTGATGTACTTGGTGTTTTGATTAATGAAATTGCTTACTTACCAAAAAAATATATTATATTAAACATATAATATATAATCTTTTGTTGTCATTGTAAATTAAAAAATTATAACAAACATAAACTTAAACAAAAATAAATTAATTAAAATATATTATTTTTAAGATATTTTATGATAATTAAATAATTAAATTATATTTATTTAAAAATAATAAAATCATACATATCATTTTTTTATCTTATAAATTTGTGTGATAATTTGTTTTTTATCAAATGATTGAAGCTCTTTTTCTTCATCAAATTCACCAATGGACATTGTGAAATACATGAGAAACTAAAAATAGTTTATGTATGTATACTACTGTTTACACTATGACTTTTTCTATTTTTATTTTATTTCTAGTATTAATTTCTGTTTAAATATTATTATATTTTATATATATATGTCATGTAGTTATATATATATGTCAACATTGTGTTTCAATGTTATATATCTAAAGATTATTGCTATAAATATTTATATATACTATAGAATTATAATTCATTCTATTATATATATATATTTTAAACAATGAACCAGTTTTTATTAAAATTATAGACAATGTTTACAATTTTAAAACTAAATAAATGTGCATTGCAATTTGCTTCTCGCTACTGTATATATATATATATGTGTGTGTGTGTGTGATGGGGATGGGAATGGAGAATACAAAATTTGTTTATTTTATTTTATGGATTGATGAGGTTGATAGTCAAGGAAAGCAATGGATCTAATATGGAAAAATGGTAACAAGAGAGACGGTAGTAATGCTGTTTTGACAAATATATAAGGCAACGACAGTTCACAGCACTAGAACATTTAATTGAAATAAAAGCACATAAGAGAGGAACTTTTAATGGGTGGATTTCGACTGTTGTATCATTCACCCATTGCTCCTTTCTTTGCTTATATGGCTCTTTATTGGGTTCCTGCTAAAACCAACTACCTAAAGTTATAACTATGAAAGCCACTCATAATTTACTAATGTCATAATAATAGCCTCACTCTAATTGTATATGCGGTACACAACAAGTGATGACATGAGAGCCTCATATATAATAATCCAATTCTTCTTTCTTTCTTTTTCTTCTTTTCATAACTCTCTCTATATATATACATAAAGATCACATTACATATTGTCAAGCGATTTGACTACCCTTCTCCACTATTCAATAATCCACTTTGATATTTGCTCAACTCAAGTACACAATTTAATCATTCAAATTACGAAATAGAGAAAAGCAAAAGGCATCTATATATCCAACCAATCCTTTTGAATTATACCTATTTTTTTTCTTCATATATTTATGAAATTCTTTAATTAAATGTTAATGTGGTCTGATGATCCAACAATATCTTAAACTTGATTATTAGTTTGAGCATCTACCAAGAAATTAGTTCAGCACAAATTGGAACACATAAGAAAAGTAGCCTAAATAACAGAGAATTTAAACACATCCATTAAGTTGAGATATGAAAAGTGCTATTTATTCTTTCCATATTGATAAATAATAAAATTAACTATCATTTTATAATAAAATCATTACAACTTTCACGCATGTCGAATAATATCTCTCACAATATGTTCCAGAGGGGAAAAAAAGACGAATAAAGAAATGATAAAGTGTCATTTTATTTAAGATTATTAGGATTTTTTCCTCCAAACTATTACCACTACCAAATCGTGCTCTTTGGATTGCCACGTGTATAGTTTAAAATATAGATAGGATTTTACCCTCCAAACTTTTACCGTTACCAAATTATGTCCATCGAATTCTAATTATTTAAAAAATATAAAAAACATTAAACTAAAAATTCATTTAAATTAAATTAAATCATACAAAATAAAAACTTGAGGCGACATAGGCGACACCAAAGTTGAATGTCATCAGGGACTCACATGAGCCCAGTTTGCCGATGATGTCGCTACCCAACCAACTGTGAGCTCATTCTCACAAATGCCCAACACCCAAATCAATTTTTTGTCGCCAATTTTTTTTTAAAATTATAATGGTTTTTTTTTTAATATTCAAAAGATTGTTAATTTTAAATTTTTAAATTTTGGGGGCACAATTTGGTAATGGTAATAGTTCGTGTAATGCCCTACCACTTTAGAGCCGTTACTAAGTGGATTTAAAATGTGCATTTAGCTCGCTAGACGAGGTTTTAATAATAAAAGTGTGATTAAACAAAAAGACAAGGCTGTAATCTTTAAATGTACTCCATTTCACTACAAGTTCCAAGAGTTTAACATTTGGGATCCCAAAACAAGGTTTGTAAAATATTTACAACTCAAAATAGATTTACTGTTGACTAATTATCAAAAACAGAGTTTAGTACAGCCATTTCTCAAAGTGCCCCCAACCAAAGCAGTCGGGTAGGCCAAACATGTACGCGCCGCCCCCACGCTCTCCGTACTCATGGCTGGTTGACTTTCTCTTTGCCCTTACCTGCAACACAGAGCACCCGTGAGTCGAAGCCCAGCAAGAAAACTCATAGAGCACATAACATATGCATATCATACAATCACTATAGCAGATAACCCATATCTAACCAGACAGTACATAGGATTTAAACACATATACGGCCATGTCGTCCCAGAAGCGTTACCAAAGCCTGGGAACTCGGTCTACACCGTAAGGATATCCCATGTATCCACTGGGGTCTCACCCTAACCACAAGCACTCCATGTGCTAAGTGGTATCCCTGACCCCACTGCCGTTCTCGGCCTTTCGCCTTTCCCGACCCCTTTGCCGTTCACCCTACTATTACCACATTTAGCATTCTCAAATAATAATCAAATATATAATCATTCATTTAATGCTACATCCTAGCAATAATAAAATCTAGGGTCGTGCCTTGCAACAATTTTATGGGCCCAAGCCCTGCTCTACGGGTGCTACAGTTTTCTTACCTGTATCCCGAGCTTTCCGATGCACTAAGGCCGCGAGCACAGTCCTCTAACCCGAGCCTCTCCGGAAACCTAGTCACAACACATATAAAACATCCTTTAATACTAACCAATCCAAAACCACTTCCCGGGACCAATCCCACATTCTCAGAACCCCCAAATTCCTATAACAATTCATCGAAAACATCCCCCGAACCTCAGGAGCAAAAGCTCAAAATTGCAAAATTTCATGCTTTGAAAATAGCCTAGCGCCACGGCGCTGCCCTAGAGGGCCGCGGCGCCCAGCAAGTCAGAGAGCCTTCCCCTGTCCTGAAGCAGCCTCGCGCTACGGCGCCCAACAACAGGGCCGCGGCGCTCCTTCGCGAGTCCAGAAATCTGGGTTTTCTTCTGCATTTTCCCCGAGCCAAAACACTTCCAATTCAACCCAAACACAGACCTAAACTCCAAAATCAATTTAAAACCCCAAATAAACCATTTAACAACCTATAAACATCATGAACCAGCTTAATCATAAAAATCACACCCAAAATCCACCCTTTGGTTTCAAATTTCAGAAACTCAAACCAAGACTTGAAAAACTTAACCCATGCTTCAATATTCTCAAACCACACCAGAAACGAAAATTCAAAGGTGATAAAAACTCTTACCTCGATCAATAAATCAACTTGAGCTTCCTCCAATCCCAGCTTTAGACCAACTCCTCTTGATTATCAAGCTGAATTCTCATAAAAACCAGCCATAACTATCCTTAAATTTCCATTCTTACTTTCTAAAATCAAGCTTAAAACTGAGTAAAACAGGAGCAATTCTTACCTCAGAACAAATCTTGACTCTTGTTTGGCCTCAATTACTTCAAACCACCTTAATTCCTCTCCTAAATCTCAGAATTCCCAAACCCCTTCCTCTCTTCCTTTTCTTCTCTTTTCCTCTAGGTTTCTCCCAATTTCAGCATAAACAAAACATATAACTAAGTGTAATACGTATTCCCTTTTTCCTCCACCTGAAGTAATCTAAATCCCTGCCAAATTACTATCCTATCCTCCCATAGTTATCCTCTCCTAACTAAACCTCAAGGGCACTCTTGTCCTTTCACTTATATTACAATTCTACCATTTTTTCCATCTAAACTTGTTACTCTCTGCAGTTACTAATGGTTACTCAGGTTACCCAATCACCAATAACCATTAACCACAAATTCACAACTCAACTCATGAAATTTCCCAAAGTACCCAAAGTACCCCTAGGCCCCTCCCGAGCCGGGTATAAAATCTTGTTGTGACTTTTGAGTTATCTAGCTCTCTAGGACCGTCTCAGCACGTGCATCACATTGATAACACCACACTCACGTGGTACAAATCACATAATATCATTAACACATTTACGCCCTCAGCAGGCTAAGATTACCAATTTACCCCTAACATACAAACGGGGTCCACATGCATATTTATACCACCTAAACATGCATTCTAATCACATATTCATTCAAATTCATATATTATCATGTTAATTCACTTATTGCCCTCCAAGCACGCTAATCAAGGTCCTAAACCTTATTAGCAACTTAGGGTGTTACAGTTCAGGTGGCAAAAATCATATTTATTCATTATGTTATAAACGAGGCATTGACATGACAATACCACATTGACCACCAAACTGCCACATCACTATTCCATTAGGGAAATTGGATGGAAGTCTCACATTTTATTAACGTGAATAATTCAAGGGGAATTTCTAACAAGTTGAAAAATTCGGGGGTACGATTTGGATTGGTAATAGTTTGGGGGGGAAATCCTAATAAGCCTTTTATTTACAATAAACTCAAGATATCCCTAATTACTCAATGTAATATGCAGTCAAATAAAAACAAAATAAAACTATCTAAACTTGAAACAAAAATAAATATATATTATATATATATTATGATATGTTGCATTTTGGTTTTAATTTAATTGAGGATAATTTTTGCGATTTATTTAATTGTTCCTTATGCAATTTTGTCATCTGTTTTCGATTTTTCTTCACAATTTATTTGGAGGGGAAAACTAGGTAGGACTTTATACTGCTCACTGACTAAACAAAAGTTTTGAATATATATAGTTCGATTTAAAAAAAAATAAAGAAGCATAAAGTCATTTTTGGAATTATTTAGTTGGTACATATATAGCCATTAAACCTTATTAACATCAGATTATTTAATATAAAAGATTTAGTACCTTCACTCATGGTGATTGTTGACAGACAAATGTGAAAGAGAAAAAAGAAAGAGTATAAGTTTAAAATTAAAATGAAGCCAAACATATATGTTTTCAACTCTCGAGTATTTGTGTAATTGTGTAGGTGAAATGTGCTATAGGGCACTCATGTTGCATATATAGGCTACTATAGCTAGTCTCTATGATATGAGAGAATATTATATACTTACAAAGTTTAAATGAAGGAATCACACTTATACCTCTTTTAAGTAATCATGTGTGTTCCTTACTTCCAAACTCAAAATTTCTTTCTTATTAAGATCCTCACTTTATGTCTTAGTTTTTCATTCACTCAAATATTATAGTGAAAAACACAAATATACTAAATATATATATATATATATATGATTACTTAATGGGAAAAATTGATAACTACTAATTTTTAAGAGTAGTTAACTAAAATTAGACACTAAATATATTTAGTTAAACTTTACTCATTATTATCATGAAACTTCCAAAATTATCCTTATTTGAGCACATAGTTCTAAGCGTTGTTGTAGTATGTATTATATGTGTCATATTATAATTAAATTAGAAATGCATTCTAATTATAGTTGTGTCATTGTGACAACTATATTTATAGGATTGTATTAAATCTATGAAAAATTATTCTTTAAAATATAAACATCAATGCTTAAAATCTAAATTACAACTCTTCAAAATTCAAACCACAAAGTTTAAAATGTAAACAACAATCTTTTAAAATATAAATCTCAAGACATAAAATTCTAAACCACGATCCTTTAAAATTAAAAGTTCAATATCAAAGCTTAAAATTAAAACCAAAACTCTTCAAAATGTAAACCACAGAGCTTAAATATAACCCGCAAGACTTAAAACTTAAACCACAACTCTTTAAAATTTAAACCATAAGACTTAAAATTTAAACCACAACTCTTTGAAATTAAACTGCAAGGCATAAAATTTAATCCATGACTTCTTAAAATTTAAACCACAAGACTTAAAAGTCAAACTATTCGGCTTAAAATATAAATCACGACCATATAAAATATAAATCATGATCTTTTAAAATCTAAATCACGACTCTTTAAAATTGATGGACCCAAAACGGGTATGTTTTAAATATTTATATCGCAAGCGCACGAATCGTTCATATAGAATAGTGATTGTGTAAGCAAGGATGTTGAACCCAAATGAATTGTCTAAAATAAAAAAGAAAACTATTTTAAATCAAAATTAATAAATTCTAACCTACCTCCAAAGATTGATGAGATTTTTGTATAATGAAAATAAAATAAAAGACAATAATAAAGAAATTAAAGACAATATATAAACATATATTAATAGTAGAAATCAAAATGGTAAAAGAAAATTATTAAGGTATTAGAATCCACAAAATATAAGTTCAATAATATTTATAAGTATATTGATTCCCAAGTTTTAGTGATAGTTAAAATAATCAAACTATCATTTTCCAAATAGATTTATAATTTTAGGCACAAATTACATCTAAAAAGATAGGATTTTTCTTCACTTTTCAAAAAGTATAATTTCAAAGTATTTAATGTAAATCAACCCAATGAAATAACAAAAAATCAAATAACATTATTTATAAGGCAAAACATAATATTTTTGTTCTAAGCATTGGATGTGTACAATTTAATGGCACATCTTACACAAAGAATATTATGTTTTTGCACTAATGAAGAAAAAAGTGTAAATATGTGCTAACAATAAAAAATGCATGATATTTAAGATGAAAGAAGATATTTGAAAAAGAAAATCCATAAACTTTGTTGCACAAAATGGGAAATCAACATACAAAATAAATACTATCTAGCTACATATTGTTTCATCATCACCTTAATAATCTTAAAAAGATTATAAACTCATAACTAGAATAAAAAAATACAAACAAAAAAATTACAAACATAACTTAGGAAAATTTGGAGGAAAACCCCCAAATTGTTCATCTAAAAACACATAGAAAATTAACCAAAAAGAAGAAGAAGATGAAGAGAATAGAGAGGTTTGAAATTGTAGAAACTTTGTGGTATGACCTCTCCCAAAATAAGCACTCTTAAATGGTCTTGAAAATCTCTATTTATAGCCAAAATGAGAGTATTAAAATAATTAATTTAAATTAATTAAATTGATTAAATTAATTAAATTAATAATAATATGGAAAATAGGTGTAAATTATAAGGTGTAATGATGAAGTTTTGAGGTAAAATGTGTAGAAAAATTTGGGTAAAAATTTGTATTTTTAGACATTGGGGACAAGGAAACATATGTGCTTTTGTTGGGCTCAAGAGTGGAAATGGCAGGGTGTTGGGCAGGTGGCTGGCTGGTATAGGGCGATTGGGCCGAGTGGTTGGCGCAGGCCCAAGTCGGCAGCTGGTGCTGGGGAGAGTTGGGTCGCAGGTTGGCTGTTGCATTGGCTGAAGAGGAGCAAGCTGGCGTGTGGTGTGAGTTGAGGAAGGCCTCGGCTGGGGATTGAAGCAGGCGGCTGGAGGAGTGTTGGGCCTACTGTGGGCTGGAGCTACGGGCTGGGCCAGGCGCGGGCCCAGGTGGTTGGGCAGGGGCCAGGCGTTGGCTTCAGGAGGTAGGCGGAAGGATGGGCTTCGGCTTGGGCCTGGGCAGAAGCTGCTAAAGGGTGAGGTTGGCTTTCATAAATGCCAAAATGTCATTTCTTTTCGTGGAAATTAGATCCTCTACCCATTTTAAATGATCCACTTTAATTTTTACCCATTATTTTTAACTCTTATTTTAGTACCCAAATTTTCAATTAATGTACCCATTATACCCTTTCAATTACATACTTTTTTTTCCTCCTTAAACACACTACAATTAGAATGCATTTCCAATTTAACTATAATATGACACATATAATACATATTACAATAACACTTAGAATCATATACTAAAATAAGGGTAATTTGGGAAATCTCATGATAATAATGGGTAAAGTTCAACTAAATATATTTAGTATCTAATTTTAGTTAACTACTCTTAAAAGTGGGTAGTTCTCAACTTTTCCCTTTCTATTCCTTACTTTTCAAAGTAACAAAATGCACATTGTTTCCTACAAAATAATCATAAATTAAATTAAAAATTAATTATTTTCTCTAATAAAATATACCATATAGCTTTCATGAAAATATTAATTAAAATTTAATTGATATAACATTTAATTTCAATAAAACAACATTTTTTTTACCTCAAATTAAACAACAATAATTCAAATAATTAACTACAATATTTTACAACAAAATAACTATAAAAACACACAAAAATATATAAAATCAAAATAAACTCAATAAATTAAAAATTACTTTAAAACTTAATAAATCAATTAAAAACTCAAGAATTAAGCAACAATTAACACATAAAAAGTGGTAAAATAACTCTATTTTGTAGAGTTATCAAAAATTTAAACTACAATTCCTTAAAATTTAATCCACGACTCTTTAAAATTTAAATCTCATGGCTTAAAATTTAAACCACAATGCTTAAAAATTATATTACTAGGCTTAAAATATAAATTACAACAATATAAGATATCAACCATGATCCTTTAAAATCTAAACCACAACTTCTCAAAATTTAAACTATTAGTTTTTAAAATTTAAACCACAAGACTTAAAATTTAAACTACGACTCTTTAAAATTTAAACCATAAGCTTTAAAATTTAAATAACGTTTCTTAAAAATTTAAACCACAAGGCTTAAAAGTTAAACTACTAGGCCTAAAATATAAACCACGACTGTATAAAATATAAATCGTGATCCTTTACAATCTAAACCACGACTTTTTAAAATTTAAGCAATTAGTCTTTAAAAGTTAAACTACAAGACTTAAAATTTAAATCACGACTTTTTAAAATTTAAACCACAAAGTTTAAAATTTAATCAATGACTTCTTAAAAGTTAAACCACTAGGCTTAAAATCTAAACCACGACCATATAAAATATAAATCATGATCTTTTAAAATCTAAATCACGACTCTTTAAAATTTAAACCACAAATCCTTAAAATTTAATCCACGACTCTTTAAAATTTAAATCTCAAGACTTAAAATATAAACTACAATGCTTAAAAATTATATTACTAGGCTTAAAATCTAAATTACGACAATATAAAATATCAACCATGATCCTTTAAAATCTAAACCAAGACTTCTCAAAATTTAAACCATTAGTCTTTAAAATTCAAACTACAAGACTTAAAATTTAAACTACGACTCTTTAAAATTTAAATAACAAGACTTAAAATCTAAACCACAAGGCGTAAAAGTTAAATCAATAAGCTTAAAATCTAAACTACGACCATAAAAAATATAAAACATGTTCCTTTAAAATCTAAACCACGATTTTTTAAAATTTAAACAACTGTTCTTTAAAATTCAAACCACAAGACTTAAAATTAAAACCACAGCTCTTGAAAAATTTGAACTACAATGCTTAAAATTTTAATCACGACTTTTTAAAAATTAAACCACAAGGTTTAAAATTTAAACCACTACGCTTAAAATCTAAACTACGATCATATTAAATATAAACCATAATTAATTAAAATCTAAACCACGACTCTTTAAAATTTAAACCACTAGTTTTTAAAATTTAAACCACAAGGCTTATAATTTAAACCACGACTCTTTAAAATTTAAACCACATAAGGCTTCGAATTTAAACCACGACTATTTAAAATTTAAACCACAAGGCTTAAAAGTTAAGTCATTAGGCTAAAAATCTAAAGCACGTCTCTTTAAATTATAAAGCATAACATTTAAAATCTTAACCAAAACTCTTTAAAATTTAAACCATGTCTCTTTAAACTATAACGCATAATGTTTAAAATATAAACCACAACTCTTTAAAATTTAAATCACAAGGCTTAAAATTTAAACTAGTAGGCTAAAAATCTAAATCACATTTTTTTAAACTATAAAACATAACATTTAAAATCTAAATCACACCTCTTGAAACTATAAAACATAATCTTTAAAATCTAAATTACAATGCTTAAAATTTAAATCACCTGGTTAAAAATCTAAAACAAAAATTAAAATTCCCATTAAGAAAAAATTAGGGATTCTATCACAGGGTAGCAATAACGACGACTCTAGCAACTCATTTCATAATAACATATACTAAGAAACCATTAGTAAACAAGTGACATCAAAAGGGACTCGATGAGTTTAGTAAATGGTCAAAGATTATTCAGCATCAGACGTCGAAATTGCTTTTAAGTCAATATAATATCTAACAAAAGAAATATTAGGTAAGTGAATTCTATAGGTTGGTGAAACTTTATGTGAATGAATTTTGTAATAGAGACAAACAAAGAGCAAAAAAGCATGAATAATTTTTACAGCATCTTGTCTTAGGCCGTCATTTCCAGATTTTTCCAATTGCTTATACATACGCCCATCGAAACCCATACACTCAACCACCTTTGGAGCATTTATACCATTCACTACCCTATGCAGTTCATCAGCAGAAAATACCTAGTGAGTATAGTAGAAATAGACTGAATGTGAAGTAGTTTCAAATGTCTGAGAGATAAGGCTCTCTCTCCTCTTTCCCCCACCTCTATTTAGTTCGACGGTCATCTCTGTCTAGTCATGCAAAGCTTCTCGGCAACTCAGGGACCCAAAGCTTCTTGGGAGAACCAGTCTAGCGAGAAGCTGTAGTAGGGGAGAAGATGATATGTGTGTGAGAAGAAAAGAATTCGTGAAATAGAAGGGGTATAATAGGTAGATTTATTATAATTTTGGGTATTAATGTAAGAGTTTTAAAATGTGCGTAAAAATTAAAGAGATTAACTTAAACTGGGTACTAGGTGTAATTTTCACCTACTTAATTACATTGAATGAATCTCACTCATATTTATGCTTAATAATATAATTTTCAAAACTATATCAACAATTTTTTGTATTTAGTAGCGAAGTCAAAAATATAAATTAAATAAGATAAATATATTAAGAAAATAATTTTGGCGCAAATTATAAATTTAGCATTTTAATATATATATTTTATTTTTAATTACATTTAAAAGTAAAATTCAGCTGGAGCGGCAGCCCACACTCTACTGTGTGTGGCTCAACCCCTTTTTCTAATGGGAGTCCATCAAATAATTAAACGAATTGTGTTAAAGGGTATTTTGTTTATCAAAATATATTGCTTAATTTTAGAATAAAATGGTGAACTTTGTATCATTTTATTAGTCTAAAACATGTTGGTTATTTTTTTTAAAATGAAAAGATATATCGAATTAAATGTATATTTTTGTAATTTTTCAATGATAAAGACTAATTGGTAACTTATATTTGTGTATAAATATTTAATAGTGTTGCTCTAAAAATAACATCACAAGGTAACATTTTATGTATGGTCTCAACACTACTTACCAAATCATAATAGAGAGACCCAATCAGTAGAGCACGTCATTAATTTATTCCCAAACTATGAACATTAGACACAGTATATATAATTATTTAAGTTAGAGTTGAAGATAATCACTATGATTAAAAATAACAAACACGTTTTTCTTCTTTACAAAAAGTTGAGAATTTCATTTGGTAGTAATTAGTCTCATTCGATTCAAAAGAGCTTAATATTTATTCATTTGATTAATTGAGTAATTAAGAGAAATAGTTAAAAAAATTATGTTAGGTAATTTCTCATATATTTCCGACAAATATTCTATTCATTTTAGCCAATATCTTCTTTCCCACTTTATCTCAACCAAGTCCATCTTTTTTCTCTCCACATGCGAACCAATTAAATATTAATTCGTTGAGTAAAAATTCAAGTTGAAAATCAACTACCAAATCTTTCGGAAAATTTGAAAAACATGTCATCTATGTTTTAAACAAAAAAATTTAAATAATAATATTTCAACATTATCATTCACAAATTATTTAATTGTCTTATTTTTCCAGCATAGAACATTCTTGGCCAAAAATTGGTTTTCTTCCAACCTCCAATATTTTTATTTTTGTATCTTTTAATTACACTGTGGTCATCATTTTAGTGGTGATAGAGCGGTTGGATCAAAGCTTATTTTGTGGGATCTTTATAATTATATACATATAATACAAAGTAATTACAAAAATCACCTACAAAAAATAATTTACAAAAATATCTTGCTACATCATCAAAAAATACTTAATTCTAAAAATAATATACCTGAATTGAAAATATTCCCGAATTCCTGAATTTTCTGTTTTTCTGGGTCTTCAAAAATAACATTTTGGTTACTTATAATGGTGATAAATTACCAATTAGTCACTTTTTTTTTATTAAAAGTTTTCTTTTTAGATCATATTATTTCAATACCTTTTGGTTATCTCCAAAACTTATTTGTAGATATCTTAATATACCAATCAGTTATTTTTATGTTATATCATGGTATTTTATTATTTAATATACAATTTGGTAACCTTCAAACTTATTTAAGAAACTAATGAGTTGTCATATAGTATAATAAGTTATCTTATAGTTTATTAATAAAAATTAATTTAGCATACTACACGTTAACTTTTAATAAACTTTTTTAGTCACTCATGTAATTTGCATGTCTTATTATTTAAGATACTTTTACATTACCTTCAAATCTATTTTAGAAACTAATTAGTCATCATATAGTATAAAAAGTTATTCTAATTCCAAGTTACTATGAATAACTTATTAGAAAATAATACCTATTAATTATTTTTTTCATAACATAAACTTGGAGTTACTCCTAAAAAGTTACTTTTCATACATAACATAAACCAATTAACTAAAATTTGAAAATAAGCATAAAGTTAATTAACTAAAATAAATTTTTTTTTTTGTAAAAAGGTAACTAATCAGTATCTAATTGTGATTTATAAGCAACCAAATGGTTATTTTTTATTCCAGTGACGGTGAGAAAACATATGTTTCTAACATATCAAAATGATCACCTTGAAAAGTAGGTCGTGAAGGTACTACTCTTAAGCCAAAATGATCAAATATATATATATATATTTTTTTAAAAAGTTATGGAGAAGAGAGAGAATTAAATGATTATTTTAGTGTTGGCAATTCTTATATGAGGTATGTATTATTTGTATATGCGGTATAAAAAATGTTATTTTTGTAATTAAAATTTTTGAGGTTAAATTTGTAAATAAAATCAATTGTAGGTTGTGAGATGTAATTTTCTCTTATTTTATAAATAAACATAGTTTTTATATTTATAGGAAAAAAATAATTATACAGAATATGGGAAGTTTTGAAAAAAAAAATTTAAAATATGATAATTCCATAGAATATAAAAAATAGATTACCATAATCATAATTCCATAGAAAATAAAAAATAGATTACTATGACGGCGACGTACCTCCGCCCCTCTTCTTCTTCTTCTTCTCTAGTTTTATTTCCATTTTCTTTGTTATTCTTTTTCTTTTTTTACATCTGGTTTTTCCATTTCAAATCTAATGATTTTGCATTTCATATTTAATTTTTTTTCCTTCTAAATGTAACTTTAACCGGCTACAGTCACGATCTGTTCTGATCTCTTAGTTTTTTTTCTTCTTCAGATTTGTTTAAGTAACCACGTACTATAACGTCTGATTCTTTTTATTCATATCTCATTTTTTTTAGATCTAGCTGTAACCAGTTACAATAACGATTAATTTAAATTTGTGTTATTTAGATATGATTTTATTTTCACACCTGACTAAGCAACCAAGTATCATGACGATTAGTTTTTTTTTTTAGATCTGAATCTGTAACCAGTTACGATTATGACAAGTTTAACTTTTTTGTTTGTGATCCTATTTGTTTCCAAGTCTGACAAAGTAACCGGTTACCATCGTAACTGGTTTTTTTCATATCTATTTTGTTTTTCAATCATAGTTGTAACCAGTTACCTTCACGATCAATTTAGTTTATTTTTTTCATATCAGTTTTTTTCTTCAAAATCTCACTAAGTAACCAGTTACATTTTAGTTGATATTTTGATAATAGTACATTACTAAAAAAAAATCAAAATTATTTTTATAATTGTAACTAGTTACTACAACACCACTTAAAAAATAAAACTAATTTTTGTTGTTATAATATCCTTTATATTGGTTAACGCCGAACCTAATGCCTTATTTCATACCATTTTTTATTAGAAGAAAATTATATATATGAATATTATACTTTGCTTTAGGCTACTCCTATTTATTTTACAGTAAATATTAATACAAAACCAACTATTTTTCTCAAAAAGATTTTATTTTATGTTTTTTAATTTATTTAAATATCTTGAAGATTTTTAATTAAAAATATATATATCTATAGTGTCTAGATTTAAAAAAAATAATAAGATTTTGTAGATTTCTTTTTATTACAAAAATAGGATTTTGTATCTAATACTAAACAAATACTCAGTATATATTAAAAATGTGTAATAATATATGCACTTAAACATTATATATTATTATTTATAATATTTAAGTACATATATTTTAGATGGACATATCATTACACTATTTTCTACCCATATACCAATATGTACCATACTGAGTCTAAAAAATCATTTTTCTTCAAAATTAATATCATTACCAGTCTTGCGATTTTTGACAACCCTTTTCTTTTTCATAGGAACGAAACAATATTTTTTTTATTAATTTAATTATAAATGATATATGATCATGTATAAGATTTTTTTAAAAAAAATTAGATGTAAATTTCTCTAAAATTAAACGTATGCTAGTGGTATGATTTTCGACAAATCTTTTTTCTAAGAGGAACGAATTAATATTTTTCCTTTTATTTTAATTGTAAATGATATATTATTATGTATAAAAATAAAAAAATATCCTAAATTTTTTATTGAAATGACATTATTTATTTGAATGGCGCATAATTAATTATAGATAGTTGTTATTTGACACCTTAAGGTGCCCAACACCACAGGTGACACCCCATGATTATTTAGCGATACTCCATAATACTTATTAAATTCAAATAAGTAGGACCCGATATTAGATTGCACTAATATCGGTATGCTACCTACTTGTGGTGTTGGGTGTGGCGTGCTGCCCATTTGGCACATCCATGGGGCCATTTTGTAAGTGAGCATGACTTTGTGCTTGATAATTAGTCAATTCTTGCACCAAGCAACCTCATGGAGTAGGGTAGTGACAATTTTGGAATTATGCATATGTCTCCCAAAGAAAAATCATATATGTTACTGAGAAAACCTTGTATCCCTAGAAGGTTCTTTAGGGGGGTGACCTGGTGACTTAGGGAAGCACCATGGCCACTAGCAGATAGGGGCCAAAACTGTGTACTCCCTTGCCCTAGCAATGTTATATATTAATAAAATGATGTTTATCCATACTTGCCCTTGTATGCTTCCTTATTGCCTATGTGTTACTTGTTTGTCATCTTCGTTGAGCCATCACGTGCCACTTGCCTTGTTGTGTGCTTTGTGTTGTGTGGACGTTCCAAGAAATAACTTGCTTTGTGCTTGCTCATACTTCTTTATTGCCCGTTGCATGTCCGAGATGTGTTTGTGGCTAACCACTAAGTTTGTTTTCCCACATGTGTGTGTTGAAGGCTGACTTGCTAGCTTGGAGTGTCCGCAAGTGCCGCACGTTCTGTCTACTTGGAGTACTCAAATAGTTGGCCTGTGACAGTTGGTATCAGAGCCAAGTTAGAGAAAGCTTGGAAGAACACACAAATGGTGAGCAACACTCTAAGGATCGAAGCGCTTGAGAAGCGCGTGGGGGAACTAGATGGTCTGGACGAGAGGGTTAGGGATCTTTCCTCTGCAAGCTATAACTCTGGATCGTCAGATGCAAGCATTCGCATAACTACACTAGATAAGGAAAATGATGTTCTGCTATCTAGAATAATCGCGTTGGAGCAAAGAAACACTCCAACAAGTACTTCTGTTACCCCTCGGTAGGAAGAGCGCATTGCGGCAGTGGAGTGCATGTTGAAGGAACAAAAAGTCTCCATAAATGACACCCCGGAAGACTGCAGGGTGTCAGTTGGCGCGCTTAGAGAAGAAATGATTGAGCTAACTGCAAAGGTGAACCTAACCATGCGAGCGGTTGGGAATGCACCTGCAACGGGGCTGATAGGTATGGAATATGGCCGAGTTAAAGTGCCTGAGCCGAGGCCTTATAATGGGGCTAGAGACGCAAAGGACTTGGAAAATTTTCTCTTCGACATGGAACACTATTTTAGAGCCGTGTAGGCAGAGTCTGAAGAAGGAAAGGTTGCCATGGCAACCATGTACTTGTCAGGGGATGCCAAGGTGTGGTGGAGGACAAAGTATGACGACATTGAGAATGGTAGAAGCACCATCACATCATAGGGAGACTTGAAGAGAGAACTGAAGATGCAATTTCTGCCAGAAAATGTCGCCTACATGGCTCGTCGCCAGTTGAGAGAGCTTAAACAAGTCAGGACAGTCCGAGAATATGTGAAGAAGTTTTTGGGACTGATGCTTAATATAAAGGAGATGTACGAGGTAGACAGGATCTTCTGCTTTCTCGAGGGATTGAAACTGTGGGCCAAACAAGAACTTCAGAGGCAGTGTGTGTCTGACCTAGCCACCACTCAAGCTGCTGGTGAACGCTTGACAGACAACACTCCGGAGAGCAACCTGCTGAAGAGGGCCATCCCTCCAACCAATTCAAATAGCACTGGGAGTAAGAAGTCTGGGAAGTCATGGCAGGGCAAGAGTTGGGGAGAGAAAAGGACAGCAGAGTCCAGTTCTTCCAGCGGTACAGATGCTGCTGTAGGGAAGAAGCCGCTATCTTGTTGGCTCTACAAAGGACCACATAAGTCGGCATTTTTCCCTTACAAGGGCAAGTTGAATGCTCTCATTGGTCAAGAAGAACAACACGAATGAGAAGAGGAGGATGAAGAGTACGCGCACATGGGCGCTGTTTGACTGTTGAATGCTCTCAATAAGCATGGCAAAAAAGGGAAGAAGACCCTGGGGAAGGGGCTAATGTTCGTGGATGCCACCATCAATGAAAAGCCGCCCAAGAGCGTGATGATTGATACTGGCGCCACCCACAACTTCATCTCAGAACTCGAAGCCAAAAGACTGGAACTAAAACTGGAGAAAGATACAAGCCGGATGAAAGCGGTCAACTCAAAGGCCTTGTCCAAAACTGGAGTGGCTAAGGGCGTAAAAGTTAAGATCGACACGTGGGAGGGGCAGACTGACTTAGTGGTGGTCCATATGGACGACTTAGATGTAGTTTTGGGAATGGACTTCCTCACCGAGAAAGGTGCCATCCCGATTCCTGCTACTAGGAGTTTGCTCATAATGGGAGAGACTCATTCAATGGTGCTTGCAAAGGTGATACCACCCCTGGTGTGAAGCTTTTATTAGCTTTAATGTTTAAGAATGGGGTAAAGAAATAGGAGCTCACTTATGTAGCGGTACCCACCGTGTTCGAAGAAACAGTGGAAGAGATTGTTCCACTTGAAATTATGAGGGTCTTGAAGATGTATGGGGACGTGATGCCAGATAAACTCCCCAAAGCCTTGCCGCCAAGAAGGGGGATTGATCATCAGATAGAGCTGGTGCCGAGAGCGAAACCTCCAATGAAAGTGCCTTACAGAATGGCACCCCCTAAGCTAGAAGAGTTGAGGAAGCAACTAAAGGAGTTATTGGAGGCAGGCTTCATCAGACCGTCAAAGGCGCCATTTGGCGCACCTGTGCTATTCCAGAAGAAACACGATGGGAGCTTGAGACTGTGCATTGATTATAGGGCTCTCAAAAAGGTGACAGTTCGCAACACCTACCCCATCCCTCTGATCGCTAATTTGTTCGACCAACTAAGTGGAGCCAAATATTTCACAAACTTGGACCTGAGATCTAGCTATTATTAGGCGAGGATCGCAGATGGGGATGAACCAAAAAAAATGTGCATTACTTGTTAGAGAATATATATTATTGCTTAATGGAATTATGGAAAAACCAAATACAACTCTATGCAAAAATACAATGGACAATATAATATTGATTAAATAAATATTACAACTCAATTGCTCAAAATACAAGTAAATCAAAAGATGTAGAAGAAGAAGATTACAAACTCAATACTATAACAATACAAGTAAATAAGAAGAACAAAAGAATGAAAACACAAACTCTCACACAACCAAAGTGTAGAGTAGTGGGGATCACCAACTTGAACAAGGTTCAAGACCTTTGTCCAAAAGATTATTTCCCCCTATTCTCTAAGCACTAAGGGATCTCTCCAGGAAATAGCTCTCTGGAATTATCAAGCCTTTTGGTGTATTTTCCAGCCAAGTGCTTTGTGGATGGAAAATGGTGTATCATACAAGTGAGCATTAGGCTCCTATTTATAGAGTTTGAGATACTCCTTTGAATTTCAAATTCCACCAACCCCCATGGCTGTTATCAATGTTTAATTGGATGTTTATGGAATTAAAATGAAGATTTGAGAGTTATTTGGGATGTTAGAACCGTTCAATTTGGAAAAAACTGAAAATTCATATAGGTTGCCAGCCTCACTGGCTGCGCCCACGACTTTTCAGTGGCCGCGGCCACAGGCCATTTTCAGCACAAAAAAGTCATTTTTCCAAAACGTTCCAAAACGTCCCAAATCCTTTCCCACATGATTTTGTAACCTCCAAACACCTATTGGGAGTTACAAACATGTCTCCAACAGTCATATATCATCATGACTTTGTGAAATCCAATCTCAAATGTGTAACATATAATATACACATTATTGGGTAATATTTGGGAGTTACAAATTTGTAACTGATTTTGTAACTCCAAAATATGTCACATTTGGGCACCCACATGTGTCTAATTTTGTGACTCTTAATAATATGTTACAAGGTGTGACAAATCACATTTGTGTGACAAATCACATTTTGTCACATTATTTAATCTAATATTATATTATATGAAATAATATAACATTCCCCCACTAGATTAAATAATCACTTTTTGTAACACTTATTTAATCAATCAAACATTATATTAAAATATAATATTCCCCCACTTGATTAAATAATCACTCTCTATAGAAACCTTTGCATTGATGCATAAAGTAAAATGTCTTTCGACTGGAATTTTACCTTAGTGTAATTATCACAAAGTTTGTTGAAATTTTGGTTGCCGAAGCATTGAACCACTATCCCTTGATAACAAACCGGTGATAACACACACACCTTTGCTGTGTTCACTTGAGACCTCAATGTCTCGCTTTTGCACCGTTAATGGCCATGTGCACATTCCATTCATAGACTTTTCTTGAGAATGACTGCCAATTCTCATGAGGGGCGGCACCACCCCTAGGTTTATATAGGTAGAACTCTTACAATATTTTGTTACCCTAAAATACTTGTCTTTTCAAGACTGAGTTCTATTAAAAAACCTTTCGGTTTTAACCCTCATTTTGGTAACACACTAGTACTCATATCTCATATGGGACAAAATTTGAGTACTACTATCTATTCACTTGATTGACTTGTTATTACCTATTGAACCTAATACTAGTTTGGTTACTAGTATTAAGATAGGTTACCATCAACCGTGAATCTCTTTAGGGAGTCTAAGTCTCATCTCTTGAGATGTAAAATTGATTCCATTTGAATCATTTCTTTTCTCATGTATGCATACTTAGATACTCTCATTATTTTATTCAAACTTTGTTGCTAGCCATAGTTTGATTAAAATAGTTACCCCTTTAAAATAGTGATTTTGACCATAGTCAACACCCCCACTATTTTATAGTTTAATATCCAAGATAAACATTTGAATATTAATTCTAGAAATCTCTTTGTTTCTAAAATTCTCCTTTATGTTTTAAATTGATTCCTTCTTGAATCAAAATATTACAAACAACAACTTTAGACACCAAACATGTCTAGATTTATCCATTCTATTCACATATAGCCAATGTTATTTAAAATGTGGAATTCCAAATCTCCTATTTGATAGGATGACCAAATTAATCAATTGATTAACAACAAAATAAATTGATTAACTTTGGAGCATCACCCCCACATTTCTCACATAGTGATAATAAAATATCACTTTAAAATATAAATCTCTTCATTTCTAATAAGTCATTTATCCTCCAAGATAAATCTAGACCTATGATTCTCAAAGTTCATCATGAGTCCTTAAGCTTCATGATAAACACTCAATAGATCAAGATAAAAAACCTTAATGTTTATCTTGATTCATTTACTTGCTAAAGCAAGATACACTTATTTGAAAGTAACTTTCACTTGGTTGCTTTCTTTTATATATTTCACAAAAAAAATGTGAACACAAATGTAATGTGAGAATTTCTCAAAAAAACAATCACAAATTTTCAATTTTAGTTGTCTAAATAATCTCAAAATCACTTAAACAACTTTTGTGTACTTCTTAAGAGTCTCTTTGAGATTCTTTTAAAAATGCCAATTTTACATTCATTGATTTTCTCATCAAAATCAATTTGAAGATGTCAATTCTTGAAACACTTTAAATCAAGGAAAATAAACCCTCATTGATTTATTTAAACACTTTGATTTCTTATGTTTTTGTTTAAAATTATTTCCTCATTGAGATTAATTTAAACATATCACCATCTTTAACCAAAATGAATAAAGTTCTCTTTTATTCACTATTGGTGTAAAGATTCAAAATTGCTTCTCCAATTTTGAAATGTCTCCTCATTGAATATTTAAGAATTATTGTCACTAAATAATTCTCAAATATATTTCATTTGACCACACTCTAGACTTTAAGTCTATTGAGTCAACATATCATCCCACAATTATTATTATTTTTTAATCCACTTTGATTCATTTTTCTTGCAATGGCAAGACACAACCATTAAAAGATGTAACCCCCTTAGTTTCATCTTTTCTTATCTCATAAAGTGAGATGGTATACACTTAAATGAGAAATCTCATTTCTCAAATAATTTCTTTTATTTACCAAATAAATGGTAACTCATCACATTGCAATAATATAGGATAAATATATTAACATCTCACAAATGTTTGCATGATTATAATTTCACATAGTTGTCAACATACATGACTAATATCATACTAATATGGCTATTTATTAATATGAAAACATGAATTACAAATATCATACACATATGATTTCACATTTCTATTGATTCACAAAATCAATATATTTATACATGTCATATAAAACTCATATAGTTGTCATTCTAATAATTTCCCATTAACACAAAATAGGACAGTTCTATGACATGCAAGCATATTACCCAATAATCTGCTAGATTATTTACATATTAATCACATATCATAAAACTCAAGATATTAAATTATCTTCTAATCTAACCACTAAAAAACAAAGGAGATTAGAAAACAATGAATCTCATTTATAACATTTTCTTCTTCTCATTTCTATCACTAAAGAAAACTAATAGATCTTCTAAGAAAACCAAAGAAGAGCATTACCTTATCTTACCACCTTTCCAAAGTTGGATCCTCATATGATCTCCATGGTTTCTCCTTCCATTGAAAAGGAAAGTAAGCTTTTGATTGTTAGAGAATATATATTATTGCTCAATGGAATTATGGAAAAACCAAATACAACTCTATGCAAAAATACAATGGACAATATAATATTGGTTAAATAAATATTACAACTCAATAGCTCAAAATACAAGTAAATCAGAAGATGTAGAAGAAGAAGATTACAAACTCAATACTATAACAATACAAGTAAATAAGAAGAACTAAAGAATGAAAACACAAACTCTCACACAACCAAAGTGTAGAGTAGTGAGGATCACCAACTTGAACAAGGTTCAAGACCTTTGTACAAAATCTTATTTCCCCCTATTATCTAAGCACTAAGGGATCTCTCTAGGAAATAACTCTCTGGAATTATCAAGCCTTTTTGTGTATTTTCCAGCCAAGTGCTTTGTGGATGGAAAATTGTGTATTATACAAGTGAGCATTAGGCTCCTATTTATAGAGTTTGAGATACCCCTTTGAATTTCAAATTCCACCAACCCCCATGGTTGTTATCAATGTTTAATTGGATGTTTATGGAATTAAAACGGAGATTTGGGAGTTATTTGGGATGTTATAACCGTTCAATTTGGAAAAAACTGAAAATTCACATAGGCTGTCAGCCTCACTGGCCGCGGCCACGACTTTTCAGTGGCCGCGACCACTAGCTTTTGTCCCCCAGGCCGCGGCCACAGGCCATTTTCAGCACAAAAAAATCATTTTTCCAAAACGTTCCAAAACGTCCCAAATCATTTCCCACATGATTTTGTAACCTCCAAACACCTATTGGGAGTTACAAACATGTCTCCAACAGTCATATATCATCATGACTTTGTGAAATCCAATCTCAAATGTGTAACATATAATATACACATTATTGGGTAATGTTTGGGAGTTACAAATTTGTAACTCCAAAATATGTCACATTTGGGCACACACATGTGTCTAATTTTGTGACTCTCAATAATATGTTACAAGGTGTGACAAATCACATTTTGTCACATTATTTAATCTAATATTATATTATATGAAATAATATAACATTCCCCCACTAGATTAAATAATCACTTTTTGTAACACTTATTTAATCAATCAAATATTATATTAAAATATAATATTACTCGATATAGAACATTTGGGTTTCGAGTAATGTCGTTCGGGTTGACGAATGCACCTGCCACTTTCTGCACACTGATGAGCCAAGTATTCCACGAGTATCTAGATAAGTTCGTGGTGGTGTACTTGGATGATATCGTGGTTTATAGCACCAGGATTGAAGAGCATCGAGAACACTTGGCCCAAGTGTTTTAGAAGTTGAGAGAGAACAAGCTATATGTGAAGCGTGAGAAATGCTCATTTGCACAGGAGAGCATCAAGTTCCTAGGCCACATTGTGGAATGTGACCAAATTTGTATGGATTTGGAGAAGGTGAGGGCAATCCAAGAGTGAAAAGCCTCCACAAACGTGAAAGAACTACGCTCTTTCTTGGGCCTAGCCAACTATTATAGACGATTTGTGGACGGCTACTCAAGAAGAGCGATACCCTTGACCAAGCTATTGAAAAAGGGTGTGACTTGGGTGTGTACTGAAGCATTCATGAGTTTGAAGGAAGCCATGATGAAGGATCCTGTTCTTCCCTTGCCAGATGTTAGCAAGCCCTTCGAAGTACAGACGGATGCATCAGATTATGCTTTGGGAGAGTTACTAGTACAAGAAGACCACCTGGTAGCATATGAGAGTCACAAGCTGTCTGAAGTTGAGAGGCGGTATACTGCCTAGGAGAAGGAACTCCTTGCAGTTATGCATTGCTTGCGGGTGTGGAGACATTACTTGTTGGGGTCGAAGTTTGTGGTGAAGATGGATAATGTAGCGGTTAGTCATTTCCTTACCCAGCCAAAATTGACCCCTAAGCAGGCTCAATGGCAGGAGTTCGTGGCAGAATTCGACTTCCGTTTTGAGCACAAGGCAGGACACTTGAACCAGGCAGCTGATGCCTTGAGTCGCAAAGTAGAATTGACGACTCTAAAGATCTTGGCTAGTTTGTCGGATAGCGTGGTGAACACTCCATTGAAGGAGTGCATCAAAGAAAACCTGGAGAAAGACCTGGTTGTCAGAACCATCCTGAAGCTCGTGAAAGAAAGGAAGACTTGCCAGTTCTGGATGGAGAATGATCTTCTATGGGCCAAAGTGGGCCGCTTGTATGTTCCGAAAGCTGGAGATTTGCAGAAGACATTACTAAGCAAGTGTCATGACACCTTGTGGGCAGGTCATCCAGGATGGCAGAGAACGCATGCCCTTTGAAGTAGGGATACTACTAGCCACAGATGCGAGATGATGTAGTGGAGTACACCAAGACCTGTCTCGTCTGTTAGCAAGACAAGGTCGAGAGGAACAAGACAACTGGGTTGTTGGAGCCGTTGCGAGTCCCAAGCCGACCATGGGAGAGTGTGTCGCTTAACTTTATAACCAGCCTACCGAAGACAGGGGATTTAAGTGCGATCTTGGTGGTCGTGGACAAATTCTCGAAGTATGCAACATTCATCCTGATGTCGAAGTACTGTTCGGAAAGAGGAGATAGCATGACAATTCTTCAAGAATATTGTCAAATATTGGGGAGTGCCCCAGAACATTGTTAATGACCGAGATGGGAGATTCATTGGGACCTTTTGGTTCGAACTATTCAGCCTCTTGGGGTCACAATTGAACATATCCTCGAGCTACCATCCATAGACTGATGGGCAGACATAAAGATTCAATGGGATGTTGGACAAGTACTTGCCCCACTTTGTCAATGCCAATCAGAAGAATTGGCCGCAACTACTCGATGTATCTCAATTTTTCTTAAACTCTCAAAAGAGTTCTTCATCGAATAAGAGCCCTTTTGAAGTTGTTAATGGACAGCAACCACTGTTGCCCCACACTGGACGAATACCGCGGTCAGAACCCGCTAGCCTTTCACTTCACAAAATATTGGAAGAAAACGACAGAGATTGCCCGAGCTTATTTAGAAAAAGCATAAAAAAGAATGAAGAAGTGGGCAGATCAGAAGTGCAGACCACTGGAGTTTAAAGCAGGTGCCTTAGTGTTAATCAAGCTGAGGCCCGAACAGTTGAGATTCTGAAGGGGCAAACATCAAACTTGTTCGCAAGTACGAGGGTCTGGTCTCAATCATCTCAAAAGTTGGCCTAACTTCCTACTAGCATGGATGAGGATATACCCGGTCCTTCATGTCAGAAACTTGAAGCCGTATCATGAAGATCCAGCAAATCTAGAGCGCAACCAGTCAAGCAGAGGAGGAGTCATCATTCAGCCAAGGAGCAAGTGTCAACCTGAAGAGGTCTTGGTGGAGAGGACGGTCACCACTGATCGTAAAAAGCACAAGGAATATCTTGTAAAATGGAAAGGGCTCGCAGATGACGAGATAAGCTGGGAGAGGACGGAAGACTTGAAGAAGCTCACGCAAAAGATTGAAGATCTACAAGCTACTTCGTTAAGGACGCTGAAGAATTGAGTGGGGGAGAGTGTGGCGTGATGTCCCTTTGGCACACCCACATGGGGCCATTTTGTAAGTGAGCATGCCTTGGTGCTTGATCATTAGTCAAGTCTTGCACCAAGCAACCTCATGGGGTAGGGTAGTGACAATTTTGTAATTATGCATATGTCTCTGAGACAAAAATCATATATGTTACTGGGAAAACCTTGTATCCCTAGAAGGCTCCTTAGAGGGAGGTGACTTAGTGACTTAGGGAAGCACCATGGCCACCAGCAGATAGGGGCCAAAGCTGTGTACTCCCTTTCCCTAGCAAGGTTATATATTAATAAAATGATGTTTATCCATACTTGCGCTTGTATGCTTCCTTATTGCCTATGTGTTACTTGTTTGTCATCTTCGTTGGGCCATCGCGTGCCACTTGCCTTGTTGTGTGCTTTGTGTTGTATGGATGTTCCAAGAAATGACTTGCTTTGTGCTTGCTCATATTTCGTTATTGCCCGTTGCATGTCCGAGATGTGTTTGTGGCTAACCACTGAGTTTGTTGTCCCGCAGGTGTGTGTTGTAGGCAGACTTGCTAGCTTGGAGTGTCCGCAAGTACCGCACGTTCCATCTACTTGGAGTACTCAAATAGTTAGCCCGTGACATTGGGAACCAGTGGTGCCCCTTAACAATTCTCTTAATTAAAGTATATTGTTGTAGGACACTGTAATGCCCCGATTTTCCTAATAGGGGTTTAGGACCTTGATTAGGAGGCCGGGAGGGTCATTATTGATTTATCGATTTATCATGGTATTAAATGATCATATGCGTGTTAATGTGAATTATAGTATTATATGATGATAAATGCATGCATATGGGTGTATTTATAATGATAAGGGCATTTTGGTAATTTGGCTTGTTGAGGGCATATTTGTAAATTGGGTGCATGTTGTAATTTGTGAATGAGATTTTATTATTATGGATATATATTCGAGCTATTCGGCATGAGACGATCATAGATTATGAGTTAGCGGTTTTGTCATAACGGGGTCAAGTTTGGGGCAATAGAAATGTTTATTTGGTGATAAATTGGGAGTATTTGAGATCAGGATGGAATTATGGAAGTTTTGACTATAATGTCCCCGGGGGTGTTTTCGGGACCCCGAGCCTTAGGATTTATTTGAGGTTACTTAAGCTTGAAGTAGCTTGTCAGATAAGAATGTACGTTAGAAAATCTCTCTCTCTTTCTTCCCGATAGCCTATTTTACCGTTCGAAGCTTTCTTAAAGGAATTTCGAGTTCTAGGAGTCGGAAGCAAGCGAGGGCCGAGGCATAGCGATCCTAGGAAAGATTAGAAGCTTCTTAACCGAAGGATTTGACAGAAAACAACCCAATAAAAGGTAATCTAAGTTTGAAGTTTTGAGTTTCTAAAGTTTTTAAGCTTAGAATTGGACTTTGTGAATTGTTGAGTTTTTGGTTGGTTTGAACCTTGGGTTTTGAGGGTTATGGAGCTTTGGGAAGCTTGGGAACTTTGTTTTGATGATTGGGGAATGTTTAGGTATGATTTTGGAGGCTTTGGAGTGTTAAAAAAATGTTTGGGAATGGCCCAGAGTTGGGGGCCGCGGCCCTGTTCTTGGGGTGCCGCGGCCCTGCTTTGAAGAAGCAGGTGGGATGTTGTACCTGCTGGGCGCCGCGGCCCTTGATGAAGGGAGCCGCGACCCTTGCTTCAAGAAATTCTGGGGGCCGCGGCCCAAGGTGCTAGGGCCACAACCCTTGCCCTATTTTCACCCCGTTTGCTCGTTTTGACCCCAGGAACTTAGCTATAGGCCTCAGGAGTGTTCCTACTACTTGGTTTAGTTTGGATTGTTGTCCCGGAGGCTAGATTTTGGTTTGGTAACCTATGTTGATCATTTTATTGATGGTGTCCCATATTTGGTTATGATTAGGTGACCGCTAATGGCTTACAGGTTGATCGTTCTCAAGGGTCGTTTTTATATTGGTTCTAGCTCGAATCAGAGGTATGAAAACTGCACCCTGTGTATATGTGACATGCATGGCTATTCTTGATGCATATTGGTTGATTATTAAGTATGACATGCATGGCTATTATTGGTGCATGTTGGATTGTTGAATATAATGCATATGATGCACAAGAAACATGTGAATAGGACATGCTTTACACATTGAGTATGATGTTGTTTAGAGCTTGAGCCTCTGTGTTCGTGCATAGTCCTAATTGTACTAGTACTTGTTAAGTAAGCATGCTAAATACCTTGTTATGGATATTGGATATGTGATACATGTTTGGTGGCATGGCTTACTTGTGTATGGCACTGACTTATTAGTCAGATTCAGCAACGGTGTTAGATCCATCTGTGAAGCTGTGATTTATTAGTCAAGTTCACAATGAGTTGAACACTGGTCGTGTTTTATTGACTTAAGAGTCAGAAATGGCATAGCGTCATGAACGGCGAGCCAAATGAAGATTAGATCTAATCGATATCAGTGTTGAATGACTCATATGGGGTATTAATGCTGGACCGACCAGAAGGTTGACGAAAATTATAAGCGCTTGTCTAGTCTACGACTAGTTATTCAGAGCCAGGGCATATGGCCTAGGTGATTGCTTGTCACATGGCTAGGGAACGATGTTCCATAGTTATGACTCTAGAGTCATGAGGAAGGTTATGTTGGTGACTAATCACCATGCACCTATCCTGCTAAATCTAGTGAGATGCTCACCTATCTGTTAAGCCCTGGTGATCCTATCGTCACATGGCTAAAGGGTGTTGTCCCCATATTAGTGACTTTTGAGATTGTCACCTATTTGTTCAGACTGAAAGTCTTGAGTGACTGTTATGAACGTTGTTGATATTATATCATGTTATATTGTGTTTTCTTGATGGGCTTCGGCTCACGGGTGCTATGTGGTGCAGGTAAAGGCAAAAGAAAGCTGGACCATCCTTGAGTTGGAGAGCTTAGGTGATGGGGTGTACATATGCAGCTGCTCGTCCACCACAGCCGAGGTTTGAAGATGAACTAGGGTTAAACCCTATTTTGCCGCATAGAACGGCCTGTTGTAACTATTTTCTTGTAGCAGACTCTGAAATTATAATTTTGGGATCCCAACATATATATATTAAACGTTCTATTGAAACGTTACATCATAACCAAGATTTTTAATCCCTAAGCCGCTAATCATACTTAGTACACAATTTTGGCCAAATGACTCGATTAGCGAGTTTAGCACTGTTTACAAGGCACACCGTAACGGTCCCTGGAGTTTAGGGCGTTAGAGACACTATATGGTATCTAACTCTACATGATCTAGCATACGATGATTGATGTATTTTAATATGAGTTCTCACTTATTCTATTTTAAATTTAAATATATAAAATTCGATGTTAAATTATATCAATCCATATTTAGCTTGTACTATAGGAAACGTTAAAGTGTCATATACAAGACTCTTAACTAAAATGATAATATAGCAAAATAATATTTTGGTAATTATTATTATTTATGAATTTGTGAAAATTTCAAAGTAAATTTAATAAAATGAGCATGCACAAAAACTGTGTCTAAGATTATTCTTACTGTCCACCATGGATGATAGAGAGGCCAGCAGCAAAAACTGTCCCTCCTTGGAAGCCTTCGAATATGACATCTACTGCCAAAGAATTCTAGGAAAGACCAAATAGCAAAAGACAATGGCCCCACTTCCCATGGCCAGACCCTTCACCAAACCCTGCTTCAAACCCAGCTTTGTAGACCTGTCTAAAGCAGCTGAGAATTCTCGTGTAGTCTTTTTCTCTCCAACAACGGCATAAACTGTTCTAATGGACGATATGGCCTGCTCTGCAATTGTGCCTGCTTTATTGTACTCTTTTCTGATTTGGGCTGATATATCTATTAGAGATCTTCCACACACCCAAGTGGGAACCGTTAGGAGTAAAATTAAGGGGAGTCCCACCATAGCCATTTACCATGACAACATAAACGCTACGGCGTAACCACATATGAATGTGGACACACTACTCACAACGTGTGGAACCTGTTTTGGACAAAACTATTTATGCAAATTCAACAATATTTCACAAGCTCCATCTTTGTTAATTATTAGAGATTTCTGTATAATTTTGGTTCTGAAAAATAGAAAACTCTAATTAATTAAAGATTTTACCTTTTCACTAATAGTGTCTTGAATGATGAGACTATCATTGGAGATGATTGTAATAATATCCGATGTGCTATGAAAGTCAAAGTAACCCAAATCTTGTTGGAGTACTGCTTTCAAAAACGTGCTTCTCATCCTCGCAGCTTGCCTTTCATTGTTCTAGTCCAACAATATCCTTCTGAAATTGGCAAAAGAAAAAACTCATAATTATGAATCTCCGGCCAGATTGTTTAATTAATTCTTTTTTTTTATGTCAAATATTTAACATATAAGAAATAAATATATATATATATATATATATATATATATTACGAGAAAGAGAAGTGGGTATAGTAGATAACCTAAAAAGCAAGCTGCCCATGACAGAGTTGTGAAGTATAAGATTAGCAATGTGTTCTGCCACGCACAAATTTGTTTTTATATAGTTAGCATGCATAAATCAAAGAGAGATCGTGTACGTAAATAATAATATAATTCAATAACACAAAATTTTTAGAGAGAGGCCTTAGTGATATTGTGCTGGAAAGCATCCCTGCCCAAGTTGGAGGCGTTGCCAATACTGTTAATCATGTGGCTAGTAAATAGCAACGGAAGACGATCACATAGCCCATCAAAAATGGCTCCTAAGAAACCCAGAGCCATCAGCCACTTATCCCCACTGTCTGCGTGCATGAAAATAGATCGTATGGACCCATGAACATGCTTAGTCTTCCCCTCCTCAACACTGTCTTTGCCGAGATCAACCATTTTCCCAGTTATATATCTTTCTCAAATAATTAACACCCCAACGTTATTTTCATCCGAGGGACGATTCAAATTTGTAATGAGGGGTTTATTTAAAAATTTGAAATTTTAAGGTGGTTTAGATTTTATTTTTTTTGGAATTAAAAATTATTGAGTGGCTTCAGTTCATCTCCTGCCACAAACGTGGCTTCGTGCCTCATATGATTTGATCAATCTTTTAGCTTGCTCAAGACTAGTGCATTAATATTATGGCTTGTGAGTAGGACACAACTCAGTTATGATCTCTTTTTCTTTAACTAATAAAGTATGTATATATCTATATGTGAAATTATTTATTCACTATTTTAATAGACAATATCTGTATTATTCAAAAGTATGTCTAGGTAATTTATTCTTTAAATCTTTTTATATATATGAAAAGCATGTGTAATTTATATATTATATTTATATTGTCAAAGTTAAACATTTAATTATTTATTTAAAAAATATTTTGTTTTATAAATAAATAAATAATTTTTTTTTCTTAAAAAAATATTATTTTAAAAGAATTAAATTGTGAAATTTCCATGTGATTCTTTGATTTGGAAATTTGATCAAGGATTTTTTTCCATCTGAAAAGATCATTTTTAATTTTAGAAATATTTTCTTTAAATAAAATTAATATTTCTTTGTTTAGAAATGAAGAAATTGGTGCAAATAAAAGATACTATATTTAGATTATTTATTATGTGAATATATGATCTTTTATTACATATTATGAGATTAACTAAGAAAAGATTCGAAATCCAATTAGTCAAAAAATTTGTTATAATAAATTTGGACTATCGGTCTGTCTAGATACGTAATCTGTCAAGACAGAATCTGACAGACTAGCAGAGTTTTCTATATAAAGAATTTGTGCAATCTTTCTTTGATTTTTGCAGTGGATTGCTTTGAAATACTATTTCAGCTATAAATAGTGGACCAAGCAGCCACAAATCATTAGGTCTTTCACTTCTCATTTTTTAATATCATTTGTATTTTTGAGATAATTCTTTTTGTGAGATTGAGAGTTGATACTTTAGGAGTTGTGTACCTTTCTTTTGTATTCATCTATTTCGTGTAGAAGCACATGTGTTATCCATTGATAACGAGTTCAACAATCTTCAGGAGAAGATTTTGTAAATCCTAAAATTGACATATTTTATAGAAATATCGTTTTATTAAAAGATCAATTTTTTGTTTCCCTTAATTGTGTTTTTCGGAATTAACTTTCCCTTTTCTTGTGATTTGTGGAATAGTTACATTCCTTATTTAACTTTATTTTATCACAATTTTATTATAAAGGGAAGTGATATCTTGCAAATATTAAGTACTTACTCAAAGTCATTTCTGGAATATTTGGCTTTATATTTTCGTGCAACTCAAGATTTTAAAATTAAGGAAACTGAATCTTTAGTGTCATTAATTATTATTTCTATCTTGAGCATGTTTTTGATACGACACAGGTCTGAGCTGTCCCCACTGAAATCGTATCTGTCGGATCAACATCTTCTAAAAAAGGCAATTCTTCATCAATCAAGAATATCTTCAATTATTCTTGCCTTTATTAGGAGATTCTTTCTCAGCCTTTATGAGCACGAAAAAGGACTCTATAAATGAGGCTCTAAAGGCAGTGAGAAAAGTGAACTCTTAGATGCATAATTTGTGAGTGTATTATAATATTTGTGAGAGTTCCTTCTTTGTTTTCAAGATCATAGTATTCACGTAATCTTGTAGAAATATGAGAGTTTAGTTTTTGTGGTGAGTTTATACCACTTTCATTAGTGAGTACACATTGTAATTTGAACACATTTTTTATAAGTCTTCGGGAGAGGATTTTTATAGGCCTTGCGTCGGAAGGATGCAAGCACTCGCTGGCCATTGAAGGGAGTTCAAGTGGTTGAGCGTTTCAATCAAGATTAGATTAGTGAAGAGAAGTGCAACAAAGTTGCGGCAAATTTCAAGAGGGAGTCTTGTTTTGTTTAAGTAAATATTTTGTTCTTGTGATTCTTTATTAATTGGTTTTATTCTCTAGGCGTGGCCCTAAGGAGTAGATTATCCGAAAGATTTTCTGAACCTTGTAAAAATTTGTTGTGTTCTTTATTGTTTTGCACTGTCTTTTTATTGTGTTCAGTTTTCGTCGTGACAAGTTCGGATTCTGTCCCGACAGAACTGCAATCTATTGAAACTGTTAATTACCATTCCGCACTTTAATTAATTCACATGGTTTAATTAATTTGGTAATTACTAAAAAGAGAATTTCAATTGGTATTCGAGCAGGTCACTCATTTCTGAGTGTGATCTTGATTTATTCCGTTTGTTGTTCTTGTTCTTGCAATGTCTTTTTTCATAGAAGGAGGCACCATAACTCGCCCCCCTTTACTCAATGATTCGAACTATCCATATTGGAAAGTTAGAATGAGAGCCTTCATCAAATCTCAAGATGAAAAGGCTTGGAGAGCTGTTTTAAGTGGTTGGACTCCTCCAGAAGAAAGCGATGATGTAATGCCCTGGATAGCCAAGACCGTTACACTGTGTACTTATAAAGGTGCAGGACTTGCTAATCAAGTCCTTAATTTGAAAACGTGTCACTAAACATGTAGAAGTTAAGGTTAAAAAGGTTTTGGTCTCAAAAGACTCATTTAGCATATATAAAATGTAGTAACATGGGATCCCATACAAAAACGAAGTTAAAGAAAGTTTACAGACTCCCAAAAGTACATGAGGAACCACTAGCCATACTAAGGCAAACCAGACAGTCTTCAGGTTCCATGTCCTTGCTTAGATCTCAACCGTGGCGGCCGAGCACTTGGCTATGTACATTCCGCTCCCTGAGCTCTCCGATCAGGGCTGATCTAACTTGCCCTTGCCTTTACCTGCACCACGTAGCACCCGTGAGCCAAGGCCCAGCAAGAAAACATCATAGATAACTCAAACATTGACAACAGACAAATAGGTCAGTAAGCATGTATACCCATCAGATAATCCACAACAGATATTCAGCATATACAATCCAATATAAGATACATTCTATCACATATAATGCTCATATCACATAGTATTCAGGGCCGATGACTTAGGCCGCACCCTCTGTTTAACCCACTAACTCCGGCCCGCTTAAACCGAGCTCAGTGCATATTAAGCTGTCCTCGGCTACCAGTGGCCGAGCCGCGCCCGGTGCGCTAGTGAGACCCTTGACACCCTTAGGCCGTTGGTTCACTAAATGGATTGCTTGGCATAATACCATCTTTTCAAGCACCTACAATAGGGAGCCCTTAGTCCCGTCACATATATTCAACCAGGTGCAGTTTTCTTACCTTTAATCTGTACGGTTATCGGATTACGAGCAACGCCCCTCAAGCACGATCCGTTCCTGAGCCTAAGCTTTTATCACCTAGCCACAACCAAAGTATAGTGTTCCATTAATACTCCAATATAGGTTTCCAGTTACAAAACTAACTCCCGAGACTCCAAATTCCACCAAGCACAGTGGTGAAACCAAACCCGAGCACACTAGACCACTTTCCCGTGCTTAAAACCCTCAAAAACTCATGTGTGCAACCAAGGGCTGCGGCCCCCAAAGCCTAGCCGTGGCCCCTCCCCAAAACAGAACCTACTCCCACACTGAACCACACACGTGCCGCGGCGCGGCCCCTTAGCCGAGCCTCCTTGGCTTCCTTGCATGCTAGGGTCGTAGCGCTGTAGAACAGAGCCGCGACCCTCCCCTTCGAACCCAGAATTTACACCATTTCTAAGTCTGAAACCTCACCTTAAACCATCCCAAAGCTTCCCAAATCTTAACCAATTAATTCCCAACTTCTTTAGCATGATCTAAACAACATAATTCCAAAGAAAACACAGCCTAACACACTCTAATATCCTCCTTTCAATTTCTAAAACCCAAGTGCTATAAACACTCAAACCCAATTTAAAACCTCTAAACTTGGAGTTGAAACTTACCTTTGCTGTAGAATCACTTCATCAAGCTATGTCCAAGCAAAGCTCCCAAGTTTTCCCTCTTAATTCTGCCTTAGAACATCAAAATCATACTTGTTACAGCACTTAACTAAAACCCAGCTAGAACTCAGAATTCAACCACAGAAAATAGAGTTAGATGCTTACCTTAATCCCTGCTTTAACTCTTGATTTACTCCTGAGCCAAACCTTCAATTCCTCACTACAAATCCCAGAATTTCCAGCTAGTTTCCCTTAGTTTTTCTGTATTTCCTTTCCTTAGTTTCCCTTAAGCGTGAAAGAGAAAGCTGAGACTAAGTTTAAGTCGGTTTGTGTTTTTCTTCTAAAGGCTTCCTTAAGTCTATCTCACACATTAAGTTAATCCCGAGGCTCGGGGTGCCGGAACCGTCCCCGAGGCCAAAATGGTAAAATCCCCCAATATTCCTGCCTAGACATTCTAACCTCAAATATATCTCCATATATTTATTTTCATGACCCGATAATCCAAATTGCTACCCGTTATCTAAAATTATCCCCGACTACTCCAAAGTCATATCTTAAACCCCATTGTGACTTTTCCCGCTATCTGACCCTAGAATCGTCTTGAGTCGTGCTCAGCGAACCTGTCCACATAATAATGTGGTTCTCACATATATCACATATTTATTTCATATCATATTACCACATAATACAATCAATTGTCATATAAACATTATTAAACATATAATTACTCATTAAATCTCAATTATTCCATTAATGCCCTCCTGGCACACTAATCAAGGCCCTTAAGCCTTATTAGCGAATTTGGGTCGTTACAACTATCCCCTCCTAATGAGAATTTCGTCCTCGAAATTTACCTGAATAACTTGGAGTGCTGATCTCGCATCGCCATCTCTAACTCCCAGGTCGCTTCCTCGACATTGTTATTCCTCCATTATACTTTCACTAACATAATCGTCTTATTCCGCAAAACTTTATCCTTCCGATCTAAAATCTGAACTGGTCTCTCCTCATAGGACAAATCTGCCTGCAGCTCCAAGTCCTCATGTCTCAACACATGTGTTGTATCAAAAACATACTTCCGCAACATAGAGACATGGAGCACATTATGAACTCCTGATAAGGACGGTGGCAAGGCCAACCTATAAGCCACCTGCCCAACCCTCTCTAGAATCTTGAAGGGTCCAACAAATGGAGGGCTCAGCTTGCCCTTCACTCCAAACCTCCTCACACCCCTCAACGGTGAAACTCGCAGAAACACGTGGTCCCCAACCTGGAACTCCACATTCCTATGCTTAGGATCAGCGTAGCTTTTCTGTCTACTCTGCGAGGCAAGCATTCTAGCTGGAATCTTTTCAATGGCCTCATTAGTCTTCTGAACCATATCTGGCCCCAAATATCTTCTCTCACCCATCTCATCCCAGTGAATAGGCGATCTGCACTTCCTTCCATATAATATCTCATAAGGAGCCACTCCAATCGTGGACTGATAACTGTTGTTATATGAAAACTCAATCAATGGCTAATACTTACTCCACGAACCCTCAAAGTCAATCACACATGCCCTAAGCATGTCCTCCAGTACCTGAATCGTCCTCTCAGACTGTCCATCAGTCTGAGGATGAAAAGCTGTGCTAAACTTCAACTGAGTCCCCATGGCTCTCTGCAGAGCTCCCCAGAACTTAGAGGTAAAGATAGGTTCTCGATCAAATACAATAGACTTTGGAACCCCATGGAGACGAACTATCTCCCTCACATACAGCTCTGCATACTGTTCCACGGTATAAGTTGACCTAATTGGTAGGAAATGAGCTGACTTGGTGTATCTATCCACTATCACCCACACCGAGTCATGAAGTCCAACTGTCCCGGGTAATCCTCCCACGAAATCCATCGTAATATGCTCCCACTTCCATTCTGGGATACCCAAGGGCTGCAACAATCCCGCTGGTCGCTGATGCTCAGCCTTAACCTGCTGACAAGTCAAACATCTAGATACATACTCAACTACATCCTTCTTCATCCCAGGCCACCAGAATAATGTCCGTAGATCTTGATACATCTTCGTGGTACCCGGATGAAGTGAGTATGGCGTAGTATGGGACTCATCCAATATCTCACGTCTAATCCCCTCATCTGCCGGAACACATATCCATCCCTGATATCGGAGAAAACCTGTCTTCAAAACTGAATAATCCTTAGCTGTCCCTGCTAAGGCATGCTGCCTACTATCCTGCAACTGCACATCCACCAACTGACCCTCCTTGATCTGCTCCAACAGGGTCGACTGTAGAGTGACATTGGCTAACTGGCCTACCACCAGTTCTATCCTTGCCCTAACCATCTCATCAGCCAATTCTCTCGAGATCTGAGTAGAACTATACAACTGTCCTGGGCCCCTCCGGCTCAATGCATCTGCCACTACGTTGGCTTTCCCAGGGTGATAAAGGATATCACAATCATTATCCTTAACCAACTCCAACCAACGTCTCTGTCTCATATTCAAATCCTTCTGCATGAAGAAATACTTCAGACTCTTATGATCAGTGTAGATCTCACACTTTTCTCCATACAGATAATGACGCCATACCTTCAGTGCAAACACAACTGTCGCCAACTCTAAATTGTGAGTCGGGTACCTCTGCTCATACTCCTTCAGCTATCGAGACGCATAGGCTATAACTTTCTCGTTCTGCATCAGTACACAGCCTAAGCCCAACCTCGATGCATCACAATAAACCACGAACTTCCCTTCCTCTGAAGGAAGACTCAACACAGGCGCAGAAATAAGCTGTCGTTTCAATTCCTGAAAGCTGTTCTCACACTTCTCTGACCAGACGAACTTCTGATTCTTTCTTGTCAACTCTGTCGTCGGCGAAGAAATCTTTGAAAACCCGTCTACAAACCGCCTGTAGTAACCTGCTAACCCAAGGAAACTCCGCACCTCCGAGGCATTCCTCGGTCTTGGCCAATCTCTAACTGCCTCTACCTTGGATGGATTCACCTTAATCCCTTCTGCGTCAACTATATGTCCAAGGAAAGTCACCTCTGGTAGCCAAAACTCACACTTCTTAAACTTGGCGTATAACTGATGCTCCCTTAACCTCTGTAAAACCTGTCGAAGATGCTACTAGTGTTCTACCTTTGAACTAGAGTAGACCAAGATGTCGTCGATGAAGACAATAACGAACTGGTCCAAAAAGTCCTTGAACACCCTGTTCATCAGATCCATAAAAGCTGCTGGGGCATTGGTCAGACCAAAAGACATGACCAAGAACTCATAATGCCCATAACGCGTCTGGAAATCCATCTTTGGTATATCCTCATCCTTGATCCTCAGCTGGTGATAACCAGATCGAAGATCAATCTTTGAGAACATCGTCTTACCTTACAGCTGATCGAACAAGTCATCAATCCTTGGCAGAGGATACTTATTCTTAATAGTCAACTTGTTCAATTCTCTGTAATCGATGCACATCCTCAAGGTCCCGTCCTTCTTTTTAACAAACAATACCGGTGCGCCCCATGGAGAGTAGCTAGGCCTGATAAATCCTAAATCCAGAAGTTCTTGCAACTATATCTTCAACTCTTTCAGTTCTGCTGGTGCCATCCTGTATGTTGTCCTAGATACTGGTTCTGTCCCCGGTGCCAACTCAATCTCAAACTGTATCTCCCTACGTGGCGGCAACCCTGGCAAATCCTTAGGGAAGACATCCAAAAACTCACACACCAATCTGGTCTCGCCCGGCCCTGTCGGCATAACCCTGGTGGTATCCACCACACTAGCCATAAAACCTATGCATCCCCCCTGCAACAGGTCCCTGACTCTCAACACTGAAATCATAGGTATGCGGGGTTCAGACACCGCACCCACAAAGACAAAAGGGTCCTCGTCCTCTAGCTCAAAAGTAACCATCTTCTTCCTACAATCAATCGTAGCCCCATACCTAGCCAGCCAATCCATTCCTAGAATCATATCAAAGTCTCCCAAATCTAATTCAATCAAATCCACTGAAAGTTCCCTACCATCAACCATCACTGGCAGTGCCTTAATCCACCTCCTAGAGACTACCAGCTCCCCTGTAGGCAACAAAGTCCCAAACCCCGCAGTCCGATACTCACTAGGTCTACACAGTCTATCAATCACTCTACTAGAAACAAAAGAATGTGTAGCACCAGAATCAATCAATACTGTAAAAGGAAAGCCAACACTAGAAAGCTGACCTGTCACTACTGAGGGACTAGCCTCAGCCTCCGCCTGAGTCAAGGTGAATACTTGAGCTGGAGTCAAGCTATCCACCTTTCCCGCTTCACCTTTCTTCACTGTTGGACAGTCTTTCCTGAGATGCCCCACTGCCCCACACACAAAAAATGCCTTGGCTCGACACTCGCCCAGATGGCGTCTTCTACACCTCGGACACTCTGGATAGGTCCTCCATGCCTCACCGCCACCCTGACGGTCACCCTGACCACCCCGACCCCTCCTATCAGAACCAGGAGTGGCTGAAGTGTCAGGAGTCTTCCTCTTGAAGTCATTGGGGCCTCCGCCCCTACCTGCTCCTGAATAAGGAGGCACCGCCCTGCGGCCCTCACGCCTTACTGCGCTCTCCTTCCATATCTTATTCTCCACTTCCTCAGCGGTAAGAGCCCTCTCAACGGCCTGGGCATAATTTGTTCCTCCAGGTACCGTGGTAATCCTAACATCCCGGGCTATCATGGCATTAAGCCCCCTGATAAAACGATCTTGCCTAGCGGCATCAGTAGGCATAAGATCTGGTGCAAACTTCGCAAGCCTATCAAATTTCAGGGCATACTCAGTAACAGTCATACTGCCCTGTACCAAACTCAAAAACTCATTGACCTTTGCTGCCCTAACAGCAATGTTGTAGTACTTCTGGTCAAACAAATCCTTGAAACCTTCCTAAGTCAGTGTGGCAACATCTCTGGTCTGTGATGCCACTTCCCACCAAATACGGGCATCCTCCCTCAACATATAAGTGGCGCAGGCCACTCTGTCCTATCCCTTAACCCCCATGAAATCCAAGATTACTGTAATCATGGTTAGCCACTGCTCGACTTTCAACGGATCTGGTCCTCCTTCAAAGACTGGGGGTTGCTGCTTCCTGAACCGATCATATAACGGTTTCCACTTGTTAACACCCTCCCCAGGCTACACAGCTGGTACCACTGCAGGTGGTAAAGAAAGAGAAGCACTCCCTGATGGAGCCTGCTGCTGCAGAATACGAATCGGCTCATCTTGGCTCTGTAATCGAGCCTGCATCTCAGCCATTAACTGCTGCTAGTTCTCAAGGACTGGCGGAGGTGTCTGGCCCTAGTCATTGCCCTTGGTCTCGAACCCAGTGCCGGCTAGTCGTGAAGATTTCCTTGGACGCATAGCTATCCAAGTCAATCTGCAAATATCGACTCGGCAGTCAGACCATAATGACAGGGTAAAAGCTTCTCCAAAACTCAACAATAGAACATACTCAATCACAGGTAACCAACACATATAAGCATCCATGCACCATAAATAGTCAATCATCCACGTACTCATTTACATGCACGGCAATGTTGATAAACATGCCTCAATATTTTCACACAGCAGTCAAGGGCCAGGCCCTATCAGTATCTCATGCTTCCTAGCAATTCAATGAGTAACAAAATGTATAACTCATCTCAGGCACATAAGCACACATATACACATTACCAAACCCTGACTTGAGCTTGTCTCCAGCAGCGAATGTACATATCCAGGCTGTCTTCAGGAACCCTTAAACCTAGGATGCTCCGATACCAAGTTGTAATGCCCTGGATAGCCAAGACCGTTACACTGTGTACTTATAAAGGTGTAGGACTTGCTAATCAAGTCCTTAATTTGAAAACGTGTCACTAAACATGTAGAAGTTAAGGTTAAAAAGGTTTTGGTCTCAAAAGACTCATTTAGCATATATAAACTGTAGTAACATGGGATCCCATACAAAAACGAAGTTAAAGAAAGTTTACAGACTCCCAAAAGTACATGAGGAACCACTAGCCATACTAAGGCAAACCAGACAGTCTTCAGGTTCCATGTCCTTGCTTAGATCTCAACCGTGGCGGCCGAGCACCTGGCTATGTACATTCTGCTCGCTGAGCTCTCCGATCAGGGCTGAACTAACTTGCCCTTGCCTTTACCTGCACCACATAGCACCCGTG
Organism: Humulus lupulus; assembly: GCF_963169125.1. NCBI lineage: Eukaryota > Viridiplantae > Streptophyta > Magnoliopsida > Rosales > Cannabaceae > Humulus > Humulus lupulus. Next base: position 78,708,256 of record NC_084794.1, on the reverse strand, counting down.
AGCCAAGGCCCAGTAAGAAAACATCATAGATAACTCAAACATTGACAACAGACAAATAGGTCAGTAAGCATGTATACCCATCAGATAATTGTAACGCCCTACTACCTTAGATCCGTTACTTAGTGAGTTTAAAATAGAAATCGTGCTTTTGGACTGACTCTACGTGGTTTCTAAAACCAAAAGTGTGAATAAACCAGAACTTAAGGCTGTACTCTTTGAAAATGTTTAGTTTCATTGAAAACGTTAAGTATTAAACATCTGGGATCCCAAAATAAGGTTTACAAAATGTTTACAACTCAAAAATAGATTTACACCAGGTTAACTATCAAAAGAATGGATTAATACAGCCATATACAAAATGCCCCCAACCAAAGCAGTCGGGCAGGCCGAACATGTACGCGCCGCCCCCACGCTCTCCATACTCATGGCCGGTTGACTGAATCCTTGCTTTTACCTGCCACACAGAGCACCCGTGAGCCGAAGCCCAGCAAGAAAACCCAAATAGTACATAACATATGCATAGTATATAGCTGACATAATCCACTGATAAATAGGAAAACCATCAGACTAAACAAGCACGGCCATGCCGCCCCAGAGGCCTTACCAAAGCCCAGGGTCTCGGTCCTCACCGTTAGGATAACTCATGTATCCCTTGGGTCCCACCCTGGCTATAAGCACCCCATGTGCTGAGTGTTACTTCCGGCCTCAAGCCGTACCCGGCCCTTGCCGCTCTCGGCCTTAGCCGTTCATTTCATTATAATCGCACGCATAATACATTTCGAAATAATCATTCAAACATATAATAATTCACCCAAGGTCATAAATTTGCAAGTAAAACAATCTAGGGCCATGCCCTGCAATAACACTGTGGGCCATGCCCTGATCTCGGGTGTTACGGTTTTCTTACCTTTAAATTCGGTAGCCTTGATCACCTGACTCCTTGAGCACGATCCTACTCCAGCCCTAGTGCTTACCTAAGAAAAATCCACAAGTCAAAGTCATCACCAAACCTCAAGTCCAAAACCTAGCCTCGGGACCCAACCCGAGCCCCCGGGAAGTCCTAGATCCCCAAAACAAAGTGGTGGAATCGAGCCCCGAGCCCTAGGTCAAAATCCCTTAACAAAAACCCAAAAATCCCCTTCTGTGAACAGTGCAGTGCTACAACGCTCTAAAGAGGGCGCTGTAACGCTACAAGTAGAACCACCCCACCAGAAACAGGGGCTAGCGCTACAGCGCCCCTTGACTAGCGCTGTAGTGCTAGTTGCAGCCAGACCAAACCCAAAAGTCGCTTTTTGCGATTTCCTTCTACCATTTCAACCCCAAACTTGCCCAAACCTTTTCCAAACCCAAAAAAACAACCTTATCCACACCACACACTCATCCCAAGCATCTCAAGAACTCAATCCCAAGCTCAAGCAACCCAAAACTCAAAATCTAACACAATGAACCCAAAAACTAGAAATTCATTCAAACAACAAAGATAGGGTCTTAGAAATCATACCGTGGGTGGAATTTCGACCTTGAGTTGAACCCTAGACCTCCTTAGCTTGCTGCTTTACAACCTTGACCTGATTTCCCCAAAAATCCCATCCTTTTAGCTCAAAAACACAGTTCAAACCAGTAAAGCCCTAAAACTGAAATCCCCAAGAACTTACCTCAAATTTCTGATGTGATCTTGCTAATCCCTTGCCAATCCTCAAGTATAGCTTAGGATCCTTGATGCCCAGCCTACCCTAGCTCTCCACTAAGCTTAACTCCAAGAAAAATGAAGGAAAATGGTTGGGAGAGCCACAAACCGAATCTTGGAACAAAACCCTTCAGCTTTTCTCTCTTTTCCTTTTTCTTCCTTCTTCTTTCTTTTAAGCCTATAACTCTTTTTCTACAAAATCCACTAAGTATAAAGCCCCCCTTTAATTCATCTCTTACAAGCCTAAAGACCAAAATGCCCTCCCTTAATAATTCTAAACCTTTATGCCCATAAAGGGGCATTTTAGTCATATTACCCAAATTCCCACTAATTCCTCAAGTTTTCCTAATAATTCCCGCTCGCTACCCGATACCTGATTAATCACCAATTATACATTCCTCATCATCAAGATTAACCTCAACATATTTTCCATATTCTCAGTTAAACTCCCCAGGCTTACCCAAGCCGGGTATAGATTCCCGCTTTGACTTTTCCGCTAACCCGCTCGTTCTAGGATCGTCTCGAGTCACCGATCATAGAGATCAACACAGTCATGCCCAAAATGGCCAAATTACAATTATGCTCATTCTAAGATAATCAGGTCTACATGCATACTAATTCACATAGTCATGCATCTCAAATAATCAAATAGTCATGTATCGTGCATTAAATCATAATCATGCATTAAATTCATTAAAGTTACACACAAAATCCCATTATGCCCTCCAGGCACACTAATCAAGGCCCTTAAGCCTTAATAGCGAATTTTGGTCGTTACAATAATCCACAACAGATATTCAGCATATATAATCCAATATAAGATACATTCTATCACATATAATGCTCATATCACATAGTATTCAGGGCCGACGACTTAGGCCGCACCCTCTGTTTAACCCACTGACTCCGGCCCGCTTAAACCAAGCTCAGCGCATATTAAGCTGTCCTTGGCTACCAGTGGCCGAGCCGCGCCCTGTACGCTAGTGAGACCCTTGGCACCCATAGGTCGTTGGTTCACTAAATGGCTTGCTTGGCATAATACCATCTTTTCAAGCACCTACAATAGGGAGCCCTTAGTCCCATCACATATATTCATCCAGGTGCAGTTTTCTTACCTTTAATCTGTACGGTTATCGGATTACGAGCAACGCCCCTCAAGCACTATCCGTTCCTGAGCCTAAGCTTTTATCACCTAGCCACAAACAAAGTATAGTGTTCCATTAATACTCCAATATAGGTTTCCAGTTACAAAACTAACTCCCGAGACTCCAAATTCCACCAAGCACAGTGGTGAAACCAAACCCAAGCACACTAGACCACTTTCCCGTGCTTAAAACCCTCAAAAACTCATGTGTGCAACCAAGGGCTGCGGCCCCCAAAGCCTAGCTGCGGCCCCTCCCCAAAACAGAACCTACTCCCACACTGAACCACACACGTGATGCGACCCTTGCCTTGGGCACCACGGCGCGCCCCCTTGGCCGAGCCTCCTTGGCTTCCTTGCATGCTAGGGCCGCAGCGCTCTAGAACAGAGCCGCGACCCTCCCCTTCGAACCCAGAATTTACACCATTTATAAGTCTGAAACCTCACCTTAAACCATCCCAAAGCTTCCCAACTCTTAACCAATTAATTCCCAACTTCTTTAGCATGATCTAAACAACATAATTCCCAAGAAAACATAGCTTAACACACTCTAATATCCTCCTTTCAATTTCTGAAACCCAAGTGCTATAAACACTCAAACCATCCACTCAAACCCAATTCAAAACCTCTAAACTTGGAGTTGAAACTTACCTTTACTATAGAATCACTTCATCAAGCTATGGCCAAGCAAAGCTCCCAAGTTTTCCCTCTTAATTCTGCCTTAGAACATCAAAATCATTCTTGTTTCAGCACTTAACTAAAACCCAGCTAGAACTCATAATTCAACCGCAGAAAATAGAGTTAGATGCTTACCTTAATCCCTGCTTTAACTCTTGATTTACTCCTGAGCCAAACCTTCAATTCCTCACTACAAATCCCATAATTTCTAGCTAGTTTCCCTTAGTTTTTCTGTGTTTCCTTTCCTTGGTTTCCCTTAAGCGTGAAAGAGAAAGCTGAGACTAAGTTTAAGTCGGTTTGTGTTTTTCTTCCAAAGGCTTCCTTAAGTCTATCTCACACATTAAGTTAATCCCGAGGCTCGGGGAACCTTCCCCGAGGCCAAAATGGTAAAATCCACCAATATTCCTGCCTAGACATTCTAACCTCAAATATATCTCCATATATTTATTTTCATGACCCGATAATCCAAATTGCTACCCGCTATCTAAAATTATCCCCGACTACTCCAAAGTCATATCTTAAATCCCATTGTGACTTTTCCCGCTATCTGACCCTAGAATCGTCTTGAGTCGTGCTCAGCGAACCTGTCCACATAATAATGTGGTTATCACATATATCACATATTTATTTCATATCATATTACCACATAATACAATCAATTGTCATATAAACATTATTAAACATATAATTACTCATTAAATCTCAATTATTCCATTAATGCCCTCCTAGCACACTAATCAAGGCCCTTAACCTTATTAGCGAATTTGGGTCGTTACAGATGATGTAACTAAGGTAAAATCTGAACTTGATTGGACTGATGCTGAAGATAAACTGTTCAGTTACAATAATAAAGCATTACATGCTATTTTTAATGGTGTTGGTGAAGGTTACATTAAATTGATTTCTTCATGTGTTTTGGCAAAAGATGCTTGGCAAATCCTTCAAACTCAATTTGAAGGAACTACTGATGTCAAGCATTCTAGGCTTGTTATGCTCACAACAAAATTTGAAAATGAATGAAAATGAAACCCTCACTGAATTTTATGAGAAATTATCAGATATTGCTAACGAATATTTTGCTCTTGGTGAAAAACTTGAAGAGAATGTTTTGGTTCGAAAAATTGTTAGAGTTCTCCCATACAAGTTTCAGACGAAGCTAACTGCAATTGAAGAAGCAAAAGATCTGGACAAAATAAAAGTAGAAGAATTGATGGGTTCACTCTGAACTTTTGAACTAAACCAACAAATTAGACAAAAAGGTAAGACGGAAGAAATCAAGGAGAAATCTATTGCCTTGAAATCTTCTAAAGAAATGAAGGAAAGTTCGGATGATGAGGATGATGAGATGACTTTGTTGACAAATTTTTTTCAAAAATACATAAAGAAATTGGGAAACAAAAAGGCCATATTCAAAAACCTAAAAGGTAATTTTTCTAAACCCTTTGAGACTAATAAAAAGGGTATTCAGTGCAGGGAATGTGAAGGATTTGGGCACATTCAATCTGAGTGTGAAAATACCTTAAAGAAAAAGAAAGTCATGACAACCACGTGGAGTGATCAAGACTCTTAACAGAGTGATGAGGAGGAAAATAGTGTTGCCTTAACCTCTGTTCACAAATGTATGGTTTCCTCTTCAGTTGATTACAAGGATGTGTTATGCCTTAATAATTCTGTTCAGAATAATGAGAATTCTGACATTGATTATGATGATTTTGACTTAGATGAGGAGTCATTAAAAGAGTCTTATAAAATAATGTATGATCAATGGCTAAAAGTTTGCTATGAGAATCGTCTAATGGCTAGCAATATTAAAAAAATTGGTGAAAAAATTGAAGAACTTGAGATGATTATTGCTTCCAAAAATGATGAAATTAATTCTTTGAGTAAAGAAATTTATCTTTTGCAAAAAGGTGTTAAAATGCTTAATCCTAGATCTGGAATATTGGATGATATTCTCTCTGCAGAAAAAAAAGGCTGGTGATTACAGTGGATTAGGATCTAATGGATCTGAATCCTCAAGAAAAATGGTTTTTGTAAAATCTATGAATTATCCGACTGGTGTGCCAACTAACCGTTTTGCAGGAACAAGTAACTCTGCCGAGACCACGAAGTTGTCATCTGTTCCAACAGATCTACAACTAAAGAAAATTTCTCCAAAAAGACATATTGGACAATTTGTACCATTTTGTCATTTTTGTGGGATGATAAGGATACATAAGACCTAAGTGCTTTTCTCTGTTAAATTTGATTAAAAAGAATTATGTTAAACTCTTTGGTAGTATGAATCAATTCTTGACCAAAAGAAATTCAAAATAAAAAACAATACGGGTCAAGAAAGTTAACTCTGGTTGGTTGGCTACCTTTACTTGTCATAAAATGCATGCATCTAGTTCATGGTACTTTGATAGTGGTTGTTCAAGACATATGACAGGTAATGCCAACATACTTACCAACTTCAAATCCTTGAAGTGTGGAGTAGTAACATTTGGGGATGGAATGATAGGAAATATTTTAGGTAATGGTACTCTAAACATTGAAGGGTTACCGAAACTGAAAAATGTGCTTCTTGTTGATGGGCTGAAAGCTAACTTAATTAGCATAAGTCAAATTTGTGACCAGGGTTTTCTTGTTAAATTTTCGCATGATAAATGTAATGTTATAAATCAAAGTGATGACATTGTTCTCAAAGGTTCTCATTCTTTGGATAATTGTTACACACTCACACAAAAATTCACATGTCATGCGTCTTCATCAAGTTTTAATAATACTAACTTGTGGCATGAAAAACTTGGACATATAAATTTAAAAAACTTGAAAAAGATTGCTAATGCAGGTCTCATCCATGGTATACCCAAGCTGGGTAAAGAATCACTTGGTAAGTGTGAATAATGTCAATTAGGAAAACAGTTGAAAATTTCCCATAAAGCATTATCTGATATTAATACTTCAAATGTGTTAGAATTATTGCATATGGATCTCATGGGTCCTATACAAGTTGAAAGTATTAATGGTAAGAGATACATTTTTGTATGTGTGGATGATTTTTCTAGATTTACTTGGGTAGATTTCTTAAGAGAAAAATCAGATACACTTGAAGCTTCTCAAACACTATGTACAAGACTTAGAGTTGAAAAAAATTGTAACATTGGAAAGATTGTAAGAATACGACGTGATCATCGTAAGGAGTTTGAAAATTCTGTTTATGATGAATATTGTAAATCTTTTGGAATTTTGCATGAATTTTCTGCTTCCAAAACCCCTGAACAAAATGCGGTAGTGGAACGGAAAAATCATACTTTTCAGGAAATGACCAGAGTTATGCTTAATATCAAAAAAATCACAAAGAAATTGTGGGCTGAAGCAATTAATACCGCTTGTTACACAATTAATTGTGTTTTTCTGTGTCCAGGTACAAATAAAACTCCTTATGAAATCTGGAAAGGTAGAAAACCCAATGTCAATTATTTTCATGTATTTGGGTGTCTGTGTTATATTTTCACTGTGCTAGACTAGTTGCACAGTGGTACACTCAAATTGAAGGAATTGATTTTGATGAGACATTGGCCCCTGTTGCAAGACTTGAATCCATAAGATTATTACTAGCTATTTCATGTGTTCTTGGTTTTAAATTATTTCAAATGGATGTAAAATCCACATTTTAAAATGGATTTTTGAATGAACAAGCTTATGTGGAACAACCCAAAGGGTTTGAGGATCCTTACAATCCTAACATGTTTTTAAATTGCAAAAAGCTTTGTATGGGCTGAAACAAGCCCCACGGGCTTGGTATGAATGACTAACTCATTTTTTGGTCTCAAAGGGGTACAAGAGAGAGGGAGTAGACAAAACACTTTTTATCAAAAATTTTGATGAAAATATTATGATAACACAAATCTATGTTGATGATATAGTGTTTGGTTTTACTAATGATTCTCTAGTACAGGAATTTGTGAAGCAAATGCAGGAAGAGTTTGAGATGAGCATGGTAGGAGAACTGTAACGACCCAAATTCGCTAATAAGGCTTAAGGGCTTTGATTAGCGTGCCAGGAGGGCATGATGGGATTTATGTGTGACTTTAATGAGTAAAATGCATGGTTATGATTTAAAGCATGTTATATGACTAATTGAACATTCGAGATGCATGACTATGTGGTTAGGTGAAATACATATGCATGTGGACCCCGTTTGCATGATAGGGGTAAATTGGTAATTTTAGCCCGCTGAGGGCATATATGTGATAATTGTATTATGTGATTTGTACCACGTGAGTGTGGTGATATTATTGTGATGCACGTGCTGAGACGGTCCTAGAGAGCCAGTTAACTTAAAAGTCACAACGAGATTTTATACCCGGCTCGGGAGGAGCCCCTAGGTAATTCAGGGATTTTTGTAACTTAGTTCTTGAGAGATTATGGTAACTGGTAATATGGTAACTTTTGTAACTGTTAGTATCCATAGAGAGTAACAGGTTTAGATGGAGAAATGGTAGAATTGTGATGGATAGGAAATGACAAGTGAGCCCTTGAGGCTTAGTTATGAAAGGATAGGTAAGGAGGGGTAAAATGGTCATTTGGCAAGGGGTTTAGACAAATTTGAGCTGTGTTATAGGGGTACACGGTTTAGGCTTGGTCATTGTTGGTTTTGATAAAATTTGAAGAGAAGAAAAGAAAACTAGAAGGAGAAAAGCTAGGGCAAGAAGAAGAAGAAGAATAGAAGTGGCTGAAGTGGGAGTTTAGAAGGAGAAACAAGGGAGCTTGGGGTGAATTATCCACTTGAGGTAAGAATTTTTATGCAAATTTAAGGCTTGTTTCTATTTTGATTTGAGAAATCTAAAGCATGAGTTGAGTTTTTAAGTTTTGTATGAGTTGCTGAAATTAGAAATCTAAGGGGTGGATTTTTGAGAGTGATTGTGTTATTGAGCTGGGTTATGATGTTTATGGGTTGATTGAATGGTCTACTTGCGGTTTTGATATGGTTTTGGGGCTTAGGTGTGAGTTTGGGATGATTTGGGAGTGTTTTGGCTCGAGAAAATGTAAAGGAAAAACCCAGAAATCTGGGTTCGCGTAGGAGCGCCGCGACCCTGTTCTTGGGCGCCGCGGCGCGAGGTTGCATCAGGATTTGGGTCTAACCGCTGGGCGCCGCGGCCCTAGGCCAATTTTGACAGCCAAAAATTGGGTTTTTAGGGCTTTTTCCCGGGGACTCGGGGGATGGTTCCAATGTTTTGTTTTAGGGAATTAGAGGTCCTGAGAGTGCGGGATTGGTCCCGGGAAGTGGTTTTGGGTTGGTTAGTATTAAAAAGTGTTTTATGTGTGTTGTGACTAGGATTTCGGAGAGGCTCGTGCTAGAGGATCGTGCTTGTGGCCTTGGTGCATCGGAAAGCCCGGGATACAGGTAAGAAAACTGTAGCACCCGAGAATAGGGCATGGGCCCATAGTGTTATTACAGGGCGTGGCACTAGATTGTATTATGTGCTAATGTATAACCTTGAATGAATTATTATATGTTTGAATGATTATTTCTAAATGTATTATATGTGTGATTATAGTGCAATGAGCGGCTAAGGCCGAGAGCGGTAAGGCCGAGAACGGCAATGGAGCCGAGAACGGCGAAAGGCCGAGAACGGCAGCGAGGCCGGAAGTAACACTTAGCACATGGGATGCTTACAGTCAGGGTAGGACCCAATGGATACATGAGATATCCTTACGGTGAGGACCGAGACCCCAGGCTTTGGTAAGGCTTCTGGGGTGGCATGGCTGGGTTGCTTAAGTCTAATGGTTGACATGTTTATCTGTGGACTATCTGATATGATTAACTGTATATTTTGCATATGTTATGAACTGCATGAGTTTTCTTGCTGGGCTTCGGCTCGCGGGTGCTCTGTGTTGCAGGTAAGGGCTAAGACTGAGTCAACCAGCCATGAGTATGGAGAGCGTGAAGCGACGCGTACATGTTTGGCCTGCCCGACTGCTTTGGTTGGGGGTTTATTCGAGAAATGGCTGTAATAATCTATGATTTTTTATAACTAATCAACTGTAAACTTATTTTAAGATGTAAATAGTTTTCAAACCTTATTTTGGGATCCCAGATGTTAAATACTAGAAGTTTTCAATGAAACAACGCATTTTTAAAGATTACAGCCTTAACTTTTACTTAATCACACTTTGGTTTTAAAAACCTCAGTTAGCGAGTTCTTTGCACAAAGTTTCTTTTAACGCCCTACTCCCTTCGGCAATTTAAAAAAATATATTATAATGAAAAAAAATAAAATATGTTTTTGACCGTGTACTTATAAAAAAAAAGGGTTTGAAAAATTATTTGATGCAATTTATTTGTTTTATCTCAATATATTCTAAAAAATTCAAAAAGTTTCCAATTTTGAGGTGTGAAAGATTTTTTTTTAAAAAGGGAGATATTTTGGCATATATCACATAAAATCCGGTTACCCATTTTTGAACTTGCCTCATTTGTGCACCGAATACTCCATATATTCAGATTCACTTTGGTTGTTTCATACTCAGTGTTTTCTTATTTGTCTCTCTCACTTATAACCAAAGTGTTTAGGGTTTTTCTTTGTGTGTTTCACTTGTTTCATTCTTAGTACCCATGAAGACTCGAGGTCATGGTTCATCTTCCAAATCTGTGAAGTCTCAGCAGGAGATAGTTCCTGAGTCAGTTCCCATTGCCACTCCTCCCATCCCAGCATCAATCCCTGCTATCTCGCCTCCTACAGGCCGTCGACCTAAAACCACATTAAGAAAGAAGGTTCTTGCTCTTCCAGGTTCTATAGGATCTACCGTTCTTGGAGCTTCAAGTAAAGGAGTTACTTTTCCCAACCTCGATGCTCAACCAAACCAAGCCTCGGCGGTTCCACTTGCCTCTTTCGAAGGTCAACTAAAAGCCAAACCTACCTTGACTACAGGTCATTCCCAATCAATCTCCACTGAAGTTGTGTCTGATCCATCTAATCATGACTCTGAATCTTCGTTATTTCCTGATGTTTTGACCCCCAAGGCAAAGGGCAAATGCAAGCCCAAAGCTGCTGGAACAAAGAAAGGCAAGAAGGCCAAAGTGGCTCCAACAAAAGGTAGGAGCTCCATCTCTGATTCATCTCCTTTATCCCGATTTAAATTGAAGGCAAAAATCAACCCACCTCCTTGCACCTCATCGGAGGATGTTTCTCCTGAAACGGAAGACTCCCGATTTTATGAGCATCGTCACTTTATTAGTGAGCGTAATTTCCTTTTTGCTCATCATCGTGTTTTTGGGGTCTTACTTACTTTAGAGGAAAAGGGTTGGTTGCGATCTTTGTCTGGGTTTGATGGGTTTGTGCCTCGGGTTGTTAAAGAATTTTATGCAAATTTGAATGATGAGTTGTTAGACCAGTCTTCTTTTATGTTTCATAAAGTGTATGTTAGGGGACATTGGTATAAGTTTGGTCTTACTGAAATTGCTAAAGCCCTCAATCTCATTCTTGTTGAGATTGATGATTCTATTGAGTTTGCAAAGGATCAAGTCTTGTCTAAGTTGGTTGGTCAAGCTATGGTGTGGGAACCAAGCACCTCTCTACGAGTCTCGGATCTCACTCACTATTATGGTGCTCTTTTCAAATTTGCAATGTTTAATTGGATGACTATCATTCATTCCTCTACCATCACTCAAGACATGGCTTTTCTATTGTTCAAAATTGGGACTGGAGTCGCCATTGATCTTGCTGCTGTTATTTTCGATCAAATCATGTCCTTGAGTGGTGCCAAACGCAAGGGTCAACACTTGATGTTTCCGCAAGTCATTTACAAACTTTTGGACTCTCAGCATCCTTTGAAGAAGTCCCATGAGACCTTGACTTCTCCTTTGGTTGGTCCTACCTACACTGTAAAAGATGACCATGCTCCATCCACAGCTCGAAAGGTCAAAGGCATTAATCTGTCTGGTTTTGGTTCTCGCAATGTTGTGACTGACACTCCTGCTGTCCCAACTGATCTTGCTTCTGTCCAAATTGGAATTACAAGTCTCTCTGACCGGTTCACTCTCATGGAGGATACTCAACGCCAAATTCTTGCTTCATTGGCCATTATCAATGCATCCACCTCTCTTGCTCCATGACGGTTACCATTCCTTTTGCTTTCTTTTTATTTGCTTTTGCTAAATGTAAATGAACACTAGATGTGTCTTTCTTTTGGTTTCGTTTCCTTTGTTCTTTGGCATTTTCTTAGACAATGAGGGGGAGAGATAGTAACTCTATTTTTGGTACTTTGACTATGTTGTTTGACCTGCTGTTTCTCATTGGTTTTTGTTAACTGTTTTATCTTGTGCTTTGGTTATTTTTGGCAGGGGGAGTCATTTTGCGACTCTTGTGATTTTAAGCACTTACTTGTGTTTTACAGGGATCTTTTAAAAATAGATATGCCTTGTCTATAAAATTGCCAAATGGGGAGATTATAAATCCTAAAATTGGCATATTTTATAGAAATGTCGTTTTATTAAAAGATCAATTTTTTGTTTCCCTTTATTGTCTTTTTCGGAATTAACTTTCCCTTTCTTGTGATTTGTGGAATATTTACATTCCTTATTTAACTTTATTTTATCACAATTTGATTATAAAGGGAAGTAATATCTTTCAAATATTCAGTACTTACTCAAAGTCATTTCTGGAATATTTGGCTTTATATTTTCGTGTAGCTCAAGATTTTAAAATTCAGGAAACTGAATCTTTAGTGTCATTAATTATTATTTCTATCTTGAGCATGTTTTTGATCCGACACAGGTCTGAGCCGTCCCCACTGAAATCATAACTGTCGGATCAGCATCTTCTAAAAAAGGCAATTCTTCATCAATCAAGAATATCTTCAATTATTTTTGCCTTTATTAGGAGATTCTTTCTCAGCCTTTATGAGCATGAAAAAGGACTCTATAAATAGGGCTCTAAAGTTAGTGAGTAAAGTGAACTCTTAGATGCATAATTTGTGAGTGTATTATAATATTTGTGAGAGTTCCTTCTTCTTTTTCAAGATCATAGTATTCACGTGATCTTGTAGAAATATGAGAGTTTAGTTTTTGTGGTGAGTTTATACCACGTTCATTAGTGAGTACACATTGTAATTTGAAGACAACTTTTATAAGTTTTCGAGAGAGGATTTTTACAAGCCTTGCGTCGGGAGGATGCAAGCACTCGCTGGCCATTGAAGGGAGTTCAAGTGGTTGAGCATTTCAATCAAGATCATATTAGTGAAGAGAAGTGCAACAAAGTTGCGGTAAATATCAGAAGGCAGTCGAACATTATTATGATAAGAGGGTCAATTCCCGTTCTTTCAAGAAAGCTGAGTGGGTCCTTTATCGAGTTATGACCAATCAGAAGTAGCTAGACCCTAACTTGGAAGGTCCTTACAAAGTTACAGATGCGTTGGGCAGAGGCTCTTACATACTTAAGGACACACGCAATGGGCGACCAACACCACGCACCTGGAACTCTATGTCTCTAAAGCATTACTATTGCTGACACATATGTACTGTAATTTTAAAAAAAAGTCAATAAAATAGATAACTTTTTTAGCATTTCTCAGCTTGTCGTTTTTTTATGCAATAATAATTGTACCTTACTTACAAATGCCATATATTTGGATCACGTGAAGAATCTTTTACAATGTATCTTTCATAATAGTACCATCACGTGAATAGCCTTCATCTTTCACAATATCTCAATCAAATAATTTTTCAATGTTGTAAATCATTTTCACCTAACACATCTACTTATTTTTCACATGTGACATGCTTTGCCTAATCCATAAATATAAGTAAGCAGTTTCTCACATTTCACTCAAACACACAAACTAACAAAACATATACTCCGCAGTCATGAGCCAAAGTCTGTGGCTCACACTTCCACCTAACTACCATAATCAATTACCATATGATGGCACCTCCTCCTTCATCACCTCGTTGAACAAGGTTGTTGCAGTCTAATTTTCCCTGATTAATGTAGTAGGAGACTAGGGCCATCCATTTTGCGGTCTAGTCTGCCCTGACTACACGAAACGCGGTTGCCCCTGTGCAATTTTAGTGGTAAAAATCATATCCCTTAACCTCTTCTCCCCCTTCTCCAACAATTATCAGTGCAACTTCCGTCTACTCCAAAGCCCAAAGATCAGTCGTTTGGAAAGGTTGAACCTTAAGAGATGCTGCCATCACTTCGTGAGCCATACAAATGCGGGCTGCCTATCTTGACTATTAATCAAGAGCCCTTAGGTTTGTCATTTCGGAGCCTCGTCAACACTATCTTACCAGTTTACCAGTTGCGGCCTCTCTACGCGCTACATTTGTTGCAATCTCCATCTATTCAGATGGCCCGCCTCAACAAATGGTGTCATGTAGATCTTGGTATGAGTGTACTGGAAAAATATTAACACCACTGGCGTTCCACCCGGCTCTGCCTGAAACCCAACCAATGCGCCATGCCCAGCGTTCATCTGGGATTAAAATAATACCCTTGTGCAAATAGTAGAGCATCAGTCACATGCTCTACAACGTTCAAACAGTAATGTCTACGTTTTGTGGCTGTGGCAACAACTCTCGCACCAACATCTCTTGTTATGGACAAACTCGAACGAGTAAAGGGAGTCTGCACTCCTCAGAATTAATAAGGACAAATATGTAAAACTATTGTAATTGCCCAAACCATGTTATAAATATGACTCTTTATTTGATAATTGTTTGTTGTTACAAGCCTGCCTATAAATTCACCTATGACTCCTAACAGCTACGTATCAACTTACTAATAATCATTACAATAACACTATTAACTACAACATTAATCCCACTTGATATGTCGAAGATACTCGCCCATCACACGTTTTAACTTCGGATGTCATACCCTATATCACTCACACGCTATATAATGGAGAATACCACTATTCACAAGCTCTGATAACGCCCAAGTTGAGTATAGCCAGCCTGATTATGTGAATATGTGTCTCAAGAATGGAACCCTCACCTAATCTCGATGCTCACCTAGAAATTAATCACCATTAGAGGTTGTGCTACATTACACAATGCGTGACACCATTAAACTCACACACCATAATTTAATTGGGCATCCTTTCCCACCATCTATACGACCTCCAAGAGTATCCTTGCAAAAACGGCCTAAATGGCATGTGTAGCCTTTTATCGTGGCATGAAAAATGTGTCATACAAGTTGAACATATCACACCATCATTATTTAAACACAAATCACATATTCATCTATAACTATTCACCAAATTTAGCATTGCTGCCATAAAATTTCCCTAATCTTATTTACAATTCATAGTATTGATCAATTATTTCAAGAAAAAAAAACTATGAAAAAACTAATGATATCAAGCACCTTGCTTGCTACTCCCAGTAGTCGCCTAGACAGAGCTTGACGGTCCACTCGCCTTTAATCCACCACTTCCCTCAGTAGAAGCTCCCTCCAGCATAACTTGGTTGCCTTGCAGATTAACAAGATCTGCACCAGGAACTAATTCCTCTGTTCCCTCCTCTTCTTCCCTAGGCTCGCCATTCGCCAGATACAAAGACCTCAGAGTGTCTTTCCTCAACCTTAATTCATCCAAGTGCTCTTGTGGATATTCAATCATTAAATCCCCAAGTTGGTTGAGATACACATCTACATCGTAGTTCCCTATCTCGATGCCAACATCAACACAATACTTCTTCAGCTTTGCCCATTTTTCTTCCAAAATTTGTTTGGTGTTCTGCAAAGCCTTGTCCAAATATTTTTCCATATCAACTTCGACAGTTCAGATAAACTTGCGCTCTGTTCTTTCCCGATCCCTAATACGTTGCCTAGTCTCCTCCACCTTCATATCATCGATCTCCTACATTACAATAACATTACGCTTATAACATATTCTCAGGAAAAAGCACCAACAATACACCAGAGGACATGAAAGTAGTGCTCAATACTATGCTACTTACCTTCATTAAATTTTCCATGAGTAATTCGCTCTACGCCAATCTGTGCTCTGTACTACTAAGACTCACCCGCAGACTCTCAGCCTCTATTTTACTCTTGCTCGCAGCCACTTCAGATTTCAGTTTCTATTTTTGTGAGTTCATCAACTTAAATTCCAGCTCCTCCACCTTCTTCCCCAACTCCTTCCTCACATTTTTAGCATTATCCTTCTCCATTTGAGGTCCAGCAACATCTTCCGTTGGCCCGTCAATCTCCTTCACTAACCCATCATTGTGTTCCTTATGTTTTCGACAAATTTTTTGCTTCTCCATCCAGTTATTGGTCAATTTATCTTGCTCCATTTCCAGCATCACTAATAGCAGCTTTCGCCTTCACCTCTGCTAACTCATCTTCTAATTTCTTTATTTTCTTTGCTAAAGCACCACACCTTTCCTCCACGATTATTTTCTCCCTACTTTCCTTCTCCAGCAAAGAACCCTTTCGGCTACCTATGCCGTATTCGCCAATGTTGTGGAATAATCCTTTCTAGCAGCAGATGCACACAAATAGCTTTGTAACAAAACATCATGAGTTTTTTTATCATGGAAACACCAACCAATACTTACAATATCACAACGACAATAACAACCCTACTCACCATCAAAATATTATCTGATGTTTGTTGCAACAAATCTCCTTGGGTACCCAATGTCCCAAACGCCTCTAAAGGAAAATACAGGCGACTGATGCACAACATCTCTTCTAGTAGCTTAATCGATGACGTTTCCCTGGCTTCGGACGTCTCCGTCCTCTCTGACACATTCATACGCAGCAGTTGTACCTCACTACCCATTATTGCATCCACGCCACTGACCCTTGCCATAGATGCAACTGGGGCAGACATCATTGGAATTTCAGCCACTAACAAGGCAATAATTGCACTATCAGAAACCACTGCTACAAGCCTCAAATCGGGAAAACATGGAACAGGAGGATGACTAGCAGGCAATTCATCTACACCTTCTCCAAGCTCACTTGGAAGAAAGGAAAGCATCCTGGTGGTAGTAGACAAAAGCTGATCGAAGAAAATATTCGGAGAGACAAACCTAGAGATGAATGACACAAGTGACGAGTCAGGCTGAGACGTAGGCTCCTGAGACAGGGGCAACTCCTCCCATGTTCATGGCTCAGTTTCCATTAGGACCGTGACCGCTGACTCCCCCGGTCTGGCTTCAGAGTGCAAACCTTGTGGGGGAAACTTGAGACTCTCCTCTGATAAAGGACCTGAAATTTTAGTTTGAGATACCCCCACCTGGTTAACCGGATCTCGAGGCTCAATACTTTCTGACACGTTAGAACCCGTAGAATTTGGGTCATTAAGAACAGCATCAATGACCTGACTCGTGTTAATCAAGATGGAGGGACCGCCTGCCATAATGTCATCACCAGCAAAGGCATCATCCAAAAGATACCTCTTACGAGAAGCAAGAGCCTTCCCACTAGATCTTGGCGAAAATGCTATGAGTGTGCTTGCACTTGCCGCAATATTAGAAGCTTTGGACCTTGGCTCAACAGATCTCAGAGGTATTGCCACTCATGGCGTGGTACTCAGGGGCACCCCCTTTGATCATTTAACACAAGGGGACAAACCTACTAATATTTATGTTACGAGGGGCAAGGCCTCTGATGAATTGGCACTTGGGACACAACTTCTGGTGTCATCACATTTCGAGCACCAGTCTCTGAAGACTTCACTATGTTTGAAACCTCTTTTTACTAAGAATTCCCAGAAGTCAACACTAGAGAGGACTTTAGAAGTGAATTAGAGAGGGATTGACTCGCCACAAAAGCATGGGACTTGACTAATTTACCAGACGATGCTTTTGATCGGGATTGGATAGAAGACTTGGCCAATGCCTTAGAGGGTTCAATAACAAAAGTCTTAGACATTGTGAGTTTAATGGTTAATATTTTCCCATCATTAGAATCACTATCAGTGGAGTCCTCGCAAAGCTTCCTCTTACCCTCCCTTGGTAGTGGGACCTACTGAAGCGGTTATACTACCAAGGCTACGAAGGATGATGATGATCCCTTCATCGAGCGAGTTGACCTGCGCGACAAGACCAAAGACGACTTGTCTAGAGAGGCATCAGAAGAGTGAGATGGTTTAGAACCCCCTCTCGTTCTAATCTTAGGAGTAGGTTGACGCCTGACACATGCCTTATAGGTCTCGGAGCATCCTCTGTCTAATTTTGCCTTAGTTAATTCGATTGCATAAGAGGCAGGAGACTGTTTGGTGAAATCCCTCAAGGACTTTCCACACAAATCTAGGAGCTCAACTTCGAGTCTGTCACCTAGAGAGATCGAATACAAATTGTACTTTTATAAACCTTGCCTGAAAAACAAAGTCACGTCATGATTTCCATGCAGTAAGGATGAAGGTGGCTCTGATAATGATGGCAGAATCTTTGGATTCATGGATAATCCCTTTCTCTGCTAGATAAGGTTGCCTCTCAGAGCTCATGCCCACATTAGGCCACCACAGTCTGCTATAAGTAGGCTAATCAATACACCTACTAAAAAAGCTTAACCACTACTAAAAAAATGAGGAGATTGCATACATTTGATGAAAGTCTTGGCAAGGGGGAAGACCTCTCTAGGTAAATACCCTGGATACAATTCACCTCCAATAGCAAAGAAATACTCGTATTAATTCCTATTAGAACTGTTGAAATCAATAAAAAATGTTCCATCTTTCTTGGGAGAAAGGTAAAACGTTTGACATGGCTTATTTTATGTGGTTCTGTTATTGGACTTGGTAATGGAGGCGTATATATCCTCGGCATAAATATCAACATGGTGAAGAGCACCCAACATTTGGGTCCCGACAATGTCTGGCACATCGTTTGTGAGAAGCTACGAAAGATTCGTTTAATGAAAATTAAGTATAAAGGGTTTCATTAAAATTATAAAAGTTTTACATTGGAATCCCAAAATACTGTTTTGAAATACATTTACAAATCAAATATGTGGGTACAGTCGACCTAAGCGACAAAATCGAACATTTACAATGTGTCCCTCAAAACAACCCTAGTCGTGGAGACCAGGTTGGCCAAACATGTACGTATCGCTCCATGCCCTCCAACTCATTGTTGATTGATCCTTTCATTGCCCTTACATGCACCACAGAGCACCCGTGAGATTAGGCCCAGCAAGAAAACTTCACAGCACAACATATAATAATTTACTTTAACAAATACATAATTAATCAAACACGTCAAAAAAATTACAAGTTCCTATCTGCATTCACAACAGCACAATAGCATAGCAACATAACAACATATAAGCACAACAACATAGCAACATAACATCACATAAGCACAACAATATAGAAGCATAACAGCACATAAGCACAACAACAGCCTCCGTCGATCAGTGTGCGTTACAAGGCACCAAGTCCATGGTCTTAACCGAGTGGGTGAGTACAACACCCTTTGAGGGTCTCACCTTGGCGGCCTGCATTCAACATGCTTAATGCAGATCCCGGTCCTTACCGATCCCAACCTTTGCCACTCCCGGCCCTTGTCGATCTCGTCACAAAGACATGTATGATGTAATGGATACAAACCATACACACAATACTAAGCACAATCAAGCTCTACGGGCTTAGACAGTTTTCTTACCTTGTGTCCCGAGCTGATAACCCAAAGCGATCCCGAGCACGATCCCTAAACCAGAGCCTGAGCGGCAAAACCTAGCAACAATGTAATGATAAATATCCATCACGATCTAAATAAATAAAATCCTTGGGAATATCATACTAGCCTCCGAGATCTCGAATTATACTGAACCGGGTAGTAGGATCCTTCTCGAGCCTTAAGATTTGAGTTCCCGAGCTTAAAACCCTATTATGGTCATTTTCCCTAATTTGAGCCACGACCCGCTACAAATCAGAGAGCTCTTGCTGTCTTATCTGGGGAACACGGGCTGTGGCGTGCCTCAGCCTACGCCGTGACACGTGGGCAAAAATTCAGAGGCTCCCAGCCTCTTTGCACACACAGGCCGCGACGCCTAAAGAACAGGGCCGCGACTCGAGCAAAATACCCAGAATTTCTTGCATTTTTCTTGATCCATACTTTCTAAAATCTACGCTAAACAATACCCAACTCAAAATTACATCTCAGCCTTATAACCATGTAGTAAAACCAACATATTACCATAAAAAAACTAAGCTAAATCCTCAGCCTAACTTAGCACCCCAATCCTTAAATTCAATGCTCAAGAACACCCAAAACCAACCAAAATAATTACTATAACAGAGCATAGATCTTACCTCAGCTGTGTAGTCATGACCCCAGGATGCTCCTAATCTAGTTTTAGTCCCAACCTTCTACCACAACCTTTAGAGCTCAGAGGGTTCCCTGCCTTCCTTCAATTCTCTAAAGTTCCTTCAAGAGAGAGAGAGAGGCCAAATGTGGGAGAGAGAGAGAGAGTGTGTGTGTGTGCCTTATCCTTTTTGTGTTATGATTTTTCTCAAGGATTCTAGCCTCAATTAAGGTCAACCAAAAAAACTAGAAAAAGAACAAAAGGCCCCTAGGTCCAAAACTTACCTTCTAATGCCCCCATGGGCGATGGCATCATTTGCCACCACTTTTCCCGCTAAACCTCAAGTAGCCCTATAAATCCCTGATTAATCCCGACATACCCAATAATTCACCAAATCATTACCTGTTACCTGGTAAACCCCAAACACATGACAAGTTCCCAAAATACCCCTAGGCTCACCCCGCGCAGGGTATTTGACCCTGTTGTGACTATTTCGCTAATCTGCTCCCTAGGATCGTCTTGAACCACACATCTCGAATATATCCCCATAACACTGGGGTCTCACTCAAAATACATACATAATTACATTTATGCCCTCAACATGCCAAAATTTCAAACATGCCCCAATTTAAAAAAATGGGCCCACATGCATATTTAATACCTATAAACATGCATATACACATTACCACACAAATCATTATTATCATACAATCACACATACAACCCATAATCACACATATAATTTCAATTAGGCTCTACAGGCACAATAATCAAGGCACTCAACCTTAATAACAAATTCGGGACGTTACAACTATCCCCTCCTTATTAAAATTTCGCCCTCGAAATTTATTCAAACATCCCAGAAACTAATTTTGCATGCCTGACTATAGCTCCAAAGTTAGGTCCTTTACCTTGACACTTCTTTGCAAGACTTCCACAAGAATGATAGTCTTAATCTGTAAGACTTTATCTCTTTTATCAAGAATTTCTAATGGTTTTTCCTTACAAAATAAGTTCCACTGAATTTCCAGGGTCTCCTCACCCAATCAGGGGTCGTATTCGTCAGCCCTTTCTTTAACATTGGCACCAGTAACCCCTTGTGAGCCCTACGCATGCTGGGGTAAGGCTAATCTATAGGTCCCTTGTGTAATCCCTATTAGGATCTCACAAATATATCAAATCTAGAGTCAAATCCCTCTTTCCTTTCTGAACCATCTTATCCTTGTTAGTTCATAGTACTAGGAGAATACAAAGTCCTCAATCCTGGAACTCCACATTCCCATATTTAGATTTGCGAATTCTTATGTCCTTTAATAACGCAGACACTCCTGCCCTAATGATCCTTAATAATTTCACTAGTACTCTGAACCAATTCTTAGCTAGGATACTTCTTGTCCCTAGTATCATTTTTTGGAATCAACACTTATCATTCCTTATCTCACAATATCCTACCCAGAGCCACTCCGTGACCCTTTTCCCAGAAACTGGAAATCTAAGGGTCTCAATCTGACACTATCGACTTTGGTGTCCAGTGGAGATGTACGGTCTCCTTCTGTACACACTCCCTCTTTTTATATCTCACTCACACCAACCATGGTGTGTTAACCCAATAGGTCAAATCACAACTTTTGCATCCACTCACCTCATCTGAAGTCTGAGGTGATCCACCCTTAGGGTCTGTAATTATATTCCTCCATACTAACTTTAGGATACCCTAGAGTCATAATAACCCTTATGGTTTCTGATTATCCTCTCTCATTTACTAAACGATTAGGTCGGGTGCCTCGCGGTATGCAAATTGTAGTCTTAACACCCATTCAAACTTCTTGGATACAATAATCGTAAGGGGTAACCTAAGGTTCATCCCGCACCTTCCCTTCAATGCCAGCATCCTTCGGATCACTAATCTGATCTACATATCTTAGCCCCTCTATATCGAAGTGGTAGGATTTTTAACCATTCCTACAAAATCTTCTTTCTATGTTTCATTCCTCATAAAGGTGTATCCACCAATTATCAATCATAGGTTTTGAACCAATCCTGATTATTACTTTATTCTAACCGTACTCCATTACTGTTAACTAAAAGTTCCATGCAAAGCATCTATGTAACGACCCAAATTCGCTAACAAGGCTTAAGGGCCTTGATTAGTGTGCCAGGAGGGCATTAATGGAATAATTGTGATTTAATGATAATTATGTGTTTAATACCGTTTATATGACAATTGATTGTATTATGTGGTAATATGATATGTGATACATGTGAGAACCACATTATTATGTGGACAGGTTCGTTGAGCACGACTCAAGACGATTCTAGGGCCAGATAGCGGGAAAAGTCACAATGGGGTTTAAGTTATGACTTTGGAGAAGTCGGGGATGTTATTAGATAGCGGATAGTGAATTGGGTAATCGAGACCTGAAAATAAATATATGGAGATATATTTGAGGTTAGAATGTCTAGGCGGGAATAATGGGGGATTTTACCATTTTGGCCTCGGGGACGGTTCCGGCACCCCGAGCCTCGGGATTAACTTAACAGATAAGCTAGACTTGAGGAAGCTTTTAGAAAACATAAACCGACTAACACTTAGGCTCTCTCTCTCTTACTCACGTTCAAGGAAACACAGGGAAAAACACAAAAGAAATACATAGAAAATCAAAGGGGAAACAAGCTGGAATTATGTGATTTTAGGTGAGGAATTGAAGGTCTAGCTCAGGGATTTATCAAGCTTTAGAACAGGGATTAAGGTGAGTATCTAACTCTATTTTTTGTGGTTGAATTATGAGTTTTTGCTAGGTTTTAGTTAAGTGCTGAAACAAGTTTGGTTGTGATATTCTAAGGCAGAATTAAGAAGGGAATTTGGGGACTTTACTTGACTACAGTTTGGCAAAGTGGTACTACAGCAGAGGTAAGTTTCAACTCTTGGTTAGAAGCTTTAAATTGGGTTTGATGGTTGGTTTGTGTGTGTTTTAGCATTTGGGTTTCAAAAATTGAAAGGAAGAGATTGGAGTGTGTTAGGCTGTGTTTTATTGGGAATTATGCTGTTTAGATCAGGCCAAAGAGGTTGGGAATTAATTGGTTAAGAGTTGGGGAGTTTTGGGATGGTTTAAGGAAAGGTTTTGAGCTCTAGAATGGTGAAAAAACTGGGTTCGAAGGGGAGGGCCGCGGTTCTGTTCTAGAGCGCCACGACCCTAGTATGCAAAGAAGGCAAGGAGGTTCGGCCAAGGGGGTGCGCCGCGGCGCCCTAGGCAAGGGCCGCGACGCGTGTGTGGTTCATTGAGGGAATGAGTTCTGTTTTGGGGAAGGGCCGCGGTTAGGCTTTGGGGGCCGCAGCCCTTGGTTGTACACTTGGGATTTTGAGGGTTTTAAGTATGGGAGAGTGGTCTTGGGTGCTCGGGTTTGGTTTCACCACCGTGCTTGGTGGAATTAGGAGTCTCGGGAGTTAGTTTTGTAACTGGCAACCTATATTTGATTATTTATGAAACCCTATGCTTTGGTTGTGGCTAGGTGATTAAAGCTTAGGCTCGGGAACGAATAGTGCTGGGGGGTCGTTGCTCGTAATTCGATAACCATACAGACTAAAGGTAAGAAAACTGCACTTGGTTAAACGTGTCTGACGGGACTAAGGGCTCCCTATTGTAGATGCTTGAAAAGATGGTATTATGCCATGCAAGCCATTTAGTGAACCAACGGCCTAAGGGTGCCAAGGGTCTCACTAGCGCACAGGGCGCGGCTCGGACACTTGTTTCCGAGGATAGCTTATTATGCACTGAGCTTGGTTTAAGCGGGCCAGAGTCAGTGGGATAAACAGAGGGTGCGGCCTAAGTCGTCGGCCCTGAAGATTATGTGATATGAACGTTATATGAAATAGAATGTGTCTTGGGTTGAGTTATACATGCTGATTATCTGTTGTGGAATATCTGATAAGTATACATGCTTACTGAACTGTTTGCATGTTGTTATTGTTTGAGTTGTCTGTGATGTTTTATTGCTGGGCCTTGGCTCATGGGTGCTACGTGGTGCAGGTAAAGGCAAGGGCAAGTTAGATCAGCCCTGACTGGAGAGCTTAGCGAGCGGAATGTACATAGCCAGGTGCTCGACCGCCACGGTTGAGATTTAAGCAAGGCCATAAAACCTGGTGACTGCCTGTTTTGGCCTTAGCATGGCTAGTGGTTCTTCATGTATTTTTGAGAGTCTGTAAACTTTCTTTTAACTTTGTTTTTGTATGGGATCCCATGTTACTACATTTTATATATGCTAAATGAGTCTTTTGAGACCAAAACCTCTTTAACCCTAGCTCTTACATGATTAACGACACGATTTCAAATTAATGACTTGACTAGCAAGTCCTGCACCTTTATAAGTACACAGTGTAGTGGTCTTGGCTATCGAGGGCGTTACAATCTATGTTCTTATACCTCTTTCCACCGTAATGCACGCATAACCATTTTTTTAATCTACACACGAGTGCACCCTAATTCTTGATGTACTGCATGAATATTCCACGTTCTAAGCAAGGACAGTGTCCATCGCATTGCCCTCCTATACCAGTCCATTACGTACATATCATAATACCATGACATGCTAACCAATCTTCATTCTTACTTTTAAAAATTTGGTACGCGACCATCCATTCAGACCAGCTTTAGGTTCTTGCATTACTTTAGTCAAGGTATGGTTTTCCTTGAAGATGCTTCAAGTAGTATCCGATGTGCCTTAGTGGCCTCACTGTGTTCCTCACTCCTAAGTCGTTCCTTTAGCAATTTACTTACGGTTTCCATCTTAACTACCTTATCCATGATCCCATCACTTCACATAATGCGACCTTGAATATCCTCTGGAGAAATCGGAACTTATCCCTTCTTGAATCTTACCTGTAACCCTGCTTCCTTAGCCTTGGTACTGTTAATGAAGTTGCTATTCGTGTTATGATGCTAATTGTGAGTAGTCTGAAACTTTCTCGATCAATCCAGATACGACTTGTCCATACAATTCCTGTACTCTCTACTTGTCAAACTTACCGTGGAGCATTGGTCCATTTAAGAGTCTTCACTAATAATCCATCACATCCAACTTGGTGCAAGAAGTAATTCTTGAAATGACTCTTTCCTTGATCCTCTACTAGTAATAACCAGATCGGGGGTCAACTCTTGAGAGCATTGTCCTACCCTTGCAACCGGGAAATGAATCCTTCATTCTTGACAAACGGTGTTGATGTGTCCCAAGATGAGATGATTCGTTTGATCAACCCCAAGTCTAATAACTTTTTCAACTGAACCTTTAATTCTTTCTACTCAACTATTATCATTCTTCCTAGTGTCCCTGATACCGATTCTATCCCTGCCTTAATCCTGTTACACACTTGTTGACGTGGTTTTTCGCCAATAGTATATCACGTAATTAGCTGGAATAAATTAGTGCTTAAGGATGAACCGTAATAAGGATAATAACACTTAGGGATGTTAAAAAAGAAATATTAAGAACACTCATTCCTTTTTACGTGGTTCGGAGGCTAAAATCCCCTAGTCCACGAGTTAATATTATTACTGTATATCTCTCTATATTTTGGCAGAGTATTTGCATTACAGAGAAAAAACCCAACCCCCTCTCCTATCCCAGGTCTTGGTATTTATAGAAGAGCCATCCCAGGATAGGGGTTGGGGTCATCACGTGAATACTAATCATCATTTGTGACCTGTCTCGCACAAATGATGAATATTGCAATATATATTAAGGTATGGTCTAATCATTAGGTAAAACTGATTATGGGTCGTCTGGCATAATCAGACATGTGATGTCTGATCACGCACATTTAAGTTACGTGTCCGATAATTCAAGGATAAATGGACGTGTAATGTCTGATCACACATATTTATATTTAACGTATCTAGGTTTATAAAGGCTCCTAGATATGGCATATTGTTAGAGTACCACGACCTGAACATAATGCCAGCTCGCGTCTAAGATGCTGTGCTTTATATGCGTCCCTAGCTCATGTGCTGTTGCTCTGTATTCATTAGCTCGTATTATTTTTCCAGGGAGTCTTACTGCCTTTGTAGAGGATATATCCATCTGTGGATCATCTAGTACTGTCCTTGGTTAGCCAGCTGTACTCGAGCTGTCTAAAAGACCCGGGCTGAACATCAGGGCGTACATTTACCCCCAAGTCCCTGCCCATGTCTTATGACGTCATCCTCTGACTGACACAGTGGGGAATTTTAAACTTCTGTTGCGATTATCCATGTTTGCCCATTACT
Source organism: Humulus lupulus (assembly GCF_963169125.1). Classification (NCBI taxonomy): domain Eukaryota; kingdom Viridiplantae; phylum Streptophyta; class Magnoliopsida; order Rosales; family Cannabaceae; genus Humulus; species Humulus lupulus. The sequence continues at coordinate 78,682,231 of NC_084794.1, read as the reverse complement.
TGAGTATTGGACATGTGGAATGCCGCAATTGGTGTTTGTTCGGGTTTCGAGGATTGCATTAAATGGCCTGGCCACCTATTTTTCGCCGTTTAAATCGAAACATGACCCTCGCATCTCGCAATAGCTTGATCGGACGGTCCACATTTCTTTATGCCTTTTACTCATAAATAGGGCTGGCAATTTTTGGTGTTCATCACCTTTCATTCGGAACTTTTCCTCATTTTCTCTCTTCTGAACTTCAAAAACCCTTCTTCCTTTTCTGATAAAATCCCAGAAATCCCAACAAACTATCATCAAAACCCTCGGAAAACCAGTCACCAAGGATTTTTCCACGAACTCTCCTTCTACGTTGCTCACTTATTTTGTTGATGAATACACTGAAAGTTTTCTGTTTTGCCGAAGATCTTCTTTCACTGGTTTTCGCGTGTTTCTCTTCTTTTTTTAATCATGCTAATCTGCACTTCACCGTCATTAGCATTAGGTTGTTCCCAAAATTTTTTCGTATATAGGTTTTGATTTAGGGTTATTGAGTAGGTCCTAAAATATATCTATGATTGTGATGTTCATAAACTGGGTAATTTTTTTTTGGTGATCCCTGGGTAATTTTTAGAAAATACCCATTCGACATGTAGGAGATGAAAAGTTTTTAAGGCTCGACATTAGGTTGCTTAGAGGCTACGTGTAACGACGCAAATTTACTAAAAAGGCTTAATGGCCTTGATTAGTGTGTCGGGAGGGCATAATTGGATTATATGTGATTTAATGATTAAAAATATGTTATATGACTATGTGTATTAGTATGCATGTAGGCCCTGATTAGGTTAGAAAGGGCATAATTGTGAATTTGGCCCGTTGAGGGCATAACTGTATATATATGTGATAAATTGTCGAGACCACATTATTATGTGGATACATTTGTGATCTGTGACTCGAGATGATCTTAGTGAGCGATTTAGCGGAAAAGTCACGGCGAGGATTTATACCCAGCTCGGGGCGAGCCTAGGGGTATTTCTGGGAATTTAGAGAATATTTTGGAGTCCATTTTGACATTGGGGAATATAATTGGTGATTAGTTAGGTGTCGAGAAGTAAGTGGTAAATATTAGAGACACTCGATGAATTAGCGGGAATTGGGTGAAATGACCAAAATGCCCCTAGGTTGATTTAAAGGCTTAGGGATAAAAGGGAGGGTATCTTGGTCATTTGAGTTAAAAACTGGGATAAGGATAACTATTGCTTTATGCCTTAGTGGGAAAAGTCTAGAGTCTGAAAGAAAGAAAAGAAGGAAAAAGGAAAGAAAAGGAAAAGAAAGGGAATTAGAAGTCTGTTTTTCTCTCCATCGGTTTAGGATTTCTTCACCATTTCTTGGGGTCTTTTGGAGCTGAGGTTCAGAGGAGAGCTAGGTCAAGCTTAGAAATTGGGTTTCTGAGTTAAGCTTGAGGATTAGCAGAGGTTACTCATCCATTTGAGGTAAGATTTCAAGGTTTTCTTCAGGTTCTGGTTTTGCTGTAGAACTAGATTTCTAAGCTGAGTTTGATGGGAAATCTAGGGAATTAAAGCTAAGAGTTTGAGGAGGAGGAAGCCAAGGAAGTTTAGAGGATATCCTAACATCAAACTTTCCAATTAAAGGTAAGAAACTTTAAACTTGGACACTTAAATTATGAAGTTTTGTTGTTTGGCTGAGTTTTTGAGCTCTAGGTTCAACTATGGTGAATTCTATGTTTAGGGATCCATGTGATTGGGTTATGTGTATTTAGGATGATTGGGATGAGTGGAGGATGTTGATAAGCTTATTTTAAAGTTTGGTTGAAGATTGGAAAAGTTTTGGTAAGGTTTGGCTCAAGAAAATCGCAGGAAGGAAAAATGCAGGGTTGCTGTTTTGTGACTAGTGCTACAGTGCTAGCCTTTGGGCGCTGTAGCGCTAGGCCAAGTGTTCTGAGGGTGTTTTTGGTTTTGTTTGTAGTGCTGTAGCACCCTCCAAAGAGCGCTGTAGCACTAGCCTATTTCCAGAAAAGTGTTTTTGGGTTATTTTCAAGGGTTTTTGCTCGGGGGTTCGGGGTTCGATTCAACCACCTTGTTTTGTGGAATTGGGACTTCCCGAGGGCTTAGGATTTGTCCCGAGGTTAGGTTTTGGACTTGAGGTTTGGTGATGATTCTGATCTATGGTTGTGACTAGGTGTACTCTAGAGCTCAAGTGGAATCGTGCTCGAGGATCAAAGTGAACGAAGCTAGCGAATCTAAAGGTAAGAAAACTGCACCCGGTTATGTGTTTGTGATGGGACTAAGTGCTCCCGATATCTGTATAATGTCATAGATGGTATTATTCCATGGGACATGTGATAAACGGCCTAAAGGTTCTGTATACAATATTTGCCCACAGGGCGCGACTTGGCCACTGGTAGCCGAGGACAGCTTAATATTCACTGAGCTCGGTTTAAGTGGGCCGTAGTCAGTGGGATAAACAGAGGGTTCGGCCTAAGGGCACTAACCCTAGTTATCATCTGTGAATTGATCATTGATTTGAAATGATATGTTTGGTATGCTGATTACTTGATTATCATGGATGCTTAGACTGTTGAGAACATGTTTATGTGATATGAGATATTGGTTTGCCTGTTGATTGATTATGCTCTGTTGTTGTGTTTTCTTGCTGGGCCTTGGCTCACGGATGCTACGTGGTGCAGGTAAAGGCAAAGGCAAGTTGGACCAACCTTTAGACGGAGAGCTGCGGGGCTGAATGTACATAGCCAGCTGTTCGGCCGCCATGGCCGAGGAGTAGATTAGGACAAGGAATACCTAACAATATGTTTTGCCTTAGAATGGCTAATTACTGAACTTAGAATTTGAATCTCTTGTAAATGGTTTTAATATTATTATTTTTGGGATCCCGTGTAAACAGAAAATGTTTATTTATTAAAGATGCGGCTTTTGAGACCAAAATATTTTAACCATAGTTCCACTGTAGTTTCTGTAACATGTTTTTAATTAAATGACTTGATTAACATGTCTAGCACCTTTATAAACACACAGTGTAATGGTCTTGGCTATCCAGGGCGTTACACTACGTTTCTTGGGTGGTTTAGCTCTAAATGCTTCCCCAGGAGGGTAGTGGCCTGATTTTCTGACACACGGATCCCTAAACATCAGGGGTCTGTTGGGTAACCTAAATGCATAGTATAGGTAGCGTGTGGCGTCACACCGCGGGCTGAAATTGCATCAACTCGTGTGTTAGAATCCTCAGCCTTTCTTTGTTATTTCTTGCCTGTATAAAAATTCTAGGTCGCCCACTAAGAGTTCCATCGTTCTTGTTCGATAGGTGAGCTAATGGCACCCAAGAAGAGCACGTCCAAGAAGAACGTAGCTTGCTCATAGTATCAACGAGCCAATAAGGGCAAAGAGGTTGGTTCTGAATCTCCCATCCCCTAGTTCGACCCCGTGGTGGAGGAGGAGGTCGTAGTCGGGACTGATGCCTTCTTCAAGGAGGAGAGGATAGCCTCCAAGATCATGACCCAAGGAAGGGTCAATAAGATTATGTTGTCCCACAACGTCCAGGTCGGGACTGGCGTCCTAATCGCCTGACCTCCGCTCGAAGGGGAAAGGAGTTGCGCCCCACTCTAAGATGACTTTACGGTTTCGAGTGATGAACACCTAAAGGTAGGGACCTTTCTTCCCCTCGATCAGTATTTTGTCAACTTCCTTAACTATGTGCAGTTGGCACCATTCCAGCTCCCCCCGAACTCGTATCGGTTGTTGGCGGGGCTGAAGTACCTTTTCTTGAAGCATGAGTGGGAGGTCCCCACTCCTGCGGACATCCTCTACTTCTTCTGCCTCAAGGCCGGCCCGGATCAGTGAGGACGAGGTGATGGGTTCTACTATTTGACCCGATTCCCAAACTCACCCGCAGTCATCGAGCTTCCTAGCCACCCCAATGACTTTGAAGACCAGTTCTTTATGTCGAATGGGTTTCGCAACTACGAACACCGATATTTAAACTGTCCTCATAAGTTTTCTTTCCCTCCATAGCTCATGTAATTATTATTTTCATACTTAGTCTTTTCATGTGTATATTGATTGGAGTATCTTCGTGCAGCCATTTTTGCGAGGATGGCCAAATTAGTGACCCTTGGTGGTCAATACGACACTTTGGCGGGGCTTTTATCCAGAGCGAAGGATTACCACCAGCTCGTGTCTGATGACACAATGTTGGCGTGTAAGTTGATTGCTGAAGGCCGGACTCTGGCCTTGAGGAGGACCCTGGCTAACCACCTGGCCATCCACGAGCTAGCGTCCATTCCCGAAGGGGGCGTTGAGGCCGATGAAGATGAAGAGCAAGAAGAGGCTGAGGTGCTGCTCGTGCAAAAGAGGCGAGCTCCTGAGGCCGCTTGGGACCCAGACGTGGAACGAGCTTCGTCAGGGGTAGCAGCCGGTCCCTCCGGCCAAGGTAACCTGTACCCCTTTAGGGACTTAGATAGGGTTTTCGCTGACCTTACGTTAGTTAGGTTTAACCCAAACCAGCTCGTGCACTGCCACCTTAATGACCCCGACCGTAACATAACCCTACTCTATGTTAGGAAAAATTGTTTTGCCTTAATGGAAATTAATAATAATAATATGTTACAACTCTATGCAAAATATTACAATAGACAAGGATTGATTAAATAAAGTGTTACAACTCTATAATTGAAAATACAAATAAAACAAAGGAAATGAAGAAGATGATGAAGAAGAAGAGAATAGTAAAATACAACTCTAAGCAAAAGGTTACAAATAAATTAAAGTGTTTGAAACAAAAGAAAAGAGAAGATTACAACTCTTGAACAAGAAATACAAGTAATAGGAACAAGAGAATAAGAAGAAAACAATACAATAGAAAGAAGAACAGAAATACAAGAAACTCTCACTTACACAACCTAAGTGAAGAGGGTTGGGGATCACCAACTTGAACAAGGTTTAAAACCTTTGTCCAAAAGCTTATTTCCCCCTAACTCAAGCACTAAGGGATCTCTCTTAGATATTGGAAAAGCTTTTTTGAATTATCAAGCGTCAAGGTGTTTCTAGCCAAGTGCTCTAATGGATAGAAATGTTGTGTCTTTCAAGTGAGCTATAGGCTCCTATTTATAGAGTTTAGAGACACCCTTTGAATTTCAAATTCCACCAACCCTCATAGCTATTACCAATGTTTAATTGGATTAATATGGAATTAAAAAAGAGATTTGGGAGTTATTTGAGTTTTTTGAGCCGTTCAACAAAGATTGAAAAAACTGAAAATTGGTCAGTTTTTGGCCTGTGGCCGCGGCTAGAGACATTAGTGGCCGCAACCACTGGTCTCTGTCCCACAGGCCGCGGCCACCGACCAATTGCAGCACAAAAAATGTGCTGTTTTTCCAAACGGTCACATATGGCTTTATGAAATTCATATCAATATTGTGTAACAACAAATTTACACAATAAAGGGTAATATTTGGAAGTTACAAATTTATAACACCAAATATGTTACATTATTTGGATATATCTCATATATCTAAATATTGTAACTCTATATTATATGTTACAATATGTGACACACTTTGTCACATTTATTTAATCTAAAACATTATATTATAAAATAATATAACATTCCCCCACTAGATTAAATAGTTATCTATTGTAACACTTATTTAATCAATCATTATATTTTGAAATATAACATATCCCCCACTTGATTAAATAAGAACTCTCTCTTATAGGAGTCATTGCATTACTGCATAAAGCAAAGTGTTTTTCAACTTGAACTTTACTATAGTGTAATTATCACAAAATTTGTCGAAAATTAGGTTGCACTAGGCATTGAACCATCTTTTCATGATGACAAATCGGTGATAGCACACACACCTTTGCGATGTTCACTTGAGACCTCTGTGTCTCGCTTTGCACCGTTAATGACCATGTGCACTTTCCATTCATGGACGTTCTTGAGAATACTCCCAATTCTCATGAGAGGCGGCACCACCCCTAGGTCCATATAGGTAGAATTCTTACTGTATTTCGTTACCAAAAATACTTGTATTTACAAGATTGAATTCTATTAAAAAACCTTTCGGTTTTAACCCTCAACTTGGTAACACACAAGTACTCAATATCTCAGATGGGACTTGTTTTGAGTACAACTAGTATTCACTTGATTTACTTGTTATTACCTATTGAACCTAACACTAGTTGAATAACTAGTGTTAAGATAGGTTACCATCAATCGTGAATCTCTTTAGGGAGTTTAAGTCCCATCCCTTGAGATGATGCAGCCACTAAATCCCTCGTTAGTGGCTTAGTGAAAGGATCCGCCAGATTTTCACTTGTTCTCACATAGGATATTGAGATGACTCCTCTTTGAATCAATTCTCTTACATATCCATGTCTTAGACTAATGTGTCTAGACTTCCCATTATACACTCTGTTGTATGCTCTAGCCAATGTCGCTTGGCTATCACAATGTATTAATATAGTAGATACTTTATCTTTGATTAGGGGAATCTCTATCAACAAATCCCTTAACCCTTCGGCCTCTTTACCGGTAGCAGCTAGAGCATGAACTTTGCTTCCATAGTGGAATGAGATATATAGGTTTGTTTCTTGGAACCCCAAGAAATTGCACCTCCACCAAGTGTAAATACCCAACCAGTTGTGGACAAGTTGTCCCTAAGATTGGATATCCAACTTGCATTTGTATATCCTTCTAATATCGAAGGAAATTTGGAGTAGTGAAGGCTTAGTCCTTTGGTTTTCTTGAGATAACCTAGGACTCTTCCAATTGCCTTCCAGTGATCCACACTTAGATTACTTGTAAACCTACTAAGTTTACTTACTGCAAATGCTATATCAGGTCTAGTACACTGGGCAGCGTACATTAGACTCCCTATAGCACTAGCGTACTCCAATTGAGCCACCGCTCTTCCTTCATTCTTCTCTAGTTTTACACTATGATCGAATGGAGTATTGGCATCTTTAACCTTGAGATGGTTAAATTTTTTCAATACTTTCTCAACATAATGGGCTTTCCCTAACACAAAACCCCCACTATGTTTCTTTACTTTGATACCGAGTATGGTATCAACTTCTCCAAGATCTTTCGTCTTGAAGGTTGATGATAGAAACCTCTTCGTTTCTTCTATCCCTTTCATGCTATTACTTAGAATAAGCATGTCATCCACATATAAGCAAACAATGATCACATATCCCTTACAAGTTTTGGAATACAAACACTTGTCTCCATTGTTGTGTCTAAACCCATTAGACATGATGGCTTGATCAAATTTCTCATGCCATTGCTTAGGAGCTTGTTTCAATCCATATAACGATTTTACAAGTCTACAAACTTTATGTTCATATGTTGGTAGGACAAACCCTTCGGGTTGTTCCATATAGACCTCCTCATTGAGGTCACCATTTAGGAATGCCGTTTTGACATCCATTTGATGAACATACAAGTTGTGTATAGAAGCTAAAGCGAACAAAATTCTTATAGAAGTTGTTCTTGCAACAGGCGCATAGGTATCGAAATAATCGATACCTTCTTTTTGCCTAAACCCTTTAGCTACTAATCTAGCTTTAAAGGTTTGGATAGTACCGTTAGTGTGATATTTTATCCTAAATACCCACTTACACCCAATTGGCTTAGACCCCGGTGGGAGGTCTACCAATTCCCAAGTGTTATTGGAAAGAATGGAATCCATCTCATCATCGATGGCTTCTTTCCAAAATGCACTATCTCTCGATTGCATAGCTTCTCTATAAGTCTTAGGATCATCCTCAACGAGAAGTACAATAGGAATTTTCCTAATGACTTCCTCTCTATTTCCTTCTACCATGTAGAATGAAATTCGTTGAGAATCTATCTCATCCACTACTAGACTTTTATGATTTTGAAGCCTTTGACTTCTTCTAGGTTCAAAGGGTTGCTTTATATCCTTTTTAGAATTCTCCTCTTAAGAATCAACTTTGGATGTAGAAGCTTAAGAATTGTTCTCATATAACAAATTCTCCTTTAGAGATGTTGATGCTTGAGAATTGTTGTCACATAACATATTCTCAATGAATTCAACTTCTCTAGATTCAATCATAATATTAGACTCTAAGTCTAATAGCCTATAAGCTTTGCTATTGTTGGCATAACCAACAAAATCACACTTTATGGCTCTTGAACCTAACTTTGTTCTATTAGGTTCGTTTTTCTTGCAATATGCAAGACACCCCCACACTTTGAAGTACCCTATGTTGGGTTTTCTTCCTTTCCATAACTCATATGGAGATATCTCATTTTTCTTCATCGGTATTCGATTAAGAATTTGACAAGCGGTTAAAAGCGCTTCACCCCATAAGTTGAAGTTCAACTTAGAAAACATCAACATAGAATTTATCATCTCTAGATAAGTCCTATTTTTCCTTTCGGCAACACCATTGTGTTGTGGTGTATAAGGTGCAGTGCACTCATGAATTATACCATTTTCTTCACAAAATGTATTGAATTCATTAGAGAAGTACTCTCCTCCTCTCTCACTTCTTATCACCTTAATCTTTTTATTTAGTTGATTTTCAACTTCTAACTTATACAATTTAAAAGCATCAAAAGTTTCATCTTTATGCTTTAAAAGAAACACATAGGTATATCTATTAAATCTTCTATAAAAGTAAGAAAATACCTTTGACCACCTCTAGTTAAAACACCATTTAATTCACAAAGATCACTATGGATTAAATCTAGTAAATTAGATGATCTTTCTACACTAGGAAATGGTTTCTTAATCATTTTTGCCTTAACACATGTTTCACATTTACCATAGTTTTTAATATTGCATGCAATCATACCACATTTTACTACTATTTTCATGGTAGAAAAACCTATATGCGATAGTCTAAGATGCCACAAAAATAAAGAATCATACTCAACAATATAGGCGGAATTAGCATTTTTATTGATAACATTAAAAGTTATATCATTGGTGCACAATTTAACCATACCTTCACAAGAGTACCCCTTTCCCAAAAATACATTTGATTTGGTAAGTATAAGTTTACCGGACTCAAAAATGGCTTAAATGCCGGGCTTGCCAATCAAATCACCACTTACCAAGTTTCTACTCATTTCAGGAACATAAAGTACATTCACTAATGTAACTTTCTTGCTGGAGGTGAAGTAGACATCAATAGTACCTTTGCCAAGTACCTTGGATTTGCCCTCATTGCCCATTTGTATCTCATGGTTTCCCTTTGACTCTTCAAAGGTCTTGAACAATGATTTTTCATAGGTGACATGGACGGTGGCACATGTATCATACCACCACCCTTTCATCTTGCCTTGGACCGCATTCACTTCACTAAGGATAGCAACTATGTTTTCCTCTTGAGTTGCGTTCACCTTAGGTCCTTGTTGGTCTTTTCTATGCCTACACTCTCTAGCATAGTGACCCTTTTTCCCACACACAAAGCAAGGACCTTTCTCGCCCTTAAAACTTATTTGGGTTGGTTTTTGGACCCAAAGGTTTCTCATTACCCTTTTTCCCTTTGTTTTTGGGATGTTTTGGTTGTGACACCGCATTTTCATTGGAAGTATCTCCATTAGACCCCTCCACAAGTTTATCTCTACATATCAATTCCTCTTCGATTCGAATATGCTTTTGGATCTCCTCGAAAGAATAATCCTCATTTTTATGAAGGATTCTTTTCCTATAGCTCTTCCAAGTTGGTGGTAATTTAACCACTATAGCACCAACTTGAAAGGCCTCGGGAAGCTCAATCTTTAACACTTTCAATTTATTAACAATAATTTGCAATTCATGAATTTGAGGAAGAATAGGTTTATCACCAAAAAATTTGAAATCAAAGTATTGAGATATCAAAAACTTTTTGGTACCTTCCTCTTCCGCCTTAAACTTTTTCTCAAGTGCATCCCATATCTCCTTGGTCGATTTGGTCTCGGTGTAGAGGTCATAGAGCCTATCAGATAGGGCATTGAGGATATGACCCCTACAAAGGAGATTGTCCTCGTCCCTCTTCCTTCTCTTCTCCACCTCCTCGGGAGTGTCTTTGTCGGATGGCTCGGCTAGAGGTGCCAAGGAAGACTCAAGGATGTAGGCGATTTTAAGAGTGGTTAAAAGAAACCTCACCTTGTCTTTCCACCTAGTAAAATTGGATCCATCAAACCTATCCAATCTCACTAGGTCTTGGTTCATGATCTTGATTGTCTCCCCTTCCATTGAAACAAAAAAGGGATAAGCTTTTGAATGTTAGGAAAAATTGTTTTGCCTCAATGGAAATTAATAATAATATGTTACAACTCTATGCAAAATATTACAATAGACAAGGATTGATTAAATAAAGTGTTACAACTCTATAACTGAAAATACAAATAAAACAAAGGAAATGAAGAAGATGATGAAGAAGAAGAGAATAGTAAAATACAACTCTAAGCAAAAGGTTACAAATAAATTAAAGTGTTTGAAACAAAAGAAAAGAGAAGATTACAACTCTTGAACAAGAAATACAAGTAATAGGAACAAGAGAATAAGAAGAAAACAATACAATAGAAAGAAGAACAGAAATACAAGAAACTCTCACTTACACAACCTAAGTGAAGAGGGTTGGGGATCACCAACTTGAACAAGGTTTAAAACCTTTGTCCAAAAGCTTATTTCCCTCTAACTCAAGCACTAAGGGATCTCTCTCAGATATTGGAAAAGCTTTCTGGAATTATCAAGTGTCAAGGTGTTTCTAGCCAAGTGCTTTAATGGATAGAAATGTTGTGTCTTTCAAGTGAGCTATAGGCTCCTACTTATAGAGTTTAGAGACACCCTTTGAATTTCAAATTCCACCAACCCCTATGGCTGTTACCAATGTTTAATTGGATTAATATGGAATTAAAAAAAAAATTTGGGAGTTATTTGGGTTTTTTGAGCCGTTCAACAAAGATTGAAAAAATTGAAAATTGGTCAGTTTTTGGCCTGTGGCCGCGGCCACTGGTCTCTGTCCCACAGGCCGTGGCCACTGAATGTTGGTGGCCGCGGCCACCGACCAATTTCAGCACAAAAAATGTGCTGTTTTTCCAAACGGTTCCAAACCCTCCCAAATGATTTTGTAACTCCCAAAACACATTATTGGGGTTAAAATCATATCTCTAACAGCCATATCACATATGGCTTTATGAAATTCATCTCAATATTGTGTAACAACAAATTTACACAATAAAGGGTAATATTTGGAAGTTACAAATTTGTAACACCAAATATGTTACATTATTTGGATATATCTCATATATCTAAATATTGTAACTCTCTATTATATGTTACAATATGTGACACACTTTGTCAGATTTTTTTAATCTAAAACATTATATTATAAAATAATATAACACTCTAGTGTGTGGATCACTTAGTGGTTTGCCACGACATGGGCCATCCTAGGGGAACTATAGTTGTAGATAACACCCTCTGCTTTAGGTCGGCCCTTTCAAAGAGTACAGGACCAACCTTAGGTCGTGGCCTTCCCTTCTCCAAGGTGTCGTTGCCCCTAAGCTTAGGCAATATGTGGAAGAAGCCAGCCCCGAGGTAGAACCTGAGCCGGAGCCTCCCCTGTCCCAAGAAGTTATAGACTTAGGTTCCCCTTTCTCTATAGAGGTTCCAAGGATGGAGGTTGTGGCAGTAGACTCCTCTAGTTCGGAGGGTAGGACTGCTTGTTATATTGTATATACGTTCTTTTGTAAAGTGTGGAATTTTTATGCATACTTACGCACTTCCCATTCTTTTTCAGGTGAGAAGATTGCACAACAAGGGGTTCCCGACATCCGCGTGATGTTCCAGGAGGGAAAATCTAGCTCGGGGCCGACTATAAAGAAGCCCCAGTTCTCATCCAAGAAGGTTCCACCTGCGGCAGGAACGACCTCCAAATCCCCGACTAAGGGGAAAGACCAGAGCTCGATAGGTCCAGCTGCTGCTGCTCAATACAAAAGGGGTCCGCCTCTACATCCTCCTCGGTTTCTTTCGAGTCCTACTAGGGACCAGAAAACACTAGTTGATCCTCTAGCTCCGGTCATCCTTGCCACCACCGTACGGATCCCAATCAATGCTCAGGACCTAGAGCAAATTACAGACACATTTTGGGGGACTATCAACAAGACGCTGAACCACACAGTGGAGCAGTTTTGTAAGGCCAAACCAACGGACCTGAGGGTGATCGAGGAGAGGAGCCCGGAGAATGTCATGGAATCCACGCTGGGGATGAACCTCACAGTAAGCCGACTTTCCTTGACTTAACATATTCTTTTGATTTTATCCTGGTATGTGCCTAACTACTTTCTTGCTTTTTGCAGGCGGTCTTGGATCAACATCGCAGTATAGCTCGAGCCAGAGCTAAGAATGAAGAGCTCAAGGTCGAGCTTCAGACCGCTCAGGCTTCCCTATCTGCTACCCAAGCTGCCATCGCAGCTACTGAACAAGGCAAACTAAGCACCAAAGCTGCTCTATCGGCGGCACAAGAAGGCAAGCAGGCTGCAAAGGCGGCCTTAATAGCGGCCCAAGAGGGTGAGCAAGAAGCGAAGGCTTCCCTGGCTGCCCTACAAGCCGAGCTGACAGAGGTCAAGGCCAAGCTGTTGGAGGCAGAGGCTGCTACTAAGGAGGAGAAGGCGGCCTCAATATCCTCCATTGAGAGCATGCTCTACCATTGCTGGGCGTTCAACCAAGAAGGAAAATTCTCCTTTTTTCTCTCTGATGTGTGGGATCTCTATCTTGAGAAGTTCAAGGCCCGGGCATAGCAAGAGCATTTCGAGACTGGGGAAGCTTCCACCACTGGCGAGCAGGAGACCGAGGAGGTGACGTCTTCTGAGCTCCTAGGAGGGGCTTAATTTTCTTTTTCCTTTGTTTATTTTTACACTTTTTTTTGTAAACATTTGTCGTTTTTGTCTCGGTACGAGGTTATCTTTCTCGAGAAAATTTATTTATAATTTCAGTATGTATTTTTTATCTATTCCTTGATTTTTTCTTATGTTCATGACTTGTACGTTCAAAATCTTAGGAAATGACTCTTAGGTCGAGATAGATACTTTAATTTTGGTCGTAACCAAAATTGATGTTGATTTATATCCTACCTGTTAAGTATCAGGCCTTGGACCCGGTTGTATCCGAGGTTTTTAATTAAAACTTAGTTCGTGTTAGTTTTATCGTCACCTCATGTTTTTTTAGAAAAAAATGGTTAATCAATTTTACCAACTTCCAAGTTTCGGACCTGGTTGTATCCAGGATATTTAATTAAAACTTAGTTCGTGTTGGTTTTATTGACACTTTGCGTTTTTTAGAAAAAATACTTGGTTAATCAATTTTACCAACATCCATGTTCCGGACCTAGTTGTATCCAGGATATTTAATTAAAACTTAGTTCATGTTAGTTTTATTGACACTTCACGTTTTTTAGAAAAAACACTTGGTTAATCAATTTTACCAACTTCCATGTTTCGGAACTGGTTGTATCCAGGATATTTAATTAAGACTTAGTTTGTGTTAGTTTTTTGACACCTCGTATTTTTTAGAAAAAACACTTGGTTAATCAATTTACTAACTTCCAAGTTTTAATCCTCTTATTGGGTTATATGCCCCCCAGGCAATTAGAAAGTGAACTTTCTTGATTCCTTTGGACCAACGCTATCATCCGAACTAACACGTAGATGAAACCATATAAAAACACAAGAAATACATAATGATTGTTTCATTTCTTAAATTAAATTGCTTTAATAACTAAGCCTTACACAAACAAGTGGTACAATCATTGATAATACTTCTTTAAGTGCATAGCATTCTAGGTCTGTAGAACTATTTCTCCATTAAGTCGAGCCAATTTGAAGGTTCCCTCCTGTATGACTTCCACTATTTGATAGAGCCCTACCCAGCTCGGACCCAAAGCACCATCTTTGGGGTCCTTGCCTGCCAAAAAGACCCTTCGGAGTACCAGATCACCTAAACCAAAGATACGCCTCTTGACCTTCGAATTAAAATAACAAGTGATTTTTTGCTGGTAATACGCGAGCTGTAGCTGTGAATCTTCTCGTTTTTCATCAATTTGGTCGAGGGATGCACTAAGCAATTCGTCATTCCATTCTTCGCTGAAGGTCTGGAGCCTGTGCGTGGTTATCTTTTTTTCGACGGGAAGGATGACTTCACTTCTGAAATTCAAGGAGAAAGGGGTGTACCCCGTAGAAGTTTGGTGGGAGGTCCGGTACACCCATAGCACCTGCGGTAGCTGCTCGAGCAAGACTCCCTTGGCCTCATCCAACCTTTTCCTAAGAGAAACTCTTAATTATCCCATGCTTCTCACAAAATTTAGTGAAGAGATCGCTGTCGAATTGGGTTCCATTGTCTGATACAATCTTTCTTGGCAGTCCGAACTAGCAAACAATATTATTGACTACAAAGTCAAGGAGTCTCTTTGAAGTGATTGTTTCCAGGGGCTCCTCTTCCGCCCACTTCGTGAAATAATTTATGGCCACCATCGCATAGTGAACTCCGCCTTTTCCCATGGGCAGGGCTCCGATTAAATCAATTCCCCTCATCGCGAATGGCCATGGGGATGATATCATTTTCAGCTCGACTGGTGGATCTCGGGCGACCGTGGCAAACCGCTTGCACTTGTCACATTTCTAGACATAGGAGATGGAATCCTTTGATAAAGTGGGCCAAAAATATCCCAGCCTTAATATTTTCAAGGCCAGGTTTTGCCCCCCCAGCGTGATCCCCACAGAAGCCTTCATGCACTTCCTGGAAAATAGTTTTGGCTTCCTCTAGCTGAACACACTGTAGAAGAGGCAAGGAATGGCCGCGTCGGTACAACGTCCCGTCTATGATTGTATACCTTGGAGCTTGATAGAGTATTCTCCTCGCGTCTTTTCGCTCATCAGGCAATTTTCCCTGTCGTAAGATACTCTATTATGGGAGTCATCCAGGTCGGCCTGATATCGATCATCTCGACCTCCATCGTACTTTCTGCCACGCATGGATTTTCCAAGAATTCCACTGGTACTATGCTCATAGTTTCGGCTTCCTTGGAGGTAGCGAGTCTAGCCAAAGCATCGACATTGGCATTCAGCTCGCGAGGGATCTACTCTACTAGGCCATATTCAAATTCGGATAGCTCCTTCTTCACTTTGGCCAGGTAAGCTGCCATCTTGGTTCCATGTGCTTGATATTCTCTAGACACTTGGTTTACCACGAGCTGGGAATTGCTGTAGCATTGGACGGCCCTGGCCTTCAACTCCTTCGCCACTCTAAGCCTGGCCAATAAAGCTTCGTACTCGGCTTCATTCTTGGACGCCATGAATCTGTACCGTAGCACGAAGTGGAAACGATGCCCTTCTGGAGATATCAAGATGATCCCAGCTTCGGACCCATTTTCGTTAGATGAATCGTCCACGAAGATTCTCCACAATGTCTGTACTAGTTCTCTCAAGGGCTCCTCCTAGAATCCAATGTATTCAGCCACAAAATCAGCCAGGGCTTGGCTTTTGATTGTAGTTTGGGGGTACGTATAGTATTTCGAACTGGCTGAGCTCGATTGCCCATTTCAACAGACGTCCCGATGCCTCAGGTTTCTGCAGTACCCGCCTTAAAGGTTGATCGGTCATGACGTGGATTTAATGGGATTGGAAATATGACCTAAGTTTCCTGTAGGCCGTGATAAGGCAGAACGCCATCTTTTTAATTAGAGGTTACTGAGATTCAACTCCGAGAAGTCTTTTGCCTATATAATATACTGGCTTTTGAACTTGGTCCTCTTGCTGGACCAGCACGGTACTGACTGCATTTTCCATCACAGCTAAATAAAGAAAAAGGGGCTCTTCTGCCGGTTGTTTAGAAAATACTGGCGGCTTGGCCAAATGCATCTTTAGATCGAGGAAAGCCTGCTCGCACTCCTCAGTCCATTAAAACTTTTTGTTTCCCCAGAGAAAGTTATAGAATGGTACAAACTTGTCAGTCGACTTAGAAATAAACCGATTAAGGGCTGCCACTCTTCCTGCTAGACTCTGGACATCTTTATGCGACTTGGGCGAAGGCATTTCTAGTAGCGAGTTTATTTTGTTGGGGTTTGCCTCTATTCCTCTAGTGTTGACTATGTACCCCATAAATTTTCTCGACGCTACTCTGAAAGTACACTTCTGGGGGTTTAACCTCATACTACACTTCCTCAGGATCCCAAAACATTCCTTCAGATCGAAAACATGGTTATCGGCAGTTTTTGACTTGACCAGCATGTCATCAACATACACTTCCATGTTTTTCCCGATCTGATCAGCGAACATTCTGTTGACCAATCTCTGGTAGGTAGCCTCAGTGTTCTTCAGCCCGAAGGGCATGACTTTATAACAGTAAACATTGGTCGGAGTCATAAAGCTAGTATGCTCTTGGTCCGCGGGGTTCATAGCGATCTGGTTATATCCAGAGTAGGCATCCATGAAGGACATGAGCTCGTGCCTCGTGGTGGCATCCACCAATTGGTCAATCCTTGGCAAGGGGAAACAATCCTTGGGACAGGCTTTGTTCAAATAAGAGAAATCGATCCAGGTCCGCCATTTTCCATTTGGCTTTGGGACTGGGATAGGATTGGTGACCCAGATCAGGTATTTAGCCTCGTGAATAAAACCTCATTTTAAAAGCCGAGCTACTTCTTCTTCCAGGGCCTTAGCTCGGGTTGTACCCAGACGCCTCTGTTTCTAGGATTTTGCAGGCATGCTTTTGTCCAATTTAAGGGTATGCATGATGTCACTCGGGCTGATCCCTACCATGTCTTCATGAGACCAAGCAAAAACATCTAGATTTTCTTGTAAAAATTTTACTAGCTCCGCCTTTCTCTCAGCGTCAAGATTTTTCTCGAGCTTAACCACCCTCGAAGCATCTTTGGGGTCGATGTTTTCTTCTTCGAGTTCTTCAATAGCCTGGAGCTCGGATCTATCTTTGCCTATTCGTGGATCATTATCATCGCTCGGGGTTGTACCCCTGCCACTGACTTGCTGAGGTTCTTCCATCCCAGGATCAGTTATCACTTCCTGGGATTCCTTGCCCCCGTCCTGTACGGCCATCGTCTGCTACCCGGGTTGTGATTTTCCCTTCATGGAAATGCTATAGCATTCCCTGCCAGCAAGCTGATCACCTCGGATAATACATATTCTAATAGATGAGGGGAATTTGATCACGAGGTGGCGAACAAATGTTATGGCTTCGAATTCCATTAGCATGGGTCTACCCAAGATTGCATTGTACGCGGTTGGACAATCAACGTCCACAAAATCGAGCAGCTTGGAAACAGTCTGTGGTCCCTCACCCAAGCTGCCGATCCTTCGCTGGAAGACCCATACAGTGTCATGGAGGTTGCCTTTAGCTCGGTCATAGATAATCCCATTTTTTCCAGTGTGGATGTGAATAGCAGGTTCACAGAACTTCCGTTATCCACTAGTGTCCTCCCAACTCTTCGATTGGTGAGCTGGACGGTTATGACAAGAGGATTGTTATGCAGGAACTGGACATGACTAGCATCTTCTTCAGTAAAAATGATTGGTTGTTTCTCCAATCGTTGTTGTTTAGATAAACACTGCTCTGGGATGAACTAAACTCAATTGTGAGACCTTAGCTCATTGATATACCTCTTCTGGGCACCTTTGCTCGTGTCTACCAGATGGGGGCCTCCGGAGATGGTTGTGATCTCTCCCCCTATTATCGGGGGAGGGGTATCTTGATTCACCTGAGCTTCGGTCTGATTTGCGGGGGTTTCCAGAGCTGATTGGACGTTTTGCCCAGCGAACTAATTAGGAGTGATTCAATTATGGGTATACTGAGCCAGAGGCCTAGCTCTAATGAGTGTCTCGATCTCATCCTGTAAGTGCCTGCAGTCATCAGTGTTATGACTAATGTCATTGTGGAATCGACAAAATTTTGAAGGGTCTATTTTCGCCCTTTGACTTTTTAGAGGCTCCGGCTTTGTCCATGGTAGGCGGGCATAATTTGCCAAGAAGATGCACTCTCTGGTATCCGCGAGGTCGGTGTAAGTCGCATAGATTGGTTTGAACTTCTCCACGGGCTTGTTTTTCTTTGAACTGTTCTGGCCGCCTTCACCACTTCCCTTCCTCTTTTTACCTCTCCCTTGTTTATTTGGGGTAACGTTTTAGCCGTAGCTGCAACTACCGTTACCGCTCCAACAGGCTGGGCTGAGACTTGGCTGGCTCCTGCTACCGAAGCTCGAGCCTCTTCCAAGTTGATCCACCTTTGAGCCCTATTCAAGAACTCATCCACGGTGTTGACGCCTTTTCTTTGAATTTCTTTCCAAAGGTCGCCCCCAACAAGGATTCCTGTTCTCATTGCCTTAAGCCTAGAACTTTCATCCGCATCTCTAG
Source organism: Humulus lupulus (assembly GCF_963169125.1). Lineage (NCBI taxonomy): Eukaryota > Viridiplantae > Streptophyta > Magnoliopsida > Rosales > Cannabaceae > Humulus > Humulus lupulus. The sequence goes on along the minus strand of NC_084794.1, from coordinate 78,663,841 downwards.
CTTGCGCAACAATGTTGGTGAACCTACTCAAGTAAGCTTTTAGAGGCTCTCTGGGCTGCTGCTTTACGTTTGCAAGGGAGTCTGCCTTGATCTGAGCCGCTTGAGAGGCCCGGAATGCCCTCTTAAAGTCAGCGAAGAAGCTCTTCCACGAGCTGATAGAATGCATTTTGTATTGCTTGAACCACCGCCTAGCCAGTCCGACCAGAGTCGAAGGGAATACCAAGCACCTCAACTCAGGTCCAATGTTATGGGCCATCATCAGAGTATTGAACATTCCCAAGTGGTTGGATGGATCTCCATCTCCATCACATTTTGATAAATTGGGCATCCTGAAACCTGACGGGTATGGTGTTGCTGCGATGTTGGGGGCAAAGAGCTCGAGCTCATCTCTCGAGTCATGTTCGTCATTTTCCTTCTCTGATAAGAGTCTTTTCATCAGAACCTCCATCTGGACTAACCTCTTGAGGGTTGGGTCCTTGGCTCCCTGGGGCTGTTCAATAGCTCCCATTCGATCGTACACGTTTGGCGGGTTATTGTCCCTCCAAGTTCGAGCTTGGTTTGGTGGGACATTCTCGCTATCACGTACTTCGGAAGGACTTCCCTCATGGTGAGTGCCACTGAGTCCATCGTGAGCTGGATTTCTCCTTTGTGAGTTTAGGCGATCTTGCAGATTGGTTTGTGGATCAACATTCTCGTTATCAAGGTGGAGGTGCAGAACTCAACTGATTTCTCAAATCTGTGTCGGTCATATCACTTTGACGACCCTCCGTCCAATATCTTCCATTAGAGAAACTCAGAGCTTGCAGGCGAGGATGAGGATCTGGGACATTTTTGCGGGCTCGCGAAACATAAGTAGAGGTAGCGGGAGGAGGATTCCTCCTGCTGTTTTCATAGGCAGGAACGTCTCGAGCAGGAAAAGGTGGGGATGGATGCCTTATCGACGATGGAGGATGTCTAATTGGTGAAGCGATTCTCGTCCCATCAGGTTGGACCAAATTAGCTCATGATCTCTCTGCTCCACCATTTCTAATTCCCTGTGTCTGGCATTCTGATCGCGGTGTAGGGAGGTCAGTTGGGACATGCTGTCTTTACGAGTTTGCCCTTAACCCTCTACATGGGTTTCCATGGGCGCTCCTGGGCACACTTGATGGTGGTGCTGAACTCAGAGTCGAGGTTCTAACCGATCGGCTGGTTCGTTGATGATTCCTGGGAAAGTTGCCAAATTGGGTTCCTTGGTGATCTCGTGACATGGGCGTAGAACTCGGGGTTGAGGTTATAACTGATCGACTTGGCCTGGGTCGAATATCTCGGCGGGACTTATGAGTCCCGGCTTGCCTCTTTCCGACGTTAACGTCGGTTGCAAGAGGGGGTAGTCGAGTCAATACCTCCTCAATTTGCTTGTTTGCTTTGGCTAGATGGCTCCTCTACTGCATGTTCTCTAACTCCACCGCAGTCAATTAATCCGGGTTTGGATTCGGTGGAGAGGCGCTGAACTTCCCGTGTCATCATGGCCCATCGGTTGCTATCCTAACCGCTATTGAATTTCTGGGCCTTGTTTGTTGGAAACAGTGGTATGGTGAGCCTCCTACCCACCATGCTGATCCGTTTCGTTATCGTGCCTTGAACGAGTGACCACCATGATGAATTTTTCTCTGAATCTTTTTTATTAGCACTAATTTGCAGCTCTCAATGAAAACACCAAATTGTTGACGCGGTTTTTCGCCAACAGTATATTATGTAATTAGCTGGAATAAATTAGTGCTTAAGGATAAACTATAATAAGGATAATAACACTTAGGGATGTTAAAAAAGAAATATTAAGAACACACATTCCTTTTTACATGGTTCGGAGGCTAAAATCCCCCTAGTCCACGAGTCAATATTATTACTGTATATCTCTATATATTTTGGTAGAGTATTTGCATTACAGAGAAAAAACCCAACCCCCTCTCCTATCCCAGGTCTTGGTATTTATAGAAGAGACATCCCAGGATAGGAGTTTGGGTCATCACATGAATACTAATCATCATTTGTGACCTGTCTCACACAAATGATGAATATTGCAATATATATTAAGGTATGGTCTAATCATTAGGTAAAACTGATTATGGGTTGTCTGGCATAATCAGACACGTGATGTCTGATCATGCACATTTAAGTTACGTGTCTGAGAATTCAGGGATAAATGGACGTGTAATGTCTGATCATGAACGTTTATATATAACGTATCTAGGTTTATAAAGGCTCCTGGATATGGCAGATTGTCAGAGTACCATGACCTGAACATAAAGCCAGCTGGCGTCTAAGATGCTGTGATTTATATGCGTCTCCAACTCGTGTCCTGTTGCTTCGTATTCATCAGCTCGTATTATTTGTCCGGGGAGTCTTATTGCCTTTGCAGAGGATATATCCATCTGTGGATCATCTAGTACTGTCCTTGATTAGCCAGCTGTACTCGAGATGTCTAAAAGACTCAGGCTGAACATCAGGGCGTACAACACTCATTCCCTTGACAAGACAGAAATCCTCACAAATCCTTGTAACCCGTCTGAAACCTCACTCGTCGATCCAGTTTTTTATTTTGTGTAACTGATATAACCCTAGCGGTACCCTTTACAGTAGCTAGGCATCCCGTAACCACGGCTGGGTCCTTTCCTTTTAAACCTAGAAGTCACCATCATTTATCACAATCCATGATTGCACTTATTTGACAGACAAATCCACACTCAAGATCACATCAAAATCCTCATATAACCAGCTCAATCAATTATCGTTGCTAAATTTCTACCAAAAATACTCTGACATGTCTCCTGGAAATTACCAATTTTCCCAGGCAGACTCTAAAATGTCAAGCCCCATGGCGTGAAAACCATATAGCATGTGCCACATATCTATGTCTATTCTAAGAGGTACGTAGAACCAAACTTAACCAGCTTAATTTATAAAAAAAAAAAGAAGTAGAAAGGCAACCAGTCGCCTCCTATGGGCTAGCCTTGGGCTCTGACTGTATCGAAACAGACACTTGAACTGGGGTAAAGCTATTTGTTCTCTTTGGTTCTTCCATTTTTGACTTCATGCAATTCCTCTGGATGTGCCCTACTATTACACATAGAAGACATGCCTTCGATCGACATTCTCCTAGATAACGTCTCCTCCACCTGGCACATACTAGATAACTCCTCCAGACCTCATCGCTGTCCTAGCGGCTGCCCTGAATACTATGAACCCTCCTGTCAGGATTAGGAGTAGTAGAACTATCACAGATCTTTCTTTCCTGGATAATGGGCCTCCGCCCCTACCTGATCCCGCAAATGGAGATGCCATTGCCTTAGCTTCCCACCCAACGGTACTCTTACTCTATGTCTCATCTCCTACGTCTTCTATATCAAGGGCCCTCCCTACTGCCCAAGCGTAGGTAACAATCTCATATACTGGAGTGATCCTAGCACTCTGGGCCATCCTAGGGTTCAATCCTTGAATGAATCGCTTCTTCTGGGCCAGATCCGTTGGTACCAAATCACAAGCAAATTCGGTCGATCTATGAAACTCACTGACATACTCTGACACTGTCTTACTACCCTGAACTGAGTTCATAAACTCATTGGTCTTTGCAATTTAAACTACGTCTTAGTAATGCCTCCTATTGAACCATTGTTTAAGTTCCTCCCAACCCATCATGACAACATTCCGGGTTTGGGATACAACTTCCCACCACGTTTGGGCATCCTCCCGCAACATGTACGTGGCACAAGCCACTCTATCACTATCCTTCACTCATATATAGCCAAGAACGGAGCTAATTGTGCCCGTCCACTGTTCAACTCTGAACGAGTCCAAACCTCCCTCAGAAACTGGAGGTTGACACTTCTGGAATCTTTCATATAGTAATTCCCATTTGTTTCCACCCTCAGGTTGAATCGTAACTCGTGCCATTGTTGCCAACACACACAGGGCAGCGTTCCCTGACAGAACTCGTTGTCCCAACCACCTAATCTCTTCCTCTTGCCTTTGCAATCATATACATCATGATCATGATCTCTATTCTAGCAGATAAGACAATTTAGATAAGAAGTTAAACAAATATTACAATTAATACCAACCAACCCTGAGTCAAGCTTGTCTCTGGCACAAGCGTACATGTTCGGTTAATCTCCAGGAACCATAAACCTTGGCACGCTCTGATACAAAGTTGTAACACCCTAATACCCTAGAGTTGTTACCATGTGATTTTAAAAGGGTGCCATTAGCTTGCTAATTGAGGTATTAGACTGAAAAGAGTGATTAAATCAAATAAAGACATGTTTAACGAAAATTAAGTATAAAGGGTTGGACATTCATTAAAATTACAGAAGTGTTACATTGGGATCCCAAAATACTATTTTGAAATACATTTACAATCCAAAGATATGGGTAAAGTAGACCTAAGCGACAAAATCAAACGCTTACAACATGTCCCTCAAAACAAACCTAGCTATGGCAGCCAGGTAGGCCAAACATGTACATACCGTTCCATGTCCTCCAACTCATGGTTGATCAATCCTTTCCTTGCCCTTAACTGCAGCACAGAGCACCCGTGCACCGAGGCCTAACAAGAAAACTTCACAGCACAACATATAATAATTTACTTTAAAATATACATAATTAATAAAACAGGTCAAACAATTTATAAGTTCCTATCTACATTCACAACAGAACAATTGCATAGCAACATAACAACACATAAGCACAACAACATAGCAGCATAACAACACATAAGCACAACAGCGACCTCCATCGATCAGGGTGCGTTACCAGGCACCAAGTCCATGGTCTTAATCGAACGGGTGAGTACAAAACCCTTTGAGGGTCTCACTCTGGCAGCCTGCATTCAACATGATTAATGCCGATCCCGGTCCTTTCCACTACTAGCCCTTGCCGATCCCGGCCTTTGCCGCTCCGACCCTTGTCGATTCCGGCCTTTGGAGATTCTAACCCATGTCGATCCTATCGCAAACACATGTATGACGTAATAGATACAAACCATACACACAATACTAAGAACAATCAAGCTCTACGTGCACAGATAGTTTTCTTACCTTGTGTCTCGGGCTGGCAACCCAAAGCGATCCCGAGCACGATCCCTAAACCCGAGCCTAAGCGGCAAAACCTAGCCACAATGTAATGATAAATATCCATCACAATCTAAATCAATAAAATCCTGTGGAATAACATACTAGCCTTCAGGACCTCGAATTCTACTAAACCGGGTAGTAGGATCCTTCCCGAGCCTTAAGATTTGAGTTCCCGAGCTTAAAACCCTATTATGGTCATTTTCCCTAATTTGAGCCACGACCCGCTACAAATCAGAGAGCTATGTCTGTCTTATCTTGGGAACATGGGCCGCAGCGTGCCTCAGCCTACGCCGTGACGCGTGGGCAAAAATTCAGAGACTCCCAGCCTCTTCGCACATACAAGCTGCAACGCCTGAAGAAAAGGGTCGCGACTCGAGCACAAAACCCATAATTTCTTGCGTTGTTTTTTATCCATACTTACTAAAATATATGCTATACTATAGGCAAACTCAAAATTACATCTCAGCCTTATAACCACGCAGTATAACCAGCATATTACCATAAAAAAAAGTAAGCTAAACCCTCAGCCAAACTTAGCACCCTAATCCTTAAATTCAATGCTCAAGAACACCCAAAACCAACCAAAATAATTACTATAACAGAGCATATATCTTACCTCAGCTGTGTAGTCATGACCCCAGGATGCTCCTAATCCAGTTCTAGTCCCAAACTTCAACCATAACCTCAAGTACTTGGAGATTTCACATCCTTCCTTCAATTCAACAAAGTTCCTCCGAGAGTGAGAGAGAGAGAGCCCCCAAACATGGGCGAGAGAAAGAGAGTGTGTGCCTTATCCTTTTTGTGTTCTGATTGTTCTCAAGGAATCTAGCCTCAATCGAGGTCAGCCAAAAAAACTAGCAAAATACCAAAATATCCCTAGGTCCAAAACTTACCTTCTAATGCCCCAAGGGCGATACTGTCATTTGCCACCATTTTTCCCGCTAAACCTCAAGTAACCCTACAAGTCCCTTATTAATCCCGGCATACCCAATAATTCACCAAATAATTACCTGTTACCCGGTAAACCCCAAACACACGCCAAGTTCCCAAACCACCCCTAGGCTCAACCTAAGCCGAATATTTGATCCCGTTGTGACTATTATGCTAATCCACTCCCTAAGATCTTCCCGGACCACACATCTCGAATATATCCCCATAACACTGGGGTCTCACTCACAATACATACATAATTACATTTATGCCCTCAAAGGGTCAAAATTACAAATATTCCCCAATTTAATGAAATTGGCCCACATGCATATTTAGTCACATTACCACACAAATCACTTGTATCACACAATCACACGTATAACCCATAATCACACACATAATTTCAATTAGGCTGTCCAAGCACAATAATCAAGGCACTCAGCCTTAATAACAAATTCAGGACGTTATAGATGTGCCTTCGATGAAGAAACAACCTGAATTAAGATTGCTGGGAAGGAAAAGCGAAGCCATTCGGTGTGTTTCGAGCTGAGTACGAATTCTCTAGGCCTTACGACATCCTTGAATCCCCAATCCCTAATTTTTGAATCGGGTAGCATGCGAATCGAAACAATATCAAGAATGTCACAAGACATATGTAGATGATCGAAAGTGGATTGATAATCTTTCTTGTCCACCAAACTTGAGGATACTTACAAAGAAATTATCGAATTTGGAAGGAAATGAGGTTAGCAGCAAATTTTCAGAAGTTACCATTTTCTCGCTAAAAAAACTTTAGAACAAGTGAAGAGAGGAAAGTGAAAGGTAAAAGAGTTTGTTCTTTCTGTTCAAAGAATATAGAACATTGAAAGTAAGGACAACAAAGCTTTACTGGGTAATTAAATTTGAATTGACGTGTGTCAGGACACACATTGATTACGGTGCATATTGATTGTGTTTGTGTTTTGAATTGGGAAAAATTTGTGGTTAACTGAAGAGTCGGCCCAAGACTCGACTAATCCACATTCATTTTGAAACAGTAGTCCTGTGTCAAGGGGCAACTGTTAGGCCCAAAATGTTTTTTCTTGCAAATAAGTAAAATGGTACGTTTCTAGGCACAGCGGACAGAGGCGAGATTTGTGCAGAGACGATATATGCGTAGAGGCCATGAAGACAGAGGCGGGTCCTCTGATCGACCTCTACGTGAGGGATATGTAAGAATGCATTTTTAGGCGGGCAATTTTGTTAAGCAATAGCCAATTAGGGAGTCTTCCTTTCCTTGATTTATTTGGGTTTTTTTTTCCTATAAATAGAAGGAGGGAGATTCGTTAACATTCATTTTGACTTAAGCATCAGAGTGTCTTTCTTGAAGGTACCTCCACACAGTTCGATGATCTTCGGAGATCCCACCTTGGTCGGAAAAGATCGGAGAATCGACAAGTTGAAAGAGAGTACTTCTAAAAATAGAAAGATCGAAATTGTTGCATCTACAATATATATTGTACGCCCTGAAAATTAGCACATATATTCTTAGGCAGCTCGGGTACAGCTGGCTAGCAAAAGGCTATAATCGATGTTCCACGTGTTCGCTTTTCATCCGGGGGAATTTAGCATGATTCCCTAGACGAATAGCTCGAGCTGATGAGTCATTTAACAACTTATCACCTGGAACCATTTGGGTAATATGGCATCAAAAGGCATGAGCTGACATTACGTTAAGCTCGTGGTACGCCAGAGATCTGACGTACCCCAGGATCTTTATAAAGTTGACCACGCAATATAAACGTGCATAAAACAGACATCACGTGTCTGATTTATTCCCGAATTCCTGGATACGCAATATAAACGTGCGTGATCAGATATCATACGCCTGATTTAGGCCATGCGACCCATTATCCATTTTACCTATTGATTAGACCACACTTCAATATAAAATTTAGATATTAATCATTAATGTCGCAGAGATGATGTGAAGGATCAAGAGATCATGGGATGACCTTAACACCTACCCAGAGATCATTCTCCTATAAATACCAAGACCCTGGGTAGTGCAAGAGGTTGGATTCTTTCTGTAATGAAAATACTCTATAAAAATAGAAAGAGATATACAACAATAATATTGACTCGTGGACTAGAGGGATTTTAACCTCTAAACCACGTAAAAAGGAATGACTATTCTTATTATATCATTCTAAGTACCTTAAAGAGTGATTATTCTCATTACGGTTTACCCTTAGGCACTAGTTCATTCCAGCTAATTTTCGTAATACATTGTTGGCGAAAAATCGTGTTAACAGTTTGGTGCTTTCATTAAGAGCTGTAAATTAGTGCCATTGAAAAAGATTCAAGAAAAAGTTCATCATGGTAGTCACTCATTAAAGGCACGATAACGAAACAGACCAGCATGGTGGGCAGGAGGCTCACCATACCACTGTTTCTGACGAACAAGGCCCGGAGATCCAGCAGCGATCGGGAAAACAACCCATGGGCCACGGGGACATCAGAAGTTCAGCACCTCTACTGCCGAATTCGAACCTAGATTACTTGACTGTAGTATAGATGGAGAACATGCAGTTGAGGAGCCATCTAGCCAAGGCCAATAAGCAAATCGAGGAAGTCTTGGCTCGGCTACCCCCTCTTGTAACCGACGTTAACGTCAGAAAGAGGCAAGGCAGGACGTAAGTCTCACCGGGATAGTCGACCTAGGCCAAGTTGATCGGTTAGAACCTTACTCCAAGTTCTACTCCCGTGTCGTCCAATCACCAGGAAACCCCGTTTGGTGGCTTTCCCAGGGATCACCAACGAGTTAGCCGGTCGGTCAGAACCTCGACTCCGAGTTCAATGCCACCGTCGAATGCTCATGGAAACTCACGTAGTTGGTCATGGAAAGATTCACAAAGACGGCGTGTCACGACCGACTTCCCTGTTCCACGATCAGATCGCCATGCGCAGGGAACCATAAATGGTGGAGCAGATCAACCTCGAGTTAGTTTGATCCGACCTGATGGGACAAGAATTGCTTCACCAATCAGACACCCTCTATCACTGATCAGGCATCTGTCCCCACCTCGTTTTGCTCGAGACGTCCCTGCCTACAGAAACAGCAGGAGGATTCCTCCTCCCGTTGCCCCGCTCCTCTCGCTGCCCCTCTTCATCCTCGACCGCAAGCTCTGAGCTTCTCTAATGGAAGTTATTGGATGGAGGATTGTCGAAGTGGTAGAACCAGCACAGATTTGAGGAATCAGCTGAGCTCAGCTCAAAACCCTTGGGTTGATCCACATACCGATCTGTGAGATCGCCTAAACTCACAAAGGATCAATCTGACTCACGATGGAGTCAGCAACACTCACCATGAGGGAAGTCCTTTCGAGGTATGTGACAACGGGAATACCCCACCAAAACAAGCTCGAGCTTGGAGGGACAATAACCCGTCAAATGCGTACGGTCAAATGGGAGCTGTTGAACAGCCCCAAGGAACCAAGGACCCAACCCTCGAGTGGCTGGCCTAGATGGAGGAACTAATGAAAAGACTCCTATTAGAAAAGGAAAAAGATGAGTACGACTTAGGGGATGAGCTCAAGCTCTTCGCCCCCAACATCGCAGCAACACCATACCCACCAGGTTTCAGGATGCCCCATTTGTCAAAGTTCGACGGAGATGGAGATCCGTCTGACCACTTGGGGATGTTCAATACCCTAATGATGGCCCATAACATCGGACCCGAATTAAGATGCTTAGTATTCCCTTTGATTCTGGTCGGACCAGCCAGGCAATGGTTCAAGCAATACAAGAAGCACTCTATCAGCTTGCGGAAGAGTTTCTCTGCCGAATTCAAGAAGGCATTCCGAGCTTCTCAAGCAGCTCGAATAAAGGTTGACTCCCTGGCAAACGTAAAGCAGCAGCCCAGAGAGCCTCTGAAATCTCACTTGAGTAGGTTTTCCAACATCGATGAGCGAGCTAGAGATGCGGATGAAAGCTCCAGGCTTATGGCAATGAGAACAGGAATCCTTGTCGGAGGCGACCTGTGGAAATAGATCTAGAGTAAAGGCGTCAACATAGTGGACGAGTTCCTGAACAAGGCTCAGAGATGGATCAATCTGGAAGAGGTGCGAGCTTCGGTCGCAGGAATCAACCAAGTCCCTACCTAGCCCGTTGGAGAGGTAACGGACGTGGCAGCTATGACTCAAACCGTTACCCAGAATAACCACGGGGGAGGAAGCAAGAGGAAGGGAAATGGCGAAGGTGGCCAAAATGGTTGAAAGAAAAATAAGCCCGTGGAGAAATTCAAGCCGATCTATGTGACTTACGCTGATCTCATGGATACCAGGGAGCGTATCTTCTTAGCGAACTCTGCCCGCCTCCCGTGGAAGAAGCCCGAGCCTCTAAAAATTCAAAGGGCGAAGAGAGACCCGTCAATTTTTTTTTATTCCACAGTGAAATTGATCACAACACCGATGATTGCAGGCATTTGAAAGATGATATTGAGACGCTCATCAGGGCCGGGGCCCTAGCTCAGTATGCCCGAAATCGAGTCATCCCTAATCAACCCGCTGAGCAAAACGTTCAATCAGCTCCAGAAGCCCCCGCAAATCAGACTGGGGCCCAGATGAGTCAGGATGCCCCTCCTCCAATAATAGGAGGGGAAATAACCACCATCTCTGGAGGCCCTCATCTGGTGGGCACGAGTAGAAATGCACAGAAGAGGTATGTCAATGACTGAGGTCTCACAATGGAGTAGAGTTCGTCCTGGAGAAGTGTTTGTCTAAACAACAACGATGGGAGAAACAACCGATCAGTTTTACTGAATAAGGTGCTAATCATGTCCAGTTCCCGCATAAAAACCCTCTAGTCATAACCCTCCAGCTCGCCAATTAGAGAGTTAGGCAGACCTTGGTCGATAATGGGAGCTCTGTGAACTTGCTATTTAGGTCCACATTGGGGAAAATGGGATTGTTTGTGGCCGAGCTAAAGGCAACCTCCATGATGTTGTATGGGATTTTCAGAGAAGGTTTGATAGCTATCGGAATGATCGAGTTAGTGATAACCTTGGGTGAAGGACCACGAACTGTTTCTAAGCTGCTCGAGTTTGTGGTCATGGACTGTCCGACCACGTACAATGCAATCTTGGGTAGGCCCACACTGATGGCATTCGAAGTTATAACTTTCGTCCGCCACCTCGTGATCGAATTCCCTTCATCAATGGGAATATGTACTATCTAAGGCGATCAGCTCGCTACTAGGGAATGCTATAACATTTCCATGAAGGGAAAATCACAACCCGGGCAGCAGACTATGGCCGTGCAAGATCAGGGAGAGGAATCCCAGGAAGTCAGAGATAATCCTGGGATGGAAGAACCTCAGCCGGTCAGTTGTAGGGAAATTAGACCCAGTGAGGATATTGATCCTTGGATGGGTGAAGATAGATCCGAGCTCTAGGCTATAGAATACCTCGAAGAAGTAAACATTGATCCCAAAGATGCTTCAAGGATCGTTAATCTCGGGAAAAATCTTGATGCCGACAGAATGGCAGAACTGATTAATTTTTTACAAGAAAATCTAGAATTTTTCGCTTGGTCCCATGAAGACATGATAGGAATCAGCCCGAGTGTCATCATGCATACGCTAAATTTGGACAAAAGCATGCCTGTGAAATCCTAGAAACAAAGGCGTCTGGGTACGACTCGAGCTGAGGCACTGGAGGAAGAAGTAGCTAGGATTTTGAAGTGCGGCTTCATCCACAAGGCTAAGTATCCAATCTAGGTCGCCAATCCTGTCCTGGTCCCAAAACTAAATGGAAAATGGCGGACCTGCATCGATTTCTCCGATCTAAATAAAGCCTATCCCAAGGATCGCTTCCCCTTGCCAAGGATTGACCAGTTGGTGGACGCCACTGCAGGGCATGAGCTCATGTCCTTCATGGATGCGTACTCTGGATATAATCAGATTGCCTTGAACCTTGCAGACCAGGAACACACTAGCTTCATGACTCCAACCAATGTGTACTGCTATAAAGTCATGCCCTTCGGGCTGAAAAACGCTAGGGCAACCTACCAGAGGTTGGTTAACAGAATATTCGCAGATCAGACCGGAAAAAACATGGAAGTGTATGTTGATGATATGCTAGTCAAGTCAAAGACTGCCAATAACCATGTCTCTAATCTGAAGGAATGTTTTGGAATTCAAAGGAAGTATAATATGAGGCTAAACCCCCAGAAATGTACTTTCGGAGTGGCGTCAGGAAAATTCCTGGGATTCATATTCAACACCAGGGGGATAGAGGTGAACCTGGACAAAATCAGATCGCTACTAGATATGCCCTCGCCCAGGCCGCATAAAGTTGTCCAGAGTCTGACAGGAATAGTGGTGGCCCTCAATTGGTTTATTTCTAAATCCACCAATAAGTGTTTTCCATTCTACAACCTGCTTCAGGGGAACAAAAAGTTCAAGTGGACTGAAGAGTGCGAGTAGGCTTTCATCGACCTAAAGATCCATTTGGCCGAGCCACCGGTGTTATCTAAACCAAAGGCAGGAGAGCACCTTTTCCTCTATTTAGCCATGACCGAAAATGCGGACAGTGCCGTGTTGGTCCAGGAGGAGGACCAGGTTCAAAAGCCAGTATATTATATAAGCAAGAGACTTCTCGGAGCAGAATCTCGATATCCTCTAATGGAAAAGCTGGCATTCTGCCTTATTACGACTTCCCGAAAACTTAGGCCATATTTCCAATCTCATTCAATCCACGTCATGACCAATCAGCCTTTAAGGCAGGTGCTGCAGAAACCTGAGACATCAGGATGTTTGTTGAAATGGGCAGTCGAGCTCAGCCAATTCAAGATACTGTATGTACCCCGTACTACGATAAAAGGCCAAGCCTTGGCTGATTTCATGGCTGAATGCACTGGATTTCAAGAAGAGCCTTTGAGAGAACCAATCCGGGAATTATGGAGAATCTTCGTAGATGGTTCATCTAATGAAAACGGGTCCGGAGCTGGGATCATCTTAATATCCCCGGAAGGGCACCGTTTCCACTCTGCACTGTGGTTCGGGTTCGTGGCATCCAACAATGAAGTCGAATATGAAGCCCTTTTGGCCGGGCTTAGAGTGGTGAAGGAATTGAAGTCCAAGGTCGTCCACTGCTACAGCGATTCCTAGCTCATGGTAAACCAAGTATCAGGGGAATATCAAGCTCGAAGGGCCCAAATGGTAGCTAACCTAGCCAAGGTCAAGAGAAAGATATCCGAGTTTGAGTATAGCTTAGTCGAGCAGATTCCTCACAAGCAGAACGCCGATGCCGACGCCCTAGCTAGACTCGCTACCTCCAGAGAAGCCGAGACTCTAAGCATAGTACTAGTGGAGTTCTTAGAAAGTCCGAGCGTGGCAGAAAGCTCGGTAGAGGTCATGATGATCAATATCAGACCGACCTGGATGAATCCCATAATAGAGTATCTTACGAAAGGAAAATTTCCTGACGAGCAAAAAGACACGAGGAGAGTACACAATCATAGACGGGATGCTGTACCGACGTGGCCACTCCTTGCCTCTACTACGGTGTGTTCTGCCAGAGGAAGCCGAAACTATTTTTCAGGAGGTGCATGAAGGCTTCTGTGGGGATCACGCTGGGGGGCAAAGCCTGGCCTTGAAAATATTACGGCAGGGGTATTTCTGGCCCACGCTATCGAAGGACTCCATCTCCTATGTCAAAAAGTGTGATAAGTGCCAACGGTTTGCCACCATTGCCCGAGCTCCTCCGGTCGAGCTAAAAATGATATCATCCCCCTGGCCATTCACAGTATGGGGAACCGATTTAATTGGATCTTTGCCCACGGAGAAGGGAGGAGTTCGCTATGCAGTAGTGGCTATAGATTATTTTACAAAATGGGCGGAGGCGGAGCCCCTGGCTACAATCACCGCAAATAGGGTCCTCGACTTCGTGGTCAAGAATATTGTTTGTCGATTTGAATTGCCAAGAAAGATTGTGTTAGACAATGGGACACAGTTCGATTGCGACCTCTTCACTGAGTTTTGTGAAAGGCACGGCATAATCAAAAGCTTCTCCTTGGTGGCCTACCCGCAGGGGGGACAGGTCGAGGTTGTAAACAAAACCCTCAAAGCGAGCCTTAAAAAGAGGTTGGACGAGGCTAAGGGAGTATGGCCCGAGTAGCTCCCCCAAGTGCTATGGGCTTACCGGACCTCCCACCAAACTTCCATGGGGCATACCCCTTTCTCCTTAACTTTCGGATGTGAGGCTGTCCTCCCTGTTGAAGCATAGGTAGCCACACATAGGCTCCAGACCTTTATCCCAGAGCGGAACGACGAACTACGTAGCGCGTCCCTCGACCTAATTGATGAGAAACGAGAAGATTCACAGCTACGACTCGCACATTATAAGCAAAAAATCACGCGTTATTTTAATTCAAAGGTCAAAAAGCGTGTCTTTAGTTTAGGAGACCTGGTACTCTGAAGGGTATTCTTAGCAGGCAAGGACCCCAAAGACAGTGCCTTAGGCCCGAGTTGGGAAGGGCCCTATCAGATAGTCAAAATCGTATAGGATGGTACTTTTAAACTGGCCCGACTTAGTGGAGAAACGGTACCATGGACTAGGAATGCTATACATTTGAAAAAGTATTATCAGTGATCAAACCACCTATCTATGTAAGGCTTGAATATAAAAGCCATTTAATTTCAGAAATATATATAAAAAAAAAGGGGATTTATGGTATATTTGTATCTTCATATGGTTTCATATGCATGGGTAACCCAGAAAGTCCACTTCCTGATTACTTGGGGGGCAGACAACCTGACGACCAGGTTTCGAAACTTAGAAGTTGGTTAAATTGATTAACCAATGTTTCTCTATAAAACGTGAGGTGTCAATAAAACTAACACGAACTAAGTTTTCAATTAAATATCTTGGACATGACCAGGTTCCGAAACTTAGAAGTTGGTTAAATTGATTAAGTGTTTTTCAAAAAAACACGAGGTGTTAATAAAACTAACGCGAACTAAGTTTTTATTTAAATATCCTGGGCACGACCAGGTTCCGAAAATTAGAAGTTGGTTAAATTGATTAAGTGTTTTTCTAAAAAACGCGAGGTGTCAATAAAACTAAAGCGAGCTAAGTTTTTATTTAAATATCCTGGACACGACCAGGTTCCGAAACTTAGAAGTTGGTTAAATTGATTAGCCAGTGTTTTTCTAAAAATTGTGAGGTGTCAATAAAACTAACGCAAACTAAGTTTTTAATTAAATATTCTGGACATGACCAGGTTCCGAAACATAGAAGTTGGTTAAATTGATTAAGTGTTTTTCTAAAAAACGCGAGGTATCAATAAAACTAACGCGAACTAAATTTTTAAATAAATATCCTGGACACAACTAGGTTCCAAAACTTAGAAGTTGGTTAAATTGATTAAGTGTTTTTCTAAAAAATGCGAGGTGTCAATAAAACTAACGCGAACTAAGATTTTATCTAAATATCCTGGACACGACGAGATTCTGAAACATAGAAGTTGGTTAAATTGATCACTAGTGTTTTTCTAAAAAATGCGAGGTGTCAATAAACTAATGCGAACTAAGTTTTTAATTAAATATCCTGGACATGACCAGGTTCCAAAAGTTGGAAGTTGGTTAAATTGATTAAACGGTGTTTTTCTAACAAAACGCGAGGTATCAATCAAACTAATGCGAACTAAGTTTCTACCGAGCACATCATAAAGCATGAGAAAGAGATCAGAGAATAATTAAAACTTAGATAAATAAAATTAATTTATAAAAAAAAAAGATTTGTCTCGAGGTGAATAACCTCATGTTTAGCAATTCAAAAGGAAAAATACATAAGTAAAAAAAAAATCTAAGACCCCCTAGGCCGCTCTGAGGACGTCACCTCCTCGATCTCTTGCTCGCTAGTGACAGAGGCCTCCTCGGTCTCAGACTGCAGCTCCTGTTGTAGCTGAGCCTTGAACTTCTTGAGGTAGTGCCCCCACACATCGGAAGCCATGAAGGAGAAGTTGCCATCCTGATTAAAGGCCCAGCAGTGGTACAACATGCTCTCCATGGAGGATGTCGATGCTTTCTTTTCCTCTTGGATGGCCACCTCGACCGCCAGCTGCTTGGCCTTGGCCTTCTCGAGCTCAGCCTGAAGGGCTACTAAGGTAGCCTTCGCTTCCTACTCGCCTTCTTGAGCAGTGGTTAAGGCAACCTTCGCCGCCTATTCACTCGCTTGGGCCGCCGCCAATCAGCCTTGGCGCCCTATTCTCTCTGTTGAGAGGCGGCGAGAGCAGCTTGGGCTGCAGTTAGATTGGCTTTGACTTCCTCATTCCTGGCCCTGGCCCGAGATATGTTGTGGTGTTGAGCCAAGATAGCCTGCAAAAAGCAAAGAAACAGTTAGGCACATACCAGGGAAAAATAATAAAAGTCAGGTCAGGGACAATGCTTACTGTGAGGTTCATCCCCAAGGCAGACTCCATGACTTCTCCGGGCTCCTCTCCTCGATCGCCCTCAGGTCGTTGGGCTTGGCCTTGTAGAAATGCTCAACCGAGTAGTTCGCTGTATCGTAGATGGTCTTCCATGACGGGGATGCGAACGGTGGCGGGAGGGACCACTGGAGCTGGGGGGACCAACCCGTGCTACCGGATCCCGAGCAGGAGGTGGGGGAAAGCGAGGAGGGGGTGTAGCTAGACCTCTCTTCTCCTGGGCTGCGGCAGGCTGAGCTCCCGAGCCTGAGCCTTTCCCCTTAGCCGGGGATTTGGAGGCAGTCACGGCTGAGGGGGCGTTTTCTTCGACGTGGACCGAAGTTTCTTGACTAGGGGACCCTCGCTTGATGTCCCCTCCTGAAACATCGAGCGGATGTCAGGTTCCCCTTGTTGTGCCATCTCATCACCTAAAAAAGAATGGGAAATGTGCTAAGCGTGCATATACGTTCATTAGTTTACCAAGAAAATGTGTATAAAGTAACAAAAATCCTACCCTCCGAGCTAGAGGAGTTTATCTCCACGACCTTCGTCCTCGGAACTACTATAGGGGAAGGATAGTCTAAGTCAACCACTTCTTGGATTAGGGGAGGTTTCGGATCAGGCTCTACCTAAGGACTGGACTCCTCTATGTATTGCCTAAGTCCAGGAGATACAACACCTTGGAGAAGGGAGGGCCACGACCTAAGATTGGTTCCATACTCCTCTAACAAGGCCGACCTAAAAGACAAGGTGTTATCTACTACTATGGTGCCCCTAGGGCGACCCATGTCGTAACGTAGTACTAATTGATCGATGCACTGGAGTAAGGTTATATTATGGTCAAGGTCATTTTGGTGACGATGCACGAGCTGGTTTGTGTTACACCTAACAAGCCTAAGGTCTGCGACTGCCCTATCTTGGCTCCGAAAAGAGTATGGGTTACCTTGACCGGAAATTAATTTACATGCCAACATCGTGTCATCAGACACGAGCTGGCAGTAGTCCTTCTCACTAGGCAGAAGCCCCGCTAGGGTATCATATTGACCACCAAGGGTCACTGGTTTGGTCGTCCTTGCAAAAATGGTTGCACGATGATGCTCCAATCAGTATACACGTGAAAAATCTAAGAATAAAAAATAATAATAATTTCGCGAGCTGAGAATAGGAAGGAAACTTACGAGGACAGTTGATGTAATGGTATTCGCAATTGCGAAACCCATTTGACATGAAAAATTGGTCTTTGAAGTCATTGGGATGACTGGGCAGCTCGATGACTGAAGGCGAGTTCAGGAACCAGGTCAAGTAGTAGAACCCGTCACCTCGCCCCCTTTGGTCCAGGTTGGCTTTGAGGCAAAAGAAGTAAAGGATATCTGCCGGAGTGGGGACCTCCCACATTTGCTTCAGGAAGATATATCTCAGCCCGGCCAGTAGACGATAAGAATTTAGTGGAAGTTGAAACGGCGCCAACCTCACATAGTTGAGGAAGTCTGCGAAGTATTAGTCAAGGGGGAGGAAGGCCCCAGCCTTTAAGTGTTCATTGCTCCACGCCGCAAAATCGTCCTGGAGTGGTGCACAGCTCCGCTCCCCCTCGTAGGGAGATTGGGCGATGAGAGCCCCTGTCCCAGCCTCAATGTTATGGGACAACAGGATCTTGTTAACCCTTCCTTGGGTCATTATCTTCAAGACAATCCGTTCAACCTCGAAAAAGGCGTCAGGAGCGACCACGACCTCCTTCTCCACCACGGGCCCGAACTCAGGCAGGGGGAATCAGGGACGACCTCCTTTCCCTTGTGAGATTGCTGGGATGACGAGCTAGCTACGTTCTTCTTGGATGTGCCTTTCTTGGGTGCCATCAGCTCGCCTATCGAATAAAAATGACGGAGTTTTTAGTGGACAACGTAGAATTTTTGAACAAGAGAAATAACAAAGGCGAGAGGTCCTAACACGTGGGCTGATGCAATTTCAGCTCGTGTGATGCCACACGTTGCCTGTGCCACGCGCCTAGGATTTCCAACAGACCCCTAATATTCAAGGATCCGTGTGTCAGGTGAGTCAGGCCACTACTTTCCTTGGGAATAGGGTTTTAAAGAAAAATCGCCCAAGAAGCGTGACCCCTAAGCTACCCAGTTTTACACCCTAAAATCCTCTCATCTTCCATATCCCGAATGGGTATTTCCTAAATTTACCCAGAGATCACCCAGAAGTTACCTAGTTATTAACATCATAATCCTAGACATGTTTTAGGATCTGCTCAATACGCCTAAAATCGAAACCTATGCACCAAAGCTATTCAGGAACAACCTATTGTTGGTGACTATGAAATGTAGATTCACATGACAAAGAAAAAGTAAGAAAATTGAAACACACGAAAAACAAGAAACTTACAGTACGTTCTCCACGCGAAGTTGCAAGTAGCGTAGATGTAAGAGTCCTGGAGAAATCCTTAAGACTGGGCTTTCGAGGGGTTTTTGTGGCGAGAATATGGGGATTTATGGGATTTTAATCAAAAGAAGAAGAAGAGTTTTTGAAACTTGGAAGAGAGAAAATGAAGAAAAATTTCGAATGAAAGGTGATGAGTACTGAAAATTGCCAGCCTTATTTATACTTAAAAGGCATAAGGGAATGATGACTGTCCGATCAGGTTAATGCGAGATACGAGGGTCATAATTCGAAAGATGAAACGGTGGCAAAAAGGTAGCCAGGCCATTTAATACAATCCTCGAAACCCGAACAGACGCCAATCACGGTGTTCCACGTGTCTAGTACTCAAATGGTGGGCAGGGTCTGAATAATCGCAAAGGAATTTTAAAAGTCCCTGCCGTGAATGGCAGAAGTGACGTCATAGAACACGAGCAGGGACTTGGGGGACAAATGTACGCCCTGAAAATTAGCACATATCTTCTTAGGCAGCTCAGGTACAACTGGCTTGCAAAAGGATATAATCGATGTTCCACGTGTTCACTTTTCATCCAGGGGAATTTAGCATGATTCCCTAGACGAATAGCTAAAGCTGATGAGTCATTTAGCAACTTACCACCTGGAACCATTTGGGTAATATGGCATCAAAAGACACAAGCTGACATTACGTTAAGCTCGTGGTACGCCAGAGGTCTGACGTACCCCAGGATCTTTATAAAGTTGACCACACAATATAAATGTGCATAAAACAGACATCACGTGTCTGATTTATTCCCGAATTTCCGGATACACAATATAAACAAGCGTGATCAGACATCACATGCCTGATTTAGGCCATGCGGCCCATTATCCATTTTACCTATTGATTAGACCACACTTCAATATAAAATTTAGATATTAATCATTAATGTCACAGAGATGATGTGAAAGATCAAGAGATCACGGGATGACCCCAACACCTACCCAGAGATCATTCTCCTATAAATACCTAGACCCTGAGTACTGCAAGGGTTTGATTCTTTCTGTAATGCAAATACTCTGTAAAAATAGAAAGAGATATACATCAATAATATTGACTCGTGGACTAGGGGGATTTTAACCTCCGAACCACGTAAAATGGAACGAGTATTCTTATTATATCATTCTAAGTACCTTAAAATGTGATTATTCTCATTACGGTTTACCCTTAGGTACTAGTTCATTCCAGCTAATTTTCGTAATACATTATTGTCGAAAAATCGTGTCAACATATATGTACGAAAATGTTTATACTATTTTGCATACCTGTGTTTTACTTTAATATCGCGATGAACCTTTTGTTTTAAAGAATACATTTTGGACTCTATGTTTTATAAAATTGTTAAAAATAGTCCTCTGAATTTAGATTGAGTCGAAATATTTTCATATATAACTTCATAAATATTGATTTATGATACAAATCCTCACATTTTCTATGCGGATGACCCCGTAAATAAAGTCTGAGAGAAAAATATTGTGACAAAATTTGGATTTAGGAGATCATTTTTTAACCATTTTACAAAACAGATGGCCCAAAAATGTATGTTTTTCTAACAGAGGGTCCATCGCGGTATTAACGTAAAACACAGAGACCAAAAATGGTACAAACCCTAAATGAAATTCTCGTTTATAGTATTACCAAGTGATTAATTCACAAAATTTTTCTTTAAAAGTGGAAATAGAAAAAGTTGATTAACCCACTCTTAATCTGATCAATCAGAATCATAGTGTGCTTGATCACATTGCTCATAGAGTGTTGAAATTACATAAATGATTAAAACACAAAGTACAAAAATTTAAATGACACATAATATTTTTACATGGTTCGATTTTCTTAGTCCATGAGGTCACGGTAGATAATAAAATGATTAGTAAGAGATTCAAGATACACAATACTATCGACTTAATAAACACAAGTAGGCTGCTTATACTTTAATGCCGCAAGGTTGAGTATCCTCTTCCAACCATTGTTTCTTCTTGGCACCTTCACAATTGAAGTCCCTTCAATAATTAGGTGTTGAAATGTCTCTCCAGAAGTTTGTAGCTCGAATCCTCACGAAACAAATCTTCAATTCTTCTCTTGAACAACACTTAGAAGCAAATGCACAACATGCAATGTAGCATGCCTCACATTCAAAATCACTTTCAAGGATTCACTCTTTTTTTTTTATTAAAAATATTACAAAAAATGATAATTCCCAAAAGATTACAATTGAGTGCTCGAAAGTCCTCTCTTTAATTATAGCTATAGAAACCAACCAACTAAGGTGAGGATCTTGCACCATAAAAATTTAAGAAAATGCCTTCTAATAAAAACAAAAATTTTGGTCCGTATGTAAATACATTCTGTTTGATCACATAATCATGATGTCTGGACAAATTAACAAAGAGCCTAGTACTCGATTGAATCCATGTTCATTCCACTTTAATATTCCTTAAAATAAACGTTATTAAGGTCGAGAAGAAAATCAAAAGTATCCTTTTTGAATGAGAATAAAAAATGAATAAAACAAACATTCAATCAATTATAAAATTAAAATTAAATAATTGAATTATTTTATTTTTTTATTAGCGAGATTACACAAGAATTGAATTGTGATCTTCATAGACTAAATAATAGGAACAAGGTTTTCTTTTATGTGCATGAACCATATAAAATAATAATTGGAGAAAAATCCATTTTATTATTTAAATATTCATATAAAAATGTGTCTACATTTTATTAATCACAAAATTATACATATAATTAATAAAAAAAAACAAGTACACAAAACAAAACAAAAAATCAGATCTGATTTATTAGATTTACCAATTATGAAAAATTAAATTTAATTCATCACATATTTTGTCTAGACAAAATTGTCATATAAAAAGATGTCAATTTAGAGTTTTACAATACATTTATAACGTGATCACTTTCAATTCCAATTAAAATCTCTATCATAATCTTCACATATTAGTGGTCTTAGCACAAAATTTGGTGGATTTAGTCACTTCTGTCCAGGCTGCTAGCTAATTGGCTAACAATATATTATTATTATTTAACGCAGAATATTATAACTCCAAACTTTTTATATTGAGTTGAAAGGAGACTAATATTTATTTATTAATAATATATATTATCAAATCATTTATCCAACATATAATTTGTTACAACAAGAAATATAATTCTGAAATTTATTTTGATAATATTTTATGTATACAAAATATTCCTACCAAAAGAGTTATTTAGTTAACATATTTCTACTCTATCTATAATGCAGTAGGAAGATGCGTAATAATATCAAAGCCGACCTGGGTCAGCAGATCATGGTCCTTTTTCAATTAAGAATTGAACAACTTTACTTAATTGTATGCTTCATTAAATTTATTCGATTAATAATATATGTATATACGATTGATCAATTATATGTGATACTTCAACATGCAACAGCGTCTCCAACTGAGTTCCAAAAAATTGCTGTAATATTATATTTAACATATCTTAACTTATCTCCATTCAGAGATATAAATATTATATTATATTTGGCACAAAAAATCAATATGTAATATTTTTTTGTACAATTTTTAATACTATGCTTCAATGCACAATTATAAAAGTTGATGCAAAAATCAATCTTTCATTAATGCTTATTTGATATTTATTGAAAATTCACAAAAAAAATATAATTTTCTTTTATATTTTATTGTTGATAGTTAAAGATAATAATAAACTAATAAGATAAAAATATAGTGTTTAATACAAATACATAAAGATGATACTAAAATAATAAAAATAACATAAAAATAAATAAAAAAGGGAAATTCACAAAAACACCTAAGATTTTAAAAAAATCATAAAAAGGAATCTTGAAAAAATTACAAAAATACGGAGGGACATAATTGTAAATACAAATTTTTTTTTGTCAACAAAGTTTATAAATTTGTAATAATATATATTTTTTTGTAACTAAAGTTTGTAAACAAAATTTACAAACAAAATAGAAAATTGTAACAGATGATTACAGAACTGTTATCCGTATTTTTGTAATTGTAAAATTCAATTTTTTTCAATTTTTTTTTTAAATTTACAGTACTGTGTGTAATTTTTCCAATAAAAAAACTGTAAAATTTATGGTGATGCAAAATATTAATCATGCTATATTGTGTGCTAAATTTAACACGTCATTGGAGCAAGTATTTTCTAAAGTGAGCTATATTTTAGCAATGTATCACCAATATAGAACTTCATTAGAGATGCTCTTACAAAAAATATGACTTCAATGGTATTCTAAAAAGTATGCTAAATTTGGCACATGCTAAAAGTTGTGCTAAATTTGGCAAAAAATATAGCATGAGCCAAATTTAGCACATCAATAAATATCACTTTTTTATTTATCATATTACCACTAATTATTATAATTTAGTAGTTGACAATAAATAATCAACCATATATTATTATTACTTAATGACAAATTTCTTGGAGTACATTATTTGGATTATAAAAAAAATAATGTTTTTTTTGTATATTCTCAATAAATAATAAATGAATTGTTGATTTTTTATGTTAATTTACATTTTGTGCACTTAAGTACAATTATAAATATTGAGTCAAAAATAGCATTAACTCATTTTTTAAGCTAAATTTGACCCAAAATTTACATCTTAAAGATGATCTAAAGTAACAGTGAGATGATATTATATACATCCACTTTTAAGAGATTTCTACTATTAATCTATAAATAAATGCAACCAGATTGAATTTGAGAAATTGTATGCTACCTAATTAAGTTTCACTTCTTCCTCTCTATATTATGAGCTACGGATCACAATATAGATTCGCAACAATTAAAATAACCAAGGAGATATTCTCTTGAATTTGAGAAGAATGAACTATATAGTTGTGGAATCTGATTGTCTTGATGTTATTCAAGCAATTCATAATAAGCGTGTTGATTTATCTTTTTCAGGACGCATTGTTACAGATATTATTTTGATTTGTAATGAATTTTTTTTGTTATTGTCTAAGAAGTGCCAATGGCGCTGCCCATTCTCCGACACAATTGGCTCTTTGTTGGAGGCTCACTATGTATCGTGGCCTGATCATCCCCCCTATATTGACTTCATTATTAAAGCAATTGTCTTTCATGATATCTATTTGGCACTCCTTTTCCTTTCTTGTGTTTTTTCTCATTAGGCTTTGCTCTTGAAGGGTTTTAAAAAGGTCAAATTTCTCAAAACATAAAAATAATAATAACTGAGGAGAGGTATATTATTTTAAGAAGCAATATTTTAGCAGATACTGATACTGCTTTAATGTAATTTTGTACATATACAAAAAGTTTTATACTTAATTAAATAATTATAAATATCTATTATAATAATACTATGCACATGCTCATTTTACAAATACTCTAAATGCATACAATGATTAGGCATATATTTTAAATCATTCAAAAAAAAATTAGGGTGAACCTAAAGGCATTGTAACTCATGGTTTAGAGATGTGGTTCTCAATGTGTATGAACATGATATCATCAGATTCTTTATACTGTAGAGAAGAATGAAAGTCCGAAGGAGATATATGCTCAAGTTTAAGTTTATTTGGACTGAAATTATAAATTTTTTGTGTTGATTTTTATTGTTTTTATTGCTGGTTTTATCTTGTGTTTTACACAAATTGTGGATTTGCTACCTTTGTTTGAGCAGGTGAAGCTGGTGTGAGGTGGGGAATTTCCTCACAAGATTACTATTAGTAACTCACAATATTTTAGTACGAGTAATAACCAATGTCGTGTGACTATTGACAATTTATCAAAATTACTCAAACGTATAAGGATGTAGAAGTCTAGATCGTTAGATGAAGTTTCACATATTAGATATTAGGAAATTAGAATAACGGAGAATGTGTTAAGAATATGAAAAGCAAAAAAAATGTCGGAGAGATGTGAAATGGTGTTTAAAATTGTTCGGGCATCTATCAAATAATTTTTAGATTAAAGAAATTGTCATAGAGATATGACGTTGTAACACTTTCTTCTTTTTTTTTTCGAGGGACTTTTTAACACTTACATGTTACTAACCTTATTTTTGGTAGAGAAGAAAAGTGGGATGAAAGAAAGTATAGAAAAGAAAAATAAAAAAGAAAGAAGAAAAAAAATTAGACGTGTGGTAGAAAAGAAAAGTGGAGAGAACAATATTGAGCACTCTTCACAAAAAAATCTTTCTCGCCAAATTAGAGAAAAAGTGATAGAAATTTTTTATAAAAATACACTAGTGAGAAATTACTAAATTATTTTATAGAACAATTTTGATATTAATAATTTAAGAGTAATATATTAATTTTATAATAAATCAATTTTATTTCCTTCCTACTTACTAAACAACTATGAAAGAAATATATTTTTTCTTTTTTTCCTTCTAATTTTCTATCTCTTTTCTATTTTCTTTCCTTCATACCAAAAATAGAGTAAAATATGAGGCCCTTTTCTAAATTAAAAAAAATTAAAAAATTTATCATTATTATTATTATTTAAATGATTTATATGGGTTATAGCAATAGGTATACTAATGTTGATCCACATCAACATCCGCAGTTCTTGTATTCATTTTGCTCTTCATATGATGGCAACACTATTCAATTTCACCAACAAACTATTACCTATATATACATTTAAAAAAACATAAAAAAACACATTAATTATAAATTAATAACCTATTAGGTTATAGTAACTTGGTTACATTAGGAAAATGAAAAAGAAAAATCTAATAAGTGACAAATAAACACTACAATAAAAACCACAATTCACGTCAATGCTCCACTGATGCGAAAATGTATCAGCATCAGTTCCAAAAGTGACGCAAAAATTGGTGACGCAAATTGGCCAAGTTTTTCGCATTAGTACTGCACTGTCACAAATTTAGCATTTATGATAATACATCACTGAAGCAAATGGTATGATTTGCATCAGTGGTGCATTGTCACAGATAATTTGCGTGTGATAGTGCCAACTGACGCTAATAATATATTAAAAAAAGGGTTATTACCGGCGAAAATACCCAATGTTTACATGTTGTTCCACTTATACACCCAATCTTTATTTTTCGCGGTGAATATACTCAAACCCACATGAACTGTGTCTCCGTCACTACTTTACCCCTAACAGCGTTAAAAACGCTTACGTGGCCAATTGCGTGTACAAAACCAGACACATGTGCTTTAAAATATTAACTGCAAATCAAAAAAAAAAATTCCAACGGCTTGAAGAGGGAATGATTTCTTTATACCCACATTTCATGTAGAAAAGGCAAACCCACATTCAAAGTTTTTTCTGAAACTAATTTCTTGAGACTACAAAGATCACAGAGGACGACGACGAAGACTGAGGACGAAGAACCCCCTGCTTTTTACCATTTCGAATTGAGGAGGAGGACGAAGACTGAGGACGAAGAACCCCCTGCTTTTTACCATTTCGGATTGAGGACGACGACGAAGCAGGAGGAGGAACTGGAACAAAATGCCCATGCTTCGGACTGAGGACGAAGAACCCCCTGGATATGGTAAGCCCCTGACTGTGTTGTGCATGTACTTTTGTGGGATATTCTTTGTTTTGTTTGGGTAATGTGCTTTGTCGTATATCACATGAGTTTGTCCATTTTCCCACTAACTTTCTTTGTATTTTTTTATTATCTGATATGCTAGATCTGTGTGGGGGCCATTTTACTGTGGCAATGCACCATGGAGGAAATTTCTTCACTCCATTTGGCAACAAAAGGTATCATGGAGGTAAAGTTTCTTTTTTTGACTGGAATCACACTGATTACTTCAGTAGATATGAGTTGGATTGGATGGTGCAATGCTTAGGGTATAAATTGCCTGTGGGTTTTTTGTGGAAGCCTAAGGAGAAGCATTTGAATTTGGCTGAAATGGTAATTGGTGATAAACAAGTTATTGAAATGGTTGAAGATATGATGAGGAGAAAGTATAGACAAGTGGATATTTTTGTGGTCCAACCAGAAAGAACTTTGGAGTTGGAATGGAGTAAGGAGAAAGATGCAATTCCTTATATCCCAGAACTTTCTAAGAAGACGGTGTGCACTATAGAAGAGTTGCCTGATGATACAACTATCCCAGCAGATGTAGTGGTCAACCCATTATCAGATGATGAAGATCCTTGGTTTGATCACAATGAAATTAGATATGAGGATGGTCCTGAAGTTGTAGACATTGACTCTGTGAACTCTGAAGATGAGGACCCTTTTTTTGTTGTCAATATGCCAGAGGAATGGACACAATCTAGTTGTGTCATTGAAGACTTGCCTGATGATGCAGATGTAGTTGTCGATGTGGTTGTCAATCCAAAACTCAATTGTGCTGCAGAAGAGGCCCAAGTTGGAGAAGAGGTCGAATATGAGTATGAGTATAATGATTTTGGCCCAAGTCAAAATGATGAAGCTGATGTTGGTGAGAATATTCAGAGTGAAAGTGATGTTGGTGAAAGGGGTCTAGCGAGTCAGCATGATGAAGCTGCTGTTAATGAGAATGGGCAAAATGAAGGTGAAGCTGCTGTTAATGAGAATGGGCAAAATGAAGGTGAAGGTAATGAAGAGTCTGAATTTGTTATGGAGGAGGAGGAGTACATGCAGAATGAGGGTGAGGCTGAAGAGATGTTTGCTAATGCTAATCCTGCAACATGGTGGCATTCAGTTACAGACGGTTGTAGCCAAGCTGATCCAAATGATGATGAAGGTGCTTATGTTAGTGAGGAAGACCTACAAAGTTTGTCTAGTTCAGATGAGGATGGTAATGCCAGGAGGAGAAAAAGATCCAACAACCAATTCAATCATGCAACAAACATGGATAACTTCAGATTTAAATTAGGCATGCTTTTTGCTACCGTGGACCAATTTAGAACTGCATTGAAGGAGCATTTTATTAAGATTAACAGGGAGTATGTTTGGCTGGCCAATGACCAAAGTCGGGTAAGGGCAAAATGCAAGAGTGCAGGCTGCAATTGGGTCATTTATGCAAGAGTCCAACTGTCAGACAAGCGCTCATTTAGGGTAAATACATTGGTGGATAGGCACACGTGTGGATTGGTTTTCAACAACAAACATGCAACCTCCAATTGGCTTGCAAAGCATTATCTTGAACAGTTCAAAATAAACCCAAACTTAACTTACTCTGGTTTCATGCAGCTAACAACACGTACTCAGTTTTCAAGAACAACAAGGTCAACTTTCTACAGAGCAAAGAATTGTGCAAGAGTGATGTTAGAAGGAACTATAAGGGAACAATATGCCATACTGGAAGATTATTGCAAGCAACTGTTAGAGACAAATCCTGGGAGAACATCAATATTGAAAACCAGAATGCAGGATGGAAAGAGGTTATTTGAAAGGGTGTATATATGTCTTAAAGCTTGTAAAGATGGATTCGTCAATGGTTGTAGGCCCCTTATCTGTTTGGATGGTTGTTTTTTAAAAGGATATTGCAAAGGAATGTTATTAGCTGCAATTGGCATTGATGCAGCAAATGCCATGTTTCCAGTGGCTTATGCTGTAGTGGAGAAGGAGTACACAGGTAGCTGGACATGGTTTTTAAATTTATTGAAGGAGGATTTGAAGATTGATGAACCAGAGAGATTAACAATGATTTCAGATAGGCAAAAGGGCTTAGAAATAGCATTAAGTACTGTATTTCAAGGTTCGGAAGTGAGATTCTGTGTGAGACATATGCATGCCAATTTCAAGAAGCAATTCCCTGGACTCTTACTTAAGCAAATGATGTGGGCCGCTGCAAGGGCAACAACTAAAGTGGAATGGAAAAATAGGATGAATGAAATTAAGCAAGAGAATTTCAAGGCGTATGAATGGCTGATGAAAAAAAACCCAGAAGAATGGACCAAGTCTCATTTCAGGGAGCATGTGAAATGTGACCTTCTTATTAATAACCTCTGTGAAAGTTTCAACAATGCCATTCTTGATGCCAGAGATAAATCTATTATCACTTTGCTAGAAATATATTAGGCATTGGATGATGAGTTTGTTCTGCAATAGAAGAATGAGTGTCTCTAAGTGGGTGCATCCTGTTTCCAAAAGAATTATGGACATCATTGAGAAAAACAAGAATGTTGCTAAGCATTGTTTCCCTATGCTTGCTGGAGGTGGTAAGTTCCAGGTAAATTTATTGCAAAGCATCAATGCTCAGTCATTTGTTGTGAACTTGGAAACGAAAACATGCACATGTAGGCTATTCCAATTGTCTGGCATACCATGTGGGCATGCTTTAGCTGCTATCTGGTTTTCAAACCTAGATCCACTGGGATTCATAGATGACTACTACAAGAGGCAAGCATATGAAGAAACTTATGCGACACCAATCGAACCAATGCCTAGCCCAGATAAGTGGCCTGACACTGGTCTGAATCTGATACATCCTCCAACAGAGACAATTTTACCTGGAAGGCCTAAAAAGTCTAGAAACAAAGAGGCAAATGAACCACCACCTACTACTGCAACAAAGGCTAGGAGAGTTGGCCAAGTTAATCACTGCAGCAATTGTAAGCAAACAGGCCATTCACGAGTAACATGCAAGAATGCAACTATGGAGGTAATCTTGGTACACGGTATGCCAGACTTGTATTCATTTGCAGTTAAAATGAATGTGATTTGCTTAAATATGATGAGTTATGTTTTTGGTTTAATTACAGCCTGCAAGGCAAAAAAAGAGAGGAAGACCACCATCTCAGAATCCTACTACTGAAACTATTAAAAGGAAGGAGCGAGCTAAGAGACAGAAGCAAAGGAATGGTGGTTCCACATCTCAGACCAACTAAGAAGCTGCTCTTTAATCTTAAACCCTTTTGATGTAGAAAACTTGTTTTCTTTTTGGTGTAGTCGCCATACAATATAGGCATTACCATACTTTTGACATGTACATATTCAGTCTGACTTTATCAATATTTTGGGACATCTTGGCCATTAGGAATACTTTTGACATGTAGACATTATGCTACTTAATATGTCATATGTTTGCTCTGTAAAGTTGAAAATATTAATCAATGACAAAATATCTGGTTTGGTGCATCATTCTATTATGCTTGAAAGCAACACTAAATAAATATATTTCTCTTACATTCAATGAAGCCATGATTTTTTTTCAGGGAAGGGTCGAACACTAAATAAAATACATCATTTTTATTATGCTTGAAAGCAACACTAAATACAATAAACAGGGAAGTCGAACATTACATAATTTTTGTCAGCCAATACACAATTACAAAAAAAAAAAAAAAAACAACATCATCTTCCTCACATTTCCCTTTACCAACCAGGAACTTGCACGAACTCTTCCATCCAAACTCCCATTCATATAGCCATAATGTTGACATTGAAAAGGCTCCACACTAGGTTCAAAGCAAGACTCATATCTATCTTCATATTCATAATATTTGCCCAGATCACCATCAAACTCACGTACTCTTCTTAGCAAACCAGGTATCACCATCTTTGACCTTTCACACATAGGGGGGTCAATCCATTGGAAATAGTTACAACCCCCATTCCACTGTTCACAAATAGTTTTCTTGAATTAATTTATTTCCAAGCTAATAATATATAAAGGAAAAAGAAGACAAAAAATATAAACAGGCTCACTTTCATCCTATAGCAAGATTTGAACCGTCTCCCTGGATTATCATCGGTCCATGATGTCCTCTCCACTGTTTCTGCCCCACAATCACAATGCTTACGACAAGCTTGATATACACCTTGTGCCCTAGATCTCGACGACCTCATTTTGGCTCCACCTCGGTTTATTGATTCGCCCCAAGACACACTTGGGTCTTCCCCTTTCATCTCTTCTCTCTTCTTCTTCTTCTTCTTCTACAATGGAGATCTCTCGTGCATATGGTATTTAAGGATTTAAAGCTTTTTTTTTCAATCAATAATTAAAAACTTACCTGGGCTAAATGATGTGTCTGGTTTTGTACACGCAATTGGCCACGTAAGCGTTTTTAACGCTGTTAGGGGTAAAGTAGTGACGGAGACACAGTTCATGTGGGTTTGAGTATATTCACCGCGAAAAATAAAGATTGGGTGTATAAGTGGAACAACATGTAAACATTGGGTATTTTCGCCGGTAATAACCCTTAAAAAAATAAGAAAATTTTAAAATTTCCCAAATTCATTTAATACATAATCAAAACTGAATTTAACAAACAAAAAATAATAAGGTCTCAAAGAAAAAATCCAGATTTACTCAACCACACAACAATTTTTCATACTTAAACAACAAATATAAACTCAACAAAATACAAAACCAGATCTAAAATATGTAAAACAAAAAAAAAAGTGAAAAAGGACCTCGAGCCCCAACCCTCCATCAATGCCATTACCACAACACCTACAAATCCATAAACTTGAGCCCTTTGTCGATGCAACTGCCACCTCATCTACAAAACCCACGACCTCACAACCTGAAACCCAGATCTGAACCCCAAGACCGAGCAAATCGAGAAATATTAAAAAAAAAAGAGGAGAAAATATCATAACCTACCCATAGTCCACGTCGATCCCTCAACAACGTCTATCCTCCTCCGTCAATGACCCTGAACTGAGCCCCCTGCCTCCACCGTTGACGCCTATTATAAAGAGAGATGTGAGACGGAGACAGGCTAGGAGTGAAAGCGATAGAATGAAAGATTGAGTTAGAGAATAGAGAGCGGTTGAGATTAGGAGAAAGAGGAGGAAGATGAGAGAGATAGAGTATTAGGTATAATAATAAAATGGGCTTTGACCCATAAGGTTTTTTTTTTTTTTAATTATGGGCTATTAGTGGCTCAGTGACGCAAATGGTGTGATTTGCGCTAGTGGGGGCACTGACACAAATTATGGGGTTTGTGTTAGTGTCTCACTGATGCGGATGATGATGAATAACAATGTTAGCCTTAACATTGATACTGTTACTCCAATTTTTGTGTTGATTCCCCACTGATGCGGTTGCCTAAATGTGGTCAACAACGTTTGTCAATTTTGTTGACTTACGTATTTGACTAACTCAAAAAGGGAAAATTGTAGTAGTTAAAATATGTTGTATTACTAAATGGGCAATAGCACAAGAGCACAAAAATATCGATAATAACACAATGACAAAAACTAATTAGGTTACAAAATCAACTATATTATCTTTTACTTAACACTTGTTAAAAGTACATTGTTGCAGTTACAAGTTTTTCTTCACCATTTTCTTAGTAATCGCCGACTTTTTATCTTCTTCACCACTATGTTTGTTGTCGTTCTCTCTCATCCCTATCTCTGCACCAAGGTTTCACTCGGAGGATAAGCATAGCGTAACATTTGCTGCTTATGCGTAAAGATCGTCAAGGCAGAAGAACAAGGTAGGGCTCACGCGCAAAGGTTGTCGTTTGACTTGCAGAGGCATAGATCTTTAAAAATTGGCTTGCTGCCCTTATGGCAAATAGATTAAGTCATAAACCAGTAGTTCTTTCATTCATTTGCAGTCTCGCCATCATCTTTCTTTGCATTGTTGTCTCGCCACCATCTCTCATGTCAATCTGACCCTTAGTCTTGCCATTCCCTTCAGTTCAAGGATCGTCAACGATTCCTTAAAAAAAATGTATTACATCAATTTCCTTATCAAGAAAAGGTGAATCTCCCATGGCGGTTGTTCTCTTTGGAAGTATAGAACCTAGGTTTGTAAGGGTGAGTACAACTTTTATCACTTGTTAAGCACTTTGTTTTTCCTTGACAAAATTATTGTGCCAATATAAATGATAAAAAGCATTTTCAATAAGTGAAGGTAATAATAACAATTAGAACCTTGTGAATTTAGTTCAAGATGGTGCATGTGTTTGGTTATATTTATGCATGTATGCATCTACAATCCACAAATTGTGTTGTTTTTATTTTTTTTTATCTAGATGTTGCTGTCTCAGGAAATGAATCGTGACTAATTGATTTGAGTATGAGTAATTGAATAATGGATCTATGCCACTCGTTATATATCATGTCATCATATATCAATAATTATTTTTCTTTATCTTGAATCAATATTGTCTTTTGGCTAAGTTCGTCTATTTGAGGGAGCAAATGCCAAATTACTTTACATTTTCAAATTGAATTTCTTACACTAGAAGAAATTTAGGCTTTGTCGATGCTCTTTGTGAAAAGTGCCGGTAAAAGTATCAATTACAATCGCTTTGACATAAAACACGCTGGAGGTATTTACCGGCGACAAAAGGCACCCGTGAAGATTGCATTTACCAGTGCTCTTACTAGGGAATGTTGATGAAGATAGCCTTTACCAGCGCTAGCAAAAAGTGGAGTGAGTTGAAAAATGGTGCAGTTGGTAGGAAATTGGGCTTTGCTAGAACTTTCAAGTGCCAGTAAATCATTCCACATAATCGATGAAAATTTTGGAAGGAAAATTCCGACATGCTGAAAATCCATTGAAATGTTAGTGGGAAACTGTTGACTAGCTTTTTTGTAAACTAATAAATTAATAAAAAGCTTCAAGAAGAAGAAGATCAAACACACAGATTCTATGTTGTTCAGGCTATTAATTAGCCCTAGTTCATAAGTCAATTGTATTGAGAAGGAAGAACTTTCAATGCTCAAGTTCTCTTGGAATTCAGGCAGTGTTTTCCATACACTAAAATTTGGATCCCTTTACAAATGATACCCTAGCCCTATTTATAGGGGGCTGAGGGGATTAAGCTCATTAATGGGGCTAATTACAATAATCCCTTTCCATTATTGGATTAGTTATCTATAAATGAAAATTTCCTATACATCAAATAGGTGGGTGGGCCCCAATATATACTTGGCAAGCCCAACACGGGGAGGTCAATCCCACTGCTTTATTGGAAAAGTACCCCCTAATGTTGTCAGAATGGTGGTTTCACGTTTTCCCATGTCTTGGGACATCCTTTTTGCTATTTTTACGTAACCAAAATCACAATCCCTGCCACAACTAGAAGTCAAATAGGTGTTTGTTGTCCCAAGTGTCTCCCTGATTGACACTTGGCAATTGTTCCTCATCATGGAGGGAGGGCTATTGGTGTTTTGGTAAGTTGGTCACTACTCGAGAAGATTTATAAGCATATCTCACGACTAAGTTTTCGGGAAGTGGCTCTCTAACCATCAACCTAATATCCTCTTCGATAGTGTCAAGAATGACATACATGTATTAGGCTCCAACCTCCGAGGAAGGCTGAACGACATGATAATTAATGCCACATTGTTGTATGCTTATAATAGGGATAACATTTGGCCCCAAATTCTTCACTCGTCCTCAACAGTAGTGGAGACTTAGAGAATATACTAGTAATCTCTTTAAGAGTTTGCTCTTAGGTCGTGACCGTTGGGCGGTCCTCAGGTATTGACATCTCCGGAGATGGATGCCACATGTAGACTCCCCACTGCTTGGACTGTCAATTGATGTTGTTAAATGAAGGGTCATTTCCATACCCGAGACGTCCTTTCATCATTCAAGTATAGTCGTTACCTCAATTTTTGTTACCGCTAGATCATGCTCGATTACCTACTCGTAGGTGATCAACGGCTGGGGATCATAGGGTTTCAACCCATGTTTTGGGGTTTTGAATACAAGTACCCACCCTCTCCTTTCATTTCGTACATTCTCACGTTTTTACTTTCTCAAAAACCTCTTAGCTTCTAAGATAAACATCTCCTCAATTCTTCCATTTTCTGCAAATTTCCTTTCACCGGCGACATTCTCATCAACCCTGGATAATTGGAGGGTGTCAAATTACTTCTAGGAGAATGACACAAGATATCATCGAGTTCGCACCTGTCTACGTACATATACTTTCCATTTATCAAGTAAGTGCCTATCACCTTTTTCCTTTTATTCTTTTATCTGGTTTGGTGATTTCTGGGGTAATCAGCATGTTAGAGCTTTTCTTATATGAGAATTAGGTGGTTTAGGGTGTACTCCATTTTTTCTCTTTCTGTGCCCTTCCTGATGAAAAACTTGGCTGTAAGTGGCTTGTTCATGTTCTAACCCAAAAATTGCCTTTCTGGGTTATTTTTCAGAATTTCCCAGAATTTGGCATTTTTTGGTCATGGCTCTTAAATTTCCGATGGTGTTTCTGAGAAACGTTTCGTTGCTCTGGGTGCAACTCTTTCTAGAAAAGTTCTCCATTTTCTAGCATTGGTGGAGGTCGCTTCTAGGCTAGCAAGGCCATTAGCCGTGAATGCGCAGTCTCAGAGTGTTCACTAAAATTGATGTGCAAGTATACGTAATCGAGACAAGTAATAAAATGAAAAATAAAGATCGTTCCCACGGAAATTGATTTACTAATTACCAAAAAATTAATTTCCTATTTCTATTTGGTCAACAATAAATTGGTTTAAAAAATATTAAAATAACAAAATAGAAAAAACATAAAATAACACTATGAAAGAAAGAAAATAATTGTAAAAAATTAAAAAAATAAAGAACTAGGGATATTAATTTCATCAACTATTCACTTTATTATTTCGCTAATCAGACTTCACAATTCTTCTTCCTAAACTAATAGCGGATTAACAAAAACGATTCTTACTCTTTTTCAAGAAACAAAGAACTCAATTTACATGTGAATTTTTGTAGAACACCAAAATTATTTTTTAGTTTAATAATTTTGTGCTTTGTTTTATTTAATTGTTAAGTGTTATGAATTATTTTATTTAATTGTTTGTTAGAAATTGTGTTTATTTAATAGTTAATAGTTAATTGTTTTATTTATTAATTAATTTATTTTGTGAATAAAATGAGCTTTGATTGAATTTATCAAGGTGCATGGTAAGTAGTGATGCACTTTAGTATTTAAGTGTGTGCATGTGCGTAGTTGTATGGTGTACATGCAGTAGAAATTTTCTACACACCTTTAATTCCTTTTATTAGAATTATTTTATTAAATTAAAAAAGAAAAAAATAAAATAAAGCAGAGATTTGTTTTCCAATTTTATGTGGCAATTAGATGATGCAAATTGATGATGGCTAGATAAATTGGTATTTTCTTCTTTTAGTATAATTGAAAATCACTTTATTTAAGAAATTAGAATTAAAAAAAATTAATGGAAAATTAGAAAGAGGAAATTTACCCATTCCTATCAAGAATAGTGTGGCTAGGTTAGATTAAAAGGAAGAAAAGAAAAGAGAAGAGAGCATTATGCTCTTAGTGCCGTCGGTCTAGTGAGAGAAGGAGAGAGAGTGAGCGACTTAGAGAGAGAACGAGAAGGAGGAGAAAAAGAAAAGGAAAAAAGTTCAATCCTAGGGTATGTCTTTTTATACTTGTGGTTTCTAGACTCTAATCTTTTGATTCTTGTGTTTTGACAAGTTTTCTTTATTGTTGTTGTTGGTTTTCTTCTTCTCTTCATGTGGGTTTTGAAACCCTAGGCTTGAATAAGGGGTGGTTATAGTTTTGGGTGCTGGTCACTTTGTGTGTTCTTGATTCTACAATCAAGAGATGTAATGAATCTTTAGCCCTATTGTTATTATGTTTTCTTGGGTTATATGGATTGATGGATTTTTTTGTTTTGTTTTGATGCATGAAGGATTTGACCTAGGCGTGTGGCTTGGGTATTTAATGTGGTTTGGTTTGTGGCATTGTTCTATTGTTGGTCATGGGAAAAATCTTATTATGATTGAACTATAGAAGGGTTTTGTTTTAATTGTATGAAATAAGATTTGATGCTATGTTTTGTTGGTTTAAAAGTTCTATGTAAAAGCATGAAAGGATTTGGTTGTTTTGGCTAGGGGAGTTTCGGCCTATGGGTGATGCCTAAGCATGTTTAGTTTCACAATTTGTTTTAAGGCCAATGTACTCTTAGAAACATGATAGGTTTGTAAGATTTTTTAAATGGGTTCCTTTAAAAAAAATGTTAATAGATGCATGCTAGGGCTTAAGTGTTATCTTAATCTATTTTATGCTAATGTAACTGCAACGACCCAAAATTGCTAATAAGGCTTAAGTGCCTTGATTAGCGTATCGAGAGGGCTTAATTGGTCTATGTAACACCCTGGTTACCCCAGAACAGTTACGGTGAACGGTAAACCGAAAATTTAACTCGCTACTTGAGTTCTTTGGTTAAAAACGTGCTTCTAAGTGTTATTAATAGGCTAAGGTGGAAAACCAATCAAAAGGAAAAGATATATTTTATTCAATACATAAAACTGTTCATGGGCCCATCAAAATATTTACAAGTTATTTACAACTCAAAATGGTCATTACTGTTTAAATTTTACAACCCGCTGACCTAAGCGGCAAAAATAGGGTAAACCCCCTAGTTCCTCTGAGAACTCCTTGGTCGTGGTAGTCAAGCAGCCGCATATGTACACAGCACCACCTAAGCTCTCCACTCAAGGCTGGGTGAGCTTCTCTTTCCCTTTACCTACACCACATATCACCCATGAGCCAAAGCCCAGCAAGAAAACACAATAAGCATGAATATAATATCAACAATGATCATAATAATCATTCAGGACTTTTAGTCCAAAACAGATGAGTGACAGTCGTAAAAGTCACTAAGGTGGGTTCAACTCCCTTTAGCCATGTGACGATAGGGTCACCGGGGCTTTACAAATAAGTGATCCTTTCACTAGCTTATCAAGATAGGTGCTCGATGAACAGGTCACCAATATAACCTATCGCATGACCATAGAGTCATAACCGTGGGATTCCGCTCCCTAGCCATGTGACAAGCAGTCACCTAGGCCTTAGGCCCTGGCTCTAAGTAACTAGTCCTAGACTAGTAAAGCACTTATAAGTTTCATTGACCTTAGGGTCGGTCCAGCATTAATGCTCCTAGAGTCATTCAATGATGATATCGATTAGATCTAATCTTTTATCGGCCCTGCATTCAGGATGCTTATGCCGTTTCTGACTCTGAGGTCAGTAATATGTGACCAGTGCCATCCCTGACTAATCAGTGCCATACACAAGTAAGCAAGCTTTGCTAAGAATTTAATATGCAATCAATATCCATATTTATCAACCAACATGCCTCAACAATAATCATGCATGCCATTTACACAGGGTGCAGTTTTCTTACCTCTGGTTCAAGTGAGAATTAATATAAGAACGACCCTTGAGAACGATCTATCTTTTTGTCCCTTAGCGGTTACCTAGTCATAACCAATTATGGGATTCCATAAATAAAATGAATAATAAAATGTTCTCGGACCAAGACCTAGCCTCTGGGACATCGAATCCCACTAAACTGGGTAGTAGGATCGATCCCGAGGCCTAAGGTTTGAATCCCTAAGTCAAAAACACACTTTTGGCCAAGATGGCCTTCAAGCACCACGACCCTTCCCAAAAAAACAGAGGCAACAGCCTCAAGCTCCTGCACCCAATGACGCGGCATTGCCTCCCAGCAGCCAAAAACCCCTGTTTTCTCCCATTAAAATCTTGTTTTTCCCCCTCTTTCAATCCTTCCAAAAACTTACTCAAACATCTCCAAATCCAAAACCAAGTATTACCACAACACAATCAACATACCAACAACAAAACCCAAGCAAATTTTCTCAAAAACCTCCATGAATTCCCAACTAACCACATCCAAATCTCTTGACTAGAAACCATAAGAAAAACAGAGCAATTCTTGAAATTCATGGATAAAATCTCACCTCAAACTGGTTTTGAATCCCTTTCAATGAATGAATCAAGTTCCTAAGCTCAAACCTTTAGTTTCCTAGCTTAATTCCTCAATTTGGCTTCAAAAATTCCAAAGAAGAAAAGAGAGAAAATGATGAACGTGAGGGAGGAAGCTTGGCTCTGTTTTGTTCTATTCTTTCTACAGGTTTCTACAGCCAATAAATCATATATATCCATGCCAAATGATCTTAATGCCCCTAGGTCATTTAAAAGCTTCCAAAGTCTCCCCAAGGGAAAAATCGTCATCTTCCACTTATTTCGTTAATCATAATTAACACTCTCCAATTCTTGCTATTCTTAAATACCAAAAATTCAAATCCTTTTACCCTTTTATTTTCGGGAATGCTCTAATCACCAAAACACCCCGAGACTCACCTCGAGCCCTGAACATAAGCCTGGTATGACCAAACCGATAGTTTGTACTCAAAGATCATCTCATGCCGAATAGCTCAAACAAATCCACATTATAATGTGGCCTCAACAATATATCACAAGCATGCACCAAAATATACAAATATGCCATCACGGGCCAAATTACCAAAATACCCATGTGATGAAATGTGGACCCACATGTATGCATTTAACATCATATTATAATATAATTCACATAAACATGCATATAATCATTTAATGGCATAATTAAACAATTATGGCCCTTCTGGCATACTAATCCAGCCATTAAACTGCATTAGGGATTTTCGGGGCATTACAGTATATGTGTAATTTAATGGTTTAATGCATGATTAATGTGATTATATGACTATGTGACATGCATGTTTGTGAGTATTAGATATGCATGTGGGCCCTTTATAGCTTATAAGGGCATATTTTATATTTTGGCTTGTTGAGGGCATAAATATGATTATATGTGATAAATTGTTGAGACCACATTATTATGTGGATATATTTGCAGCATATGGCTCGAGATGATCCTAGTGAGAAGATTGGTGAAATAGTCACAGCGGTGTTTAATACCTGGCTCGGGGGAGCCTGAGGGTATTTGGAAAGAAATTTAGTGGATATTTTGGGAATTATGGATATTGAATATGTATGTGATGATTAATTGGTTACGATAGGATGAATCGGTTAATGGTAGGAACATTTGAGGAATTAGCGGGAACTGGGTGAAAGTCACCATTTTACCCCTAGGGACAACTTGAGGACTAGTTAACTTAGAAGGGAAGATTGGTCATTGTGTGTGGTTAAGGGTAAGGTCGGCCAAACTCTTTTAGCACTTTGAATATACTAGATATATGAGGAAGACCCCAATTTCATTTACTCTCGATCACACTTTCACTCTTGAAGAACTTGAAGGGGTTGAAGCTAAGCGAAGGAAAAGGGTTGTAGAACTTACGCTTGAAGCTGAGAATTAGACTTGTTTGGGCTGGGTCAAGCTAAGGAAAGGCAGCTTAAAGACAACCAGTGGATTCTGAGGAGTTTAGGTCACCAATTTAGGTAAGGTCCAACTTTAAATTACTGATTTGAGCTGAGTATTTTTGAAGCTTAAAACATGTGTTAATTCTGGATTCTTGGGTATAAGTTAATTGATGAATTGTTGGAAGTTTGAGTAGAACTTCTATGTTCTAGTATGCTTAGAATTTATGGTTTGAGTCTTGGTTTTGTCCTAGTGATTTAGTTGGAAGTGGGACTATAATGGATTTGAAACCTTGAGGTTCTTGGTTGAAAAGAAGGAGAAGAAAACCTAGATTTTCTGGGCTCAAAGGGGGCGCGCCGTGACCCAGGCCTGGGGCATCACGGTGTGTGTGGCCTTCTGGCTTTGGGAAGCTCTCTGAGATCGGGGTGAGTCGCGACCCACTAAGCCAAGTCGCGGCCCGCCTCCCCTTTGGCTTAGGTCCTTGCTCTCTAACTTGGGGGAAAGTCGCAACCCATCAAGCCAAGTCGCGACCTGCCTAGGGATTTTAGCCTTGGAATGGTTTCTAGAATTGGTAAGGCTACGAGGTTTGAACCTAGGCGCTCGGGAAAATTTCTACTATCGGGTTTAGTATTAATTGAGGTCCCGAAGGCTAGTTTTTATCTCCTAAGTGTATATTTTGATTGGAAGTTGATGATTACCCTTTGACCACTGTGATTAGATTTATTGCCAAGGCTCGAGATTGAGGATCATGCTCAGGTCCATTCCATTATCTCCGTTCAGTATTAAAGGTAAGAAAACTGCACCCTTTTGTGGTTGTGTTAAGACTGAGATTCCCTATATTTGAATACATATTTTGTATGACTGTGATAATGCCATGTGATCATGAAATAAACAACCTAAGAGAGCAGGGGCAAATAATTTGCGCATAGGACGCGGCTCGGCCACTATGATCTAGGGTCAACTAGATAACACTAGACTTGACCTAAGCGAGCCGGAGTCAGTGGATTAAACAGAGGGTGCGGCCTAAGGGCATCGACCCTAAGTATTCCATGTTGATTGAGATGAATTGTTGAATATATGTGTTTACTGTTGATAGTTTGATGCCATGGCTTGTTGAAAATCTAGTTAACTGTCTTGTGAATTAATTGATTATCATTATTGATTATGTATTATTGCTATGCTTTTCTTGTTAGGCCTTGGCCCACGGGTGTTGTGGTGCAAGTAAAGGCAAGGGTAAGTGTTATCCCCAAAAATTGGAGATCGATGACGTGGCAATAGAGGTGAAAAGTGGCAGTGCATGGTCAGTAAGAGACACATTAATAGTCAATAAATACATTGACTCCTCAGAGTTGTGATAAAATTTGGACTGGCTTGAGAAGTGTCATGACCGACCAGGCATGACCTTGTCCGACCAGTCACAACATTACTGCCCAGAAGTGGCATGCTAGAGGAGAGTGCCATGTTAGATGAAAGACATGGCATATGCTAGAGGAGAGTGCCATGTTAGACGAGAGACATGGCATGCTAGAGGAGATAGCCATGTTAGACGAGAGGAGTGCATATGTCCAGCATGCACATGTCCTACCAGCACTTGCATGTCCTACTAGCATGCCCATGACCTACCAGCACTTGTATGTCCTACCAGCAAGTGTATGTCCTACCAGCATGCACATGTCCGACCAGCAAGTATATATCCTACCGACTAAGTGCATGACTATCTAGTAGAGGTGTGTTCGACCAGCTTGAAGGAGATATGGGTCGACCAGATAGAGGAGGACTAAGTCAAGATTCCCAGAAACGACTCAACAAGAACCGGTCTTGGCACATGTGGGAATATCTCATTTTTCCCACAATTTGGGTGTTCTGTTAAATTTTGAATATTTTTGTAATTTAAATATAATAAATATAATGAAATATCCCGAATCTAGGGGATATCAGATGTATGATCCTAAGCCTATAAATATATGGCTTATGGGATCAGAAAGGGGCTTCTGCTCCTTCTTTTTAGACTTTTGGAAAATTTTGGGTCTGAGTTTTCTAGAGAGAGAAAGTGCTTGTATCTAAAATAATTCTTTTATTCTTGCAATCTGTACTGAAGAAACTCAGTTGGCTAAGTTCATCTGATCTTGAGTACAAATCTATAATCACAACTCTAAGTGGATTAGGCTATTACCAACATATTGGGGCTGAACCACTATAAAAATTGCGTGTGTTATTTATTTTCTGTTCAAAACCGTTTGTGTCATTTTATTTCTCTTGAAGGTTTCATCATTTTTGACGTTCTCACGTCGTTGGCCAAAAACGCGGTCAACAGTAAGCTGGACCAACCATGAGTTGGAGAGCTTTGGGGGCGAGGTGTACATTGTTAGCTGCTCGTCCACCACAGCCGAGGGAAAGTATAGGAATAGAAGCCTAAAATTTGTATTTTTCTATTAGAGTGGCCACTGATTGTACATAACTTTTAAGGGTTAGTAAATTGTCTTTTAAACCCTATTTTTGGGATCCCATGTACCAAACATCTATTTTGATGAAAAATAACCGTTTATGATCAAAATATTTTAACACTAACCTGAGTATGACCTTAGGATCACATTTTTATTCAAATGACTTGATTAGCAAGTCTTGCACTATTTTAAATACACAGTGTAATGGTCTCGGTTATCCAGGGCGTTACAACTTGGTATCAGAGCGGTCTAGGTTTAAGGGTTCCTGAAGACTAGCTGGACACATACATTCACCGCTAAAGACAAGCTCAACTCAGGGATTGGTAATTGCTTACATACGATTATATACTTAAGTGCTTGAATGAAATATAAATGCTTTAGTACATGATTAATAGGGAGCATGAGATACTGATAGGGCCTGGCCCTTGACTGCTGTGTGATGATAATGAGGCGTGCATATTAGCATTGTTGTTGCATTTGATTGAATATTTGAATGGTTGTTTGCATCTTGATTGCTTGTGATTGGTTGAGTTCCAATGGTGGACTATGGAAAGATTGTTACCCTGTCATCATTGCCTGACCCGAGTCATTGATTTCAGATAAACTATCCAATGCGATCTATACTACTAGCCGACACAGGATCTGAGGCTAGAGATGATGACCATGGCCAAAACCCTCCGCCAATCCCTGAGAACTGACAACAGATACTTGCAGACATGCAAGCCCGGTTACAGAGCCAGGAAGAGCAAATCCGCCTCTTGAGACAGCAGGCTCCGTCAGGGAGTGCTGCACCTATTGTGCCACCTGTTGTGGGAGCCACTGTATGAGCGGTTTAGGAGATAGCATGCTCCAACCTTTGAGGGAGGACTAGACCCACTGAAGGCCGAACAGTGGATGAGTATGATAACTTCTATCCTAGATTTCATGAGGGTGGAAGGTAATGACAGGGTGGCCTGTGCCACCTATATGCTGAGGGAGGATGCCCGTATCTGGTGGGAAGTGGCGTCACAGACCAGGGATGTTTCTACTCTGAGTTGGGATGGGTTCAGAGATTGGTTCAGCCAGAAGTACTATAACGTTGTTGTCAGAGCAACGAAAGTAAATGAATTTGTGGGGTTAGTATAGGGCAACATGACAGTGACATAGTACGCCCTGAAGTTTGACATGCTTGCAAAGTTTGCACCAGATTTAGTGTCGTCAGGGGCTTAATGCTATGACAACCCAAGATGTGAGAATTACAGTAGTACCTAGGGGGATGACTTACGCCCAAGCTGTCATGAAGGCTCTTACCGCTGAGGAGATGGAGAATAAGATTTGGAAGGAGAACGCTGTAAGACAGGAGGTTTGCAGGGCGGTGCCTCCATATTAAAGGTCGGAGAGGGGTGGAGGCCCCAATGATCTGAAAAGGAAGACCCCTGACACTTTGACTGCTACTAGTCCTAATAAGAGGGGTTGGGGCGCTCAGGGTGGGCGCCAAGAGGCAATGAGACATGGAGAAGCTACCCAGAGTGCACGAGGTGCAGAAGACACCATCCGAGTGAATGTTGGGCAAAGGCCCGTTATGTGCGGGGTGGTGGGACACCTCCAGAAGAACTACCCAAAAGTGAAGAAATAGGAAGCAGGGAAGGTGGACAACTTAACTTCAGCTCAAGTGTTCACCTTGACGCAGGCAGAGGCCGAGGCTAGTCCCTTGGTGGTGACAGGTCAGCATTCTAGCGCTGTCTCTCCTTTTGCTGTATTGATTGAATCTGGTGCTACACATTTGTTTGTTTCTAGTAAGGTAATTGATAGATTGTGTAGACCTAGTGAGTACTATACTACGTGGTTTGAGACTATACTGCCTACAGGGGAACTGGTTGTGTCTAGGAGATGAAAGAGAGCATTGCCAGTGATGGTTGATGGTAGGGAGCTATCCGTAGACTTGATTGAGTTGGGTATGGAGGATTTTGACAT
The DNA here is from genome assembly GCF_963169125.1 of Humulus lupulus. Classification (NCBI taxonomy): domain Eukaryota; kingdom Viridiplantae; phylum Streptophyta; class Magnoliopsida; order Rosales; family Cannabaceae; genus Humulus; species Humulus lupulus. The sequence continues at coordinate 78,619,477 of NC_084794.1, read as the reverse complement.
GATTTTTGGGATGGATTGGCTAGTCAGATATGGGTCTACCATTGATTGCACGAAGAAGATTGTGACTTTTGAGCCTAAGGGAGAGGATCCCTTTGTTTTTGTGGGTGCGGTACATGGACCCTGCATACCCATGATATCAGCATTGAGAGCTAGAGATCTATTACAGGGAGGTTGTATAGGTTTCCTAGCTAGTGTGGTGGATACTACCAGAGTTTTACCAGCAGGGCCGGGAGAGACTTGATTAGTTCGTGAGTTCTTGGACGTGTTCCTTGAGGATTTACCAGGGCTACCACCACACAGGGATATTTAGTTTGTCATTGAGTAAGCACGGGGATAGAGCCAGTGTAAAGGGCACCATATAGGATGGCTCTGGCAAAACTAAAAGAATTGAAGATACAGCTACAGAAGCTTCTTGATTTGGGGTTTACCAGGCCTTAACTACTCGCCATGTGGTGCTCCAGTTTTGTTTGTGAAGAAGAAAGAAGGGACTCTGAGGATGTGTCTCAACTACAGGGAACTAAACAAGTTGACCATCAAGAATAAGTACCCCTTACCAAGGATCGACAATTTGTTTGATTAGCTACAGGGAAAGTCGGTGTTCTCGAAGATTGATCTTCGATTTGGTTATCACCAGCTTGGGATCAAGGATGAGGATATATCAAAGACGACCTTCCGAACGAGGTATGGGCATTATGAGTTCCTAGTCATGTCATTTGGTTTGACCAATGCCCCAACAACATTCATGGATTTGATGAACATGGTGTTCAAGGATTTCTTGGATCAGTTTGTGATTGTCTTCATCGTTGACATCCTAGTGTACTCCAGTTCAGAGACAGAGCATGAACAGCATCTCCGACAGGTCTTGCAGAGATTGAGGGAGCATCAGTTGTATGCCAAATTTAAGAAATGTGAGTTTTGGCTACCAAAAGTTACATTCCTTGGATATATTGTTGGTAAAGATGGGATTAAGGTGGATCCATCTAAGGTGGAGGCAGTGAGAGATTGGCCGAGGACAAGGAACGCCTCAGAGGTTAGGAGTTTCCTCGGGTTAGTAGGTTATTATAGATGGTTCATGGAAGGGTTCTCGAAGATTGCTGAACCAATGGATGAATTGACACAGAAGAATCTGAAGTTTGTCTGGTCAGACAAGTGTGAGAATAACTTTCAAGAATTAAAGTGACGACTGATTACGACACCTCTGTTGAGTCTCCCTTTAGATAGAGGGAAGTTTGTGGTATATTGTGATGCATCATGGTTGGGTTTGGGATGCGTCATGACAGCTGAAGGAGTATAAGCAGCAATACCCTATCCATAATTTGGAATTGGCAGCGGTGGTATTCACACTGAAAGTTTGGCGACATTACCTGTATGGGGAGAAGTACGAGATATACATCGATTACAAGAGTTTGAAGTATTTCTTCATCCAAAAGGATCTGAACATGAGGCAGAGGCATTGGATGGAGTTGGTGAAGGATTATGATTGTGATATCCTTTACCTCCCAGGGAAAGCCAATGTGGTGGCAGATGCATTGAGCCGGAGGGGCCCAAGATTGTTGTTTATCTCAGCATAGATATTGAGATAAATGGCAGAGGAGATGTCCAGAAAGAGGATAGAACTAGTTGTGGGTCAGTTGGCCAATATTACTTTACATTCAACCCTGGTAGAGCGGATTAAAGAGGGTCAGATGGTTGATGCACAGTTGCAGGAAGTTAGGGGGAATGTCTTAGTAGAAGTGGCTAAGGACTGTTCCATTTCTGAGATTGGTTTGGTACGATACAAGGATCGGATCTGTGTTCCGACTGATATGGGGATTAGACATGAGATATTAGAGAATCCCATACTTCGTCATACTCACTCCATCCAGGCACCACGAAGATGTATCAGGATCTACAGATGTTGTATTGGTGGCCTGGAATGAAGAAGGATGTAGTGGAGTATGTGGCCAGATGTTTGACCTGTCAACAGGTGAAGGATGAGCATCAGCGGCCAGTGGAGTGTTGGGAATTGTGCCCTGAAAGCATATGTAGCAGACATTGTTTTAAGAAATAAATAAATAAATTGAATTTGTTATGCATATATCTTATGAACTATATTATTCTGTGATAATATTAAGTAAATATCAGAAAAATTCGTGAGTTCATATATGTGATCTCAACCACGTATTGGTACGGGAGGATTGTGTTTGAGATAAATGAACTTGAATAGTTCGCAGTAAAATAAAGTTATGGTATCTTTAGATTAATTACTGCAAGTACAGTCCACTAGTATTATGAATGCATGTGGTCTAGATCCGGATTACTAGTGTAGTAGGACACTTTAGTGGAGGTACTTTATATCTTAGAGAAAATATAGAACTGGACCATATATGTTTATTAATACTTAGTTAAATATTGTTTCAAATTATTAAATAAATATATCAACTAATGATCATATTTAAATAGATCTTAATCCTGACTATGAACTCCTGTTTATGTTATATGAGTTTTTTGATTCACTCGTTAGGGTCTGTCAGAATGATCAGGCTAGAAGCTTTTGTTTTGGGAGCTCATTAATGTGAATGGCTGGGGACATAGTATGCAGATATGGAATCTATATCGTATAATTAGAGATTGAATAATGGTTCTCTTAAGGTTGACTTTTGGGACTGAAATGTTATTGAGCTTAAATCCATAATTTAGTTATGCATTAACCTTCACTAGTAAAGTCAATGGTACTTAAGGAAACAAGATATAATTAAAAGGGTTAAACGAGAATTTTATTCCTGGTTAATTATGAACCATTATTAGAGGGTTAATTTGTATGTAATGATTATATCAATGGACGCTTTATTATTATAAAGTACTCAGGAAATGAAATGTCTATAATTATAAGAGTGCACTCTCATATTTATAGTGGAGTAATCATGAGATTATTTAATTAAATAGTTTAATTGATAATCTCAAATTTGTTGGAGCTTGGAATTATAGGTCCATAGCCCCCCACAGCGGATCTATCGGCACTATTGAAGGCAAGAGTTGATATAAATGGTAAAATGGTGAAAATACATATTTAAGAAGAAATTTGTTCTTCGGGCCAAATATGCAATTATGTGACAATAGTGATTAATTAATTAATTTTTTGAAATTATATAAATAATTAAATTATTATAATTTTTGAAATTATAATAAAATTAATATTTAATTTTTGAAATTAGTAATAATTAAAAGTGGTTTTAATTAATTGGTAGAATTAATTAAATATCTTTATTTGAGTGTGTTATCCCCAAAATTTGAAAATGATGACATGGCAATAGAGATGACAATTGGCAAGGAATGGTTGGGTGACCTGGCTTAGGAGTGACCAAGTAGACCGATGAAGAATTTTGACTGGCCAGAGAAGTGTAATTGTCGGCCAAGTATGACCTTGTCCGACCAGTCACGTGTTTGTCTGCCCAGGAATGGCCTTGTCTGCCCAGGAATGGCCTTGTCTGCCCAGGCATGACCTTGTCTGTCCAGGCATGAACTTGTCTGACCAGGCATGACCTTGGCCGATCGGTCATGACCATGTCCGACCAGTCAAGTGCATGTCTGCCCAGTCAAGTGCATGTCTGCCCAGTCAAGTGCATGTCTGCCCAGCTAACTGCATGTCGGACCAGTCAAGTGCATGTCTGCCCAGCTAAGTGCATGTCTGCCCAGTCAAGTACATATCTGCCCAGTCAAGTATATGTCTGCCCAGTGAAGGTGTGGTCGACCAGCTTGAATGAGATATGGATCGACTAGATGGAGCAGGACTACGTCAAGATTCCCAGAAACGGCTTCAACAAGAATCGGTCTTGGCATACACGGGAATCTCTCATTTATCCCACGAATATAGTGTATTGTTACATTTTGAATATTGTTGTAATTTAAATAAAATGTGAATAATAAAATATCCCGATGATGGGGGATATCATTTGTATGATCCTGAGCCTATAAATACAAGGCTTATGGCATCATAAAGAGGACTTTGAGAATTTTGAACTTTTGATATGAATTTTCTAGAGAGAGAGAGTAATTGTATTTGAGCGAATTCTTGTATTCTTGTAATCTACACTGAAGAAACTCAGTTGACTCAGGTTCATCTGATCTTGAGTGTAGATCTATAATCACAACTCTAAGTGGATTAGGGTATTACCATCACATTGGGGCTGAACTACTATAAAATCGTCTGTGTCGTTTATTTTCTCTTGAAGGTTTTATCGTTTTTGACGTTCACACTTCGTTGGCCAAAAACGTGGTCAACAGAGTGTGAGATAATAATCTAATAAGTTCAAATTAGATTTGAATTTAAAAGATTGATATTTATTCAAATAAGTAAATATATTTGATAATTATTTAAAAAGATAATAAATTAAAATTTGAATTAATTATCAGGTTGTTGGATTTTATCTGATAAGGTAGTTTGAATAAATAATTTAATAATTATGAAAAAATAAAATATCCCTAATTTATAGGGTGCTGCACAACACACACAGTGTGAGCCATACATATTTCAAAGATAGATTTTTCACTTTTAATTAATTAATTAATTAATTAATGGAAAATTCAAAAGTTAGTTTTTGATATTTTGATTAATAAGATACTTAATTAGTTAAAAGATAAATTTTAAATTGGTTACATATTTATTTTTTAATTTTGAATATTTTTCTATTTAAGTAAGACTTATAAGAAAATAATAGATACAATAATAATTTATTTGCTCTAAAGAAAAGAACGATAGTTTTCTATCTCTCCCTGAAAAAGATACAGAACCAATCTCAAGCCTATTCTCTTGATCTCATGTGTTGAGTACATCAAGTTGAATAATAAATATACCATCCTTTATTTTCTAAGTGCCCACACACTTCTTGAGGTGTAGAGAACGTTGTGGAAGATCTTGGTGTGAGTACCTGGGAGCTTGGATTGGAAGCTCGTTTATTTTACGAAAAGATAGCAAGGACACTTGATAGGCATCAAGAGGTATGTTCTTTAATCCTGCTTATGATTAATGTATGTAAATTAAAGGATCCACATATTTAAAAGTAGTTTAAATTTGTTACAAAATTTTTTTTTGTACACTGGGCCAGCCCACCACCATTCCGCTGCGTATTAGGAAACTCCTTCCTAACTCCGGGTTGCTACAGCCTTTGGGTATTCCCGAGTGGAAATGGGAGGACATTACAAATGGATTTTGTGGGAGGATTACCCAGGACAGTGGGACTGCATGACTCGGTGTGGGTGATAGTAGACAAATACACCAAGTCAGCTCACTTTCTGCCAGTGAAGAAGACTTATACTGTAAAGCAATATGCGGAGCTATATGTGAGGGAGATTGTACGTCTCCACGGGGTTCCCAAGTCTATTGTATCAGACCAGATCCTATCTTTACCTCCAAGTTTTGGGGTGGATTGTAGAAGGCTATGGGGACTCAGTAGAAGTTCAGCACAACCTTTCATCCTCAGACTGATGGACGGTCTGAGAGGACGATTTAGATACTGGAGGACATGCTCAGAGCATGTGTGATAGACTCTGATGGGTCTTGGAGTAAGTATCTCCCGTTGATTGATTATTAAACAACTATTGGAGTGGCTATGTATGAAATGTTATATGGGAAGAGGTGTAGATCGCCCATTCATTTGGATGAGATGGGTGAGAGGAAGTATTAGGGAGTGGAGATTGTTCAGAAGACTAATGAGGCTATCAAGAAGATCCGAGCTTGAATGCTCGCTTCGCTTCATAGACAGAAAAACTATGCTGATCTTAAGCGTAAGGACGTGGAGTTCTAGGTAAGGGACCACGTATTTCTGCGGGTCTCCCCATTACGAGGGGTGAGACAGTTTGGGAAATAGAGCAAGTTGAGCCCTAGATTCATTGGACCTTTTGAGATCCTGGAGAGGATCGGGCAGGTGGCCTATAGATTGGCACTGCCACCGTCCTTGTCGGGAGTTCATGATGTATTCCACATTTATATGCTTCGGAAGTATGTCTTAGATACGACTCATGTGTTGAAGTATGAGGACTTAGAATTGCAGACAGATTTGTCTTATGAGGAGCGATCGGTTCAGGTCTTAGACAGAAAAGACAAGGTTCTACGAAACAAGATGATTCTTCTATTTAAAGTGTTATGGAGAAATACCAAGGTCGAGGAAGCGACCTGGGAGCTTGAGTCAGCGACGCGGGATCAGTATCTCAAGTTATTCAGGTAATTTTGAGGATGAAATTCTCTGTAGGAGGGGATAGTTGTAACGACCCAAAATTGCTAATAAGGCTTAAGGACCTTGATTAGTGTGCCAGGAGGGCATAATTAGTATATGTGTGATTTATTGGTTTAATGCATGATTATGTGGCATACATGATTAATATGATTATATGACTATGTGACATGCATGTTTGAGAGTATTAGATATGCATGTGGGCCCTTTATAACTTATAAGGGAATATTTGTGATTTTGGCCCGTTGAGGGCATAAATGTGATTATATGTGATAAATTTTTGAGACCACATTATTATGTTGATATATTTGCAGCATATGGTTCGAGACGGTCCTAGCGAGCAGATTGGCGAAATAGTCACAACGAGGTTTAATACCCGGCTCGGGGGAGCTTGGGGGTATTTGGATGGAAATTTAGTGGATATTTTGGGAATTATGGATATTGAATAAGTATTTGGTGATTAATTGGTTACGATAGGATTAATTGGTTAATGGTAGTAACATTTCAGGAATTAGATGGAACTGGGGGAAAATGATCATTTTACCCCTAGGGACAACTTGAGGACTAGTTAACTTTGAAGGGAAGATGATTGGTCATTGTGTGTTGTTAAGGGTAGGGTCAGCCAAACTCTCTGGACACTCTGAATATACTATATATATGAGGAGGACCCCAATTTCATTTACTCTCTATCACACTTTCACTCTTGAAGAACTTGAAGGGGTTGAAGCTAAGGGAAAGAAAAGGGTTGCAGAACTTAATCTTGAAGCTGAGAATTGGACTTGTTTGGGCTGGGTCAAGCTGAGGAAAGGTTGGCTTAAAGACAACCAGTGGATTTTGAGGAGTTTAGGTCACCAATTCAGGTAAGGTTCAATTTAAATTGCTGAATAGAGCTGAGTATTTTGAAGTTTAGAACATGTGTTAATTCTGGGTTCTTGGGTATAAGTTAATTGATGAATTGCTGGAAGTTTGAGTAGAATTTCTGTGTTCTAGTATGCTTTAAATTTATGGTTTGAGCCTTGGTTTTGTCCTGATGATTTAGTTGGCAGTGGGAGTGTAATGGGTTTGAAACCTTGAGGTTATTGGTTGGAAAGAAGGAGAAGAAAACCCAGATTTTTTGGGCTTGAAAGGGGCGCGCCACGACCCAGCCCTGAGGCGTCGCGGTGCTTATGGCCATCTAGCCCTCGGAAGCTCTCTGAGATGGGGGCGCACCGCGACCCACTAAGCCAAGATGCGGCCCGCCTCCCCTTTGGCTTGGCTCCTTGGTCTCTGAATTTGGGACGCACCGCGAGCCACTAAGCCAAGTCGCGACCCGCCTAGGGATTTTAGCCTTGGAATGGTTTCTAGAATTGGTAAGGCTCGGGGGTTCAAACCTAGGCGCTCGGGACAATTTCTTTAACACCCCAAATTCCCTAATATGGCTTAGTGCCTGGATTAGGGGGCCAGGAGGCAATAATTGAATTAATTGAGTGCTTATCTGTTATGAACATGTTATTATATGAATTATGTGAGTTATATTAAAATATGACTATATTTGTATGTTTAGGAGTATTAAACATGCATGTGGGCCCATTTCTTATTAGAAGGGCATTTTCATAATTTTGGCCCGTTGAGGGCATATTTGAATATATGTATGGTATATGATTGTGACCACATTATTATGTGGATATATTTGGGTTATTCGGCATGAGGTGATCCTACGAGCCAAGTTAGCGGTTTAGTCATAACGGGGTCAAATACCCAGCTCGGGGTGAGCCTAGGGGTATTTTTATAATTTAGCACGTTACTGGGATCTATCGGGTAATGGGTAAATTATTTAGTAATCATTTGAGTATATTGGAGATAACAGGAATTTATGAGACATTAATTATGATTAACGGGGAAAAGTAGCAAATGGTGGTATTTGACCAAAGTGCCCTTGTGAGCAGTAAAGAGGAAAATTTAGGTGAAGGGTATTTAGGTTTTTTGGATAGACCTTAGCTTGACTCAGCTGGTTTGGAAGGTTGTGGAAAAAGCAAAGGAGCACTCAGAAAACAAAAGGAAAAGCTCTCACTCTCTCTTTCTCGTAGCTCTCTCTCTCTCCTTCCTTGGTGACTTGATAATTTTGAAGTTTTTTAGGAAACAATGCTTGGGAATTGAAGGGTTGGTGTGTAGTTCAAGCTAGGAGTAACTTGGGGCCATAATTCAGCTATTGGAGGTAAGGATTCATTCTGTTTGTGAGTTTAATTTCTAATGGTTTAAGTTTTGTTAGAATTTTAAACCTTGATGGGTTTTGAGTTTGGGTTTGGATTTGAGTTGGTTATTGGGATGTTTAGGATGCATATGTTGTGTAATAATGCTCTTGGAACTTAGTTGGGACTTTGGGGAAACCTTGGGGAGATTTTGGAAGGTTTGGGTTTGGAGAAAAAGCATGAAAAACACAATTTTTTTGGGTTCGCGAAGGAGCATCACGGCGCTGTTCTTCTGAGCCACAACACTGGGATGAACCAGGGCAAGGGGCCCTGGCTGTGTGCTGCGACACTTGGGGGGCTGCGCTGCAGTGCTAGGTCAAATTTTAGGATCCCCAAAATCCAATTTTTAGGGTTTTTGCCCAGGGGCTCGGGGAACATTTCACCATCTCGCGTGGGGGAAATTGGAGGTCCCGAGAGCACGGGATTGGTGTCGGGGTTCTATTATGGAATCAAATGTTGATAGGATATTATCTATGGGTTATGACTAGGTAATCGCTAAGGCTTAGGAGAGGATCGTTCTCAGGGGTCGTGCTTGCTTGCGTATTTTCTTGTGCTTAGACCAAAGGTAAGAAAATTGCACCCGAAGCGTGAGATACTTGATTAGGGCTCAAGCCCAGCTAATGAGCATGATTATAATTATGCATGTGTATACCTGTGTAAGTACACTGTAATGTATTGTATCTGTGTATGATGAATGTATTATCTGTATGTCTGTTTCTGGCTGGGAGGTTCGACTTATAAGTTGGAAGTCGGTCTATTGCACCTAACCAAGAGCTCGACCTAATAGTCAAGGGTATATTTGATCAAAAAGGGATCGACTTATAAGCCAAGGGACTACAGGGGCTCAACTTATATGCCGAGGAATTAAAAGGGGCCCGACTTATGAGTCAAGGAGTTTACAAGGATTGACTTATAAGTTGAGGGTTTACAAGGATGACTTATAAGTCGAAGGAATACAAGGCCCGACTTATAAGTTGAGGGTTTACAAGGCTCGACTTATGAGTTGAGAGCCTACAAGGCTCGACTTATGAGTCGAGGGTTTGCAAGGCTCGACTTATTAGCCATTATCAACATTATTCGGTTTGAGTGCAGGCCGTTTTAGCTAGGCCACCTCGGGAGTGCATTATGCACTTGACTGGCTCGGATGCCAAACGAATGAAAGAGAGTGCATTATGCACTTGATTGGCTCGGATGCCAAAGGAATGAAAAGGAGTGCATTATGTACTTGACTGGCTTGGATGCCAAAGGAATGAAAGGGAGTGCATTATGCACTTGACTAGCTCAGATGCCAAATGAATGAAAGGGAGTGCATTATGCACTTGACTGGCTCGGATGACAAAGGAATGAAAGGGAGTGCATTATGCACTTGAAATGTATGCCATAAGAATGAACGGGAGTCTGACTCGCACTGGTGTAACCCTATGGTCACTTACTTGTATAGTGTGTGTATGCATGGTTCTAGTTATTACTGTTGGTCATGCTATTATATTATGTGGACTATCTGAATTTGCTAATGTGTTTTCTTGCTAAGTCTTTTGGCTCACGGGTGCTTTGTGGTGCACGTAAGGATAGGGAGAACCTTGGAAAGCCATGAGTTGGAGAGCGTTAGGGGCGATTTGAACTTATGCAATCTGCTCGACCGCCACCTTGTAGGGGAACTGGGGTTGGACCCTATTTTTCCCCTTAGGTCGGCTTATCTTGTAATCCCTGAGTTGTAAACAAATTTTTAAACTTGTATTTTTGGTATCCCATGTAAAGACTAAAGTTTTCTTTTAGTAGAAATGTTTATTAATTGACCAAGATTTTTAATACATGAAACCTTAGTGGCTTAATCACATGTTTTAGTCCAAATGACTCGTTTAGCGAGTCCCGCACTATTTTAAACACACGCGGTAACGGACCCTAATTAGCAGGGCGTTAAAACTTGGTATCAGATCTTCCAAGGTTTAAGGGTTCCTGATGATGGACTGGGCATGTAAACTCGCCGCTAAAGACATGCTCGACTCAGGGTTCGGTAACTATTATTATAGTTATGTGTGAAATTTCTTAAATGAAGTACATATGCCTTACCTACTTGTTAGAATAGAAAGCATGAGCCATTCTGATAGGGCTTGACCCTTGACATGCTTTATGCATGTTAAAGATGTGCTTATTAACACAATAGTGGCTTGCAAATGCTGTAGGATTGCTTATAAGCATCATTAATGCTCTTAAAGGTCAGAGACGCTTATTAGTGCTGCTATATGTGCATGTATGCTAGGAGATGCGTATTAGCACCATTAAAATGTTAAAAGGAATGCTTATTAGCATCATTATTGCTTTTGAATATTAGAAATGCTTAATAGCATTATGTTATGTATATGAATGTTAAGAACGTGCATATTAACACTTTGTTTGAGCATGAATATGAATCGCCATACTTATTAGCATGACTGTATATGTGTGAGAGTATCGAGATGCTTTTAAGCATTGACATCTCTTATGAATGCAAAAGGAAGTGCTTATTACCATTGTTATGTGGACATATAGGTCCGGACACACTCATTAGCGTTGTTATAGATACATGTATGCTAGGAAATGCTTATTAGCACTGTTAAATATTAAAGAAAGGCTTATAGCATCGTTAACTATTTATGAGAGCCAGAAAGTGCTTATTTGCACTGTTACTTGTTTATAAATGTTAGGAAGTGCTTATTAGCACCATGTTTGGATATGAATATGAATTGACATGCTCACTAATATAATTGTTGAGTGTGAACATTTGTTTGTTCGGTCTTGAGTCGTAGGGCGACAAGAGGTTTAGTTATTACTACCTAATTGGCCAAATTAATTACTACAAAAAGGTACATGTTGGAAGTATGCTTCCAGGGCAGCCAGATCTTCAAGTTGGCCAATGAATACAAGGTGAAAATGATAATTAGGGCCAGATCCCTCCGCCAGCTCCTGAAAACTGGCAACAGGTGCTTGATGATATGCAAGCTAGGCTGTAGAGGCAAGAAGAAGAGATTCACCAGTTGAGGCAACAGTGGGTTTCAGCAGGGAACAATGCGTCAGAGGCCCCACTAGGTGCTATAGTATCAGTTGTACAACAGCAGTCAGGGATAGAGAACCGTTGGGAATTGTTAAATGGATGGTTCAGGAAGCAACACCCTCTAGTTTTCAAGGGTAGAGCAGATTCACTCAAGTCAGAGCAGTGGATGAGCATGATCACATCAATCCTAGACTTTATGAGGGAGGTAGGCAACGAGAGAGTGTCCTGTGCCACATTTATGTTTCTAGAGGATGCCCGAATCTGGTTGGAGGTAGTACCCCGACTAGGGGCATTAATACCTTGGATTGTGAAAAAAGTGTAGAACTCAGTTCATTGAACAATATTATAATGAGGCATTTAGGACTGCAAAAGCAAAAGAGTTTAGTAAACGGCTGCAAGGGAATATGACAATGACAGAGTATGCACTAAGGTTTGATAGATTAGCCAAGTTCGCTGTAGACTTGGTGCCCACCAATGGGTTAAGGAAGGAAAGATTCCTTCAGGGGCTACGATCTATGATAGCCCGGGATGTCAAAATTACAATAGTACCTGGAGTGACAACAAACACTCAGGTAGTGAAAAGAGCCCCTACTACAGAGGACACTGAGAATCTGGCGTGTGAGTGCGGCCAGAGGGGATACCGGGAGAATGGAACCTCCCTTCACACGATCAGGTAGGGGTAGGAACCCTAGTGACCAGAAAAGAAAGACCCCATATATTGTTTTGACTTCAAGCCATGATAAGAGCCACGAGATGTATAGACGGGCCGCCAGAGCGGCAACGAGAACTGTAAGATATATCCAGAGTGTACCAGATGTAAAAGACGTTGTCTGGGGGAGTTGGTAGTGTCCAAGAGATGGGTTAGATCACTATCAGTGATAGTAGATGACAGAAAGTTGTCAGTTGACCTAGTAGAGGTTGTTATGACCGAATTTGATATGGTTTCTGGGTATGGATTAATTAAGAGAAGTATGGGGCAACCATAGATTGCAAGGAAAGGATGGTAACCTTTGAGCCTGAGGGTGAGCACCCCTTTGTATTTGTTGGCACTATGCATGGACCCTGCGTACCTATGATTTCAACACTAAGGGTTATGGACCTATTGCGAGGAGGTTGCATAGGTTTCCTGGTCAGTGTGGTGGATACCACCCAGGTTGTGCCAGTGGGACCTGAAGAGACTAGGTTAGTCTGTGAATTCCTAGATGCGTTTCCAGAGGAATTTCCAGGGTTTCTGCTGTAATGACCCAACTACTCTAAACTTTGGACCATTAATGAAAACTACACATAGACCCTAATCCTTAATAGAACTTACAAGTGAAAAGATCATAACTTTATTAAAACTTGTAAGAAAGAAATGTTAAACTTACATAAAACTCAAAGTAGGATATGGGATCCCATTGTTTTAAAATCAAAACATAACATAATTATAATTAAAAGAGATTACATAAATATGTGCGGAAAAAAAATACACATAAAACCATAAGTAAAGACTTCATCCTCGAATCGAAACTCTCGGCTCTTTGAATCCATTCCGCCTCAATACACATTCCCCAAGCTTCCAAGAACCTTTCCCGCCACTAAAGCTATTTTCCTGCACATATAAACAAAAAGGAGTGAGCCTAATGCCCAGCAAGGAAAATCTAACATATAACCATATACATAAAATTCATAATGTAACATAAAACATATCATAACACTTATGTCACATACATACTACAATGGCCATTATTACTTGGGGTCCCATAAACTAAACAAGTTATATGCCCATTAGATTAGTGGGGCTTGCTAGCTAAGCAAGTCATATGCCCATAATCTATTTGGGGCTTGTTAGTTGTATAGGTCATATGCCCAAGTCTACAAACATACTTAACATAGCATATTACATAACATAAAATCATAAGATAACATATAAAATTATATAACACATAAATCCTATCCTATTTTCCTTACGAAAATTACCGGGATATGAGGATAGAGTTGGGACTTTGGAACACTCCTAAAAACCATAAATGGAAGGGTGAGTATACTAAAGAGAATGAGATGAAAAGAATGGAAGAACTATACCATTGAGAATATACTTACCAAAAAATTTTGTGCAAGTTCTTAGATTTCCTAACCAAGAATAAGGAATAAGGTTAGAATGCTGAGTAGAAGACTATAAGAACTTAAAGAAAATAATACAGAAATGGACTAGAGTTTGGAATACCTTGAATACTTCTATGACCAATCTAAACCTTGAACCGAAATGTGAATAAAACCTTACTTCTCAAGTGTTTGGTAAGCTTATAGTGATCAAGCTTATAATTCCCAACCCAAGTGTTTACACTCTCACAATAACCTAGCAACTTGCAGCCTCTGAACTTAGCTTAATAGATGAATAAATGGCTGGGTACTAGGTCCTATTTATAGAGTTTAGGAATGAAAAGATCTTCATTTAACTTGAATAAAAATAATGGCTTTTTAAGTGAAAAATATTTGAATTATCGTTCAGCAGAGGCTGAAGACTCGTTCAGAAAGATGCTGGACTTATCAAGAGGTTGAAGATTTGAATGGAGAACATTTTCAAAATGTTTCAAAATGCTCTGAAGGAGGCGATATATCGCCTGGGCCAGTATGCCCGAGGCAATCGTGCGACGTTTTTTTTTTACGTGCTGCGATATATCGCCCCCTATAGCTGCGATATATCGGCATACACTGAATATTTAAACACGAAATTACACATTTTTAGCTTAATTTGAATTGAGTAAACAACCTTGACTAAGCCCTCTAACGTTTTCAAAGTTGCTGACTGACCCTAGGATATTCAAATTTTAACCTTAATAAATTTATTCCTCAAAATACTTAATCATTATTAAATATACACATGACATGTGCTATTATCTTATTGGGTCTTATCTAAACCTTATAATATAATAAATATTACCCTCAATATCTGTCATATTAATCAAACCTTAGGTTAAAATTAATATTCCTAAACTATAGGTTAAACTTAGAAAATCTACAAGTGTTACTATGAGTGTCCAAATAAATCCCGGTCTGAACCAAAAATCCACAGTCATAACAATAATACTACTATTACTATTATACTACTATCTGACTAGCTAAGTAAAGTTCTCTGGACTCTACATCCGCCACACAGTTAGATAGAAATTTTTGTTGAACTAGCACCAGGGATAGAGTCAGTGTCTAGGGTACCTTACGGAATGGCCCCAACAGAGTTGAAGGATTTAAAGGTTCAGTTACAGGATAAGACAGTATTCTTCAAGGTGGATCTTCGATCTGGTTATCACCATCTAGGGATCAGGGAGAAGGATATATCGAGGGCTGCTTTTGTACCAGATGTGGGTATTAGGAGTTCTTAATCATGTCATTTGGATTGACTAATGCACCGACAACATTTATGGATTAGATGAACATGGTGTTCAAAGAGTATTTAAAGTGGTTTGTGATCGTTGTTATCAATGATATTTTGGTTTAAGTTATGTCCTTATATGGACAGAAAAGGTGTTTGCCTATTCTTCATGTCAGTTTAAGAATATGACGATAGCTATAATAGAGGTACTGGTGGGCCAATTGGCCAACACAATGCTTGAGTTTTCTCTTTTATAAAGGATTAAATAAAAACAGTTGAGTGACCCACAATTGGGAAAGATTAAAAATGGATGTCTTAGCTGGAATAGCGAAGGACTATACAGTGTCAGGTATGAGTTTATTGAGGTATAAAGGATCAAATTTATGTTCCGATGGACACTGGGACTAAACGGGGGGTTCTGGATGATTCTCATATTACCCCTTATTCTCTACATTCAGGTGACATGAAGATGTGCATGGATCTGAAAGCTTTTTATTGGTGGCCTAGGATGGAGAGGGACATAACTGAGTATGTAGCAAAGTGCCTGACCTGGTAGCAGGTCAAGGCATAATATTGGAAACGAGTAAGACCATTACAACCCTTGAGTATTCCATGATGGAAGTAAGAGGACATCATGATGGATTTCTTGGTAGGATCGCCCAGGATAGTGGGCCAGCATGATTTGGTCTAGGTCATAATGGATCGGTATACAAAGTCGGCTCACTTTTATCAGTGAGGATGAGAATTACAGTTGACTATTATTTAGATCTCGAGGTGAGAGAGGTAGTAAGCCTTATTGGACTTTGAGGTCTATTCTGACGGATAAGGACTTCGAGAAAATTTACAGAAGGCGATGAGTAGACAGCAGAAGTCTAGTACCACTTATCGGCCTTAAACTGATGGTAAGTCAGAGAGGATTACCCAGATATTGGAAGACATGTCGAGATCATGCATGCTGGACTTTGAAGGGTCCTGGAAAGAACATTTGCCTCTAATAGAATGGTACCTTAGGAGATGTTGTATGGTAGAAAGTTTAGATCGCCATTCACTCGGATGAGATGGGTGAGAGGAAATATTTGGGTCTTGAGACATTTTAGCCGATCCATGAGGCTAATGCAAAGATCAGAGTTGAGATGCTCGCTTCTAAAAATAGACAGAAAAGTTAAACTGATCCGAAACGCAGAAACGTGAAATTTCAAGTGGGAGACTACATCTTCCTTAGAGTCTCACTGTAACGCCCTACTTCCTTAGAGCCGTTACTAAGTGAGTTTAAAAACGTGCATTCAACTCGCTAATCGAGGTTTTAGGTCAAATAGTGTAGTTAAGCCATAAACAGAGGAAAAACTTTAAAAATAACTCCATTTCACTGAAAATCATAAAAGTTTAACACTTGGGATCCCAGAATACAGTTTAGAAACATTTACAACATATAAATTGAACCAAGTCGACTAAACGACAAAATCCAGGTTTATTTACAATCATCTCCCAAAATCCACTAGTTGTGGCAGCCAGGCAGGCAAAACATGTACACGCCGCTTCATGCCTGCTACACTAATGGTTAGTTGGCTTTCTCCTTGCCCTTACCTGCACCACAGAGCATCTGTGAGCCAAAGCCTAGCAAGAAAACCCACAAACATATAACATATGAAAATCATACACCAAGTACATAAACTGGCCATCAATAGGCTAAACACATACGGCCTAGCCGTCGCAAACGCTTTACCAGGCTCTGGGTTCGCGGTCCACACCGTGAGGATATCCCAGGTATCCTTTAGGGACTCGCCCTAGCAACTTTCATTCCACGTGCTCAACGCTCTTTCTGGCCCTTTGTCGTTCCCAGCCCCTGCCGACCTCGGTCTACACCGTTCTCGGCTCTTACCAATCATTCACATAATTGCACTCATAGCATAATAAACAAGTATAGAATACTAGCAAATACAATCAAAGGGCTACGCCCTGTAACACAACTACATTGGGCTCAGCCCTGCATACAAGCTCTATGGGAACAAGGGTTTTCTTACCTGAGTCCTGAGCTCTCCGAGCACCGATATCCCGAGCACAGTCCTCTAACTTGAGCCTCGCCGAAACCCTAGTCACAACACATTAACAATATCCATCCATCAAGTTCTAATCCATTAAATAACTTTGAGCCATATCTGTAACCTCCGGGACCTTGAATTCTATCAATCCGGGTGATAAAATCCATCCCGAGCCTTAACCATTGAGTTTCCAAGCCTAAACACACTTAAAACTCAAATTGGCACTAAGAGCCGCGACCCTACCCACAAGTGTCGCGGCTAGCCTAAAAATAGAGGCTAGCACCTCACTGTCACCCACACAGGCCGCGACGCGCATCACCAAGCACCGCGGCGCTCCTCTAGCTTCTCGGCCTCCCATGGCCGCGCACGCACACGGGCCGCGGCCCTCACCTCCAACCCAGAAATCTTCATCATTTTTCTGCATTTTTCCTCTAGCCAATTCACCCAAAACATAGCTAACAACCCCAGATAATCAACATAAACATTCCAGCTCAATATCAACATCAAAACCCATCAAAGTCTACTCCAAAACTCAACTAAAACACTCAAGAACAGATCAAACTTAACTAACATGCAAACTCTAACAAACCAGCAGCAATTCTAAACATAATCTTTATAATTAAAGCTTACCCTTGCTGGATTAAGCTTCAGAACCTATTCCCTATGCTCCAAGCTTCAAGCTTCCCTAAATCCCCAGCTGCAATCCCTTAGTTTCAAGTTGGTTTCCCCAAAGTTTTCCTTGAGTTTGTCTTAGAGAGTGAAAGAGAGAGAAAGATAAGAACTATCTTCAGCTGGAAGGAAAATAAGTGTCGGTTTCTACAAACCTCTAAATGATTCTTTCCTTTGTTTGATTTAACTTAGTCTATGTGGTTACCTCAAGGCTTGGGGTACCAAAACGTCCCCGAGGGAAAAATGGTAAATTTCACCAATATTCCCTCCTAGACATTCTATCCTCGAATATATCTCCAAATATTTATTTTCATAACCCGATAACCCCGTATAATAACTAATGCCCAAACTACCCCTCGACTCGCCCTGAGTCGGATTCTCAACCCCGTTGTGACTTCCTGGCTAACCGCTCCCCAGGACTGTCTCGGATAGTGTTGCACAGATATATCACATATATATCACATCTATCACATATACACCCCTAACATCCAGACGAGGCCCACATGCACATTTAACTCAACCAAACATGCATCATTATCATATATTCACATAAATTCATATATTAACATATTAATTCATTTATTGCCCTCCAGGCATACTAATCAAGGCCCTAAGCCCTATTAGCAAATTCGGGTCGTTACACTCACCATGGTAAAGGGGTGAGGAGATGTAATGATCCAACTATTTCTAAGACCTTGGACCATTAAAACTACTAGACATAGCTACTATTTTAGATAAAATATACATAAGAAATAATCATAACTTTATTAAAACCCCAAAATAATATTGTTCATATTACATAATAAAATATAAAATACGGTATGGGTACCCATTGTTTGATAAAACATAAACTTTAAATACTAGTTGCGGAATTACATCAAAAACAAAATTAAAAAGACTAAAAATAAATAACGTCGTCCTCGATCGACATGCAGTCCATTCATTCCATTCACCCTCAACACACAAACGAAGCTACCAAGAATCCTTCCGCCTACATATCTATTTTCTTGCATCACACTAGAAATAAAGGAGTGAGCCTAATACCCAGCAAGGAAAATCTAAAAAAAAAAACATACAACATAAGCATAAAACTATATCATAAACATATACCACAAAAACATATGACTATCAATAAACATATATCATATAGGACTATAATGGACATCATACTTCTTGGGGCTTGTTAGCTAAGCAAGTCATGTGTCCATAAATTTTGTGGGGCTTGCTATCTAAGCAAGTCATATGCCCAAGGACTATAAAAAATACTATACATATACATATCATAATACATATCATAACATATAAGCACATAAAATCTATCCTATTTTCCTTACCAAAAGCCAGGATATTTGGGAACAAGAACGGTATTAGAACACTCCTATAAACCAACAGTAGAAAATGGTGAGAATCTCTAAGAATAAAGATGAATATGAGAACTAAACCATCAAAAAGAAACTTACCAAGAAGGACCTTAAGTTTCAAGAACTTACATACCTAATCAAGAATCAATAACAAGAGTTAGGATCTGAATAAAAGAAACTAAAGAAAAATAAAAAATCATAAAGAACTGGACTTAAGGAATAGGAAAACCTTGTATGACCTTATGGATTGGTCTAAACCTCAATACCGAAATCACACTATTTCTCACATCCCAAGTGTTTATAAAAGCTTAGAATGATAAAGCTTTAACCCAAACCCAAGTGTATCTCTCTATAGTAACACTAGCACCTTGGAGGCTCTGATCAAATGCTTGAAGAATGAAGAAAATGGCTGAGCACTAGGTCCTATTTATAGAGTTCAAGGAGTGAAATTAACCCCTTTTAATTTGAATAAATAAATGATTATAAAATGAAAAAGATTTGAATTTTCGTTCAATTGACGCCCAAAACTCGGTCAAAATAGTTCAAAGGCAGGTATAAGTGGTTAAGGCTATTTTTAAAATTCAAAAATCCAACTTTCAAAAATATACTCATGGAGCCGATATATCGCCCACCATAGGTGATATATCGCCTCCCCCTGTATTCCCAAGGCTTGTTCGATCGTTCATGCAAAGTCAACGTGTTTTTCGTATCTTCCTTAGGCGATATATCGACCCCTATGCTGTGATATATCGGCATACGTGAATATATTAAACACATAATTTCACTTTTTCAGCATAATTTGAATTGGATAAACAACTTTGACTGAGTAATAATACGATCCTAACAGCTGTTGGAAGGTTCTAGAGCTTCTAGATCTTTCTTTTATTAAAACTATTCATCAAAATACTTAATTCCTTAATAATCATGAATATGACAAGTGTCATGCTCTTATTGGCTATATCTAACCCTTAGGTTATAATAAATAATATATCTAGGACCAACAATATTAATCAAACCTTATGTTATAATTAATATTCTTAAACTATAAGTTAAACTTATAAAATCCATAACTGTTGCCATGAGTTTCCAACTAAGTCCCGAATTGAACCAAAATCCATGGTAACTAATATACTATAAACTAATACTAACTACTACTATTTAGCTAAGTAAACATTCTGGGACTCTACAATTCTCCCCTACTTAAAAGAATTTCGTCCCCAAAATTTACTTACCAAACAATTCTGGATACCGTGCTATCATGTCCTCCTCCAACTCCCATGTTGCCTCCCTTTCAGAACTATTACTCCATAGGACCTTGACTATCGGAATACTCTTAGACCGTAATTCCTTCATCCCTCTATCTAGGATGCTAACCGGTCATTCCTCGTAACTCAAGTCTTTCTAGAGAGCTATCTTATCATACTTGAGGATGTGAGATGGGTCTAATACATATCTACACAACATTGAAATGTGGAACACATTGTGGCTATCTGCTAGACCTGGCAGTAGGGCTAATCTATATGCAACTGCTCCCACTTTGTCCAATATCTCAAAAGGACCTCTAAATCGGGGACTAAGCTTGCCTTTCTTCCCAAACCGCTTCACACCTTTCATAGGAGATATCTTTAGGAAGACTTGATCTTCGACTTTGAATTCCACATCACACCGCTTGGCATCCGCATAACTTTTCTGACGGCTCTGAGTAGCGAGCATACGCTTTCTAATCAGCGCTACTGCATCCTGAGCTTCTCTAACAGCTTCGAGACCAAGAAGTTGCCTTTCTCCTACCTCGTCCCAGGGTAACAGCGATCGACACCTCCTTTCATAGAGTAACTCATAGGGTGCCATCCCGATCGTTGACTACTCGCTATTGTTGTAGGAGAATTCTATCAGTGGCAAATACTTACTCCATGATCCTCCCAAAATCAAGTACACAAGCGCGCAACATATCCTCTAAAATCTATAATGTACGCTCAGATTGACCATCTGTCTGAGGATGAAATGTCGTACTAAGACTTAACATGGTACCCATGGATTTCTGCAAGCTTCCCCAAAATCTCGATGTAAACACTGATCCTCTATCGGATACTATTGTCTTAGGAATTCCATGCAGTCTTACTATTTCTCAAACATAAATGTCTGCGTACTAATCTGCTGTGTGTGTAGTCTTGACAGGCAGGAAATGAGCTGACTTGGTTAGTCTATCTATTACTACCCAATCCGAGTCGTGCTACTTATTTTTTCGTGGAAGTCCCGTCATGAAATTCATGGCTATGTCGTCCCATTTCCATTTTGGAATACTAAGTGGTTGCAATAAGCCTGCAGGCCGTTGATGTTCTGCTTTCACTTGCTGGCATACTAAGCATTTAGACACATACTCTGCTATATCTTTCTTCATTCCTGGCCACCAATATAGTGCTTTAAGATCGTGAGTCATCTTAGTCGACACTGGGTGAATTGAGTATGGGGTATTGTGCGCTTCTTCTAAAATCTTCATCTTAATCCCTTGATCATTCGGCACGCATACCCGATCCTTGTACCTCAAAAACCCCTATCTTGAGATCGAGAAATCTGTGGCCTTGCCTTCTTTAACTGCATCCATATGGGCTACTATTGTGTCATCTTGCCCTTGCCTGATCCGTACATCTTCTAACAGACTTGACTAGATGGACAAGTTAGCTAGTTTACCAATGACTACTTCTATTCCGGCATTGATCAACTCCTGCTGTAGCGGCTTTTTTATTCCAGCTAACGCTGCTTGACTTCCATAACTCTTCCTACTTAGCACATCAGCAACTACATTTGCCATTCCCGGGTGGTAAAGGATTTCACAGTCATAATCCTTCACTAGTTCTAACCACCCGCGCTGCCTCATGTTAAGCTCCTTCTGAGTGAAGAAATACTTTAAGCTTTTGTGGTTAGTTCTATGCCCATATTGATATGACCTAAGTCCTATGATTATTTCTTATGTATGTTTTATTTAAAATAGTTGGGTCATTATAGTTAGTATCATAGGACTAACCAACTATAATGACCCAACTATTTCTAAGACCATGGACCATTAAAAACAACTAGACATAGCTACTATTTTAAATAAAACATACATAAGAAATAATCATAACTTTATTGAAACTCTAAAATAATATTGTATCAATAAAAGTGTAAAATAAAATGTGACATGTTATGTGATCCCATTGTTTACAAAACATAAAACAAAATTTTAAATACTAATTGTGGAATTACATTAAGAAATCATAATTTAAAAGACTAAAAGTGAATAACGTCATCCTCGATCGACACGCAGTCCAGTCATTCCATTCATCCTCAACACACAAGCAAAGCTACCAAGAATCCTTCTGCCTCCATATTTATTTTCCTGCATCACACTAAAAAATAAAGGAGTGAGCCTAATGCCCAGCAAGGAAAATCTACTAACAATCATATAACATAAATCATAAATATAAGGCTATAACAAAAACATATACTATAAACATATGACTATAAAAACTTATATCATATAGGACTACAATGGCCATCATACTTCTTGGGGCTTGTTAACAAAGCAAGTCATATGCCCATAAATTTTGTGGGGCTTGCTTTCTAAGCAAGTCATATGCCCAAAAATTATTGGGGCTTGCTAGCTAGACAAGTCATATGCCCAAGGACTATAAAACATACAATACATATACATATCATAACATAAACATAACATATAAGCACATAAAGTCTATCCTATTTTCCTTACCAAAAGCCGGGATATTTGGGAACAAGAACGGGATTTAGAAAATCCTATAAACCAACAGTAAAATGGTGAGAATCTCTAAAGAATAAAGATGAATATAAGAACTAAGCCATCAAAAGAAACTTACCAAGAAGGACCTTAAGTTTCAAGAACTTAAATACATAATCAAGAATCAATAACAAGAGTTAGGATTTGAATAAAAGAAACTAAAGAATTATAAAGAACTGGACTTAAGGAATAAGAATACCTTGAATGACCTTATGGATTGGTCTAAACCTCAATAACGAAATCTCACTATTTCTCACTTCCCAATTGTTTATAAAACCCAAAACCCAAGTGTATCTCTCTATAGTAACACTAGCTCCTTGGAGACTCTGATAAAATGCTTGAAGAATGAAGAAAATGGCTGAGCACTAGGTCCCATTTATAGAGTTCAAGGAGTGAAACTAACCCCTTTTAATTTGAATAAATAAATGATTATAAAATGAAAAAGATTTGAATTTTCGTTCAACTGACGCCCAGAACACAGTCAAAATCATTCAAAGGCAGGTCTAAGTGGTTAAGGCTATTTTTAAAATTCAAAAATCAAACTTTAAAAAATATACTCATGGAGCCGATATATCGCCCGCCATAGGCGATATATCGCCTCCCCCTTTTATTCCTGAGGATTTTTCGATCGTTCGTGCAAAGTCGACGTGTTAATAGTATCTTCCGTAGGTGATATATTGGTCCCTATGCTGCGATATATCAGCATACGTAAATATATTAAACACGTAATTCTACTTTTTCAGCATAGTTTGATTTGGATAAACAACTTTGACTGAGTCATAATACGATCCTAACAGCTGTTGGAAGGTTCTAGAGCTTCTAGATCTTTCTTTTATTAAAATTATTCATCAAAATACTTAATTCTTTAATAATCATGATTATGACAAGTGTCATGCTCTTATTGGCTTTGTCTAAACCTTAGGTTATAAAAAATAATATATCTAGGACCGACAATATTAATCAAACCTTATGTTATAATTAATATTCTTAAACTATAGGTTAAACTTATAATTTCCATAGCTGTTGCTATGAGTTTCCAACTAAGTCCCGACTTGAACTGAAATCCACAGTAACTAATATACAATAAACTAATACTAACTACTATTACTACTACTACTACTACTACTACTACTACTACTACTACTACTACTACTACTACTACTACTACTACTACTACTACTACTACTACTACTACTACTACTACTACTACTACTACTACTACTACTACTACTACGACTACTACTACTACTACTACTACTACTACTATCTAGCTAAGTAAACATTTTGGGACTCTACAGGAGATTTGGGGAGAAGAGGGAGCGAAGCCCTAGAATTAGGAGACCATATAAGATCATGGAGGGGATCGGTCATGGGGCCTATAGATTGGCCTTACCTTCGGCGCTGTCGGCCGTACACAATGTACTTTAAATTTTGACACTTCAAAAGTATGTGTCAGACGTGACTCATGTACCGAGTTACGAGGGTCTGGAGCTTTAGACAGATCTCTCCTATGAGGAATTGCCAGCCCAGGAACTAGATAGGAATGACAAGGTCTTGAGAAAACAAACCGTACCTTCAGTTAAGGTGTAATGGAGGAACAACAAGGTCGAGGATACGAGCTGGAAGTGAGTCCAACGGGAAGGATCAGTATTCCGAGTTGTTCGGATAAAATTTTGAGGACGAAATTCCTTTAAGGAGGGGATAATTGTAACGCCCCAAATTCCCTAATATGGCTTAGTGCCTGGATTAGGGAGCTGGGAGGAAATAATTGAATTAATTGAGTGCTTATGTGTATGAGCATGTTGTTATATGAATTATGTGAGTTATATTAAAATATGACTATATTACCATGTTTAGGTGTATTAAACATGCGCGTGGGCCCATTTCTTATTATAAGGGCATTTTTGTAATTTTGGCCCGTTGAGGGCATATTTGAATATATGTATGGTATATGATTGTGACCACATTATTATGTGGATATATTTGGGTTATTCGGCACGAGGCGATCCTAGGAGCCAAGTTAGCGGTTTAGTCATAACTGGGTCAAATACCCGGCTCGGGGTGAGCCTAGGGGTATTTTAGTAATTTAGCACATTACTGGGATCTATCAGGTAATGGAGAAATTATTTAGTCATCATTTGATGATATTGGAGATAACAGGAATTTATGAGATGCTAATTATGATTAACGGGGAAAAGTGGCAAATGGTGGTATTTGACCAAAGTGCCCTAGTGAGCATTGGAGAGGAAAGTTTGGCTGAAGGGTATTTAGGTCTTTTGGATAGACCTTAGCTTGACTCAGCTAGTTTGGAAGGTTGTGGAAAAAGCAGAGGAGCACTCAGAAAACAAAAGGAAAATCTCTCTCTCTCTTTCCCGTAGCTCTCTCTCTCTCCCTCCTTGGTGACTTGATAATTTTGAAGTTTTTGATGAAAAAAGCTTGGGAATTCAAGGATTGGTGTTTAAGATCAAGCTAGGAGTAACTTGGGCCATAATTCAACTATTGGAGGTAAGGATTTGTTCTGTTTGTGAGTTTAATTTCTGGTGGTTTAAGTTTTGTTAGAATTTTAAACCTTGATGGGTTTTGAGTTTGGGTTTGAATTTGAGTTGGTTATTGGGATGTTTGGGATGCATATGTTGGGATTTTGGAAGGTTTGGGTTTGGAGTAAACACAAGAAAAACCAAGTTTTTCTGGGTTCGCGAAGGAGTGTCTCGGCGCTGTTCTTCCGAGCCGTGGCATTGGGATGAACTA
Source organism: Humulus lupulus (assembly GCF_963169125.1). Taxonomy (NCBI): domain Eukaryota; kingdom Viridiplantae; phylum Streptophyta; class Magnoliopsida; order Rosales; family Cannabaceae; genus Humulus; species Humulus lupulus. Next base: position 78,594,050 of record NC_084794.1, on the reverse strand, counting down.
GGGCAAGGGGTCATGGTTGTGTGCTATGGCGCTAGGCCAAATTTTGGGATCCCCAAAATCCAGTTTTTAGGGTTTTTGCCCAGGGGCTCGGGTGATGATTTAACTACCCCGCGTGGGGGAAATTGGAGGTCCCAAGAGCACGAGATTGGTGTCGAGGTTCTATTATGGAGTCGAATGTTGATAGGATATTATTTGTGTTGTGACTAGGTAATCGCTAAGGTTCAGGAGAGGATCATTCTCAGGGGTCGTGCTTGCTTGCTTGTTTACTTGTGCTTAGACCAAAGGTAAGAAAACTGCACCTGAAGCGTGAGATACATAATTTGGTCTCAGGCATGACTAATGAGCATGATTATAATTATGCATGTGTATACATGTGTAAGTACACTGTAATGTGTTGTATCTGTGTATGATGAATGTATTATCTGTATGTCTATTTCTGGCTGGGAGGTTCGACTTATAAGTTGGAATTCAATCTATTTCACTTAACCAAGAGCTCGACTTGATAGTCAAGAGTATATTTGATCAAAAAGGGCTCAGCTTATAAGCCAAGGGACTACAGGGGCTCGACTTATAAGCCAAGGAATTAAAAGGGGCCCGACTTATGAGTCAAGGAGTTTACAATACTCGACTTATAAGTCGAGGGTTTACAAGGTCGACTTATAAGTCGAAGGAATACAAGGCCCGACTTATAAGTCGAGGTTTTACAAGGCTCGACTTATGAGTTGAGAGTCTACAAGGCTCGACTTATGAGTCGAGGGTTTGCAAGGCTCGGCTTATGAGTCGTGATTGACATTATGTGCTTTGAGTGCAGGCAGTTACAGCTAGGCCACCTCGGGAGTGCATTATGCACTTTACTGGCTCAGATGCCAAAGGAATGAAAGGGAGTGCATTATGCACTTGACTAGCTCGGATACCAAAGGAATGGAAGGGAGTGCATTATGCACTTGACTGGCTCGGATTCCAAAGGAATGAAAGGGAGTGCATTATGCACTTGACTGGCTCGGATGACAAAGGGATGAAAGGGAGTGCATTATGCACTTGAAAGGGATGCTATAAGAATGAATGGGAGTGCGACACGCACTTGTGTAACCCTATGGTCACTTACTTGTATAGTGTGTGTATGCTTGGTTCCAGTTATTACTGTTGAGCATGCTGTTATATTCTGTGGACTATCTGAATTCGCTAATGTGTTTTCTTGTTGAGTCTTTTGGCTCACGGGTGCTTTGTGGTGCAGGTAAGGGTAAGGAGAACCTTGGCAAGCCATGAGTTGGAGAGTGTTAGGGGCGATGTGTACATATGCAGTCTGCTCGACCGCCACAGCCGAGGTATCGCAGGGGAACTGGGGTTGGACCCTGTTTTGCCGCTTAAGTCGGCTTATCTTGTAATCCTTGAGTTGTAAACAAATTTTTAAACTTGTATTTTTGGGATCCCATGTAAAGACTACAGTTTTCTTTTAGTGGAAATGTTTATTAATTGACCAAGATTTTTTATACATGAAACCTTAGTGGCTTAATCACATGTTTTAGTCCAAATGACTCGTTTTGCGAGTCCCGCACTATTTTAAACATACGTGGTAACGTACCCTAATTAGCAGGGTGTTACAATTTCTACTACTGCGTGTAGTAGGAATTGAGGTCCTGGAGGCTATTTTTTATCTCCTAAGTGTATATTTTGATTGGAAGTTGATGATTACCCTTTGGCCACTGTGACTAGGTTTATCGCTAAGGCTCGGGACTTATGACCGTGCTCAGGACCATTCCATTATCTCCGTTCGGAATTAAAGGTAAGAAAATTGCACCTTTGTGTGGCTGTGTTGAGACTGAGATTCCCTGTATATACATATGTTGTATGACTATGATAATGCCATGTGAGCATGAAATAAATGGCCTAAGAGAGTCAGGGCTGATAATTTGCGCATAGGACACGACTCGGCCACTGTGAACTGGGGTTAGCTAGATAAACACTGGACTCGACCTAAGCGAGCTGGAGTCAATGGGTTAAACAGAGGGTGCGACCTAAGGGCGTCGACCCTAAGTATTGCATGTTGATTGAGATGAATTTTTTAATATATATATGTTTACTGTTGATTGATTGATGCTATGGCTTTTTGAATATCTGGTTAACTATCTTGTGAATTAATTGATTATCATCATTGATTATTTATTATTGCTATGATTTTTTTGTTGGGCCTTGGCTCACGTGTGCTACGTGGTGCAGATAAAGGCAAGGATAAGCTGGACCATCCATAAGTTGGAGAGCTTTAGGGGCGAGGTGTACATTGTCAGCTACTCTTCCACCACAGCCAAAGGAAAGTACAAGGACAGAAGCCTAAAATTTGTATTTTTCCATTAGAGTGGACACTGATTGTATATAACTATTGAGAGTTTGTAAATTGTCTTTTAAATCCTATTTTTGGGATCCCGTGTACCAAACATCTATTTTAAAGAAAATTAATCGTTTATGATCAAAATCTTTTAACCCAAACTTGATTATTACTTTAGGATCACATTTTTAGTCAAATGACTTGATTAGCAAGTCTTGCACTATTTCAAATACACAGTGTAACAGTCTTGGTTATCCAGGACATTACAGTAACTCTCCCCAATATTTTGCAAACATGCAAAAATAGAATAGGATATATGAATGACGAGGTTTCGGCCATAAGTATGAAGCATGATGAGTTGTTTTTATTTTTGGTGTCACCCATCCATATTAAGAACATGCTATGATAATTGGTTAAATGAAAGGATTGTCTTAAATCTTTTATAAATTGGTGTATTGGTGATACATGAAGATTTATATTTGAGTTTTGAGAAGCATGAATTTAAAATAGGTTTTATGATGAATATCGCTTGCTGAATTTCTGGTATAATTGGTGAGTAAATTGGTAAAACAATGATTTGCATGCATAAGTGATGTTCCAAATGCTATTTTCATTTTATGTAATTAAAAGGGTATTTTAATTCACATTAAAAATATATTTTTACTCAAATTAATACCTACAGTTTTTTTATATATTTTATGAAGAAAATATAGATTTTTATTCCAAGTTTATGATTTTTTAGTGATTAATTTGTTGCTGGAAGTTTCGTGTGAAAATGAGAAATGTCTTTTGAATGAGAGAAATAATGTGTGTTTATTGAAATAAGTTAATACCCTAAACTATGTATATATTAAAATGATATTTTTTTAATGTAATTATGAATTTTCACATTTTTCATAAGTGTGGTTTTTCCTTATATTTTAATAAGAAAATGTTGGGTTTAAATTCACTTGTAACTTTTAAACAAAATAAATAGTTTTGATTAATAAGTTAAAAATAATTATTTTGTTTAACATATATGGGTTTACACTACATAAATTAAGTCTTAAATAATACAAGTGAAAATACATTTTTCCCACACTTAAATAAAAATATTCTCACACCAAATCTTGTAATTTTGTTAATTTAAAAGAAAATGTTATTTTTCTAAAGGAAACATGAAATCTATAAGTACTTCTAAATAATTTAAAGTTTTGTTATTTTTCTATGCAATTTAAAATAATAAATGGAATTATTATTTTATGAAAAACTAAGAAGAAGGTTAAGTAAATTATTTTTAAGTGGTTAAATCCAACTTAGGGATTTAAGGAAATAAATAAAGGTGAAAAAAACATGTTGCTAAATTTTTTATTTGAAAAAGTTAGAAATAAGCATGTAGGAATTATCGTTTTTAATGTTACTTTTTAGCAATGCTCCCACGTATGCATGTCGCATGCAAATGCACTTTTACGTTCAAATATATGCCTAGTATTCAACCATATAATTTTTACTTGGAAACCATGCATGGATAATAGGTAGAATTTGTATTATTCTTTTGTGATTCTATGTGAAAAATGTGCATGTTTGGAAATTATGTATAATTTGCACCATGTGTGCATGACTCATGCACACATGGGGTATATGTCTTGGGCATCTCATGTGATGCTAAAGAGTACTATTTGATTATGCTTATATGCTCGTTGTGAAGTTTGTTCCATTTTTGCTTTGCTCCGACCTAAGGTAAGGAAGTTAGATAGAATCTTTTATTTATGCTATGAAATGGTAAGATTGGTTTGTATGAGGATATATGCTATGTATGATGACGTACCATGTGATATGAAGTATGAAATGCTATTTTGAGATGATGTGATGAATTTAATGAATCATGTATTTCCTTTGTGTTGATATGACTGGATTGCATGTGTTTTGTATGCGGTATGAAAAAGGGAATGGTTGTTAGCATGTTGAACGTGACACAACAAATGCGCTACTAAGGATATAAGACATAACCCGAGTTACTAAGGTATGACGTAACTCATAGGGCAGACGCATCGAGGTTATTCAAGGACCAGAGCCTCATGTTTACCTCAAGATGTGACATGGACAAGAGAGGGGGCCATGTTCACAAGGATGTGATGATGATGATGTTTGAATATGTTAATGATATATGGTGCATGATAATGATGTATGATGTATGATGATGACGTTTATGTATGATGTATGATGATAACGTTTATGTATGATGTATGATGATGACGTTAAGTACGATGTATGGCGATGTATGTATATAATGTTGTATGAGTCTATGATTATGCCTTTGTCGTGTTTTTCTTTGTATGTTGTTTGTACTTCCTTACTAGGATTTTAGCTCACCCCCTTACTTTCCCCCTTTCAGGTAATAAATAGGGTTTATCTTTGGCACGCGCTGTGAAGTGAGGGGTTCCGATGTCAGAGTGTGTATGGCGTGGGGGTATCCTATGGGCGAATAAATGATCAGCTTAAACGCCAACTTTTAATGACGATGTTATGATTTTTAGATTTCAAAATTTATCAATGGGACTTGAATCAAATTTAGTTTAAACGATGCATGAGAACTTTTATTTTTACTTTAAACTGCTAGGCCCAACTTGCGTGTTTTAGCAAGGCCTCACTGGATTTTCATATATTAAGTGGTTTTCCTTAAATAAGTCTATGGGTATGATGACCTTTTACAAATGAGTAGTCTAGGGCATTTTACAATTTTCTACATTCCTATGATAAATTCCCACACATAAAAGGCATTGAACACAATAATCCTAAAACTACACAATTCATATAGGTATTTTCATCCAATATGAAATTGTGATTATTCAATCATAGGATAATCAATTCTCACTTTTCAGATTTCGAATCAAAATCATAAATCATGCAAATGGTGATCAAGCATTCACAAGCATTAAGAACATATCCAATAATTTAGAATAGAAGAGGGAAAGAATCATGAAATCCTCATACAAAATTACAAATATCCAAGTGATTACATTAAAAATCCTAGAGAATAAAATTAGTTCATAATCATCATTTTAAACATTAACAACAAGGAAAAATAACATAGAATTCTAAGGTAAAAGAAAAAGAACTCTAGAGAGTGAATGGAGATGCTCCACAATGTATTCTCTGCTCCCCAAAATCGTCCTCCTCCAGCCTCCTCTCAAAATTAGGTTTAAAACAAAAAAAAATTATTCAAAAGCAAGGCAGGCCACGGCTCAACATTTCAAGCATCGCGGTCCGTGTTAATTTTGGCTTCGCGTGGATGTTAGGCATGCCGCAGCCCAACCTCTTCAAAGCCGCGACCCATGTCAATTTTGGAAAAACAGGCTTTCTGCCTTAGACTGGGCCGTAGCTCAGCATCATAGCGTTGCAACCCTTAACAATTTCTTCAATCTTTGTGTCTTTGGTCCCAAAAATTCACCGAAGCTATAAAATTGCCTGAGGATTCATCTTTTGATGAAATCAACACCAAAAAGCTAGTTTTTATCATTTTTCTGCCAATTTGCTTATATATAAGCTAAAACTTGAAAACAATCAAAAGCAAAGCATAATACTGCACTAAACAACTAAAAAGATTAATAAAAACTATCTAAACCACAACCTAAACACAACATAAAACTAGACTCAACAAACTCCCACAAACTTAACCTTTACTCGCCCTCGAATAAAGATTCAAACTAAACATCCACACATAGACAACTAAAAAACACAAACTACACAAACTTATGAATCAAGTCAACAACACTGAATTAGCCTCAATTTCAGAAAATCTCACACAAAAGTCTGAAATTCCAATTTCTTAAACGATCTAGAATTTCAGTTAAACCACATCAACAATCCATTTCATTCCCAAGAATGCCTATTCAACCATAATCACAAAAATTACTCAACAATTTAATCTATGTATGCATGCCAAAACTCTCCATCAAACCATACAACCAATAATCCATATGCTTGTGTTGTTCACCACCCTCCACTAATGTAGACAAAACATGCTCAAGAATCATTAGGACTTTAGGCTCATAACAAAAGGCTTAGGCAATGGGTAGATATATGTCATTTAGGCTCCAAATTACCATAAGCATATGAACTTACAAACCAACAATTCACCCAAAGAAAACCTCATGTGAACCCAAGTAAAGGTTTAGAAACACTTATTTCACTTGATCATTTTTTTTTATTCAAACTCAACTCCCCCAAACTTGTTTTTGTGAAAGCATAACAAGAGTGTAGCTTGGATTTTCAAATTTCTTTTATTATTATTTTTTTTTTCAATTCTCAAATTTTTTACTCTTCATTGCAATACACCAAATTACAAAACTAATCACATCCCATTACAATTCATTCCCCAATATTTATCCATATGCTCATAGTAATTTGGTAAAGGAATGAAAACTAACAAAATGTCTATTTGACTCACAATTGGTGTCAAACAATAAAGAGGATAATTTTAAGCTAAAAAAGGGTAACAATGGGAAATTACTCTTGGGTTGGCTTGAAAGGCTCAAACTTTCCAATAAATTTCCTAAATCACTTTCCTAAGCATATCTCATCTAGGATTTCGTCTCAAATGATAAACAAGCAAGTTCTAGATTCATTCATTCATCAAACCACAAGCCAATTTTTAACAATTCATACATTCAAATTCAAGTTGCAAAGAATTTTCCAATCATGGCTAAACATTCAATTTTTTTTCATGGATCGAAATAAGCTACCAATGAAGTCAAACCAAGCACACTGATTGAATAAATAAGAAATTTTGAAAATTTGCACAACATTTTCTTACATATCATAGGCTAGCATTGACAACTTGATTCACACAAACACAATACAACATTTAACTAAGATAAAACTCAAACAACAACAAACACAAACTAACAACACGACATAAACACTCAAAATAATAAGACTCCTCCCCCAAACTTGATTGAAACATTTTCCCTAATGTCATAAAAAGAAAAGGAAAGAAAATGTACCAATGGTCCAACTAAACATCATCAAAATGGAGGTGGCGGAGACGGTGCTTGGAAATTTCAGTTTGTCCCAGGCGATGCATCTCAAAATAATTGTTTTTTCTTCATGTATTTCACGATTCAAAAATTACAAACTAAACTAAAAATTACTAAAAATAAAATCTAAACCTAAGAACAAAAATTAAAAAGAGTTTAATAGAAAATAAAAATTACAAACACATAAAAACTCGAATTAAAAATAACATTGGGTTGCCTCCCATAAGCGCTTTATTTAATGTCTCCAGTTGGACGCTCACTTCCTTCATTAAACTTTAACTCGGGTCAAGTCTACTCTGCTCATCCTTTAGAGCCATAGTGTCATTAGCAAAAACTCGTCTTTTGATGTTGCTAATCGTCAGAGCCTTCCATCGCTCGTGTAGCCTTCGAGCCTTCTCACTATAAAACCGTTTCAAACAATGACGAACTGCTTAACTACCAATTTTAGCATTGTGTTTTCTCTTGGTGGTTTCCAAATTACAACCACCACTGCACACCACATCCACTGTACAACAAGTTAGAATATTAGTTGCTGCAAAACCATTAAATGTTACCTCTTTGTTTTGAACTCGTAGCTTCAACTCCCCCTTCTGTACATCAATTAGTGCTCTCCCTGTGGCTAAGAATGGTCTTCCCAAAATGATGGGAATGTTTGCATCTTCTTCCATATCTAGAATAATAAAATCAGCAGGGAAGATAAATTTACCAACCTTAACTAAGACATCCTCAATTACTCCACGAGGTTGCTTAACAGAGCGGTCTGCCATTCGTAATCACACAATAGTGGGGTGAGCCTCCCAATTTCAGCTTCCGAAAAATAGATAAGGGCATTAAATTTACACTCGCCCCTAAATCACATAAGGCCTTGGTTATAACCGTATTTCCTATTGAGCAAGGAATCGCAAAACTACCCAGATCTTTAAGCTTGGGAGGTAGTTTCTTCTGCAAAATATCATTGTACTCCTCAGTAAGCGCCACTGTCTCATAATCCTCTAACTTCTTTTTCTTTGACAAGATTTCCTTCATAAACTTCACATAACTTGGCATTTGTTCAAGTGTCTCGGCAAAAGGTATGTTAATGTGAAGTTTTTGAAAAATTTCTAGAAACTTCAAAAACTGCTTGTCAAGTGTCTTCTTTTGAAGTTGCTAGGGACATGGAATCTTGATGTGGTGCTCATAACTCACTGGTGACTGCTTCTTCTCAAGGTCTTCAATAACCTCTTCTTGTACCTTACCCTCATTCTCAACATCAACATTTGGTGCAGGTATAGACTTCTTGATTGGCTCTTCCAACTTCTTCCCACTCCTCAAAGAGATTGCATTGGATTGCTCTTTAGGATTGACCTCTATATTACTTGGGAAATTTCCTTGAGGCCTACTTTGTAACATATTTTCCAATTGACCAACTTGCATCTTAAGATTCCTGATGGATGAGCGAGTTTCTGTCATAAATTAAGATTGAGAGTTGGTCAGAGTTAACAATGCAGCTTGTAACTCATTTGTCTTCTCTTGAGCAACAGGTAGTACTAATGGTTGTAATAGTGCCTGAGGGGGAGCTTGAATTTGTTGAGGACCCTGATTATTTCTCCATGCAAAATTAGGTTGATTTCTCCACCCTTGATTAAACGGGTTGGAGAATGGATTATTAGCTTGCCTATTGAAATTTCCAATCATATTCACTTGTTCCATGGGAATGGAGTTGTTCATCTCAACTACCATGCATTGTTCAAATGGGCAAGGACCACCATAATTATGACATACTGCTTAGATTTGCATGATTTGAGTAGAATTTTGTTGCAATTTCTTGGTCAATGATGCAACTTGAGCAGTGAGAGCGGTAATAACATCCAGCTCATGCATACCAGCTACCTTCTTAATTCTATCCCATTCACTAGGTCACTGATATTTATTCATGGCCATTTCTTCAAGCTATTCATAAGCCTCATTAGCACTCTTGCTCATGAAATCACCACCTGCTACAGTGTCAATGATGGTGCGAGTCGTCCCACACAAACCATTGTAAAAATTATGGACTAGCATCCATTTTTTAATTCCATGATGAGGACACTTCCATGCATCTCCTTAAACCTATCCCATGCATCATAAAGACAGTATCCATCAAATTGAGAGAAGTTATTAATTTCCCCTCTTAACTTTGCAGCCTTGAATGGAGGGAAAAATTTAGCAAGAAATTTCAGAGCTAAGGCCTGCCATGTAGTGATTGAATTGGCTCGAAGAGAGTTCAACCAACTTTTAGCTTTATCCTGCAGTGAGAAGGGGAACAATCTAAGTCTAATAGCATCGTCGGTGACCCCATTATATTTAAAAGTTCCACACAGTTCCAGGAAATTGGCTATGTGCGTATTGGGATCCTAAGTAAGGAGTCCACCAAACTAGAAAGTAGACTGAACCATTTGAAGAATCTTCGACTTAATTTCAAAATTATTAGCTGCAACTGTAGGTGGTTGGATGCATGATTGTACTCTAGTAACACTAGGGAGTACATAGTCTTTGAGTGTGTGAATTGGTGGCTCAGCAACGTCCCCATTCAACACATTGCCCTGATGTTAGGCCATCTCTACTAACCGTTTCTGCTTTCTGTTATGTCTACAAGTCCTCTCAATTTTAGTATTAATGGGAAAAGATTGTCAGTCCCTTGATGTCGTATATACTAATTAACACCTGAAATTAAGATCATCAAACAGAACGGTTAGAGACAAATAACACAAAAAAACCAAATTAAAATAAAAATTAAATGTATTAATATTAATAAAGATCAATCCCTGACAACAGCGCCAAAAACTTGTTCGCTAAAATTGATATGCAAGTATACGTAATCGCTAAAAGATCGTTCTCACAGAGATTGATTTACTAATTACCAACGAATTTATTTCCTATTTCTATTTGGTCAACAATAAATTGGTTTCAAAAAATATTAAAATAACAAAAGCAATAAACATAAAATAACACTATGAAAGAAAGAAAATAATTGTAAAAACCTCAAAAATGAAGAACTAGGTATTTTAATTTCATCAACTATTCAATTTATTATTTCGCTAATCAAACTACACAATTCTTCTTCCTAAACTACTAGCGGATTAACAAAAATGATTCTTACTCTTTTTCAAGAAACAAATAACTCAACTTACATGTGAATTTTCTACATTCCTATGATAAATTCCAACACATAAAAGGCATTAAACACAATAATCCTAAACCTACACAATTTATATAGGTATTTTCATCCAATATGAAAACTGTGCTTATTCAACCATAGCACAATCAATTCTCATACATTGTTCGTCGGTGAGTGAAGATGGTTTCTTAAACTTGGAGCATGGACTCATACCCGTAGGCCATGGAGAATGGTAAATGGTTGGTGGAGGCTCTAGCAGTGGTTTGATAATTCCATAGTACCCTAGGTAACTCCTTAGGCTAAGCGTCTTTCGCTTGTTCAAGCATTTTCTTCAAATAGGTTTTAAGTGTTTCCCCTTGTCTGTTTGCTTGTGGATGATCTATGGAGGAGAAACCTTTGATAACATCATGCCTTTAACAAAAATAAGAAAACAGATCACTATCAAAATGGAGGTCATTGTCAGAGACTTTCTTTCTCGGGAGCCCATAATGGCAAACGATGTTCTTTATGACAAAATCAAGTGCCTTCTTGGAGGTGATTGTAGCGAAGGGCTCGACTTCAATCCACTTCCTGAAGTGGTCCACTGCAACAATCATGTACTTTACTCCATTTACCGTGGGCAAGGAACCAATTAAGTCAGTGCCCCAGATTGCGAAGGGCCATGGAATTGTTATTTGAGTGAGCTTATTTGGAGGAGCTCGGGGGTTATTATAATATCGCTGGCATTTGTCACACTTTTTTACATACTCCAGCGAGTCATTGTTCATCATGGGCCAGAAATATCATTGTCGTAAAATCTTCTTGGCGAGGATTTTCCCCCTTGTGTGGTCCCTGCAAAAGCCTTCATGCACTTCCCGGAGGATAGCTCTCATTTCTTGCTCTGATACGCACTGGAGTAATGGCAATGAGTATCCATGCCTATATGATTTTCTATCCATGATTACGTACCGAGGAGCCTCATAAAGTAGCTTTCGAGCAGCTTTTTTTGTCATGCAGTAGTTCACCGGAGACAAGGTATCTCGTAATGGCCCCATCTAACTGTCCTGAGGCTAGAATGTTTCTACCTCCTCTGGTTCTTGGATGCTTGGAGAACCCAAGTAGTCAATTGGGACCACATTGAGCATCTCCACATCTTTAGTCATAGCTAACTTTGCTAGAGTGTCACCATTGGAGTTCTATTCCTATGGAACTTGTCAGATTGTGTATTTCTTGAAGTTGTACAACATTTCTTGAGCCTTTGCCAAATAGGCCACCATCTTGGTACCTCGGTCTTGATACTCTCCATAGACTTGATTCACCACCAGTTGCAATTTACTGAAGATCTCAAGTCACTCTTCTTTAAGCTCTCAGTCAACTCGCAATCCAGCTAAAAGAGCTTCATATTTAGCTTCATTGTTCGAGGAATCGAATCTAAATCATAAGGTGTTGTGGATCTTGTGTCCCTAGGGATATATTAAAATTAGCCCGGCTATGGACCTCTTTTTATTGGACGAGTCGTTCACATACGATTTACACATTGGTATAGGAGAAAGAGACTCCTTCGGCCCTTCATTTATCATGGTCCACTCTACAATAAAGTCTACCAATGCTTGTCCTTTGACTGTCCTCAAGTGGTATGATATTTTGAATAGACTAAGTTCAACTGCCCATTTCAGGAGTTTCTCAAAACATTCTGGCTTTTGAAGGACATGTCTCAAAGGTTGGTTGGTGAGGACTTTGATGGGATGCACTTAAAAATATGGATGGAGCTTCCTTGAGGCTATCATTAAGCAAAAGCCCAGCTTCTCCATGAGTGGATACCTAGACTCCACTCCGAGGAGCTGCTTGCTGACATAGTAGATGGGTGTTGAGAGCGGCCTTCTTCGAGAATTAAGGTTGCACTGACAACATGCTTCGTGAAGGCCAAGTAGAAGAGCAAATGTTCTCACAGCACTGGCTTTGATAATACTGGAGGATTTTCCATGTGTGCCTTAAGTTGTTGGAAGGTCTACTCGCAGTACTCTAACCATTCAAATTGTTTACTTCCTCAGAGGATGTTGAAAATAGAGTTCGCTGGTCGGCGGCCTTGGATACAAAGCAATTGAGTGTTGCTATCCGACCACTCAAGCTTTGCATGTCTTTATGTTTCCTGGGCGATGACATATCTATCAGGGCCTTAATCTTCCCGGGGTTCGCTTCAAATCCTCGGGGACTCATGATAAATCTCAAGAAGGCCACCCCAAAAGTTAATTTTGCAGGTCGAGCTTCATCCTAAACTTGCAGAGTACCTAAAAAACTTCTACCAGGTCTCTCACATGCTCCAATAAGGTTTTGGATTTGACCAACATGTCATCAATCAACACCTCAATATTCTGACCAAGATATTTTTTGAACATGTTATTGACCAGCCTTATCACTTTCTGGCAGTAGATGCCCTTATCTGTTCGGAAGCTAGTGTGTTCCTAGTGGGCAACATGCACTGAAATTTGATTGTACCTGGAATACGTGTCCATGAATGTTTGGAGCTCATACCAGAGGTGGCATCCACCATTCGATCTATCCTCGGTAAAGGGAAGTAGTCCTTTGGGCAAGATGGGTTGAGGTTGATGAAATCGATGCAGGTCCTCCACGTGTCATTGGGTTTAGGGACAAGCACTGGGTTAGCCAACCACTTTGGGTATTGAGCCTCTCATACGAAATAGTTCTCGACCAGATTTTCAACCTCTTTTTTCCACTGGAGCAACGTTTAGATCCACATTCAGGGCATGACAAATGATGTTGAGATCAATTCCCATCATGCCTTCTTGGGACCGTGCGAAAACGTCCTAGTTCTTTTGAAGAAACGTCACTATCAATTCTCAGATATCCGCCTTGAGGTTCCTCCCAACTTTGGTTTTCTTATCTGGGTTGGCCCTGTCGAGAATAACTTCATATAATTCTTCCATGGGTTCAATTTATTAATCCTCTTCGACCCTGGGCTCTAATTCACTTAGCTCTCCTCGTACATTAAGGATCGCCTGGACCTCCATCTCTTCCGGAGGATTATGTTCGTGTGCTGCCTCAATTACCATCATTGTATGCTTAAAGGATACATTGTAACTCTTTCTACTCCCTGCAAATTGATAAGGGCATTTTGGATATTATATTTGTTATCCTTTCGCACTTAGATAATGTTAATTTCTAGTGTTTTTAGGTGTTCTTAGCTTAGTTTTATAAGTCTTTGATTTTTAAGCCATAAAATATGTTGCAAGGTATTATTGATGAATTTGAAGTATTTTTGTGGTTAGGAATTGACGGGAGACGATAGGACTTGAGAAAATGAAGTTCTGGACAAATTTGAAGTGTTTTGGAAGTCCCTAAACCCGAGGTTCGAGCTTAAAATCAAAGATTTCAAAGAAAATGGAAGTGTACTAAATAAAGGACACTGGCTGCGGCCTGCCCTATTCTAGGTCGCGGCCATAATAAACTCTTAGTCGCGGCAGACGCTCGATACTTACCCAGATTATCTCCTGTTGCTGCGACCACTAAGAATTACTGGTCGCAGCTTGCGATAAAATTTTCTTAAATTTTGATTTTTAAATGTAATTTTTAAGGGGCTATAAAAGGGATCAGGGTTAACTTTTTAGAGCAAAGCAGAGGAGAAGAAAATACATCATCATCTATATTCTTCAATCTAGTTTTTCTTTCTTCTCAAAACTTCTTTACTGTCATTGAATATTTATGTTTGTGAATATGAATTTGATTATGGAGTAGTTCTCTTTGTAGTTGAGGGTTATTTCAAAACCCTAGACATGAGATCTTGAATGCATTGATAAATCTTATTCTTTTTATTCCTTTATATTAAATTGCTTCTATTTTTCTACTTGAATGTCATGGATCTTGTAAAATCTTGTTTAGACGATCACTAATTAGGGTTTTGAATTATTCTACTCTCATCTATTAGGATTGTTATTCACCTTATAGTTTAGGATTCTAAGTAGAGTGATAAATTGAAATTAGGGTATTGTGACGGTAACTTGATTGTGATGAAAAATAGAACCTAGGTTAAATGAATTGCATGCTAAATGAATTTCCTGTCTAGATTAACCTGTTTCCATAGAGTGTAATGCTTTTCTTATGTTAAATAGATTGCACACTTAATGGGTTTATTGCTTGGTAAAAAGAATTAGTTAAGAACACTTAGCTTTAATTAATTATAATAGGGAAACTGGGATAATTGATTGCTTAAGTGTTATCTGTGGGGTTAATAGTTTAATTGGGAATAAGGGAATATTATTTATCTTTGTTGATATATTGATTGTTGAACGTGGAGAGTAACTCTTGACTTTTTCTTTAAAATTGTAGTTTCCTTAGTTCTTGAATTGTTAATCTTTAATCTTTAATCTTTACTCTTTTAATTGTTATTTTATTTTATGTGATTAATCTTTAAAACCAAATCCCCTAGTTAATTTTTGCTTACTTCTTATTTTTAATAATAATTAGAATCATAGTCCTTGTGGGTTCGACCCTTATTTACCGCTGTACTAAAGTAGCTGGTATAAGTGATTAATATAATTAATTAAATTTGAGATGGCATACGACATCATTTAAGTCTCAGATGGCTTAGGAAAGGACGTTGAAATAGGTTGCGGTGCCGAATCTAGACCATCAACATCTATGTATTCAATATACAACGTTGGACGTTAAATCTAAACTCAAGTCAAGCCTCATACATTTACTACCCTCTTTCCATGGTCTACCAGTAAAGGACCCGAATAAGCATCTGACAGAATTTCACATAGTCTGCTTTAGTAAAAAGACATCGTTAGTAACTGAAGAGCAGATTAAATTGAGAGCCTTTCCATTTTCTTTAAAGGATGGTGAGAAGGAATTACTCTATTACCCTCCTCCTAAAACTGTTAATACCTGGAATGAAATGAAGTTGTTGTTCTTGGAGCGTTTAAGAGGTTATGTGCTAGCTGCCCCCACCAACGAATAAGTGAACAACTTTTTATCCAGTACTTTTGTGAAGGACTGTTTCCATTGGGCAGGAGCATGATTGATGCAGCAAGTGGGGGAGCACTGGTGGACAATACTTCTGCTGCAACTAGGAGTTTAATTTTAAATATGGCAACCAATTCCCAACAGTTTAGAGTTCTTCATGAGAGTTTAGTTAAGGATGTAAATGAGACAAAATCTAAAGTAGAGCGGCAGCTTGTGCAATTGACTAGTATGGTTCAACAAATAGCCTCAGGTCAGCAAGTGAGACATTGTGGCATATGTCAGTTGGTGGAGCATCCTACTGATGCATGTCCCACACTTCAAGAAGACGTCAATGAGCAGGCATATGCAATGGGGGGATTCCAAGGGTAATCTAGGCAACGGTATGACCCTTATGTTATAACTTATAATGAAGGGTAGAAGGAACATCCTAATCTTTGATATGGGAATGAACAACAAACCATACCTACCAGAGCACCAGAATTTCCTTACCAGCAATGGCCTCAACAAGCCTATGCACCACATCCTCAACAACCCCTATCTCACAAGCTCAGGATCCATCAATGGAAAAAATGCTAAAAATGTTAGTGGCCTCCAATATACAGACGCAAGTAATTCGACAAAGCGCTCAAGTGTCCTTGAAAAATCTAGAGAATACTATGGGTCAAATAGTCACTTCATTAAGTCAAAGTGAGCATAGAATCAATGAAAGTTACCTTCATAGCCTGTTAAGAATCTAATGGAAAATGCTAATGCAATCACATTAAGAGATGGCAAGACTTAAGATCCACCTACTATTCCATCAAGTACAAGCGATGCGCCATTGCCTCCTACTCAACCTGCCCAACAAGACAAAGATGAAACCCCAACCACAACACCCAAACCTAAACAAACTATTCCCACTTATGTCACTACTCCTCAATTTCCTAGTTGTTAGAGAAAGACAAAGAAAGATGAAGCTGAACAGGAAATACTAGAGACTTTTCACAAGATTGAGGTAAACATTCCCCTACTTGATTCCATTAAACAAGTACCTTGATATGAGAAGCTTTTAAAGTAGTTGTGCATCAAAAAGATGAAGCTAAAATGGAATGAAAAGGTGAGTATGGGGGAAAATGTTTCGACGCTACTTCAAAAGAAACTCCCACCAAAGTCTAAGGATCCTGAAACCTTCACTATTCGTTGCACTATTAGTTTTGGGTGCTTCATTAAATGTAGTGCCTTACTCTATTTATAACTCTTTGAATTTTGGACCACTTGAAGAAACGGGGGTGATCATTCAATTAGCGGATCATTTTAATGCCTATCCAAGGGGAGTAGTAGAGGATGTATTGGTTAAAGTAAATAAATTAGTGTATCCTGCAGATTTCTACATTCTTGATATGGAAGATGAATCAGTTCCATGCTCTACACCAATTTTATTGGGAAGGCCACTTTTTAAAGACAACTAGAACCAAGATAGATGTTCATGAGGGCACTTTGACTATGGAGTTTGATGGAGAAGTGATTTGCTTTAATATTTTTAAGGCTATGAGGTATCCAAGTGATGTTCATTCAATTTTTTCAATTGATATTTTGGACTCATTGTCGCAAAGAATTATTGATTTACATGAAGAGGATGGGTTAGATGTTGTTTTGAGGGAACCAATGGACTTGAAGAAAGAGGATGTCACTAATGAGGTAAAGGAGACGGTGGTTGCACTTAATAGTAGCGGAGAGACTTCTAAAAAGGAACAATTATTAGAGTTGCCTATTTCTCATGAGCAGCTTCAACCATCTGTTAAATTACTACACAAGCTTGAATTAAAACCACTACCGGAGCATCTTAAATATGTTTACTTGGGTGAGAAAGAGACATTACCAGTCATTATTGTTGGGGATTAGGCTGTAGATAACATTTAATTTGTGATACAACTCAAGACAAAAGATACAAGTAAATCAATCTTTGAGAATAGTTAAACACAAATTACATAAACACAATAAGGTAAGAGTTTAGAGTGGACCTTCCTTGAAGAACAAACCCTAGGAACATAAAATCACAAACTATAATTTTATGTGAAACACAAAAGTTTCAAGGCTTGACACAAATGAAGATTTATTGTCCAAAAATCCTTATTCCTAGCCTTCTCTCTAGAAATGCTTAAAGGTACAATAATGGAATTAGATTGGGATACACAAGCCTTGATCTTTTATACAAGCCAAGCTTTCTTGATAAAGATCTATGAGAAAACTATTAATCTTGGAGCTAGAGAGAGAGAGTTCTTCTTTTAGAGAGAGAGATATGACTGATCAATTCACCAATTAACTCATAAATTCCTTAAATAGTATAGGACCCTCATTAATTAGGCTCAACCAATGAGATTAGAGAATTTAAATTTGAGGTTTGGAGGTTATTTACGTAACTGTACAGACTTTTCATAACAGCCCAGGCAACACATTGCCTGACACGCGATGTATCACCTATGACCAAGTGATGCATCACCTAGTTCATCTCATCCAAGGGTTTCATGCTTTTTGCGATGCATCACCTCCTAGGGGCGACGTATCCCTAACGCCTCTGTTTTGACACTCCAAGACTTGTCTTAAAACACCGCCAAATGCTCCCAAACTTCTTGGGTACTCTTATATACTCCAAATAAACATTTTGGATCCAAAAGGTTGATTTATAAATGCCATTCAAGAACCATCCAGAGAGAAAACTCCTACTCTCTTGAGAGGCAACCCACCTCTACATTCACATAGGTGAAATTCTTACAGCATCTTTCCTACCTTTAAGATGTTTGTTTCCCTTCAACTGAATTTCATTAAAAACCCTAGGCTTAACCCTCACTTCAGTAGCAACCAACATTAACTCACCCTTGATGAGACTTTTAAGTTGTTAATGTTGTATCTATTCCCTTATCGAATTACTTGTTCTTACCCATTGAACTCTAGACTTGATGTAAACAAGTTTTGAGTTGGGTTGTCATCATTGGGGAATCTTTATATCAAGGATTTTTAGTCTCATCCTTTTATTTGTGGAACTAACCAAATATCTCCCAAGAGGTTTGGTAAACAGATCTGCTAAGTTCTCACATGATTTCACATATGAAATTTATATGATACTCTTATCAATCAATTCCCTCACATAGTCATGTCTTAGACTTATATGTCTAGACTTCCCATTATAAATCTTGTTGTAAGCTCTAATAAAAGTGTAACGACCCAAATTCGCTAATAAGGCTTAAGGGCCATGATTATTGTGCCTAGAGGGCATAATGGGATTTATATGTGTGACTTTAATGAGTTAAATGCATGATTATGATTTAAAGCATGATATATGACTATTTGACTATTTGAGATGCATGACTATGTGTATTAGTGTGCATGTAGGCCCTAATTGTGTTAAAAGGGCATAATTGTAATTTTGGGCACAACTGTATTGATATCTATGATCTGTGACTCGAGACGATCCTAAAATGAGCGGATTAGCAGAAAAGTCAAAGCAGGAATTTATACCCGGCTTGGGTTAAGCCTGGGGAGTTTAAATGGGAATTTAGAGAATATATATTAAGGTTAATTTTGATGATGAGGAATATATATATATATTTGGTGATTAATCAGGTATTGGGTAGCAAGCGAGAAATTATTAGAGACACTCGAGGAATTAGTGGGAATTGGGTAAAAAGGACTAAAATGGCCCTACATGGACAAAGGAGTTTAGAATTAATGGGGAGGAAATTTTGGTCATTAGGATTCTTAGAGATAGGTTAAATGAAGCTTTATACTTAGTGGGATTGGTAGAAAAGAGTTATAAGGCTGTGGAAAAGAAAGAAAAAGAAAGAAAAAGAAAAGAGTGAAAAACAGAGGGGTTTTGTTTCAAAGGAACGGTTTGTGGCTCTCCCACCATTTCCCTTCATTTTACTTGGAGCTAAGCTCAGAGGAGAGCTAGGATAGGCTGAGCATCAAGGATCCTAAGCTAGACTTGAAGATTGGCAAGGGATTAGCAAGAACACATCAAAAATTGAGGTAAGTTTTTAGAAGTTTCAGTTTTAGGGTTTGACTGGTTTGAGCTATGTATCTAAGTTGAATTGATGGGGATTTTAGGGGAATTCAGGCCAAGGTTGAGAAGGAGCAAGCTAATGAGGTCTAGGATTTAACTCAAGGTTGAATTTCCATCCACGGTATGAATTCTAAGTCTTTAACTTTGATGTTTGACTGAATTTCTGGGTTTAGGGTTAATTATGGTAGATTTTGAGATTGGGTTGCATGAGCTTGGGTTTTGAGTTCTTGGGATGCTTTGGATGAGTGGGAGGTGTTGATAAGTTTGTTTTTGGGTTTGGTAAAGTTTTGGACAAGTTTGGAGTTGAGTTGGTTGAAAGAAATCGCAGAAAAGGAAGTTGGATGTTGCCTGTCTGCAACTAGCGCTACAGCGCTAGTCTTTGGGCGCTGTAGCACTAGGCCCTGTTTTTGGGGAAGTTCGGTTCTGCTTGTAGCGCTATAGCGCCCTCTTTTGAGCGTTGTAGCACTACCCTGTTCCCAGAAAGGGGTTTTTGGGTCATTTTTGAGGGATTTTGACCTAGGTTTCGGGGTTCGATTCCACCACCTTGTTTTGTGGATCTAGGACTTCCCGGGGGGCTCGGGATTGGTCCCGAGGCTAGGTTTTGGACTCGAGGTCTGGTGATGACTTTGACCTATGAATTGTGTTTAGGTGAGCGCTAGGGCTCGAGTGGGATCGTGCTCGAGGAGTCAAGTGATCAAAGCTATCGAATTGAAAGGTAAGAAAACTGTAGCACCTGAGAACAGGGCATGGGCCCATAGTGTTATTGCAGGGCATGGCCCTAGATTGTATTATGTGCTAAAGTATATCCTTAAATTAATTATTATATGTTTGAATGATTATTTCGAGATGTACTATATGTGTGATTGTGCGAAATGAACGGCTAAGGCCGAGGGCGGTGAAGGTCGAGAACGGCCGTGGGGCCGGAAGTAACACTTAGCACATGGAGTGCTTATAGTCAGGGTAGAACCCAATGGATACATGGGGTATCCTTACGGTAATGACCGAGATCCCAGGCTTTGGTAATGCTTCTGGGGCGGCATGGCCGTGTTTTCTCAGTCTGATGGTATTCCTGTTTATCTGTGGATTATATGCTAACTATATAATATGCATATGTTATATACTGTATGAGTTTTCTTGCTGGGCTTCGGCTCACGGGTGCTCTGTGTTGCAGGTAAACGCAAAGAGTTAGTCAACCAGCAATGAGTATGGAGAGCGTGGGGGCGGCGCGTACATGTTCGGCCTGCCCGACTGCTTTGGTTGGGGGCATTTTGAATATGGCTGTATTAACTTGTTCTTTTGATAGTTAACCAAGTGTAAATCTATTTTTGAGTTGTAAATATTTTTTAAACCTTATTTTTGGGATCCCAGATGTTTGATACTTAATGTTTTCAATGAAACTAAGCATTTTAAAAAACTACAGCCTTAACTTTTTGTTTAGTCACACTATTGGTTTTGAAAACCTCGTAGATTCAGTTAGTTGCACAGTTTTTTTTTTAAACTCACTTAGTAACAGCTCTAAGGTAGTAGGGCGTTACAAAAAGTGTCTTGATTATCATAATGTATTGAAAATCGTGGATAAATCAACTATAGTTTTCGGTATCTCCAACATGAGATCTTTTAACCACTCAGCCTCTTTTCCATTTGCCGCTAGAGCTACAAACTCGAATCCATGAATGAGTGACATATACCTATTTGTTTCTTAAAATCCCAAGAAATCACACCCCCACCAAGAGTGAACACCCAACCTGTTGTGGAGAGATTATCTCCTACACCTGATATCCAACTAGAATCGATATATCCTTCAAGTACCTTAGGAAACTTAGAATATTGGAGGAATAACTCTTTGGTCCTTTTAAGGTATCCAAATACTCTTTCAACATCCTTCTAATGTAACATACTTTGGTTGCTAGTAAACCAAATAAGTTTACTAACCACAAATGCAATGTTTCTCTAGTACAATGAACGACATACATAAAACTCCCTTCATTCTTTTCCAGCTTTTGACTTAAATCAAAGGGTGTGTTTGCCTCTTTGATATTGAGATGACCAAACTTGTCAAGCATTTTTTCAACATAATGAGCTTGACCTAGTGTTGAGTGTAACGACTCGACTTTTCTTAACAAGACCTACTGAAACACGACTATGACTATCCGGGGTCAACAGGACCCTTACGGTCAACTTTTGTAAAAATCAGACGTTAAAAACTAAATAAACTTTAAAGTAAACTTTAGAGAATTTTACATTAGATTACTTTGAAATAAAATAGTATTTGGATGGGATCCCATAGTATTAAAAATAAAATGTAGTTAAACGTAACTTAAGAAATAGTCTATAGCCACATGGCTTTCTTTAGATAAACTAATAAACATGAAATTGATAAAACTGTTACTGGACTCAGTGGAAAACTTAAGAGAACCCTGACAACCCTGCAGGTTGGTTGTTTCACAGTATGCATACTACAGACAGAATCCCCTCGAGCTTATTGCACTGCTCCTTAAGCTTTGCCCTTACCTACACACACAGAGTAACTGATGAGCTATAACACTCAGTAAGGAAGCTAGCTACAACTTATGACTCTACTATCCAAAAAAAACTTTGCATAACAGAAATGCATATCTAGAAACTGCAAACTAAGCAACACGTCTAGCATATTCACATAAGTCAAAGGGTTGCATAACATACTGAAATCATATAACTAAGCCATCATGTTATCTGTGGGGTTTTAATCCCAGTGTGGCCTGCACGGCCCAGAGAATACTCACCTCCCGTACCAAAGGGGTACACTCCGCTAAAACACGATGACTTTACTGACTTGGCGGATAACCCCACTATAAGGCTGCATGGGGATCCGCCCTCAGAAGGCCATGTACTGAGCCATCGAGTTATCTGTGGGGTCATGATCCCCGGGTGGCCTCCGCGGCCCAGGGAATACTCACCACCCGTGCCAAAGGGGTATACTCCGCTAAAACCCGATGACTTTACTGACTTGGAGGCTAACCCCACTACATTGCTGCATGGGGGTTATGTCTGAAGTATGCATACTGTGAACAACCGACCTGCAGGGTTACAGGGTTCTGTTAAGTTTTCCACTGAGTCCAGTAACAGTTTTATCAATTTCATGTTTATTATTTTATCTAAAGAAAGCCTTGTGGCTACAGACTATTTCTTAAGTTACGTTTAACTACATTTTGTTTTTCAAACTATGGGATCCCATCCAAATACTATTTTATTTCAAAGTACTCTAATGTAAAATTCTCTAAAGTTTACTTTAAAAGTTTATTTAGTTTTTACCCGAATTGAGTGTAATGGTTGTGTTATTAATCTCCCTAAGTAATTTACCCGAATTGAGGAATGATAGCACAGCTGCAGTAACCTCTGAACCCACCAAATTCCAATTATCTTGATAAAAGTAGCTGCTATATCCACTGGGCCTGGGGCTTTCAAACCTGGTATTGCAAACATTACATCCTTAACCTCCTGAGTTGAAAAATCTGTTGTGAGAGTCTGAATAAGAGCTACATTTAGAACTGGTCCTAGCTTCATGATTGACCGAGACACCCTTTTCCTGTGCATTATACCTGTCCCCAACAAGCCTTGATAATAATCAAAAAAAGCCTTTTTTATATCTACAGGAGAATCTACCCAAATCCCTGCCTCAGTCTTGATGGACATAATCCTATTCTGTATCCTCCTAGCCTTAAGAGAAGCATGAAAGATGTGAGTATTTTCATCTCCATTAACCATCCAAACTGCTTTAGCTTTTTGAGCTAAGAACATCATGTAAGCTTTATGGTAATGAAGATACTGTTCTCTAGCCATTTGTTCTTGAGTAATCAACCTGTCATTGAGTGGATCCTTCTGCAATTTTTCCTGAAGCTCCTTCAATTAAAGACCCGTCTTAAATTCTGTCTGTTGTATGTTAGAAAAACCCTCTCTATTTATACTCACTAGCACCTGTTTCAGCTTTTTCAGCTTAGATATGACTTGGAACATTGGAGTACCAACAACTGGCATGTTCCAACTGGTCTGGATTTTGTCTTCATAACAAGGTGCTTCTTTCCACATCCAGAAATATCTAAATGGCTTCTTGTCCAATTGCATCTCCAAAGTAACATGAACGAGAATTGGACTATGGTCAAATATCCCTTATGGTAAGAACACAACCTCTGAGTTAGGAAAATAATCGATCCATTGTGGATTAACTAAAACCCTATCAATCTTTGAATAAACCTTGTCCTCTGCTCTCTGCTTGTTGTTCCATGTATAGAAGCAGCCTGAAAATTTCAAATCTTCCAAATGACAAGATGTCAAACATTCCAGAAATTTGCTTGAAATCTTAGTGGTAACCTTTTTGCCTATTCTTTCATGTAGTGAAAGAATCTCATTGAAGTCTCCTATCACCATCCAAGGCTCAGTTATATCTACAGCCAATTCTTGTAAATCATTCCATAGCTGCTCCCAAGAAAAATCATCATTGAAACCATACACAAAGGTAATCAAAAACCTTCCTGTTTGATTTGGAAGCTGCACTAAACAGTGAATTAATTGTGTAGTACATAACTTGATATCCAGAGAGAAAACTCTCGGGTTCCAAGCAATTATTATCCTACCCTTATCAATCCAAGGATTGTTATTAGTGAAACACCACCCGGAGAACAGACTTGTGTACATAGAACCCATATTTTTATTTTTCACTTTTGTTTTGAGGAGACTAACCAAGCCAACCTTCTTTGAAAGAATTAAATGCTTAATCTCCCTATGCTTATGTTGACTGTTAATCCCTCGTACATTCCAGGTAAGGATTCTATCCATCGAGTGTAGAGGATCCTCCCCCCTCTCTTCATGTATTAATCCTCTGTAACAACTCTATCTCAGGATCCTCTTCCAGCAAGCAAAATTGATTATTCACACTCGTTTGAATGGCTATAGGTTCCTGTATCTTAACTCCTTTTGTAACTGATTGGAATCCTTCTGCATCCACATTGACTTTACTTGTAGTTGGTGATGAACCCCTCTGTTTAGGAACCCATTCCTGTTTGACTGGCTTACTTTTCCTACATACGTGAGCTTCATGTCCTAAGCCAAAGCAGTTCGTACAAATAGTGGGCTTCCATTCATATTCCACGAAAATGTCAACTTCCTGATCAAATTCATTCAAGAAACTTATGTGAGATGGAAAGTCCTGGGTCATGGTCACCTCAATAAGAATTCTGGGGTATGCTAATCGATCTCTATTTTTAGTAATGGAGTCAACTTGAATTGGCTTCCCAATCTGACCCACTATCTTGAATAGTGACCTATCACCCCAATATTTAATATCCAGTCCTCCCAATTGAACCCAATTCGGAACTGAATCTATGTCTTCTTTAGAGAAATCATCAACAGGATTCCAAGGCTTCATTATCAGAGCTTTTTTCCCAAAAAATAGATAGCCTCCATCCAATATTCTATCTCTCACTTCCATGGACAGGAATCGAATTATGAAAATACCTGATGAAAGAATCCCACCTTTGTCTACTTGATCTTTCCATAATCTCCTCACAAAGCCCTCCAGGATTCGAATTGGTGGATTAGCACCAAGCACATAGCAGACTATTGAAGATTGCCAAAAATTCACCTCCTCGGCTATATCCTCAACATCAATTTTGACTCCTGAAGTCCTCTCCCGATTCATAACACCTTTTACTGCAACACTCTTCTATTTGGCCCTAGCATAAGTGACATCAGTAGAGTTAGAATGTAAAATCGAAGATGGAATAGTCTTACCCATATCTACATCTTGCATTACTTGCTTGGAGACTGATAACCAATCTTCTACATCCGTACAGATTCCTTTTCGAGGCGCTGGAGGGGATTCACCACAGACTCGCACTTTGCCTGCTCCTTGTTCATCCTCTGACACCTCCAATTCTTGAATCCCTAAAATGGCATCCATAGATCGAGTTTTGATGATCCGATCAGCAAATGTTGGTCTTGTTCTCTTGCTTTTGCTCTTCAATTTGCCCTTCCCCCCAACCTTTGATCCCTTTGCCATGGCGCCGATGAGAATCACCGAGAGAAAAAAAATGCGGGAAAAAACTTTGTATATTCAAATTATATAGCATAAAATATGTTTTTATGCTAAACTTCAAGAACATATACAATTACCTCTTGATGTTTATCAAGTGTCCTTGAGTCTTTTCGTATATTTTTCGATCTTCCTATCCAAAGCTTTAAGCACTCAAACCACGATCTTCCGGAGTGTTCTCTATACCTCAAGATGTGTGTGGGCACATAGAGAACATGCATTTGTATTTTTAGGAATCACAAGTATTTCTCAATACATGAGAACTTGGATTATGGTTTGAGAATAGCTAGAATAAAGAAGAAGAAGAAAGAGATTTTGTCTGACAAAAATTCTTAGAACTTTTCTGAATTGTATCTATATTGTATGTCTCTTATCTTATGTGTTTTTCTCTTCTTCTTCTTCTATATCATATATATATAGAGATAATTTTATTACTTTATTATTCCTACTAATAATAGTAATATAATAAAATATCATAATGATGAAATGAATTGATTTAGGCAAATATCTAACTTATCAAATTTGAAAAAACTATTTTCAAATTATAAAGAATTAAATAAATAAAATAAAAACTACACTGATACAATATCAGTATAAGTGGTACATGCATGGCACAGTCTCTAGATTGTGTCATGCTTGACCCACTATTCTCTTTTCAAGGATTTTTAATTTTTTTATTTATTTATTTTATTAAAATCAATCTCCCACAAAATATGGTATTAATATTTTTAAGGAAAAAGATGACAACCATATTTCAAAATTGAAATTTTAAATTGATAATCATCATTATCATCATCTTTCAAAATTCAATAGATAAAAAAAATATTTTTGACTTACCAATTTTATTTTCTCTCACTCAAATAAAATAATTAATTTCAAAAAATAAATTATGTATTTAAATATATGAAATTCGAAATTTACATATTTAATTTAATAAATACATTTTCAAAAAATAATAATTCATTATTCAACCTCAATTATCAATAATTGCATACTTAACTCGAAGAATAAAATTCTTCTCAAATTCTCAAATTACATTTATACCCTTGTGTCAACTTTTACCTTGATATGGTGTTGATAGAGCAACCCTCGGGACCTATGGACCTACAATATCAAGCTCCAATAAATATTATATTATCAATAAAAGCTCTTGGATTGAATAATCATATTTATTAATCTCATGATTACTCCACTATAAATATGAGATTGAACTCTTGATAATTATAGACATATATTTTCAAAGTACTTTATTTAAGAATAAAGTGTCCATTGATATAATCATTACATACAACACTAATCCTCTATTAATGGTTCATAATTGAAAGGGAATAAAATTACCATTTTACCCTTTTGGCTATATCTTGTTCCTAGAGTACCATTGACTTTACTGGTGAAGGTTGTGTCACAACAAGTTTACGACGTGAACGCTCAGATCTTTTTCAGTTCCAAAAGCCAACCCAATAGAGAACCATTATTCAATCTATAAGAAGGCATAGACTCCATATCTATTAAACTACGTCCCAAACCGTACATATCATTGAGTCCCCAAAACAATTGTTCTTAGCCTGATCATTCTGACAAACTTTAACGCATGAATCAAAGGATGAGATGACATATATAGGAATTCATAAGAACCTCAGGATTAAGATCATCGTGTATATGATCATCGTTTGATGTGTTTTATTAATACTATGAAACGATGTTTAAACAAGTATTAACAAATCACATCTAGTCCAGTTCTACATACTCTCAGCATGCAAAGTACCTCCACTAAAGTGTCCTACTACACTAGTAACCCGGATCTAGGTCACATGTATTCATAATACTATTGGATTGTATTAGCAGTAATTAATCTAAAGATTTCATAACTTTATTTTACTGCTAATGGTTTTAAGTTTATTATAATTAATCTCGATCATCTCATAACAATATGAGATTAAGACCACATAGATAAACTTTTGAATTTTCTAACATTTACTTAATATTATCAATATAATATCGGACATAGTCTATATATATATGTAATAATTCAATTCAATTTTTTATTTCATTTAAAACATTTGTCAACTTCAATTGCTTTAAGGGCACTATTCCCAACAATTACATGCTTAAGGAGATTGGTATCATCAAGTTCCTTATTTCTAAATGTGTAGATTTCAAGAATTTGAATGAAATGTATTTGTTGCCATATTTTTGTGTGTTTGAGATTATTGTTTATATCAAAAGTACAATGGTGAATGTTAATAAACGATTCAAGGGATATTGTTTTACTTTATTTTTATTGAAGTTATTGATCATCATGTGATATATGGTAATTGCAAATTAACCATAATAAGATCGGGGTTGATACAATTGATGATGCGATCTTTTTCACCTTAATTGAATTTAATGCATTCGATGAGGAATGTATGATAACCCTTAAGAGAATTGACATGGTTCATGCATGTAGTGATGAGATTAATCCAACCTTAAGAGAAGTGAACATGTCAATTAAATTGATGTTGAGATTATTGCAACCTTCAGTGAAGTTAATGCAACCCTTTGAAAGTGAAAAGGTGGGACTTGAAGTCCAAATGGGAAATGAAAAGAGATCCAAGGTACTTGGAAGAGGCTCTATTGATGTGTTTTCACTAATGGAAAGAAAGTGACCCTAATTAATATTTTCTATGTTCCCGATATAACTAGAAACATTATGAGTAGAAGTCTATTGAGTAAATCCGACATCAAAATGGAGTTTGAATTCGATAAACTCACTTTGAATAAATTGGGAAATTTTGTGGGAAAGGGTTATACATGTGATGGAATGATCAAATTTTGTGGTCTTGATAGTGACAATAATGATATGACATCTAAATCTTTCAATGTGATTAATTCTAATTCTATTACTTTGTGGCATAATAGACTTGCTCATATAGGTTATTGTACAATTAAAAGAGTTGTTAAATGTGGATTAATTAATTGTGACATGAATGAGCATGATAAATGTGAATTCTATGTTAAATATAAAATGGTAAAGAAACATTTTTCAAGTGTTGATAGATGTTCAAACTTGCTAGATTTAGTACATAGTGATTTATGTGAATTGAATGGCATGTTGACTAGAGGAAGAAATATATACTTCAGGACTTTAATAGATGATTGCTCTAGGTATACTTATGTGTACTTACTTAAGAGTAGGGATGAGGTATTTAATGCATTTAAAATCTATAAAATCTGAAGTAGAAAATCAATTGGAAAGTAAAATAAAGGCTCTTAGAAGTGATAGAGATGGTGAATACTTTTCAAATGATTTCAATGTAATTTGTGAACAACATGGCATTATACATGAATGCACTGCACCATACACTCCACAAAAAAAATAGAATAGCGAAAATAAAGAATAGTACTTATCTTGAGATGATTATCTCTATGCTTTTACATCCTAAATTGTGTTATAATTTGCAGGGTGAAGCCTTGCCTGCTGCGTGTCATATATTGAATTGAATTCATATGAAAGAGAATAATGCATTCCCATATGAGTTATGGGGAGGAAAGAAACCTAACTTAGGCTATCTTAAAGTGTGGGGGTGCCTTGCTTATTGCAAAAGCATGGAGCCTAAAAGGACCAAGTTGGGTCCAAGGGCTGTAAAGTGTTCATTTGTTTGCTATGCCTCAAATAGCAGGGCCTATAAGCTATTATACTTGAAGTCTAATGTACTAATTGAATCAAGAGAAGTGGAATTCTTTGAGAATATGTTATATTATGATAGCAATTCTCAAGAACCCACAAATGTTGGAGAATCTTTTAAAGAGAAAGATCTAAAGGTTGATGAGAAAACTATATTGCCTCGGAGAAGCCAAAGGCTTAAAGAATTGGGATCAAATGAGACATGTTCTCAAATGGAGACGCTCTACCTAGTAGGGAAACCTTGAAGAAGTCACGAGGAAATTTCCTATGGCTCTTCAAGTTGAGGATGATCCCAACACATTCCCAGAATCAATGTCTTCTAAAGACTCTGCTTTTTGGAAGGAGGCCATAAATGATGAGATGGATTCAATTATTTCAAACCACACATGGGAATTGGTAGACCTTCCACAAGGTTCAAGCCAATTGGGTGCAAGTGGGTATTTTAGAGGAAATATCACACCGATGGCACATTACAAACCTTCAAGGCAAGACTAGTAGCCAAAGGGTTTAAACAAAAGGAAGGAGTATATTATTTTGACACGTATGCACCGGTTGCTAAGATAACAACTATAAGAGTACTATTTTTCTTATCATCAATATATAACCTTTATCTTCATCAAATGGATGTCAAAACAACATTCCTAAATGGAGTTCTCGATGAGGAGATTTATATGGAACAACCGAAGGGTTTTGTTCTAAGGGAAAATGAACATAAAGTGTGTAGGCTTGTTAAATCATTATATGGTTTAAAGCAAGAACCAAAAAAATGGCATGAGAAATTTGAAAAGGCCATAATTTCAGATGGGTTTAGACACAATAATGCATAAAAGTGCTTATACTGTAAGAGGGATGACTATGTCATCTTGGTGTGTCTATAGGTTGATGATATGTTGATTTTGAGTAATGATATGAAAGGCATAATGGAAACGAAGATGTTTCTATCTTCCACTTTCAAGATGAAAGACCTTAGAGAGGTTGATACCATCTTCGGTATAAAAGTGAGAAGAAATAGTGGGGGTTAAGTCAAGAACACTATGTTGAGATAGTGCTTGACAAGTTAGTCATCTCAAAATCAAAGAGGCAAATACACCATTTGATTCAAGCATAAAGCTTGAAAAGAATAATGGTAGAGTAGTGGTTCAACTTGAGTATGCAAGTGCATTAGCGAGTCTAATGTATGCCGCTCATTGGACAAGAGCGGTATAGCATATGTGGTTAGTAAACTAAGTAGGTTTACTAGAAATCCAAGTATGGAACATTGGAAAGCGATTGAGAGAGTTCTAGGGTACCTTAAAAGGACCAAGCAGCTAGGCCTCCAATATTTAAAGTTCCCGAAGATACTTGAAGGATATTCCGATGCGAGTTGGATATCAAGTGTAGGAGATAATCTCTCCCCAAGTGATTGGGTGTTTATGCTCGGAGGAGGAGCAATTTCTTTGTTTTCTAAGAAATAAACATGTATTTCACATTCAACCATGGAGGTTGAATTTATAGCTCCAGCAGAAACCATCAAATAGGTTGAGTGGCTTAGGGATCTCATGTTGGAGATCCCAATTTTTGCAGATGAGGTATCGACGCTCTCGATACTTTGTGATAGTCAAGCCACATTGACTAGAGCATATAATGGCCTATATAATGGGAAGTCTAGACATATAAATCTAAGAAATGAGTATGTGAGACAATTGATTCATGGAGGAATCATATCGATCTCATATGTTAAGACAAGTGAGAACTTTGCGGATCCATCTACAAAACCTCTTGCAAAGAGGTTAGTAAGTTGTACTTCAAAAGGGATGGGACTAAAACTCTTAGAATAATATATTAACCAATAATGGAAATTCAACTCCAAACTTGTGAACATCAAGGGCAAGAGTTCAATGGGTAAGAACAAGTTATTGGGTGAATTGCTTCAACACTAACAAAATCATGAGTTCCATCCAAGGATGGTTAATGTTGGTTGCTACCGAATGAGGGTTAAGCCTAAGGCTTTTAATGAAGTTAAGTTGTGTACAACAAGCATCTCTAAATGCAGCAATGATGTTATAAGAACTTCACCTGTGTGAACTTAGAGGTGGTGCCTATAACGTCCTAGATTTTTAAGACTCGATAATGCGAAAATATAAACGTTTTCATTTAATGAAAAGCCTCAAAAACTTATAAAAAAAACTTTTTAAAAGTCATGTGGCCATACTTAATTTTTAATACAAACATAGTTTATGAAGAGTAAACTGAGCCTAGTTTATGAAAATAAAACAACATTTCCAAAAGCAAAACAACATCCCAAAATGTTGGTCCACATGTACATCCACAAAGTAGACTCCAACGCTCACTGCTCTACTTTGCCCTTGTTCTTATCTACAACAAGAAACAACTAGGTAAGTGAAAATGCTTAGAAAGTTCAACTTTAAAACAAACTCATGCAGAGAAGACAAGTGGTCACTAACCAAGTTACTGTCCACTGATAACAATAGCTCACAAAATTAGGGTTCCGGATCCTTCCGCACCCTACGCAATCGATTTCAAGAATGTAAAAGCATCCTGGAAAACTTATGGTTATGCCTGATAACCAATGGAAAAATATTTCATATAAACAGATAAATCCCTGCACTCAGAAAATCCTAGAGCAAGCAGATATAGTATATCACAATATAATTCGAGACCAACGCTCGACAATTTCCAACAAATCGGGCATATCACGCCCTCCAACAATTTTGCTAATCAGTAGGGGAGAACCGAGTCTCAACACTAAGATCCAGCCAATAAATATCTCTAGGCACTCTCACTAATTGGCCAATATTCATGGCTACTATCCTGGAATAACTTATCAGAGCACTTGCTCGGGTTCTAACCGTTCAATGATTAAATAAACATAAGGGCCCCTAGTTCCCATTCATTTTGGTGCCCCTAGGTTTAAACTAGCAATCCTCACCTCTTGGCCATTCGTCGCAGTAGTGAACTGAACATAATAAAATCAAACAAGCAGTGTGATAGGGATCGGCCATCTCAGATATGACAGATATATATCGTTCATGTTTTTTGAATCAGCACCTACTAGACTAAGTCTCTATGCAAACTTTCTACGATAGTGTATATATGTGCATGTGTCTCTATACTAACATACAATACACTGGTCATTTCATGTTGTAGCCACACAATAGAATTTGACTTACTTGAAGTCCTTAGCTTTCAGCAAGTTTTCACCCCCAACGTATAATTCAGTTATGATTAGCCAATACTGTAATTATCCATATAGTATACTCGGATTAACTATGGCACTCATAATTCATTATTATTATTATTATTATTATTATTATTATTATTATTATAATTATTTTGGGCAGTTTGGTGATTTTCAAAATCATTTGTAAGGATTAAAGATCCTTATTCGGTTTTAAACCCATTCAAGAAATTCATACTCAAAAATTGGAGACTAAACCCTAAGTCTCGGGGAAACCTATCTGATGGTCTTGATTCCTAGGCTCGGGTATCGCAATAGTATTTTTTCATAATCATCTAAAAATCTTATTCTTTAAAAGTTCTGCTATTAGCCCGTACTTTGAACAAGTCAGTTAAACATATAAAATATTTTAACCGGTATTATATCTAGAAAATACTAATTAAATTCCTCAATTATTTTTCAAGAAAATAATCTCTTAATTTCCCTTTTATTTTTCTTAAGGTTTTAATTTCTAAAAACTATTTTAAACTAATTAGGAAAAACCATTAATAATTGTTTTTAAGACTTACCAAGTCTTTATCTTGCAATATGCACAAAAATGTATTTTTTTCTTAAGTTCCAAAATCTCATTTTTGCACTAAGTGTGAAAACCTCATTTTTTTTTCTCACATTTTTAACTACATACTTTGTTAGGTCATAACTTGAAATTTACTTACCCAATTGTTACCAAAATTTCCCAATTAAATATTTGTTATGCCATTTAGGTCTTTGTAAAATCTTAGGTCAAAATGAGTATTTTTTATTGGTGAAAACATTTTTCCAACATTGAGGTAAAATGACCTTATTTTCAAGTCCTTATTTTTTTTTTCCAAACTTTGGCACTTATTAACTCTCAAACCGTTCAATATTTTGTTACCAAATTTTACAATGAAATACTAGGTTATGCCAAGAACATGTCAACCAAATTTTATCAAAAACTGGATTCATTTTACTTATACAGTGGCTATCCAAACATGGTCCCGAATTTAAGAATACGAAAAAAACTGTTTTTACCTAAACTTTGAAATACCATAACTCGCTCATTTCTAAATGTTTTTTAGTGTTTCAAAAGATCAAATTCATGTACTCTATCTCAACAACATCACAATGTAATTTTTTTTTTTAAATTAGTTATATAGCATATGCTTGATCCCTTAGAAGTCAAGGCTCAAAACTTTTTGGTTTTAGGGTTTTCAACAAAACACTTAGGGATTTTGGGTCCCTATTTTCACAATCAACATACAAACATCATAAAAATTATCAAACAACTACCATAGACTTATTACATCACCAATAAGAAACTTTAAGCATTAAATACACAAAGTAATGCTTAAAATAAAAACTATACAAAAACAACCTAAAAAGCAAACTTTTCACCTCTTGTTGTTCTTGTTTTGGGTTTTGATGTTTCTCCTAGCTTTAGAACCTTCAAGACTATTTTTAAACCTTAAATCAACTCCCCCAACAACATATATAGTTATTTATTGAAGGATCTATGGTTAAAAACTCTATAAAAGTCAAGTTTTTGAAACTTTTACCGTAGGGAAACTCTTCCAAGATCAAAGCTTAAGCTTCCAATGATTTCTTAGTGTTCTTGGTAGTTGAAAATGTTGAGAACACTTGAGAGAAATTTTTGTATTTTTTTTTTACTTTATGTCTTTTGTGTCATTAACATTTATTAAATATGATTAGAAGCCTTAATCAATTTGAACCACCAATTTAAAATCCTTACATGGCCACCTCTTTTCTATTTTTGTATTTATATTATTATTTTTTTTATAAAGGTTAATAAACATTTCCTAAGAATTTATCTTTTTTTTTTTCCAAAAATCCAAAAATTACTTTCTATAACCTATTTAACTCTTATGAAGTTTATTTTAAAAATAAAAATTAACACATAATAATTAAATTAAATGTCTCTCAAGTTTAATTTAATTAATCCCACAATAAAATTTAACCTAAGGCCATTTATGGAATAAAATTCTCCAATTCTGTAAAATTAAGCATTTAACACAAAATGCCCTAAAATTTCCATTTCCTCTTAGGTTTATTATTTTTTTTACCAAAATTTTATTTTTATGAATGTATTTTATGCCCAAAATATATTTGCCATAGTTTTTCATTTTATTTTTCGAGATTTTTACCCGATTTGGGTTTTTGTGTCAGTTCAAGACCGAAAGCCTTATCTTAACTTTTAATCACAAACTTCATAATTTGGCTAGCAATAACGCGTGGAAATAAATTCCAAACAAATATAATATTATTTAAAATAGTATTCTTATCTCGGGGAAAACAATCCCGACCCGAGTTGTTTAAAGGTACCCGAAACGCAGGGTGTTACAGTGCCGCCTCTCATGGGAGTTGGAGTTTTTCCCCGGAAAGTTCATAAAATGGATGAGCACATGGCCATATGACTGCTAAGCGAGAAAAGTGGGAAAATGAATGGTCTAGTGGAGGTGTGTGGTGTTACCAGTTTTATCATTAAGGAGTACTTGGTTCAATATTTAAGACACCAATGACTTCGATAATGTTTTGTAATACTTTCACTAAGATAAAGTTCAAATCTAAAGATACTTTATTTTATGCACCAAAATTGTTAACTTAAGAAGGGAGGATTATATTTAACCATGTGGGGGAATGTTGAGATTGGTTAAATATAATGGTTAAGATGTTTACACGTTGAGGTGCAAAACACTTAACGATTTTCACTTAAAGAGAAGTGAATACATGAGATGGTGTAGAAGGCATCTAAAAGTGACTTTTATGGGTCTAAAGTGATTCAATTAGGTATCCAAACATTCACAAAATGTTTGGTAGCATTTGGAGTAATTTTAGAACCATTGGAGGGGTCCAAATCAAAGAGGGTGGCGATGTGTCTCCCCCTAAGTGGCGTAGCATCGCCAAATTGTGAAAGGCTTCAAAAGCCCTAGCAGGCGATGCATCACCTACTTATAGGCGATCCATTGCCTGGTCGGTCTTTTAGGGTCGTACAATTTACGTAAAATGCTCCAAATGATGTGTTTTCAATGCTCTAATCCTATTGGTTAGACTAATGATGATACCTACAGTATATGTATGGGTTATTAGAGTTGAAAAGTCTTGATAACACTTTCCAACTCCCTCTCTAACCTCATTCTCTCTCTAGCTTTCTAAGACTAAAGTTTTCTCCAAGAAACTCGTAAAGCTTTTCTTGACTTGCTTGAGTTTTAAGGCTTGTTCAATCTGAATTCTCATTCTACTTAGTTGAAGCTTCAAAAAAATTGGGAAGGCTTGGAATAGAGATTTTGGCCAACAATATTATCGTTGTGTATAAGCCTTAGAAGTTCCCCAAGTTTGAAGATTCAAGTTGCTCAATACAAAGGTTGTATCTCTCTAACCCTAATCTTGTATTATGTAATTCTATTATGTTTTTTCATTGTTAGTATTGGTGATTAAATGTATCTAAATTCATCTTATCATCATTTAATCATTTAGTCCTGTATATTCAAGATAAACATTCATATCATGAACATGTTTCTTTGATTATAAAGAATTGTATTCATACTTTGAATTTGAATCTTGATAACATCTAGGGTTTGGAATATTGCATTATTATCATTATTCATTGTTGATTTGAAAAGAGTAAAGCCATATATTCCCAACACCTAAGGCATATCCATCCCTTCTAACTTTAATACCTAATATTGTATCAACCTCTCCAAGGTACTTCATCTTGAAGTTAGAAGATAGAAACCTCTTCATTTCTATTATGTCTTTCATGTCACTAATCAATATCAACATATCATCAACATCTAGACACACTAAGATGACATAATCATCACAAGTCTTAGAGTATAAGGACTTGTTCGCACTATTGTGTCTAAACTCATCCGGAACAATGACCTCATCGAATTTCTCATGCCATTGTTTTTGTGCTTGCTTCAAACTGTTATATTCGTTTTCTCGGAAGGACAATTTCGTAATTTTTCCACTGTGTGCATCTTTGTCATTTTTTTCCTTTGATGGATTATTAGATATGTATGATTTCCAATGGCAATAAAATTCATGGTTTCTTATGTTTAAATTTCTTGGGAATGATTGTAAAATCCCGACATGTGCATAATGCCAAATAAAAAAATAATGACTCGGGTTAAAGTTATTATTTATTTTGTGAATATTATTATTATGAGTATAATAATAATAATAATATGGTATGATTTTTTAATATTATTTTTATGAGTTATTATATTATTATTATTTAAATGGATTAAATAATAGTAATTATAAGCAATTATGAAATGACTATAATATCCCTATTTTTGGGATTTGTTGAGGGATATTTTGAGGACTTTTTATGATAAACAATATCCCAAATATCTGATTAAAATTGGTGATATAACAATATGTTATTTATTTTAACAGTTTAATTTTTTTTAAATAAATGAACAATCCCTAGTTTTGTGGGAATTAGAGGAAGAATCATTCAAATATCAACCAAGTTATCTTTCACTCGTTTATTCTTGTTATAGCGTGATAAAGAGAATTCTGAGTAAGAGAAATCGTGGGAAGCAAGCTAAGAGAGAGAAAGAATTGTTTCTCTCACAAAACCTAGAGAGAGAAAGGATAATTTTGGGTTTGGTAAGCTTAGGGAAAATTTGGGTTGTTTTGATCATTTTAGATGCATTATTTATGATCTAAGGAAGGTTTTTGATGTGATAAAATGACCTAGAAGTATTGTTTTTGAAATCAACCATTTTTTACCATTACAGTTAAAGTTCTTGGATGAATTCGGATTTGAGAGTGTTTACATAAATTCTGGGTGCATGGAGGCGTGTGTACAAGCTTAGGGGACTCCAAGGATTAATTTGGACGTAAAGAATCGGAGCTTAAAGGATTAGAATGCAAAGTGCATTTTTTGCTCCATTTTTGGCGGTACACCGGACTTGGAGAAGAAGACTTTGGAACAAGGGGTTACAGACATCATTTTGGGCTGAGGTCTATTGTTTTGACGTTCTTGACACAAGGGGATCATTTTACAAGCAAGAGAAGAGTTGGAACGCAGCAAAAATAACGCAGCCCTAGAGTCGCCGGCGCCGGAGAAGAAGACAACTCCAGCGATAGCTTTGGCGAACCCAATCTGGACATTTCCAGAGGCTTTTTTTTTTAATTTTTTTTCTTGTTTTAGATTCTACATGATAATTTAGAGTGTTTGGTGAAGTTTGGTAATTTTTTTTATAAATCCTTGATTTATTATGAATTATTTAAATTTTCTTAGGAAATAACTATGAAAAATACTTAAACTATTCAGAAAATTCTGGGATAATTTTTATATGATATGTGATTGATACCAAACTGTTCTGTTTACTTAGATTGAAGATTTAAATATTTTTGTAATTTTCTTGAATTTATTTAGTTATTTCTTAAATAAATTATAGAAAACACCTAGGCTAATATAAATGGCTCAGAATAATTATTGTAAGCTTGTTTAAGGTTAGAAGCTATTCTGTGAAATTTGGGATAATTATTTACTGTTTTATTATTTATTTTGAATTATTTGAATTAAAAAGGGTTATCTACGTAGATAAATTATAGAAAATAACTTGGTGTTGCTAAAATTATTGTTTATTGTTTGGGCACTGTTGTTATGAAGTTAAAATGGTATCTTAGTATTAGGGACTAATTTTGAACTATGTTCGGTTGATTTGTTATTTTTAGTTAATTATTTGGTATTTTATGCATGTAAAAAAAGGATAATTTATGCATAAATAATTACAATAATTTGTATAAGTTTCTAAGTTGTTTAATCATGTTTCATAATCTGTATAAATGGTTAGGAAGCATGTTAGGTTCTGGGTTGGGTAATTGTATTGAGTATCCAATTATTTTGGGAATTATGTGTAATTAAAATGATAATTATTGAAAATAAATAATTATAAGGAAAGAATTAGTCTAATTTGACTTTATAGGCGTAAAAAATAAACTTAGAATCTGCTTTAGTAAACTTTGGTCATTTATTTGATTATGATCTATTTTTTGTGTGTATAAAGACGATAAGAAATGTGATGATTAGTATTATAGGTTGTAATTTTGTGGTGAAACCTTGATGTGTTTTATAATTGTGTTTTGAGTGTGTCATTGTATTGTTGGGTGTTTAGGATCTAGTTCTCAACAAGGACACTCGGTGAGGGGTTCAAGGTAGAACAAAGGAATAATTTTTTCAATTGAGGTAAGAAAAGTGGACATCTGTGCACAAGGTGTATGTTTAAGCATACAACCTTGTTTCTTGGTTTGTATTAATTTACGTTATGTACTGTGATTGATTACTGTACACACCTAGTATTGTTAGCATGAGCATAGTGCTAGGGTTTTCGCTGCTTGTGTGAGCATAACACTTGCAGGTACACTAAGAGCTTATCATTGGTGAGTACAACTTGTGGTAAGCGAATGCCCCGTTGGATGCCAAGTGAGACAATAACACGAGGCAAGGCATAATACATTTCATGTCTAATCAACATGAATGTATGGTTGATTATCGTATGTGAGCATAATGTGCGATATGAGACTTTGTTTGCTATGTGTGTGAGTATAGCATGCATTGTATCAATATTATATGAATTGTTATAGCTTAAGGTTTTGATTAAGCTATGTTGTATTATTTGGTTAGTGGGTTATGCCCTACATAGCTCTTCTTACTGGGCGTTAGCTCACGGGTAATCTGTGTGCAGGTAAATGCAAAGCAACGCAGTGAGTGAAGCGGGCTCAAGGCGTGGATATTACATGTTAGCGGAGGGTTCATAACGTTTTAATGTTTTAAAGACTTAATGAACTTTTATCACTTTTGGACTATGTTTTTTTTTGTTAGATTAATTTTTAAGACTTGAAAATGTTTTATTTTAAAGAAATAGTGAGATCTCATGCCTTGTTTATTTAAATAAATAGTATTTTAAATGGTTATTTTATTTATTGATTTAAATGGACTTTCATAAGTGACGTCTCGGGAAATCGGGGCGTTACACAAACCATATAATGATTTAACAAGCTCACACACCTTATGTTCATTTTCCCTTAGAACAAACCCTTCCGGTTGTTCCATGTACACCTCCTCATCAAGGTTACTGTTTAGAAATGTCGTTTTGACATCTGTTTGATGAACATTTAGGTTGTGTATATATGATAAGGCAAACAAAAATTGTATAGATGTTGTCCTTGCTACCGATGCATAGGTATCAAAATAATATATGCCATCTTTTTCTCTGAACACTTTGGCCACCAATCTTGCCTTATAGGCTTGAATGGCCCCATTAGTATTGTGTTTCTTTTGAAACACCCACTTGCAACCAATTGGCTTTGGTCCTTGTGTTAGATAATAATCTCCCAAGTGTGGTTAGACATAATTGAATCCATCTCATCATTTATTGCATCTTTTCAAAAGTTAGAGTCCCTTGAGGACATTGCTTCTTAGAAAGTAATTGGATCATCCTCCACTTGAAGTATCATCGGATACTTCCAACTAACTCCCTTATGGTTTCCCTCTACTAGGTAAAGAGTCTCAACTTGAGAGGTTTGATTTTGTGATCCACTCTTGTAGAGTCCAAGAATTTTACTTAGCTAGTTAGATAGGAGTAGTAGTAGCAATATCTATTATTAGTTTGTAGTATGTTAGATTTCGTGGATTTTGGTTCAAACCGGGACTTAGTTGGAAACTCCTAGCAATAGTTATGGATTTTATAAGTTTAACATATAGATTAAGAATATTAATTATAACATAAGGATTGATTAATATTGCTAGTTATTAATATTATAATTATTATAACCTAATGTTTAGATAAAGCCAATAAGAATATTACACTTGTCATGAGCATGGTTATTCCTAAGGTTTAGATAAAGCCAATAGGATTATGATACTTGTCATATGCATGATTATTAAGAAATTATTATTTTAATGACAAAATAAGGGAAATATAAGATTTAGTCTTCACCAAAATGTGTTAGGAGCATGACATTTGTCACAATTTTATTTATTTGTGGATTAGGTTGTTATTTAGATAATTAAATAGATTTTTCGTAACTTTAGGATACTGTAACTTCCGACCTATTTTTGACCCAGTTATGTTATGCATTTCAAATAATAGTATTTCTAGAAAGTTGTCGATAATTGAATTATCTTTCTAACGGTATAAAGATGGTCTAAATCTAAGTCTTATAGCTCCAGTTCTATTGATTTTACTAGAGGTGAGTTTAGAGTTACGAGATTTAGGGAGTTAGAAGTTAGGATTCTATTTTTATTTTTTTTTTATTTTTAAATCAAGATTTAACTCCTTAAACCTCTCTCTAAATAATTTTATTAAGTCCTAAGCTTTTGATTGAAGAATATTCAAATATTTTCAATTAAATTCATTATTTTTATTCAAAGCCAAAAAAAAAAGATTGTTATTCCTAGAACTCTATAAATAGGACTTAGATACCAGCCCTTCTCCTCACTCTTCAGCTGTGATCATACTCCAAGGTGTTAGTGAGAACATAAGAGTATACACTTGGGTGGGAAAGAAAAAAAAAGCATTGCCATTCTTAAGCTTTATAAAATACTTGGGAAGTGAGGTTTAGTATATTTCGGTATTGGAGTTAGACCAATCCATAAGGTCAACTAAGGTACTCTTATTCTTTAAGTTCAATCCTTTAAAACTCTTTAGTTTCTTTAGTCCTTTTACTCAGATCCTAACTTGTGATATTGGTTTTGATTAGGCTCTTGAAACTTAAAGATCTTTCTTGGTAAGTTTCGTCTTGAAGGTTTAGTTTCCACATTTATTCTTTACTCTTTAGAAATACTCACCATTATATTATTGGTTTTAGGAGTGTTCCAAGTCCCGCATTTGTTCTCAAATATCCTGGTTTTGGTAAGGAAAATAGGATAGATCTTATATGTTTGTATGATATGTTATGCTTATGTTATATATTATGTTATCTTATGTTGTGTTATGATATGTTAACATTATGTATAGTATTGTGCTGGGAGCTAACCCACCCTTTAGAGTGTTTGAAGGGTTTGTCAAGAGAATTTGGGGCAACTTAGGTGTTGATAAGATAGTTAGAATGCACTCAGGTTTTACCCTTGTTAACTTCAGGGATGAAGCTACTCGGGATCTGATTTTGGAAACAGGAGTTATACATTTTGATAAAAAAAACCGGTGGTTCTTCGTCCTTGGACGTCAGATATGGACTCAGTGAGAATGGTCAAGTCGGTGACGGTTTGGATTAGGCTGAATGGGTTGGGTCTGCAATACTGGGGAAAAAATAGTCTCAGTGCTATGGTGAGCACTATTGGGAGGCCGGTTATGGTGGATAAAGTGACGCAAAATAGATCGATGGTGAAATATGCTAGGATTTTGGTGGATATGGAGATTTCGGATCTCCCTCCAAAATCTATTTCTTTTATCAATTAAAGGGATCAGTTAGTAGAACAGTTGGTGGAGTATGAATGGTTACCCTCTAAGTGTGCTGCTTGCTCGAACTTAGGTCATGTTTTGGCGAGCTGTAATAAGAATAATGGTTTGAGTTGGAAGAAGAAACCTACTGTTGAGAATGAAGCTAAATTAGACAAGTTAAAAGTCAATTCAGAGGGGGAGATTCAACAGCCTTCTGGGTCTGTTAGTCCTGCTACCAGAGCGGGTATGTCCTCAAGTAATGGAGATGAGGAAAGGACTAGGAGTTCAATTGAGTTAAATGATTCTAAGGATAGTAATGTAGTTCAGGACATCTCAAATGTTGCTCAGCAAGTTGGAATAGGGAGTTCTGCTGGTGTTGGAAACTGGATTACTCCCAAAAGGAGAGGGTCTCGACAGGTTATAGCAGATCCTTATAAGACAGATAAAGCTTTAGGCAAGGGTAGTTCGGGTAATGGTTATGCTGTTCTTCAAGAAACTGGGGTTGGTCATTTGGTTACTAATTCTAACCCAATTAAGTGATGGAGGTTTGTAATATGATAGGGTGGAATGTGAGGGGTATGAATAAAAGAGATAAGCAACATGCTATTCTTAGTATATGTAAGGAAAATAAGGTTGGTTTTGGAGCTTTATTTGAGACTAAGGTGAAACATGAGAAGATTAAGGAAGTTCTTGAAAATAATTTTCACAATTGAGATTACTTTTCTAGTCCTATTGTTTCTGGTAGAATCTTAGTTTTTTGGCAAGCTAAGTTTGTGAAGGTTGACATCTTACTTGAAGATCCTCAACTAGTACATTGTAGGATCAGAGTGAGTGGCCAGCAGAAAATGTTTTTTGCTACAGTGGTTTATGGAGTAACTCAATGGGGGTGAGGAAAAAACTGTGGGATAAGTTAGCCAGTATTGGTCAGTTAAAGTTTCGTTGGATCATTTTTGGAGACTTTAATGCCATGTTTAGCTACCTAGACATGAATGGTGGGAGACAAATCCTTGCAAAGGATATTGCTGATGCTCAAGATTGGTTGGCTTTAGGCCAAGTAGAGGAACTCAAATGTGCTGGTGCTCTCTATATGTGGTCGAACAAACATGAAGCAGGAGACCGCATTTTCTCTAAACTAGATAGAGTTTTTATTAATGATTTGCGGCTGGATGCTTTCCCGAAGACTGAAGCTTGCTTCAAATGGGACTGTATTTCTGATCATAGCTTCTATGTGATTAGAAGTGAAGAAGTTAACAAGGTGGGTTTCATTCCTTTTCGTTATGGTAACCATTGGTTGCAGTATAGAGGCTACAGAGATGTTGTTCTTCATTGTTGGAATGCACCAGCAGGTTACGGTAGAGGTCTTAGCAAGGTGGTTCAGAAATTATTTAGAGTAAATCATATTTTGAAAAGTTTCAATAGGGAAGAGGTTGGAGATGTTGTTTTGACTTATAGGGAGGCTAAGGAAGAGTTTAGTAAAGTTCAGGAGGCTTTGGCAGTTAATCCTTCTGATGTGTCTCTGCATCAATCTGTTAAACAAGCTCAACACAATGTTACAGTAATGCATAGCCGATATGCCAGTTATCTCAAAAAGTAGAGTAAACTTAGTTGGGTCAAGTTCAGTGATGAAAATTTGAGGTTCTTTCATGCTTTTATGAGGAAGATAAGAGTTGATAATAGAATTACGACTGTCACTATTGGAGACAGAATAGAAGAAGATTATCCCAAAGTTGTTGAGCACTTTCTCTCCCATTTTAAGAATTTCATGGGGAGGAGAAGTTTGGCGACTAAAGAAATTGATAAAAACTGTATATTCCAGGGTAACATATTGTCTTTGGATCATCAAGTCAGGTTATTGAGACCGTTTAACAAGAGTGATGTGAAGAAGGCTCTTTTTAGTATTCACTCCTTTAAAAGTCATGGTTTGGATGGTTTTGGCTCGGGTTTCTTTAAGGGTTTATGGACTGATATTGGTGATGGAATTTCTACTGCTGTGTTGGAATTCTTTCAGGATGGGTTCTTGCCGAAGGAGTTGAATGAAACCGTGGTTTCTCTTATTCCTAAGATAGCTGATCCGAGCTTAGCTAGTGACTATCGCCCAATCGCATGTTGCAATACTCTCTACAAGTGTATCTCGAAGATGATTTGTTCTAGACTTTCGGAAGTGCTTCCCTTCCTTGTTCATAGTAATCAAGGGGCTTTTATTAAAAACAGAGTTCTAGCTCATAATATTATGATTTTCCAGGATCTCCTCAAAGGGTACACTAGTAAGAATATTTTAGCTAGATGTTTAATGAAGATAGATCTGAGCAAGGCTTATGACACAGTTGATTGGCTTTTTGTGGAGGAGTTGCTTAAGCATCTTTGCTTCCCCTCTAGATTTATTAATTGGATTCTAGCTTGCTTGAAAGGTACCAGCTATAATCTTCTAATGAATGGTAGAATTCAGGGCTCTTTTAAAGGGGAAAAAGGCCTTCGGCAAGGGGACCCTATGTCTCCTCTCTTGTTTGTGATTATTATGGAGTACCTTACTAGATTATTAGCTCATTTCTCTAATAAAAAAGGCTTTGGTTTTTACCCTTTGTGTAAACATCTTAGGTTAACTAACCTATGTTTTGCAGACGATTTGATTATCTTTTGTAAAGGTAATGTCAGTTCAGTGAGTAAGATTCAAGAAGCCTTCACTTCGTTTTGTGATTCTACAGGGCTCTCTGTGAATAAATCTAAATCCCATATCTACTTTGGTGGGGTTAAAGAAACCATTAAAGTTCAGATACTTGGGTTGATGCAAATGAAAGAAGGTTCCTTTCCCTTGAAGTACTTGGGGGTTCATCTTCGGCCTACTAAGTGGAAAGATTCAGACTGTGGGGTGATCCTGGATAAGCTGAACAAGAAACTTAATTGTTGGGCGAGTAGAAATTTGTCATTTGCTGGTCGTGCCCAACTTATACACTCAGTTTTGCTTGGTATTAGAAACTTTTGGATGAGTATATTTATACTTCTGTCCAAAATCACTACAACCATTGATAAAAGCTGTCGGGACTTTCTTTGGGGCACTA
This sequence comes from Humulus lupulus, assembly GCF_963169125.1. Classification (NCBI taxonomy): domain Eukaryota; kingdom Viridiplantae; phylum Streptophyta; class Magnoliopsida; order Rosales; family Cannabaceae; genus Humulus; species Humulus lupulus. The sequence goes on along the minus strand of NC_084794.1, from coordinate 78,549,164 downwards.
ATGCGAATAGAAGTAAGCTTCATCTCCCTTCTTGGGAAAAGGTTTGTCTCCCTAAAAAGCTGGGGGGTATTGGTTTTCGTGAAGGTAAGAAATGGAACATGGCTTTGATGGCGAACTTCATTTGGGCGACAACTTCCAAACAAGACTGCCTTTGGGTTAAATGTATTAGTTCTATATATCTGAAGGAGTACAACATTTGGAATGCTCCTATCAATCAGGATATGAGCTGGTATTTTAAGTTATTGTTGAGGCTGAGACAAGTTATTGATGATGGTTACTTGAAGCAAGCTGTTAAGGGAGGTAAATTTCGTATCAAACACTTTTATACCTCTCTTATTTCTGCTCAACCAGTTGGGTTTGCTAACACTGTGTGGAACAAACTTATAGTGCCCAAACATAGATTCATATACTGGCAGATTTTCAACAATTAATTACTTACTAGAGATCATTTGAGCCGGTTCTTGCATCTATCCTCTGCTCTCTGCCCTGTTTGTGAGGATGGTTTAGAATCTCACAGCCATTTGTTCATGGATTGTATATATTCCAAGAAAGTGTTTGAGGAAATTTGTAGTTGGCTGGGTCATTTCCATTGGCCCGAATCTTATGAGGAGCTTAATCTGTGGTGCTTGGAAGCTAAGCAAGATATGAAGAACCAGATTGTTAATGCAGTTTTGTCAGCATCCTGGTATTTTATTTGGAGCAACAGGAATAACTGCATTTTTAACTCAGTTTGTAAATTGGCCAGCAGCATTAGTTTGGACATCAAGGATTCAGTGAAGTATAGAATTTTGGGCTTGGGTTCTCTTTGTCATAGAAAAAGGGACTTGTATTTTCGTAAGGTAGTAGAGGGCTGGTAGTTTTATGTTATCCTTAGTGTTTTGCTGAGTTAGTAGCTTGCTGGTTTGTAGCAGCTGCTTTCTTTGAGTTGTGTACTTGGTTTGTTTTTAAATAAAGTTTTTCTTTTGTTCAAAAAAAAAAACATTATGTATAGTATGATATTAGACCTTGGGCATATGACTTGTCTAGCTAGCAAGCCCCAATAATTTATGGGCATATGACTTGCTTGGCTAGCAATCCCCATAAATCTAATGGGCATATGACTTGCTTAGTTAACAAGCCCCAAGAAGTAAATTGGCCATTGTAGTAGTATATGACATATGTTTATGATATGCTTATAGTATATGTTTATGACATGTTTTTTTTCATATGTTATGATATGATTTTATGTGTATGTTTATGAAGTTAGTAGTTTTTCCTTGCTGGGCATTAGGCTCATTCCTTTATTCTTAGTGTGATGCAGGAAAATGAATATGGAAGGCGGAAGGATTCTTGGTAGCTTGGCTTGTGTGTTGAGGATGGATGGAATGTGTGGACTGCGTGTCGATCGAGGATGGATGAAAGTCGAAGCCTCAGCTGCGGGAACCAGCCAGGTCCCCGAACAGCCCGCTGGAGTGGGGACGGAGGTCGTGGTAGCGACCCAAAATGTCTCACAGAACAACTAGCCCGGTGGAGGCAAGAGAAAGGGGAATGGAGAAAACGGTCAGCACGGCCAAAAGGAGAATAAGTCCGTAGACAAATTCAAGCCCATCTTCGCGACTTATACAAAGCTCACCAAGTCTAGGGAGAACATCTTCCTAGCCAACTCTACTCGAGTCCCCTAGAAGATGTCGGAACCATTAAAGCACCATAAAGGGAAGAGAGACACCTCCAAGTTTTGCCGTTTTCATAACGATGTTGGCCACAATACCGACGATTGTAGGCATTTAAAAGATGAGATCGAGACTCTCATCCGAGCCGGCCACTTGGCTCAATACGCGCGGAACAGGGTTCCAGCAAGTCGACCTGCTCCAGAAGTCCCGGCCAGTCAGCCCGGACCTCGGGTAGATCAGGACGTCCCTCCTCCCGTGGTTGGAGGAGAGATATCCACCATCTCTGGAGGTCCGCACATGGCCGGCACGAGCAGGGGTGCCCAGAAGAGATACGTGACCGAGCTAAAGGCTCATAACAGAATATAGTTCATCCCAGAGCAGCGCCAGTCAAAACAGCAGCGGTTGGAGAGACAACTGATCATTTTTACGGAGGAAGATGCGGGCCATGTCCAATTCCCTCACAATGACCCTTTGGTCGTGGCAGTCGCCAATCGGAGAATGAGGAGGGTACTGATCGACAACGAGAGCTCGGTGAACCTCCTGTTCCGATCCACGTTAGAAAAGATGGGTTTAACCGTCGCTGAGTTGAAGGCGACCTCCATGATGTTGTATGGTTTTTCGGGAGAGGGATTAGCAGCAATAGGGACGATCGAGCTGGTGATCACCCTAGGAGAAGGATCTCAGACAGTCTCCAAGCTCCTCGAGTTCATGGTCATCGACTGCTCCGCTGCATACAACGCGATCTTGGGGCGACCTACGCTCATGGCGTTTGAGGCCGTCACTTCCATTCACCACCTCGCGATGAAATTCCCTACTTCCACGGGAATATGCACTGTTCATGGCGATCATCTCACTGCCAGGGAATGCTACAACATTTCTATGAAGGGAAAATCTAAACCCGGGCAGCTGGCAATGGCCATTCAAGGTGGTGGAGAGGAATCTCAGGAACCCTTAGCTAATCCTGAGGTTGAAAAACCTCAAAGCGCCGAAGGGAAAAATGTCGTCTTAAGTGAGGATATTGACCCCCGAATAGGCGAGGACAAATCCGAGCTCCAGGCGATTGAGGAGCTCGAGGAAGTGAACATTGATCCGCAGAACCCATCATGGATGGTCAAGCTCGAGAAAAACCTCTGTAGCAAGAGGAAGGCGGAGCTGACTAAATTTCTGCGGGATAACCTGGACGTGTTTGCCTGGTCCCATGAGGACATGGTGGGAATCAGCGCGAGTGTCATCATGCATACACTTCATTTGGATAAAAGCGTTCCCGCCAAGTCCCAGAAGCAAAGACGCCTAGGAACAGCTCGGGCTGAAGCCTTGGAGGAAGAGGTGGCCCAGCTCAAGAAATGTCACTTTATCCGTGAGGCCAAATTTCCAATATGGGTCGCCAACCCCGTGCTAGACCCGAAGCCCAACGAAAAATGGTGGACCTGCATAGATTTCTCCAACCTGAATAAAGCCTGCCCCAAGGATTGTTTTCCACTGCCAAGGATTGACCAGCTGGTAGATGCCACGGCGGGGCACGAGCTCATGTCCTTTATGGACGCGTACTCAGGCTATAATCAGATCTCCATGAATCTGGCAGACCAGGAACACACCAGCTTCATGACCCCGACTAACGTCTATTGTTATAAGGTCATGTCGTTCGGGCTGAAGTACGCCGGAGCTACCTACCAAAGGTTAGTAAACAGAATGTTCGTAAGCCAGATCGGGAAAAACATGGAAGTTTACGTTGATGACATGCTAGTCAAGTCAAAGACTACTGATAACCATGTTTCCGACCTGGAAGAATGTTTTAGGATACTACGGGAGTATGGCATGAGACTTAATCCGCAGAAGTGCACTTTTGGAGTCGCGTCCGGGAAGTTCCTGGGCTTCATAGTCAATACCCGAGGAATCGAGGCAAACCCCGACAAGATCAGATCGCTGCTTGAGCTTCCCTCAATCGGTTTATTTCCAAGTCCACCGATAAGTGTTTGCCATTCTACAACATGCTCCAAGGAAACAAGAAGTTCGAATGGACAGAAGAGTGCGACAGCGCATTCCTCGACCTGAAGGCACATCTGGCCGAGCCACCCGTATTATCCAAACCCAAAGCAGGAAAGCCTATTTTTCTCTACATGGCTGTCACTGGGGATGCAACTAGTGCCGTGTTGGTATGAGAGGAAGACCGAGTTCAGAGACTAGTCTACTACATCAGCAAGAGACTTCTCGGGGCTGAATCCCGGTACCCGTTGATGGAGAAATTGGCGTTCTGCCTTATCATGACCTCGTGAAATCTCAGGCCGTACTTCCAATTCCACTCGATACATGTCATGACCGATCAACCTTTAAGGCAGGTTTTTCAAAAACCTGAAGCATCGGGACGTTTGTTAAAATGGGCAATCGAACTCACTCAGTTCGAGATTTTGTACACTCCGCGAACTGCTATAAAAATTCAGGCCGCCTATCTGGCAAAGGTAAAAGCTGAGCTATCCGCGTTTGAGCGAGGCTCGATCGAACAGATACCTCGGGAGCAGAACGCTAACGCAGACGCTCTTGCCAAGCTCGCCACCTCTGGGGAAACGGAGACCTTGGGGTTAGTGCCAATAGAGTTCTTGGAGAAACAAAGCATAGTAGATGTCAGGACGGAGGTCGAGATGATCAATGTTAGGCCGACCTGGATGACCCCCATCCTCGAGTATCTCGTCGAGGGAAAGCTTCCTGAAGGGCGTAATGATGCACGGCGAGTACTCTATCAAGCTCCCAGGTATACGATAGTAGATGGGGTGTTGTACCGGCGTGGGCACTCCCTCCCTCTCCTACGATGTGTTCTTCCAGGTGAAGCAAAGGCCATCCTGCACGAGGTGCATGAGGGTTTTTGCGGAGACCACATTGGGGGGCAGAGCTTGGCCTTAATGGTCCTGAGGCAGGGGTATTACTGGCCAACTCTGTCCAAAGACTCGATCTCATACGCGAAGAAGTGCAACAAGTGCCAGCGATTCACCGCAGTTTCCCGAGCTCCTCCAGTTGAGCTAAAGATGATCTCGTCCCCATGGCCGTTTGCTGTTTGGGGGATAGACTTGGTTGGCGCCCTCCCCACTGGAAAGGGCGGAGTCCGTTACGCCATGGTAGCCATCGACTACTTTACGAAGTAGGCTGAGGCAGAACCTTTGGCAACGATAACGTCCAAAAAAGTGCTTGACTTCGTGGTTAAAAGCATTATCTGTCAATTCGGCCTGCCCAAGAAGATCGTTTCCGATAATGGTACTCAGTTCGACAGCGACCTGTTCACCGAGTTTTGTGAAAGGTACGGAATTGTGAAAATTTTCTCCTCCGTGGCCTATCCTCAGGCAAATGTCCAGGTCGAAGCTGTCAACAAGACTCTCAAGGCGAGCCTCAAGAAGAGATTAGATGAAGCGAAGGGGGTCTGGCCAGAACATCTCCCCCAGGTCCTATGGGCATACCGGACCTCGCATCGGACTCCTACGGGTCATACTCCTTTTTCCCTAACCTTTCGGAGTGAGGCAGTCCTCCCCATGGAGGTTAAAGTGCTTTCGCATAGGGTCCAATCTTACGACCAGGATCACAACCACGAGCTACTGTGCAATTCCCTTGACCTAGTTGATGAAAGGCGAGAAGATTCGCAACTCCAGCTCGCCCATTATCAGCAGAAAATCACTTGCTACTTCAACACCAAAGTCAAAAAGTGCACCTTTAGCGTTGGCGACTTGGTCCTAAGGAGAGTTTTCCTGGCCGGGAAAGATCCCAAAGATGGAGTCTTGGGACCAAACTGGGAAGGACCGTACCAGGTCATCGAAATCATTAAGGAGGGAACTTATAAGTTAGTTCGACTTGATGGAGGGGCGGTCCCGCGGACTTAGAACGCCATCCACTTAAAGAAATATTATCAATGATTCACTTGTAAGGCCTGGAAGGTCATTTTTTATGTATTAATGAGAATCGGCTTTTTGTAAATGTTTGCAAGTGTAATCTAAAGTAACCACGAAACACCCTTTCCCAGTTACTTGGGGGGCATATGGTACCTGGATATAACCAGGTCTCCTTAATGACTTAGAAGTTGATTCATATTTATTGACCGTTGTTTTTCTTAAAAAAACGCGAGATATTGATAAGGATTAACGCTAACTAAGTCCTATCCTGGTCATAACCGGGTCATAAAACTTAGAAGTTGATTTAAATCTATTATCGTTGTTCTTCCTAAAGAGCTCGAGATATGGATAAAAATTAACACGAACTAAGTTTTCAAATTAAGTTCCTGGTCATAACCGGGTCATAAAAATTAGAAGTTGATTTAAATCTATTGATTGATGTTCTTCCTAAAGAGCTCGAGATATGGATAAAAGTTAACGCAAACTAAGTTTTCAAATTAAGTTCCTGGTCATAACCAAGTCATAAAACTTAGAAGTTGATTTAAATCTATTGATCGTTGTTCTTCCTAAAGAGCTCGAGATATGGATAAAAGTTAACGCGAACTAAGTTTTCAAAATAAGTTCCTGGTCATAACCGGGTCAGAAAACTTAGAAGTTGATTTAAATCTATTGATCGTTGTTCTTCCTATAGAGCTCGAGATATGGATAAAAGTTAACGCGAACTAAGTTTTCAAATTAAGTTCCTGGTCATAACCGGGTCATAAAACTTAGAAGTTGATTTAAATCTATTGATCGTTGTTCTTCCTAAAGAGCTCGAGATATGGATAAAAGTTAACGCGAACTAAGTTTTCAAATTAAGTTCCTGGTCATAACCGGGTCATAAAACTTAGAAGTTGATTTAAATCTATTGATCATTGTTCTTCCTAAAGAGCTCGAGATATGGATAAATGTTAACGCGAACTAAGTTTTCAAACTAAGTTCCTGGTCATAACCGGGTCATAAAACTTAGAAGTTGATTTAAATCTATTGATCGTTTTTCTTCCTAAAGAGCTCGAGATATGGATAAAAGTTAACGCGAACTAAGTTTTCAAATTAAGTTCCTGGTCATAACCAGGTCATAAAACTTAGAAGTTGATTTAAATCTATTGATCGTTGTTCTTCCTAGAGAGCTCAAGATATGGATAAAGATTAAAGCGAACTAAGCTTTTCAAAAAATTGTAACCAAAATGCATAAGGGCAAGAAAGAGGATCAATTAAAAGCGTTTAATCAAATTGTCTCGAGGTGGAAGCACCTCATGCAAAGGTTACACAAAAAATATTAAAAAATAGTGAAGGGCACAAGAGAAGAAACGCCCTAGGCTCCGCCAGGTGGCCCCTTGGAAGTCGTCGTCTCGCCTTGCTCAGCTGCGCCAGAGCCCTCCCCGGCCTCGGAGGGCGCTTCTTTATCAAGGCGAGCTTGGAACTTCACCAGCAAGCGCTCCTAGAGGCTCGCTGACAGGAAGGAGAAGTCAGCATCTGGATTGTAGGTCCAACAATGGTAGAACAGGTCTTCCAAGGACTTTTCTGAAGTTGTCTGCTCAGCCTCTAGGGCGGCCTGGGCGGCCTCAGCCTCAGCCTTCGCGGCATCTAGGTCTGTCCGTGAGGTGGCGAGGGAGGTCTCGAGCTCTTGGACCTTTGAGCGGGTTTTTTCCAACTCGACCTGCGAAGCCGCCAAGGCATCCTTAGCCACCTGCAGGGTAGTCTGGTGCTCGCTCCTCATGTCCTCGAGCTGAGTTTTGGTCCTGGCGATGCTCCGGTGAAGGGCAACGGCACTCTGCGAAGGTGAAAAGACAATTGCCTTAGAAAAAAGAGAGTAAAAACAGGGCAAAGTGTAGTAATAAAAACCACAAAAAGGTTAGTTAGCTTACCGTCATGGCCATGCCCAGTGAAGACTCCAGCACGCCCACCGGGCTCATTGTCTCGATGACCCGGAGCTCCTTCTCGGTGAACTTGTATATGTGGCTGACGGCGTAGTTCGCCGACTCATACACCGTTCCCCGGAAGGCCTCGGGGATCTTCCCCAGGTCCTGAGGATTGACTGGGATGCGTACCTCGGAGGGTACAATCGCCGAAGTCCCAAGGTCCGTTCCTACGTCCCGGGCGGCGGCCGAAGCTCGCGGAGGGGGTGGAGGCATGTTGCTTCCCCCTGCAGCAGGAGGAACCGCTCCCATGACCTGAGCAGTTGGGGCTTGCTCCTTATCCTTTGTAGGACACTTGGCGGGTCCCGGCGGCATGCTTGGACGTCCGGAGCCTCTTCATTCTTGGCCCAGCGGCCCCTACTGGGGGGTTCCCCCTGAAGAACGCACCTCGCAGGCTCTCCTCGGGCTGAGACATCTCTTCTGTAAAAATGAGAACATGGTTAGTACAAGAGTTGGCAATCATACAAAAACAAAGGGGTAATGAAAAAAATTCAAGTAAGTGTATACTAAAGGGAATCCTACCCCCCGAGCTAGAAGAAGAATCTAAGTTGATTACTTCCCGAGCTGGCGCGAGTTCTGGGTCCGAGGCTGACTCAGGGCTAGATTCCTCTACATATTGCCTAAGCCCCGGAGCTACGGCGCCCCTCCGGAGTGATGGCCATGATCGAAGGTTGGTCCCATACTCCTCAAATAGGATCGACCTAAATGCTAGGGTGTTATCTACTACTACGGTACCCCTAGGCCGGCTATCTTAGTAGTCCAGCACAAGCCGGTCGACACAGTGGAGCAGGGTTGTGTTCAGGTCCGGATCACTTCAGTGACGATGGACAAGCTGCCTAGGGTTGAACCTAGCTAGCCGGGGGTCTGCTGTGGCTCTATCTAGACTCCTAAACATGTAAGGGTTACCTTGGCCAGAAGGACCCGCGGCTGCTCCGGACTGGATCCTCTCCTTGCCCGTCCTCTGGGCGACCTCCCAAGCCCGCTTCCTGTTCCTCACGAGGGGAACTTCGTCGCCCTTATCCTCCTCATCTTCATCTCCACGATGGTGGGTCTGGTGTCACGAGCTGGGGGAAGCCCCCGGGGCCTCCTGAGGTTCAAAGTCTGATTTGGGAAAATCAGCTTGCAGGCTACCATCGTCTCGTCTGTCACGAGCACGTGGTAATCTTTCTCACTTGGGGGCAAGCCCGCCAGTGTCTCGTACTGGGCCCTGAGGGTCGCAGATTTCTCTATCCTCGCGAAGATGGCTGCAAGATTAGTCTAAGTCAGAAAGGGATACGGGAGGAGCTAAAACGACACTTAACTTACGAGCTAAGGATGAAAAACACTTACGAGGATGATTGAAGTAGTGGAGCTCGCAGTTCCTGAACCCCGTCGACATGAAGAATTGATCCTTGAAGTCGTTGGGGTGGCTTGGCAGCTCGATGACCGCAGCCGTATTGGGAAATCGGGTTAAGTAGTAAACCCGTCGCCTCGCCCCCGCTGATCCGGGCTGGCCTTGAGGTAAAAGAAGTACAAAATGTCCGCTAGAGTGGGGACCTCCCACTCGTGCTTCAAAAATAAATATCTCAACTCCGCCAACAACCGATAAGAGTTGGGGGGAGCTGGAATGGGGCCAACTTCACATAATTTAGGACGTCAGCAAAATACTGGTCCAGCGGGAGGAATGCCCCCGCCTTGAAATGCTCGCCGCTCCAGGCCGCGAATGCCTCGTCAAGCGGCGCGCAACTCCGCTCGCCTTCAGCGGGAGGTCGGGCAATCACTGACGTCCTCCCCAACACGATGTTGTGGGAGAGGAATATCTTATTGATCTTCATCTGGTCGGTGATCTTTGAGACGATCTTCTCCGCCTCGAAGAACGCATCAGAAGCCACCTCGAGCTCCTGCTCCACTGCCGGCCCAAAGTTGGGGATCGGGGAGTCCGGCATCACCACCTTTCCTTTGTCTTGCTGGGAGGCCGAGCTGCTGGCGGTCTACTTGGAAGCATTCCTCTTCGGTGCCATCTGTTCGCCTAGCGAACAAAAGAAAATATTTCAGAAAAGGCGATCCAATGTTATTTGCATGAGCTGAGGTAAGCCCAGCCCGTGGAGAGTGGGACCACGCGGTTCAATGAACACGCGCCTGTGCTCCTAACAGATCTCCGATTACTCAGAATTCGTGTGTCAGGAGGGTCAGGATAGAATTTTCCTTGGGGGGAAAGTTTCAGTAGGCAAAGATTGCAAAACCGCCTGTGAAGCGTGTCCCCTAAGCTACCCAGTTTTGCACCCAAAATTCCAAAACTCCTACCCAGAAATTTTCCCCAGAAAATGCATCCTATAAACCATACTCCTAAACGATTTCCTGCAGCAAAGAATACCATAACCTAAAAGGCTTTCACCCTTCATACCCACAAAAACCAGTAAACTCTTGCATGTGGATACAGTAAATATTTACCTAAGCTACAGTGAAAAATATTTTCAAAACACGCATGGTCAGGAGACTTACAGTGTTTGGTTGGGAGGTGAATGAAGGTGTCGCCTAGGTTGGAGCTTCGTAGGAGTTGCTGTCTCCAAAGATTCGAAGGAATCCTCACGCCTGAGCTTCTTGAACACTGAGAATGGCAGTCGCAGAAAGGAGGGTTTCTTTTTCTTCTGAGATGAAGAGAGAAGAAGCAAAGAAGTTCTCAGAAATTTCAAATGAAAGGGTGGCCCATGCTTAGGGTGGCCACTCTTTTATATATAAAAAGGATCACGTGTAGAGGGCCGTTGGATGGCCCTGATGTGGGATCCAAGGCCCTCCACTCGAAATACGAAACGGCGGCTGGGCCTAGGCTAGGCCATTAAATGCGGTTCTCGTAAGACATACCGTCACCAACCACGATGTTCCACGTATCAGGCGCCTGCGTAAGATGTGGAATGTGAAGAGTTCATGGGGAAGCCTAAAAGCCCCTGCTGTGGCCTTATACGACGTAGTATACCACGAGCAGGGGCTTGGGGGGAAGATGTACGCCCTGATTTTTCCACGGGCTGATTAGCGAGCTGAGTTGCGGCCTAATCATAATTACCTCGTGGATATCTCCAAAACCGGAACTGTCGTCATAAGATCATACCTCCTTAGATCGAGGTAACCCAAGGATTCGCCAAGATTGCCCAAGACTTGAGTCCGGACTCTGAAGGCCGAAGGTCGAGTTAGGTATCCAGCTCGTGGTACGAGCTGGATTTGGAGACTATGACTCTTTGTAAAGTCAACACACGCAAGGTAAACGTGAACATATCAGACATGCCCCTGACTTCTCGGACATGCAGCAGGAACATGCGTATTCAGACACCCATGACTGGGTTGGGCCGTGCGGCCCATTATCTCCTTACCTATTGATTTGACCACACTTATGTGTCAGGTTTAGGAATTAATCATGAATGGCACAGAGTTGATACGATATGTAAGAAGGTCACGGGATGACCTTCTTACCAACTCTCAGGTGCCTTCTCCTATAAATATGGAGACCCTGGGAGTTGAGAGGGGTTGGATTATCTCTTGTAAGAAATACCCTGTAATCAAATATCCAGTATATAGCAATAATACTGGCTAGTGGAGTAGAAGGATTTTAACCTTCGAACCACTTAAAAAACGTGTCTTGAGTCACCATTTCACTTTTCCAAGATCATATATATGTTACGGTTCAACATTAGCACTAATCCATTTCTCTTCTTTTCTTAAATACCTGTTGGCGAAGAACCGCGTCAACAGCTATCACAGCCGGAGTTCGTCCATGAAGCAAGTTATGGGAGAACATGCTCAAGAGGGAGGTTACAAACCTAGATGACTTCTTCGAAAGAGCACAGAAGTATATACAGGTTGGAAGAGGTCTACAAGAAGACTTCAAGAAGAAGCTAGTGGGATTCATCAAGGTCTCACGAAGTACACGCCTTGCCTACGGAGCCAAACCTCACGCCAAGGGTCTCGTGAGGTCACCCCTCACACCTGGCGTCCCATCTTGTATTGAAGATCTCATGAGGCACATGCCTCGCCTACAGATCATCGCCTCATGCTAAGGATCTAACAAGGTCACCCTTCGCACCTGGCGTCACGTCTCACACGAAAGGTTTCACGAGGCACTCACCTCACCTATGGAGCCTCGCCTCGCGCCGTGGGTCTCGCGAGGTCACCCCTCGCACCTCATGTCGTGTCTTGCGCCAAAGGTACCGCAAGGCACAACCTCACCTACAGAGCTTTGCTTCGCACCAAGGGTCTTGGAAGATCATCTTTCACTCCTGGTGTCGCATCTCGTTCTAACTGTGTCACGAGGCACATGCCTCGCCTACGATTCCATACCTTATGCCAAGGATATCGCGCCTAAGGTCCAAGAGGCTCCTCATGTCTCATTTTCATAGGGCCATCTCGTAAGGTCCATGCCTCCCATGCATCTTGAAACTGTGTAATCCATGATAACATATAAGGATTTCAATACTTGAAGCTCGTAGGAATAAGGTACCTTGCCCGGGTGAAAAGCTATGTATGACTCAAGAAGCTTGTACAGGTGCAGAATGCACCTACAAACCATGTGGAGTTAGAGTACGAACACGATGTCCATGCCAGACAAGTAGTTGAAATGCAATAATGGTGCCTGCCAAATAATGTCCTCCTGAAATGGTAGTTATATCTCCCCTACTATCGGAGGAGGGTAGACCTGATTTGCCTGAGTATTAGTTTGACTTACTGGAGCTTCGGGAACTAACTGAGGGTTTAAGAAGGCATGTCTACGGTGTATGTTGGAGAATAATATTTGTAGTCTTGATGGGCTTGTTTTGATGCTAGATTTCGACCAAGCATGTGACTATGTTCTAGTATATATTTTTATAATGTTTTTATGATGAATACATGTATTGGTAAGATATTTTGTATAGAAGCATGTTGGGTTTAATTGAATAGTGGAAACAAGAATGTGATTTGATGTATGTTTTGGCATAGTGCATGTTTTAAGGTATAATTTGTTTCTTTGAATTTTGATAAAAATGCTTATTGATTTGCGTATATTGTATAATTGTCATTAGGAAGCATGTGCCTCATGAGATCTTCAATACAAGATGGATATGTTGTATAATTGTCATTAGGAAGCATGCTAGGGTATGAGGTAATGTGGAATTTGTGGTTCATGGTTTTGTAGTGGTGAATTAGGGTTTCGACTATGGCATGTATTAGGTTTTAGGTTCCTTTGTTTTATTTAGTTATGAGCATGAAATGTTTGGTGTGATATTATTGTAATAAGAAGCATTTTAGAATTTTTATTAAAATAATAATAAAGCATATTGTAGTGAGTGTTACTTATATTTTAATGTTATATGCCATGGATATTTCAAGGTATATGTGTGAGTAAGGAAGCATGGTAGTAATTTTTTAATTTATTTTGCATAAAGTGTATAACACATGTTAGGTTAATTTATTGAAATATTATAAAAAGGATTTTAAGTATTTGGTAGCATTTATTTGAAATTATGCTTGCTGAATTTTTGTTGATTCTAAAAATGGTGAATTGTAGATAATTTTAAAAGAGAGCATATACATAAGTATTGTATTTTTCTTTTAATATAATATATGCTTAAATTTTAACATTTAAAAGTTGAAAATTGGAGTTTGTTACACCCAAATTTTGAGAATGAATAAATAGCCTTGAAATGTAGGCTCGAAAAAAACAAGTGTTGACAGTACACTTGTATAAATTGATATGATTCCAGATCTATTCAATGATTAACACTCGAGCATATGATACATTGTATGAGCTTAAGTTGCAATCACGAAGGCACTGATCTTCTCCGAAGAATGAGTTTTACGAAAGCACTAGATGAGGAAAAGGCTGACTGGAATGTTGACCTCAAAAACTTGATCGGTCTCGAAAGCGTGCCAACCTTACAACTGAGCTCAGGGATGCGTTTTTTACGCATAAATTGTTATGAAATTCCTATTCCTTATGGATATGTTGTTATTAGATATTAAATCCCAATTATCATCGGATATTATGTAATTAATATATTTATTTGTATTTATTTCAAACTTGAATGATTGATTGTAATTTCCCGAAATAAGGGGAAGATATTCTGTCAACCATGTCTATAAATATCATGGGGAATTTTTTTTGTATTCATGCACAAATGGTACTAAGAACACTTTGCCAAATTGCTTTCTGAAAAAGCTTTGAGAGAGTATTGAGAGAAATAATATTAACTTGTGGACTTGGCAGATTTTAACAAATGTTAATTCGAAAACATAACATTTGATACATTTAACAGTCTATCACTGAGTTGTAGAATTATTGTCTTATGTCCACCTTTTCTAGTAAGAGAATAAATGGACACTATTATTTATATAATACATCCTCCTGACCGGGAAGGCAAAAAGCCTTTCTTGGATTTTGAAAACTAAAGCATTTATGCTTCTTATCTATATAAGTCACTTGAGACAGTGCCTAAAGATTTTTCTTTCAATCTCTATAGACTTGAATGTATAGAACATTCTTGGATTTTCTAAATCTAATATTTAGAAATGTTCAGCTAACCATTTCTTTTCTATTGATGATTTCTCTACATCATTCCCAATGATTAGAACATTGTCAATATTAAGAAAAAGAATCACAACAGAACCTTTCTAGTCGAGATCTTCAAATGATTTTGTTATGTCAGCCATTCAGTAAAGACTACTTAGACATTCATTTAAATTAATCTCATAATACATGCATAAGTCAGTGGATAAGAGTATGTAAACAAATTTAAGTTTGGTTACATTAGAAGGTATTTATTCAAGTAATAAATTCTTCTATCTCTTTATAGCCTTAGGCTATTAACCTAACTTTGAAAAGTCTATACTTTCCACTATTCTCCTTTTCATCTTGAATATCTTGTTTCAAACTGAAGTTTAATGAACTTTACTTGGATGTTCAAGAATCCAGATATCATAGAATTCCAAATTCCATTTCTAGATTCATGGTGTTTCAACCATTGTTTTCCGTAAAAGCTTTTCATTTATACTAGTATGTGAATGAAGTATAGTTAGATGGTGTTATACATAATTTAACTATCTTTACATTTGTAATGGAGTAGTTACTAACTACCGCTCCCACTGCAACAATGTTTTACAAAATTTATGATATTCTTTGGTTTTATCATTATTAATTATCAGTAACTTGCTTACTTGACTTGCAGTCATTATTTCTAGTACAACTTAACTAGAAAATATAGTGATTATAATAATCATGCTTCATTAAAGTAGCATTGAAGAGATACAAACTCTTTTGTAATCTTTTATGATTATTAAACTGTTTCACTAATAGACTCTATGGAAAAAAAATCAATTTATTCACATAACCACTTGTGAATCCCAACTTCTAAGTCTTTGATGTTGTACAATCAAACATGTATAGAGTATAACAAGTGCTAAAATTATAGAAATAATAAAGACGATAATAATTACTCATTATCTATTTAGTCTTATCTAATATGATTATATTTCATTCCCAAAATACTAATTTTTCTTAGCATTCTAGTTGTATGTTTGTTGGGTTTGAATTCCAAGTTCACATGCAAATTACTTGAATTCCAAATTCGAGTTTAGACTTCCTTTTGATTAGATCAAACAAGTCTCTAAGTGACCTTACTTTGAATGTTGCACAAAAATTTCTAGAAATTTTCTTTGCATTCAATCAAAGATAAACATATCTTAAATAAATGTCAATCAATATTGGTTTACTATTTATTATTTCTTTTAGCTTTGAACATTAATAGGTTTGACATATTATTTCTATGTATTAACTAAATGAATATGTGTTTTTTAAGCCTTTATAAGAGAAAAGTCTTTTGGTTAACAGACTATATAAACAACCAATAAATGGCTCCAATAAAAAATTATTTTTTATTTGTTTTATGTGTCTGATTAATTACAAGTCAATCTAAAAAATAATTCACATATATGTTTCACTTAATTGTGATTGGAATAAGATGTCTTATTTATTAAATATATGATTTGCACAATAATAAATAATTCATAATTATCATTTATACTCATTGATGAAATAGGTGGAACAAGTATATTTCAAAAATAACAACTGAATTTATTATTCAAAAGAAATATTAAACTTGTTCATTCATCAAATAAAGGAATCTAAAAACATAGTTTCTCAAAAGAATTCTAGAACTAATTTAAAGAAAGAACTTATTGATTTCTTTCATAATGAAAATCAACTATTTCAAAATGGCAAAAATTTTAAATTGTTTTAAACTAAACAAAATAAATTTCTAAACTAATATTTTCTTTATTCAATCATCTTCATCACTTCTTCTTCGCTTTGGTTTCAATGAAACTACTCTTTTTCTCAAAAGATTTCTGCATCCCTCAAGACAAGAACACATGAAAAATAATATTAGTGGCATAATTTGGAATCAACCATTCAAAAATATTAAATAAGAGTTTTTGAGTAAATTGAATTTACCTCGTATTTCAAAAATTGAGCATGTGCTATAGCATCATTCTTTATCATGGCCCACATCTCATATGTATTATCAATAAACATAAATCTTTCTTTAATGTCGCCATGCATGGTCGATGATATGCATTGACGTGCCAGGTGATTCAATCTCATCTATTCACCATATTTTTCATGTTCATCAAAGCTGGATGAAAAGCTTGGAACCTCTGGTGGTAGATCATAGATCGCTCCATACAAGTTTTGTGTTCCGAAGACAATGTAAAAAAGACTAAATGGAATCCTTTCCAAGATTTTGTCAATGAGGTATATTTGATTTCCCAAGTTTTCAAGCACATGATCAGGATTAACAGAATTAATCATTGTTGTTGGAAATAAATAAATAAAATATAATGAACTAAAACATATAATAAATACCAGATTTTATTTGGAAAAGTAAACATGATGCATGAATGCAACATATAAAAATACATAAAATATATACTAATCCATGATAAATTAATTTAAAAATTAATGGACCTCCTTGGGGTAGGTCAGACTAACTCCAAATTAATTTTGAGACAAAACTCAATTTCATAAGTGAAAACTTAAAAATGTATTTTTCTCTTTTGACTTATGAACTACCGCTAGTTTGGTCAAGATGCACTAGTCGTGCTTGAAAGCCTAGATACACCTTTGGAGTGTAACCTATTATTTTTAATCAATGACTTAACTCAAGAGTGTGCCTTAGGGTTAGTCAAACTTGAAATGCATCACTAATTATATTCTCATAAGAGAAGTCAACCTTGAGATAAAATAAATATATTTGGAAGCCTTTCCTTAGGGAGGCAGCAAACAGAGGTGACACGAGGCTCTTCCTATGCCTCTCGATGTTCAACCAATAATGGAGACCATGAGACTTATTGTCATAATTCCCCCTCCTACTCACTATTTTGGAAAAGTGTGTTTTCACAAAATCACTATTTTTCAATTTAGTTGTAAAAGTAAATTTAATTATTTTTACCAAATGATATTCTAATAATTACTAATCCAATTAAGCAAAACAAAATTGTGGACTTAATTCTAATTCTAATTTTTCTTGAATTAAGAGAATACCATTTTTAGTTTAATAAAACATTTTTCATTAAAACAATAAATTAAACAACTTTAATTTTGATTTACCATCTTAACTAATTAAGACTAAATTTATTATTATATGAATTATCACATATAAACATATAACAAAAAATATAGGACGAACCTAATCACAAATATTTCTCAACACATGAGATCTTGGATTATGGTCTGAGAAAGGTTAGAACAAATAAGAAGAATATAATCTCATGTCTGACAAATTTTTTTAAAACTATTCTGAACTCTCACTAACTTGTGTATGGCTTCTTGTATATTCTTCTTATTATTCTATTATTATATATATAGAGATTATTGTAATACCTTATTTAACTAATAATAATAGTAATATATTAATAATTTCATAATGATGATAGGAATTGATTTAGGTAAATATCTAACTTACCAAATTTGAAAATATCTATTCTCAAATTATTAATTAATTAAATAAAAAATAAAAAACATTGATACAATATCAGTGTAGTGCGATGACAACAATATTTCAAAATTTAAATTTTAAATTTACAATTCAAAATTCAAATTGATGATCATCATTATCATCATCTTTTAAAATTCAATAAATCAAAAACTATTTTTGACTTCCAATTTTATTTTTCCCCACTCAAATAAAATAATTAATTTCAAAAAAATTATTTATTTCTTTATATATATGAATTTAGAAATTATATATTTAAATTGATAAACATATTTTCAAAAATTTAATAATTAATTCTAAATTAATTATTTAACCTCAATTATCATATAATTGTATACTTGACCCGAAGCATAAAATTCTTCTCAAATTACAGTTTTACGCTTTTATCAACTCTTACCTTGATATGGTGTTGATAGAGCCACCCTAGAGACCTATGGACATATAATATCAAGTTCCAATAAATATTAGATAATTAATCAAAGCTCTTTGAGTAAATAATCATAGTTATTAATCTCTTGATTACTCCACTATAAATATGAGATTGAACTCTTGATAATTATAGGCATATATTTACAGAGTACTTTATTAAATAATAAAGTGTCCATTGATATAATCATTACATACAATGATAATCCTCTATTAATGGTTCATAATTAAAACGGAATAAAATTACTGTTTTACCCTTTTTGCTATATCTTGTTCCTATAGTACCAATTATTTTACTAGTGAAGGTTGTGTCACAACAAGTTTGCGATGTGAGCACTCATAACCTTTTTAGTTCCAAAATTCAACCCAATAGGGAACCATTATTCAATCTATAAGAATGTATAGATTCCATACCTATTAAACTATGTCCCCAACCATATATATCATTGAGTCCCCAAAACAATTGTTCTTAGCCTGATCATTCTGAAAAACCTTAACACATGAATCAAAGGATCAGAAGACATATATAAGAGTTCATAGCAACCTCAGGATTAAGATCGTCGTGTATATGATCATCGTTTGATGTGTTTGATTAATACTATGAAACGGTCACAAATCACATCTGGTCCAGTTCTATATATCAATATATATAAAGTACATTCACTAAAGTGGCCTACTACACTAGTGACCTAGATCTAGGTCACTTGTATTCATAATACTAGTGAACTATACTAGCAGTAATTAATCTAAAGATTCCATTACTTTATTTTACTTTGAAACAGTTTTAAGTTTATTATCTTAATCTCGATCCTCTCATACCAATATGAGATTAAGACCACATAGATAAATTTTGGAATTTTCTAATATTTATTTAATATTATTAACATAATATCGGATATAGTCTATATATATAATAATTCAATTCAATTATTTAATTCATTTAAAACATTTTTCAACTACAATTGCTTTAAGGGCATTATTCCGAACAATACTTTCCTCCAGGAGGAGGCCCTCGAGCTGGCAATCTCAGGTCTTCATTCCCCTCCTACCTGAGCATCTAGGCTCGGGCACTGAATCCCAGGACGAGGCTTCATCGAGCTCATCGGATGGAGGTAAGGTAGTGTTGGACTTGTTAATGTGGTCTCCCACCCTTCTTAGGTATGAACCCGAGCTAATGGTTCTCTTTGAGGATCCCATGAATAACTCTATGGCCTGGTCGAGGGTAGACCTTAGAGTCCATAGGTTCGATAGTTTGTTAGGGAAATAGCAAACTATGTATGTAACGAACCGAATTGGTTATTACGGCTTAGTGGCATGATTAGTGTGCCTGGAGGGAATAATTGGATATATGTGTGAAATGAACTAATTAAATGTGCGACTACGTGGTATACATGATTTAAATGATAATATGAATATATATATATATGTGCATGTTTATGAGTATTAAATATGCATGTGGGCCCGTTCTTGTCAAGGCGGCCATTTTTGTAATTTTTTACCCGTTGAGGGTATGTGTAATAACCCGAATTTTTTTTATTATTTATTGTGTTTTATGTAAACATTATTCTGTGAATTAATTTACAGAATAATGTTTACATAAAACACAATAAATAAATAAAAAATTCGGGTTATTACACCCTTCCCACCTTAAAGGAATTTCGTCCCCGAAATTTTTCTTACTCAAACATCTCGGGATACTTCTCACGCATGTCATCCTTCAGCTCCCAAGTAGCTTCTTCAACTGCGCTATTGCTCCATAGGACTTTAACCAAGGGTATTGATTAGTGCTCAAAAATATCATTTTATTAATCTTAAAGTGTAAAATTAATTAAGTTTTAATTAATATTTTCATGGATTTATTGTCATATATTTTATATTTGAAAATATTAATTTGTGTTTAATTTTCAGGAAATAAAATATATTTTTGACACAAAGAAAAAGAAAGGAGAAAGAAAGAATTAAAATTGAAAAAAATGATGATAAAGTGGTATTTTTGAAGGAGAAATAGGCCCAAAATGGAGCCCAAACCCAAGTTTCAGCTGCTCCCTCTATGTTGCCACTTGTCAATCTGCCATTCGTCCACTCCAGCCTGACGCCAGCCGAGCCGAGCCGAGCCGAGCCGTTCCTCCAGATTGTGACACGTGTCCCCCCAGCAGCCTGACGAAGCCGTCGAGTCGCACGCCAGCCGAGCCGCCAGCTGCACCACAGCCCACCTGACGCGTTCTGCCACTCGTCAGCTTCTGTCCCCACGTGCCTGACACGGTCTGACGCACGTCCCATCAGTCTGCTGCTGCCAACCACCTGAGCCAACCGGAGCCTGCCACGTCGCCTGCTGTTCCCCATGAGCCCGACCAGCCGCCTGCCATGATCAGCCTTTGTCTCCCACGGCTCAACCCCATTTTTACCCACTTTGCACCTATTTTTCAGCCATTTCCCCACTATTTTATACACAGTTTTACACGATTTTGAGTCCTATTTACACTATAAATAGAGTACCAAATGGTGTAAAATCATATCATATTGTGCAAGGGAATAGTAGAGAGTATTGAAGAGAAAAACACTTAGTTTTTCATATTTTTCTTTTACATTTTTGTGAGTGAAAACAATGCCTATTTTAGGCTAAATTTTCTCGTGGAAAGGCTAGAGTGGAGTTCATGTGTTACATTATATTTTTAATATATTGATTCTTTATTTTGTTCTTCATTTCTATATATTTGTTACAATTAAATTTATTTTCTTCTAATTTTTGTTCTAAATTTATTATTATCTTTTACATAAGTCTAGTCATGCTCTTCTTATGTAATTTAGGTTTTTAATTTAATTTAGAATATTTGTTATATTATATGCTTTTTACTGCATTCTGCCAATGGTATTTTGTCGCTCTAAAGTATATAATATGATAGGTTTTTAAAATTAGAAGTTAGTATAATTTAATTAAAGAACATATTTTAAGGCGAGCTTTAATATATATATTTTCCAACTATAATTAATGGTGTAGAATTATAGTTGAGTATAATGAATCAATTTTATTAAAATATATATATGTTTGCATGAATGAAACTTATGCCTTCCATACTTTCTTTCTGATTCTAATTCCTCGATTTTATTCATTTAATGTTTATATTCTTTTTCAAATTCACATTTTTCCAAAGTTTATGATTTTTAATTTACTAATCTTTCTTTTAATTTTGTATTTTACCTCTCTGTGGATACGACATAGCCCGATTACTACTGTGACCGCTTAGGAGTTTATTGGGCGATATCAGGTATCCTTTTAGTTCTCAACTCTTTGATTCCCCGCTCCAGTATCTTAACTGGTTTAATTTCATAACTTAAGTCTGGTTGTAGCTCTAGCGGTTTGTAACTAAGCACATGGGACTGATCGGACACATACTTCCTTAGCATGGAGATATGAAATACATTGTGGGTACTAGCCAACGCGGGAGGTAGGGCTAATCGATAAGCAACTGGTCCTATCCTCTCGAGGATCTCAAAAGGACCTACATATCTGGGACTTAACTTCCCTTTTTTCCCAAACCTCTTAACACCTTTTGTTGGCGAGACTTTCAAGAAGACTTTGTCTCCCACCTCGAACTCGATGTCCCGCCTTTTGGCGTTGGCATAACTTTGTTGTCTACTCTGAGCGGTGAACATATGCTTTCTTATTCTTTCTATAGCACTTGTAGCCTCAAGTACCAGTTCTGGCCCAGCTAGTCGCCTCTCTCCTATCTCATCCCAATGTAAGGGTGAGCGACACTTCCTGCCATAAAGCATCTCGTATGGGGCCATTCCGATGGTTGTTTGGTAACTATTATTGTACGCAAATTCCATGTGGTCACCTCTCTCCTATCTCATCCCAATGTAAGGGTGAGCGACACTTCCTGCCGTAAAGCATCTCGTATGGGGCCATTCTGATGGTTGTTTGGTAACTATTATTGTACGCAAATTCCATGTGGTACAAGTAATGCTTCCAAGAACCCTTAAATTCTAAGGCGCAGGCTCGCAGCATATCCTCCAGTATCTGGATGGTTCTTTCTGACTGCTCGTCTGTTTGCGGGTGAAAGGCTGTGCTGAGTTTCAACTTCGTACCCATTGCCTCTTGCAAGCTTTCCCAGAAACTTGATGTGAACCTCGGGTCTCTGTCTGAAACTATAGGTACTGGTACACCATGGAGTCTGATTATCTCTTTCATGTACAACCTTGCAAATTGATCCATAGTGTACGTCATTTTCACCATAATAAAATGAGCTGACTTAGTAAAGCGGTCCACAACCACCCAAACTGCATCGTGACGCTCTGTAGTCACTGGTATACCAACCACGAAGTCCATAGCGATATCTTCCCATTTCCATACTGGTATTGGTAACGGTTGCAGTAACTCACCGGGTCTTTGGTGTTCTGCTATCACTTGTTGACAAACCAAGCACTTGGCTACGTACCCAGCTATGTCCCTCTTCATTCCCGGCCACCAATACATGGACTTAAGATCTTGATACATCTTTGTTGCGCCAGGGTGCAACGAGTAAGGCGTTGTGTGTGCTTCTTCAAGAATCTTATCCTTGACCTCTTGGTCGCTAGGAACACAAACCCTGCCCTTGTACCATAATATCTGGCATTCCGACATTGTGAAGTTCCCACTATTCTCCTCTTGTAACAAGGCTTCTTGTTTAACCAGATTGTCATCCAATTTTTGCTTTTCTTTAATCTCTTCCAATAGATCTAATTGCAATGTGAGATTGGCTAACTCGCTTATAACTATTTCTATCCCAGCTTTCACTATCTCTTTTTGTAACGAAGCTTCCACCAACCCTAAAGCTGCAATGGTGCCATGGCTTCGTCGACTTAAGGCATCAGCCACCACATTAGCTTTTCCAGGATGATAGAGTATCTAGCAATCATAGTCTTTAACTAGCTCGAGCCACCTCCTTTGCCTCATGTTTAACTTCTTCTGAGTGAAAAAGTATTTAAGGCTTTTGTGATCCGTGTATATTTCACATTTATCCTCGTAGAGATAATGTCTCCATATTTTCAAGGAAAAAACCACAGCCGCCAACTCCAAGTCATGTGTTGGATATCTCTGTTCATATTCTTTTAGTTGTCTGGACGCGTAAGCCACCACTTTTCCGGTTTGCATCAGTACACATCCCAAACCCATCTTAGATGCAGCACAGTAGACTATAAACTTTTCGTCGCTTTTGGGTACACACAACACTGGAGCAGTAGTTAATTTCTTCTTTAACTCTTGAAAACTTTGTTCGCATATATCAAACCACGCGAACTTCTATTGTTTGCGAGTAAGGTTTGTTAGTGGCATTGCCAATTTGGAGAATCCTTCCACGAATCTCCTGTAATAGCTGGCTAGACCAAGAAAACTTCTTACATTAGTGGCATTCTTTGGTTTTGGCCAATCCTTAACAACCTCAACCTTAACTGGGTCCACTGATACTCTGTCCTTGGTTACTATGTGGCCTAGAAATGCCACTTTCTCTACCCAAAACTCGCACTTCGTCAGTTTGGCATATAATTGTTGTTCTTTGAGCCTTTGAAGCGTCTTTCTCAAATGATCCTCGTGATCCTCCTCTATCTTCGAATAGATCAAAATATCGTCAATAAAGACAATTACAAACTTGTCTAAATACTCCTTGAACACCCTGTTCATTAAATCCATGAATGTTGCAGGGGCATTTGTTAGACCAAATGACATTACTAAAAACTCATAATGTCCATACTGAGTCCTAAAAGCGGTTTTGGGTATATCATTTCCCTTTATCTTAAACTGATGATATCCCGACCTCAAATCTATCTTAGAGAATACCACTGCCCCTTGTAATTGGTCAAACAAATCATCGATTCTAGGTGATGGAGATTTGTTCTTTATCGTCACCTTATTCAGTTCCCTACAGTCAATGCACATACGCATCGATCCATCCTTCTTCTTGATGAATAGTACCGGAGCTCCCCATGGTGAGTGACTTGGTCGAATGAATCCTTTGTCAAGCAGCTCTTGTAGTTGTTCCTTCAACTCCTTTAATTTTGAAGGCACCATCCTATCCGGTGCTTTTGAAATAGGGGTTGTCTCTAGTGCTAACTCGATCACGAACTCGACCTCTCGATCCAGGGGTAAGCCTGGTAGATCTTCTAGGAACACCTCGGGGTACTCACACACCACTTTAATGTCCTCAGGCCATTGTGATGTGTTCTTAGTTGTGTCCACTATACTAGCCAGGAATGCTTGGCACCCTTTTCCCATCATCTTCTTTGCCTTGAGCGCTGAGATGATTAGAGTTTTGGGTCCCGTACTTTCTCCCTTGAACACGAACTTCTCTTCCCCTTCGGATTGGAACACTACGATCTTTTTCCTACAATCGATGGTTGCACTATACTTGGAGAGCCAATCCATTCCAAGTATCACATCATACTCATTCATAGCCAGCTCAATCAAGTCAGTATAGAGTTCTCGCCCATCTATAGTCATCGGCACCGCGCGTACCCATCTTCTAGATGTCATCATCTCTCCAGATGGCAACATCGTACTAAAACCTATCGAAAACGCCTCTCTAGGTCTTCCTATTTTCTCTATCATGCACGTTGATATAAAAGAATGGGTAGCACCCGAATCAACTAACACATTGCATAAGAGATTGGCTATATGAATATGACATGTGCATAAGTGATCCTCTCCGCACTAGCCATTTCTACATCTCGGGCAATCATTGGCTTGAGCCCTCTCATGAACTTGTCGACCTTAGCTTCCTTGTTGGCCACTAAATTTCCACAAACTTAGCCAACTTGTTGAACTGTTGCACATATTGAGCTTTTGTGGTATCTCCTTGGATCAGGTTCACAAATTCATCCACCTTAGAAGCTCTGATAGTCTCATTGTAAAACTGTTCATTGAAAGCTTGTACGAACTCCGCCCATGTCATAACTCTAACATTCTAGATAAGCTTCATGTTCTCCCACTTTATGCGAGCGTCCTTCTTCAACATATATGTAACACAAGATACTTTAGCTCGGTCTTCCAACTGCATTAATTCAAAAATGGGCTCAATAAAACTCATCCATTCTTCAGCTTCCATAGGATCCATGCCTCCTTTGAAAGGTTGAGGGTGCAGCTTCCGGAAATGTTCGTATACCGGATTTGGTTGAGCAAGTTGTTGTGGCCTCACTTCCACAACTTGCTAGGTTGGTGGCCTTCCAACCCTAGGTGCCCAATTAAGTTCTTTTCGAAGACGAGCAATCTCTTCAGCCTGTGGCTGACTAACTCCAAACAGCGTAGCTGCATCCATGTTGGCATTTCCTGGGTTCAGGTTTTTTGGTGCCTGAGCCCTATTCGCTCTTCGTCGTACAGCTCTTCGTGGAGGCATCGCGATTCGTTCGAAATCCTTAAGCCAAAGAGCCTAAACTATGAACGATAAATCTTCTATCCATTGAGAAAAAGGCCTAACACATTCTAGCCAGAACTCGAAGAGAACAATAACAATAATATAAACTGAGTTTCAAACCTAACATACTTCGTACAATTGTATAATAAGGAGAAAAGAGCACAACAACTTATCATTAATATTACGTCAAACATGATACATGATTTTAGTACATAAGTAATCAACTAGAAATAATAAATAAAAGCAATACAACAGTCTGACATCATAAAATAAAGCATGCAAACATATCCTAGAACAGAAACAAAACCCCCCATTTCCTCACTGACCGGAAATGAAATAATTTCTAAATCCCAATTCTAGCCCTGGGCTGACTACTATTAGTGTCATAAACTACAATATGGACTGGGAACGATTCCTCATATTGTTTCCTAAGTTCTGGATAGCTTATGGGTTACTTGTACCCACCTCTTCTTACTATGGTTTATTTTCTTGATCGTTAAAGGGTTATACCTAACTTTCTTGGCTATGTTCTCAAAGTAGATCCTAGGGAATCTCTTCCCCATAGCCGAATATTGATTTAGGGCTTAAACTTCTAAGTAAGCTACCTCACTCCAGGCTTGGTTAAGAGCATCCCTAACACTCTGCCATGAGATTGTGCTCATTAGAACCTCAAAACACTATAGACACTTAAGTAAGCCCCCTACCCACTTAATCTCTTGAATGACATAGTTCACTGCCATGATATGCCTAATTAGCCTCTCGAATTCATCATAGCTACCCTCAGGCTCATTTTCATTTCCTTTGTCCTTTGGATTCAATAATCTCGGGTTTCCTTAGCCCCTCGTCCTCAGCCGGACATAACTATTCTCTTCATCATCACCATTATCTAGTCATTATGAAACCCACAATTACGATTAAACTCAAAACTTGTAGAACTTAAAAATATACTTACAGTGCAGTTGCTGGGGCCTTTCTGATCTTCATATGCATACTGTGAGGGTCTACAGGAGCCTAAGTAACCTGGCTCTGATACCAAATGTAACGACCCGAATTTTCTTAACTAGACCCACCGTACACGACTATGACTACCCGGGATCAACTGGATCCTTACGGTTAACTTTGGTAAAAATCGGACGTTAAAAAGTAAATAAACTTTAGAGTAAACTTTAGAAAATTTTACATTGGAGTACTTTGAAATAAAATAGTATTTGGATGGGATCCCATAGTTTTTAAAAACAAAATGTAGTTTAAACGTAACTTAAGAAATAATTTGTGGCCATAGGGCCTTCTTTAAGTAGAACTAGTAAACATGAAATTGATAAAACTGTTACTAGACTTAGCGAAAAACTTAAGAGAACCCTGACAACCCTGCAGGTCGGTTGTTTCACAGTATGCATACTTCAGACAGAATCCCCTCCAGCTCATTGCACTGCTCCTTAAGCCTTGCCCTTACCTACACACACAGAGTAACTGATGAGCTATAACGCTCAGTAAGGAAGCTAGCTACAACTCATGATTCTACTATTCTAAACAAACTTTCCATAACAGAAATGCATATCTCAAAACTGCAAACTGAGCAACACGTCTACCATATTCACATAAGTTAAAGTGCTGCGTAACATACTGAAAACATATACTGAGCCATCGTGTTATCTGTGGGGTTTTAATCCTAGTGTTGCCTCCACGGCCCAGAGCAACCTCACCTCCCGTACCAAAGGGGTACACTCCGCTAAAACACGATGACTCTACTGAGTTGGCGGATAACCCCACTGTACGGCTGCATGGGGAATCCGCCCTCACAAGGCCTTGTACTGAGCCATCAAGTTATCTGTGGGGTCATGATCCTCGGGTGGCCTCCGCGGCCCAAAGAATATTCACATCCCGTGCCAAAGGGGTAAACTCCGTTAAAACTCGATGACTTTACGGACTGGACGGCGAACCCCACTACACGGCTGCATGGGATCCACCCTTACAAGGTTTCCCTTGACAGTCATAAACATTGCACATACATTCATGATAACTTTACTGCACTAAGCACATTCAAACCCGATAGATGGGTACTATCATGCGCATCCAGCCACATAATCACACACATATATAGCATCTAGAATTTAACCAACAGTATACAAACATGCAAACAATTCACTAAGATCACAACAAGCTAAGTTACTCTTGGTGTATACTTCCTTACCTCTTGTCCTTAGCTTTCGCGAATTATATCTTGGTGAGTATTTCCGATCGCGTTTAGACCCTATAATCATATTGGGACAATATGTATTAGTTTATTCTTACTAAGATTCTAAAATATATAAGGGAAATTAAAAAAACAAAACTGAAATTCCCGACCCTGGCCCAAACCCGAGCCCTTGGGGTAAAATGACCATAATACCCCTCTCAGAATCCCAAACTCAAATTAGAAAATTATTATTTCCAATAATAATTTTATCCTAGGCCATGTTCGAAATTGCAAGTCAAAACTCCAATTATTTCTTAAAATTTCGTTTTCCGATGCTTGAGTCCAATTCACGAGCCCCGAGCCCACCTCTTGACCTTGAGACTTAAAAGTAATATTGTACTTCCTAAAATATTTTCTAAGTCCTTGAAAATATTTCATAGGTTCTAAGCCACCAAATCTAATATTTGGAACTAATCCCCGAGCCTAGAATTTTCTTGAGGCTTAAGCAATAATTTCTTAGTCTTGCTCATAATTTATTAAACTTGGGTATTGCTTGGATAAATTTTCTAACTCCGACCCTCAAAAATCAGGTCTTAGATTTTGGGGTAACTAATCCCAAGCTCCGCGACAAAATTCTAAATTTTTGGGACCAACTACAATTTTTGGTCACTTTGGTTACAAATCTGTAACCATTTGTAACCAGTTGACATATGCACCCACATGCACGTGACCACCCCAACTTCCATCATCCTCACACACGTTCACCACCATGGCCAGCCGAACCTTGCTTGGACCCAAGGTTCCCCACCATGGCAGCCACGGCTTCAATCCCTACACCACCATGCCCATCCTTCGGCCACCACTACCTCCACCATCACCACCACTGGTCTACCTCCGTGACCACCAAAGTGGTATCCTCCCACGCACGGCCAGCCACGCTACCATCTCTAACTATCACCAAAACATCCCAAACCTCAAGATCACTCATTTTAAAACTATCCCCAATACCTTAATGAATGTTTCTAGTCCCAAAACACTAATTAAATCCATACAAAACAGCCAACAAATTCATAGCCAACCTAATAACATACACAGAAAATAATCGGTACCGTAAACTACGAAGGAAGTTCACAGATTTGTACCTCTTACTGTGGCTGGTTTCTTGGGGTTCCTTCTTCTCCCCACTTTATTCCACAATGCTATGAACGTAACCAAACCATTTCACATGGATTTAGTATTCATAATCTAAGAGAAAAATCAACGGAAAGGTAGGTTCGGACTTACGTTTTTCTTCTGATTATTATTGTACTGAACTCCCTATAACACCCCCTTCTTTCTCTTGTTTTCTTCTACAATCAAAACAGAGGCTCTAAGGATGTGTCTAAAGCCTGTAACCCAAAGAAAACCAAAGAAAAACTCACCTTGACTTCTCCTTCTTGGACCCGAAATAGTCGTGCACTATAAGAATACAATGTTCTCTTTCTCCTATATCTTTCTCAGTTTCTTCTCTCAAGTTCGACAATGGCTGAAAGAGATAAGGAAGAAAGTGATTCTAATTCCCACCCTTGTAACCTCTAATAACTGCCTTGAATATTCAAAAAAATTCCCACCAGCCGAACCTATCCCATAAAATTCATCCTGAATTATTGATAGACTCTTGGTGAATAAGTCACAAAATCATATTCTAAAATGATTTTAAGATTTTATGTGGATTCCGAACACATAAAATCATATACTTAAACTCTTTGAACGAGATGTCCATCTTAGATTTATTTCACATATAAGTCCCCACACTATGGTCTAAAGCGATCAACTCACATTTCTTTAATTAAAATAATATTCACCAAATATTTTTTTAATTATTATTCATACTCTTAAAAAAATTAATTCACAGAATAATGTTTACATAAAACACAATAAATAATAAAAAAAAATCGGGTTATTACAGTATATTTAAATTATGTATGTATATTGTGTGAGACCTCAGTATTATGGGGATGTATTTGAGATGTGTGGTTCGAGATGATCCTAGTGAGCGGATTAGCGGAATAGTCACAACAGAGTCCAGTACTCGGCTCGGGGCGAGCCTAGGGGTATTTGTGGAACTTCGAGCATATTTAAGATTTATTGGTTAATGTGCAATTATTTGGTGATTAACTGGGCATGTCGGGATTAATTGGGAATTTATAAGACAATTCGAGGGTTAGTGGGGAAGGTGCCTAATGACGTTTTTTCCCTTGGGGGCATTAGAAGATAAGGGTGTACTAAGGGGAATTATGGTCTTTTTAGTAAGAAGATATAATTGCCTTAGGTAACTTAGACACTAGAAGCCTGTAGACACAAGGAATCAAGACAGAACCTCTCCTTATCTCTCCCTAGTCGGTTTGCTCCTTTCCCCTTGGTGTGCATTGAAGCTAGTGGACTTTTCGGAGGATTTGTGCCAAAGGTTGAAGATTGGAAGCTTGGGGACTGAGGAATCAAGCTAGGATCACTGGAGGATAAACTCAAAGTTGTAATATGCAGTAGGGGTAAGTGAATTTCTTTGTTCCTGATTGAATTTTCAGCTTGGTTTTGGTATTCTTGAGTTCTAAACTCTAGGTTTGGATTTTGGGTTGTGGTAATTGTTTGGTTTAATTTGTTTGGGTTATATGTTGCCTACAATGTTTAGAAATGTTTGTGAGGTATAGTTTTGGTTTAGGTTTGGAACTGTGATGAATTCTTGTTGGATAAGCTTGGAGAAAACGTTGAAAAGCCCCAGATTTCTGGGTTCACGGGGGCGCGTCACGGCCCAATTCATAGGCATCGCGCCCCGCGTGACCCCAGGAGCCCTGGGAGCTTGCTATTTTGCATGCGCGTCGTGGCCCTAAAGGGGCCAGTCACGGCCCACCTACCTTTGGGACTTGGCGGTTGGGGCCTCTAACTTGGGGGCGCACCGCGACCCTTAGGGCCAGGTCACGGCCCGCCTATGCAGCCTAAGCCAAAATAAGTTTTTGGGCTTGAGGATTTAAACCTTAGCGCTCAGGACGATCTCTACTACCTAGTTTAGTAGAAATAAAAGTCCCAGAGGCTAGTATTTTATTCCAAAACTTTTAATTGGTTTAAGATTTTAATGATTATCCCTTATCGCATTATGACTAGGTTATACCGCAACGGCTCAGGATTAGGGATCGTGCTCGGGGCTGCCATATGCTAGCTGCTCGGGACTTGAGGTAAGGAAAGTGCACTCAAGTTATGAATGGGGCTTAAACCCTTGTTAATGAATATGTTATGAATGGAAACATATTTGTACCTAAGAATATCTGGATAGGCATGCTTGTATACGCTGCCATTGATTACTTGTTATGCATTATGCATTTATTATTATATCTGTTACAGGCCGGTCTAAGGGTGCCGGGGGTCGATAGCAAGCTTGCAAAATGCAGCCCGACCTAAGGGTGTCGAGGTCGGCTAAAAGACCAAAGGACTCTGCCTAAGGGCATTGGGCCTGGATATTATACAATAAACAAAAGTGTGGTTTGCACTTAATTGTTTATGTTGAATGGTGAGTTTGGTTTATGTATTTGACTGGGCTAAATATTACTGCTAGTTGGTTTCTTATGTCATATTGTTAATTGAATCTAATTGTTTATGTTTACTGCTTTTATATCATTGCCTAGTTGTGCTTTCGGGTTTAAGTTTTCTTGATGAGCCTTGGCTCACGAGTGCTACGTGGTGCAGGTAAGGGTAAGGGATAGTCGGACCAGCCATGAGTTGGAGAGCTTCCAGGGTGGTGTGTACATATGCAACCTACTCGATTGCCACAGTCGAGACAGCTTAGGAGGAACTAAGGTTAAACCATGTTTTGCCGCTTAGGATGGCTAAGTTGTATTCTATTTGTCTTTTACAAGTCTGTAAATTATTTTGGCATCCTGTGTATAGACTCAATATTTTAATGTAAGATAATCATCTCGTTGACCAAACTTTTTAATACCTGACCTTGACTTAATCTTTAATTACACATTCAAGTTCAAATGACTCGCTTAGCAAGTTAAGCACTATTTTAAACACACAGTGTAACGGTCTTGGTTAACCAGGGCGTTACAATGTACAGTCTAAACAAAGCCTGGGATGGGATTGTTGTCCAATATGAGACCAACAACTATAGGGATTTAATGAGACTGTCCCCCACTTATAGAGAGGGAAACCCCTTGGAGACATTAGAAGATAGGGGGATTTCTTGGTCCACGAGCTCAAGCTCGACAAAATCCTCCAATTAGGTTTCTTTCCACTTGGAGTCTCATCACTCATGGTAACCTAATCAACTATTGATGTTTTATCTTTCCTTTTTTCAGGTGATATGGACTCAGACATGTACAACCTCCTCAATAAGCTCGTTGCCTCGAGAGCAAAAAAATGCCACCGAGTATCTCAGAAGGGAGGCCGCCCCTCCAAACTCACCAAGAAAGTCGAGGTGGTCCCTTCGGCATCGAGGCCATCCGACCCGACCAAGTTACTGAGCTCCCAGCACCCCCAGAAACCGCGAATCTCCCTCCTACAGCTAAACCAAACTGAGCCCAGCCTCCCATCCGAGATTACTTTCTCTCGATCTCAACCTATATGCCTAAATTTGTGGTTGACGGTTCTGCCGGTACCCCTAGGGTTAACCTTGGTTCTGATGCTTTGACTCGCGTAGGTCAAAGCTTTAGCAACCTCGGGGCTCCCCAGTGGGAATTTCTAACCTCCTATCAGGATGCCAACACTCTTTTCGATAAGAGTGGGGAACTATTTTCTTTGGTTAGTTACTTTCTGACAAGCTCCCTGCTTCTGTGCCAACTTTGAATTTCCGCTTTTAACATCAGTTTTTCATTGCAGGCATTTTTATCCTTTGTTCAGCATAACTTTTTCCTAAACCGCGAGATCACAACGAGCAAGGTACTTGCTCAAGAGGCCAGAGATGCACAACTTAGGGTCGAGGACAACCTTAAAAAGGCTTGGCTAGAGCTTGAAGTGAGAGATGCGGAGATCAAGAGGATCCTAGAGCTAGACGCCAAGCTAGAGGAAACCCGGAAGGAGGTTGAGGCTAGGGATTCAAAGATTAAAAGACTCCAGGAGCTCAATGCCAAATTGGAAGAGGAGAAGAAGATGACTTTTGAGTACATCGAGAGCAAGAAAGCTCGTCTTCTTGAGGAGTTAAAGACCAAGAAACATTGCGTCATAGACATGCCGATGTATCCAAATTGGGCTAACAATCCTGAACTTCATACTAGCTTCCTATTCGACCAGGAGATAGAGTTTATTGCCAGGTGGCAGGCTCGATTGGAGGAGGAAGAGGCCAGGCTTGATGCTGAAAAGGTAGCAGAAGCCACCAAACAAGCCGGGACCGTGGTCAATGGAGTTGTTGATCCCTGAAGACCATTTTGCGTCTCTTAGTTATACTTTTGTCTATTTTTTGTAATTAACTTCCTTTCGTGCCTTTTTATCTAAGACAATTGAAACTCAAAAATTGAGTTTTTTACTCTTTTAATGGTAGTTTATATTTTTATGCTTAAATTTCATGCTTAAAATATTTATGCATATTGTCTACCTTGGATGCTTTTTCCTTTATCACATGCTTCACATTAATAGCGTCGAAATATTCTGAGCTTGTGCATAAAGTACTATATTTGTTTATCTACAAAAATACTTGTCTTGCTTGAGCTCGCATTTCGACATATTTATACATAGTTCATTCGATTGCACATTTTTGAACTTTGTTATCTTCAAAATCGAATATTACTTTTACCTCATATCTTTGTTATGAAATACTTATTTGGCATGTAACCTCGCTAGTCTAGTTATTTCTCGCTTATTGATAGTAACTTTTCCTCATCCTCAAGTATGGTCTCGGGGTTGCGAGGTCGTAACTTATTTGCAAAAAATTACTAGCTCTGTCTTAACTTATAAACTTTTGTCGGTTTGTCTAGAATTCCAACTCGTGATCGTGTCGATTAGATTTTTCTAGTTTGTTCCAAACTTGTATAATTCATGTTAGATTAGCGATCCATACAGTGTTATTATTTACCTTGTGATTAATTTTATTTCATTTTTATTGATGTTACATTTTCGAGCTTAAGGTATTATCGTATACCACTTATGTCCCCTTAATATCCTATGATTGCAATCTTAGGTTATTGAATTTTGAGAGTTTGCAAAAAATATAACAATAAAAATACACAAAATTTTGTATAAAAATCAGTGCTTTATTGATAAAAAGCATAAATTAAATACAAGTTGGGTTTAAAATGAATAAACAACATTCCTACATTACTGATAATAAGGTTGTAGATGTTCACCATTCCAAGCTCATGGGACCAATTCTCCATTCATTCTCGCTAGTTTATAAACATCAGGTCGAATGATGGACTCGATTTGGTATGGTCCTTTCCAATTAGGCCCGAGCACACCTATAGAAGGGTCTCGTGTGGCCAAAAACACGTGTCTAAGGACAAAATCTCCCAATCCAAATTTTCTTTCTCGAACCCTCTTGTTGAAATATCTTGTAGCCCTCTGCTGGTATGCAATGTTCCATAGTTGGGCTTCGTCTCGTCTTTCTTCAATTAGGTCTAGAGTTTCTTCGAGCTGGGATTGGTTTGAGGTTTGTTCGTATACCTCGCATCTTATTGTTGGGAGTTTGACCTCAATAGGCAACATATCCTCGCAACCATAAGCCAAGGAGAAGGGGGTATGTCCCGTTGAGGTCTGGGCTATTGTTCTGTATGCCCATAAGACTTGTGGTAATTCCTCTGGCCATTTTCCTTTAGCCTCTTTGAGCCTTTTATTAATAGAACTCTTCAGAGTTTTATATATTGCCTCGACCTGGCCATTTGCATGTAAATGGGCCACATAGGAAAAACTTTTGATGATCTCATTCTTTTCATAGAACTGTGTGAATAAATTGCTGTCAAACTGGGTCCCGTTATCTGATTCGATCTTCCTAGGAACCCCATATCTATAGATTATATTCTTCACCATTAAATCTATAACTTTCTTCAAGGTGATAGTAGCTAGAGGTTCAGCCTCAGTCCACTTTGTAAAATAATTGTGACAGTCAGAATCCCGTGATCCGTAAGGGGAAAGACCGGGTAAGCTGTGCAATCCCACACCGCCTGGGGAAGGTCAAGTGTAATGATTCTAAGATTGTGTAGGTATGGGACTACACAGTTGAAGAGGGCTTAAATGGATTGATGGGTACTACCTATATCAGGAAGGTGCATCTTCTTTTCGGTAGCACATCATTTGAGAACTCCATGGTTAAGCGTGCTTGGCCTGGAGTAATCTAGGGATGGGTGACCTCCTGGGAAGTTTTCCCAGGAAGTGTGCGAGTGAGGACAAAGCACGCTGGAAAGACTTGTCTTGGTTTGTAGGGCTAGTCGTCAATCCAGAAAGCAGCCATAGTGACGTGGGGCGTCACAATAATCAACAACGACTACAACATATTTTACTCCTCCTTTTCTAGTCGATGGGAAACCTATGAGGTTGATTCCCCATACCACAAATTGCCACGGAGAGCTCATCATGGTGTGCTCGGTGGGTGAAGCCCGTGCTATTGAAGCAAACTGCTGACACTCATCACAATGTTTGACATATTCGAACGAGTCTGCTATAACTGTAGGCCAGAAGTATCCTTATCTAATCACCTTTTTCGACAAACTATGCCCTCCAGTGTGGTCTCCGCAAATTCCTTCATGGATTTCTTCTAAAATAATTCTAGCTTCGGGCGGAGTTACACACCTTAGTAGTGCCATGGAATACCCTCTTCTGTACAACTTCCCTTCCAAGATGGTGTATCTTGGTATTTTGTACATAAGTTTCCTAGCCTTGTTTTGGTCTGTTGGGAGGTTCCCTATTTCGAGGTAGTCAATTATGGGGGTCATCCAGGTAGGTTGAGAGTCAATCATGTTGACATCTTCTTCCGCGGGCTCGGTTATGCTTGGCATCGGTAGGAATTCGACTGGCACCACATTGAGTGTGTCAGCCTCTTTGGTTGTGGTGAGACTAGCTAGAGCGTCCGCATTTGAGTTTTGCTCCTACGGAACTTGTTCTATGACATAGAACTTAAATTGCCCAAACGTCACCTTAACTTTCTCCAAATAGGCTGCCATTTTAATGCCACGAGCTTGATATTCTCCTAAAACCTGGTTAACAACTAATCGGGAATCACTATGGCAGTGAATGGCCTTCGCCTTAAGCTTGGAAGCTATTCGAAGTCCTGCTAATAGTGCTTCGTACTCAGCCTCGTTATTTGACCCTTCGAAGACAAACTGTAAAGTTGAATGAAAATTATTTCCCGTAGGAGTGATCAAAATGATTCCTACCCACGACCCATTCTCATTAGAAGATCCATCGACGTAAAGTCTCCACAGCTCGCGAGCTGGGGTTATGACTTCCTCATTGATGATTCCCGTACATTCAACTATGAAATCTGCTAAGGCCTGCCCTTTGATCGTTGCTCTTGAATGATAGTTCATCTCGAACTGCCCGAGTTCGACAACCCATTTTAACAATCTCCCGAAGGCTTCAAGCTTTGATAGTACTTGCCTTAATGGTTGATCAAATCAATACATGTACAAGATGTGCTTAGAAGTAAGGTCGGAGCTTTCGAGATGCATATATCAGGCACAAATCCAGCTTTTCCATTAGCAGATATCTCGACTTTGCCCCCAGTAACCTTTTACTAACATAGTAAACAAGTTTTGCACTTTATTATCCTCCTGAGCAAGTATTGCGCTTATTGCATGCTCGGTTGTGGCAAGGTTCAACTATAATACTTCCCCTGTGGTTGGCTTGGATAAGATTGGTGGTTCGGCGAGGTGCTTCTTAAGGTTTTGAAAAGTGAGCTCACACTCGTCCAACCATTCAAATTTCTTGTCCCCTCTCAAAAGATTAAAGAATGGGAGGCATCTATCTATATATTTTGAGATGAACCTACTTAAGGCTGCCATTATACTTCCGGAGTACAACAAAGCATTCAGCAAGATCATCCACATGGTTACAGTTATGCTTGGATTTGAACAGAATGTCTTCCACATAAACTTCCATGTTATTCCTTATTTGCTCGGCAAACATCCTATTCACCAATCTTTGGTATGTGGCCCCAATGTTCTTGACCCCGAAACCCATCACATTGTCGCAATACAAGCCTTTATTGGTCATAAAGCTCGTATGTTCCTGATCAGGTGCATGCATGGCTATTTGGTTATATCCAGAGTATGCATCCATGAATGACATGATGTCGTGAGCTGTGGTGGCATCTACGAGCTGATCAATTCGAGGTAACAAAAAGCAATCCTTTGGACATGCCTTATTGAGATCTGAATACTCAATGCAAGTTCACCACTTGCCATTGGGCTTCAGAACTAGCACAAGATTGGTTATTCAATCGGGATATAAATCATCTTGGATAAACCAATTTTCCTTCAATCTTTCAACTTCTTCTATAAGGGCTTTCTTCCTTTCATCGTCCAGGAGCCTTCTTTTATGTTGCTTTGGAGTGAAGCTTTTTTCTATGTTGAGTGCATGGCTTATAATGTTTGGGCTAATCCCAACCATGTCCGAGTGCGACCATGCAAACACATCTTGATTTTTCCTTAGGAAGCGAATTAATTTCTATCTCGCATCCTTGGGGAGGTTCTTCCCTATCTTTACCACCCTAGTGGTATTCTTTTCATTGAGCTCTACTTCTTCGAGCTCCTCAATTGGTCTGAGATCGGCCCTATCCTCTTCTATTCTGGGGTCAATCTCTTCTTTGACTTCGAAGATTGTCCTTTTTATTTCCCGGATGACAACAAGTGCTTGTACACTAGTTTGGCCCTTCCCACTCATGGAAATGATATAACATTCCCGGACGCCTGGCTGGTCTCATGTCAGCGTCCCAATGCCACTAGATGTTGGTAACTTGATGGTAAAGTGCCTAACAGATGACACTGTTCCCAACCCAATCAGGGCTGGTCTCTTAAGCAGTACATTGTAGGGTGATGGGGTGTCCACCACTATAAACTCTATAATCTTGGCGATTGAGAATGGATAGTCTCGCAAGGTTACCAGGAGATCGATGGAATCCGTGCTAGATATCCATTCTCCTGAAAATCCGTACAACATTGTTGCACAGGCTTTCAAGTCTCGAACTTTGAGTTCCATCTTTTTTAAAGTGGCCTTATAAAGGATATTAACCGAACTCCCATTGTCAATCGAGACCCGGCGCACCCTTTTATTGGTGAGCTGGAGTGTGATGACCAAAGGGTCATTGTGGGGAAACTGGACGTGTGAGGCATCTTCTTTTGTGAAAGTAATGGCTTGAGTTTCAACATTCTGTTGGTTTGGAGCTCATGATTCAGGTTCGTAGGGAGATCCGTCCCCCATCTTAAGCTCGTTGACATGTCTTTTCTGGGCATTTCTACCTGACCCAGCGATGTGTGGTCCTCCGGAAATGGTTACCACAGCCTCCCCTTCTATCGGGGGAGGTCGATCATCCTCCCATGCACGTGGGGTCGTGTTCTATTGGGAAAACTGTGTAGGAGCTGCCCTCTGATCAGCCGATGCTTGGGCCAAATTTATGTTTCTTACATACGTCCCAAAATATCCTCTCGAGATCAGACTTTCGATCTCGTCCTTCAGTTGTTTGCATTCATCGGTGGTATGACCGATTTCCCTATGGAATCTGCAGAATTTATTGGTATCCCACTTTCACTTTTGATTTCACATTGGGTCAAGTTGCCTAAACGGGACCTGATTCTCATTCGCAATAAAGATGTTTTTCTTAGTTTCTGTAAGCTCGATATAAACTGTGTAAATGGAGAAGTATTTATCTCCTTTTCCCCCCGTCCGTCGCTGAGTTATTCCCTTCATTTTTCTTCCTTTTTGAAGGGCTTTCTCCTGAGGGCCATAATGTTGAGGGGGTAGCCGAGGTCGAGGCTGAGTTGACGTTCGTCGTTGTAGTTATAATAGGTTGAGGGATTAATTTTAATGTTGACCTCGCCTCTTCTACATTAATGAATCTATGAGCTCTATCGTTGAACTTGGTTATTGTCCTTATATGTTTCCTTTGCATATCATCCCAAAGGGGACTTCCTAGTTGTAACACCCTCCTAATCCAAGACTGTTACACTGTGTAGTTATAATTGTGTCAGACACGCTAATCAGGTCATTTGGCTTAAAACGTGTAACTAAGGTTAGTGACATGGGTTAGGGTTAAAAAATTTGGTCAAAGAAACATTGACTTTTATTCCAAAATCTTTATATAGCATGGGAACCCAAAATATTACAACACAAATGTTAAAAAGGGTAAATGCATAACAAAAGTTACATCAGCCGGCCTAAGCGGCAAAACAGGGCTATAACCCTAGTTCCTCTATGATAACCTCAGTCGTGATAGTCGAACAGCTGCATATGTACACGTCGCCACCGAAGCTCTCCAACTCATGGTTGGTAAAGCTTTCCCTTTCCCTTACCTGCACCACAAAGCACCCGTGAGCTGAGGCTCAGCAAGAAAACAGAACGTATAACAGTAAAGAAAATAACTCTAAATAACCATTCAACAATAATCAACAACATTAATTTCATAGCCAATGTCATTTAGTTCAAACACACGATCATTGGATCGACCTGGGGCCGTTGCCCTATTCAGTTGGCAGTTAAGCCAATCCTCGGGCCTATGCCATAGCTACATGACCATAAAGTCACCTGCGGCCTCACCCATAGCTTTGTTTCACTAGCCATAGAGTTTTGTCTCCCTTACATTGACCTTAGAGTCGATCAACATAATAGTACGTTGCTAGTTTAGGCCAAGGCCTTGCGACCAACGCACAACGCACTATTTCCATCCTCGACTTATAAGTCAAGCCTTGATCCCAGATTACATACCCTACTTATAGGAAATAGATGTGGATAAGCACATCCTGACAATTAATCAAATATTCATGCTAATCATATAATCCCATTAAATAACCATACCCACGATACTAAACATATTCACATAAAGGCCGCATGCTCTAATCATATAATTCATGTAACAAATATAAGCACTTAAGCATTTATCAACAAGCATTTAGAACAATAACCTAACATAATAAATCCTGGGGCTCAAGCACTAATAATATTAATATACAACAGACGGGCCAAGCCTTAATCACATACAACACGTTCTAGGTGCAGTTTTCTTACATTAGGTCCAAGCAAGCAAAAATAATAACGACCCTCGAGCACGATCCCGATTCCGAGCCCTTAGCAATAGCCTAAGTCACAACCATAAAATAGAATTCAATCAACATCGAGTGATCAAAGGCTTCCGGACCAAGTTCTAGCCTCCGAGACCTCGGGTTCCACCAAACCGGGTAGTGGAAACAATCCTAAGCCCTTAAAGTTGAGTTCCCACGCTCAAAACCTTTTATGGGTCCAAAAACCCCTTAAGAGTCACGGCCCTATGCCCCCATGCTGCGGCCCGCCTCCAACCAGAGGCCCAGCCTCCCCAACTAGCAAACATGAACCGCGGCCCAGCCTTAGTGGCACCGTGGCCCGCCCTTCTCTTTGGCTCCCATCTGTTCTGGAGGGCCGCAACTCACCAAGAACAGATCCGCAGCCCGACCCCTTCGAACCCAGAAAATCCCCCATTTCAACAGCCCAATCTCAGCCAATTTAACCCAAAATCAATCCAACAACACAATTTAACTATCGCAGTAGTTCTAAAATGTTCCCAGCAACAAAACCCAACAAAAAGCTAGCTTAAAACCTCATCAAAACTCTAATTCAATCTTTAACTTCAAAGACCCAAGAACACTAAAACCAGCCATGAAAACTCAGAATTTAAATGCTAGAAATCAAATTCAAGGCTTACCTCTGATGAAGATTAAATCCCTCAAGCCTTAAGCTTCAACTCATGTGATCCTAGCCCAAAATCTCCTTGGTTTCTTGCCCCCAAAGTCCTTAATTTCCAATGATAATAGCTTAGGAAAGCTTGAGAGAAAAACAAGAGCGAGAGAGAAAAGAAAGGGTCAGTTTAGGCAGCTCCCAAAATGCTCTACTGTTTTGTCTTTTGTTTCTAACTTAAGTCACTTAAGTTAAAATCCCAAGGCTCGGGGTACCAAAAACGTCCCTAAGGGCAGAATGGTAAATTTCTTCAATATTCCCTCCTAAACTCTCTAACTCCAAATATATCTCGAAATATTTATTTTCATAACTCAATAACCCAAATAAATATCTAATACTCGAAATACCCCTTGACTCGCCCCGAGTCGGGTATCGGGTCCCGTTGTGACTTTCTCGCTAACTTTCTCCCTAGGATCGCCTCGTGCTGAATAATCCAAATAAAACCACATAATAATGTGGCCTCTCACATATGTCACATATATGCATATAAATACACATTTATGCCCACAACGTGCCAAATTACCAAATCTCCCTTTTGAGTTGACGTTCGTCGTTGTGGCCTCTCCCTTCCACATGTTCCTTTGGACCTTGTCCTTCCTATCAAGACTTTGAACTGGTTGCTCCTCATAAGATAAGTTTGCCTCCAATTCCAAATCCTCATAACTCAACACATGAGTTCCATCTGACACATACTTCCTCAACATGAAAATATGGAATACATTATGCATGCTAGACAGCGCAAGGGGTAAAGCCAACCTGTAGGCCACCTGCCCGATCCTTTCCAGGATCTCAAATGATCTCACAAGCCTAGGGCTCAGCTTGCCCTTCTTCCTGAACCTCTTCACTCCTCTCAAAGGTGAAACCCTAAGGAAGACATAGTCTCCCACCTGGAACTCTACGTTCTTCCGTCTCAGGTCAGAATAGCTCTTCTGCCTACTCTGAGAAGCGAGTATCTGAGCTCTAATCTTCTCGATAGCCTCAGTGGTCCTCTGGACTGCATCCGGACAAAGATATTTCCTCTCACCCATCTCATCCCAGTGAATGGGTGATCTGCACTTCTTACCATATATCATCTCATAAGGTTCCACCTCGATGGTAGACTGATAGTTGTTGTTATAAGAAAATTCTATCAAAGGCAAATATTTACTCCAGGACCCTTCAAAGTCCAACACACACACTCTCAGCATGTCGTCCAATATCTGAATACTCCTCTCAGACTAACCATCGATCTGAGGATGATAAGTTGTGCGAAACTTCAGCTGTGTACCCATCGCCCTCTGCAAACTCCCCCAAAACTTGGAAGTAAAGATAGGGACCCTATCAGACACGATAAACCTCGGCATCCCATGAAGGAGAACTATCTCTCTCACATAGAGATCAGCATACTGGTCAACTGTGTAATTCATCCTCACTGGTAGAAAATGAGTTGACTTCGTGTATCGATCCAAAATGACACAAATAGAATCGTACTGGCCCATTGTCCTGGGCAAGCCTACCACAAAATTCATCGTGATATCTTCCCACTTCCACTTTGGGATATCTAGAGGTTGTAACAGTCCTACAGGCCTCTAATGCTCAGCCTTGACCTGCTGACAGGTCAGGCACCTCACTACATATTCTGTCACATCCCTCTTCATCCCAGGCCCTCAATATAAAACTCTCAGGTCCTAGTACATCTTCGTGGTGCCTAGATGAAGAGAATACGGGGTTGTGTGAGATTCATCCAGAATCTCTCGTCTAATCTTGGTGTCCATCGGAACACACAATCCGACCCTTATACCTCAATAAACCCATACTCGACATCGAATAGTCCTTAGCTACTCCAGCTAGGACGTCTTCTCTAACCTGCCCCAACTGTGGATTATCCAACTGTCTCTGGTTGATTCTTTCTAAGAGAGTCCACTGTAAAGTGATATTGGCCAATCAACCCACCATTAACTCTATCCCTACTCAAGTTATCTCATCAGCCTACTTCCTTAATATTTGTCTGGCACTATATAACTGTCTCGGCCCCTTCCAGCTCAAGGCATCTACTACCACATTGGCCTTTCCAGGGAGATAGAGGATTTCACAATTATAATCTTTTACTAGCTCTATCCAACGTCTCTACCTTATGTTCAGATCATTCTGAGTGAAAAAGTACTTCAAGCTCTTGTGAACAGTGTATATCTCACACTTCTCACCATATAGGTAATGCCGCCACACCTTCAATGCAAAAACTACCGCTACCATCTCTAAATCATGTGTGGGATATCTCTTCTCATAATCCTTCAACTGACGTGATGCATAGGCAATCACCTTCCCAGTCTGCATAAGTACACAACCCAGACCCTGTCTCGAAGCGTCACAATAAACCACAAATTTACCTTGATCTGTAGGAAGGCTCAAAACTGGTGTGGTGATCAAACTCTCCTTGAGGATCTGAAAACTATCTTCACACTTGTCCGACCAAAAAAATCTTTGATTCTTGCGTGTCAACTCTATCAATGATGATGCAACCTTGGAGAACCTTTCCAGAAAGCATCTGTAATAACCCGCTAAACCCAAGAAACTTCTGATCTCTAAAGCGTTCTTCGGTCTTGGCCAATCTTTGATTGCTTCAACCTTCGCTGGATCTACCTTAATACAATCTTTATTGACTATGTGACCCAAGAAAGTCACCTGTAGTAACCAAAACTCACACTTCTTGAACTTCACATACAGCCTGTGCTATCTCAATCTCTGTAATACAAATCTGAGGTGATGCTCATGCTTTGTCTCCATCTGAGAGTATATCAATATATCGTCAATGAAGACGGTCATAAACTGATCCAAGTATTCCTTGAACACTTTGTTCATCAGATCCATAAATTCTATTGGGGCATTAGTCAATCCAAATGACATCACCAAAAACTCATAATGCCCGTACCTGGTGCGAAAAGTTGTCTTCGGTATATCTTCCTCCTTGATCGTTAGCTGGAGATAACCAGATCGAAGATCTATCTTAGAGAATATTGTTCTACCTTGTAACTGGTCAAATAGATCATCAATCCTTGGTAGAGGATATTTGTTCTTGATAGTCAACTTATTCAGTTCCCTGTAATCGATGCACATCCTTAGAGAGTCGTCCTTCTTCACAAAAAGTATCGGTGCACCCCATGGCGAGAAACTGGGCCTAATAACACCCAATTCTAGTAACTCCTGTAGTTGAACCTTCGGTTCCTTCAGCTCTCCTGGAGCCATCCTATAAGGTTCCCTAGACACTGGCTCTATCCCTGGCGCCAATTAAATCACAAACTCAATCTCCCTGTGTGGAGGTAATTCCGGCAAGTCTTCTGGAAAGACATCCAGAAACTCACAGACCAACCAAGTCTGTTCTGGTGCCACTGGCATGACCTGAGTGGTATCCACCACACTAGCTAAGAACCCTATGCATCATCCATACAACAGGTCTCTAGCTCTAAGTACTGATATCATAGGTATACGAGGCCCATGCACAGTGCCAACAAAAATAAAGGGGTCCTCACCCTCTGGCTCAAAAGTTACCATCTTATTCTTATAGTCTATCAATGCTCCATACTTCTCTAGCCAATCCATACCAAGAATTATGTCGAAATCAGTCATCTCTAACTCCACCAAGTCAACTGACAATTCCATGCCATCCACTGTAACTAGTAATGACCTAATCCATCTCTTGGACACCACTAACTCTCCAGTAGGCAATACCGTACCAAACCCCATAAAAAATAAATCAGATGGTCTACACAACCCATCTATAATCCTACTAGCAACAAGGAGTGTGTAGCACCCGGATCAATAAGAACAGTGTAAAAGGTTCCAGCACTAGAAAGTTGACCTATAACCACTAAGGGACTAGCCTCAGCCTCTATCTGGGTTAAGGTGAACACTCGAGCTGGCATTAGGCTATCCACCTTCTTTGGCTCCTCATTTCTAGCTCTCGGGCAATCTTTCTTTAGGTGCCCCTTACTACCACAAACAAAACAGGCCTTCACCGGATATTCCCCAACATGGTGCCTCCTGCACCTAGAACACTCTGGGAATGCCCTCCATGTCTCACCACCACCCTGGCGGCCCATCTGTATACCCCGTGGCCTGCTATCTAGCCCTGGAACTGAAACTGTATTTGGGATCTTCCTTTTCTGATCACTGGGGCCTCCGCCCCTACCAAAACTTTGAAATGGAGGTCCTGGCCTCCTAGAATCCCTTTTGG
This sequence comes from Humulus lupulus, assembly GCF_963169125.1. Taxonomy (NCBI): domain Eukaryota; kingdom Viridiplantae; phylum Streptophyta; class Magnoliopsida; order Rosales; family Cannabaceae; genus Humulus; species Humulus lupulus. Next base: position 78,504,620 of record NC_084794.1, on the reverse strand, counting down.
CTGCATTATCACATGAAATCTTGTTCTCAACTCTCTCAGTTATAAGCACCTTCTCCACAGTCTGTGCATAAGTAGTCACTCCTGGCACAGTAGTAATACGAACGTCCCGGGCTATCATAGTTGTAGCCCCTGAAGAAATCTATCTCTTCTGGTCCCATCAGTGGCCACCAGATCCCCGGCAAACTTTTGTAATTTGTCGAACTTCAAGGCGTAATCGGTCACAGACATGTTACCCTGAAGTAACCTACTGAACTCCTCAGCCTTCGCAGGCTTAACTGCGTCGTTATAGTACTTCTCATTGAACAAGGTTCTAAATTCTTCCTACTCCATAGTGGTACCTACCCTGTTCTGGGATACCACCTCCCACCATATTCGGGCATCCTCTCGAAACATATAAGTGGCGCAGGCCACTCTCTCATTACCACCTAATCTCATAAACTCTAAGATAGTGGTTATCATGGTCATCCACTGCTCAGCCTTCAGTGGATCAGAACCACCCTCAAAACTGGAGGGCGTTGCTTCCTGAATCTCTCATATAGGGGTTCCCACCTATCTCCCCCTGTCTAGGGCTGTACAATTGTTGATACCTCAGGTTGTACCACTGCTGGTACCACGGCCTATAGGTTCCCTACTAGAACCTGTTGTTGTCTCGAGAGGCGTAACTCTTCTTCCTGCCTCTCTAACCTGGCTTGCATGTCAGCAAGCACTTGTTGTCAGTTCTCTGGAGCTGGCGGTGGGGCCTGGCCCTGAACATTCCCTTCACTGGCCTATAACTCTTGGCCATCCAGTCTCTCTGACCTTTGAGGATTCATTCTGACACTCTATCCACCCTACAGAGATCAAATCGTCCATTAGGTAAGTCATAACTATACCATTTGTTGCCTGACAGTCTAAGATCATCAGATAACATACATATGCAATGCTAATAAGCATGCCATCACAAAAATAATATACTCATTCATAGTGCAAATAAGCACCTCCTGATATCCATCAGCAAATTAGAATACACATAGGCATATCAAGTGTTTTTCATCAATCCAACATAGCTAATAAGCATGCTCTTTTAATACATGCCAGTAATAACAATGCTAATAAACATTTTCCCCTAGCCTATAAACAATGATAGCGCTAATACGCGGTTCCTTGCATCCACAGAAGCATAATAAGAACGTTCTTTAATATTCACGCAACAGTCAAGGGCCAGGCCCTATCAGATAAACTCATGCTTCCTAAACAAACATGCAGATAAGGCATTCATATCATGTTTAAGCATTTAAACATATAAACACATAACATTTACCGAACCCTGAGTCTAGCATGTCTTCAGTGGCGAGTGTACATGCCCGGCCAGTCTTTAGGAACCCTTAAACCTTGGCAGCTCTGATACCAAGTTGTAACGCCCTCCTAATCCAGGACCGTTACACTATGTACTTAAAATTGTGTCAGACTTGCTAATCAGGTCATTTGGCTTAAAATGTGTAACTAAGGTTAGTGACAAGGGTTAGGGTTAAAAAATTTGGTCAAAGAACCATTAACTTTTATTCTAAAAGCTTTATATAACATGGGATCCCAAAATATTACAACACAACTGTTAAAAAGGGTAAATACATAACAAAAGTTACATCAGCCGACCTAAGCGGCCAAACAGGGCTATAACCCTAGTTCCTCTGTGATAACCTCGATCGTGATGGTTGAGCAGCCGCATATGTACACGCCGCCACCAAAGCTCTCCAACTCATGGTTGGTAAAGCTTTCCCTTTCCCTTACCTGCACTACAAAGCACCCGTGAGCCGAGGCTCAGCAAGAAAACAGAACGTATAACAGCAGAGAAAATAACTCTAAATAACCATTTAACAATAATCAACAACATTAATTTTATAGCCAATGTCATTTAGTTCAAACACAGGATCATTTGATCGACCTGGGGTCGTTTCCCTATTCAGTTGCCTTTTAAGCCAACCTTCGGGCCTATGTCCTAGCTAAATGACCATAGAGTCACCTGGGGCCTCGCCCTTAGCTCTGTCTCACTAGCCATAGAGTTAGCCCAACCCTCATTGTTCATCTTTGACCTTAGAGTCGATCAACGTAATAGTACGTTGCTAGTTTAGGCCAATGCCTTGCGACCAGCACACAGCACGCTATTGCCGTCCTTGACTTATAAGTCAAGCCCTGATCCAGGATTACATACCCTACTTATAGGAAACAGATGTGGATAGGCACATCCCAACAATTAAGCACATATTCATGCTAATCATATAATCCCATTGAATAACCATACCCACGGTACTAAACGTATTCACATAAGGGGCTGCATGCCCTAATCATAGAATTCATGTAACGAATATAAGCACTTAAGCATTTATCAACAAGCATTTAGAACAATAGTCTAACATAATCAATCTTGGGGCCCAAGCCCTAATCATATTAATATAAAACAGACGGACCAAACCCTAATCACATACAACACGTTCTAGGTGCATTTTTCTTACCTTAGGTCCAAGCAAGCGAAAATAAGAATGACCCTTAAGCACGATCCCGATTCCAAGCCCTTAGCGATAGCCTAGTCACAACCATAAAATAGGATTCTATTAACATCGAGTGATCAAAGGCTTCCGGACCAAGTCCTAGCCTCCGGGACCTCGGGTTCCACCAAACTTGGTAGTGGAAACAATCCCTAGCCCTTAAAGTTGAGTTCCCACGCTCAAAACCTTCTATGGGTCCAAAAACCCCTTAAGAGCCGCAGATCTATGCCCCCATGCAGCGGCCCACCTCCAACCAGAGGCCCAACCTACCCAACCAGCAGACACGAGCCGCGGCCCAGCCATAGTGGCACCGCGGCCCGCTCTTCTCTTTGGCTCCCATCTGTTCTAGAGGGTCGTAGCTCGACCCCTTCGAACCCAGAAAATCCCCCATTTCAACAGCCAAATCTCAACCAATTTAACCCAAAATCAATCCAACAACACAATTTAACTATCACTGTAGTTCTAAAATGTTCCCAACAACAAAACCCAACAAAAAGCTAGCTTAAAACCTCATCAAAACTCCAATTCAATCTTTAACTTCAAAGACCCAAGAACACTAAAACTAGCCTTGAAAACTCAAAATTTAAATGCTAGAAATTAAATTCAAGGCTTACCTCTGATGAAGATTAAATCCCTCAAGCCTTAAGCTTCAACTCATGTGATCCTAGCCCAAAATCTCCTTGGTTTCTTGCCCCCAAATTCCTTAATCTCCAATGATAATAGCTTAGGAAAGCTTGAGAGCAAAACAAGAGTGAGAGAGAAAAGAAAGGGTCAGTTTAGGCAGCTCCCAAAATGCTCTACTGTTTTGTCTTTTGTTTCTAACTTAAGTCACTTAAGTTAAAATCCCAAGGCTCGGGGTACCAAAAACATCCTTGAGGGCAGAATGGTAAATTTCCTCCAATATTCCCTCCTAAACTCTCTAACTCCAAATATATCTCCAAATATTTATTTTCATAACCCAATAACCCAAATGAATATCTAATACTCAAAATACCCCTTGACTCGCCCCGAGTCGGGTATCGGGTCCCATTGTGACTTTCTCGCTAACTTGCTCCCTAAGATCGCCTCATACCGAATAATCCAAATAAAACCACATAATAATGTGGCCTCTCACATATGTCACATATATGCATATAAATACACATTTATGCCCGCAACGAGTCAAATTACCGAATCTCCCTTATGATAAGAAGTGGCCTACATGCATATTTAATATCCCTAAATATGTGCATTTAATCATTTTATCACATAATTCACATATTAACAATTAATATAGCAATTAAACATATATTTCCACATATTGCCATCCCGGCCCCCGAATCAAGGCCCTAAGCCTTATTAGGTAATTTTGGGACGTTACACTGGCAATACCCCAGCTCGTACTGCCATAAGATGACCACTGTTATCGACATTGCGATCCCATGCCACCTCTATGTTAAACCTTGCTAGGTAGCTTTTCAATGACTCTCGGTTGTTGTCTAACTTTAGTCAAGGCCGAGGCATTGGGCCTGACACCTACCTTGGCCTTGAATTTTGTCTTGAATTATTTTTCCAAATGTTCCCAAGACCAGATTGAATGCCTTCGAAACTTGTCAAACCAGTTTTTTGCTGGTCCCGTCAGCGTAGTTGGAAAAAATATGCACCTGAGCTAGTATCTGACGTTGCTGGCGCACATTATCGTGTTAAACATACTCAGATGGTTGTATGGGTCTGAGGTCCCATTCATAGGTGCCACGTGGGGGTATTTTGAATCTGTAAGGAAATGGAGAGTTCGATATGTGCGGAGCAAAAGGCTCTAGCTCCTCACCGGAGTCGTCAGCCTTGTCCTTATTTCTCTCCTCTTGAAGGAGTCAGAATGCTCTTTCAAGTTGGTTAATTCTTTCTTGGACCAAGTCCACCGGAGGTTGAGCTTGCACTTGGGGCAGCTAGTTATTGTTTGTGAAAACTCCAACTCCCTGCCCCAGTACAGGGTTGTACTGATTCCCGTATACTGGCTACAGGGGCTCTTTTCGGCTATTCAAATGTGTTCGTAAATCCGGGTTTGAAGGGTTAGCATGCCCTCGATTTTGATTCAAGTAATCTCAATGATCAAGATTATTGTTCTCATAATTCCCAATATTCCTGGCTTCGGTGTTGTATACACTCACCAATCTACTGAGGTCCAAACTTCCACTTATGAAGTTAACATTTCTCTCATGTTGTGGTGTGGCTCGATGGTTGCGAGGTGGGTTTTCCCCTGGCCCCCTCACTCCAGCTGTTTGTGACCTCGACATATGGCTTCCTGTTGGTTGAGATACCCTATGTCCTCGGGGAGCTGCTTGTTGACCTCTGTGTCCAAGTCGAGCCCTATGGTTTCTATCTCGGCTACCACTCTGAAAGGGTCTTTGGGGTACCCATTCCCCCACCCGGTTCCCATTAGGAGCTGCTGGGGTGCCTCTCAAACTGAAAAAGGGTGTCTTATTGGCAACGGAGGATGCCTTATCGGTGATGGAGGGGTAATAAATCCATTTTAGTGTTGTTTTAGGATGTGTTTTTGTGGTAATATTGAGTCTTTTTGTTTGTTTTGTGAAAGATTACGCGTGTGTTTGTCTTTGTTGTAGGTTGGTGCTATGAATTATGAGCTAAACGCGAAAATAAGAAGAAATGGTGGAAAAATGGAGCTTTTGGTGGTTGTTCAAGTCAAATTGGCATTAAGGAGGAGTTAGAAGAAGTTTTTGATGAAGTTGATGTAGGAAGGATTTAAAATGGTCAAATTCTAAAGAAAAGAAACAGAAATATAGTCGCTGCATGGGCTTAAGGCCTGCAACTCTAGCAAAGTCATAAACTACTCAAATCCGTCATGAATTAATGTCGTGGCATGTCCTTTAGGGCCACGACATGATGAGTGGTAGAGAGCAAAGGAAAAATTGGGCACGCATACGGGTCGCGACATGGACGCATAAGGGCTGCGATGCTTGAAGACGGAGGCGCAAACCTCCTTGGCATTTTGAAGACACAGACTGCGGCATGAGACGACCAATGTCGCAGCACGACTCCCTAAAGAGAAAAAACATACTATTTAGGTTTAAAAACATTAGAGATTAGGTTTTGAATGAGGTTTTTAATTACAAATTTTTAGAGAGATTTTGGTTGCTAAGCTTATTTTTTGCATTTTTCTTCTTCTTTAATTTATTTTCAAGTTTTGGATGTTAAAGATGTTAACATTTATTTTTATGGTGTTAGCTTTGTTTGCCATGAACTAAACATTTTTATCTAGGGTTTAATGTAGTCACTTTGGATCTTGTTAATTTTCTATTAAGTTCAATTTTATTCTTCTTCTTCTTCTATTCTTTATCTCTTTTGGTTTGTGTTTAATGCTTACAATTTATTGGTCATTTATTGTTTGATTTATGATTTTAATTCGAGATCCGAGAGGGGAGAGTTAAATATTCTATAGCAATTGAGACATAGATTGCATATATGGTGATAATATCTATATGATTTGTGTAGTTTTTAGGGTTATGATGTTTAATGCCTGTTGTGTGTTGAAATCTGTCACAGATATGTAGAAGATTTGCTTATAGGTTGAATTCTCTTTATCTTGATAAAGAATTGAGATTTCCTTTGATAATTTGTTATTAAAATAGAATTAGAAGATTGAATTGTGCTAAAATAGTTAAATTGACAAGTGAATTAGTTGACGAAATTAATACCCAAGCTCTTCATTCTTGAATTACTCGTTATTATTGCTTTGTTTACATTAGTTTTTATTATCAGTTTATTAATTATTCTAAATTTTGATAGTCAAATAGAAATCAAGAGTAAATTATTGGTAATTGAATAGTAGTATCTTTGGGACGATTTCGTTCTTACGGAAATTATTACTTGTTACGACCACGTATACTTGTGTGCGTTATTTTACCGATCACGGGGGCCTTCCATTATTGGGTCTGGAAGGTCCAGAATTGGCTCGGACTAGCTCCGTGTTGTTCCTGGCAGGCTTGAGGTTATTACTCCGAGCTACGGGAGGAGCTCGGTTATTCCTCGTTCTAGCAGTTACACTCACCGTAGGGTTGCCACTAGCAACATTTTGAGCATTTCTCCTAGGATGATCGTTGCCGGTATCTGTCCTAGGTCTCGGCTAGGCCTGCTGGGCCCTTTGTTTGGCCATTCTGGCAGTTGTACTCCCGTGGGGACGCCCTCTGGTCCTTCGAGGAGGTGCCTGCACTTCAGCGACTTGCCTAGCCAATTCCTCGTTTCTTCGTGTGGCTTCGGCCAGCTATTCGCGCAATCTGCGATTCTCCAATTCCACAATGGGTATGTATCTTTCAGGATTATAGTATAAATCCTCTTCGGGCCTCGAGGTTAGAGCTGGTTGCCTCCTGAATTCGGAGGATGCACTTCTTTCATTTGGGCTCTGATCTGCCATGGGCTGCTTCCCAGGCCTTCACGGGTAGTTCTCAGTTTGAGGAGTTTGCTCCTCAGGGATTTGTGGGAATGGTCGCCCACCAGCTCTAGGATTGTTCGTAGTGGCCATTGATGATATGCAGGAGGATTTTGATTAAACAATACAAAGATTCGTTTAATGCTCTCAGTGAAAGCAACAAACTTTTGACGCCGTTTTTCGTCCACTTAGATATGAAGAACACTAAACACATATACAGAAAAAATAGAAGGATTCACAAGCTTTTTAAGTGGTTCAGCAGTTAAAATTTTCCTAGTCCACAAGTCATTATTATTACTCACTACTCTCCTAGAGCTTTTTTCATAAAGCAATTTGACATAGTATTCCTATGTACAATTTGTGCGTGAATACAAATGAATCAGTCCAGGCTATTTATAGACCTAGTCGTGAGAATATCTTCCTCTAATTCAGGGAGGATAGAATCAATCATATTAATTTGAAATATATATAATAAATTCCTTGATTACATAATATCCCATGACAATAGGGATATAATATCTGATAATAACGAATCCCCGCAGAATAGGGATTTCCTAACAGCATTCCCATGTGCAAAACACGTCACTGAGCTCGATCGTATTGCTGACATGCTTTCGAGACTGGTCCAGGCTTCTAGCTCACCATTCCAGCTGTAACCTCCTCCTTATCTAGTAATTTTGTCGAGTGCATTCCTCGGAGAAGTTCGGTGCCTTCAAGCCTGCAACTCAGGCTCGAACGACGCGACTCATGCTCTATTGCTAGCAATAGATTTGAAACCATTTAACAATTCGTATAAGTGTGCTGCTAACATTTGTAGATATGAGCTTATCTTTTTTCGAGCCTACATTTCGAGGCTATTTATTTTATTCTCGAAATTTTGGGTGTAACATTTATGAAATTTATATGATTGTCATATAAATTTTAAATAAATAAACAATATTATATATAAAAGAATGACATAAACGTATTAAAAAAATTTAAACTAAAACATTGTTTATGATTTTTATTTTAAAATAATATGATAAAATTTTAGATCACAAACTACCATATTTAAGGTACAAAATATTCATGATATTATTCAAATCACACCTCAATGATTGGAGAAGAAACTTCTTTATTCTTGATAGAAGATAATTGTTATTCTAATTTCATATTTAATTACAGAATCATACTATTTGTACACACACGACACTTATATATAATATATTTATTGTGTATTATATATTATTTTAATAATAATATTATATAATATGTGAATTTATATTAAAATAATTATTAAATATCTAGTTTTGTAAGAAATATTATTATAATAATGATAATTATAATAATATTTTATAATATTTGAATTTATATTAATATAATTACTAAATATTTATCCAGCATAATTTTATAAAAATATATTGTATGTTATATATTATAATAATAATAATATTTTATAATATTTGAATTTATATTGATATAATTATTAAATATCTAGTCTTATATTATATATTATTATAATAATGATATTTTATAGCATTTGAATTTATATTAATATAATTAATAAATATCTAGTCTACTATTTAATATTATTATAATAATGATATTTTATTACATTTTAATTTATATTAATATAATTAATAAATATCTAACATAGTCATACTATTTGTACACACATGACGCTTATTTATATTGTATTTATTATGTTTTATATATTATTGTAACAATAATATTTTATAACATGTGAATTTATTTTATTATAATTATTAAATATCTACTTTTGTATTAAATATTATTATAATAATAATGATTTATAATATTTGAACTTATATTATTATAATTACTAAATATTTATTGTAGCAAAATTTTATAAAAATTAAGATTATATATTATATGTTATACATTATTATAATAATAATATTTGAGTTTATATTGATGTAATTATTAAATATTTTGTCTTGTATTATTATTATTATAATAATGATATTTTATAGTATTTAAATTTATATTAATATAATCAGTATGTATCTAGTCTAGTAATGAATATTATTATAATAATTATTTTTTTAACATTTGAATTTATATTAATATAATTAATAAATATTTATTTTTTAATTAGTTTTAAAAGTATATTCCGTTAAATATTTGGAATATTTCGTTAAAGTGAACAAAAGAAACTGTTAAAACAACAAATTTATGTCATCCACACACTTTTTAAGAAATAACAACGAACTCAATAACAACTAAAAAAATGAGAAATAAAATTGAACAAAAATGATAAAATAATATATTAAGAAATAAAGTGAAAAAAAACCAAAAAAAAAAAATAGAAACAAACTCAATAACAACTATTTACCCAAAAAAGATTTACTTGATGACGTGGCAAAATTTATATGCACGTGGGATACACGTGATTGTTTAGGTGAGTATGTTCTGTTCGACTGTCGACCAGAGGAGAATTCACTCAGCAGAAGGCATATTTTTTGGGCGACCAGTCTGGTCGTAGTATTTCAGATATCTTCTAAAGATATGTAATCTCGCATTTATGTAATAATTGTGATTTCCATTATTATTTGGATACGCTTATATTAAATGTAATTAAAGCCCATTGGCCCATGAAGAACTCCTTGAGCCTATAAATAAGACTCAAAGGGCTCAAGAAAGGGGGGATTGGGAGACTTTTGATCTTGAGAGACCGAGAGAGAATTATAGTATTTTTTATCCACTAAACTTGTATTCATCTCCAAGCTTGTGAAACTCATGAACCCTAGTTCATTGATCGCAGGTTTTTGGAGTTTTACATCAATAAGAACACTAAGTGGATGTAGGTCATTACCATTATTTGGGGCCGAACCACTCTAAATCTTTTTGTCATTTTATCTTTTTAGCTTGAATTCATCTTATTATTGTCATTCTATTTGACTCCGTGTCGTTGGCCAAATTGAGGGTCAACATTTTGGTGCTTTCATTGAGAGTTCAGAAGACTCAAAACCTCCAAGAAGATTGAATGGCGAAAATAACTAGGAAAACTGGGCAGACCTTCGGGAATGCGCCAACCCAGCCTCCTCCGCAAAATGTTGATGGGGATGAGCCACAAATAGAATTGGAAGAGGAGGAAATGGATTTGGAAACTTTGAGGACAACTCTGACTGTGTTGCAAGAAGAATTAGCCAATTTGAGGGCTAATCAAGAAAATGTAGCTGAAATAATGGTGTTGTAGCAAAGGGAGATTGATAGGCAGCGCCAAGAGCTGAATGAGAGACAACCTGACATGGACCGCTGGCAGAGGGATGCCACTGCCGCCTTAGAGGAAGCCATTCAGTTGACCCGAGGACAGCCTGCACCGGCCTCCCAACCGAATCAGCCACCGAGTATGCACCCCCAACAAAATACACAATCAGATCATACCCAGCACTACCACAATCCACCTCAACCGGCCAACCCTCAGAGGCCGGAGCAACCCTGTAATGAACGCCCTAAACTAATACTTAATAAAACATTCACATAACATTGTTTATAAAAGAAAAACCACATATTATCAAGGTCTCAGTGGGGACTTGCTTAAAACCATGCAATTTGGCGCCATTAGTTTTAAAAGAAAACATGAATTCAAAAGAAGCAAAAATTTAAATAACTAAGTCTCACTGATAATTTGGAAAGTCTCTTAAAACATAACATAATTTAAATGGCATTCTAAGATGATCGTTTTTCCGTCCATAGGATGCCCCACGCCATACACCCCACGACGATAGAACTCCTCACATCACCACGCGTGCCATAAAGAAATCCTATTTGCTACCTGGAAGGGAAGGTAAGGGGGTGAGCTAAAAGCCCAGTAAGGAAGTACAAACAATAAGCAAGTAAGGATACAACAAATACAAACACTAACGTTCATCTAAAACATCATGGCATATCATAACATTATCGTAACATAACAGCATAGCATATCACAGCGTTATCGTAACATATCATCATAGCATATCATAACGTTATCGTAACATATCATCATAGCATATCATAACGTTATCGTAACATATCATCATAGCATATCATAACGTTATCGTAACATATCATCATATCACATTCATACAGCATTCATGATGAACATGGCCTGCTACTTGTCCATGTCACCCTATGAGGTAAACAAGAGTCTCTGGTCCTTGAATAACCTCGCCGCATCCGCCCTAGGAGTTACGTCTTTATATCCTTAGCAACTCATTTGATGTGTCGCGTTCATCACGCTAACATCCATTCATAAACATAGGAGTTACGTCTTTATATCCTTAGTAACTCATTTGATGTGTCGCGTTCATCACGCTAACATCCATTCAAAAACATATCATATTCATACAAGCCAACATATCATCACATTATGGCATTCATAATTCATAACAATTCATCCATACAATAGTCTTACCATTCATAGCATAAAATCATAGAATATATCTAACTTCCTTACCTCAGGTCTGAGCTAAGAAGGTTCACAACCTCTCAACGAGCCTATACCATAACCAAAACAACGTTTCTTAGGTTCATAAAATTACTATTTTGCCCTTCCATACAACTCATGTGTGCATGGGCCATGCACACATAATAATAGTTACACATAACATGCAATTATTCTTAACTACACATAAAGCCATAAAAGAATTATACTCATTTTACCTATTTTACATGCATGATCTTTCTATAAAAACCACATGGTTGAATAATAGACATAATTTTGGACATAAAAGTGGATTTGCATGTAACATGCATACGTAGGAACATTGCGTAATTGTGACGTTTTAAAAACAATAATTCTACATTTCTTACTTTTATCGTTTTAAAATTAATAGAGTTATAACATGCTTTATTTTTCTTAAAATTTCTAGGTTGATTAAATTTCTCAAAACATTATTTTATTTTATAAAATAATTTGATTTAGCTTAAAAAAATATGTGACAATTTCATTTATTATTCTCAAATTACAAAGAATTAACAAAAAGCTTGGAATTAATTAAAATACCTATGATTAATATGTTTCTTTAGAAAAATAAATTTTAACATTGGTTAATTGTGTTACATAAATGATGTAAGAAAAATATATCTTTAAGTGTGGAAAAAAATATATTTTTATTTAAATTATTTAAGACTTAGTTTTATGTAACATAAATCCATATGTGACAGTTAAATAATTATTTTTAACCTTTAAACCAAACTTTCAACCACTATTTAATTTCTTTAAAAATCACAAATAAATTGAATCTAAATATTCTTCTCAATCAAAATAAAGAAAAATCATAACTTATCAAAATATGCATTCATACCATATTAAAATACCACTTTTAATATTACCATAATTTAGAGTATTAATTTTATTTCAAAAACTCATCAAATTCATTTTATTGAAATACTTCACATTTTTTTACAAAAATTCCAGCAACCATTTTTATCTTTAAAAATGACCATATTCAATTTAAAACCTCATATTTTTCTGTAGATATTTATTTGAGTAAAATATCATTTTATTGAGACTTAAAATACCCTTTTTAATTTCATAAAATTAACATAACATCAAGGACATTACTTATGCATGCAAATCATTTTTTATCAAACCTTTACCCAATTATTTACAAAAATCAGCAAGCTTAATTTCTTATGAAATTCATCTTTTATCCCAAAAATTTCACATAAAATCATACATGTCCAAAATCTCATCATACTCTTATTATATACATAATTCTAAGAATATTACTAACATATTCACATGCAATCTTACAAACCCATTTTTCTATTCCATTGAATCTACACATGAAACCCAACAAAAATAACAATGGCAATAACATACATTAATTCATAAACACCATATTTCATACAGGCCTTTATAATAACCCTAACATATTTCTATCATTTCTCCTTTTATGCATATCAAGATTCATTGGTACAAAAATCACATACATCTTATCATATTTCTAAAATCATTATTATTTCAAAACACACAAGAACATACACACGATTGAACTTTTTACCCCTAGGCTTAAGCATTTAAGATTCACCATAAAACATCACAAAATTCCCATCTACCATCACATAAAATCTAGTATGCATCTATCATCATTTTTGCCATTTTACATAAATCAAAGATTTAAAAATAACCATAGCAATATAAACATAAAATATAACCTCATATAAACCCCATCAAATCCATTTTCTCAATCATTCCCATGAGCCCTTTTTAAACAAAACGTATTCCCTTAAAAATACAAATCATAATCACCAATCCTACAATAATCAAACCATTAACATCACCATCAACAACCTCAAAGATAAACTCATCAAAACCAATATATAGGCTAAGAAAAACCATTACCTCTCTTGATTGTTGAATCAAGAACACTCTAGCAAGAAAACCTTGTCACCTATAGAGAATTTCTAAACACGATACACCCAAAGAAAGAAACCACAAAATCAACCTTAGATTAGAGAAGAGGAGAAGATACAAATGCACATATGTGAAACTAGTAGATGGATTCTTACCTAGGGTTCAAAACCTTCTTCTCCTTCTCCTTCTCTTTCTTTTCTTCTTCTTCCTTTCTTCTTCTTCTCTAGAAAAATATGGCAGCCTTCCTCTCTCTCTCTCTCTAGCTCGCCTCCCTCTCTCTTTACTCTCTCTAGATGTCACGGCCAAAATGGCCTATTCCCTTCTTAATCCCCTTTTTAAATTCTCATTTCCATAAAGCCACCATCAAGAGGAAATGGTAAGTTTCCTTTCTTCTCTATTTTCCTTTAATTTCTTTTATTATAATAGATTGGAGTCAAATGGTGATTTCCCAAAATTGATTATCCTTATCCAATCTAGTTTTAGTCTCTAAAAAAAATGGAAAAAAAATATCAACCAATCCCACAATTTGCTACACGCCACCTACTTGCCCCTTTTGTATTTTATTTATTTATTTTCCTATCAATTAAATATAACTACTCAAAAACATCAAATAAATGGCAATTATAAAATGTGTAGAAAATCCACACATGTGCATCTTATTACCATATACTTGCACACACTAAATCACTAGGGTGCATCACTATCTACCATGCACCTTAGTGCATTCAACCAAATCTCACATAATCACATCAATTGTCACACTTATTTAAAATGTAACACTAATAGTAAAATAAACATGTTACACAATTATTCACTTATTAAAATAAATAACCAAACAAACAATTAACAAATTTAAATTCAAAAAGATTATACCAAACAATTCTAACAATTAAATCAAACAATCAAATAAAACAAACAACAACTAAATAAAATAAAACACAAAATTTAAATAATCTAAAAAAAAATATTTGGTGCTCTACAAACCCCCTGCTGCTCAACAGGATAGGTTTTTCAAGGATCCTGAGCAGCAACCACCCTCTCACGCTGGTCGAGATAATCCCCAGCAGTAAAAGCAAAGTAGGGCTAAACAGTATCCCCGGAGCCCTAGACACCAGACTGCTGAGGTACCGGACCCACCGAACAGGGGACAACGTCCTTCTGCAAGCAAAAGGCAGGTTGAATTAGGCTCTGCGGTCAGGGGTCCCCCACAACATAATAATGCATGGGGACCTACTGACCAACGCAGGCCTCCACCTGTCAATTAGGACATGCCAGCAAGGGGAGGGAAAATAGTGCGAACAGCAGGTCACACTATAATCGATCACAATTTAGAGATGGCCATGACTATAATGAGGTGGATTCTAGTAGAAGAAATGCTGGTCGGCGGCAAGGAGAGAAGGGTGGAGAACAGAACCCTCCACCAAGAGAGAACCGAACAATGAGCTAGAATGTTAGGGGGCAACCTAGACAGCCCGACGTCTTTGATCGACTAGGCATGAGCAAGCAAAGGCATAGGGAGGAAGATTTGAGGGATGTTCTCAATGACAGAAGAGAAAGACACGATGAGTATGCCCCAGTCGCTCAAATAGTACCAGACATTGTTCAAGCCCAGCTCGATGCTTTGAATCAGGTCGTCCAGCAACTAGTGGGGAACCGGACATCCCATATTGAATTTGACCGGAGAAAGGGCACTCCGTTTGTGCAAATAATTGTGATGGCCGAGACTCCAAGAAATTTAAGATGCCGGTAGTTCCCAACTTCACTGGACTAGAAGATCTTGTATCTCATGTGAACAAATTTGATATACAGATGGACATCCAAAAGGTGTCAGACGACGCTCGATGCAAAATCTTTCCAGCCACCTATTTCGAGACTGCTCAGGAGTGGTTTTTCAAATTCCCTCCGGCCAGCATAGTGTCTTGGGAAATATTGGTGAAGGAGTTTTACGGACAGTTTTATGCTGGTCGAGTACATCCGACCGAAGCCAATCAGCTTGTCGAGATACGCCAGAAGGAGGGAGAAACCTTGAAGGGGTATGTTCAACGATTCATGCGAGCCACTGGTGGGGCTAAGACGGTTGGAGATGAAGGAAAGATGATGGCTCTTACTGCTGGAGTACAACGCCATTCATCCCTTTGGAACAATTTGTGGAAGAATGGGGTCAAGAGCACTCAAGAATTTCTAGACCAAGCAGACAGGTACATCAAGCTCGAAGAGGCCATTGCCAACGAAGGGAAGTCTCCCACAATCGATCAAGGCCCAAAATAAGATCCCATCAAAGCTGCCAATGGGTTTGGGAAACCCAATGGCAATAGCAAAAATAATGGGAAAACAGAGGAAAAAGGGTGAACCACGAGCCATCAACGTCTGGGAACAAGTGTAATGCCCCGAAATCCCTGATGCGGTTCAATGGCTGGATTAGTAGGCCAGGAGGGCCATAACTGTTTAATTATGCCATTAAATGATTATATGCATGATTATGTGAATTATATTATAATATGATGTTAAATGCATGCATGTGGGTCCACACTTGATTATTAGGGTGTTTTGGTAATTTGGCTCGTTTAGGGCATATTTGTGTATTTTGGTACATATTGTGAGTTATGGATGAGATCCCATTATTATGGAGATATATTCGAGCTATTCGGCATGAGACGGTCTTATATTGTAAATTAGTGTTTTTGTCGTAACGGGGTCATTTATTGGAATATTGAGTAATGGGAATGTTTATTTGATGATAAATTGAGAGTTATTGAGATCATGAGGAAATTCTGGAAGTTTTGACTATAATGTTCCCGGGGGTGTTTTTGGGACCCCGAGCACTAGGTTTTATTTGAGGTTACTTAAGCTTGAAGTAGCTTGTCAAATAGAACTGTACGTTAGAAAATACTTTTTCTCTTCCCGTTAGTTCCTTTTACCGTTCGAGGCAATTTCTAAGGAATCTCGAGTTTTAGGAGTTGGAATCAAACGAGGATTGAGGCATAGCGATCCTAGGAAAGATTAGAAGCTTCTTGACCAAAGGATTTAACGAGAAACAACCCAATCAAAGGTAATCTAAGTCTTAAGTTTTGAGTTTTTAGAGTTTCTAAGCATAGAATTGGGTTTTGTGAATCGTTGAGTTTTTGGTTCGTTTGAGCCTCGGGATTTGATGATTTTGGATCAATAGGAAGTTTGGGAACATTGATTTTTGGATGTGGAAGTGTTTAGGTATGTTTTTGGAAGGTTTGGGATGAAGAAAATCAGGTTTATGGCTGGTTCAGGGTGGGGGGTCGTGGCCCTGTTCTTGGGCACTGCGGCCCTAGCTCAAAGAAGCAGGTGGAGGCATTTTTGGCTTTGCTGGGCGCCGCAGCCCTTGCTCCTGGTGTGGCTGGGGGTCGCGGCTCAAGGTGCTAAGGCCACGACTCTTGGGTGGTTTTGAGGTCGTTTGATTGTTTTGACCTCGGGAACTTGGTTTTAGGCCTCGGGACCTACTACCCAGATTAGTGGGGATTGATGTCCTAGAGGCTAGATCTTGGTTCAGGAACCTTTGTTATTCATTTTATTGATGGTGTCCCATTTTTTGGTTATGACTAGGTGACCGTTAAAGAACTTAAAGGTTGACCGTTCTCAAGGGTTGTTCTTTTATTCATTCTCGCTCGAATCAGAGGTAAGAAAACGACACCCTGTGTATATGTGACATGCATGGTTATTCTTGATGCATGTTGGATGCATAAATGTGACATGCATGGTTATTGTTGAGGCATGTCAAGTTATTAAATGTGATGCATGTGTTGCACGAGAAATATATGATTAGGGCATTCTATGAGTATTGAATATGAGATTGTTCAGAGCTTGAGCCTCTGTGATTATGCATGGTCCTAATTATGCTAGCAGTTGTTAAGTAAGCATGTTGAATGCCCTATATTCGGATATTTGACATATGATATATGTTTGGTAGCATTGCTTGCTTGTGTGTGGCACCAACTGTTCAGGATCGATACTGGTCGCGTATTACTGACCTGAGAGTCATAAACGGCATAAGCGTTGAGGACGCAGAGCCGATAAAAGATTAGATCTAATCGATATCAGCATTGAATGACTCATATGGGGTATTAATGCTGGACCGACTCAAAGGTCAATGAAAATTATAAGTGCTTGTCTAGTCTAAGACTAGTTACTCAGAGCCAGGGCCAAAGGTCTAGGTGACTGTTTTGTCACATGGCTGAGGGAGCGGAATCCCATGTTAGTGACTTGATACTTAGTCACTCGTTTAAAGGTATTGACCCCCTGTTAGTGACTTGATAATTAGTCACTCGTTTAAAGGTATTGACTCCCTCTTAGTGACTTGATGATTAGTCACTCGTTTAAAGGTACTGACCCCCTGTTAGTGACTTGGTAATTAGTCACTTGTTAAAAGGTACATACCCCCTGTTAGTGACTTGTTGATCAGTCACCCGTTCATTGTTTGAACTTATTTGTCTGCTCGGATAGGGCTGTATTTGTTAGGCATGTGCCTTATTATTTGATGACATGTTATTACTGTTCATGAGCATATTGAGTTTTCTTGTTGGGCTTCGGTTCACAGGTGCTATGTGATGCAGGTAAAGGAAAAAGAAAGCTGGACCATCCTTGAGTTAGAGAGCTTAGGTGGCGATGTGTACATATGCGGCTACTCGATCGCCATGGCCAAGGGTTGAAAGAGGAACTAGGGTTAAACCATGTTTTGCCGCTTAGATGGGCTGGTTGTAAATATTTTCTTGTAATAGACCTTTAAATTATATTTTTGGGATCCCAATGTATATAATAAACGTTCTAATAAAACGTTATATCTTAGCCAAAAATTTTAATTCCTAAACCGCTAATCATACTTAGTTATACGATTTTGTCCAAATGACTCAATTAGTGTGTTTAGCATTCTTTACAAGGCACACCGTAATGGTCCCTGGAGTTTAGGGCGTTAAAACTTGGTATCAGAGCTTGCCAAGGTTTATGGTTCCTGAAGACAAGCTGGGCATGTACACTCGTCACTAAAGATAGCTTCACTCAGGGAATGGTAACTATTTCTGTAGTTATGTGCTTAACTGCTTAAATAGAATGTAAATGCTTTACTTGCACATTGTATTAGGGAGCATGAGATTCTGATAGAGCCTGGCTCTTGACTATATGATTATATGCTCCGTGAATACATATATATGAATGTGATCATATGATTACCTGCTCCATGAATATATAATTGTGATAATTGCATGCTGGAGTTGGAGGCATGGTGTGAATGTTGGAAGAGCAGAGATTATGATTGATGTATGTATGTCATGGGCATGTTTATAGCACTGCAAGTTATTTGTGAATGTGGTGTGGTAAGATTGTTCCCGTGGGGAAAGCTCTTGATATGCTCATCATGTTTAATGGGTCAAGTTATTGATTGTAGATTCAATTAGCAAGTTTATAGCCAAGGCAGATAATGAGGCTTGGTGGTGGTTACACGGAGGCTGGGAGTTACAGCCAGGGTATTAGTTCTTCATCTGCTCCTATGAATTTTTAGCAGATGTTTACAGATTTGCAATCAAGATTGCAGAGGCATGAGGAAGAGATCAGGTGTCTGAAGCAACAGCGGAATCTGTTGGGGAGTACCTCTTCCTTTATTGTGCCAGGAGTGGCACCAGCTTTGGCTCAGCCTAGGGTTGAGAACAGATGGGAATTTCTCTGTGGAAGATTCCAAGAGTACTACCCTCCAGTCTTCGAGGGAAGCCTAGATCCATTCAGACCTGAGCAATGGATGGGCATGATCAATTCCATTATGGATAGTATGGAGCTGGTAGGTCACGATAGGGTGATCTATGTTATTGCAGGATGATGCCCGGACATGGTGGGAAGTAGTAACCCAGACATGAGACACAACTGTGATGGACTGGAAAGAATTTATGCAGCTATTTAATGAGAAGTATTATTGTGTCGTAGCGAAGACTGCTAAGATGAATGAGTTTCTGAATCTCGTTCAGGTAAAGGCATCAGTAACTGAGTATGTTAACAGATTTGATAGGTTGGCCAAGTTTTCTTTTGACATGGTACCCACAGATGTAGCTTGGAAGGAAAGGTTTATTCAGGGGTTGAATTCCAGAATAGTTCAGGGCATTAGAGTTTCCCCAGTGCATGAAGTCTCTACCTATGCTCAGGTGGTAGGGAAGGCTCTTGCTGTTGAAAGCGCAGGACATCAGATTGGGCAAAAGAGTGTCAGAGAGCATGGAGCTTAGATAGTGGTACCTCCACTTATTGGAGCAAGTAAGAAGGAAAGCCAGAAGACATATCCGGTATGCACTCGGTGTAAAAGGCATCATCTAGGAGAATGTCGAGCAAGGGCATGTTTCTCATGTAAAATGTTTGGACATCGTAAAAAGGATTGCCCAATGCAATGGAAGGATGAGCAAAATGGGATGGACAGCTCGACCCCAACTCGATTTTTCATTCTGATGCAGTCAGAATTTGAGATTGAGACTAGTTCCTCAGGGGTGGCAAGTCAGTTTTCTTGTTTTGATTTTTGAGTTATGCTGACTGGTTTTGGTGCCATGCTATTCCTTTACTTGTTGCATATAGAGGGGCATAAAAATGATATGCAAATCACATGGTTATGTTATGATGGGAAGGAAATACTGTATTGGTGATTTAAGAGATGAGTTGGATTACGATAAAAATGACTCATCAGTGATTTTGATAAAGCTGGTTATGACTGGCTTTGGTATGATCTGGGATATGGATTGGTTAAGTAAGTGTGGGTAATTTTAAATGGCAAGGGAAGTATAGTAACTCTTGGGTTTAAGAGTGGGAAGCTTTGTGGCAGTTGGCACTGTGCATAGATTTGTTATGCTGACGACATTTGTATTGAGAGCTGGAGTTTTATGGCGGAGAGAGATGCATGGAACTCTTAGCTAGTGTGATGGATACCACTTAGATTGTGCCAGTGGGATCAGGATACACTGGATTAGTTTGTGAGTTTCTAGATGTGCTTCCAGGGGACTTGCCAGGATTTCTTTTATAGGAAGAGATAGAATGGTGATTGGATTGGTGCCAGGGATGGAAACATGTTTTAGGGCACTATTTTGAATGGCTCAGTGGAGTTGTAAGAATTCAAGGTTTAGCTAGTAAATAAGATGGTATTCTCTAAGGTGGATCTTGGATCTGGTTATTACCAGCTAGAGATCAGGGAGAAGGTTAAGGAGAAGATTGTTTTCATATCAGATAAGGGCACTTGGAGTGTTGAGTATGTTTTGTGAATTTTTTTAATGCCAAGTGTTTGTGAGTCAGATGAACATAGCATTCAAAGGTTTATTTGAATGGGATTTGTGATTGTCTTGGATGATGGTATTATGGTGTTTTCTCTGTGGAGATTTGCCAAGGTCAAGAATTGCCTTGGTAGGCAAGAGTTTCCCTGGATGGGCAGGGTATTACAGGTGCCTTGGGAAAGAGTTCTGAGTCTTCTTGCAGGTCAGAATCAATTAGTACGTGGTTATGACACCTCAGTAGCAGGAGAAGTGATTGCCTATGCAATATGTTGGTTAAAGTATCTGACCAGAACTAGAGTAGAGTTTCTAGTGGACCAGGTAGTCAGTTTTATGTTTGAAATTATCATTTCGAAAAGGATTAGAAGGAAAGACAGTTAAGTGAACCACGGATAAGAAAGATTGAATGGAAAGTCTTAGCTGGATTAGCTAAGAATTGTACAGCTTTAGGTATGAATTTCTTATGGTATAAGGATCAGACTTGGGATCCGATGGACATTTAGATTAATTGGAAGATTCTGGATGAATCTCATGTTACTCTTTTATTCTCTTCATTCAGGCATCATGACAGTGTATCAGAGTTTGAAAGCCTTATAATGGTGACCTGAGATGGAGAGGGGCATAATGGAATGCGTTATAAAGTTCTTAACCTGTTAGCAGGTCAAGACAGATTACCAGAAATCAGTAAGGCCATTGTAGCCTTTGAGTATTTTATAATGGAAATAAGGAAGCATCGCGATGGGTTTCGCGGTGGAGTTGCTCAGGTCAGTGGGTCAGCGTGAATTGGTTTAGGTCATTGTGGACCGGTGTTTTAAGTGAGTTTATTTTTATTAGCAAGGATGAATGATGCAGCTAATTAGTAATTAGATCTTTATGTGAAAAAGGTAGTGCGCCTTCATGAAATCCAAGGTCTATCTTATCAGATGAAGACTCTATTGTTACTTCCAGGTCTTGGAAGGGTTAAGGAAGGCGATGAATATATAGATGAAATTCAGTACAGTTCATTCTTCTCAGACTAATGGTAAATTAGAGAGAGAAATAGAGTTATCCAGTATTGGAAAGATACCTTATAAGATGAGGTATGTTGAGAATGCTTAGCACCAACTCATTGGAATGAGATGGGTGAGGTGTTGATTCTGGATCATGTGATGGTTCAGGGGATCATTGAGATTATTAGAAGTTGGAGCTTGGATGCTCACTTCTCAGAGTAAATGGAAATTTTTTACTGAATTGAAAAGTAGGAAACATGGAGTTCCAGGTAAAAGATTGTATCTTCCTTAAAAGTATCACCATTGAAAGGGATGAGGAGTTGAGGGCAAGTTGAGTCCTAGATTATTTTAACAGTTTGAGTCCTGGATAGGACTGGTTAGGTTGACTTTGGGTCGACCTTATATTTGGCACTGTTAGTTGTACACAGCGTATTATGTATTTCCATGCTGAGGACATGGGTTAAAAGAAACTCATGAGTTGAGTTATGAGAATCAAGGGATTTGAGGCTAAGTTATCCTATAAGGAATAGCCAATCCATATATGAAACAGAAATAATAAGGTTCTGAGGAACAAAGTTGTACCTTGGGTTAAGATATGTTGCAGAAATAGTGAGGTCGAGGGAACGACCTGGGAAACTGGAATCAGTTGAGCAGAATTTATATTCCGAGCTGTTTAGATAAATTTCGAGGATGAAATTTCTATAAGGAGGGGATAGTTGTAATGCCCCGAAATCCATGATGTAGTTTAATGGCTGGATTAGTAGGCCAGGAGGGCCATAACTGTTTAATTATGCCAATAAATGATTATATGCATGATTATGTGAATTATATTATAATATGATGTTAAATGCATGCATGTGGGTCCACACTTTATTATTAGGGAGTTTTGGTAATTTGGCCCATTTAGGGCATATTTGTGTATTTTGGTACATATTGTGAGTTATGGATGAGATCCCATTATTATGGAGATATATTCGAGCTATTCGGCATGAGACGGTCTTATATTGTGAATTAGCGATTTTGTCGTGACGGGGTCATTTATTGGAATATTGAGTAATGGGAATGTTTATTTGATGATAAATTGGGAGTTATTAAGATCAAGAGGAAATTCTGGAAGTTTTGACTATAATATTCCCGGGGGTGTTTTTGGGACCCCGAGCACTAGGTTTTATTTGAGGTTACTTAAGCTTGAAGTAGCTTGTCAGATAGAACCACACGTTAGAAAATACTTTTTCTCTTCCTGTTAGTTCCTTTTACCATTCGAGGCAATTTCAAAGGAATCTCAAGTTCTAGGAGTCAGAATCAAACGAGGATCGAGGCATAGCGATCCTAGGAAAGATTAGAAGCTTCTTGACCGAAGGATTTAACGAGAAACAACCCAATCAAAGGTAATCTAAGTCTTAAGTTTTGATTTTTTTAGAGTATCTAAGCTTAGAATTGGGTTTTGTGAATCGTTGAGTTTTTGGTTCGTTTGAGCCTCGGGACTTGATGATTTTGGATCATTGGGAAGTTTGGGAACTTTGATTTTTGGATTTCGAAGTGTTTAGGTATGCTTTTGTAAGGTTTGGGATGAAGAAAATCGGGTTTATGGCTGGTTCTGGGTGGGGGGTCGCGGCCCTGTTCTTGGGCGTCGCGGCCCTAGCTCGAAGAAGCAAGTGGAGGAATTTTGGCCTTGCTGGGCGCCGCGGCCCTTGCTCCTGGTGTGGCTAGGGGTCGGGGCTCAATGTGCTGGGCCGCGGCTCTTGGGTGGTTTTGAGGCCGTTTGAGTGTTTTGACCTCAGGAACTTGGTTTTAGGCCTCGGGATTGTTCCTACTACCCAGATTAGTGGGGATTGATGTCCCGGAGGCTAGATCTTGGTTCCGGAATCTTTGTTATTCATTTTATTGATGGTGTCCCATTTTTGGTTATGACTAGGTGACCGTTAAAGAACTTAAAGGTTGACCGTTCTCAAGGGTCGTTCTTTTATGCATTCTCGCTCGAATCAGAGGTAAGAAAACGGCACCCTATGTATATGTGACATGCATGGTTATTCTTGATGCATGTTGGATGCATAAATGTGACATGCATGGTTATTGTTGAGGCATGTCAAGTGATCAAATGTGATGCATGTGTTGCACGAGAAATATGTGATTAGGGCATGCTATGAGTATTGAATATGATATTGTTCAGAGCTTGAGCCTCTGTAATTATACATGGTCCTAATTATGCTAGTAGTTGTTAAGTAAGCATGTTGAATGCCCTATATTCGGATATTTGACATATGATATATGTTCGGTAGCATTGCTTGCTTGTGTGTGGCACCAACTGTTCAGGATCGGCACTGGTCGCATATTACTGACCTAAGAGTCAGAAACGGCATAAGCGTCAAGGACGCAGAGCCGATAAAAGATTAGATCTAATCGATATCATCATTGAATGACTCATATGGGTATTAATGCTGGACCGACCCGAAGGTCGATGAAAATTATAAGCGCTTGTCTATTCTAAGACTAGTTACTCAGAGCTAGGGCCAAAGGTCTAGGTGACTGTTTTGTCACATGGCTGAGGGAGCGGAATCCCATGTTAGTGACTTGATAATTAGTCACTCATTTAAAGGTATTGACCCCCTGTTAGTGACTTGATAATTAGTCAGTCGTTTAAAGGTATTGACCCCCTGTTAGTGACTTGATGATTAGTCACTCGTTTAAAGGTACTGACCCCCTGTTAGTGACTTGGTAATTAGTCACTTGTTAAAAGGTACATACCCCCTGTTAGTGACTTGTTGATCAGTCACCCGTTCATTGTTTGAACTTATTTGTCTGCTCGGATAGGGCTGTATTTGTTAGGCATGTGCCTTATGATTTGATGACATGCTATTACTGTTCATGAGCATATTGAGTTTTCTTGCTGGGCTTCGGTTCACAGGTGCTATGTGATGCAGGTAAAGGCAAAAGAAAGCTAGACCATCCTTGAGTTAGAGAGCTTAGGTGGCGATGTGTACATATGCGGCTACTCGACCGCCACAGCCAAGGGTTGAAAGAGGAACTAAGGTTAAACCATGTTTTGCTGCTAAGATGGGCTGGTTGTAAATATTTTCTTGTAATAGACCTTTAAATTATATTTTTGGAATTCCAATGTATATAATAAACGTTCTAACGAAACGTTATATCTTAACCAAAATTTTAATTCCTAAACCGCTAATCATACTTAGTTACACGATTTTGGCCAAATGACTCGATTAGCGAGTTTAGCACTGTTTACAAGGCACACCGTAACGGTCCCTGGAGTTTAGGGCGTTACAACAAGCGTCCAAAAAGCAACAGATACGAGCCAAGGTTCAATAATTATACAGCTCTGGTCGATAGCCGAGCGGAGGTATATCAGGCCAATCACACTACAGTTCCCTTTAGGCGCCCAGCCCCAATCACAAAAGATATATCCGAAAGGAATACTACAAAGTTTTGTCATTTTCATAACGACTATGGCCATGATACCAATAAGTGGAACCAGCTTAAAGATGAGAATGAGTTCCTTATCAGACAAGGACACCTGAGAAGATATGTGCGAGCCGCTGATGGTTCTCAGTGAGAGGCTTAAGGAGGCAACGAGCAGGCACCTCTACGCCACCACTTTCCCCCTTTACAGTTAACTCCAATTGCTGGAACATTGTTGTCCATCTACGGTGGCCCACACCTAGCAGGTGACAGTGGAAAGGTGAGAGAAAGGTATGCTCGAACCTTACGCCATGACCAAGATATTGAAATGCTAAACGTAGAGGAGTGAACTCCCAAAAAAGCCCGAACAGAGGAAGAATCAATAACTTTCTCTGAGCTTGATGCTCAGCATGTTCGATTCCCCTATTTAGATCCTCTGGTCATGGATGTCTAGATCACCAATATGATGGTCACGCGAGTGTTGGTGGATACAGGAAGCTTAGTCAACATTCTGTATAAATCTTCGTTGGAGAGAATGAAGTTATCAGTGCAAGATTTGGAACCATGCAACCAAACCATTTATGGTTTTTCCGGTGAAGGGCTCGCACCAACGGGGTCGATCAGACTTCCAGTCATAGCAGGAGTGGCACCTGCGAACAGACATTACTCGCTACTTTCATAGTAGTCGATTGTCCTTCTGCGTATAATGCTGTGATTGGAAGACCTATTCTAGTCGACCTGCGAGTCGTGACCTCAGTCTGGCACTTGGCCATGAAGTTTCCAACCGACGCAGAAGTGGGACGCGTATTGGGAAACCAGCGAGAAGTGCGGGAATGTTACTATTCCTTGATATCCAAGGCAAAAAGAGGCAGATCGGGGGAAAAAGTCAAGAAAATGTTGCAATTGGCAAATGAAGTACAAGCCCAATCAGGTGAACAAGTCACCAAATAGGGTGTTTCCCAAAGTGAGGATAGAGACTTAGATCCTCGCTTTGGGGATTTTGAAGAAAATTTGGGACCCGTGGAGGAGGTCCAACTAGAAGAGGCAAATTCGACCAGGGTTGTGAAAGTTGGTAAAAACTTAGAGACAACAACAATAAATAAACTGGTGGAATTTTTGAAGGAAAATTGGGAGGTCTTTGTCTGGTCGCATAAAGATATGGTTGGGATAGACCTATCAATGATCAGCCATGTCTTAAATATAGATAAAAAAATTCCATCGGTGTAACAAAAAAAAAAGGTTGCTCGACAAGGACAGATCGAAAGCCCTAAAAGAGGAAGTTGAGAAGCTAAAGGAGAACGGATTCATCAAGGTAGCATTTTATCCATCTTGGGTATTTAATCCCGTATTGGTTCCCAAGTTGAATGGCAAGTGGAGGGCGTGTGTGGATTTCACATACCTTAATAAAGCCTGCCCGAAGGATTGTTTCCCACTTCCAAGGATTGACCAGCTGGTCGATGCTACATCAGGGCATGAAATTCTATCATTCATGGACGCATACTCTGGGTACAATCAAATCAATATGCATCCACCTAATGAGGATCACACTAGCTTTCGAACAGATACAAGGCTTTACTATTATAAAGTAATGCCCTTCGGTTTGAAAAACGCTGGTGCGACTTACCAACGACTGGTCAACCATATGTTCAAAGAGTTTATCGACGTTAACATGGAAGTATATGTCGATGACATGCTGGTTAAGTCGAAGAAGGCTGAAGAACACATCAAGGACCTGCGAGAATGCTTCAACATCTTGAATAAATATCAGATGAAGCTGAATCCCCTTAAGTGTTCCTTTGGTGTTGGATTAGGAAAAATTTTGGGATTCATAGTAAACTCACGAGGAATTGAAGCTAATCCCGAAAAAATCAGGCACTGATCGAGATGAAATCTCCTGCCAAAATTAAATATGTTCAAAGCCTAACTAGGAGGATCGCCGCCCTGAGTAGATTCATATCCAAATCAACAGACAAGTGCATTCCATTTTTTAATCTGCTCAGGGGCAACAAGAAGTTCGAGTGAACAGAAGAGTGCAAGCAGGCTTTTCAGGCGCTAAAGTCTCATATGTCACAACCACCAGTCTTATCCAAACCTCCAAACTAGTTGAGAAAGAAACTTTGTTCATCTATTTGGCAGTCACAGAACATGATGCTAGTGTTTTTCTAGTCAGAAAAGAAGACCACGCACAAAAAGCAGTGTATTATGTAAGCAAGAGGTTAGTGGGAGCAGAATTGCGGTATCCACCCATTGAGAAGTTAGCATATTACTTGATTCTGGCCTCCAGAAAGCTGCGACCATACTTTCAAGCTCACCCCATCGTGGTACTCACTAACCAGCCATTATGGCAAGTCTTGCAGAAACCAGAAGCCGCTGGTCGATTATTAAAATGGGCAGTTGAACTGGGGCAGTTTGATATTTCTTATTCTCCACGAACATCTGTGAAAGGACAGGCTCTAGCAAACTTTGTCGCTGAATTCACTAGAATCCCAACTATCAAACCGATGGAAGAAACTGAACTCCAAAGTCAAACTCCTTCTTGGAAGCTATACGTAGACGACTCTTCCAATGAGCACAACGCAGGAGCAGGTTTGATCTTAGTCACGCCTGAAGGACATCGATTCCATTGTGCAATCAGATTCGACTTTACAGGGTCCAATAACGAAGTCGAATACGAAGCTCTGCTCGTAGGATTAAGACTAGCTAAGGACATGGATATAAAGTCACTTAAGATTTATAGTGATTCCCAGCTAGTGGTTAATCAAATTATAGGAGAGTATCAGGCTCAGGGTCTCAAGATGGTTGCTTATTTGAACAAAGCAAATGATTTATTGGCACAGTTCGAAAGTATACCCTCCAGCAAGTACCTCGCAATCAGAACTCGAATGCTGATGCCTTGGCCAAGTTAGCAAGCATGAAGGATGCTGACACCTTGAACATAGTACTAGTTGAGCATTTGTCAGCACCGAGCATTCGACCAGAAGAGTCTTCACTTATGATTCAAGCGACAGACACATGGATGACGCCCATCATTAAATACCTCGAGCAACGATTGCTGCCAGCAGAAAGAAACAAAGCAAGGACTCTCCAGAGGCAGTCGAATCGATTCATTCTGGTCGACGGAATTTTATATAGAAGAGGGTACTCGATGCCTCTGTTAAGATGTGTTTCTAAGGAAAAGGCCTAGGAACTGATGCAAGAAGTTCATTAAGGTTTCTATGGAGATCACGCTAGGGGGCAAAGTTTGTCGAAGAAAATCTTAAGGCAAGGGTATTACTGGCCTACCATGAATGAGGACTCTATGGATTTCGTTCGGAAATGTGACAAGTGTAAAAGATTCTCCAAGATACCTCGAGCAGCCCTAAATGAGCTCAAACAGATGCAAAGCCCGTGGTCATTTGCAATATGGGGGATTGATTTGATCGGGTCTTTACCTGCAGGAAAAGGGAATGTCAGATATGCAGTAGTTGTTGTTGACTACTTTACAAAGTGGGCCGAGGCTGAGCCACTTGCAACAATAACGACCAAGAAGGTATTAGACTTTGTTGTCAAGAACATCGCGTGTCGATATGGGTTTCCAAGGAAAATTGTCTCTGATAATGGCACACAATTTGACAGTGATCTTTTCACTGATTTTTGCCAGAGGCACGTGATTATAAAGATTTTTTCATCGCTAGCTCATCCACAAGCGAATGGACAGGTTGAAGCTGTCAACAAGACCCTGAAGGACACCTTGAAGAAAACACTTGAAGAAGCAAAAGGGGCATGGCCAGAACAACTACTAGAAGTCCTTTGGTCGTATAGAGCATCCCATCGAACAGCAACAGGCCATACTCCATTCTCTTTGGCCTATGGGTATGAGGCCATGTTTCCTATTGAACTCAATCCACCATCACATAAAAGGCTGACATACAATCAAAGCACTAATGATCAATTATTGATGGAGTCTTTGGACTTGGTCGATGAAAGGTGTGAGCAAGCTCAACTTTGAGTAACAGCTTACAAGCAAAAGGTCGCTCGATATTTTAACTCTAAAGTATGTGAAAGAAAGTTTAACGTGGGAGATTTGGTATTTAGAAGAGTTTTTCTCAACACTCGCGATCAAGCTACCAGAGTGCTCAAACCAAACTGGGAGGGTCTGTATCAGATTGAAGAAGTTCTTCAACCAGGCACATATAAACTTACTCGCTTAAATGGAGATCTCATTCCTCGCTATTGGAATGGAGAACACTCATGCAAGTATTATCAATAAACAGTTCTTTTTAAAGAACTGGCTTGTATTAATTTCACTTTTTACAAGTTTATGAATAAGGGCTGGTCAATTATATGATTGGTCGCTTACAAGTATAAGATCAATTTTTGATCACTCGTACATACACAATTTTGTCCATTTATTACGAGAAATAAAAGGAATTGGGCCTAGCCAGTTATTCTTGCCAATTATTGTATTTATTACAAGTATTTGCTTATTACGTGTGTTGTCTTGCTATATTATCATTTTTATTATAAGTACGCGAGCAGTAATGTTCGAACAGGGCTTTGTCATGGCAAGTGACCGAGCACCTTAAGCTCCTCAATCACTTGGGGGCATATAAGATACCAAGTAAGCAAAGCATATCAACAGGCATATGTAAACACACGAGCAAAATAAGGGAAAGCATACTATGGCACTTAGTATTTTTCATAATTTTTGGATTTTGTAAGATCAAAACAAAGTGTTATGCTAAGTTTGGTCATACAAGCAGATGTTAATAACAAATATTACAATATCATAACAAAATTTTCTACATCGCGAGCAATTGCTGCTCGGATGTAATAAAAATTAAAAGGAAAAGCTGCCTTAGGCAGCAAAATTGTCTCAAAATTACGAACCGTGGTTCGTATGTTCTGGTTACAAAAGAAAATATATATATGTTAAATTGTTAAGCAGCTAGAGGAGGATCTGGCTGGGATTGCTGGTCGACTGTGGTCCCCGCCTCCTCTTTGACGCCCTCGATGCTTGTTGCCAAGGAGATTTTAGGAGATTCCCGGGGTTTCTCCTCTTCTAGGCGAGCAGCGCACCTCGCTGGTTTGAGTTGCCTAGCATGCTCAGAAAGGTAGTCGAAGTTCGCCTCTAGTTTGTTCTTCCAGAACAGGTAGAAGCATTTGAAGTTGCTCCTTTAAGCTTCTCCAAGTTCCGAGCATTTGTTTCCTCGAGCAGCTTTATTCGCCCATCCAACTCAGTGGCTTCCTGCCGGCTGGCCACCAGCTCATCCTGAAGTTTGGTTGCTTCTTTGAAGTTAATCTCCGAAGCTTCCTTGACCTGGTTTTTGGTAGCAGTAATTTTGCCCACTGCTTCTTGGCTCTTCTTTAGCTTTTCGCTCAGACAGGCGACCTTCTCTTCGCATGCTTTGGCCTTCTCTTCACATGCTTTAGCCCTCTCCTCACATGCTTTTATCTCCTCAGCATGCTTGGCATCAGTCTCCTCAAAGCGACACCAACCAGTACTCATGGTCAGAATACCCTGCTATCAGAGAGAAAGTAATGTTGTTAGTATCAGTGAAAGGGCAAGTTAGTAAGCTAAAACATAGCAAAGGTTGTAACTTACACTGAGAATTTCGTTCAGCGCTTGGCTGAGAATCTGGTTGGTCTTCATGGTGGGAATGCTGCTAAAAGCTTCTTGGCTACGACAGTGTTTTGACAGTTTCTGCAGCTTGTCATGAGTCGAGCTATAGGCGATGTTCAAGAGAGCCTCGACCTAAGTTTTTGTTGTTTACTCAGGAGGAGTTGTGTTGCGAGGAGCAAGAGGAGGGGTCGTGTCCTTGGAAGGTGTTGGTGCTGGAGGGTCCTCTGTTTGAGCCCTTTTCTTGGAGGGATCACTATTGCTCTCCCCAGGGTGTCGTCTGCTTCCTTTCTTCTTGCTCACAAGAGCTTCGACGTCGACGTTAGTGTAGATGTTGAAGGCTTCTTCGGAAGGCATGACTACAAAACAAAAACAAACGATCAGACAAGGAAGTTAAAGAAGAAATAAAATAATATAAAGGGAAATTATAAGTAGTATACCCGAGCTATTGTTACTGGTCGGTATATTATCTATAGAACTACAACTACACTCACTCTTTGCCTTGAAGAAGTTTGAATTAAAATTTCTGGTTGTAAAATTAAAATTTCCATCCCTATCGAATAGATGATAAGGGATAGGCAAGTTATCTAAAAGCGAGAGATCTATATCGTTCTCATTAAAGGATTCGGATATAGTGCCGGTGTATTCCGACAAATTTTGTTTCCCCTTCACATGTTGGGTAAGGGCAGCAGCAGACCGAGTGTAGCTGGGGTGGTTCTCAAATGGTCACTCCCGTTGGTCATCACCTTTGAGATTGTGACACATCTTGCTGCTGCTCGAGGATTTTTGGTCTGGTACCCTCTCTAGTGGCACTCCCTGCAGTGGACTCCCTCACTTCCTAATGAGGTGCCAAAAGGCCTACCAGCCTAAGGTTGCTTTTAGTAACCAGCTCCTTGACGCTCTTTTCGATGTTCGGCATGCTGGCCAGTGCTGCAGCCCTGATCTCCATCTTTGGAGTGGGGTCTGGTCGGTACCATGGGCCTAGATACAACACCAATGTTCTAAGGATAGTGAAGGAAAAACCGATAAGAAAATACACGACCAGAGATTGAGAAATTTACCTCTTCGCGCAAAGGCCAGATTGTCAGCGACCAGGTTTGTCGTGAGGAAGTACTCCTGGAAGTATTTTCCCAAGTTGGATTTATGGGTGACGTCACTCAGGAATACGCGAGCAGTTTCCTAGTGGTAGAAGTGGAAGAACCCCGTATTATTTTGGTTGGGGTTAGATTTGAGATCAAAAAGCTAGTTGATCTCGTGGGGTGTTGGTACATGCCATTTTTTATGGTTGTAGATGAAATAAAGTGCTGATAGCACTCTATATCTGTTGGGTGTTATTTGGAAAGGGGCGACCTCGAAGTAGTTGGCCACCCCTCGAAAGTAATCATGCAAGGGCAGGATTGCCCCTGCCTCAATGTGAAACCTCGATCAAGCGCTGAAGGCACCTCCAGCCAAGTTTTTCCTCTGGTCAGGTGTAGGCTGAACTAATGTAATCCTAGGAAGGTCGTACTTCTTGAGATACTTCGTCACTGTCCTAACTGATATGACACTAGGAGGCGCAAGATACCTTTCGACTTCATCTTCAGCTAGAGGGCCATCGCGAGGCCTAGCTTTGGGTTGAATTCCAGGCAGTGTGAAGTTTATAGGTTGAGGATTAGCTGAAGGGTCCTCGGCGCGAGAGGTAGGTTGGTTAGAAGGCGAGCTAGTTGTTTTCTTCTTTTTACGAGTAGTGTATTTCACACGACCCATGTTAAGTTGACTGGTCGGAGAGCTGGTCGGAGGGTTTTGCTATGAAGATGGGAATTTAGAGAACAAAAGTGATGGCTATACTAGGTCCTCGAACAACAACGCAAGAAGGTCGTCGTCTATTGGCCTCTCATCTCCCCAAGGATCATGCATGAATATCTGAGAAGAGTAAAAGGGAAGTGAGAATCTACGACCAATAGATAGAAGAAGAAATATAAGGATAACGTTACTCGTGTATAAAAGTTAAGCTTTTATACGACCAACAACATCCTAATAAAAACACTCCAAACATGCGAGCAATTTGGAAAAACAGATTAAAAAGTGGAAGTGAAAAAAATTTTTAGAAAAACTTTTCGACTCCGAAAACAGGCGGGAAAGACCCAGTTTTTTCCGAAAGCATAGGAATCGAATTTTCACTTAGATTTCGAGCCCAAACACAGTACTCTTGTTTCCCACATTAATTTCTAAGCCTCACCAAGTATTTTTTTACTAGATAAAACTCATATCCTATCATGTTTCTGCGTACGAACACGATTACCCTAAAAAAATTCTCAAGAACATTCAAAGCTCACACCAGAAAACTCGTGAAATTGATTCTAGATTGTATAACAGAGGCAATGGGTTCAAAAACTTACTTGAGTTGCAGATTTCAAAGGAGTCGTAGATGTTGTTGCTCGGGGTTGGTCAAACACGTCTCGAATCACCAAAGGTTTCTGGGCTTCTCTTGAGAGTTTTTCTTCTGAGTTCTTGAGGAGAGATAAGGACTTGGTAAAAAATGAAAAGTGGGAAAAATGACTTATTTATACTGATCGTGATGCAATTAAAGAGGTAATGATGGGAGTAAGTTTTCAATACATGGGAAATCGTGTTGGCCGTCGAAATATTTTTGGGAAACTGTAATAGTCATGATTGCTTACTTTTTTGAAAATGTGCTAACGGATGTGACAGGTCAGATGAAAAGTTGGTCGAGTAAGTTTATTATATACTAGTCCCAGTAAAATAAACTTGGGGGGGCAAATGTTTACCCAAAAAAGATTTACCTGATGACATGGCAAAATTAATATGCACGTGGGATACACGTGATTGTTTAAGTGAGTACGTTCTGTTCGACCGTCGACCAGCGGAGAATTCACTCAGCAGAAGGCATATTTTATGGGCGACTAGTCTGGTCGCAGTATTTCAGATATCTTCTATAGATATGTAATCTCACATTTATGTAATAATTGTGATTTCCATTATTATTTGGATATGCTTGTATTAAATGTAATTAAGGTCCATCGACCATGAGGAACTCCTTGAGCCTATAAATAAGACTCAAAGGGCTCAAGAAAGAGGGGATTAGGAGACTTTTGATCTTGAGAGACTGAGAGAGAATTATAGTGTTTTTATCCACTAAACTTGTATTCATCTCCAAGCTTGTGAAACTCGTGAACCCTAGTTCATTGATCGCAGGTTTTTGGAGTTCTACATTAATAAGAACATTAAGTGGACGTAAGTCCTTACCATTATTTAGGGCCGAACCACTCTAAATCTTTTTGTCATTTTATCTTTTTGGCTTGAATTCATCTTATTATTATCGTTCTATTTGACTCCGTGTCGTTGGCCAAATTGAGGGTCAACAACAACAAACAAAAATAATAAAAGAGAAATTTACATTCCATACTATTTTTTTTATAATTTAATTACAAAAATCACCTACAAAATATCTTGCCATGTCATAAAAAAATACTGGATTCTAAAAGTAATATACCTGAATTTGAAACTTTCCCGAAATCCCGGTTTTCCCGTTTTTTGTTTGTTTAGAAAAGTAACATTTTGATTACTTAAAATGTTAATAAATTATCGATTAGTTACTTTTTTCATAAAAATATATATATATTTTTATAACATATTATTTAATATACATTTTGGTTACCTCCAATACTTATTTTTTGAAACTTTTTTATCTTAAGACACTGATTAATCATTTTGAAGTTATATTATGGTGTCTTATTACTTAAGATATTTTTACGTTGTTGATTAGTCATTTTTTAGAAACTAATAAGTTACAATAAAGTATAACAAATTACTATATAGCTTATTATTAAAATTTACTTTTAGTATATTATACAGTAATTTTTTTATATTCTATTTAAAAGTTACCAAATAATATTATAAATAGTCTATTTTAAAAAAGTTACTTGGAATATTTTTAAATAAACTTAAGTTGTTTAGAATACAATATAGTATCTTTTAAATGTAAAATAGGAATACAAATTTTAGTTTGATCAAGTTTAAAATTTATCAACACAAATTTAAAAAGAAACTAAAAGGTTGCTTTTTATTCTGCTCATCTTCTCTGGCGACAACTAAAAAACATATAGTTCCCACATATCAAAATGATGACCTTGAAGAGTAGGTCACGATGGTACCACTTTTAAGCCTAACCGACTAATGGTGTGGTTGGAAAAGATTTTTGAAATTAAAGATAAGAGAGAATGTAAGAATTTAATAATAAAAAAATATATAGTGGAGAGAGAGGGGGGGCTGTACCATGAAAAAAATAAAAATAAAAATTGAAAAAAGCGGTATAAAAATGGTGAAAAAAATAACTAATTGGTAACTTATTAACATTTTAAGTAACCAAAATTTTACTTTTTTAAACCCAGAAAAATGGAAAAACTGGGATTTCGGGAAAATTTCAAATTCAAGTATATTACTTTGAAAATCTGGTATTTTTTGATGTTGTGGCAATGTAGTTTTGTAAATAAAATTTTGTAGGTGATTTTTGTAACTATTTTATATTATAGGTATATAATTGTAAACAACCCATGATAAAATTGATGAGATCCCTTAAATCTATATGAGCCTAATTATTTGTGTTTATTGGGCTTTATTTTCGGGACGACTTTGATAGTAGTGTTTAGTTACATGTATAACGACCGGGATTAAAATATGGGTTTTTTTCTCATATACCCACATATTGGCAAAAAATAATAAAAATACTGCTCTAGGGAGAGAAAAACTTTTATACGGTACAAGTCTATTTCCAACAAAAATACGGTTTGTTCCTCATCATTCTCTCACAGACAGAGGAAGCTTCTACTTCCCATATCACCCACAACATTGATTTCAGAGCAATAATTAAGCACCATAGGTGCTGACGATCTCCATCTCATAGCAACAACAACAAGATCTGGATCCAAAATCCAAAAAACAACATTCAATTTCAAGAAAAATTGGAAGAAAAAAT
Organism: Humulus lupulus; assembly: GCF_963169125.1. NCBI lineage: Eukaryota > Viridiplantae > Streptophyta > Magnoliopsida > Rosales > Cannabaceae > Humulus > Humulus lupulus. The sequence goes on along the minus strand of NC_084794.1, from coordinate 78,469,102 downwards.
GAGTAAGAAAATTCTCAAACGAAAACCTGTTATCCAAATCATCATAAATGTTGATGAATAGCAATGCAAAACCAACCAAAAACTTGGAAATCATTGGTAATCAGCAACAAAAAATCACCATCTTCAGCCACCATCAAGCTATCAACAAAAATTCAACCAAAAAACCACTTCCAATAAGATTTAGAAGCAAAGATGGAGGAAAAAAAATCAGAAAACAACTTCAAATAAACAAGGTAAGATAGAAATTATAATGAACATGGGAGTATTATTTTGAAATTTATATTTATCCTATTTATGTGGTGTTATTTTTCAGGTTGTTTTTGTGTTTATATCACTGAACCTGGGATATAAAATGTATAATTGCCACTGAAAACATTTTAATAATTTAAAAAAAAACTAATTATTTACCTTTTAGAGAATGGAATCCAATACCGATTCTGGTACAAAGCAATAGACACTGGATGATAAAAAAATAATTATGATGATTTTGAAGCAAGTGAAGAATTTCAACGCAACTACACTGCAACCTAGAAACAGCGACTATTCAACTATAGTATTAAGTGAAATAATGTTATCTGCCACAAAAAATAAGGCAACACAATCAACCAATCTATTTTTCACCTCTAGATAATCAATAATAACACAATAATATGCATGACACACAAAATGAATGAATATGAAAAACAACACAAGATCGATCTGAGATAAACACCATAACAACTATGGTCTAATCCAAAAAATGTATAGTTAACGCAAGAGCAACACCAAAGCAACAACAAGTCAACCTTGTTGTAAATATTTGAAGAAGAAGAATGAATATAGAAAGAGATGGAGAGAGAGAGAGAGGTGTTGGGCTTGAGAAACAAAAAAAAAGATAAATGGCTAGTGTATCATATTGATATGTGGAAAGAAAAATAGGGAAATAGAGAAGATGAATAGAAAGTGAAATGAGTATAGTGTATTGGGCAATGTGCAAGAAAAGAAAGGACAAAAATGATTAAAAGTTGTAGAAAAAATAAATAGGTACATTGTCGTATCACTTCTAACATTAACCATTTCTACACATATAATAATAATAATAATAATAATAATAATAATAATTGTGTGGTGCTCTAACCTCCAAGTGTCACAAACATGCATTTTATAATAATAATAATAATAATGGAAGGTAACATGTGATCGGATAAAAAAAATGGAGAGAGAGTGTGGTAGGAAAATAAGTTGAGAGAGAGTAAGAAATTAAAAAAAATTGGAATAAAAATATATAAAAACAACATGAAATTCATCATCTTCTTTAACCACAAAAAATAACACACAAACATTAAAACCACAAATAAAAAATAATAAAATAACAATTGACAATATTAAAAAATAAAAATAAAACAACAATGTACAACACAAAAATAATTTGGAAAATAACAACAATACGACAACTAACAAACAACGCAACAGAAATTGAAAAACAACAAAACAGATGCTAAAAATATATCATTCAACATTACAAATTTAAAAAAATGGGCATAAAAAAATCAATAATCAAAATGGTATGTAAATAAATGTAGTGCATTTTCCTCACAATAAATAAAAACATAGAATTCAAAAAATAGAGGGTGTTTAACTCCTTAACTAAAAAATTATTTTTTGTTTTTAAAAGTTAAAAATTGTTTTTGAAAATAAATTAGGGTGTTTGGTGTTGTTTTCATAAAACAATTTTTAAAAACAAAGTTACAAAAAACAAAAAAATTTGAGAACAACAAAAAGTTGTTTTCTGTTGTTCTCAAATTTTTTTTGTCTATTTTTTTTTCTCACATCACTTTTTTTAATTATTATTATCTAACATCATTTATTGTCGCATCATTTTCTCTCTATTCATTTTCTCTCTTATCACTTTCTATCTCCTTATTTTCTCTCTCCTTACATTTTCTCTCTTCACTTTCTCTTTCGCTATTTTCTCTCTTCTCACTTTCTATCTTTTCATTTTCTCTTTCATCATTTTCTATCTCCTTATTTTTTCTTGCATCACTTATTATGTCATCGTTTTCTCTCTCATCACTTAATATATCATCATTTTCTCTCTCATCATTTTTTCTCTCTAGCCATTTCATCTCTCATTACTTTTTCTCTACTCACTCCTCTCTCTTCACTTTCTTTCTCATCACCTTCTCTCTCATTTTTTCTTAGATCAATTTCTTTCTTCTCAATTTCTATTTCTTCAAATTTTCTCTCCTTATTTTTCATCATATTTTCTTTCAAATTATTTTATCTCATTATTTATTACAAACTTTTAAAAGATTTTTCTCTTTGTAAATATATTTGTTAATTTTTTATTTAAGATTTAAAAAAATAAAACTAAAAAATTATTTTTAGAAAACATTAACCAAACATCTCTTGTTTTTTGAAAACTACAAAAACTGTTTTCTATTCTCATTTCTGAGATCTTATTTCTGAGAACATAATTTTGAAAACAAAAAACAGAAAACAATGTCAAACATGCCCACACTTTCTTCTCGTCTTTGTATAGGAGAATCAAACCCCACAAACCTCATTTATTTATTTATTTAAAATCACACATTTCATAGTCTTTCACATATATGCAAATAACAAAGAAAGAATAATACTCACAAAAATCTTCTTGATTACCTCAAACTCTACTAGAGATAGAAAGTCCAAAGAGAAAGACGGAGATAAGTAAAAAGAGTAAGTTAAAGAGACAATCTACAATTCAAAAACCTTAGTGATTAGCTTCTTTCTTAAACTTTGAGGGATTTCTTGTTTTTTATTTTTTTTATTTTTTTTTTATAGAGGGATCACCTCTAAATCTACTTAACCTCTTTAAAACGAGAAATCTTTTAGCCACAACAATTTTTTAAACTGTATTTGAAAATAGAGAAGGCGAGAAAGTGAAGACCTTCTTTAAGCATTGACAGTAAAAGAAAATGTAGAAGAAGAACAATTAAAAATGAATGTTGGGTACATGGGTAAAAAGAAACAAAAAAAAAAGAAAAAGGTGGGGTAATGTGTGATGGTGAAAAGAAACAAAAAAAGAAAAAAAAACAATGAAGTGAGAAAGAGTGGAAATAGAGTGTTTTAAAAATGAGTGGAAAAATATGAAAAAAAAATGAGTAGAAAGAGAGTGTATGAAAGTTAAAAAAAAAAGATAAAAATATGTGATGTGATTGTGGAAAAGAGTAAAATGAGAGGAAGAGAGGAGAGAGAGAGTGTGTAAGAAAGTAAAAAATAAATTAAAAATTGAAATTAAAATTAAAATGTTTAAAAATGTGATAAGGTAAGGATACATAGTATTTGTGTAAATAGGTAAATTTATATAAGAGCACTTTTAATGGAGGAGCTAAAAAATCTAATTCTTTATAATATAGAGAAAAAAATAGTTAAATAGTGTTCCAATGAGTGATGTAAACTTATATTTTTTTACCTAAATGAACAATATTTCTCTATATGTAGTAAAACACTATTCATCAAGCTATAAATATTTTATTATTTTTTATAAACTTTTGTATATATATATATATAAGTGTGATACTATTATATTTAATTATTTTATTTCTTAAAATGAATAAAATATTTTTTTAAAAATATAATATTTAAATGATGTAGAGAAAAAATAGAGAAATTGGTGTATGGTATAATGTAAAAGTTTGAGGTAAATTATAAAAAAATATGTTTTTGTGATGTATTTTGTAATGCACTTCTCTATAATATTTAGCTAAAAGTCACAAAAACATATTCCATCAGCTCCTTTATACATATATTTATAATAGCTATGCACAAATTCTAATAAATTCATATATATATTTACATAATATTTACATATCATTTATATAATATTTTAATATTATTATTTTTCTTTATAAGTTTTCTCTCTCATTTAGTATATACTTATTATTATTATTTTTTAATTATTTTATTTTACTTTAATTAATAAAATATGTTTAAAGATATAATATTTAAATGATGTAGAGAAATATAGTATAATGTAAAACTTAGATAAAATAGAAAAAAATATATTTTGGAGATGTATTTTAAAAGATTGGGTAGAACATTCATTGGAGTGCCATAAGAGTATTAAATTAAATTGAAACCATAAAAAAGAAAAAAAATGTCAATTGTTTTTTTTTTTTTTTGAATAAAAAAAATGTCAATTGTTAGTATAAATGTAACAGATGGAATAATTTTGACACTGGTAAAATTCTTTTGAAATATCGAATGCCCTGTAGAACAAGCGCGAAACAGAATAGACAAGCCACTTGGTCATGGCGGGAACAACTGGAAGTGATTCACAGAAGCAATTTCTTACCCTAATTCGTAGCCTTGCTGCTGAAAAATCACAAGGAGGTATTACAATCCGTACATACTATTTGTTATCGTCGCCCAATTTGTTTGTTTCCCGTGAAAACTTAGATAAAAGGATCTTTTGTTTACCGAGAAAAAGGTAGTATTAGTGGTCAATTGAACTATCAAGCTTTTTTATGAGTTCGGCAAGATTTGGCTTATTCTCTTAGTTATGGTAGGTTTTTTTTCAACTTTTTTAATTTTAAATTAATTAAAAAATTAGATGAGAGAACAATGACTGAGGAAGGTTTTGATGTATGCAGAACGAAGAGTAGTAGGTCTAAGGAAGCGAATTGAGGAGCTTCGATCCGAGCTGGAAGACGCAAATGCAGAACTTGAAGATGTTAAGCGCACTAAAGAAATTACTGAGCAAGAGGTTAAGGGCTATGAAGTTGAATTGGCTTTGAGCGAAACATCAATTCAAAGTCTTAAGGTTCTTCTTTTCCGCGTTTCAAAAGTTGAATTCATTTTTTTTATCGAACATTTGTGTAATATGCTTAAATTATATTCCAGTCAAGGGTTTCTCTGATTCAAGACGAAATTACTACAGTTGGATCTGATTTAGAAGCACTGAAGGTATTGAGCAAGACTCTTACTGATAGTTTTCTTTTTCTTGGTAATTACGAGAAGATTAAGAATTCTTTTCCGTATTTAAGACTTATTTTTTCTATATTTCTTCTGTTGAATCTCAACGTTTGAAATTTCTTGTTTCAATCCGCGAAGAACAACGAAGGAGCTTTACGGTACAGTCTCTGATTCTAATTGTTCAATTATTTTTTCTCAAATTTGATTTTAATATTTATTAAAAAATCTACAATTTCTTTTGTGGATTGATCATGCAGAGATGAGTTTATAAGCCGGATGTTTGAGCTGAATGCAAAGATAAGGTTGCCTTTTCGTTAAGTTTTGTTTTGTGCATATGCTTAACAGTCGTATAACTAGAATTTCTATGACAAAAATTGTATTGTGAGTTCAAATTTTCTGATACTTTGGTTTTCCATTAATGCAGGAAGTGCCAAGAGACGTTTGCCAGAAATTTTCATAAAGAGGGCTCCCTTGGAACTGTTGCTGGTACTAGCTTGGTTTTACTGTTCTACTTTCTACAACTGCTAAGTTTTTTGCTGTTTTCTTTGTAACTTTGAAATTATTGTAATATTGTTTGCAGAAGAATGCTATAAAACTTCAGTGAGGGAGCCTAACGAACTCACTTTGACATGTCTTGAGGACACGATAGCCCATGTAATTTCTCAGACAACTAAACTGGAAGAAGAATACCGAGCAGAACAGGAAATTCAAAAGCAGGTGATAAATTTGAATGGTTTGAACGATTACAGTTTCCTGAATTTTCATATTTTGTCCTTTATGATATTCTGAAAGTGGTTGATGGCTTGGCACTTCTGCAGATGCAGAAGTTCATTGATTGTGAGAGAAAGGTGTCTCTGATTGAGGTCATTATGAAAAAAACGCGAGCATTGCAGGAATTGACAAGATATCCTAACAGAATATGCATGGAAAAATTACTTGTTGAGCACACTATGAAACATTCTTTGTAGATTAAGACTTAGGAAATTCTTCATTGGATATAATCATATCATCAAATTATTGGTAAATGACTTGATAGGTAATGTTGTGCATACAAACGGTTTTGTGCAAGCCATTACAGTTGATTCCTAGGATAATTCCTTATTCGAAAACTGCCATTTCTGAAAACAATTTGAATGGACAACCTCCTTGATAGCCATATGCTCCTTTAGTTACAAAAAGGAGAAAAAGGAAAGAAAAAAAAGTTAAGCTTCAAAATTGTCATCCAAATGGATATTCAACTGTCATTTTACTGATTTTATTTACAAATAGAGGAAAAGGGAAAACTATACAACTCTTTCTGGTTTTCTGTTATAACTAATATTTTTGAGCTTATTCTCTGACTATAATTCATGACCTACTGAAATTGTCCTTGACTGGAAATAAGCAGACTTCTGAATTAGAACAGGTGTACGCTTCCATTGGTGAGGAGTTGCAGAGAAGATGCATTTGTCCCAACTGTCATTTGGAAAATGTCGACTTCTTGGGTGGAATTCTTCAGCCAAATGAGACAAGTTAATCTTTTGTAAGTATTTCACTTGATTTTCTTCCATTGCTTATTTTACCAACATTTAAGCGAATAAGAATTTGAGGAATAGATCCTGTTACTCTTCTGTTCAAACTTTATGCCACAAACGACCATGGAAATTCAAATACATTTATTTTTGGCAGAAGGGAGATGTCATGTGCCATTAACATTTTTGTGATCTTGGTTTCCAAAGTTGTATGGATTGTGTTTCTTAAAACTCATTTACAGAATAGCAATGCAAGAGCTCAACTACAATTTTTGATTGGTAGATTATCATACAATCATCCGTCATTTATGGTAAAATATACATCTTAATTAATCTTTATACTCACAATATTCAGTCCATCTAGAGTACCTTTTACAAAACTCCAAATATAATGGTAAAAAATGATTACAATAAAGTATCTATAAAAAAAAATTGCAGCTGTCGCAAGGCAACCTTTAAAGGTCAGCTGCATTCACTTTCTGTTTTTTTCTCTACAATTTGTGCATGTCTGGGCGATGCTTCTATGTCTCTTATTAATAAAGAAAGCAATGTTGACTTGGCTTCGTCACCACCTCTGCTTGTTCCCTGCATTGTTGGTATTATACTTTCTATTGGAATGAAAAACCAATAGATACTACTAAGCACAGCATCTTGTCAGAAATATATTTTTATAGAGAACTCACAATTTGGTCACTGGGAAGTATGGTGGGAAAAATGTTTTGCAGACCAACTCTTGTAGTGTTAGGTTTCACCACTTCTATTTGTGTTGAGAATAGTGCAGAGACAGGCCGGTGATCAGAGAACTTGCTTTCACTGCGGAAATAGGAGAGTTGCTTCACACCTTTTCCATACCATAGAATTCTGTCACACCTGTGGTCATTAAAATTTCTCACTTGAAAAACCTTTTGCAGTTTATACCATGTTAAGAGAGAGAGAGAGAGAGAGATACCATGCTGGCGTCCTTTGCTTCTCTCCTGATCTGCTTGGAAGACCTCCTGAGTAACGATTACAATTTGCTTGAGAATATTTGTAGGTAGGGGCGAATTCTATGTCTCCCTCCTTCCAGCCCTGAAATACTCCATCATATTCTTTTTCCCTTCGAAGTTGATCAAACTCTTGCAATGCTCTCCAGTCTTGCTTCTTTATTAGTTGCCTGGCAAGATTGTCTTCTAAATACAGCCTATAGTTGAGATCCCCAAACCAGAATATCCGACTGTTTCAGAACAAATTTAAAGTTCACTCAATTGGTGTTAGTCCAAGTTTTTTTTTAAAAAAAAAAAATTATGATTATATAATTCCCCCTCAACCCCTTATCGCTTTTATTTTTCCTGAAAAAGGTTTCTTTCTATCAGGCTTATTTTCTCCTCAACCATATTGCAATTCCTTCTGCTTTGCTAATGCAGAAGTGTACTCTTCTAATAAAACATAAACTTAAAAGTAGAGTCCCATTAAAACTGTAAGTAGATTCTCCTAAAAAATATTTCTACCTTTTACATTTTGTTGCATTGAAATGTTTGAAATATGATCAATTTTAAATCTTTCTTGTTGGATAACTTTGTGGTTGTAAGATGTAAGAATCATGAACTTAAAGATACTATTTCCTTCTGTAATTTTGAAGTTGAGTTATCATTAATAGCGTGGTGAAATTATTTGTGTACTGTCAATTGTTGATGTACCGTGTGAATATGGTAAGTTTTGAGCAAGCATTAAATAGGTAGAAAGTTTCGCTTTGTTGGAGTACCACTTACTCGTGACCTAATATGGTAAGAGGATGAGGGTTATCGTCGTCTCCTGGGGAACGAGGGAAAAAAGTTCGCCTAAAAATCTCCGACACTTGGTGATTCCTTCGTCCTTCATCGCCTTTTTTCTCGCCAGAGGCTAAATGTGCTGCAATAAAGCAGAAGCTAGTTCCGTCAATGGCCATGCTAACTGAAACCGAACCTTTGTTTCCCAAGTAGCCCATGATGCCACAAGCCACAGAGCAAACTTTAACATTGGAAATGCAGTGCTTCCTGAGCAAGTCATCCTTCATCCACACACTTATAAAAACTCCAACCATCTTCTTGCTAGCCATTAGTTTGTACTTGCTCCCAACCTTTGGCATCTCACGTACAGTTCCCGATCGCTCTCTCCATGGAAGCTCAGACTTCTCAGTATAGCTGCTAAAGCTCGCTCTCCTATCCGACTCAGAAGCTGGTACATAGTGGTAGTTGTCGCTTGAGAATCGAGTTACCATGGGCGTTAACCAAGGGCAGCCATACTTGTCGTTGAGAGTTTTCCCTATGAGCCGGTTCCAATTTGTTGCTTCTGTTGGATCTTCTGCTCCAATCACAGTTCGGGTCTTTAAAGGTACAATCTCTTGAAATCTGCAATGTTGGAATCTCTATGCCGTCAAAAGATCCTTTCTTCATTTAAAAAAAAAATTAAATTAAATGGATAAGGAAAAAGTTTCAGTGTAATATTTTGACTTTGTTATGACGTACCCGAGAACGTATATGTCAGCCGCGTCTTTTAGATTCAACCACTCATCCAAATCGACGGCCAAGCTCCCTATGGGAGACCTCCCCGCCACGTTCCAAGTACCCACAAAAATTCTAATATAACAGGCAGACAAATAAAATAAATTTTTTTTTTCTAACCATAATTCAATTTAGTTTGTCGAAGACCAAATCCTCACCTTAACTCATTAGTGCTTGAAGTGCATGGATCCGACTCCGACGACCGAACGAGCATGTCATCCAGGTATTCATCACTTTCATCTTCATTCCCATCTGAAGTAATTCAATCAACCAAGACTTTAGAATTGGAAAATAGATAAAAGTCACAGACGGAATGGGCAAAAGAACAATAATAAACCAAACCTGAAAGTTCATTTGGTTGATACTGGTCAGCAGCTCTCTTGGGCTTCCTCTTGAACCACTTGGGCATCCTACTGTTTCTTAATTTATGGTTTTTTATACCTGGCTTGCGAGAGCGATCCGGTCCATTCCACTGTGTCACAAAAAGATGGAATTCATATATAGGATTATAGGTGTGTTGTTCAAGTTTCTTGCAACCTTTGCTTAGACGAAAGCTAGTGGTGAGAACATCCCTTTTGTTATGGCTTCTAGTTTCGTTTCTGAAAATGTAAGTAGATTTAGCTGTAAATGGTCTTTGTGTCCATCGCCATTTATCTAAAGAAAGAGAGAAAAGGACATGGAGTTCAGAAAGTAATTATTTACAACGACAATTCCAAGAGGGGTTGCAGAGAGAGAGTTGTGTGCAAGTCAAAGCTGGATAGGAGAAGTTTCCTCAACCCTCTCGGCTCTTACATTTCGTGGTGTAATAAGTTAAATAAGTGGAAATTAAATAAACAGGATACCAATATGAGATATTAGCCTCATATTCTCTTATCATTTGTTACTAATTACTTGTTATTGCTAGTTTGATCTACTCACTCACATGCCTCGTTGGTATTTTAGGTGACATGTAGATATATATGCCGAGTCAACAGATTAGATTTAACAATCCAAAAATCTAAGGATACCCAATTACATATGGTTGGGTGGTCCTTCTAGGCTCCCTACCCAGAGATATCCAAGCACATGTACATTAATATTGTACGAAAAATTGTTCACATGTATTTAACCCATAGATATGCAGTACAAAAGTATAATGAAGCTGAAGCTATCAATAGCAGATTCACTTGTCTTTAAAATCATAACTAAATTACTGTTTCAAAGGATTCATCCGACAAAAAATAAAAATAGAAACCCCCTTTTAGTTGATAAAAATAATGACCTTTGTTGTTTATTTATTTTTTTTTTTTTGCAAGTAGGCTGTTTTGACTTATTCGTGTCTTAATAAAAAGATAAATAATTTAAATGTACAAAAAAGTGCAATGGTTATAATCCAGGTAATTTGTTAATGTGATTTGTATTTTGCAATACACATTTTTGGTTTTTAGTTGAGCAATTTAAAAAAAATTACTAATTAACCGTCTATTCTGTGCTCTCATTTTATTTTATTTTTCCTTCTTTGAAGTTGTGCAGATGTTACTTTCTAATACGAGCATGTCGCTATCATTACAGGTAGCCACAGCCATAACAGATGCAAATATTCAGACCAGTGATGAGGAGGGCTTAAACTTGTGGTGTAGATTTTGGGAGAAAGATTTTTCGGACATTCTTATAGTACGGTATGGACCGTAGCACCCCTAAAAAAATTAAGACTTTAAAAGCACTAGCCATTTGTAAGTGCTTTTGTCTTTCCAAGTTTTAAATGGGTTTGAAAATTTGATGCTCTATATAACTATGTCCCAATACATGATAATAATAATACACTCAATGCTGTAAATAAACGAAGCTTGTTTTTGCATTATTGGTCATTGCTGAATCAATACGTGATTTTGTAACATTTGTCATTGCCTTTTAAATATTCCCCAAGACCCAACTATATCTTTTGTCCCACAAGTCAGGTAGTTCTGCATTGTAGGCAAACAGAATTTGTTTATAGATGGAAAATAATTAGAATTGATAGAACAAAAACTACTTTACGTTTGATTGAGGCCCTGGGACCGAAAAAATTGACTCATTTAATTCTTGAGCTTTCATGGGTTTGGACATTCTCGCTACAATTAGATGCGATTGCAGTGTTAGTAGATTTCTTTCAATATCAACCATAATGAGAGATGTTTGATACTTCACCTGCTTTCACTTGGACCATTTTCACATAAATTGCCATTCTTTTATTATAATTAGTATTATTTTTTTTTAAATGTTGAATGTTATTATTAACATGTCATTGATTCCCCCTATCCATCTTTGGTAAGATGGGGCTCAGTGGTTCCAATTAATGGGATTGAATTGAACTAGTTAAATAAATCTATCTGTTGGACCGATTTAATGTCTGTATTAACTATGACCAATTTTGCCACTTGTTCTGGCTCTGGTTGTGGCTCTTGTGGAAACTATTATTTCCGTCCAATTAATGTTCTTATTCATCCCAGCTTTTATTAATTACGTACTAAATTTTGCACTTCCTATGTTCCATTTAATTTTTAAAAACGGGTAGTGCTTTGAATTAAATGGATAATTATAATTGAAAATCTGAGTGGCAAAAAATGCATCTATCCCAACATTCTGTTGGATTTTGAACTTTTCCATATTTTAACTAAAAAAGAAAATCCATGTTTTTCCCGATATATTTTATTATTTTTATTATTAGGTAGTAGCATTCATTAATTAGTGGTTTCCTGCAATTGTAATGGTCCCCATGGCTGACCCACCTTTGGACTTCAATGAGCTAAAATTATGGATAAACCAAGTGAAGGTAGAACAACATTTGATACTGCTGATACTTTTGCAAATTTACTTCGGAAAAAAACGAAAAAATCAAAATATTTTCTCTTGATGTAACTTGACTTGAATTAAAACACTTAGCAGCCTTTTTCCTTTAAAAAAAAATCTGTTTCTGTTGAACCTCTTGTACTCTGGATTTTTGGGAAGTAGAATGCTGGTTTATGTTTCTACTTTCTATAAACAATATTATAAGTAGAATTACAAAACTATTGGATATTTGGTCCTCAAATTGCACAACTGAAACACATTAAGAACTTAAACAACATCTAAACCCCCCACCAAAAAGAGAATAAAAGAGGGAAAAGAAATTGTACTCCTTTTGTGGGCTAAGTACCAAATCAATTATCTTGAACAAGCAGTTTGAAAGTTGACACGGTCTACTCTTTCAGGCCGTTCTTTAAACAAATGTTTACCACATTTTCTTGCATCCAAAACCAAATGCTGCCTGAACATCATAATGAAAGCTTCAGCTCTCTCATTAAGCTCCTCCTTGGACAGTCTGGGAGCCTCAATTTCATCTTCTTTGCAGAAAGCTTCCTCATTTCTACTACTTGTAGTCTGAGATTGATCACATCTACTAACACTCTTTCGGCATTCTTCATACCCAGACTCCTGTCGTTTTGTAACAACGACTTGTTCAGGCCAGCACTGCTCCTTAGACCTTTGCCTCCTAATTTTCTTGTTCCTTTCATTCTTGGTCTTCTCACCTGAATTGTCGTTTGACTCGTTTTTACTGCATTCCTTGTCGTCGTTTGAGTTGGAAAGAGATGAAGTAAAGAGAATGGCTAAGAGCACCAGGTTTAGGACTACAAAAACCCAAGCCCTCCACTCCTTTAAAAGAAAAACCACAACGGCTCTTTTCAAACAAGCCATTAACACAGCTGCTCCTGCTGTGAACAAAACTATGTTATGCATATAATAGTCATCTTCGAAATCTCTTTCTTTATTTGTTCCCTTGTTCTCACTACCGCTCTCTCTTCTTTCACTCTTCTCCATGTTTATAATTATTATTACTATTAAAAATACTACTCTCTCTTGTATGTGCTTTTCTCGAGTAAAACCAAGCCTCGTGAGATGGGGTTTTATAGGGTCTAATGGATGACATTATTAATAGGTGTCGAATTCTGAAGCTTTGTTTGTTTAAATTTTAAGAGAAAATAGCTCTGAACACGCTCGGCCACTTTTGAGGGTCCAGTTGTATATTGATCAGTAAGAAGTGAGCACAAGAGGAGACAACCAGACATATTTACACACAAAAGTAAAACCTGCAACATTACAGCGACCATATGATAGTTTCTCCAACTAAATAAATCAACAGTGTGGGAGACATTTAAGGCTGAAATATTACTGTCTCGATCATATGGTTTTAATATTTGGTATTAAGCTAAAGAAAATTGTTAAAGAGGTGACGTAAATAATGGGCCAGGGGCTCTTACATGGGAAATAATGTGCAGCTCAAAGCTGCATGCCTTTTTCGGCCTCAAAGGAAAAGAAGGGTTGAATGGTTCAGTGAGCAGAATTATGCCGGGCGACTTAGTGAGAGCAATGAAGTGAAACGTGAGCAGCCCAAAAGCACGCCTGTTGGAGACTATTCATTATCAAAAGCGACCCTACATTGTCGTTTAGATGCCACCAGCACCAGACACCAAGCACTATATAGCTTACTACGCATGCAGAGAATCTTTCTCTTTGGGTTTCCTTTACGAGGTTTTACTATATATATAAATATATATAGGGAAATAATATTATTTTATATTTATTTCGCTTTGACTTGTATTTATTATTTTGACAACCAAAATCTCTCCTTTATGCATAATTAGCCTTGTCATGATTATAATTAATTATTCTCTATAAATATGACTTCATGGCTACGATGATTGTTTGTGTGGTGCAAGCAAATGTCAGACTCGTACAGTTACTGGTATCGCATGCTTCGAAATTTATGGCCATCCACGATTATTGACATTATTATATTGGTTTGATGTATAATCCATTTTGATTGATGCATAATCCATTTTTGGAAGTCTGAAAATTATTGGTGTTAAAGAAATAATTTTATACATATATATATATATATTGTTTAAATGATTAACAAATGGGCATTACTTAATTAATACTTTATATTATAAAAATATTATACATAAACATGCAAAATGGAGTTTATTTAGCACTCTTCTCTAGATAATATACCCTGTCGGGCAGGAGATCCTCGTTCCCTTTGCATTTCTCTCTTCAAAGGCAATTTTATTATTATTATTTTTTTTTGTTTGTTTTTCTATCTTATCATAATAAGAAATTAATGAGAATGACCTCTCGTATTTGGTATGATAATTTTTTGTAAAATAATTTTTATCTACAAATTTGACTAGCTATATAAATCTTTTAATTATTTGTTGAAAATTTTGGACCAGTTATTTATTTGAATATTTTGACTAATTGTCTAAAATTTTTGATCTACTATCTAAATTGTTAAAATTTATTTTACAAAAAATTATCAAAACTAGAATAAAGTACAAAATAATTTAAAAACCAGGTCATTTATTCAAGAGACTTGACTTTTTGTCTCACATACTTTTTAATGCCTTTTGATAAATCCTAGTGCACCACACAAAGATTTTAGTTTTAATCGCACCATAATTTGTGAAAAAAATGACATAATAACTAAAAGTTTAATCACAAATATATATATATATATATTTATGTATATAATTTATTGACTATATATTTATTTTTAATAACAACAAATTTAATCATTATTTATATAAAACTTATAAGAAATTTGTGACAATATGTGTATGTGTTTTTTTTTTTTTGGCAAGGTTAATGAAGATTCTCCATGCATGTACCTTTAGTTTTTTAGTCTAGTACGCTCGTTTTTTAACAAAAACATGGACTCAGTTTTTCTTTTTCTTTTTTGTGTTAAGATAAATTATATTATTTTAGGAGAAATTGATGAGAATGGTATCTTTTTTTAAGTGATTTCATATACTATGATCAATTTTTGATAAATTTTTGTCAAAATTGTCTCTTTCTAAAAATTTGATTAGCTATCTAAAATATTTGAACGACTTTCTGAATTTTTCCATCAACTCTTTAAATTTTGACTAGGTGTCTAAATTGTCAAAGACCATTTTACAAATAATTATCAAAACCAGGCTAGATTACAAAATAATTTTTAAAAAATATGTCAATTTACCAAAAAAAAACCCTTATTTGAACTATAATAATAGAATTAATGTGAACAATGTATAGAATTGTTATCTTTGTTGATCAGCAAAAAATGATAGCCCATGCATACTTTATTTGTCTCGGATTGCAATTATATTTCTTTGAGTTTTCTTATTGGCTATATTTATTAATATTTTTTTCTTCATAAAAATTAAATTATTAATGGTTGATGTATGATATGCGATCAACCATGTAGATAAAAACACATGTCCACTCATGCGTCGCTTGTTAAAATTTTCTATAGGCATATGAACAATCTTAAATGAGAAATGAATTTAATATGATTGTTAAAGAATCGATATAGTGTACCTCCAACCATTGATCTTGATAGCTTCGATTTATAGATTTAGATCTAAAAAAATAAAAATAAAGAGAATTAGAGAGGGTAAATTAATTACAAGCTCTCACTAACTTTATTAGATGGAGTGTGAGAAATGAGCACTAAACTTGTGAATCAAAACCCTATATTTATAGGTGAGACTTTCCATCATAGTCTCTTCCACAATTGATGTTAGAATATTTGACAATCAATCAGGATATGCAAAACTGGGTAACTGAATATATGTTGATCATATTAAGACTATTTATCAATTAATCACAATATTGACTTTAATCAGAATCAATTAGAATTATAGTTTTTGGTAATTATAATTTACTATAATATTCTAGCATTCTCTCACTTGGTCGACATTTAAACTAAAGTATCACTTAAGCCCAATGATTATCCTTGTTAGGTAACAAACACATGAATCATAGTGATACATCATCTTTAATGATGAGTATTATCTTCCATGTATTATATTTATTACTTAACAATATACTTTATGTGACAATGTAACTTAATGAATAAACCCTATATTCATTCAGGTCATATGAAAAAAAAAATTCTCAAATAAAATTAAGATGAGCATAAATATGAGAAATTATCAAAATAAGAGTTTCATTGATAATAACTTCAATTGTACTATAAAAACTACAAAAGGGAACCAAATCCCATATTCACTCTATGATCCTTGAATTTATGAGGTGACAAGTTTTTCGTCAAAGGACCAGCTATCATAAATTCAGTGCTTACGTGCTCAATGACCACTTTATTTTTTTTAACACGTTTTTTCACAACTAAGTACTTAATGTCGATATGCTTACTTCGACTACCACTTTTGTTGTTCTTAGCCATGAATACAATAGTTGAATTGTCATAAAACATTCTCAATGACCTAGAAATAGAATCTATAACTCTAAGGCTTGAATGAAACTCTTTAGCCACACACCATGTGATGTAGCGTCAAAACAGGAAACGAACTCGAGCTCCACAGTAGAAGTAATAGTCAATGTCTATTTGGTACTCCTCCACGACACAACTCCACTGGCAAACATAAACACATAACTAGAGGTTGATTTACGCGAGTCAACACAACTAGCAAAGTCTAAATCGAGTAGCAAACTACTTTCAGATTGTTAGTTCGTCTAAACATAAGTTTGTTATCCTTAGTACCTTGCAGATACCTCATGACTTCCTTTGCAGCTCTCAAGTGGTGTAATCATGGGTTACTCTGGTATGTTCCTAACATTCTTACAACAAATGCAATGTCAGGTCTTATGCACACCTGAGCATACATTAAGCTTCGAATAACATAAGCTTAGGGGATGTTCTTCATTAATTACATTTCAAAATCATTCTTTGGACACTAGCTCAAGTTTAATTTATGACCCTTAACAATAGAAGCAACACTTGGTGAACAATCTTTCGTTCGGAATCTCTCTAAAACTTTGTTGATGTACGCTTCTTGAGATAGGCCTAAGATACCTTGGTATCTATCTCGATGGATCTTAATGTCGATGACATAAGATGCATCACCCATATCCTTCATCTCAATGTTCTTTGAGATGAATTGTTTCACCTCATGGAGAAAACCCCTATCATTGGTTGTAAGAAGAATATCATCCACATATATAAAAAGAAAACAATTCTTACTCTCGCCGACCTTCTAGTATATACATTGATCCATGACATTCTCTTGAAATCCAAATGAAGAGATGACATCATGGAATTTTAAATACCATTGGCGGGACGCTTGTTTTAATCCATAAATGAACTTTTAAGCTTGCATACCAAATGCTCACCATCACTAAAGGAGAATTGGTGTTTCATGTATATCTCCTCCTCTAGGTCACCATTTAGGAAATTAGTTTTCACATCCATTTGTTGTAGCTCTAAATTAAAATGAGTAACTAATGTGAAGATTACTTTAAGGGCATTTTTCTTAGATGCAGGATAAAATGTCTATATGTAATCAATTCATTCTTTTTGAGTGAATCCCTTAGCAACGAGTCTCGCTTTATGCCTCTCAATGTTTCTTAATGAGTCTTTCTTTATTTTGAAGACCCATTTACACCCAATGGCCCTCGCCCCATTAGGCAACTCAACAAGATCCCAGACTTCGTTGCTCTTCATAGAATTCATTTCTTCATTCATGACATTGTACCATAGTTTCGATTCTTGGCTATCCATGGCTTGTGAATATGTTTATCAATCATTTTTGGCTCCAATATTGTAGTCAGATTTTGCAAAGACACAATGTAGTCACTATGAATTGTTGGTTATGTCGTTCTAGTGGATCTTCTTAATGTTACACCAGCAGGCTCTTAGGGAGCAGGAGGTTCAGCTGGTTGTTCAACAACTATAGGTAATTCTTGAACAACTTGATCCATTTGAACTTCATCATCGACTTGTGGATTTTCAATGATTGGTTGTGGTTGTTCAACATTCATTTGAACTTGAGGGGTTTTGTGAGCACAATTAATCTTGGTCTTGAGGTGGAAGTTTCTGAATGATCTTTCTAAGAATCTAAGTTCTTTGAATGACCACTCCCACTAATTAAGTCATTTTCAAGAAATTTTGCATTCCTTGATTCCATAATCCTAGTGCTATGAGATGGACAATAAAATTTGTAACATTTGGACCTTTCAACATATCTAATGAAATACCCACTTATGGTCTTAGGGTCCAATTTCTTCTCTTATGGATTGTATACCCTAACTTTAGGTGGGGATCCTTATATGTGTACATGTTTCAAACTCAGTTTCAAACATTTCCACATTTCAAAAGGTGTTATTGAGACTGCCTTGGTTGGAACACGATTTAATATGTACGCAATGATTTTTAGAGCTTCAGTCTACAAAGATTTAGGAAGTTTGGATTTGCTGCTAAGCATACTCTGCAAAATGTCCAATAGTGTTTGGTTTCCTTTTTTTGCAACACCATTTTATTTGGGTGTACCAAACATGGTGTATTGGGCAACATTCTCATTCTCTTCAAGAAACCTTATAAATGGACCAGGTGCTTGTCAATCCTCAATGTATCTACCGTAGTATTCTCCACCTTTATCATAATTCATTATCTTAATTTGCTTATTGCATTGTTTCTCTACATCAGCTTTAAATATCTTAAAGACATCCAATGCTTCACTTTTATTATTAAGTAGAGATACATGTAAGGTGAGTACTCATCTATATAAGAAATGAAGTATATTTGACCATGTGATTCCATGTCTTGACTACATATAGTTGTATGTATGATTTTTAATAATTTGAAACTCCTATGGACACCACTTTTATTAGAATTGTTCGTATACTTTCCCTTAATGCAATCCAAACAAGTTTCAAAGTTAGTAAAATTCAAGGTATTAAGTAATCCATCATTTACTAACCTTTTAATTCTATGAATAGAGATATGTCCCAATCTCTGGTGCCATAATGTAGAGGAATCCTCAATAATAACACATCTTTTATTTCCAGTGTGAACATGCATATCATTATGAGCGATATCATTTTGTAAATTAACTCAATAAAGACCATCAAGCAAAATATCATTTCCATCACATTCAGATTGATATAATAGATTAAAAGATTTGTCTGAAAATGTAAAGGAATATCCAAAAGGTACAAGTCTTGAACTAAAATCAAGTTTCTAAAAAAACTTGGAACATAAAAGATCTTTTTCAACTTTAAAACAAAACCACTACTCAAAACTAAAGTGCATGTTCCTATAGCTTCCACATGTAAGCCATCTTATTTTTGAATAAGATGTTTTGCTCATTTCCCACTGGCTTCCTTAGATTTTGTGAACTTTGCAAGGAATTTGAAATGTGAATTGTTGATCCAAAATCAATTCACCATGTGTTATATATTGACATTAGCCATATTAGACTTATAACTTACAAAGGAAATTGGGTTACCTTTATTCTCCATCCATTGTCGAAAGTTGATGCATTCCTTTTTCACGTGTCCCTTCTTTTTACAGAAAAAATACTTGTTGGAATCCTTCTTTATGTCAGTTTTAGGGAGTTATTTTCTTATTTTTCCCCTTGTCCTTCTTGGATGGACCTTTGTGCTTTCCTTGAGTCACCATGAGAGTGTTTTCTCTTGTTTCATCAACAGCCTTCCTTCTTCTTGTACACCACGATCATCAATTCATTGAGACTCCACTTGTCCTTATGCATGTTATAGGAAATTTTGAAAAGCATGTATTAAGAGGGAAGATTGTTAAGGATGTAAAGAACCAAGGAGTAAGGTATCACTACATTAAACTTCTTCAGTTGTCCCACTATGTCCCTCATCTTGGTGATGTGCTCACACGCACTTCTAACACTTGTGAGCTTTGATGATGAGAACTGCATGGTGAGAGTGCTACATAGGGGTTTATCAAAGGTATTAAACTTCTCGTCAATGCCTTTAATAAAGTCTTTGACTTTCTCATGCTGCTCCACCGATCCACATTGATTAGTGGTGAAAATGCATATTTATTGATTTTAATGATTAAAATAAATTGAGGTTAATTAATATTTTCATGGAATTAATATAATTAATTTTATAAATGAAAATATTTGATTATGATTTAATTTATTGTTATTTTGAGGAATTAAAGTTGCATTTTGGCATAAAGAAAAAGAAAGAAGAAATAAAGAGTTAAATTTGAAGAAAAAAAATTGAAAAATGACATTATTGAAGTCCAAGAGCAAGGCCCAAAAGACCCCAGGCCCAAACCACCTCTTCCCTCCTTTCACCTACAGCGCCAAGTAGTGTCCCCTCCACGCGACACACGTCTGTGTTCAGCAAACCCAGCCGTCAGGAGCCTCGCCTGACCCGTGAGCCAACCGACCCAGCATTTGACCCGACCCACGCCTGCTCTTCCTTTCCCTTGCTGATAGCCGCACACGTGGTGTGCTCCCATTGGCTGCGACTTGGTCAAAGCCCCAGCTGCCACAAGCCACCTTCCAGCCCATTTTTTGTGCATTTTAGGCCTTGGGTCCTTCCATTTTGAGCTTTAATGCTCTTTTTTTTTGTTGTTGATTTAGAAAAACAGGCATGACGACCATTCACTAAAATAGCTAGGTTAGTATGAATAATAAGATTTGATTTTTCAAAATCATATTTTATTATTCATGTTTCATATTTATTTTGTAAACCCCATTTGTAGTTTAACTTCTTTTTAGTCCTTTTCTCCTTCTATATATAGGGACTCTTCTTTCACATTTGGAATGTAATTTTTACGTAGTAAAACTCTACCAAATTTTAGTCTCACTTCTCATATTCTCTCTCTAGAATTTTATGAGAATGTCTATTGTTGACGCGGTTTTTCGTCAACAGTGCATTAAGAAAATAACAAGGTTGATTAGTGCTTAATAATAAACCAAAATAAGAAATTAACTCTCAAAGACACAGATATTTTTACGTGGTTCAGTGGTTAAAATCCACCTAGTCCATGAGTCTATATTATTGTTGTTTTTCTCTCTCTATTTTGGCAGAGTTTCAGTATTACAGAATAGTTGTCCCTTTCCTTGTCCAATATTTTCAGTATTTATAGAGAAATTCCATGGACAAGTTTGGGTAACCACGTGAGTCAATCACGCATTTACATATTTATTACATTTAATACAAACAATTTCCATTTATGCTAGGATATGATCGGATCACGAAATAAATGGTCTCCTAATATCTAGGGCATTAAATATGACAGGTTGGTCATAAATAATCGTATAAAAGTACCCGAGTCTTTGGGGATTCGTGGGTACGCAATATATTTGAGTTACCACGAGCTGGATATATCTTCTAGCTCGTACTATGGAGGCCGTATGAATATCATGAGCTCGCGCTTCACAACCTATGCATCCCTAGCTCGCATAATCACCGTGAAAACTGAGTTGTCCATGTGGATGATAAATGGATTCCTGGGTTATTTCTTCCACATATTTATTTTCCAGCTGTGCCTGGGCTGAGTGAAGGACTCGTGCTAAAATTAGGGTACACATTTGCCCCCCAAGTCCCTGCTCATGGTTCATGACGTCACCTTCTGACCTACACAGTAGGGACTTTTAGACTTCTGCTGCATTAAACCATGTCTGTCCACTACTCAAGTACTGGACACGTGGGATACCACAATTGGCATCTGTTCGGGTTTCGAGGCTTACAATAATTGTTTTGTCACCTTTTTGCTGCTGTTTTGTCTTTTGAACCATAGCCCTTGGATTTTTTACTGACCAAATCGGATGGCCCAAATTAATTTATGTCGTGTACATATAAATAGGGGAAGCACTTTTCAGATTTTACCACCTTTCATTTTAAAACTTTCTTATATTTTCTTCTTCACTTCCGATCCCTCTTCTTTCTCAGAAAACCCAGAAACTGTTCATTGCGCTTAGTTGTCCAGAGGTCTACCCAGTTATCCAGAGGTCTTCCAGGAACTTTTCCTTACACAGCTTACTTCCCTTCTATTGAAGAATACACTGTAAGTGCCTTGTCTATTAATTTCAAAGAAACTCCTTTTTTTTATTTGTCTTTTTTTTTTCTTTTTATGCCCATCCGCACTTCATCGTAGTACTTATTAGGTTGTTCTCCAAATGTTTTTGGCACATAGGCTTCGACTTAGGTTTACTGAGTAGGTCTTAAAGTATCTCTAGAACTATGATACTCATAAAACTGGGTAATTTCTGGATTAATCTGGGTAATTTAAGGCGAATTTCAGGAAATACCCATTCGGGATAGAGAAGGTGAAATTTTTTTAGGGTTCGAAACTGGGTTGCTTAAGGGTCATGCTTCTTGGGTGGTTTTGCACTAAATCGCTTCCAAGGGAAGTAGTGGTATGACACTCTGACACACGGATCACTAATTATCAGGGGTTTGTTAGAAAATCGAGGCACATAATCTAGGATAGCGCGTGACATCATGCAACGGGCTGAGACTAACTAAACTCGGATATTAGAGACAACATTCCCCTCCGTAATTCTGTGCCAAAAAAAACTCTTAGGTCGCCTACTAAGTAACTCGTCATTCTTGTTCGTTAGACGATTTGATGGCTCCCAAGAAGAACGCACCCAGCTTGTTTTCCCAGCAAACAAACAAAGGGAAAGAGGTCGCCTTAGAATCTCCCATTCCTCACTTCGGCCCAGTGGTGGAGACAGAAGTTGTGGTTGACCCCAACGCTTTCTTCGAGGCGGAGACAATCACTTCCAAGATTACGACCTAAGGAAGGGTCAACAAAATTATGCTGAGCCATAACATCAAGGTCGGGACTAGAGTCCTTATTGCCCGACCTCCGTTCGAAGGGGAACGGAGCTGTTCCCCTCTCCAGGATGACTTCGCAGCCTGGAGTGATGAACATTTGAAGGCGGGGGCCTTCCTTCCCCTGGACCAATACTTTGCCGACTTCCTAAATTATGTGAAGTTGGCACCTTTTCAGCTCCCCCCAAATTCTTATAGGCTTTTCATGGGGCTGAAATACTTATTTATGAAGCACGAGTGAGTGGTCCCCACTCCGACAGATTAACTGTATTTTTTCTGCCTCAAAGCCAGCCCGGAACAAAAGGGTCGAGGTGACGGGTTCTACTACCTCACCAGATTCCCAAACTCTGCTCCGGTCATCGAGCTCCCAAGCCACCCCAATGACTACAAAGAACAGTTCTTTATGTCAAACGGGTTCCGAAACTACAAGCACCAATACTTCAACCGTCCTCGTAAGTTTTTTTTTAGTCTCTAATCTTAGCTTGGAAAATTTTACTCTTTTCAAGACATTTTCCTTGTGCATGTGCTAACTGAGTTTATTTTTTGTGCAACCATATTTGTGAGGAAGAAGAAGTCAGTGACCCTCGGGGGTCAATATGAAACATTGTCTGGGCTCCCACCTAGCAAGAAGGATTACCGCCAGCTCGTGAATGATGTCACAATGTTGGCGTGCAATTTGATTAGCCAAGGCCAGACATTGGCCTTAAGAAGGACCCGAACTACTCTCTTGGAAATCCACAAACTCCCACCTTCTCAAGAAGAGGACTCACCAGCCACCGGAGGCGAGGAGCAGGAAGAGGACGAGGTGCCTCTTGTGCGGAAGAGGTGTGTTCCCCAGGTTGGTCTGGAACCCAATTTAGAACGAGTTGCGTCGGGGGTAGCAATCGGCCCTTCCGACCAAGGTAACACATACCCCTATAGAGCATTAGATAGGGTTGTTGCCGACTTTAGGTTAGTTAGATTTAACCCAAATCAGCTCGTCCACTATCACCCTAACAATCCAGACCATAATGTCACCCTGCTCCAGTGTGTGGATCACTTAGTGTTGTGTCATGACAACAGTTACCCCAAGGCTACTATTGTTGTCGACAATACTTTAAACTTTAAGTCCGCCATCTTTGAGCAATATGGGACCAACCGTAGGACCTGGCCTTCCCTACTCCAGTGCGCCTTTGCCTTAGGATTTAGGCATTATGTAGACGAGTCTAGCCCCGAGGTAGAACCTAAGCCCGAACCTCCTAGGGTCCAAGAAAAATTAGACTTATTTTCTCCTTCTCCTCTAATAGTCCCAAGGTCGGAGGTCATGCTAATAGACTCCTCCCCCAGCCTGGAGGGTAGGATCTTTATTTATTTTCTTTGTATATGTTTTTTACTTTACTTGTGAACTAATCCCTTTTTTGTTCTTTTCAGGCGATGAGATGGAACATACCAGAGCTCCTGATCTCCACACCGCCTTCCATGCCAGGAAAACCGGCCCGGGCCATGTCGTGAGAGGCCTACATTTACCAAGAAGACCCATCTGGCAGCGGGAAATGCTTCAAAGTCCCTTGCTAAGGGGAAAGGCACGAGCTCAAAAGCTCCGGTGTCTTCCGTCACTCAAAGGAGGATTCCTCCTCCACCTCAATTCGCGCCTTCTCAAGATCAAGTAATACAGGCTGATCCTCCAGCTCCTTCTTCCCCAACTGCGACCGTCCGCAAGTGGATCCCCGAGATCTAGAGAGGAACCTTGAAGCTTTTCGGGGAATCTTGTATGAGATGGAGAGCCACATGGTGGGACATGATTATAAGGCTAGCTCGAGGGACTTGAGGAAAATCGAGGAGCGGAGCCCGTAAAACGTCCTGGAGTCAGCCTTGGGAATAACCCTCACAGTAAGTTATCATTCCTTGGTGACATTTTTCTCTTTATCTTGTCAAAGGATACATCTAACTTGCCTGGTTATTTTGCAGTCTGCCCTGGATCAACACCGCAGCATAGCCCGGGCTAGGGCTAGAAATGATGAGCTCCAAGCCGAAATCAATGCCGCCAAGACCGCCCTGACCGCTGCTCAATAAGGCGAGCAGGCCACCAAAGCTGCCTTTGCGGCTGCCCAAAAAAGCAAGTACGATGCCAAGTTTGCCCTTGCCTCATCTTAGGAAAACAAGCAGGCTGCAAAGATTGCCTTGGCTGCTTTTCAGGCCCAAACTGCCCAGATCCAGGGAGAGGTTGATGAAACCAAGGCAAAGTTGCTCGAGGCTGAGGCTGCAGTCAAAGAAGAAAAGGCGGCCTCACTATCCTCAATGGAAGATATGTTGTATCATTGCTGGGCTTTTAACCAGGATGGCAACTTTTCTTTCATGGCTTCTGCGCTGTGGGAATCGTACCTTGAAAAATTCAAGGCTCGGATCTTGCTAGAATCGTCTGAAATGGGGGAAACTTCTGCAGGGGGTGAGCAGGAAGGCGAGGAGGTCATGTCCTCAGAGCAACTCGGAGGAGCTCAATGACAATCTCGCTCCTTTTTTTTTTGTTTTTGTTTTTTTTTTGTTTGTAAAAAATTGCCCTTGGGGCTTAATTCGAGGTTTTTTTTCCTCGGGACAAATTTATTTTTAATTTATATATCTACCTTTTTTATCTATTCATCTTTCCTTTATTATCTCTCATGTTTATGACTCCTTAGACTTGTACATTCGAGATGTTAGGAATCGATTTTTAGATCGGGATAGATATTTTGAGCTCAGTTATATCCAAACATTACGTGTTGATTTATATCATACCTGTTAAGAATTAGGCCTTGGACTCGGTTATATCAACGATTTTAAATATTTTAAACTTAGTTTGTGTTAGGTTTATTGATAACTCGAGCTTTAAAAAGCCCTTGATTTAAACAATTTTCCCAACTTTCAAAGTTTTGTACCTGGTTGTATCTAGGGTTTTAAATTATTAAAACCGAGTTTATGCTAGGTTTATTGACATCTCGAGCTTTTTTTTTTAAAAAAGCCATCGAATATTCAATTTCCCTAGCTTCTAAGTTTTAGACTTGGTTGTATTCAGGGTTTGAAGTGATTTAAACTTAGTTCATGCTAGGTTTATTGACATCTCGAGATCTTAAAAAGACGTCGAATAATCAATTTTCCAAGCTTCTAAGTTTTTGACCTGGTTGTATCCAGGGTTTTAAGTGATTTAAATTTATCCGACAACCTTATTCTGATCCACCTCGAGTTATATGCCCCCCATATAACCAGAACGTAGAGACTTTCTTTGTTGCTTTTACAAACATCAATACACGAGCTAATACATCCTTATAAAGAAAAAATCATTTAAAACCATTTCAACAATAAAAATCATTTAATAATCCATCTGTTATGTAACTAAGTTGCTTTTATATTTAAGCCTTACATAGATGGCTGTATTATTGATAATACTTTTTAAATGCATGGTGTTCTAGGTCCGTGGGACTATCTCCCCATTCAGCCGAGCTATCTTAAAGCTCCCTTCACGCAAAACTTCCACGATCTGATATGGACCTTCCTAGTTTGGGCCTAAAACGCCGTCTTTGGGATCCTTATTCGCCAAAAAGACCCTTCGGAGGACTAGGTCGCCTAATCCAAAACTATGTCTCTTGACCTTAGAATTGAAGTAACGAGTGATTTTCTGTTGATAATGGGCGACCTATAACTGTGAATCCTCTTGTTTCTCATCAATCAGGTCGAGAGATGTGTTAAGTAACTCGTCATTATGTTCCTAGCTAAATTTCCTTAGTCTGTGCGTGGCTACCAAAGCTTTGACAGGAAGGATGGCCTTGCTTTCGAAGGTCAAGGAAAAAGGAGTGTGTCCTGTGGGAAGTTCGGTATGCCCAAAGTACTTGCGGGAGCTGCTCAGGCCAGACTCATTTGGCCTCATACAACCTCTTCTTAAGGCTTGCATTTAGGGTCTTATTCACAGCCTTGACCTGCCCATTAGCCTGTGGATATGTTACCGAGGAAAAACTCTTAATAACGTCGTACTTTTCACAAAAGTTGGCGAAAAGATCACTATCGAACTGGGTCCCATTGTCTGACACGATCTTTTTAGGAAGCCCAAACCGACATACAATGTTTTTTACCACAAAGTCCAAGACTTTCTTCGATTTGATGGTTGCCAAAGGCTCAACCTTTATTAATTTTGCGAAGTGGTCGATTTCCCCACTTCATAACGAACTCCTCCCTTGCCCATTGGTAAGGACCCTATCAGGTCGATTTCCCACACCGCAAACGACCAAGATCATAGTTAGCTCGACTGGAGCAGCTTGGGCAACTGTGGCGAAGCACTGGCATTTGTCGCATTTCTGAACATACGAGATGGAATCTTTCGTTAAAGTGGGCCAAAAATAGCCATGCCTTAGTATTTTCAGTGCTAGATTTTGCCCCCCAGCATGATCTCCACAAAAACCTTCATGCACCTCTTGTAGAATAGTTTTAGCCTCTTCAGGCAGAACACACCGTAAGAGAGGCAACGAATGACAACGCCGGTATAATGTCCCATCCACTATCACATACCTCGGGGCTTGATAGAGTAATTTTCTTGCATCCTTTCTCTCCTTAGGTAGCCTTCCCGTTGTGAGGTATTCAATCATGGGGGTCATCCAAGTCGGTCTTGTCTTGATCATCTCGACCTCTACCATTTTTTCTACCACGCTCGGATTCTCCAAGAACTCTACTGGCACCACATTCAAAGTCCCAGCTTCCTTGGTGGTGGAAAGCCTTGCCAAGGCGTCAGCATTAGAGTTTTGCTCGCGAGGTATTTTTTCAACAATACTGTACTCAAATTTTGATACCTCCCCCCTTCACCTTAGATAGGTAAGATGCCATCCTGGTGCCTAGAGATTGATACTCTCCCACCACCTGATTAACCACGAGTTGATAATCACTATAGCACTGGACGACCTTTGCTTTGAGCTCTTTCGCCACTCTCAAACTAGCTAGTAAGGCCTCATACTTAGCTTCATTATTAGACGCTTCGAATCCCAACCTCAGAGCTGTATGGAACCGATGCCCTTTTGGAGAGATTAATATGATCCTAGCTCTGGATCCGTTCTCGTTCAATGACCCATCTACGAATATTTTTCACAACTCCTGCACCGGCTCCTTCAAAAATTCCTCTTGAAATCCGATGCATTCAGCCACAAAATCAGTAAGAGCCTAACTTTTGATTGAGGTTCGTGGTACGTACAGTATCTCGAACTGGCTGAGTTCAATCACCCATTTTAAAAGACGTCCCGACGTTTTAGGGTTTTTGCAATATCTGCCTTAAAGGTTGGTCGATCATGACGTGCATTGAATGGAACTAGAAATATGGTATGAGCTTCTTGGAAGCCAATATTAGATAGAATACCATCTTTTCTATAAATGGATATCGTGATACAACTCCGAGAAGTCTCTTGCTTCTATAATACACTGGTATTTTAGTGCGGTCTTCTTCTCGAACTAACACGACACTTACTGCACTTTCTGTCACAGCCAAATAAAGGAACAGAGGTTCTCCAGACATAGGCTTAGACAATACTGAGGGCTCGGCTAAGTGCATTTTTAGGTTGAGGAATGCCTGCTCGCACTCCTCAGTCCATTCAAATTTCTTGTTTCCTCTGAGTAAGTTGTAGAACGGCAAGCACTTGTCAGTGGATTTTGAGATAAAACGGTTCAGGGTTGCCACCTTTCCAGTCAGACTTTGAACTTCTTTACGCGACCTAGGTGAGGGAATTTTCAACAATGATTTGATTTTATCAGGGTTCACCTCTATTCCCCTTGTATGGACTACGAATCCTAGAAATTTTCCCGATGCCACTCCGAAAGTACACTTTTGGGGATTCAGTCTCATATTATACCTCCTCAAGATCTCAAAACATTCATTCTGATCGGATACATGGTTATCGACAGTCTTGGATTTGACTAGTATATCGTCGACTTACACTTCCATATTTTTCCAGATCTGACCAACAAACATTTTGTTGACTAATCGTTGGTAGGTAGCTCCAACATTCTTCAGCCCAAAGGGCATAACTTTATAACAATATACATTAGTTGAAGTCATAAAGCTAGTATGCTCTTGGTCCACAGGATTCATCGCGATCTGGTTATATCCAGAATATGCTTCCATGAAAGACATGAGCTCGTGTCCCGCACTGGCATCTACCAACTGATCAATCCTCGACAGTGGAAAGTAATTTTTAGGAGAAGCTTTGTTCAGGTCGGAGAAATTAATTGCTCCTGTTGTCTACTAATGTCCTCCGAACTCTCCAGTTGGCGAGCTGAACAGTTATGACCAGAGGATCTTTATGTGGGAACTGGACATGGCTGGCATCTTCCTCGGTAAAAATGATTGGTTGTTTCTCCAATCGCTGCTGTTTTGATAACTGTTGTTCTGGGATGAACTCCACTCCGTTATGGGACTTTAGTTCGTTGATGTACCTCTTCTGGGCACCTCTGCTCGTGCCTGCTAGATGAGGTCCTCTCAAAATGGTGGCTATATCTCTTCTTGTTATCGGAGGATGATTGTCCTGATTCACCTGAACTCTGGCTTGATTCATTGGAGCCTCAAGAGCTGACAGAGGATTTTGTCCAGCGGGCTGACTGGGAGTCACTCGATTCCGGGTGTACTGGGCCAAAGGTCCCATCTTGATGAGAGTCTCGATCTCATCCTTCAGCTGTCTACAACCATCAGTATTATGACCGGTATCATTGTGGAATCGGCAAAACTTCAAAAAATCTCTCTTCGCTCTTTTGTTTGTTAGCGATTCTGGCTTCTTCCATGGAAGGCGAGTAGAATTAACTAAGAAGATGCTCTCTCTAGTATCTGTGAGATCGGTATATGTTGTGTAGATCGGTTTAACTTTCTCCTCAGACTTGCTTTTTTTTTGTTCTGCTCTGGTCGCCCTCACCATTTCCCTTCTTCTTATTATTTCCCCCTTGGTTATTCTGGGCAACAGTTTGAGCCGTAGCAGCAACATCCGTTACCTCTCCAACGGGCTGGGCATGGACTTGGCTGGTTCCTGCGACAGAAGCTCGCGCCTCTTCCAGGTTAACCCATCTTTGAGCTCGTGTCAAGAACTCATCCACAGTATTAACTCCTTTCCCCTGTAACTCTTGCCACTAGTCGCCTCCAACTAGAATTACCGTCCTCATTGCCATAAGCTTGGAGCTTTCGTCGGCATCTCTAGCTCGCGCATCGACATTGGCAAACCTACTTAGATATGCTTTCAACAGTTCATCGGGCTACTGCTTTACATTAGCCAATGAGTCAGCCTTAATCCGGGCTGCCTGGGAAGCCTTGAATGCTCTCTTAAAATCAGTGGAAAAACTTTTCCATGAGCTGATTGAATGCCTCTTGTATTGTTTGAACCACTACCTGGTTGGCCCAATTAGAGTCGAGGGGAATATAAGGCACCTTAGATCGGGCCCGATGTTGTGGGCCATCATTATGGTGTTGAACATCCCCAGGTGATCAGACGGATTCTCCGTCAAACTTTGACAAATGTGGCATCCTGAAACCCACTGGATATGCGGCCGCCACAATATTTGGGGCGAAATCTTGAGCTCCTCCATTTGGGCTAGCCTTTTGAGGGTTTGGTCCTTGGTCCCTAGGTTATTCTGGGGCTGTTCAACAACTCCCATCCTATCGTACGCGTTTGGCGGGTTGTTGTCCCTCCATGTTCGAGCTTGGTTTTGTGGGACATTCCCGTTATCACGTACTTCGGAAGGACCTCCCTCTTAATGAGTGTAACTGACTCCTTCATCACGAGCTGAATTTCTTCTCTGCGAATTTAGGCAATCACGCAGATCAGGATGTGGATCATATCAAGGGCTTTGAGCTGAACTTAGACAATTCCTTAGATCACCCTCAGACCTACCGGACCTACCACTTTGATGACTTTTCGTTCAATAACTTCCATCTGTGAAGCTCACAACTCGGGTTGAGGCCGAGGATCCGGATTTTCACCACGTGTTCGTGGAACATAGGTACGGGCAGATGGAGGAGGATTTCTTTTGCTATCTCCATAAGCAGGAATGTCCCGTGTAGGACGAGGCGGTGTCGGATGTCTTATGGGTGACGGGGGATGCCTAACTGGCGAGGCAATCCTTGTCCCATTAGGGCAAACTAAATTAGCCCGCCTCTATTCTGCTCCATCATTTTTAGCTCTCTACGCTTAACGATTCGATCGTGACGCAGAAGGGTTGGCTGGAACATTTTGCCTCTGTGAACCTATTCCAACCCCTCCTCGTGGGTTACCATGGGTATTCCCAGGCACGTGCGATGGAGGCATCGAACTTGTGGTCGCGGTTCTAAATGATCGAATGATGTGCTGATGACGCCTATGAGGGCCACTAGGATGGGCATTTTGGCAATCTCACGCTGTAGGCACAAAACTTGGGGTGGCAGTTCTGACTGACCGACTCGGTTTGGATCGGTTATTCCTGTGGGACTTATGAGACCCACTTTGCCTCTTTCCAACATTAACGTTGGTTGCAAGAGGGGGTAACCGAGCCAAAACCTCCTCAATTTGCCTATTTTCCTTAGCAAGATGGCTTCTTAACTGCATATTTTCCAATTCAATCGCAGCTAAGTAGTCTGGGTTTGGATTCGGTGGCAATGACGCCGAACTTCCAGTATCATCGTGGCCCACTGGTTGCTTTCCCGGACGTTGTCGAACTTCAGAGCCATGCACGTTTGAAATAGCGGTATGATGGGCCTCTTGCCAACCAGGCTGTTTTATCTCATTATCGTGCATTGAGCGAGTGACCACCATGATTAGATTTGACTGAGATTTTGATGAAAGCACTAATGTCTCCTCTCAATGAAAGCATGTAGTGTCCAAAACTTTACTAAGCTAGCTAGATAGTAGTAGTAGCTAGTAGTGGCTTGTAGTATGATAGTTACTGTGGATTTTGGTTCAAGCTGAGACTTAGTTGGAGACTCATAGCAACACTTATAGATTTTATAAGTTTAACTTATAGTTTAAGAATATTAATTATAACATAAGATTTGATTAATATAGCTGATTATAGAGATGTCATTTATTATACCATAAGGTTTAGATAGAACTAATAAGATCGTGACACTTGTCGTGTGCATGTTTATTAAGGATTTAAGTATTTTGATGAATAGTTTTAATAAAAGAAAGATCTAGAAGCTCTAGAACCTTCTAGAAACTGTTAGGATCACGTTTAGACTCGGTCAAATCTGTTTACCCAATTCAAAATTTTCTGAAAAAGTACAAATACGTGTTTGATATATCAACGTATGCCGATATATCGCAGCTTAGGGGCCGATATATCGCCTACGAAAGATACGAAAAACACGTGAACTTTGCACGAACAATCGAACGGGATTGGGATTATTATGGGGGGGCGATATATCGTCTATAGGGGTGATATATCGGCTCCATTTCATATTTTTGAAAGTTTGATTTCATAAATTTGAAAATAGCCTTAATCACTTGAACCTGACTTTGAGCGATTTTGACCGAGTTCTGGGCTTCTGTTGAACGGAAATTCAAATATTTTTCATTTTATGTTCATTTATTTATTCATTCTAAAAGGGGTTAGTTTACTCCTTGAACTCTATAAATAAGACCTAGTACTCAGCCATTTTCTTCATTCTTCAAGCATTGTTCAGAGCCTCCAAGTTACTAAGGTTACTATAGAGAGAAACACTTGGGTTTTGGGTTAAAAGCTTTACTATTCTAAGCTTTTCTAAACACTCGGGAAGTGAGATATAGTGTGATTTCGTTATCGAGGTATTGATCAAGTCATAAGATCATCAAGGTATTCGTATTCTTTAGTTCAGTTTTTCATAGTTCTTTAGTTTTCATTCAGAACCTAACTCTTTGTTTTGATTATTGGTTAGGTATTTAAGTTCCTTGAACTTAAGGTTTCTTTTCGGTAAGTTTCTTTTTGATGGTTTAGTTCTCTCTTTTTCATCTCCTTTCTTTAGAAATTCACCATTCTTATTGTTGGTTTTAAGAGTGTTCCAAATCCAATTCTTGTCTCCATATCCTGGTATTTGGTAAGGAAAATATGATAGATTATATATGTGTTTATGTTTATGTTATTATATGATTTATGTTATGATATGTATAAATATGTCTGGTAGTCATTTGGGGCTTATAGTTGCTTAGATAGCAATGCCCAATCTTTTATGTTGCTTGGGGCATATAGTTACTTAGATAGAAAACCCCAAGATTATTTATCATTTCATGGGTTAGAGTTATGATTTACCCTACCTCGACTAGTAAATGACCTAGATGGGTTATCATATACTACCATGTGATCTAACCTACCTTGATTAGTAGACAGAGGACCTAGATGGTTTATCACATGCCATGTTAATGAGTTAATGGCCATTAATATTGTAGTCCTATATGATATACGTTTTTATAGTCATATGTTTTATAGTATATACTTATGATTTATGATTTCTGTGTTAGTAGATTTTCCTTGCTGGGCATTAGGCTCATTCCTTTATTTTTAGCTTGATGCAGGAAAATGATTATGGAAGGCGGAAGGATTCATGGCAGCTTGGCTTGTGTGTTGAGGATGAATGGATTGAATGGACTGCGTGTCGATCGAGGATGAAGTTAATTTTTAGTCTTTTAAATTATGTTTTGATGTAATTTCGCAATTAGTATTTTTTTAAACAAATGATTTAAGTTTATGGTTTATGTTTTTATGTATTAAACAATGGGTACCCATACCGTATTTTTATATTTCATATTTTATCTTGTATTTTGCACAATATTTAGTTTGGGGTTTTAATAAAGTTATGTTATTTCTTATGTATGTTTCCCAAAATAGTAGCCATGTCTTGTAGTTTTAATAGTCCAAGGTCTTAGAAATAGTTGGGTCATTTCAAAGCACCAAACTGTTGACGCGGTTTTTCGCCAACAGTGTATTAAGAAAATAGCAAGGTTGATTAGTGCTTAATAATAAACCAAAATAAGAAATTAACTCTCAAAGACACAGTTCTTTTTACGTGGTTCAGTGATTAAAATTCTAGTGTCCCAGAATTTTACTTAGCTAGATAATAGTAGTAGTAATATAGTAATAGTTTGTAATATGTTAGTTTCCGTGGATTTTGGTTCAAGCCGAGACTTAGTTGGAAACTCATAGCAACAGTTATGGATTTTATAAGTATAACCTATAGTTTAGAAATATTAATTATAACATAAGGTTTGATTAATATTACTAGTCTTAGAAATATTATTTATTATAACCTAAGGTTTAGATAAAATTATTAAGAGCATGACACTTGTCATAATCATGTTTATTAAGGATTTAAGTATTTTGATGAATATTTTAATTACAAGAAAGATCTAGAAGCTCTAGAACCTTCTAGCAGTTTACAAGAAAGATCTAGAAGCTCTAGAACCTTCTAGCAGCTATTAGGATCGTATTTTTACTCAGTCAAAGCTGATAATCAATTCAAAATATGCTGAAAAATTACAAATAAATGTTTGATATATCAACACATGCCGATATATCGCAGCTATAGGGGCCGATATATCACCTACGCAAGATGTGGAAAACACGTCGACTTCACATCCACGAACGAATGGGGCTCGGGAAAATGGTCTAGGTGATATATCGCCTAGGGTAGGCGATATATCGCCCTTGGCACACATTTTTGAAAGCTTAAGGATTTTAATTTTAAAAACAGCCTTAACCACTTGGACCTGCCTTTGAACAATTTTGACCAAGTTCTGGGCATCTGTTGAACGAAAATTCAAATCTTTTTCATTTTATATTCATTTATTTATTCAAATTAAAAGGGCTTAGTTTCACTCCTTGAACTCTATAAAGAGGACCTAGTACTCAACCATTTTCTTCATTCTTCAAGCATTGTTCAGAGCCTCCAAGCTGCTAAGATTATTATAGAGAGAAACACTTGGGTTTTGGAATAAAAGCTTTTCCACTATAAGCATTTCTAAACACTTAGGAAGTGAGATATAGTGTTATTTCGGTATTGAGGTATAGATCAAGTCATAAGATCATTCAAGGTATTCTTATCCTAAAGTTCAATTCTTTATAGTTCTTTAGTTTTCTTCTATTTTCTTTCAGATCCTAACTCTTGTTTATGATTCTTGATCAGGTGTTTAAGTTAATTGAAACTTAAGGTTCTTTTCAG
Source organism: Humulus lupulus (assembly GCF_963169125.1). Classification (NCBI taxonomy): domain Eukaryota; kingdom Viridiplantae; phylum Streptophyta; class Magnoliopsida; order Rosales; family Cannabaceae; genus Humulus; species Humulus lupulus. The sequence goes on along the minus strand of NC_084794.1, from coordinate 78,434,396 downwards.
TAAGTTTCTACTCGGATGGTTTAGTTTTCTTTTCACCTATTTTCTTTAGAAACTCACCATTCTTGCTGTTGATTTTAGGAGTTTTCCAATGTAACGACCCAACTATCTATGAGACTTAGGTCATTAAACCTACTAGACATAACTACAACTTTGAAAAGAACATACATAAGAAAATTCATAACTTTATTGAAACTTTGAAAAAAATAATATTTGTAATACATAAATGAGCTCATTGTTTTAAAATAAAACATAACTTTAAATAAAATTGTTTACAAAGCTAAATGCGGAAAAATACATAAAACGTAATTTAAGGAGACTAAAACAAAAAAACGTTGTCCTCAAATCGACACGCAGCCCATCCACTCCATTTACCTCCATACACACACCAAGCTTCCAAGAATCCTTCCGCCTTTGCATCTATTTTCCTGCATCACACTAAAAGAAAAGGAGTGAGCCTAATGCCCAGCAGGGAAAAACTACTAACAACATAAATCATATACATAAAATCATAAATAGATACAATAAACATATCATAACATATACTATAAACATATGACTATAAAAACGTATACCATATAAGACTATACTAATAATGGCCATTATGACATGTGATAAACCATCTACGTCCCCTGTCTAATATTTGAGGTAGGTTAGATCACATGTAGTGTATGATAACCCATCTACCTCCCCTGTCTAATATTTGAGGTAGGGTAAATCATAACATAACATATTAAAACATAAACTTATCGTAACATATTATACATAACATAACATAAGAGCATAACATATCATACAAACATACAAGATCTAGCCTATTTTCCTTACCGAAATCGGGATATGAGAACAAATGTGGGGCTTGGAATACTCCTAAAACCAGCAATAGAACAGTGAGTATTTCTAAAGGAAAGAGATGAAAAGAATAGAACTAAACCATCAAGAGAAAACTTACTAAAAAGACACTTTAAATTCAAAGAACTTAAAAACCTAACCACAAAACCATAACAAAAGTTAGAACATGAATGAAAACTAAAGAAACTAGGGAATCAAACAGGATTGAACTTAAGAATAAGGGTACCTTTGTTGACCTTATGGATTGGCCTAACTCCAATACCGAAATACTCTAATCCTCACTTCCCAAGTGTTTGATAAAGCTTAAGAATGATAAAGCTTTTTTTTCTTTCCCACCCAAGTGTATCACTCTTATGGTCTCACTAGCACGTTGGAGTCTGATCATAGCTGAAGAGTAAGAGAAAGGGCTGGGTACTAGGTCCTATTTATGAAGGTAAGGAGTGAAACTAACCCCATCTTGATTTGAATAAAAATAATGAATTTAATTGAAGATAATTGATTTTTCGTCAATCAGAGGCTGAAGGCTCGGTCAAAACTAACAAAGGTATGTCTAAGGAGTCAAAGGTGGTTTTTAAAAATTAAAACAAAAATAAAAAAAAGTTAAATATGGGCGATATATCGCCCCCTATGTGGTAATATATCGGCTGGACCCTAATCCCGAGCCTCCGTTCATACGATCGTGCAACGTCAACGTGTTTTCCGTATTCAGCGTCAGGCGATATATCGGCTCTAATGCTGCGATATATCGACATACGTTATTATTTTAAACACGTAATTGCACTTTTTTAGCATAATTAAGGTTGGATAACTACTTTGACTGAGTCAAACTACGACCCTAACAGTTTTTGGTGAAGACTAAGTCTTATACTCCCTTATTTTATCATAATAATTCTTTAATAATCATGCTTATGACAAGTGTCATAATCCTATTGTCTCTATCTAAACCTTAGGTTATAATAATTATCATATTTATAACCAGCAATATTAATCAAACCTTATGTTATAATTAATATTCTTAAACTATAGGTTAAACTTATAAAATCTGTAACTATTGCTAGGAGTTTCCAACTAAGTTCCGGTTTGAACCAAAATCCATGAAATCTAAAATACTACAACTACTACTAGCTAGATAACTAAGTAAACATTATGGGACTCTACAATTCTCACCTACTACAAAGAATTTCGTCCCCGAAATTTACTTACCAAACAATTCCGGATACTGAGCTTGCATGTCTTCCTCCAACTCCCACGTTGCCTCCCGTTAAGAACTATTTCTCCATAAGACCTTGATTATCAGAATACTCTTAGACCGTAATTCTTTCATCCCTCTATCTAGGATGCTAACCGGCTGTTACTCATAACTCAAGTCTTTTTGGAGTGCTATCGTATCATACTTGAGGACGTGGGATGGGTCTGACACATATCTACGCAACATCGAGATGTGGAACACATTGTGACTATCTGCTAGAGCTGGCGGTAGGGCTAATCTATATGCAACTGCTCCCACTTTGTCCAATATCTCAAAAGGACCTATAAACCTGGGACTAAGCTTTCCTTTCTTCTCGAACCGTTTCACACCTTTCATAGGAGATATTCTTAAGAAAACTTGTTCTCTAACTTTGAATTCCACATCATGCCGCTTGGCATCCGCATAACTTTTCTAACGTATTTGAGCAGCAAGCATACACTGTCTACTTAGCGCTACTGCATCCTGAGCTTCTCTAATAGCTTTGGGTCCAAGTAGTTGTATTTCTCCTACCTCATCCCAATGTAGCAGCGATCGACACCTCCTTCCATAAAGTAGCTCATAAGGTGCCATCCCGATCGTTGACTGGTAGCTATTGTTGTAGGATAACTCTATGAGTGGCAAATACTTACTCCATATTCCTCCGAAATCAAGTACACAAGCACGCAACATATCTTCTAAAATCTGTATGGTACGCTCGGACTGACCATCTGTCTGAGGATGAAAAGCCGTTCTAAGACTTAACTTCGTACCCATAGCTTGCTGCAAGCTTCTCCAAAATCTTGATGTAAACACCGATCCTCTATCAGACACTATTGTCTTGGGGATTCCATGCAATCTTACTATCTCTTGAACATAAATATCTGCATATTGCTCAGCCATGTATGAAGTCTTGACAGGTAGAAAATGAGCTGACTTGGTTAATCTATCTATTACCACCCAAGCCGAGTCGTGTTTCTTATTCGTTCGAGGAAAACCCATCACGAAATCCATTGCTATGTCGTCCCATTTCCATTCTGGAATGTTGAGTGGTTGCAATAAGCCTGCAGGCCGGTGATGTTCTGCTTTCACTTGCTGGCATACTAGACATTTAGACACGTACTCTGCTACATCCTTCTTCATTCCTGGCCACCAATAACTTGCCTTGATGTCGTGAGTCATCTTGGTCGACCCTGGGTGAACTGAGTATGGGGTATTGTGCGCTTCTTCTAAAATCTTCACCTTAATCCCTTGATCATTTGGCACGCATACCCAATCTTTATATCTTAATAACCCCTGACTTGATATTGAGAAATCTGTGGTCGTCCCTTATCTAACTACATCCATATGTGTTACTAACGTGTCATCATGAACTTGCCCATTCCATATATCTTCTAACAGACTTGACTGAATGGACAAGTTAGCCAATTTACCAATGACTACTTCTATTCCAGCATTGATCAACTCCTGCTGTAGCAGCTTTTCTATTCCTGCTAACGCTGCTAGACTTCCATAATTCTTCCTCCTTAGCGCATCAGCAACTATGTTTTCCTTTCCTGGGTGGAATAAAATTTTGCAGTCATAATCCTTTACTAGCTCTAACCACCTGCTCTGCCTCATGTTGAGCTCCTTCTGAGTGAAGAAATACTTTAGGCTTTTGTGGTCCGTATAAATCTCACACCGTTCTCCATAAAGATAGTGGCGCCAGATTTTCAGCGCAAAGACCACCGCTGCCAACTCCATATTGTGTGTTGGATAGCGTTGCTCGTACTCCTTCAATTGTCTTGAGGCGTAGGCTATCACCTTGTCATTATGCATCAGCACACAACCCAACCCTTGCTTCAACGCATCACAGTAGACTACAAACTTATCATTGGGTGTCGGTACACAAAGTACTGGTGTTGAGCATAGCTTATCCTTAAGCAACTGGAAGCTCTCTTTACACTTATCCGTCCAGCTGAACCTTTGCAACTTTCGGGTCAGGTTGGTGAGCGAAGTGGCTATCTTAGAAAAGCCTTCTACGAACCTCCGATAATAGCCTGCTAATCCCAGAAAACTTCTTACTTCTGACGTGTTCTTTGGTCTTGGCCAATCCTTCACAGCCTGTACTTTAGATGGATCTACAGCAATCTTGTCCTTGGATACTATGTGGCCGAGAAATGCTACTTGTGAAAGCCAAAATTCGCATTTCTTGAACTTGGCGTAAAGCTGATGCTCCTTTAGTCGCAGAAAGATTAACCTTAAATGTTTCTCGTGCTCGACTTCGTCCTTTGAGTACACCAAGATATCGTCAATGAATATTACAACGAATTTATCCAAGTAGTCCTTAAAGACCCTATTCATTAAATCCATGAATGCGACTGGAGCATTGGTAAGACCGAAAGACATGACTAGAAACTCGTAATGCCCATAACGAGTTCTAAAAGTTATCTTAGGAAAGTCTTCTTCCTGTACCTTGAGTTGATGATACCCGGACCGCAAGTCAATCTTTGAGAACACGGTCGCTCCTTGGAGTTGATCAAACAAATCATCAATTCGCGGTAGTCGGTACTTGTTCTTAATCGTCACCTTATTCAGTTCGCGATAATCTATGCACATCTGCATACTCCCGTCCTTCTTCTTCACAAATAGAACCGGTGCCCCCATGGCGAATTGCTTGGTCTAATGAAACCCAAGTCTAATAGTTCTTGCAGCTGCATCTTTAACTCCTTGAGTTCGATAGGTTCCATCCGATATGGTGCCTTGGAGATAGGCTTGGTGCCCGGTACTAGCTCATTTGTGAAGTCAATTTCCCACGTCGGCGGCAATCCTGGAAAGTTTTAAGGAAAAACCTCTGGAAATTCCCTTACAATATGTACATCTCTGACCTTTAGTGGTGTTTCCATTACCACATCCGTAACACTAGCTAAGAATGATTGACATCCTTTTTCTATCATCTTCTGAGCTTTAAGTGACGAAATAAGCGGTGTGCGTAGACCTGAAACCTTTCCCATAAAACATAGCCTCTGGCCGTCAGGAGTCTCGAACATCACTTGCTTACGTTTGCAGTCGATGGTTGCGCCATGCCTTGCTAGCCAGTCCATTTCCAGTATCACGTCGAAGTCTTTAATCTCTAGTTCGACCAGGTCTCCTTCTAGCTCTACGTCCTCTATCTTGATCAGTACGCCTTGTACTATCCGTGATGATAGGACTACTTCACCCGAAGGTAATTCTGTTACAAACCTAGTTCTAAATCTTTCACAAGGTTTGTCTAATTTCTCTATCATTTCTAACGAGATATACGAATGAGTGGCTCCCGAATAAAATAATACATATCATTTATTATGGAGAATAGAAACCTGACCTGTAACTACTTTATTGCTAGCGTCAGCTTCTCCTTGGGTGAGAGCAAAAACCCTGGCAGGAACCATCTTATCATCCTTTCTCCCTTCTGACTTGAGCCAGGGACAGTCTTTCTTTCGGTGTCCTTCCTGACCACAGTTGTGATATCCCTTGGTGTTTGCGCGACACTCACCAGGATGTTTCTTTTGGCACTTAGCACATTGCGGGTACTCTACATAACCCGGACTATTTCCTCCATTGTTCGTCCGTGCCATTTTATCGTTGTCAAACTGCTTATTGTCAGGATGCCTTCTTTTCTGATTGTTATTGTTGTTGGACTGCTGGTTGTTGTTGTTGTGGTTGTTCCGACCAATCTGGGGTTGACCCTGCTGCTTAGGCTCAGGCTTACTAGCCTCCTCTTTACTAACATTTTCCTGAAGCCTTTCCACTTCTATTTCCATTTCTATAACATCGGCATAAGTAGTATTCCCTGGGTTTGCTAGCTTAACCCCTAGCTCGACCTTTGGTCGAAGTCCTCTAACGAACTTGTTCACCCTTAGAAAATCAGTTGGAACCATCTCAAATGCAAACTTAGCTAATCGGTCGAACTGTCGAGCATACTCTGCTATCGTCAAATTGCCTTGCCTTAAACTAGCGAATTCCTTGACCCTTGAAGCAATGACAGCTGAATTGTAGTACTTTTTGTGGAACAGCTCCACAAATCTGGTCCAAGTCATAATGTTGACATCGTGAGTCTGTTGTACTAGGTCCCACCATATTCTTGCATCCTTCTTGAGCAGAGATGAAATGCAGGATATGCAGTCCGTGTTGCCGAGATTCATGTGCACAAGTATCGGCTCCACATTTCTGAGCCACTCTTCCGCCTCGAAGGGGTCAGTTGTCCCTTCAAAATTTGGAGCGTGCTGCTTACGAAACAGCTCATAGATAGGCTCCATATGTTGAGCTGGGTATGGCGCATAGCTCGCCATTGGCCATCCCCCATAAGGACCAACTTGTTGGGGTGCTGGAGCCATTTGATGGGGTTGTGGTTGCGGCGGAGGCAAAGGCTGAGGCTGAGCCTACTGCCGTTGTTGCTGCAGTAATTCCTCAACTTGTCGTCGTAGTCTGGCAACTTCCGCAGTGTTATCAACTGGCAGTGGCGGTGCATTCCGGTTGGCATTTGGACGCCTTCCCTTTCTGTGAACTGGAGGGGCTTCATTCATCTCAAGGGAGACGTTGGGGACATTGTCATTGGTGCGAGTAGATCTTCAGAGCGGCATCTTTAGCAGAGTTCTAACAGTTGAGAAAAACATGTTAGAACTTTCCTTAATAGGCTTTAAGGCAAAAAATTAATCTAAGCAAACATAACTCAGACCTATTAATTATGGCTTCTTATGAAAAGAATTATATAAGCCTTCTTTATAATTAGGGTGTGTTTCTAAACATAGAAAAATAAGCCATCTTTATTATTTTCTAAGTGTGTTTCTAATTATCCTATATGACTTAATTCTCAGGCTCGAAACTCATTGTTGTTCCAAAGTTAACCATACTGAGGGAGGGCTGGGATCAGTAAAATCGTTCCCACTACTATGGCCCCCTATCTCTCAATATAGAGAACTCGGTTCATTGATTTGTATCCACTCTCACCGAACTTAGTCATTATTTATTAAATTTATTATTTATTATGATTGAAAAAATAAAATCAAACTCATACATGTCATCAAAATAACAATAATATTAATTTGGAAAAATAGTTTTCACTAAGTACAATCATAAAGAAAAATAATAAATAAAATAATAAATAAATAAACTAATTTGTTCTAAAAATTGGGATCTTCTACATCAGATCCTTCATCTAACATGTCATCATCTATCTCTTCATAATCATAATTTTTGTGAGCCTCAAAAATTTTGTAAAGATTTTATTCTTTTGTTCTTGTGTGAATTGGAATTCCATCTTAGATGTAAATCTAATTATGAGAAAGTAATATCTCATAGCTGGTGGTACTTCATCCTCAACATCTATTGTCTCCCATATTTCTTCCAAAGCAGCTATTACAACAGGAAAATATCTAAAAAGCCTAATTACTAAAATATATTGCTCCGTAGCTCTCATCATTATTTGCTTAGTTTCTTGGAGATGAACTATTTGATTATGGAATAAAAGAAATCTCCGAGTGATTCTCTCCAATATTCCTATGGTATTTCTTGGTTGTCTAATCCTTTTTAAGGCTTTAATGGCTTGGATATTGTTATATGATAAAGCTCCGTCCATATCTTAACTGAAAACATAAGACTAAAATGTTAGCTATAACACATAAACATAATAACTAAAACATAAATACTTACATTGGCGGTTAGATTCAGAGCTTGAGCGTGTGTATCATGGAGAATTTCATGAAAAATGAACCGTTACCAACTGTAACGACCCAACTATCTATGAGACTTAGGTCATTAAACCTACTAGAAATAACTACAACTTTGAAAAGAACATACATAAGAAAATTCATAACTTTATTGAAACTTTGAAAAAATAATATTTGTAATACATAAATGAGCTCATTGTTTTAAAATAAAACATAACTTTAAATAAAATTATTTACAAAGCTAAATGCGGAAAAATACATAAAACGTAATTTAAGGAGACTAAAACAAAAAAACGTTGTCCTCGAATCGACACGCAGCCCATCCACTCCATTCACCTCCATACACACACCAAGCTTCCAAGAATCCTTCTGCCTTTGCATCTATTTTCATGCATCACACTAAAAGAAAAGGAGTGAGCCTAATGCCCAGCAGGAAAAAACTACTAACAACATAAATCATATACATAAAATCATAAATAGATACTATAAACATATCATAACATATCCTATAAACATATGACTATAAAAACGTATACCATATAAGACTATACTAATAATGGCCATTATGATATGTGATAAACCATCTACGTCCCCTGTCTAATATTTGAGGTAGGTTAGATCACATGTAGTGTATGATAACCCATCTACCTCCCCTGTCTAATATTTGAGGTAGGGTAAATCATAACATAACATATTAAAACATAAACTTATCATAACATAACATAAATGCATAACATATCATACAAACATAAAAGATCTAGCCTATTTTCCTTACTAAAACCAAGATATGAGAACAAATGCGGGGCTTGGAATACACCTAAAACCAGCAATAGAATAGTGAGTATTTCTAAAGGAAAGAGATGAAAAGAATAGAACTAAACCATCAAGAGAAAACTTACCGAAAAGTCACCTTAAATTCATAGAACTTAAAAACCTAACCACAAAACCATAACAAAACTTAGAACCTGAATGAAAACTAAAGAAACTAAGGAATAAAATAGGATTGAACTTAAGAATAAGGGTACCTTTGTTGACCTTATGGATTGGCCTAACTCCAATACCGAAATACTCTAATCCTCACTTCCCAAGTGTTTGATAAAGCTTAAGAATGATAAAGCTTTTTTTTCTTTCCCACTAAGTGTATCACTCTTATGATCTCACTAGCACCTTGGAGTCTGACCATAGCTGAAGAGTAAGAGAAAGGGTTGGGTACTAGGTCATATTTATAGAGGTAAGGAGTGAAACTAACCTCATTTTGATATGAATAAAAATAATGAATTTAATTGAAGATAATTGATTTTTCGTCAATCAGAGGCTGAAAACACGGTCAAAACTAACAGAGGTAGGTCTAAGGAGTCAAAGGTGGTTTTTAAAAATTAAAAAAAAAAATTAAATATGGGCGATATATCGCTCCTATGTGGCGATATATCGGCTGGACCCTAATCCCGAGCCTCCGTTCGTACGATCGTGCAATGTCAACGTGTTTTCTGTATTCAGCGTCAGGCGATATATCGGCTCTAATGCTGCGATATATCGGCATACGTGAGTATTTTAAACACGTAATTGCACATTTTTAGCATAATTAAGGTTGGATAACTACTTTGACTGAGTCAAACTATGACCCTAACAGTTTCTGATGAAGACTAAGTCTTATATTCCCTTATTTTATCATAATAATTCTTTAATAATCATGCTTATGACAAGTGTCATAATCCTATTGACTCTATCTAAACCTTAGGTTATAATAATTATCATATTTATAACCAACAATGTTAATCAAACCTTATGTTATAATTAATATTCTTAAACTATAGGTTAAACTTATAAAATCCATAACTATTACTAGGAGTTTCCAACTAAGTCCCGGTTTGAACCAAAATCCACGAAATCTAAAATATAACAACTACTACTAGCTAGCTAACTAAGTAAACATTATGGGACTCTACATCCAAATCTTGTTCTTGTCTTGGTAAGGAAAATAGGCTAGAATATATGTGTTTATATGTTTATGTTATGATATGTTTTATGCTATGATTTATATATATGTATAAATATGTTTTGTAGTCCTTGGGCATATGACTTTCTTAGATAGCAAGCCCCAAGAATTTATGTTGTAGTCGCTTGGGCATATGACTTGCTTAGATGGCAAGCCCCAAGATTTTTATCATTATCGTTGGTTTAGAGTTATGATTTACCCTACCTTGATTAGTAGATAGAGGACCTAGATGGGTTATCATATACTACCATGTGATCTAACCTACCTCGATTAGTAGACAGAGGACCTAGATGGTTTCATCACATGCCAAGTTAATGAGTTAATGACCATTAATATTGTAGTCCTATATGATATACGTTTTTATAGTATATGGTTGTAGTGTATGTTTATAGTCATATGTTTTATAGTATGTGCTTATGTTATAGTCTTATGATATATGATATACGTTGTTAGTAGATTTTCCTTGCCGAGCATTAGGGTCATTTTTTTTAGAATGATGCAGGAAAATGAATATGGAAGGCGAGAATGATTCATGGCAGTTTGGCATGTGTGTTGAGGATGAATGGACTGAATGGACTGCTGGAAGATCGAGGATGACATTGTTTTAAGTCTTTTAAATTATGTTTTATGTATTTCCGCACTTAGTATTTTAGAAATATGGATTTAAAGTTTATGTTTTATGTTTTATAACAATGGGATCCCATACCATATCACATTTTCATACCTTATTTTGTATTTCGTACAATATTTTGGGTTTTAAATAAAGTTATGTTATTTCTTATATATGTACTCAAAATAGTAGCTATGTTTAGTAGTTTTTAATGGTCCGAGGTCTTAGAAATAGTCGGGTCATTACAAAAATCCACCTAGTCCACGAGTATATGTCATTGTTGTTTTCTCTCTCTATTTTGGCAGAGCTTCAGTATTACAGAATAATCATCCCTTTCCCTGTCAATTATTTTCAGTATTTATAGAGAAATTCCATGGACAAGTTTGGGTAACCGCGTGAGTCAATCACAGATTTACATATTCATTACATTTAATACAAATAATTCCCATTTATGCTAGGATATGATCTGATCACGAAATAAATTGTCTCCTAATATCTAGGACATTAAATATGACAGGCTGGTAATAAATAATCGTATAAAAGTACCCGAGTCTTTGGGGATTCACGGATACGCAATATATTTGAGTTCCCATGAGCTGGATATATCTCCGAGCTCGTACTATGGAAGCCGTATGAATATCATGAGCTTGCGCTTCGCAACCTATGCATCCCTAGCTCGCATAATCACCGATAAAACTGAGCTGTCCATGTGGATGATAAATGGATTCCTGGGTTATTTCTTCCACATATCTATTTGTCAATTATGCCCAGGCTGAGTGAAGGACTCGTGTTGAAATTAGGGTACACATCTAGCATAATAGGCTAACCTTCTTAGTAAGGTTAGGATGATTCTATGTGCACTATGACTTTATTTGGTATTTTTTATTCAATATGTGCTTAAAGTTTATATATTTGATTGATTTATTTTCATTCATCTCTATTTCTTCATCTTGTTATCTTTATTTATGTTTATCAATAGTATATAGATTTTGTCAAGCACTTTGTATGTATTATCAAATTAGTAAAAATAATATAGATAATATATTTATCATTTTCTCCATCCCATTCATATATATATATATTTGCTTTTGCTAAATGTATATAGAATTAGTCATGCCCTTTCTATGTACTTTATAAATAGTAAAAGTAATATTTGTGTTAGGTTTTATGTCCATTCCTTTATTGCATTATAGCCAATGGTATAGTGTAATTTTTAGATTTCTCATAAGATTAAGAATATTAATCACTTAAATACATTTTGTGAAATATATTTGTGCTTTAATGTTAAATCTTCCAAATAAATAGTTGGGATGTGAATTATCAATTTGTGAAATTTTTGTGAATCAAAGATCCAAATAAATAAGTATGCATATATGTGACTCTTGATCCTTCCTACTTGTTACCTTTTGTTACATCACACTTTTATCCTATCTTTATTTATAATCTTTAAATCTCAAAAACACAAAAATATCACTTGTTCTAATTTTCTCACATTATTTATCTCTAAACTTTATTTATTGATTAACTTTATTTCTTTGCCTTCTTGTGGAATCGATTGCCCATCTATACTACAATCACTGCTAGTGATAGTCATGTCTGGGTGTTAAACACACACATTCCAGTAGGGATCTTCGTCATGATGGACATGGTACTAAGATGGTTGGATCGCTCCTGTCTCTTACGCAATGCGATCTCATCTATAGTGATGGTCTTGGTGATTGCGACAGGTTCTTCATTATGTAGTCCATGCCCATGCATCTTAATGAAATAATATTTTTACCAATGTATAAACATGCTAAAGATGAAATCTAATCAAACAAAAATTTCTTGTGGGATAAATTTATAATTTAATAAGATTATATGTACATTATGATATATTAATCAAACAATTGAAAAACGTAGGTGACGTTTATGTTGGGGTTTTATGCCCTAATTAAAGCCCAATTTATTTGTAATCTCACTTATTATCAATAAAAGAATAGAAATCATTTTTTGACTTGGTCAGTCACTTTGCTCACATGTTTTATTTTCATGAATATTTTCTTAATATAAACTTCTATTAAATCCCGAGCATATAGTTAATCGTATTTATAGTGACGTAATCACAGTGGAATATAAATATGATTATATGTTCAAAATAAGCTAGTCCTAAGATTAGTCAGTGCACAAGATTTACACTGACTTGCCAATCTACGATATGTTCTACTTACACATCACAGTATTATGTTCTTTGTAGAACATTAACAAAGTAGATAAGATCGGATGTATTTGTTACATCAGACTGTACCGATATTGACAGTAGATAGGATAAGTAAACATATTGTTATTATCTATTCTAGTCATATCATATAGTTGACCGTAGGTCAATTCAATCTCAATTCTGAGTGGTTAGTATTCTAACTGATTGCATTATTTGAGTTCTTTAACTTGTTCGTTACCAGCTTACCCTACGGACTAGCCCATACTTACATCTTGGGAACTCGGTAGTATAATTGAGTGGGAGTGTGTTAGGGTCATTTTAGGTTTCTTTTAGAGATCGTTTTAGGTTGTGTTTTTAGTTATTTAGGATTGTTTAGTGCAGATTTACGCTTGTTTTCTTTTTGTTTCAAGTTTTAATGGTCAAGTACATAATATGGCATGAGATGAGAAGAAACATGTTAAATATGATGAATAAGATGGATTTAGTGTTGATTGTGGAGTTTCAAGACATCATGTGTGGAAGATACTACATTAAATAGGCTCAACACACGTTGTTTATGTTCTATAACGCAAGTCTGAGACTTTAAGCCGAATTTTGACTAGAATTTATTCACTTTATGGGAATACTTCTCAAACTAGAAGTTGTAGATATTTCTCTTAGCTTTCCATAGATTTTTGAATCATTCAATTCAGAGTTATATTGAAGGAGTTATGATCAAAATACGATGAGCTGACGCGGCAGGCGAAATAGAGAGCATGTTTTGATGCAGGTTGTAGCGCCTAGGCACTACATTTCAGCGCCCCAACACCATCAATTTTCCAGAAACGTGTTTTGAGACTTATTTCAGCGCCCCAGCGCTAGGGTCCATACGGAAACACAATTTAAGGGAATTTTAAGGGATAATCTTGTCTTTTCATGCAAAAATGAATTAGGGTCTATAAAAGCTTCTTTAATGACATTTTTAGAGGAGGGGAGATCAGATTAAGTAAGGAGGCTGGAGAAGAAACAAAAACCTAGAGATCTTTTCTTTATCTTTTGATTATGTTAAATTCTATGTTTATGTTTGATTTAGTCATGTTTATGAACTAAGTTTCTGTTTATGTTTTTGTTGACGGTGAGAACTCGTCAACGAAGTTAAGTTGGAAAAATTATCAAATTAAGATTGCTAATCGGAAAGCTGTAAAAACTTGAACAAAAACTCAGGAACAACGATGGATCAATAATGGAGAACTTAGTCTTTCATTCACATTTAAGCTTCTGCTACAGTCAATTTTCCAACCCCCTTTCAGGTGGCCTTAGAGTTCATTTTATAGTAGGCTCTAATGGCCTTAGGTACATAATGGTCCAGGGGACCAGGTGGTACATACGTACTGTATTAGGGGAGTGGCTTCAGAGGTTGTGGTCGTACATCCCGTACGGGAGCAGGTGTCAGGTGGATGTCTCCACTACTTTTCTGTACCCATGTCTGATGTGTGGTGGCAGGCGTAGTGGCGCAGGAGGTAGTGGTGTCAGCTCTGACCTATGGCCGTAGACGTACGGACCATGATCCTTACCCCAGCGGTCTCACTGGCACTGATAATCGTACTCAGTACTTGGTCGTACAAATATGTCCCATTCGACTCGTACGAGATCACCTAAGCATAGGGATCCCAAGATGTAAGGAATGGGACCCTTGGTGTGAGGAGGCGACCTTGGGTTCTGGGTATGAGATGCTTGAAGCACCCTGAGGTCACCCACGGACATAGGTGATAAGCACGTGGCCTCGCCAGGCGTCTATGTGGGCGAGGCGAGATGCCTCCTTCGTAGTCCTCCCTTGCGGTGTGGCTTAGACCCGGATGTGTGGGGTGACAAGGTGGCGGCCTCCTGAAAAGACGATGGCCCGAAGGGCCTCTCGCGAGACGTGGGCGTGCAAGGGCCTCGTGCATGGGCGCCGTTGGTGGCCTCGCGTGGTGCCAGCCTTCACGTTGGCCTCGCGAAATGCAAGGTGGCCGAGGGCCTCCCACATGGCCTCGCACATGGCCTCGCACATGGGCGCCGTTGGTGGCCTCGCGAGATGGGTGGTGGCCAAGGGCCTCGCTGAGTGTTAGCCCTTACATCGGCCTCGCGAAATGCAAGGTGGCTGAGGGCCTCGCACATGGCCTCGCGCATGGGCGCCGTTGGTGGCCTCGCGTGGTGCCAGCCTTCACGTTGGCCTTGCGAGATGCAAGGTGGCCTCGCGAGATGGGTGGTGGCCAAGGGCCTCGCTGAGTGTTAGCCCTCACATCGGCCTCGCGAAATGCAAGGTGGCCGAGGGCCTCGCACATGGCCTCGCGCATGGGTGTCGTTGGTGGCCTCGTGTGGTGCTAGCCTTCATGTTGGCCTTGCGAGATGCAAGGTGGCCTCGCCCAAGTGTTGGCCTCACGGGATGGAAGGTGGCCAAGGGCCTCGCGTGAATGCAGGCACTTGATGGCGTCGTGTATGAGCGTGCCTCACGACCTCTATGAGAGAGTGACAGGCATAAAGTCTAACAAAGGCGTTGGCGCGTCGGGGCCCAAGCGCGTGCTTTAGATCTCTTACATGCTTGAGACTTTGAGCATCAACACTTGCCCCCCAGTCTAGGAGAGTACCTTTAGGTGCTCTTGTAGACTATTCACCTTGGTTCCTATAAATAGGCCCTCATGCTTGGCCTAATATTTACACTTCATTTCCTTAGCTTAGTGGCATTTAGACCCTTGCTCATTTCAAGAGGTAAAGGGTTCAATCCCCCACAACCACACTTTTTCCATAGTTTCATCATTTTTTTTTTGATATGAGCTAATTTCTTGGGGTATCTATTTTATGACTAACACATTTTTCTGGTTCATTCTTGCAGACGCGCACTTTCGACTCTGTGGTGCTTTTCGCTCCCTGACCTTCTTTGGATTTCAACCTCGTTCTTTTAATCACTTGAGGTATATTTTCTTTCCTCCTCCTTTTCAATTATTTATTATTATTATTATTATAATAATTTTACATCGAATCCAAACTAGCAGTACTCGGGATGGGGTACGTTAGTCCGAGCTTGTAGTGAGTTTGACCATATGCACGCCCCTTCTCCCTTTTTTATATATACCCTGTAGTAGTCCATTTAGGGCATTTGCGTCTAGAGGTATTAAGCCCATTCCTTTGTGTTTTGTAGCCTTCCCCTCGTTTACACGTGAGCCCCTTTTTGCTGTTGGGACGTGGTTTCATGGCCAGTGACGGCCCATCCGACATACCCCCAAGGGCTGAGTTTATTGACCTGTCCTCAGACTCAGAGTCCCCTGAGGGCAACCCTTACCAGGACTATGACTCTTTGAGGCAAGCCCGAATCCGCCACCTCGAGTGCAATTGACTCGGTGTCGAGGGGAGATGGAGGGTCTTCACCCCTGGGCCTTAGTGACCATATAGCGCGTCTTAGGACGACCCTTTTCGAATTGCGGTGGGAGTTAGAATTTATGGAGGGACACATTCCGCCAAAACCTCCCACTCCCTCCTTGTCTGATGACAGCCATGGGGCCGCTAGCTCCTGTCCCCAGCCCCTAGTCTCAGTTTATCCTAGCTTAGCGCTTCCTCCATCGCTCCCTCGATGGAAAACTCTTGATAGGAAGAAAAAATGGAGGGTTAAGTGTTCTGCCTCTTCCTCACATATTTCTTTTGATTTTGCAGATATGCCGAGAGCACGCAGACAGGTGTCTGTCCAGGAAGAGGACGATGCCCCTCCACTGGCATCCAGCCTAGTGTCCCATGTGTCCTCGAACAGATTGAAGGGGATAGTGAAGCACTATCGCATTGCTCCAGAATACGCCCTATACGCTCCTAAGGAGACCTGCTGGGCCGACCGCCCTGAGATGGGTTTTGTGGCTTTGAGCGAGCAGATTTTGAAGGCGGGTGGCACCGTTCCTTTGCACCCGTTCTTTGTGGCGGTTCTTAACTACTTCGACTTGGCCCCTCTTCAACTGTCACCCAATAGTTGGTTGACTTTAAGCTGTCTTTTCATCTGGTTCAAGCAGAATGTCGAGCGCGCCCCAACGGCGCAAGAGGTGCACACCCTGTACAACCTCATGGCGGTGCACAAGTCCAAGGGATTCTTCTACCTGCATAAGGCCAACAACAATCTCCCTTTAATAGAGGGTTCAGTGTCCAACCCAGGGCTTTGGAAGCAAGACTTTTTCTGGGTAAAGGGCCCTCTCTCTGTCCGCGAGGACTTTCGCTCCGGCCCTAGTAAGTACCTTGGTCTTTTTTTTTTTTATTAGAACTTACTGTTTCATACTCTTGCTTGTGCTGACATTGGCCTGACTCATGCAGAGCAATTCGCTGATCCTTCGGTGATTGGGGCAGAGGCGGCGGCTATAAACAAGCTTATAGATGCAGACGCCGCCTTGAAGAAGGCGGCGGTCCTATTTACTGTGACAAACCTTAACCTCCACCAGCTGTCCCCGGTTTCTGACCCTAAGTTCCTGTGGTCAATTACTGTGTATAAGAAGGCTGTGGCTATGCCGACTGGGCCATCCCTACACGATGGCGAGGCTGAGGAGGAGATGGAGGATGCCCCCCCGTCCCCCAGGGGATGCCCCCTCTATGGCCCACATGACCAGGACATGGCTTTTCCATCTCTGGACCCGCAGGCCGCGACGGGATGTTACGCCCCTCTTGGCCTTGATGGCACAGACGTATTCCCTCAGGTCCCCCATGACATTGGCATACCAGACGTTGACTATGTCGACCTCGCGGAGCCCCCTTCTAATGCACCAGGGTCCCAGTTTTTTCCCTTCTCTGCGCCGCCTCCTGCTTCGGCGAGTGGGTCATCCATTCCTGTCCAACCAGATGTTCCTAGCGTGGAGGCAGAGCCTTGGGTGACCAGGATGGCCTCAGTTTATGGGCAGCGTTTCGTTCCAATAGTTGCGAGTCTCCCTGTCTCCGACTGGAGGGGCCTGGGGAATGTGACTCAACCAGACCTCGGGGAGATGCTAAGGCGTGCTGCAGCCTGGGTGAGGCCTTGCACCTTGCGTTAATTAGTATTATGCATAGATGTACATGTGTTTTTCTTTTTGTTACTTATCACTGATGCCATTGATTTTCTTGTGCAGGTCTACATCGTTTCTCTTCGGCATGCTAACTCGTCCAGCGTCCTTTCCGCATCTACCACTGAGAGGGACGGCCTCATAGTCCAGGTCCAGGAGCTTGAGAATGAACTTAGTGCAGCCAAGGTCCAATTGTCAAAGGCCCGGACTAAGTATGCCAAGTTGGACTCGAAGAATGAGAAGCTGAAGGCCAAGATCAAGGAGCTGAAGGGTAGGGCTAAATTCTTGGAGTGCGAGCTCCGGGGGGCCAAGGCCGCTGAGTCTGCGTCGCAGGAGAGGGTTACTCAACAGGAGACTGAAGTTGAGGCCCTTAGGGCTGAACTAAAGTCAGCTCAGGAGAAGAACGCTTCCTTGGAGGCGGAGAAGGCTTCTTTGGAGGCGGAGAGGGTCATAACCGAGCGCAAGTCCATAGATCGTGCTCTTTTTAATTTGTGGAGGCAGGATCCCCACTTCGACTTCTCCTCCTTTGGCGAACAGGTCGTTGCCCGAGCGGCCTGGTGGAGTGCCCACTACAAGAGGCCTTAAAATATTTTTGCTCCTTTTTTGTTGTCTTTTTATTTTGTAACATCATTACTAGTGTTACTTTTCTGTTAGTAACTCTTGTACTATCCCGAGAACTCTATTTTCTTTTTTAATGTATAAATACATATGTTGCTGTTTTTCTCTTGTTCTATTGCATTCGAGGCCCTTTTAAGCCTGGGGTTTAGTTGGTTCTCCTCTTTTATCTATCAGGCTGGAGGTCCTTTGGAGCCCATGTGAAAGGGTTCGATGGGACCTCTTTTGGTGCCTCTTGGTTGCTTTCATAAGGATATTTTGACCCCTTGGGTCGTAGTTATCCTTTTATGTTTTTCTTGCGCGCGCTTATTATTTCTTTGCGAGAAGCGTCCTTCTCGTCGTTATTCATAGTACTATTTTTGCAAGGGTCTCCTTTGGGACCCTTTTTGGCTAGGCGGCTTGGTGTCCGCTCTAGACTTATTATTATTGTCATCACCATGCATTTTTTGTAAGTCCCTATGGCCTTCCTTGGTGTTCACAAGGGTACCTAATCCTTGTGATCCCAATGGATGCCTTGTTGGGACTTCGTTTAAGGCCCGAGTGTAGGGGGTCTCTTTGGTTTTGGGTTATCTCCTCTCGATAGAGGGCCCTTTTTAGGATACTCTTGGTAGAGGGTCCCTTTTAGGGGCCTCGTTTTTAGGAGGGCAAGGGGTCCTCTTGGTAGAGGGTCCCTTTTAGGGGCCTCGTTTTTAGGAGGGCAAGGGGTCCCTTTTCAGGAGCCTTTGCTATAGGGTCCTTTTTAGGTTCCCTTTGCTAGCTGCCTGCTGTCGCCTCCTATCCTGCCCCCCAAGTGCCTGGTGAAATTTATTTCGGCAGGCACTTTGGCTGATGCCCACGTAGTGAAGGAAAATAATACATGAGGTTGAATAGTTTTACCCACAACATACAGTTCCATTCATCACATTCATAATAAACGGTCTCATAAAAATAGTTGCAATGATACACACGAAGTTTTTTTTATATAAAACAACAATAAAAGACTCACACCTACTTAGGAGGCTATCTAGGTAACCTCTTTGATTTCTTCCTATCATATTAAGGCAGTGTGCAACACTTGTTCCTTTTCCATCGAACATGGGCGCCTTACTGGTAGTATTTCCTTAGGTGCTCCACGTTCCATGCTCGGGGTATGAGGGTGTCGTCCACGCGAGCCAACTTGTAAGTGTTCGGGGGGATGCACTGAGCAATCTGGTAGGGCCCCTCCCAATTCGCCCCCAGCACTCCTGCGCCTGGGTCTCGTATGTTTGGGAGTACTTTCCTTAGCACCAGGTCACCAACTCTAAAAGTTCTCTCTCGCACCCTCGAATTGTAGTACCTTGCGGCGCGCTGCTGGTATACCGCCACCCTCATTTGGGCTTTTTCTCTCTTCTCTTCCAGCATGTCTAAGTTTTCGGCCAGGGCCACATGGTTGGCTTCATCTCCATATGCCTATACCCTGTGGGACTCGACTCGCATCTCGACTGGGAGCACGGCCTCACATCCATAGGCCAGAGAGAATGGGGATTCCCCAGTAGTCGAGCGTGGGGTGGTCCTGTAAGCCCATAGCACATTTGGTAGTTCATCTACCCAGGCTCCCTTCATTTTTTCCAGCTTTGTCTTCAGGTTCTTCTTAAGGATCCTGTTTATAGCTTCCACTTGCCCATTGGCCTGGGGGTGCACCACCGCGGAGAAACTCCTCCTTATGCCTCTTTCCTTGTAATATTCATCGAAGGCTCCTCCTTCGAACTGGGTACCATTGTGAGAAATAATCTTGTAGGGTACCCCATATCGACACACAATGAATTTGTTGACAAAAGAGGTGATGTGCTTGGCGGTTATCTTCACGAGGGGTTCCGCTTCTACCCACTTAGTGAAATAATCTACTGCCACTACCGCGTACTTTGCTCCACCCCTGCCTGTAGGAAGAGCACCAATCAAGTCTATCCCCCAGATGGCGAAGGGCCAGGGGCTGGTCATGCTGGTTAGTTCACTTGGGGGCTTTCGAGGGTAATTGGCGTGCCTCTGGCATTTGTCGCATTTCGTGGCAAAGTCATGCGCATCTTTCTCCATGGAAGGCCAGTAGTATCCTTGTCTCATGGCCTTCCTAGCCGTAGAGGGTCCGCTCTCGTGGTTGCTGCACTCTCCCTCATGTATCTCCTGTAATACTCTCAACGCCTCCTCCTCTTCTACACACCGCAGGAGGGGCATTGAGAATCCTCTTTTGTAAAGGACCCCATCTACCAGGGTGTATCTTGTGGCCTTGTACACCAATCTCCGGGATTCGTTTCTATCCGCAGGCAAGGTTCCTTTTTCCAGATACCTTTTGATTGGCTCGGTCCATGATTTCCTCGGGGCACTAATCATGTGTACGTCTGTGCCTTCGATACTGGGTTTTGGTAAGTACTCTACGGGTATTGATTCCAAGACATCACTATCCTTGGTAGATGCCAGCTTTGCGAGTGCATCGGCATGGGTGTTCTTCTCTCTAGGGATTTGCTCTATAGTATATGCCACCAACCGTCCGAGATGGCCCTTCACCTTCTCCAAGTAGGCTGCCATCTTGGGTCCCCTTGCCTGGTACTCCCCCTTTACCTAGCATACTACCAATTGCGAGTTGCTGAAGATATGAAGGCACGTTACTCTCAGTTCCTGGGCTAGACACAGGCCAGCCAGGAGCGCCTCGTACTCTGCCTCATTATTGGAGGCCTCAAACCCAAATCGGATTGCGCAGTACATTCTGTGTCCCTCGGGCCCTGTCATCATGATGCCCGCTCCTGATCCTCCTTCATTCGACGCCCCATCAACGTGCAAACTCCACTCCTCTGAACCTCCTAGCTCCTCCTCCGTAACAGGTTGCTCTCCTTCTTCATTCCTTCCTTCACTCGGCTGATGGGTGAGCTCTACTATAAAATCTGCCAGTACCTGTCCATTGATGGAAGCCCTTGGAGTGTATACAATATCAAACTGACTTAGCTCAATCGACCATTTCATTAGTCTCCCCGAAGTCTCTGGCTTATGTATCTGTTAAGACATCAATTGTATGTGCATGGAAGTAAGGCTTCAACTTCCTTGACGCCACTACTAGCGCATAGGCCAATTTTTCGATCTCTGGATACCGGCTCTCCGCGTCCACCAAACGCTTGCTGATATAGCATACGGGTTGTTGCTGCTTCTTCTCTCCCTTAACCAGGGCTGCGCTGATGGCATGCTCAGACACTGCCAAGTACAGGTACAGCTTCTCGCCCTTCTCCGGCTTTGCTAACAAGGGCGGCTTCCCCAGGTGCTCTTTCAGCCTGATAAATGCTTCCTCACATCTTTCATCCCAAGCGAACTTTTTGCTCCCTTTGAGGATGTCAAAGAATGGGAGGCACTTGTCGATGGACCTTGAGATGAACCTATTAAGGGCCGCCACCCTTCCTGTTAGGCACTGCACCTCCTTCTTATTCTTTGGCGGGCTCATTTCTATGAGTGCCTTTATCTTGTCAGGATTGGCCTCGATGCCTCTGGAATTGACCATGAAGCCCAGGAATTTTCCTGAGGATACCCCGAAGGTGCACTTGGCTGGGTTCAACATCATCCGGTATTTCCTAAGCGTGTCAAACATCTCACCAAGGTCTTTGTTGAGCTCTGCTGCTACTTTGGTCTTCACTAGCATGTCATCCACATACACCTCCATATTCTTTCCTATCTGATTGGCGAACATTTTATTCACCAGCCTTTGATAGGTGGCTCCTGCGTTCTTGAGCCCAAAGGGCATCACCTTGTTAGTATAACCCTTTGTCTGTAATGAATGACGTGTGCTCTTCATCTGCTGGGTTCATTGGGATTTGGTTGTATCTTGAGTAGGCGTCTATAAAACTTAGTAACTCATGCCCCGCTGTTGCATCTACTAACTGATCTATCCTGGGAAGTGGGAAGCTGTCCTTAGGACAAGCTTTATTCAAATTCGTGAAATCGACGCAAGTTCTCCACTTCCCATTTGGCTTTGGCACGAGTACTGGGTTCGATACCCACACAGGGTAGAAAGACTCACGGATGAAACCGTTAGCCTTCAACTTGTCAACCTCCTCTTTTAACGCTGTGTATCTTGTTGGGTCTAGCGCCCGCCTTTTTTGCCTGACGGGCCTTGCTTCTGGGGAGATGTTCAGGTGGTGGCACATCACGCTGGGGTCTATGCCCACCATGTCCTTGTGACTCCATGCAAATACGTCTAGATTATCCTTCAAAAATTTCATCAACTCCTCCTTCACGTCACCTTGTAGGCTTCTCCCTATCTTCAATTTCCTTAAGGGTTCCTCTGTCACCGTAACCTCCTCTACTTCTTCCACTGGTTCTGCTTTTGCCTCATCCACGACCCGAGGGTCCAGCTCCTGCGGACCCCCCGTGGGCGTACATAGCGCCTCATGTACCACCATGGCCATTGGCTCACTCGGCTTCGCAGGTGTGCGGAGTGAGGTGTTGTAACACTCCCTCGCCTCCTTCTGTTCTCCCTTCAGACTTGCGACCCCTCCTGGAGTCGGGAACTTGACCATCAAGTGATATATTGAAGTTATGGCTTTTAATTCTCTCAGGGAGGGTCTCCCCAATACCGCGTTGAAAGCCGAAGCACAATCTACTACAACAAAGTTTGACATGACGGTAGTCTGTCGGGGTTGCTCCCCCATGGTAAGTGTCAATTCGATCATTCCGAGGGGTTGCACTGAATCCCCGGTAAATCCGTATAGGGATGACTGGCAAGGCTTCAGGTGTCGAATGCCCAGTCCCATCTTTTCCAAGGCAGGGCGATATAGGATGTCCACCGAGCTCCCGTTGTCCACTAGGACTCGATGCACACGCATATTTTCCAATTGGACTGTCAACACAAGCGGATCATTGTGGGGAAAGTGTACCCCCCGTGTGTCCTCCTCAGTGAACGTTATCAAGTCGTTTTCCCCCTTGAAACTCTTTGGGGGTCGTTGTTCTAAACTCATGACGCAGGGAGGCGGGCTTCGCCGAGCTTCTCTTGCATACCTATCTCGCCCCTTCCTAGAGTCTCCCCCAAATCCTGGACCTCCAAAGATGGTTCAGACCTCCCCCTGTATTTCTGGGGCTCGCTCTTGTGCCTGGGGTGCTATGGGCTCGCCTTCTGGCCTTTGCCTTTCTCTCCTGACATAGCGACCCAAGTGCCCCCGGCGGATAAGCTCTTCAATTTCCTCCTTCAGGTGGATACACTCTGCCGTGGTGTGCCCGATGTCCTTGTGGTATTGGCAGTATCTACTGGGGTCCCTTTTGGACCGATCCTTTCTCATTGGCGGGGGCTTTTTGAAGGGCACTCGATCTTCGTTGGTGATGTAAATATGCTCCCTGGTGTCCGTGAGGTTCGTATAATAAGTATAGGCTGTTGGCCTATGATCACCCCCTCGCTTGGTCTTCTTCTGCTGGTCATCTCTCGACCCTTCGTACGTCCTTTTCTTCCTTGCTACATTCGACCCGTCGTTAGTCGGAGGCTTCGCCTGGGGCTCCTTTTTCCCTGCCTTTAGGTTTGCGTGGCCATCCTCCACACGGATGTACTTCTGTGCTCTTTCATAGAAGTCATCCAAGTCAGTGACTTCCCTCTTTAACATGTTGTCCCACAATTTGCTTCCTGGGAGCACCCCAGCGGTAATGGCCATTTTTAACTCCCGGCGCGTTAGGCTTCCCACTTTTGCGGCCTCCATATTGAACCGGTGAATGTATCTCTTCAGGCTCTCCTTCTCCCCTTGCTTCACGTTGGCCAGGCTGGTACCTGGCATCGTGTAGTCTCGCACGGCATGGTGCTGTTGGAGGAATTCGTCAGAGAACTGCTGCCAGGACCTGATGGACCCTGGCCTTAGCCTTTTGAACCATTTGTAGGCAGGTCCTTTAAGAGTAACAGTGAAGCAATAGCACCTCGCACCACTTCCGATCCCCCTCAGTTTCATCAGATCATTAAACGCATCCAGGTGGTATTTTGGATCCGTGTTCCCTTCGTAAGGGGTCATATTGGGCTCCTTAAAATTGGCAGGGAGCCGGATTGCCTGAATTTCTCTCACAAAGGGCGACTCATGGTCGAAGTCTTCCTCAAAGGCCTGGCCACCCGACGCGGTGACGATCTTGCTCCACAAGCTCCGCATCTCCGTGTCTAGGTCCTGCCTCCTTTTGCTGAGGGTGTCTCTCAAAGTGGACGGGCTAAGATCCGCCTTTTCCTTGCCTTCTCGAGACACCACAGGGGGCATGGTCCCTTTGCCCGCCCTCTTCTTATTGAGCTCCTCCCGCAAGTCTGGGGGTGTTCTTTTGGAGGTGACCTCATCCTCATGGCGAGGGGCAGCGTTGGTCCTCGGCGCTGGCTTCTGGGCCTGTTTAGGCGGTTCGGGGTGATCATGTTGCTTCGCGCGGGGAGTGTTGCTAGTTGAATGTCGGGTTCTTCCATCATCTACCGGCACAGTGGTCTCCACCCCATCCTTGCCCTTCTCCTTTCCCTTAGGCAAGGTTATGCTGGACTTACCCTGCAGTAGGCCGTTAAGGACCTCTTGCATGTTTTCTAAGGTAGTTTCTAACCTTTGGTTTTTACGGTGGAGCTCACGTATCTCCTCTTCGTAAAACTGGGACTTCGAACTCGAGCTCACGGAGTGGACCCGGGGGTATTTGTCAGGCCTACGGGCAGAAGGGCCCGGGTCTTGCCGGCCGGAGTTCGGTGCCCGCGGCGGTTTTGGAGGAGGGAACTCATCAGCGTGTATCGGTGGTGCTCTGGGAGGACTCCCTCCAGGTGGAGCGGCCGGCGATGAGGCCACCCTGTCACCTCCGTGAACCTCAGGGTCTTTCGGGGGCTCCACGTCCCTGGGTGGAGGAGCGTCCTTCATGGAGGCCTTCAGCTGGACTCCGTTCAGGTGAACTTCTACCTCCCGCGTCTCCCTCAGTCGCTTCGAGCGTCTTGGTATCTTCTTCTTATCGGAAACAATGGTGGAACAGCAGCTTGAAACTAACGTTCCCACAGACGGCGCCAAACTGTTGACGGTGAGAACTCGTCAACGAAGTTAAGTTGGAAAAATTATCAAATTAAGATTGCTAATCGGAAAGCTGTAAAAACTTGAACAAAAACTCAGGAACAACGATGGATCAATAATGGAGAACTTAGTCTTTCATTCACATTTAAGCTTCTGCTACAATCAATTTTCCAACCCCCTTTCAGTTGGCCTTAGAGTTCATTTTATAGTAGGCTCTAATGGCCTTAGGTACATAATGGTCCAGGGGACCAGGTGGTACATACGTACTGTATTAGGGGAGTGGCTTCAGAGGTTGTGGTCGTACATCCCGTACGGGAGCAGGTGTCAGGTGGATGTCTCCACTACTTGTCTGTACCCATGTCTGATGTG
Organism: Humulus lupulus; assembly: GCF_963169125.1. Taxonomy (NCBI): domain Eukaryota; kingdom Viridiplantae; phylum Streptophyta; class Magnoliopsida; order Rosales; family Cannabaceae; genus Humulus; species Humulus lupulus. The sequence goes on along the minus strand of NC_084794.1, from coordinate 78,408,844 downwards.
TGGTGGCAGGCGTAGTAGCGCAGGAGGTAGTGGTGTCGGCTCTGACCTATGGTCGTAGACGTACGGACCATGATCCTTACCCCAGCGGTCTCACTGGCACTGATAATCGTACTCAGTACTTGGTCGTACAAATATGTCCCATTCGACTCGTACGGGATCACCTAAGCATAGGGATCCCAAGATGTAAGGAATGGGACCCTTGGTGTGAGGAGGCAATCTTGGGTCCTGGGTATGAGATGCTTGAAGCACCCCGAGGTCACCCACGGACATAGGTGATAAGCACGTGGCCTCGCCAGGCATCTATGTGGGCGAGGCGAGATGCCTCCTTCGTAGGCCTCCCTTGCGGTGTGGCTTAGACCCGGATGTGTGGGGTGACAAGGTGACGGCCTCCTGAAAAGACGATGGCCCGAAGGGCCTCTCGCGAGACGTGGGCGTGCAAGGGCCTCGTGCATGGGCGTCGTTGGTGGCCTCGCGTGGTGCCAGCCTTCACGTTGGCCTCGCAAAATGCAAGGTGGCCGAGGGCCTCGCACATGGCCTCGCGCATGGGTGCCGTTGGTGGCCTCGCGTGGTGCCAGCCTTCACGTTGGCCTTGCGAGATGCAAGGTGGCCTCGCCCAAGTGTTGGCCTCGCGGGATGGAAGTTGGCCAAGGGCCTCGCATGAATGCAGGCACTTGATGGCCTCGTGTATGAGCGTGCCTCACAGCCTCTATGAGAGAGTGACGGGCATAAAGTCTAACAAAGGCGTTGGCGCGTCGGGGCCCAAGCGCGTGCTTTAGATCTCTTACATGCCTGAGACTTTGAGCATCAACACTTTTCTAATTGAATCTCTTGAAACTCTATTATGATTTAATGCATTTATCTAATTCTTCTTCATCTGAAATCTATTGAGTTTGTGTTTATTGTGTATGTGATTGATTGATCAACTTTTACATACGATTTATGAATTTGAATCAAAATCTGAAAAGTGAGATTTAAATATGATAAAATTGAATAGACATAGATTTCAATTTAGAACGAGAGTATCAAATTGGTTTATGTGATTTAGGACTGTATTCATTGCTTCCTATTGTTTGAATTGACCATATAAATATAGGGAATTCACATTTGGTCGAGTTTTCTATTTCTTAACTCGAATAGTTAACACTTTTGCATGTCTATCATTTCAGTGAGAATAGTTTCAGTAGTAATTGCATTAAAGAATAATAGAGTGGATAGTAGAGAAGATTAGGATTCCTAATTGTTTTACAGTGAATTTAATCCTTGTGTTCTTGTTATTATTTGATTTCTGCAATTTTCATTTATTTCTGTTTTCTTGTTTTCTAAATTCACAAATCCAGTTTTCATTAGTCAAATAGAAACTAAAAATTAATTATTTGGTAATTGATAAATCAGTCTCTGTGGGAACGATATCGGTCTTACCGAAATAAACTACAAAAGTGATTACGTATACTTGCGTAGATTTAATTCTCGCAATAGAGTGTTGATCATAGATATGAACATCTGTAACTTCTGATGAAGAAGTGAAATAATGGTTTCCTTTTAGTTTGGTTCAAGGTGCTAAATGATAGAGATCTCATTTTAGTAATTAATATTAGTTTATTGAAATATCATTTACAAAGAACTAGGTGTTTTAAGGATAAAATACAATGAGGGGGTAAAACGGTATTTTAGTTCCATCTCATTGTAGACCGTCTATCGAGGATTGAGTGACAATTATGGTTGTAACAATGGATAATTAATAGTGTATCTATATTTGTTATAGCGCGTTCTATGAATTCAAGAGTGCAATTCCGAGTCTTTAGTGGAGTCACGAGGAATTAATAAGTTAAATTTATTTGTTAGATTTATGATAACTTATTGAAGCTTGCTTTCATAGGATCATGGTCCCCACTATACCTTGGATAAAATCATCTAGGTAGTCTCAATTAATTGATTTAATTATCAATTAGAATTATCAAAGTTGACCAGGTCAATTTTGGATAGTTTCACAGAGTTATGTAATTTAGAGAAGAAAAGAGAAATTATGGCAAATTTATTAATTAAAATAAATTGATATCTAAATTAATAAATAAGTTTAAATCAAGGTTCAAATTATAAATAATTAATTTGATAAAGGATTTAATTAATTAAATCAATAGAAAATAATACAAACCTTGATTTTAAATCCAATGAGCTTATAATTAAATGAGAAATTTTATGGGCCTAAAGCCTATGATCATTTCAACCTAGGGCTGATATTATATACTATTTTATTGATTTTTTAATTAAATTAAATGGTCTAATTGAGTCTATAAAATGAGTGCTTAGTGAGAGTTGAAAACAAAAGTTTATTCACTGCTTTTCTGATAGTTTTTTTATTCTCTCTATAAACGTAAGTCATTTTCTAAGCATCATTATTCTTCTCTCTATATCTATATCATGTGTTGAGAATTGTCCATCCTAGTCTAGGTGATTCTAAGGATACTTTGGAAGACTGTGAAGATAATTGAAGAACGGTTCAGTTTCTTTGGTAATACTCTGCGACAGAAATGATACAAGGGTTAGAGAAACTATAGGAATGACTCATTTATTTTGCTGCGTATAATGTAAGTATTCTTATCATTATTTCTATTTGAATTCAATTTTAGAAACATGTTCTAGATTGTATCATATTAACTTGTTCAATATTAGATCTACATGAAAATAAATAAAGATTATGTATAAGTTTTCCCAACAACTGGCCTTAGAGCCTTCGGTAATCTTTATTTTCATGCATAAACATGGCAAAATTAAATTATTTGATGTGTTGAGTAATTGGATGGATTTTATGTTTTTTATGATGCATATTGAATTTTATGTGATTATTAGCATATTTAGGTTATTTTGTTGTGTTTTCTTTGCAAATAATTTTTATATAAATGCTTTCTTTGATGTAAATCATGGTAAAAATTATTTAGAAAACATTTTTGGCTTGAAAAATTGCACAAAAATTTTATCAAAAAACAAATTTCTCGGGTAATGGCTGTGCCCTGGGTAACAGCAACTAGTGGCCGCGACAACCATAAACCTCTGCCCGCGGCCAGTGCACGAAAAATGGCCAGATACGTCCCGTGGCCGCGGCCTGCGTTAATTTTTTTTCCTCGCAATTTGTTTTTTTAATGTATTTATAATAGTTTACTACAAAAAGATCAGATATTTTCTATTATTTAAAAATATCATTTTTGAAATATGATACTTTTGTTGTTTGATCTTTTAAAAATAGATATTTTCTACAAATATTCAAATTCAAATTTAAAAATAGGTTAACTAATTAATTTTAAATATTTTAATATATTGGAATTAAGTTATTAGATATTTAAGATATTTTTCAATACTTGATATATTTTTTAAATATTATATTTGAAAATAATAATATCTGATTATTCTATAGATTTTAATATTTAAATTATTTGAAATTTGAAAATTTGTTAACTAGATATTTTTTTTATAGATATTTGATTTTTTAACTATTTAAGATATTTTTTCAATATCAGCAGATGATATTTGTTTTAAAAATTTATAACTGGTTAGATTTTAAAAAATATCACGTTTTTCAAACCAATTAATAAAATATTTTTTTAATAAATGTGATTTAAATTAACTTTGGTTAATTGTTGATAAATCATATTTAAATTAAATTAATATTTTTCAAATTAACCTAAATCAAGTTGATTGTTGATAAATGAAATTTAAATTAACATTTGTTAATTGTTGATAAATTTCATTTAAATTGACTTATTTTTCGTAAAAATTTAATTAATTAGAATTTTTTGTTAAATTCTAGATAATTAATTGTGGTATTTTTGCAAATGAAATAAATTGTGGTATTTTTGCATAAATTCATAGACTTGCTCATATAGTAACATGATTAGGCCCATCCAATTAAAGCATGTTTGTTTGCACTATATGTGGTATTTTTGCAATTGGGCTTAGATGCATATAGTGGCCCATATGTTTGCTAGATATATGGATTTTTGCCAAATAAAATATTCTTAAAATGATAGGTTATATTTGGGCCCATTAGACAATGTAAAGTTTAAATTCCTCTCTTGTGGGTGATTCCACTTGTGAATGCTCATTTGCTTTACATGACTATAGTGGGTCTAATCAATTAATAACAATTAATAAAACGAATGTTTAAATTCTTGTCCTTTAGACATTATATGGAAGTAAGGGGGTCTTAGTAGTGGGAACGACATACTAGACTCAGTCCTCTTCCATACAAGCCCAATTGTTAAGGCCCATTTACCTGAGTTTGACTTAATTGTATAGGTTCATTATATTAGTTAAACCTAAATATTGATTAGCAACAAATTAATTGAATTTGTTTCAATGTGACACTTTAGAATTAATAGGAAATTATAGGACTTTGGTTTTAAAAATTTAATCTTTTAATTTTTTTGGAAAACCATAATCATTAATTTTCTAAAAATAAATAATAAAAATACTATTTTTAATTTTATAATAAGCTTATTTTAAGAATTATATTCGATCTCCACTGTTGGTTTGACAAAGTCAATAGCATAGTGGGGCCTTGAGACGCATTGATTCGTCCCCCTACGGAAGGTGTTCATTAGTTATTTTGACAATGTTAGATTTCGAAAGATAGATAATTATAGGTCAAATTCTGTTAGACTCACCCCTACGATGACTACTAGGACTAAATCTATTGATTATCGAAATCGTGGGTCTAGCTCATAAAATAAGAGATTTTTTTTCTTATTTTGATTGAATAGTAGGTTGTTAATAATAGTGTCCATTATTAAATAAGTTTACAAATTTATTTAACTAGTGGTATTTTTTACTCTCGTCAACCGGGACAAGGATATCATAGATTTGTTAAAAACCTAAAGAAATAGAGATATGGTTATTTTGGTATTTTTTTTTCTCATATCTTACATATTTTTTATATATGTTGTGCTATTTCTTGAATTTTGTGTGAATAAGAGTTTTATTGAGCAAATATGATTGATTTCTATTTTATTGATAATTGGTAGTTTTAAGTAGGGCTGTGTCTACTCCCATCCTTTCTCAACTTTCGATAAAGAAACTCACTGGAGAAAACTTCGTGAAATGGAAACAAAACATCAACATTGTGTTGATTGGTGATAACTCCAAGTTCGTCATGACTTAGGAATCCCTGAAAGTTCCAGGTGAAGAAGCTACTAAGTCTGTGAGGGATAAGTATGAGTGTTGGCAAGTGGCTAACAACAAGGCGCGGTACTACATGTTGACTAGTATGGTTGACACTCTCAAGAAAAAATGGAGAATGTTGAGACAACCTACGAAATCATGGATCAACTCCAAGACATGTTTGGTGCTAAGTCAGCGCAAACTCGTTTTGAGGCCACCAAGAAATATGCCAATGCTCGGATGGCAACTTCTCGACATGTTCGCGATCATCTGATCAAAATGACAAAATACTTTCAAGAAGCTGAGCTGCATGGAGCAACAATAGATGAGGAAACTCAAGTTGGCTTAATCCTCTACAGTCTCTCTCCAGCTTTCCTATCGTTCACCACCAACTATGTGTTAAATAAACTCAACTATGGTATGATGTAGCTTATGAACGAGCTTCAGACTTTTGAGTCTATCATGGGTGGACCAAGTAAGAGAGGAGAAAAGAAGACAACTACTACTACTACTAATCTAGCTAAGGCTGAAGCTAACCAAGCTTCATCTTCAAAAGCTCGAAACAAGAGGAAAGATGGACATAACAACAATCCAAAGCCTGCAGAGGCTGCAAAGACAAGTGCACAACCAAATGCACAGACGCCTATGGGGAAGAACAAGAAAAAACAAGATAGGTAAAGGTAAGTGTTTTCACTGCAAAGAGAAGGGGCATTGGAAACAGGATTGCCCTAAGTTTCTAGAAGCTAAAAACAAAGGTAATTATTATAGTTCATTTATCTTGGAAACACGTGATTTAGAGAATGATAAACCCATTTGGATTATTGATTCTGGATCTACTAACCATGTTTGTAACTCTTTATAGGTTCTTGAATCGTGGGAGGATGTGAATGATGGCGGCTTAAAGCTTAGAGTTGGGAACGGAGCGTTCATTGCGGTCCAAGCTAGAGGAAGAGATTGTCTGAAGTTCAGAAATAAAATTTTAATTTTAAATGATGTATTTTTTATTCCGGATTTTAGTAGAAATTTAATTTCAGTTTCCATGTTGCGATTAGAACAATTTGTTATGACTTTCACCAGCTCTAATATATCTATTTCTTTCAATGGATCACAATTGTGTATTGCATGTTTGGAAAACAGACTTTATATTCTACGACCTAATGAACCCCTCCCTCTTAACAATGATTTATTCAAAGTAGCTAAACCTAGGACCAATAAACGTCAAAAGACCGACAACGATAACATGACATATTTATGGCATTTGAGACTAGGTCACATTGGCTATGATAGAATTCAAAGACTTACAAAGGACAAGCCTTTGAAGGAACTCACCTTAGGTGAATTACCTGTCTGTGAATCTTGTCTAGAAGGCAAACTGACCAAGCGTCCATTCTATGCAAAGGGTGATAGGCCCAAAGGACCACTTGGACTTGTGCATTCAGATGTTTGTGGACCTTTGAATGTATAAGCCACGGGTGGTTTTGAGTATTTTGTCACTTTCATTGACAATTACTCTAGAGACTCATGTCTTTACCTAATGCATAGGAAATCATAAACATTTTCAAAGTTTCAGGAATTCCTAGCAATGGCTTAGAACCAATTAGGTAAAATGTTAAAGATCTTGCAATCTGATAGGGGTGGAGAATATTTTGATATGCAGTTCCAAGATCATTTAACTGAATTTGAGATTTTATCACAACTTACTGTCCCAAGTACTCCGCAACAAAATGGTGTAGAGGAACACTGAAACAGAACTTTATTGGAAATGGTTAGATGCATGCTTAGTTACTCAACTCTACCAAATTTTTTCTGGGGACATGCAATTGAAACCGCGAACGAAATTATCAATGTTGTGCCATCCAAATTAATCCCCAAAATACCTTTAGAATGTTGGAATGGTCGTGAACCTAGTTTACGCCATTATATAATTTAGGGGTGTCCCGCCCACGTCCTGAGGAAAAAGGAGGGAAATATAGAACTGTGAACTAAAGTTTGCATGTTTGTTGGCTATCCTAAATGTACTCGGGGTGAACTTTTCTATAGTCATTCAGAAAAGAAAGTGTTTACTTCTACGAATGCTACTTTTCTGGAAAATGACTATGTCCAAAACTTCAAACCACGTAGCAAAGTAGTTTTAGAGGAGATGGTTGAAGAATTGACTCCAACCAATGTTCCATCGTATTCAACACGAGTTAATGATGGAATTCCCACTCTTCATGTCCAATCGACGCAAGTCAATTTAAATGAAGAAAGTACCATTGTTCCTGAGCAAACAGTCACGGAGCCTCGTCGTAGTGGGAGGGAGTCTAGGAACCCAGTTCACTATGGTTTGGATGGTGAAACCAATATGGTTGTTGGTGACACTAGTGATGATGATCCATTGCCTTTCAAACAGGCAATGGAAAGCCCTAAAATGGAACTATGGCTCAAAGCCATGAAACACGAAATGGAGTCCATGTACTCAAATTCTGTCTGGGATCTTGTGGAAGCACCTAGTGACTTTAGGGCCATTGGGTGCAAGTGGATCTACAAGAAGAAACGAGGTATTAAATGGAAATATCGAGACTTATAAAGCTCGATTAGTGGGAAAGGGTTATACCTAAAGAGAAGACGTGGGCTATGAGGAAACTTTTAGTTCGGTAGCCATGCTATAGTCCATTCACATCCTCCTATCCATAGCAGCCGCTATCGACTATGAGATCTGGCAAATGGACATCAAGGCAACTTTTCTTAATGGAAAGCTTGACGAAGTCATTTATATGGATCAGCCAGAAGGATTTAAAGTAGCTGGACAAGAAAGAAATGTTTGCAAGTTGAATAGATCCCTCTATGGACTTAAGCAAGCTTCTCGTTCTTGGAACCTTAGATTTGATGAAATACTCAAAACCTATGGCTTTGAACAAAATATTGATGAACCTTGTGTTTACCAACTGAAGGCAAATCAAGTAGTGGTATTCCTGGGTCTTTATGTAGATGATATCTTACTCATTAGAAACAATGTTAAGAAATTATCAGATGTGAAGAATTGGCTGAGCACTCAATTCCAGATGAAGGATTTGGGTGAAGAAAGTTATGTTCTAGGTATCCAGATCATCATGGATAGAAAGAACAAACTCTTAGCTCTATCTCAAGCACCTTACATAGATAAAGTGCTTGAATGTTTCTCAATGAAAAATTCCAAGAAAGGACGTTTACCGTCCCGCCATGGAATTCATCTTTCAAAGAAGCAGTCTCCCCAAACTCTTGAAGAGGAAGATGCAATGAGAAAAGTTCCTTGCGCATTTACAGTTGGAAGTCTGATGTAAGCTATGTTATGTACTAGACCAGATATTTGCTATGCAGTGGGAGTAGTGAGCAAGTATCAGTCAAACCCAGGCCCAAAACATTGGATAGCAGTTAAGCATATCCTGAAGTATTTAAGGCGGACTAGGGATTATATGTTAGCCTACAAGGGTGGTGTTTTGAACCCTGTAGGCTACACCGATTCAAAATTTTAGACTGATGGTGATGATAGGAAGTCTACTTCTAGAATGGTGTTGACTCTTAGGGGTGGAGCTGCGATATGAAAAGCTTAAAGCAGTCTGCAATCTCAGATTCTACCATGGAGGCTGAGTACATAGCTGCATCAGAAGCAGCTAAGGAAATAGTCTAGCTAAAGAAGTTCTATTCTGATCTTGGTGTTATTCCAGAAATGGATAAACCGCTTGTGTGTTTTGTGACAATACATGAGCGATAGCCAGCTCGAAAGAACCTCGTAGTCACAAGAGGAGTAATCATATAGAAATGAAGTTTCACATTATTCGAGAATATATGGCCAGGGGAGATGTGAAGGTTATGAAGATTGCATCTGAAGACAACCTTGCTGATTTGTTTACAAAGACACTACCAGAAGCTACATTTGATAAGCATATCAAGGAAATGAGATTAGTAGAATTAAGGCATTAGTTTCAATTAGTGCAAGTGGGAGTTTGTTGGGGTATTATGCCCTAATTAAAACTCAATTTCTTTGTAATCTCATTTATTATCAATAAAATAATAGAAATCATTTTTTGACTTGGTCAATCACTTTGCTCACATATTTTATTTTCATGATTATTTGTTCAATATAAACTTCTATTAAATCTTGAGCATATAGTTAATTGTATTTATAATGACGTAATCACAGTGGAATATAAATATGATTATATGCTCAAAATAAGTTAGTCCTAAAATTAGTCAGCGCAAAGGATTTACACTGACTTGCCAATCTACGATGCGTTCTACTTACACATCACAGTGTTATGTTTATTCCAGAATATAGCAAAGTAGATAAGATCGGATGTATTTGTTACATCCGACTGGACCGATATTCACAGTAGATAGGATAAGTAGACATACCATTATTATCTATTCTATTCATATTATATAGTTTACCATAAGTCAATTCAATCTCAATTATGAGTGGTTATTATTCTAACTGATTGCATTATTTGAGTTCTTTGACTTGTTCGTTACTAGCTTACCCTATGAACTAACCGATACTTACATCTTGGGAATTCGGTAGTATAATTGAGTGGGAGTGTTAATCATGATTATGAACATCTATAGCTTCTGATGAAGAAGTGAAATGATGGTTTCCTTTTAGTTTGGTTCAAGGTGCTAAATGATAGAGATCTCATTTCAGTAATTAATATTAGTTTACTGAAATATCATTTACAGAGAACTAAGTGTTTTAAGGATAAAATATAATGAGGGGTAAAACGGTATTTTAGTCCCATCTCATTGTAGACCGTCTATAGAGGATTGAGTGACAATTAGGATTGTAACAATGGATAATTAATAGCGTATCTATATTTGTTATAGAGCGTTCTATGAATTCAAGAGTGCAGTTCCGAGTCTTTAGTGGAGTCACGGAGAGTTAATAAGTTAGTAAAATTATTTGTTAGATTTATGATAACCTATTGGAGCTTGATTTCATAGGCCCATGGTCCCCACTGTACCTTGGATAAAATCATTTAGACAGTCTCAATTAATTGATTTAATTATCAATTAGAATCATCAAAGTTCACCAGGTCAATTTTGGATAGTTTCACAGAGTTGTGTAATTTTGAGAAGAAAAGAGAAATTATGACATATTTATTAATTAAGATAAATTGGTATCTAAATTAATAAATAAATTTATATCAAGGTTCAAATTATAAATAATTAATTTGATAAATGATTTAAATAATTATTTAATTAATTAAATCGATAGAAAATAATACATGCCTTGATTTTAAGTCCGATGAGCTTATAATTAAATGAGAAATTTCACGGGCCTAAAACCCATGATAATTTAGACCTAGGGCTGATAGTATCTACTATTTTATTGATTTTTTAATTAAATTAAATGGCCTAATTGAGTATATAAAAGGAGTGCTTAGTGAGAGTTAAAAACATAAGTTTAATCATTGGTTTTCTGATAGTTTTTAGATTCTCTCTATAAACATAAGTCCTTTTCTAAGCCTCATTATTCTTCTCTCTGTATCTATCTCATGTGTTGAGAATTTCTCATCCTAGTCTAGGTGATTCTAATGATACTTTGGAAGACTTTGAAGATAATTGAAGAACGGTTCAGTTTCTTGGTAATACTCTGCGACAGAAAGGATACAAGGGTTAGAGAAACTGAAGGAATAACTAATTTATTCCACTACCTATAATGTAAGTATTCCTATCATTATTTATCTTTGAATTCAATTTTAGAAACATGTTCTAGGTTGTATCATATTAACTTGTTTAATATTAGATCTACATGAAAATAAATAAAGATCATGTATAAGTTTTCCTAACAGTTTAGTTAATATGAATGAAAATGGAGCAATAGGAATGAGAATGTGAAAAAGAATAGGAATGGAATAAAAATTAATACGAATAAAAAAAATTGATAATCTTGCATTGGAATGGTCTTTCCTTCCATTTTCAAATGGAATGGTCATTCCACCAAAATGGTAGAAAAACCATTCTAATTAAATGGCATTCTCATACTCTAAAATGCAACCAAACAAAGGAATTGGATGAAAACCGATTCATTTCCATTCCATTCCATTTAATTAACCCACAACCAAACATCACATTTGTTGGGAATTGTGCCCTGAAAGCATATGTAGTAGACATTGTTTTATGAAATAAATAAATAAATTGAATTTGTTATGCATATATTTTATGGACTATATTATTTTGTGATAATATTATGTAAATAACAGCAAAATTCATAAGTTCATATATGTAATCTCAAACATGTATTGGCACGAGAGGATTGTGTTTGACATAAATGAACTTGAATAGTTCGCATTAAAATAAAGTTATGGAATCTTTAGATTAATAACTGCAAGTACGGTCCACTAGTATTATAAATACATTAGATCTAGATTCGGATCACTAGTGTAGTAGGACACTTTAGTGGAGGTGCTTTATATATTAGAGAATATATAGAACTGGACCAGATATGTTTATTAATACTTAGTTTAACACCGTTTCGAAGTATTAATTAAATATATCAACTTATGATCATATACAAATAGATCTTAATCCTGAAGTTACTATGAACTCCTGTTTATGTTATACGAGTTCTTTGATTCACTCGTTAGAGTCTGTCAGAATGATCAGGCTAGAAACTTTTGTTTTGGGAACTCATTAATGTAAATAGCTAGGGACATAGTATACAGATATGGAATCTATGCGTTCTAGCAAGAAATTGAATAATGGTTCTCTTAAGGGTTGACTTTTGGGACTCAAAGGTTCTGGAGCTCAAATTCATAATTAAGTTATGAATTAACATTCACTAGTAAAGTCAATGGTACTTAAGGAAACAAGAGATAATTAAATGGGTAAAACAATAATTTTATTCCCGATTAATTATGAACCATTATTAGAGGGTCAATTTGTATGCAATGAATATATCAATGGACATTTTATCATTATAAAGTACTCAGTAAATGAAATGTCTATAATTACAAGAATGTAATCTCATATTTATAGTGGACTAATCACGAGATTAATAAATTAAGATTATTTAATTAAAGAGTTTTATTAATAATCTCAAATTTATTGGAGCTTGGAATTATAGGTCCATTGGTCCCCTCAGCAGCTCTATCAACACTATTCAAGGAAAGAGTTGATACAAATGGAAAAATAGTTAAAAGACATATTTAATAAGAAATTTGTTCTTTAGGCCAAATATGCAATTATATGATAATAGTGATTAATTAATTAATTACAAATTAATTGTAATTAACAAAATTAATTAATATTTAATTATTGTATAATTTTAGAAAATATATTAAATAATTTTCAAAATTTAATTAAATAATTAATTAATTATAATTTTCAAAATCATAATAAATTAAATATCTAATTTTCAAAATTATTGGGTTTAATTAATTGGTAAAATTAATTAAATATCTTTATTTGAGTGGGAGAAAATAAGCTAATAAGTTAAAATTGGATTTGAATTTAAAAAGATTGATATTTATTCAAATAATTAATTATATTTGATAATTAATTAAAAATATATTTAATTTAAATTTGAATTAGTTATCAGGTTGTTAGATTTTTATCTGACAAAGTAGTTTGAATAAATAATTAAATAAAAATAGAAAAATAAAATATCCCTAAAAATTAGGGTGTACACGACCACACACAGTCCATGGCGTGTACTGCTACTTTTTCAGGGACAAGATTTTTATTTTTATTTAACTAATTAATTAATTAATGGATAATTCAAAAAATCAGTTTTTGGATATTTTCATTAATAAGATAATTAATTAATCAAAAGATAAATTGTAAGTTGCTTAGAAATTTATTTTTTAAATTTGAATATTTTCTTTGTAGTATGACTAATAAGAAAATATACAGATAACTCAAAAAACTCAAACATGACATTATTCGTTCTATGAAAAATAGAACGATACTTTTCAATCTCTCCCTGAAAAGATAAAGAACCAATTCTCAGGCCTATTATCTTGATCTCATGTGTTGAGTACATCAAGTAGAATCACAAATAAACTATCTTTTATTCTCTAAGTGCCCACACACTTCTTGAAGTGTAGAGAACGCTGTGGAAGATCTTGGTGTGAGTACCTGGGAGTAGCTTGGATAGGAAGATCGTTCTTATTACGAAAAGATAGCAATGACACTTGATAGGCTTCAAGTGGTATGATTTCTATTTCTATCTTACTTATGATTAATGTATGTATATTAATGGATCCACATATTTAAAGGTAGTTTAAATATGTTACAAAATTTTTGTTGTACACTGGGCCAACCCACCACCATTCCGCTGCGCATTAGGAAACTTGTTCCTAACAACTTTAAGGTTCAATATTTATTTCTAAATAAACTTTATGATAAAACTGTTAAATTAATTATCATGGTAGATTAAGAAAATTAATCTAATGTGATATTCTAATTAATTATATAAACATAATAAAATTTCTGTGGCGTAAAATTATTATATCTATATAACTATTCACAATTTATGTCCATTATGTGATCCTAATTAGCTTACTATATAATTTTATATAGTTAAAGATGTTGTGGCCACTTCCAAATTATTTAAAATTATATGGTTCATCAGACGTTATTTTTTAGGATTTACTTAATGCTTAAGAACAATTATGTGACAACATAATAGGCAATCACTAAGAGTACTCCTAGTGTGATCATCGGAAAATCATTTAAAACATTTCTATATTGAGCATTGTCTCACATTCATAGTTTCTAATGTTAACCACAAAATTCTTTATGACCATTCAAAACTTAATTATTTTATCTACATAATTATTTTATTTAATTATTGAATATTTTATGAATCTTAATGTGCTAAATACTATTTAACTAATCTATATATTAACTATAATCTTAATATATCTAGCACAATTATGGAATATATCATGCATTTAAACCATAAAATCATATATATAATATCTCAAAATTATTCGTACTAGTAATAAACATTTCATGAATCATAACAAAAATAAACACACAAAATTAGTACAATGATCTACATTTATATGTTTGAAAATATTTACAATAATTCCATATATAATTAAATCACATGATATTTGAAAAAATCAATGCTTAATAAGGAGATAAATCAATTATGCAAAATTTGGTAAATTAATAAATAATTTTACTAAAACTATAAAATTTAATATTAAATGTAATTACATAGCCAAATTAGCACAATTATTATAATTGCATGCATAATAAAAAAAATCATGCAATATATATATACCAAATAAAAAAAATTGCACATTTTTATTAATTTCCAAATAACATATAAAATACCAAAATTATATGCATAATTAAAATGAGCAAAAATTTAAAATTAAATTTATTTTCTAATAGACTGTAGAAATTAAAAAAAATCATAAATTTCCAAAAATATTTTGAAAAACTTTAGTTTTAAGACTTTTCTTATTATTTTTTTTAAATTTGCCATGGGTCGTTTTCGCCTTTAGTCTCTCGTATGACCCGTCAAACGATGGGTCATTTTTCACTTCATGGAGTGTGATAACCAATGTTATTATTTTCTAATGAGCTCATAATATATGACCTTATGTTATATTTTATGCTATAGTTTATAATTGAGTGGTGGAATTAGAAAGATTGCATTAGAAAGGTTTATATTATAAGCAATAATTTTATGATTTAATAAATAATTATAATTTGGATTATTATAATTATTGGGGTTATTATCTATAGAATTTTATTTATTTGATGGAACTTAGAAATACACGATTGAATTAGTATATATATTTTTTCTTTAAGAAATTAAGAATTAATAAAAGATGTACAGATGTTATTGGTGGTAGATGATGTATACATGTGACATTAATTTAAGTCCCAATTATTTGAAATTACCACGAATGACAGAAATTCCCTATTGTATAGCTAGTTGAATTTTTATGCATTTGATCAAATTTATTTAATTTGTGGCATAAGAAGCTTATGTTAAGGAATCTTAGTGTCACTGGGTTGAAGACCAAGCAAATGTGGCATGTGAAGCATAGGACTTGAAATGGGTGGAATTGTTTGAATTTAATTGACTATGTGTCAGCAAGACTATGCATATGGAGTCAAAAAATAAAGTAAAGAATATAGGTGATCGTTGAAGCTTGATTGACACATTTCGAATTTGAAATGTATAGCTATAGGTGTGGGAGACAAATAAGGAAACAATTGGGAACTTTGACTTTATTTTGTTACATTAGAGTATATGTTGCATTAAAAGAGAATGTGTAGCATTTGAATAGGTTGAAGAAGGGGCTAGCCGAAACCACTAAGAGGAGGGAAGTTCAAAATTTAAAAACTTGTTTAAAGAATAGTGGAGAAAGTGAAGGAAAGGGGTTGAGATCTAGAGCCTATAAATATAACATTAGAGCTCTTCATTTTTTCCCACACTCAAAGTTTCCAAGACTCTTATTTTAAAAAATTGCACTCTCAAAGTTCGTCCATCTTTTGGCTCATAAATACTCCATATAGCCGAAATCACCTGTAGTGTCCTGCATTTGCTAAAAATTCTTAGGGCCTTAATTAGCGTGTCGGGAGGGCAATAATTGATTTAATTATGTTAATATGTGAATTAAATGATTATGTGATTATAAATCCATGTTTAGGTGAATTAAATATGCATGTGGCCCAATTTGGTTAATAGGGGCATAATTATAATTTTAGCTCGTTGATGGTATAAATGTGATGTATATGTGTATTGTGATTGCTACCACGAGATTGTGTTGATATATTTGTAATGTGCGATCCGAGACGGTCCTAAGGAGCGAATTGGCTAAATAGTCACAACGGGGTCGAATACCCAGCTTGGGAGGAGCCTATGGGTATTTTGGGAATATAGTATGTGTTCAGGAATTATCGGGTGACAGGTGGTGATTTAATGTTTGTTTAAGTGTATCGGGGATTAAATGAGGATTTATAGGAACAGTCAAGGATTTAGAGGGATGTGACTATTGACGGGATTTCCCTTGATGTAACTAAAGGATTAGGATAGAATTGAGGGAATTTTAGGTAATTTGGGATTAGACTTAGCCTACATAACTCTGGAAACCAAAGCAAAAACAATAAGAACTCTCCCTAAGCTCTCAACACTCTCTCTCACTTGGTTCTCTCTCCCTCTCTTTGAGGATTAGAAGCTGATGAATTTTGAGGATCCTAGGCTAAGGAAGTGAAGGATTGAAGGTTTGTTGTGTTTGGGAATCAACTTAGGGATTACAGATATCACAAAGGTAAGGATTTCAGTTGTTGTTTCTGCTGTAAACTTTAAGCTTGCATGGGAGTTGGATTTTGGTTTGGTTTTGAGTGTTTGGTGAGGATATGCAATTGTTTCTGAATTGTTGAGATGTTTAGGCTGTGTGAATGAGGATTTTAGGCTTAATTCTAAGTTTGGCTGGTGTTTGGAGTATGAATTATGGATTTAGGCTCGAGGAAAACATAGGAAAAATGGCTGGTTTCTGGGGCTCGCACCCCGACCTTGTTCTACAGGCACCGCGTTGCAAAAGGGCCTGGGAGCCCCTGAGATTGCCCAGGCATCGCAGCGTAGGGAAAGGTGCGTCGCGGCCCGTGTCCTTCAGTAGGGAGAGCTTTGCTCTCTGACTTTTAGCGGGCCGCGTTCCTAGGGGCGGGCCACAACTCAAAATGGGAAAAAGGGAAAATGAAGGTTTTAAGCTCGAGAACCCAAATGTTAAGGCTCAGGAAGGGTTCTGCTACCTGGTTTTGTAGAATTCATGGTCCCGGAGGCTAGGGTAATATTCCAATGTTATTATTTAGTTTAGAGCTTGATGGATTGTTATTATGGATGCATTGTGACTAGGTTTTCGTCAAAGCTCAAATTAGGGGATCGTGCTCGGGATCGCAGTAGTCAATCAACTCGGGACACAGATAAGAAAATTGTTGTGCACTTAGAGCAGGGCATGGCCCTATTGTTTGTGTTTCAGAGTGTGGCAAGGAAATGAGAGAGTGGCCTGTGCCAGCTATATGTTAAGAGAAGATGCCCACATCTGGCGGGAAGTTGTCTCCTAGAGGAGGAATGTGATAGTTATGACCTTGGAAGAATTCAGAAACATCTTCAATAAGAAATATTACAGTGTTGCAGTCCGAGTTGCAAAAGTGGACGAGTTTGTTAATTTGACTTAGAACCAGATGATGGTTACAGAGTATGCTTTGAAGTTTGACCGGTTAGCGAAGTTCGCGCCAGACTTGGTGCCTACTGATATGGCACGGAGGGATCAGTTTGTGTGGGGATTTAACATTATGATCGCCTGTGAGGTCAAGATAACTTTGGTTCTAGGAACTACCATCTATGCACAGGTAGTGGAGAAGGCCCTTACAACTGAGGGGACCAAGGATCGGATATGGAGAGAGGGCGCTACTAGGCATGATTCTCGGAGGACGATGCCTCCATTTGTTGGATCTAGCCAGGGTAGTGGCCCCATTGAGAAGAAGAGGAAGGCCCCAGATTCTTTACTCCTCCTGGATCAGATAGGAGGGCACGGGGTGCTTTCAGTGGTTGTCAGGGCGGGGTAGACAACTGGAGGAGTTCCCAGTGTGTCCTCGGTGCAGGTGACGACATCAGGGGGAGTGCAGAATCAGAGCATGCTTTACTTATGGGAGTATTAGTCATTTGAGGAAGGACCACCCATAATCCAGGAAAGAAGAGCTGAAGCAGAGCGATAGCATCACTCCTACTAGAGTATTTACCTTGACCCAGACTGAGGCTGAAGCTAGCCCCTCAGTCTTGACAGATCAGATTTCTAGTGCCGATTCTTCATTTACTGCATTGATTGATTTAGGGGCTACTCATTCATTTGTATCTGCTAGAGTGATAGATCAGTTGTGTAGACCTAGTGATTTGTATGCTAGGGGATTCAGGACTTTATTGCCGACTGGAAAACTGGTAGTCTCTAAGAGATGGGTTAGAGCATTGCCAGTAGAGAGTTGTCTGTGGACTTGATTGAGCTAGCAATGGATGAATTTGATATGATATTGGGGATGGATTGGTTATCAAATTCCGGGGCGACAATTGACTGCAAGCGCAGGATGGTGACCTTTGAACCGGAAGGGGATGTACCCTTTGTATTTGTGGGGACAGTGAGTGGACCACGAGTACCTATGATTTCAACACTGAAGGCTAGAGACCTAATGCAAGAGGGTTTCATAAGATTCACAGCGAACATTGTGGATACTTCTAGGGTTGTTTCGGTTGGACCGGATGGGACCCGATTAGTATGCGAGTTTCCTGATGTGTTCCCAACAGACTTGCGAAGGTTTCCACCACACCGAGAGATCAAGTTCATCTTAGAGTTGGTGCCAGGGGTGGAGCCAGTATCTAAGACACCTTATAGAATGGCTCCAGCAGAGTTGAAGGAATTGAAGATTCATTTGCAGGAGTTACTGGATTTGGAATTCATCGGACCGAGTTTTTCTCCATGGGGTGCTCTAGTTTTGTTCGTCAAGAAGAAGGATGGATCCTTAAGGATGTGTATTGACTACAGAGAGTGAACAAGTTAATTATTAAGAATAAGTACCCACTACCTAGGATCGATGACTTGTTTGACCAGCTGCAGGGGAAGACAGTGTTCTCCAAAATTGACCTTCATTTAGGCTACCACTAATTAAGTATTAGAGAGAAGGACATACCAAAGACCGCATTCCGCACGAGGTATGGACATTATGAATTCCTGGTCATGTCCTTTGGATTAATCAATGCCCCAGCAACCTTTATGGACTTGAGGAATAGGGTCTTTAATGATTATTTGGATAAGTTTGTGATCGTATTCATCGATGATATACTGGTGTACTCCCAGTCAGAGAAAAAGCACGAACAACATCTTTGCCTGGTATTACAGCGGTTGAGAAAGCATAAGTTATATGCTAAGTTTAGCAAGGGTGAGTTTTGGTTACCTCAAGTAACATTTTTGGGCCATATTGTCAGTAAGGAGGAGATTCCAGTGGACCTAAGGAAGATTGAGACAGTGAGAGATTGGCCCAGGCCAAGTAGTGCACCAAAGGATAGGAGCTTCTTGGGATTAGCAGGGTACTATCGGCGGTTCATTGAGGGATTCTCCAGAATAGGCACACCGTTGACCGAACTAACATGTAAGAAGACTGAGTATGAGTGGATAAATAGGTGTGAGAACAATTTCAAGGAGTTGAAGTGGCGACTAATCATCTCTCCAATATTGAGTCTGTCGTCAGACAATGAGAAGTTTGTAGTCTACTACAATGCTTCCAGGCAGGGTTTGGGGTGTGTATTGATGCAAGGTGGAAAAGTGATAGCCTATACGTCGAGGCAGATGAAGGAGTATGAGTAAAGGTATCCCACTCATGATTTGGAATTGACAGCGGAGTTATTTGCACTAAAGACTTAGAGGCATTACTTGTATGGAGAGAAGTGCAAAATATACACCGACCATCAAAGCTGAAGTGTTTCTTTACTCAGAAGGATCTGAATATGCGCTCGAGACATTGGCTGGAATTAGTAAAGGATTACGACTGTGACATTTTATACAACCTGGGAAGGCCAAAGTGGTGGTCGATGCACTGAGTCGGAAGGGCCCAGAATAGTTATTTAGTTCGAGGCAGATATCAGATAGGTTAGCTGAAGAGATGACTAGAGCAGGAATTGAATTGGTAGTGGGCCAGCTAGCCAATATCACTCTTCAGTCCACACTCCTTGAGAGAATCACAGAAGCACATGGGGATGATCCCCAGGTTAGGGAGTACACCTAGAACGCCTTAACTGGAGCGACTAAGGACTTTATTATTTCAGAGGTGGGTTTATTGAGGTATAAAGGTCGAATTTATGTTATGATGGATTCTAGTATTCGGCGAGAGATTTTAGATGAGTCTTATACCACTCCCTATTTCTTACATCCGGGTACGAAGAAGATGTACCAAGATTTGACAACCTTGTATTGGTGGCGAGGAATGAAGAGGGATGTGGTGGATTGGCCAAGTGTCTAACTTGCCAGCAGGTAAAGGCTGAACATCAGAGGCCAGCAGAGTTGCTGCAGCCTTTAGGGATTTCAGAGTGGAAGTGGGAGGATATCACCATGAACTTCATGGTTGGATTACAGAAGGCTGTGGGATAGTATGATTCATTGTGGGTGATTGTGGATAGGTACACCAAATCAGCCCACTTTTTTCCGTTAGGACTACTTATATAGTGGAGCAGTATGCTGAATTGTATGTGAAGGAAATTGTGTGACTACATGGGGCTCCAAGGTTGATAGTATCCAACAGGGACCCTACCTTCACCTCCAAGTTCCGGGGGAGCCTATAGAAGGCTATGAGCATGCAGTTACGGTTCAATACCACTTATCATCCTCAGATGGATGGATAGTCTGAGAGGACGATTCAGATACTAGAGGATATGCTGCGAGGCTGCGTGCTGGATTTTAGGGGATCTTTGAGTAAGTATCTCCATTTGATTGAGTTTTCATACAATAATAGTTACCATGTGACTATCGGAGTGGCTCCATATGAGATGTTATATGGGAGGAAGTGCAGATCACCCATTTATTGGGATGAGACAGGTGAGAGGACCAAATAGGCGATTGAGAAGATTAGAGCATGAATGCTCACCTCCCAGAGTCAGCAGAAGAGTTACTCAGACTTGAGACGCAGAAGCGCAGAGTTCCAAGTCGGGGATCATGTGTTTCTCAGAGTTTCTCCCTTGAGAGGGGTGGAACGATTTGGAGTGAGGGGCAAGCTGAGCCCTAGGTTTGTTGGCACCTTTGGGATTCTGGAACGGGTTGGAGAGGTAGCCAATAATTTGGCGATGCCTCCCGCTCTATCAGAGGTTCACAATGTATTTCATGTGTCCATGATCCAGAAGTATATATCAGAATCTACACATGTGCTGAGTTATGAGAACCTGGAGCTGGATCAAGATTTATCTTACAAGGAGAAGCTGGTTCAGATTCTAGACCGAAAGGATAAAGTCTTGCGGAACAAGACCATTGCCTTAGTGAAAGTGCTGTGTAGGAACAACAAAGTGGAAGAGGCAACTTGGGAGCTTGAGTCTGATATGTGGGATATCCCGAGTTATTCAGATAAATTTCGAGGATGAAATTTCTGTAAGGAGGGGATAGTTGTAGCATCCCAAATTTGCTAATAAGTCTTAGGGCCTTGATTAGCGTGCTGGGAGGGCAATGATTGGTTTAATTATGTCAATATGTGAATTAAATGATTATGTGATTAGAAATGCATGTTTAGGTGAATTAAATATGCATGTGGGACCAATTTGGTTAATAGGGGCATATTTGTAATTTTAGCCTGTTAAGGGCATAAATGTGATATATATATATGTCTATTGTGATTGATACCATGAGATTGTGGTGATATATTTGTAATGTGCGATCCGAGACGGTCCTAAGGAGCGGATTGGATAAATAGTCACAACAGGGTCGAATACCTAGCTCGAGAGGAGCCTAGGGGTGTTTTGTGAATATAGTATGTGTTCGAGAATTACCGGGTAACATGTGGTGATTTAATGTTTGTTTAAGTGTATCGAGGATTCAATGGGATTTATAGGAACACTCGAGGATTTAGAGGGATGTGGCTATTGAAGGGATTTCCCTTGATGGCACTAAAGGATTAGGATAGACTTAAGGGAATTTTAGGTATTTTGGGATTAGACTTAGCCTACACAACTCTGGAAACCAAAGCAAAAACAATAAGAACTCTCCCTAAGCTCTCAACACTCTCTCTCACTCAGTTCTCTCTCCCTCTCTTTGACACTTAGAGGTTGATGAATTTTGAGGATCCTAGGCTAATGAAGTGAAGGATTGAAGGTTTGCTGTGTTTGGGAATCAACTCAGGGATTCGAGATATCACAAAGGTCAGGATTTTAGTTGTTGTTTCTGCTTAATTCTGCTGTAAACTTTAAACTTGCATAGGAGTTGGAATTTGGTTTGGTTTTGAGTGTTTGGTGAGGATAAGCAATTGTTTATGAATTGTTGAGATGTTTAGGCTGTGTGAATGAGGATTTTAGGTTTAATTCTAAGTTTGGTTGGTGTTTGGAGTATGAATTATGGATTTAGGCTCGAGGAAAACATAGGAAAAATGGATGATTTCTGGGGCTCGAGTCGCGACCTTGTTCTACAGGCGTCGCGGCCCGTGTTTGCGAAAGGACCTGGGGAACCCCTGAGATTACCCAGGCGTCGCGGCGCAGGGCAAGGCGCGCTGTGACCCGTGTCCTTCAGTAGGGAGAGCTCTGCTCTCTGATTTGTAGAGGGTCGTGTTCCTAGGGGGCGGGCCACGACTCAAAATGGGAAAAAGGGAAAATGAAGGTTTTAAGCTTGGGAACCCAAATGTTAAGGCTCAGGAAGGGTTCTGCTACCTAGTTTTGTAGAATTCACGGTCCCAGAGGCTAGGGTAATATTCCAATGTTATTATTTATTTTAGAGCTTGTTGGATTGTTATTATTGATACGTTGTGACTAGGTTTTCATCAAAGCTCGAATTAGGGGATCATGCTCGGGATCGTGGTAGTCAATCAGCTCGGGACACAAGTAAGAAAATTGTTGTACACTTAGAGCAAGGCATGACCCTATTGTTTGTGTTTCATGGTGTGGCCCTATTTTTTATGTTTAATATATGTGTGAATGTTATGCTGTGTTATGCATATTTATGAATGAACGATGAGGGCCGAGAATGGCGATGGTCGAGAACGGTGAAGGCCAGGTACGACAAGGGGCCGGGATCGGCGTTGAGCACATTGACTGCAGGCCGCTAAAGCGAGACCCTCCAAAGGTGTTGTATCCACTTGCTTGGTGAAGACCGCGAACCCAGGGCCTAGTAAAGCACCTGGGTCCGCGTAGTTCGCTATGTGTTTAGTCTATTGACTTTTTGTGTTATTAATATTGGATTGGATTATGCTTTGTATGCATTGAGTTTTCTTGCTGGTCTTCGGCTCACGGGTGCTCTATGGTGTAGGTAAGGGCAAAGGAAAAGTCGACCAATCATGAGTACGGAGAGCGTGGAGCAACAGGTACCTGTTCGGCTTGCCTAGCTGTCACGACTAGGGTTATTTTGGGAAATGTACTGTAATGGTTTGTTTTGTCGCTTAGGTCGAGCATATTTATATTTTGAGTTGTAATACATGTTCTAAATATTATTTTGGGATCCAAAATGTATAACTTCTTATGATTTCAATGAATGTCCAAATCTTTATAATTAATGCCGTCAAACAAGTTTTATTTCAATTTAGTCACACTTTTAACCTAAAACTTCGATTATCAAGCTAATGGCACATTTATAATGCACATGGTAACGAATCTATGGTAGTAAGGCATTACATCACCAATAACACTAGTGGTGTTTAAATTCTTCTTCTTCTTCTTTTCTTTTAAGCTTGAAACCTAGCATTGTCACTATCACCATCATAATTTCATCACTTTCCCGAGATATACCAAGCCCAAATCATCATTCTATAGCCAGAACCCCATATTTATTAAGCATAATAAAGTTCAAACCCTAGTTATTTCGAAGATAGTCATTGTTCTCTCAAAGGCTTGAGATATTAAGATCGTATTATCTTGTTTCTAGGGGTACAGTATGGTAACTAAAATGTTTTAGATTATGAAATTAAGTTATATTTTATGCCCTAATTGTAGTCTTTTATTTATATTTATAAGGTGTTGGACATGATCCCATAATATTTGCAAGCAATCACTCTACTTTTTTTCTCCACACTCAAGGTAAGGAAAATTATATAGAATTAGATTATGATCCTAAGTAAATGTTATGACACTAACGTTTCGGGTACAAGAAGATAAGTGTGGTTGGGCCTAAGTGAAGCTCATATATGGACCTAAGTGATGTCACGAGGGCTAGGATGCCCAAAAATTTATAAGCACTTTATCTATACTTGACTGATTCGTTTATAGTTATCATGATTATGGCATTATTAAGTTTATGATGATGACTTTAGAATTGTATAGATCAGTTGGATATCAACTCTCTTTGTATGATAGTGTTTTTATAATATATAGGTAACTTTTATGGTAGTATTGAATTAGTGAAATATTTGTGCTATGTATGAATATTGTTTGTATGCTTCTTATGATTGTATTTTCCTTACTGGGCTTAGAAGCTCACTCCTTATAGTGTAATTGTGCATATCAAAGTAAGTAAATGAGATAGATAGTTGGTGACGCGTTGGACCTGGATAGTAGCATGTGTATTCGTGACGACTATATAGCTGCTGGAAGATCTAAGGCTTATATTTTGTTTCTTAACTAGTATTTTATTTCTCTAAAATAAATGTTGTATTATTTTTGTTTTTGAAGACATATTTTATGTTGTAAAACTAGGATCCCATTTGTAGTATATTTTTCAATAAAGAGCAACATTTATGTTTTTATGTTTTAACGCTGGTTCTCTGTATTATATTTATGAGAAACTAAGAGTATTACAAGTGGTATGAGACCTTTAAAACTCATTTACTGAAATAAATTGGGCATGAGATCTCATTGTTTAAAACAAAACAGTTTCAAACCTTAAACCATAAACAACATAAATTGTTCAACATCTTTAGAAAAATACCATAATCATTTTCAAGAAAACATAAATACTTTTAAGCACTCTAAAAATTATTGTGACCCTCCCACTAACATGTGAAATCCATGCCTCAAGCTTGCCATACTCACTGCTTTGCCTTGCCTTTACCTGCAACACAAAGTACCCGTGAGCTAACGCCGAGTAAGAAGACCTATGTAGGACACAACTCCCCTAACCAGATAATAACATATCATTATACAAAACCACATGAAATATAAACACAATACCACAGTAAATATCCAATGCTTGCTGTACTCATACACATAAATCACGGTCTCATATTGCATATTGTACTCACATACGATAATCAACTCACATCTATGTTGATAAGACAAGAATTGTGAATTTACCCTACCTTGTGCTATACTCACACTTGGCATTCCCACGGGCCATTTCATTACCATGAATTGTACTCACCCATGATTACACCTGCAAGTGTTGTGCTCACACATGCAGCAAAAGAAAACATGCATAACATTCATACACCTCTAGCACTACACACATGCCATTTTAACATAAATACACAAACATAACAAACATGCCATTTTAACATAAATGCCTTTGTTCTGTATCAATTTCTTAGGAGCATGTTCTAGAAATTTACATGTTTGTTTGATAATATGTAAATTACATGAAAATAAATAAAGATATAGTAATATGCTATTTTAAAAAAAAAATTGGTCTTAGAGCCATAGGTTGCTAGTTTATTTTCATGAATGAACATGTATGAAAGTGATTGATATGTTAGGGTGTTAATTTTATGGTACATGTTATTTGGTGCATGTTTTTTTTTATGTAATTTTAGCAATAATTTGGCTGTTTTAGGCTTGAAAAACTGCTTAGATTTTTTTTAGACTGATTGGCCAGTTTGTGTGTCGGACACACAGTAAAAAAGTCGTCGGGACCCCAGGGGTCGGTGTCCGTACAACAGCCCTGCGTGGGGCCCACAATGATCTTTTTCACACAAAAAAAATGAATTATTTTTTATTTTTTAAAATTGGATATTTTATGAAGTTAAGTTTAAAATATTTAAAATTGATTGTCTAACTATTTTAGATATTTTAGTTTTTTAAAATATTTTTAATTAGTTATCTCATAATCATGATATTTTAAGATTTTTTTTTATTTTGTTATCATTTAAATATTGAAATTGGTTGTCATATTATTTAAGATATTTTGATTGTTTAAAATATTTGAAATTGGTTATCTGATAATTGTAGATATTTTAAATATTTTAAATTTGGTTAAAATATATTTTTGATATTTTAAAATTGGTTAAAATATTTTATCTTGTCATTCCTAACAGCTTAACAACTTAGTTTAAATTAATTATTTAAAAATTGAATTTTGTTTGATAATGTAGAGTCCAAGAACTTTACTTAGCTAATTGTTTAGTAGTATTATAGTATGTTTAGTATTATCTTTGTAACTGTGGATTTTTGGTTCAGACCGGGAATTATTTGGACACTCATAGTAGTACTTGTAGATTTTCTAAGTTTAACCTATAGTTTAAGAATATTAATTTTAACCTAAGGTTTGATTAATATGACTGATATTGATGGTGATATTTATTATATTATAAGGTTTAGATAGATCCAATAAGATAGTAACACTTATCATATGTATGATTATTAAGAAATTATTATTTTAATGATAAAATAAGAGAATTATAAGACTTAGTCTTCACCAAAATCTGATAGGAGCATGACATTTATCACAATTTTATTTATTTGTGGATTAGGTTGATATTTAAATAATTAAATAGATTTTTCGTAACTTTAGGATACTGTAACTTCCGACCTGTTTTTGACCCAGTTATATTAGGAATTTCGAAAAATAGTATTTCTTAAAAGTTGTAGATAATTTAATGAGCTTTCTAACGGTATAAAGAGAGTCCAAATCGGAGTTATAAAACTCCAGATATTTTGATTTTACTGAAGGAAGTTTAGAGTTACGAGATTTAGGGAGTTAGAAGTTAGCATTCTATTTGTTTTTATTATTTTAAAAATCAAGCTTTGAATCCTTAAATCTCTCTGAAAAATTTGAACAATTCCTAAGCCTTTAGCTGAAGGATATTCAAATATTTTCAATTAAATTTATTATTTTTATTCAAAACCAAAAAGAAGATTTTTATTCCTAGAACTCTATAAATAGGACCTAGCACCAAGTATTTTTCATTCATTCATCAAGCTAAGTTCAGAGGCTACAAGTTGCTAGGTTATTGTGAGAGTGTAAACACTTGGGTTGTGGATTATAAGCTTGATCACTATAAGCTTACCAAACACTTGGGAAGTAAGGTCTTATAGCATTTCGGTTCAAGGTTTAGATTGGTCTTACAAGTGTTCAAGGTATTTCCACACTCTAGTTCATTGGTATTATTTTATTTTCTTTAAAGTTCTGATAGTCTTCTACTCAGCCTTCTAACCTTATTCCTATTCTTGGTTAGGAAATCCAAGTTCTTAAGCACAAGGATTTTGGTAAGTATGTTTTAATATGTATAGTTCCTTCATCTCTTTCATCCCTTTTTCTTCAATATCAATAGACTCACCCTTTCACAAATGGTTTTTAGGAGTGTTCCAAAAGTCCCAACTCAGTCCATCATATCCCGGTAACTTTGGTAAGGAAAATAGGATAGAATCTATATGTTTATTGCTTATGTTATCTTATGTGTTATGTTATGAAATATGATACATTATGAATATGTTATGAATGTGTATGTTTGTAGGCTTGGGCTTATGCCCTATTTGACTAACAAGACCCCAAAAAGATTATGGGCATATGCCTACTTAGCTAGTAGGACCCCACTAATCTCATGGGCATAAGCTTGTTTAGTCTATGGGACCCCAAGTAATAATGGCCATTATAATAAGTGTATGTATTAAGTGTTATGATATGTCTTTACGTTTATTATGAAATTTATGTGTATGACTATGTGTTATATGTCATTAGGCTCATTCCTTTTTGTTTTATGTGCAGGAAAATAACTTTAGAGGCGGTAAGATTCATGACGCTTAGAGGATGTGTATCGATGGTGAATGGAGTCAAGGGGCCGAGCGTTATTCGATTCGAGGATGTAGTCTCATTTTATCTTTTATGGTTTTATATGTATTTTCCGCATTTCTTATGTTATTCTTTTCATTTAAATCATGTTTTGTTTTTAAAGACAATGGGATCCCATATCCTTCTTGGTATTTATTTGTAAGTAACTCTTATTTTACAAGTTACTCAATAAAATTATGGTATTTTCGTAAAAATGTAAGTTTATGTATAGTTTCGTTAATGGTCCAAAAAGTCTAGATTAGTGGGTCATTACAGATAAATTCTATTTTAATTAATTTAATATTTTGCAACTTGTTTAATTAATTATATTGAATTTTGTCTAATGAATTCTATGTTAATTAATTATAGTATTTTTGCAAAATAATATATTATTGTGGTATATTTGCATAATTTAATAATAGATGCTCATATAGTAATATGTTAGGTCCATCCAATTATTAACATATCAAGCATCATTTTTAAGTTATATTTTTGCATTTCGGCTTTAAATATAAGTATAATGATGGCCTAATATTTGTTTTGAAAAATGTGAGAAAACTCAAATAAAATTTTAAAAAAATGTTAGGTTTTATTTGGGCCCAATTGAACATGTAAAGTTTAAATTCCTCTATTGTGGATGGTTCCACTTGTGAAATTTGCTTTGCATTACTAAACGAAGGTTCAAATTCCTATTTTTTTGGGCCTTGTGTGGAAGTTAGGGAGCCTTAGTAGTTGGTCCAACATACATAACCCAACTCTCCTCCATGCAAGCTCAAATCGTTAAGACCCATCTACCTAAGTTGGACTTAATTGTATTAGGTTATTCTCTTTAGTTGGACCTAATAATTAATTAGAAACAAATTAATTCTATTTTTTGGATTAATTTTCAATGGTAATTTTAGAATTAATGGGAAAATGATAAACTATGGTTTATTGATTATTTTAATAATTTGGCAAACCTAAGTTGGTTTATTAATTATTTTAATAATTTGGCAAAAATAAGTTGGTTTATTGATTGTTTTAATAATTTGGCAAACCTAAGTTGGTTTATTAATTATTTTAATAATTTGGCACACCTAAGTTGATATTTTTCAAAAATAATAAAATACTAAAAGATTTAATAATGAGTTTTTAAAATTTGAATTCGATCTCCACCGTTGATTTAACAAGGTTAGAGTTAAGTGGGGCCTCACGGCGCTTTGATTTCATCTCCCTACGGAAGGTGTTCACTAGACTTCTTAATATGGTTAAATTTCTTAAGATAGATGGTTATAGATGCACCTTCTATAGACTCATCCCTACGGTGACTATAGAAATTAAGTCTATAATAATCAAAATCGTGGGTCAAACTCATAAAGTAAGAAATATTTGTGACTCTTGCCTACTGGGATACATGAGTTTTCGTTAATTTGATCAGATGGATAGGTAATTAATAATAGTCTAGGGTGTTTTATTAATGTAGATGTTTCTTTATTTAACTAAGTGAATATTTGTGACTCTCGCCTACCGGGACACATGGGTTCATGACTAGTTAAAGTACCTAAGAAATAGAAGATAAGTGTTTTAGTATTTTACTTATCTCAAAACATTTTGTATGTTATGCTATTTCTAAAATTTTGATGAATAAATGTTTGTCAATCAATGCATTAATTTCTACATAGATGATAACCGTAGCTCTAGGCTTCCCACTACATACTCTCTCTAATCTCTAAAAAAGTTTTTCTATGGTGAGAACCTTACGAAATGTTTGTCCAACATCAACATGGTGTTGATTGTGGACAACATCGAGTTCATGATAATAAAATATATATATTCATATTTTTCCTATGCAACGATCACCAAATCCTTCAAAGAGGATTGTTGAGGGTGGACTGAGCAAAGGAAAGAAGACTAACACTACCAAACATGCTCAAGGAGAAGTTGCCTTAAGCTTCTTCTTAGAAGAGAAAATGAGGAAGAAATTCAAACAAAAAGAACAAGAAGACCACTAGTAAGGCACCAAATGCTGCAAAACATCATGGAGGAAGGCCTGATTATAAGTACACTAAAGGCGAGTGTTTCCAAATGCAAGGAGATTGAGAATTGGGACAAGATTGCCCAGTACTCATGCCATATGAAACCCAAGATAATGAAATATTTATCTTGGATACATGTGATTTTAGAGGATTATTCTTCTGTTTTGGATTGCTGAATCAAGATCTACTAAACAAGCATGTACTTTTTTTACACATGTTTAGCATTAGGAAAGCCATGAAGAATAAAAAGCCAAAGCTTGGAATCCATCAAGGGTTTTTTGTATCAGACAAGGCAAAATGATAAGCTTGAATGAATTTTTGGAAATAAATATATTGCTTTAAGACAATGTTTATTTTATTCCGATTATCTATGGAAATTTAAATTTCATTTTTTCATATTACATCAACAACAATTCTTAGTTACTTTAACAAATAATAAAACCCTATTTCTTTAAATGGATATGAATTGTGGGGTGGATGTATGGAAAACAAGCTATACCTATTACAACCAAATGAATCCTATGTACTAAATAATGAGTTGTTTAAGATCGCTAAGCATAGGACCGTTATACGACAAAAATGTCAATAACGTTAGAAATGACGTACCTTTGGCATCGTCTCTTTGGTCATATTTTCTATGATAGGATTCAAATTCTAACAAAGGATAGGCCTATGAAAGAACTCACCTAGGGTGACCTACATGTTTGTGAATCTAATCTCGAGGGAAAAATGACGAAGCGTCCATTCTCTATGATAAGAGAAAGGGCCAAAGAACCACTAGGGCAAGTATATTCAAATGTCTAGGGACAAATGGATGCTCAAGCGTGGGGTGGTTATGAGTGTTTTGTCACATTCATTGATGATTTCTCTAGAGACTCATGTAAGTACCTAAAGCTTAGGAATTTCGATAATTTGTTAAGAAGTTCAAAGAATTCATTACTATGGCTTCAAAACCATATTAGGTAAAACGTTAAAGATCTTGCGATCTGATTGGGGTGGAGGATATTTGGATAATCAGAATCAAGATCATTTAATTGAACTTGGAGAATTTTCTAAAGCAACTGCCCCAAGGAATCCGCAATAGAACGGTATTGTTGAGTGGCATGAATTGCACATTTATGAAAATGTGTGTTTTAGAATAAGCTATTCAACTCTACCGACTTCTTACCCAGATATTTTCTTGAGACATACTACCTAGACCGCATGTGACATTTTTTTAAATGTTTTGCCGTCTCAAAGTTGACTCCAAGACACCACTAGAATTATGGAAAGGTCGTGAACTTGGTTTATGTCATTATGGAATTTGGGGGTGTCCTGCTTATGTCATGAGAAAAAAAGTAGGAAAGCTAGAACAACGAATTAAGGTTTGCTTGTTTTTTGGCTATCCTAAAGGTACTCAAGGTGGTCTGTTTTATAGTCTAGTAGACAAGAAAGTGTTTGGTTCTACAAATGCTACTTTTCTGGATAATGACTACATAATGAATTTCAAGCATCATAGCAAAATAATATTAGATGGAAAAATGATAAACTATTGTTCCATCCTCACCGATGCAAGTCGATGAAAACAAAGTAGATTTATAAACCACTAATCTAAGTCAGAAAGTTACAGTGCCTCATCATAGTGGGAGGGATTCTCGGAACTCGGCACCTATGAGTTGAATAGTGAAACCCACAAGCTGGTTGGGAACACAAGTAACAATGATCCATTGGCCTTTAAACAGGCAGTGGGTAGGTCTGAAAGGGATCTCTGACTCTAAGTCAAGTACCAAGAAATTGATTCTAAGAACTCTAAATTTGTCTGAGATCATGTAGATGCCACATTCGACTTTAGTCCCATGGGGTGCAAGTGGATCTAGAAGAAGAAGAGGGGAGCTGATGGAAAGGTCGAGACATTTAAGGCTCGACTCATGGCAGAGAGAGAAAGGTGACCTAAAGAAAAATTTTCTCTGGTAACCATGTTAAAACTCATTTAGTATACTCTTATCCATAGCCACAACTCTTGATTAAGAGATAGGGAAAATGGACATCAAAGAAGCATTTTTAGTGGCTATCTTGACGAGACCATTAACATGGATCAATCAAAAGGATTTAAAGTAGTTGGATAAGAAAGTCAACAAGCTGAGTAGGTCAATCTATCAACTTAAACAAGCTTCGCACTCCTGGAACTTAAGGTTAAATGGAAACATTAAGACCTGTGGTTTTGAACAAACTGTAGTTGATCTTTGTGTTTAAGAACTTAGGGAAAAAACACTGTGGTGTTCTTAATCCTTTATGTAGATGATATCTTACTCATTGGAAACAATGTCAAGAATTAATCAGACATAAATTACTGGCTGGAAACGAAATCCTTGATTTCCTTGTAGCAAGTCCTGTTCTTGGTATCCAGATCATCATGGATAGAAATAACCAAATTTTGGCTCTAACTCAAGTGTCCTACTTAGGTGAGGTGATTGGGCGTTACTCTATAACAAATTCTGAGAAAGGATGTTTAGCGTCTTCACATGAAATTTATTTTTCTAAGTAGTAGTCTCCACAGACTCCTCAAGAGAAAGAAAAGATGTAATGAATTCCTTATGAATTCGCAATTAGAAGTCTAATGCATGCTATATTGTGTGTTGTGACCGGAGATCTGCTATGCAGTGGGAGTGGTGAGCAAGTGCCAGTAAAACCTTGGAAATTAACAATATGTGGAGGTCGGTATCTTTGATGGACTAGAGACTATATGTTAGTCTTTTCAGGTGGGTCTTTGAACCTTTTAGGCTACACATATTCAGATTTTAGAATGATGTGGAGTGGAGTGGAGCTATGATTTGGAGAAGTGATAGGTTGTCTGCCATCTCTATAGCCGTGATTTGGAGAAGCGTTAGGCTATCTGCCATTTCAGAATCCACCTTGGAGGCTGAGTACATAGTTGCGTCTATGGCAGCCAAGGAAATAGTCTGGCTGATGAAGTTCTATATGGATCTTGGTGTTATTCCAAAAATGGATAAACCACTTATTTTGTCTAGTGACAATAATGAGGCAATAGATAATTCGAAAGAACCTCAAACCCACAAAAGATCAAAGCATAAAGAGGGAAAGTACCACATTATCGAGGATGTGTGGCGAAGGCTCAATGTGAAGGTGGTGAAGATAGCATTGGAAGAAAATATTTCATATCCCTTTACAAAGATATAAACAGAGAGCATAATTGTGAAGCATGAAGAATGAATGGTTTTGAGAAACATGTCCCATTTGTTTTAAAAGGGAAAGTGGGAGTTTGTTGGGTTTTATGCCCTTATAAAATCATGTCAGACATGTAACACAATTTTATATTGTTTATAAAAGTATTAGAAACCATTTAGTATGACAAGCGTGTTGCTTGCATGTTTTATTACATGCTTATTGGAAGAATACAAAAATTTATAAAATCCCAAACATATGGATAGTTACAATTATAGTGACTAGGTCACAATGAATTATAGTTGTAATTTTATGTTCAAAAGAACGAGTCCTAAGATTAGATTGGTGCATTGGATTTTAAATGATTAGGAAATTTACGATATGATCTACTTACACATTCGGGATGTGATGTCTTGTCCAAGGCATTGACAAAGTATATAAGATCGGATGTATTTGGTTACATTGGACTAGGACCGATATTGATTATTGATAGATAAATAAGTATCATTGTTATCGAATCTAATCAATGTCACAACGTTGACTATAGGTCGAGTCGATCTTAATTCTGAGTGATAATATTCTACTAATTATATTATTTAAATCTTTTGACTTGTTCATTACCAGCTTACCCAACGGTCTAACCCATACTTACATCTTGGAGATTTAGTAGTGTAGTTGAGTGGGAATATTATTTATAAATATGAATTATGTAACTTTTGTATGAGAAGTGAAAAGAAGATTTCCTTATTTGCTTTGTTCAAAAGGTTAAATGATTGAGATCTCATTTCTATGATTAAGTTCACGAAAAGATCATTTATAAGAAACTTAGTGGAGTTAAGGATAAAATATTGATGAATGGTAAAATGGTAATTTGCACCCAATTTGTTTGTAAGTCATTGATAGAGGATTGACTGACTGTAATACTTATAAAAATGGATAACATACTTATGGTTTGGAAAATACGTTCTATGAATTCAAGAGTTCAATTCTGAGTCTATAGTGGAGTCACGATGAATTAATAAGGTAGTGAAATTATTCGTAAATAAATTCACGGTAACTTATTGGAGCTTGATTTCATGGATCCATGGTCCCCGCATCACCTTTGAGTTGACTAAGTCAATTTTGGAAAATTTTACAGATATATGAGATTTAGAGAATAAAAGAGAATCTTTGGGAAATTTTATTAATATTGATAAATTGGTGTCAATGTAGATAAATAATATTAAATCAAGTTTCAAATGATAATTAGTTAATTTGAATAAGGATTTAATCAATTAATTAATTAAAAGATAAATAAATAAAAAAGTTTTGAATTTAGGCCCAGTTGGGATATCAATTCAAAACAAAGAGATTGGACCCATGTCCATTTGTGGGAGCACAAACACTTTGATTTTTTTTATTATTTTTAATTAATTTAAATTTAAATAAAACACATTAAGTTACCTATATAAGGAATATGATATTTAGGGTTTTCAGTAGTTAGTCTTAGTTGATTCATTGGGTAAGGGAAAACCTAGACAAAGTGAAAACCTAGATAGTCTATTCCTTTCTTGGCCACTCACTCTCTTCTTCTTCTGATGCTAGATATGTGTCTCAAGTGTTGAGAGCTAGTCCACACTAGTAATAGGTTGATTAAAGGCTTGGTGAGGAAGACTGTGTTGCTGATCTAGTTCATTATCTTGATAATACTCTACTACAGAAAGGAAATAAGGGTTAGAGAGATTGAAGGAATGAGTTGTTCAAGTTCCGTTGTGTAATATAAGTTTCTTTAATTTACTCTGTTTTGTATCAATTTCATAGGAGCACGTTCTAGGAATTCACTTGTTTGTTTGATAATATGTAAATTACATGAAAATAAATAAAAGATCCAGTAATATGCTATTTTCAAACAATTCTTATTTTGGGAAAAAAAAAAGTGGTGAAAATTCTTGCATAGGAATAAATGGAGTAAGAAATTCTAGTAAGACATTTTTTGTGGGTTTAAGATTGTTATCCAATACCCTTCAGCAAAATCTAATGCATCAACAATCCAGATTAATTCAACAGGTAACATAGATGATTCATACCTACTTGTTACTTTTGTGGGAGGAAATGTCACATTCAACCAAGATGTTTCTCACTGATTAATCTGCTTACAAGCAATTATCTTAAAAGTATGAAGTCTAAACCAATGTTACCTAAGAAAGTTAGCAAATCTAAAAAGGTATGTATAAAAAATGATGAAATAAATTATCTTGCTTCTTTTACCTGTTTTAGATCTTACTCGGTTAATCACTGGTATTTTAATAGTGGTTGCTCCAGGCACATGACAGATGATGGAAAATTCTTAAGTGTTTTAAACCCATGAAGAAAAGGAGAGGTAACATTTGGTAATGACACTTTTGGAAAAGTACTTGGAAAAGCAACCATATATGTCGAGGGGATGCCAAGATTGAAAAATTTCTTGCTCGTTGAAGGACTCAAAGCTAGTCTTATTATCGTGAGTCTCATTTGTGATTGAATTTTGCACGTGAATTTCTCTCGAGATTCTTGTGTTGTAAGTGACTCTAATGGAAATTGTGTGCTAAAAAGGGTTATATCCATTGTTAAGTGTTACACTTGGAGTCAGGCACAAGTTTTCAATTCTGTTGTTGATAATGCTACTAATTTGTGGCATGAAAAATTAGGGCACATTAATAATAATAGTTTGAGAAAAATTGCAAGTGCAAGTATTGTTTGTGGACTACCAAAGCTTGGGAAGCATGCCACAAACAAGTGTGGACCATGTCAGATGGGAAAACAATTAAAAAATTTCCACAAAAATGTGACAAGTGTTGTGACGTCAAAAGTTTTGGAGCTATTACATATGGATTAGATGGGTTCGATTCATGTTGAAAGTAAATGGGAAAATGTACATATTCGTGTGTGTAGATGACTTTTCCAGGTATACATGAGTTGATATTTCAAGAGAAAAGTTTGTCACATTCAAAGCTTTCAAAACATTTTTTTTAATTGAGAGTAGAAAAAGACTGTAACATTGGAAAGAATGTAAGGATTAGGAGTGATCATGGAAAAAGAGTTTTAAAATGCTATTTATGATGAATTTTGCAAATCTCTTGGTAATTCTCATGAATTTTCAACTTCTAAGACACTTTAACAAAATGGAGTTGTTGAGCGCAAGAATAGAACTTTACAACAAATGACTAGGGTGATGCTCAATAGCAAGAAGTTGCCAAAAAGATTGTGGGTTGAAGCAATCAACAATGCTTGATATACAATCAATTGTGTATATCTTTGCCCTGTTACATTCAAAACTGCATATGAGATCCGAAGAGGTAAAAAACCCAATGTAAATTACTTTCATGTCTTTGGATGCTTATGTTGGTTTTTATATATAAAATCAGAGATTATACGCAGCGGAACAACAATCAAAATTGTTAATTTAACCCCACAAGATTTATAGATCTACTTCTTCACATACATATATATTGAATCAAAGATATGAACAAAAAATTATCTCAAGTCCTTCCTTGCTGCTATCTTTTTGTATGGCAAAAATCCTTGAGATCTCACACCAAGATCTTCTAAAATGTTCTCAGCATACAAAGAACGAGTGTGGGCTCTCTATACAAAATAATAGGCAAAATCTATTTATCAGATGTTCTCAAAACATGAGATCTGATAAAGTTTGGACCTAAGTTTGTGAAGAACAATGACCTATGCTTGTATCACTGTTCTCTTTTTCTCAGAGAGATTTCACGATATATTTTCTATCCCTGAAAGTATCATTCCGAAAAAACTGATATCCTATATTTAATATATCAAATATATTAAAAATAAAATATTATTTATTTTAAACAATTTGAAAATAACTAATCAATTATCAGATTTTGTTTAAATAATAATATTTTATTCATATTACAATATCTCATTATTTATTTAATATTTAAATAACTAAAATTGTGGAACCAATAAACCGCCATGAACTTCTTATGCTTGTAGCACAGTGACTGAGCACTGTGCTACACGTGTACCACATGCCAAGGAAGGCATGTGATTTTTTCTTATTATTTAAATACCAAAAATCCCAAAAATAAATTAGTTATATTTTTGTTAAATCAAATAATTAATTAATTACACATAATTATACAATAATTATGTTTAGTGCATAGAAAAATATTTTACTTATCAAATAAACCATTTTGCCCATTTTTGTATTTACCTTTGTCAGTGTTTGTTTGAGCCATTTCGGGGACAGGGGACCTATAAGATTAAGCTCCAATAAATTGTAACTAAATAATTAAACTCTTTAATTATAATAGTAAATTTATTAATTCTGATATTTCTCCATTATAAATTCAGAATTGCACTCTTTATGTTATAGATATACTTTTACAGAAATTTTATTCTAAGCTGTCCATTGACATAACCATCTTACAATAGTTCAACCCTCTAATTAATTAGTTCATAAATTAGAATGGAATAATTAACATTTTACCTTTCTAATTTACTTCTTATTCCTTAAGTACCATTAATTCACTAGTGAATAATTAATCTATAGTCTAATTATAGATTTGAGCTCAAAATCATTCAGTTCCAGAATTAACCCTTAAGAGAACTAATATACGATCTGTTAGGAAAGATTATATTCCGTATTGTTGATACATGTTCCCAGCCATCCATGATATTAAATCTCCAAAACAAAAGTCATTGGCCTCATTCTATGAAGAGACCTTAACGAATGAATCAAAAGATTTAATAAACATGAACAGGAGTTCATGAACACTCAGGATTTAGGTTGATCTATAAATGATCATCAGTTATGATATGAATTACAAGTCTTTATTTTTAAATGGTTTTTGGATAAAGACTTTTATTCATATCGGTCCATGTCATATATAATCATATTATATAAAGCTCATTTACCGAGATGTCTTACCACATCAATAATCTGAATCTAGATTATTTGTATCAACATGATACTCAATAAACCGTACTTACAACCCCAATTAAAGAATTCCATAACTTCAATTTGTTGTTGTTGACTATTTTTATTCATTCATGTGATCTTAATTCTCTCGTACTAATACAAGATCACATCCTCAATAATGAATATAGAATTTTTCTGATATTTACCAAATTATTCAAACAATAATTTAATAATCTGAATATAACAATAATAAACCATTGTATTTATTTATTCATCGAAATAATAAATGTATTTTACATGATTTTAGGACATACTCCTAACAGCTTATGTTATATTCTCAAAGATCGCGAGAATCTTGGAAAATTGATGCTAAGAGTGACAGTGGAATTTTTTTTTGGTTATTCCATAAATATTCGAGCTTTACATGTTTATAATGTGAAAAATGAGACTATTATAGAAACTGATAATGTGGTTTGTGATAATTCAAAAGATCTTGCAGATTATTCCAAGGAAGACGAAATAGATCGTCTTATTGAGAAAAAACACAATTTGGAATTCAATTATTTTGATACATCAAATGAGAATTTTAACCTCTCATAATTGGATAGTGCAATAACATTGAATCAAATGCTCCAACTGATTCTACTTCATCAGAAAAAGAAGGAACAACTTCTACTATGACTGAAGACACTATCCAAAAGGAGGCTTCATTTTGAGTAAATAAGAATAATCCATCTAATCTTATCTTAGGTAAAGTTGATAGAAGGTATGATCACAAGAAAAAGGTTTATGAATTTTGTGCAATATGTCTGTTTCACTTATTCCTTTTAGCCAAAAAAATGTTAATAAAGCATTCAATGATGAATTTTGGACCAAGGCCATGCAGGAAGAGTTAGAGAAATTTACATGAAATAATGTGTGGGTTCTTGTTAGACCTAGCCACACAAATGTTATAGAAAAAAAATGGATCATCAAAAACAAATTTGATGAGTTTGACACTATTGTAAGAAATAATTCTAAGTTGGTTGCTCAAGGGTACACTCAAATCGAGGGTATTGACTTTGATGAAACATTTTCTCAAGTTGCTAGGTTAGAGTCTATTGAGTTATTGTTTGAAATTGCATGTGTAATAAGCTTTAAGCTATTTCAAATGGATATTGAATCTGCTTTCTTGAATGAATTTTTGAATTAGGAAGCTTGTATTGAACAACCTAAAGGTTTTGAAGATCCACACTTTCCTGATCATGTGTACAAATTAAATAAGGCATTTATGGGTTGAAATAAACTCCACAAGCCTGGTATGAGAGTGTAACACCCCATGTCACTATGGCTGCTCCTTGGAATGACGAATGGCCCTACAAACCAACACGAGTCTTTCCAGCGTGCTTTGTCCTCACTCGCACGCTTCCTAAGAAAACTTCCCCAGAGGTCACCCATCATGAGAGTACTCCAGGTCAAGCACACTTAACTTTGGAGTTCTCAAGTGATGGGCTACCGAAAAGAATATGCATCTTGTTGGCATAGGTAGTACCCATCAATCCATTTAAGCCCTCTTTAATTGTGTAGTCCCATCCCTACATAGTCTTAGAATCATCACACTTGACCTTCCCCAGGCGATGTGGGATTGCACAACTTTTTACCCGGTCTTTCCCCCAGCGGATCACGGAATTCTGACTGTCACAGAGAGGTTGACCCAATTTCTGATTGAAAAAGGATATAAAAGAAGGAGAGTTGATAAAACTCTATTCATAAAAAATTATGATTATGATATTGTGATTGCTTAGATTTATGTTGATGATATTGTTTTTGGTTCTACCTTTAACATTAAAGTGTAGTAATTTGTTGATCATATGAAACATGAATTTGAAATGAGTATAGTAGGTGAAATGAACTATTTTCTAGGCTTACTGGTGAAACAAGTAAATGATGGGATCTTTATCTTTATGAGTAAGTATGCCAAGAATCTAGAAAAAAAATTTGATCTAGAAAGGTCCCAAAAGAAAAAACTCTTATGGAAACCAAATAAAATTGACAAAAGATCAAAATGGCTCCAAGGTTGATCAAACTTTGTATAGGAGTATGATTAGGAGTTTATTGTATCTCACAGCTAGTCGATCTGACATTTATTATAGTATTGGTGTGTGTGCTCGTTATCAATTAAACCCAATGGAGTCTCATGTGACAGTTGTCAAGAGAATCATTTTCTATGTGAAAGGAACTCTTGGATATTGTATTTGGTATTCTAAGGAGACAAACACTAATCCTGTTTGTTTTAGTGATCCTAAATGAGCAGGAAATGTTGATGATCGTAAGATCACAAGTGGTGGTTGTTTCTACTTGGGAGACAACTTGGTATCTTTTCATATCAAGAAATAAAAATATATATCTATATCCACTGCTCAGGCTGAGTATATAGCTGTAGAGAGTTGTTGTACTCGACTGTTGTGGGTTAAACAAATGCTTGATCCTATGGGTTTTTACTGGATACTTTAACGATCTTTTGTGATGATACTAGTGCTATCAATTTCTCAAATAATACAGTTCAACACTCCCACACTAAGCACATTGACATTTGTCATCACTTCATTAGAGAACTTGTGGAAGAAAATGTCTTAATCGTAGAACAAGTTGAAACTGCCAAACAAATAGTTGATAACTTTACTAAGGCCCTGGACACAGTTCGATTTGATTTCCTCAGGAAAGCCTTGGGGGTTGTTCTAATTTATTTTATTTTTGTTTGTCGTATCCTAGTTGAAGCCGAGTCAAGTTCATCTATCCAAATGGATAAAAACATTATTCTTTAATAATTAGTTTTTATGATGAAATAGATTTCTAATTATACATACTTTGCCTAGTTTCTTGATTATTCCATTCTTTAACTTTGTGATAAACATTATTGATTGATTGACTAAACTACTTATGTGTTGTGAGATTCTTTGTTATCTTTAGGCTCTATTTTAGAAAAGAGCTACCTACATGTATGAAAGTCGTCCTTTAGTAAGTTGAGACTATGTAATTAGCAGTAATGTAGAGGACACTCTACCAAGTGAAAAGAGCTACCATCATTGTAGCACACACATTTTTTTTAATTGTTTGTTTATTTTAAAAAAATTTTAATTTTTAAGTGTTAGAATTTTATTTTAAATTATTTGAAAAATTTGGTAGAAATTATGTAAATTGAAAATTTAATTGTTTTTTTTTTGTGTGTGAAATTGTTTATGAGAGTTGATTGTGTGCACCAAGGTGCATGGTTAGAAGAAATGATGTAACACCATACTACCTAGGAACCGTTACACTGTGTATTATAAATAGTGCTAAACTCGCTAAATGAGTCATTTGTCCATAATCGTGTAGCTAAATGTGATTAACGATTTAGGGTTAAAAATTTTGGTCAAGGATACAAACGTTTCACTAAGACATTTACTGTATACATGGGATCCCAAAATACATTTAAAAATTTAATTACAATAAAAGATTTATGACCTGCCGACCTAAGAAGCAAAATAAGGATTGATCTTAGTTCTTCTTTAAACCCTCGGTCGTGGTGGTCGAGCAGTTGTATATGTACACATCGTCACCTAAATTTTCCAACTCAGGGATGGTCCAATTTTCTTTTACCTTTACCTACACCACATAGCACCCGTGAATTGAGGACGAGAAAGCTTAAACATGTTCATAAGCAGTAAATAACATGTCACCAAATCATAATAAGCATATCTAGCAGTAATAACCCTACTCATGCATGCATGCAAGTATAAGTAAATGATTTTTGGAATCTTTCTGGCTCGACGCCCTAGGATATGGGACTAATAAGTCACCCTGGGGCCCTGTGCCTTGTCCTCTATATAACCAGCTTTTTAGCTGATCTAGCGTACTCGGTGCTAGGTTGTCTTCAAACAATAGATCGGTCAAGCGTATGATGCGCTTCAAGTTAGGCTACATCATATGGACCAGCGCTTAGCGCACTATTGCCCTGCTTGACTAATAATTCAATGCCTTACGACCATCATTCAGTGTGTTATTGCTATCCTTGACTAATAAGTTAGTGCCTTTCGACCAACACTCACCATGCTAATGTTGTCCTTGAC
Source organism: Humulus lupulus (assembly GCF_963169125.1). Classification (NCBI taxonomy): domain Eukaryota; kingdom Viridiplantae; phylum Streptophyta; class Magnoliopsida; order Rosales; family Cannabaceae; genus Humulus; species Humulus lupulus. The sequence goes on along the minus strand of NC_084794.1, from coordinate 78,366,888 downwards.
TAATAAGTCAGTGCCTTTCGACCAGCGATCAACGCTATTGCCGATCTTGACTAATAAGTCAATGCCTTTTGACTAGTGCTCAGCACTATTGCAGATCTTGACTAATAAGTCAATGCTAGGATATGTGACTATGAAGTCACCTCAGGTCTCTTAGCCATATCCTCTATATAAGCGTACCTGACGCTGACCAGCACTCAACGAGCTATGGTAGTTTTTGACTAATAAGCCAATGCTAGGATATGTGACTACTAAATCACCTTAGGTCTCTTAGCCATATCATTTGTATAAGCATACCTGACGCTTCTGGTTAGCCTAGCCAATATAACCAACACACAGCGCTATTTCCGCTCTCTACTAATAAGCCAATGCTCTTCGACCATCACTCAGTACTATTGTCGCTCATGACTGATAAGTTAGAGCTTTACAACTAGTACTCGACACTATTGCCGCTCTTGACTAATAAGTCAATGCTCTTCGACCAATACTCATCACTATTGTCGCTCATGACTGATAAGTCAAAGCTTTACGACCAGCGCTCGACACTATTGCCGTTTCTGACTAATAAGTCAGTGCTTCCTCAATGAGGCAATGCAAACATGCATATATTATATGTCAAATATCCAGTTATAAGGCATTCGACATGCTTAATCAATAATCACAAGCATAATCATAATCATGCACATTTACAGAGACTCAAGCTCTAATCAATTCCATATTCAACATTCATGCCATGCCGTAATCACATGTATCACATACATCACATACTGGGTGCAGTTTTCTTACCTTTGGTCTAAGCACAAAATACCAATAAATGACCCTCGAGCACGATCCTGATTCTGAACTCCTAGCGATAACCTAGTCACAACCATAATATATAATCCTGTAAAAAAAAAAGTAAATAAAGACTTTCAGATCGAGTCCTAGCCTTCGGGACGTCGAATCCTACCAAACCAGGTAGTAGGATCAACCCCGAGCCCTTAGGCCTAAGTTCCCACTACTAAAATCCCAACCTGGCCAAAACTGCACAGGCGGGCCGCGACTTGGCCCTGGGGATCGCGGCGCGCCTCCCAGAGAGACAGCCCTCTACCTGGGCTTTAGGGCACGGGCCGAGACTTGCCCCCTAGAGTTGCGCACACCCCCCAGGCAGAACCCCTCCTGGTTCTGGGTTCACACAGGTCGCGATTTCCAAGAACAAGGTCGAGACCCAACCTCAAACCGAGCCATTTTCTTCATTTTCTCCATTTTAAAAACCTTCCAAAAACCTATCCAAACATATCCTAATCCCATAATCAAAGTTCCCAAACATCTCAAGTTCCCAAAACCATCAAAACCTAAACTTTAAACAACTCAAAAACTCATCAAAGCATAAAATCCAATCAAAGCTTAGAAACTCGAAAACTCAAAACTAAAAACTTGGATTACCTTCGATTAAGTTGTTTTCCAGTTAAATCCTCCGGCTAATAAGCGTATATCTTCCCTAGAATCGTTATGACTCTAACCTTGCTTGAATCTAAGTCCTAAAACTCGAGTTTCCTTCGAAAATGCTAACGACGTCAAAAAGAGAACAAGAGAGAGAGAGAGAGAGAGAGAACGTATTGAACACTCTTTTTATGTTTTTGGCAGGTTACTTCGAGCTTAAGTAACCTCAAGCTAATCCTAATGCTCGGGGTCCCAAAAACGCCCCTCGGAGTAAAATAGTCAAAATTCTCAGAATTCCCTCTTGATCTCACTAACTCCTAATATATCATCAAATAATCATTCCCATTACCCAATATCTCAATAATGTGCTAAATACCCAAAATACCCCTTGACTCACACCAAGTGAAATATGGGTCCCGTTGTGACTTTCCCACTAGCTTGCTCCCTAGGATTGTCTTGTGCCGAGTAACCCAAACATTTCCACATAATAATGTAGTCTCACACATGTATCACATATATGCCAAATATACCCATAACGGGTTGAATTACGAAAATTGCCTTTTTAATCAGAAATGGGCCCACATGCACATTTAATACACCAAACACATGCATATAAAGTCATATTATAATATAACTCACATAATCATATAATGATACACATATATATATATCACATAATTTATATAATTTTTCATCCTAGCCTCCTAATCAATGCCCTAAGCCTTATTAGGAAATTTGGGACGTTACAAATGCACTCTAGCACTTGTGTGTGTGCATATGCATGAATGCATGGTGATCGCGCAATAGTTAATTTCCATGCAATATTCTAGAGTATTCTTTTATTTATTAAATTATTATTTTTATTTAATTAAGAAAGGGAAATAATGGGATAAATAAAGAGGGAAGACTCTAGAAGGCTTGTGTTCACACACATGAGAAATGAGAAACAAATGGTAAGAAGAGAGTTGGCATTTTTTTTTAGTTCCTGTAACCCTAGACCTAGCCTTAGTAAAACAGTTATAACTTTAGCTATATATGTTCAATTTAGACAAACTTGGTACCATTAGAAAGAAAATTAAATTATCTACAACTTTTGTGAAATATAGTTTCCTCCAAACGCAAGTAATAAGAGTCAAAATCGAGTCCCAAGTGCAGAACCCTAGAACTACAGAAATTTGACATTTCCTTATTAGGGTGGTGTGCCAAGGAAGGAAAGAGAGAAGTTAGTGTGCTGTAATTTTTCAAAGGGATTTGATTGGCTGAGCACAATTATTATTTGATTTTATTTTTTTGATTTATTGTTTAAATGAAATAAATGATTAATAGAAATTAGGTTGACTTTTCTTTATTTTGGAAAACCTAGTACACTATAAATAGAACCTTAGAACCTTAGAGAGCATTTTTGCTCATCTCTTCTCTATATCACATCCGACCGCCTAGAGAGAGAAAGAGAGAAGAGAGAGAGAGAGAGAGCTCGTGGAAGAGGGATGGAAGAAAGAAGGAGAGAAAGAAAGAAAATAAGAGGAAGAGGTAGTTAGGGATTTTGAAATCCCTAAGGGTAAGTATTGTTTCTTAGTGTTGATTTCATTAGTCTTCTTCTTCCATTTATTCTAAGAGTATTTTTTTTATTTTTCTTCTCATTTATTCTAGGAGTGTTCAAGAGAGTGGCCATATTTTTTGGGTCGTTGATTTCTATGAAGAGAGATAATGAGAATTCCTAGCCTTTTCGTTGTTTGATTGTTGTTGTTTTATTGTGGCTTTGTAATATTGGTTTATGTTTTGACAAGATATATGCATGTTGTAGATTAGAGATTTTATATTGAATAGTGAAATGGTATATATAGTTTGATACTTGCATTTTAGAAACATGCTAAGGATCTCTTTGTTTTGTTATCGGTTTGGAAGGATTAGTTATTGTTTTGAGCATATGGATTTAGGCTAGGGCATGTTTTGGAAATCGTGATCTTGTTGCATGCATGTTATTATTATAGGAGTATTCTTGTTTTATTAGGAAGCATGTTAGAGTAGAATATGTGTTATTTCCACATTTGGTAACCTAAAGTTTCTTGTAAATTGTTAAGAGTTTTATGTATGTATTTATTTAATTATTTGAACATCTCTTTATGAAAGATTAAAATGGGAGCATAATGGTTTAAAGAGACAATGTTGTCATATGATCAAAGTTGCAAAAATTGATGCCAAAGTCATGACAAGGGTTTCGACCATGGATCTATATTGTGGTCTAGACTTGTTTGAGTTAAGGTTGTTAGTTTTGCATGTTTAAATGTGGTGTGAGGTGCATATAAGCACGTGTTTCAATTTTATGCTTGCTGATTTTTTTATGACTTCTGTAGAAATATATATAATTTTGCAAGAGAACCAATCATGTTTTGTAATTCACATTTTAAAACAAAGACAAGCAAACATGGTACATTTCACATGAAAATATGTATTTTTCCTTCATCAAATGCTTGCAGATTTGTTTTGTTTATAATTTTAGAAAGAAACTAATTTTAAATAAAATGCTTACAAATGGAATTGTTAAAATTAGTATAATAAAATGCTTGTTGGAATTTTTAGTTTCTTGAAAGAATGTTTCTTTCTCATTAAAATTATAAAGTATATGCTCAAATAATTTAAGTCCTACATTTTATACATGAAAAATGTCTTTTCTACACTTTTAAAAATGTAAATTCTCAATCTTAATAATGTAGCTTTTATTTGTAAAATAATTAAGTGACATTATATTTTGTTAAAAAGAGACTAAGTAATCTTCAATGGAATAAAATGGAGTATAAATGAATTTTTCCAACCTATTAATTATGACTCATATGAAAAATGTGGTAACTTTGAGATATCACTATCTTTACAAAGTTAAATATTTAATTATTATTTATTTTATCTGCTTGGTAAAGTGAGTGAGTACCAAATTATTCAATACTAATTATTTTGTGAGAAAAGAAATATAAAAGGGTTTCTATATTTTGTTTTATTTTATTTAAGATAATAAATGAAATTAATGTTTGGTAAATGGAAACTAAAACAAAATAACTCTTTTATTAAAATTTTGAGTACAATTTTAATGTAGCATTGCGGTATAACTCAAGTTGGTGACATATTTTTTTTAATGAAATATTATGAGAATACTAAGAAATAAAGGGACTAAAATCTTCTAACTTCTACGCGTGTTTTAAGAACTTTCCCACATATGCTTGTTACATGCAAGCTAAGTTTAATGTTCAAATATACACCATTTGATTAAGTGCATGATTCTTGCTTTGAAAACATTGAGTATTCACTAGTAAACTTGAGATTATTATTTTATGATTTTATGTGAAATTACTGAATGTTTATAGTGTGATGCAACTCGTGCCACGTGTGCATGACCCATGCACACGTGCGGTATGTTTGTTGGGCATGTGTAATCTTACTTGATATTAAGACGAAGATTTGATTGTGATTCTAGGCTCGTTGTGAAGTACTCGCACTTTATTTTTGCTTGGACTTGAGGTAAGGAAGTTAATTAGAATTTTCTATGAATTATGTTATGAAAGGTATGAACTATTATGTTGCAAAGTTATAGTGTTATGGGAAGTATAAGTTATGGTAAGCTAAAGTGTTATGAAAAGTATGAAGTACTATGTTATGTTATGGATGTTGTATGTGTGCTTGTATGATGTATGAAAAGCAGTAGGTTGTTAGCGTGCTGAACGCGACACAACAAAGGAATTGCATAGGATATGATGTACCTCATAGGGCGGATGCACCGAGGTCATTCGAGGACTAGAGTTCTTGTTTACCTCATAGAGGAGGTCTTACCAATTTATGCTTTTGCTGGTTACCTCATGATGTGACATGGACAATTGGGGTGTCATGCTCACATAAAGTATGAAGTATGATTATTGTAACGCCCTAGTTAGCCAAGAACGTTACTGTGTGTATTTTAAATAGTGCTTAACTTGCTAAATGAGTCATTAGGCCATAAACAAGCAACTAAATGGGATTAATGATCCAAGGTTAAAAATTTTAGTCAAAAGGGATAGACATTTCATTTAAAACGTTAAGTTGTACATGGGATCTCATAATAAATGTTTACAAAGTTGTTTACAGTTCCAAACAGGTCATTACAACTCAAAAGTTACAACCCGCTAACCTAAGCAGAAAAAATAAGGTTTAACCCTAGTTCCTTTGAGAAACCTTGGCCATGGTGGTCAAGCGGCCGTATATGTACACGTCATCGCCTAAGCTCCCCAACTCATGGCTGGTCCAACTTTCCTTTCCCTTTACTTGCATCACATTGCACCTGTGAGCCAAGGCCCAGCAAGAAAACTTAAATATGTGCATAAGCAGTGAATAACACATTTCTAAATCATAATAAACATGTCCAGCAGTAATAAACCCACTCATGCACGCGTACCATTCATTTGAATTACTACAATGTCATATGGGACCAGATGCCCTAATTAAATGATTAACTGAATCATATCGGGGCCCGTTGCCCAAGTTACATGATTAATAAACCACACTGGGGCCCAACACTAGGATGTGGGACTAATAAGTCACCCCAGGGCCCATTGCCCTATGCTCTGAATAACCAGCTTTGAAGCTAGACCATCGTACCTGGCACTTTAGTTATCCACGACCATTGGGTCGAACAAGCATATGATGTGCTCCTGATGAGATCTAACCATGTCGACCAGCGCTTTATGCTCTATTACTTCCCTTCACTCATAAGTCAATGTTGTTCGACCAGCGCTCAGCGCTATTGTCATCCTTGACTAATAAATCAATGCTTTTCAACCAGCACTTAGCGTTATTTCCATCCTTGAGTGATAAGTCAATGCTTTTCAACCAGAGCTCAGCGCTATTGTCATCCTTGACTGATAAGTCAATGCTTTTCGACCAGTGCTCAGCGTTATTTCCATCCTTGACTTATAAGTTAAGCCTTTCTCAAGTGTATAATGCTAACAGGCATTTATCACATAGCAAGTATCCATACATAGAGCACTCAACATGCTTAATCAATAATCACAGGCATAATCATAATCATTCGCATTTAAAAGGGTCCAAGCCCTAATCAAATCTATATTCAACATTCAGGCCAAGCCCTAATCATGTACATCACATGATGGGCGTAGTTTTCTTACCTCAGGTCCGAGTGTGATATATAATAAGAAAGACCCTCGAGCACGATCATGACCTAGATCCCCTAGCAATAACCTAGTCACAACCAAGTATAGAATCCCATCAATAATGAGAAAACACAGGCTTTCGGACCAAGTCCTAGCCTCCAGGACATCGAATTCTACTAAATCAGGTAGTAGGATCGATCCCAAGCCCTAAGGTTTGAGTTCCCGCACTCGAAACCATCATTGGAAAAAATCCCCCATTTCACCCACGAAGCACCCAATTAGGGTCGCAGTGCCCCATGGTAAGAGTCACAACTCTCACAACCAGAGAGCCCAACCCCAAAAACATAGGACCAAGGTCGCGTCGCAGCCTATCTGGCGCTGCGACGCTACCCAGCTTCAGGAAATCGCCAGACGTCTGTGTTCATGAGGGTCGCAGTGTGAACCCGCAAACTCATCTTTCTCAGTCCAAAATCCTTTCAAAAAATCACCCCAAATCCGTACCAAACTCACCATTCAATCACCCAACATCCCTAGAACCTCCCAGGCTACAAAACCTACAGTTCCGATGGATAAAAAACTCGCTGAACCGTGAAATCCAATTCAAACTTAAGAAACTTAAGAAAACAAAAACTCAAAAATTTAAAGCTTAATATACCTCTAATTACATCATTTCCCGCTAAATCCTCCGGCTATCAAGCTTTTAATCTTCCTGAGAATCGTTATGACTCTAACCTTGCTTGAATCTGAGCCGTAAAACTTGAGTTTCCTTCAAAAATACAACAAGCGGTAAAAATGAGAACCAGAGAGAGAGAGAGAGAGAGAAAGTGTTTGAACGTAATTTTCAGTTTCTGTCAGGTTATTTTGAGCTCAAGTAACCTTAAGTAAAATCCAAGACTTGGGGTCCCAAAAACGGCCCCGAGGGTAAATTAGTCAAAATTCTCATAATTCCATCCTAATCTCTCTAACTCCAAATGTATCCTCGAATATTCATTCCCATTACCCAATATCCCGGTAATGTACTAAATACCCAAAATACCCCCTTGACTCACCCCGAGTCAAGTATTAGTCCCGTTGTGACTTTCCCGCTAACTTTGTAATGCCCCGACAAATTCTAGACCTCGAACCATTAAAAAATACTAACGTAACTACTATTTTGGAATACATACATGCATAAAATATTAGAACTTTATTAAAAATCCAAAATACGGTACGAAATACAAAATAAGGTATGGGTACCCATTGTTTAGTACATAAAACATAAAAAGATAAACTTTAATCAATTGTTTAAGTACCAAGTGCAGAAATACATAAAACATAAATTAAAAGACTTTAAACAACGTCATCCTTGATCTTCCAACAATCCATACATCCTAAATACACATGACAAGCTGCCACGAATCGGTCCCGCCTTCCAAGTTCATTTTCCCGCAACATCTAAAATAAAAGGAATGAGCCTAATGCCCAACAAGGAAAATGTACTAAAAAAATATATCATAAAACATATGATGTAAAAACGTATATCATATAGGACTACAATATTAATGGCCATTAACTCATTACCGTGGTATGTGATAAAACCATCTAGGTCCTCAGTATACTAATTGAGGTAGGTTAGATCACAAAATAGTATATGATAACCCATCTAGGTCCTTAGTCTACTAATCGAGGTAGGGTAAATCATAACTCTAAACCACGATAATGATAAAAATCTTGGGGTTGCTATCTAAGCAACTATAAGCCCCAAGCGACTAGAAACACATTCATATAATGATAAAAATATTGGGGTTTGCTATCTAAGCAACTATAAGCCCCAAGCGATTAAAAACATATTCATACATAGCACATAACATATCATAACACATATAATCTAACCTATTTTCCTTACCAAAAACTGGGATAATGGAGACGAGAACAAGATTGGAACACTCAAAAAACCAACAGTAAAAACCATGAGTTTCTAAAGATATAGAGATGAAAAAGAGAACTAAACCGTCAAAGATAAAAACTTACCGAAAAACCTTAAGTTTCAAGGAACTTAAACACCTAACAAAAAGCCATAATAATGAGTTAGGATCTGAAAGATAAATGGAAGAAAGTAAAAGAACTATGATGGATTATACTTGAGGATAAAAATATCTTGGATCATCTAGAACTCCGATCTACACCTCGATACCGAAAAGTCACTATTTCTTACTTCCCAAGTGTTTAGAAAAGCTTAGATTGGAAAAGGTTTTAACCCAAAACCCAAGTGTTTTCTCTTTAGAGTAATCTTAGCAGCTTGGATGCTCTGAAGAATGCTTGAATGATGAATGAAATGGCTGAGTACTAGGTCCTATTTATAGAGTTCAAGGAGTGAAACTAACCCCTTTTAAAATGAATAAATAAATGAATAATAATTTAAAATATTTGAATTTTCGTTTCAACATATGCCCAGAACTCGGTCAAAAACGTTCAAAAGCAAGTCCAAGTGGTTAAGGGCTGTTTCTAGCTCGGATTCGACAAACTTTCAAAATATGAGTGTGGAGCCGATATATTGCCCCTATAGGCGATATATCGCCTCCCTCATATTTTGGAGCCTCCGTGGTTTCATTCATGCGAAGTCGACGTGTTTTCCGTAGGCGACATATCGACCCCTATAGCTGCGATATATCAGCATACGTTGATATATCAAACACATTTTTGCACTCTTTCAGCTTATTTTAAATTTGTTTGCACAACTTTGACTGAGTAAAACGTAATCCTAACAGCTGTTGGAAGGTTCTAGAGCTTCTAGATCTTTCTTTTATTAATTTAATCATCCAGAATGCTTAAATCCTTAATAAACATGCTTGTGACAAGTGTCACGTTCTTAATTATTCTATCTAAGCCTTAGGTTAAAATAATTAATATCTCCATAACCAGCTATATTAATCAAATCTCATGTTATAATTAATATTTCTAAACTATAGGTTAAACTTATAAAATCTATAGCTGATTCTATGAGTTTCCAACTAAGTCCCGGCTTAAACCAATATCCACGAAAACTAACATACTACAAGCTACTACAACTACTACTGCTATCTAGCTAAGTAAAATTCTGAGACGCTACAAACTTGCTCCCTAGGATCGTCTCGTGTCAAGTAGCTCGAATATATCCACCTAATAATGTGGTCCCAGACATATATCACATATATGCCAAATATACCCATAAAAGGGGGAATTAGAAAAAATTCCCTTTAATAAGAAACAGGCCCACGTGCATATTTAATACACTTAAACATGCATATCAAGTCATCATAATATAACTCACATAATCATGCAATGAAACACATAAATATCACATAAGCACATAATTTCCATAATTTTCCATCCTGGCCCCTGATTAAGGCCCTAAGCCTTATTAGGTAATTTGGGAAATTTCAATTATGATTATGAATATGATATGATATGATATGATTATGAATATGATACGTTATTACTATGAATATGATACGATACGATATGATTATGAATATGATAGGATATGATTATGAATATGATACGATATGACTATGAATATGACAAGATATGATTATGAGATGGATGTGGAATGGTTATGTTATGAGTTTTACGATACATATGTAATATTTCCTTGTTGTTTCTTGAAAGTGTTGCATTTGTTTGTACTTAATTACTGGGATTTTAGCTCACCCCCTTACGATGTGGGAAGTTTTGATGTCTAGGAATGTATGAAGCGAGGTGTCCTATGAGCGATTGATGATCAAGATGAGCGTGAGGTGTAACCTCACGTGTTGGGTGTCATCCTCCGTAAAAGTGAGAGTTTCACTTTCATACTTTGGATTCTTTGGAGACCGCTCCTCGACTGGCATGCACTAGGAAGACTCCCCTACCTCCTGTCTTAGGGTCCTTGCATATTGCCAACGAGCATTGTTACTGTTACCTTCTATGTCGGGCACCCCACATATGGTATCCAATGTGAAGTCTACGGCCGCTGGCTCCAGTGGTGGACTCCTTTGCCTTCATAATTCTGGATTCCTACTTAGGGTTTCGCTCTTAACTTGGTACCTTGAGAGTTTTCCAGATCGAAGAAGAAACTCTATCTCATCCTTCAATTGCTTGCACTCATTTGTGTCGTGCCTATAATCATTATGGAAACGTCAAAACTTATTCTTGTCGCTCTTTCCTTCTGAGCGCAAGGCTAGTGGATTTCGGTATGGTACCTCCTGATATGTTGCCAAGTAAATCTCAGCCTTTGATGTAGTCAGGACGGTAAAATTGGTGTACCTGGGCTGGTAGGGGCAGATGCTTAGTCTGTTTGTTAGCTGGTGCTAACTTAGCTTTATTTTCTCCACCCTGCTTGGCCCCTGAGGTATTCCTCTTCTTACCGTTGCCCCCATTGCCGCCCTGAGGATTTGCGCCGTTCTTATATGCCTTGACAGTGGTTGGATGGTTTATGCCTTTTTCTTCCTTCATGATAGCGTCATCTAGCTTCATGTATTTTTCTGCTCGGTCCAGGAACTCCTGCAATGCAAGGTGTTGAAGGGGTTCCTGTATATGCTATCCCACAAGGGACTACGATAAATTATTCCTGTCGAGATGGCAACCTTCGTTCTGAGCTTGAAGCTGTTCTCTAGGAGGTGCTGGACCTTAGGCGCTTTCTTGGCTTTAGGGATGCTGACATTGCTTTGAAGGATGAAGAGATCAACACCCTCCGTAGTACCGTGGAGCTCAAAAAGCAGGAAGTGGCCGAGTTGACTCTCAGGATAACCAAGATGGAGGGGAAACTTGCCGATCAACTCCAACAGTCTAAAGCTGAGAAAGAGAAGCTGATTGCTGACATGGACTGATTGCGGAAGGATGCTCTTATCGAGAACGAGAAAGAGGTCAATGCTGCTCGGGACAAGGCTCGAGAGGAGTATTCAGAGATAGCTTTCTCTTGCTTCTACTTGATCTGGAAGTCCAACAAAGATATGGACTTGAATTTCCTTCCTGAGAAGACGATAGCAAAGGAGCTTAGGAAGTGTCTAGCTCGTGAGGCTGCCAAGGCTCAAGGTGGTTTTTTGGATGATACTCCTCACCCTAGTTAGTCTTTTCTTGGTCTTTTATTCTATCTTTCCTTTCATGCCATTGGTGGGGCACCTTGTACTTGACAGTGTTTAGATATGACATTTTATTCCTTTATGCTTTTTTGTTATGAGTACTAAGTGTTTTGATTGAAATTTTTTATATCCAATGCTTACTAAGTATATCAACTCACAACCCTTATTGGTTCAGGTATTAGTATACTCTGAACACATGTATTTCACGTACCATACTAACCTTAATCTTTTATGTTTTTCAAGCTAACAACCATGGTAATGTGAGTAGTATGATACTTCACCAAGTACCATGAACAAAATAGGTCAGGTCGACCACCCAATGGGTGATAGGCCGACCACCCTATAAGGGACATGGCTAGGAGTCTCCTCACCAATGCCTTTTTTGTTTTTGTTTTTTGCATTTTTGGAACATATGTTGAACAAATGTCCTAGAAAACTTGTGTATACCTTGATTGGTATGTACTATATGCCCCCAAGTGATCATGAGTTTAAAATTCTTGGTCACTTGCTACTTGACCATGCCTTGCTTTGAGCGTTTAGACACAAAGTACTATCCTTTTCATCCAATGATGCAAGCAACAAATGCTTGTCCCTCATTGATAGTCGGGTGATGGTTTCATACTTAGTAGTAATGATACCTATACACATGTAGATTGTGTAGGAAGTGTCGATCATGATCTACGTAATCTCTCATGTACTCGTTATAATGATTGTAGACAAAAGTGTCTAAGTTGGACCAATAGGGTCTAGATGAGCTAATCGAGCCTGTAACAAGCCTTAGATCAAATTATCGACCAGTCCCTCAAGGACCACATTAAATTATGATCCGATGATGGTGATTGGTCTTCAGACCAATCTCTTTTTTGATCGCATGGGTTGATAGGTTCCTCAAGAACCAGGATCGAACGTGATCATATAATGGCGACTGGTCCTCGAACCAGTCTCTTTTGTTGATCATATAGGTCGATAGGTTCTTCAAGAACCAAGATCGAACATGATCAAATAAATTGGTGATAAGGTCCTAGAACCTGTCTCTTTTTTTGGGTCATATGGGTCGATATGCTCCTCAAGAACGAAGATCGAACATGATCCATTAACTTGGCGACAAGGTCCTAGGACCTGTCTCTTGTTTTGATCGTATAGGTCACTAGGCTCCTTAAGAACAAAGATCGAACATGATTCATTAAATTTGCGACAAGGTCCTAGGACCAGTTTCTTGTTAGGATTGTGTGGGTTGATAGGCTCCTCAAGAACCAAGATCGAACATGATCCATAATTTGATGACAAGGTCCTAGGACCTGTCTCTCTAGTTGATAGTGTGGGTCGATAGGTTCCTCAAGAACCAGGATCGAACATGATCAAATAAATTGGCGACAAGGTCCTAGGACCTATCTCTTGTTTTGATCGCATGGGTCGATAGGCTCCTCAAGAACCAAGATCCATTAATTTGGCGACAAGGTCCTAAGACCTATCTCTCGTTTGGGTCGTATGGGTCGATAGGTCCCTCAAGGACTAGAATCGAACATGATCCGATGGGGTTGACAGGTCTAAAGTAAAAAGTCCCTCGTTGAATGAAATTTAAAGAATTAAGTGAAACTTAAGAAATTAAATTCTTCATTCATTGAAGCACAATGGCTGTTACATAGATGATTCGTAAATAACATATTTGCAAATTAAAACTTGTGTTGTTGTTGAACAACTTCATTGATAGTACCAACGGAGGTGTCCGCCATTCTAGTAGTTTTTTATTAGTTCTCCATTCAGTCGAGCTATCTTGTACATCCCTGGTTGGATCACCTCCTCCACAAGGTATGGTCCTTCCCAATTAGGTCCTAGTACCTCTGCTGCAGTGTCCTTAGTGTTTAGGAACACCCTCCTGAGTACTAAGTCTCTAACTTGGAATTTTCGATCTTTCACTCTCGAGTTGAAGTATCTGGCCACTATTTCTTGACGTGCTGCTACTCTGAGACTTGCCTTTTCTCGTCTTTCTTCGATTAAATCAAGCAACTCTTCTATTAGTTTATGGTTCCTCCCTTGATTGTATGTCTCTCATCTATGCGATGGGGGAGTGAGTTCAACTAGCAACATGGCTTCATGACCAAATGCCAAAGAGAACGGGGTATGGCCTGTCACCATTCGAGTCATCGTTTGATGTGACCACAGGACCTTCAGAAGTAATTCTGGCTAGGCTCCTTTGGATTTTTCAAGGCGTTTCTTCAGAGTATCTTTGATAGTATTGTTCACTGCTTTGACTTGACCATTATTTTGGGGGTGTGCTACTGAGGTATAGCTCTTTGTGATTCCATGCCTTGCACAAAATTCGGTGAACAAATCACTGTCGAATTGAGTCCCATTGTCCGAGACTATCTTCTTTGGTAGACCAAATCAACATATGATCTTCTTCACCACAAAGTCTAAGACTTTCTTCAAGGTTATGGAGGTGAGCGGTCCAGCTTCAGTCCATTTGGTGAAGTAGTCCACGGCTACAACAACAAATTTCACTCCTCCCTTTCCCGTAGGTAGTCTTACGATCAGGTCGATCCCCCATACAACGAAGGGCCAAGAGCTTTGCATTTGTGTTAATTCGTTAGGTACCACCTGGGGTATATTGGAGAACATCTGACACTTGTGGAATCTTCTGGAAAACTCCATCGAGTCTTCATTCATCGTCGGCCAAAAGTATCCTTATCTTAGGATTTTCTATGATAGGCTCTGCCCCCAGCGTGATCTCCACAAAACCCCTCGTGTACCTCGATCATTAACAACTTTGACTGGTCGGGTCTAACACACCTTAGCAGTGGTAGAATATCCTCATCAGTACAAGACCCCTTCGACTATCATATATCGTGCAGCTTGTCTCACCAACTTCCTTGCTTTGTTCCGATCACTGGGTACTACTCCTTGGTTGATATAGTAAATAATAGGGGTCATCCATGTATCTCCCATCTCAGCAGGTGGTGCCTCCTACTCGGTTATGCTTCTTTAAGCCAAGTATTTGACGGGAATGATATTCAGGGTGTTCGCATCTCTGGCACTGACAAGCTTAGCTAAGGCATCAACATTGGCATTTTTCTCCCTCGGGACTTGTATTATTGAGAATTTCTTGAACTGCGCCAACAAGTCCTTCACCTTGTTCAGGTACTGCACCATCCTAAGTCCCTTACTTGATACTCCCTCAGTACCTGATACACTACTTGTTGGGAATCGCTGAATATCTCCAGGGACTGTGCATGCACATCCCGAGACAAGCGTAATCCTGCTAATAATGCCTCGTACTCAGCCTTGTTGTTTGAAGCATTGAATCCAAATCTGAGAACACAATGGATTCGGATATTCTTCGCAGTGATCAGTATGATTCCTGTGTCTGATTTATGTTCAAAGGATGCTCCGTCAACATATAGCTTCCACACAGGAGTATCTCATTCCTTCTCGGTATCTCCATTCTCCGATTGGTAGGAAGGGTCTTCAAGGTTGTTTCCTTCGACTATGAAGTCTGCTAATGCTTGTCCTTTTATCGCCGTCCTCGAATGATAAGTGTTATCAAACTATCCTAGTTCCACTACCCATTTGAGTAATCATCCCAAGGCCTCTAGTTTCTGAAGAACTTGTCTCAACGGTTGATCGGTCAGGACTGGGATCGAGTGAGCTTGAAAATATGGACGCGGCTTTCGAGAGGCGATTACTAAATAGTAGGCTAGGTTTTCAAGAGGGGGATACCTAGACTCTGCACCTATTAGCGTTTTACTAATATAGTACACAAGGTGTTGTACCCTGTTCTCTTCTTTTACCAAAGCAGCGCGGATTGCATGCTCGGTGATTGCCAAATAGATGAATAGTACTTCACCATATATTGGCTTTGCTAGGACGGGAGGTTGAGCGAGATGCTTCTTCAAGGCTTGGAATGCTTCCTCACATTCCTTGGTCCATTGGATCTTCTTGCTGCCCTTCAGTAAGTTAAAGAAAGGGACACACCTGTTCGTAGACTTTGATATGAACCTACTGAGGGCAGCTACTCTCCCTGATAAGCTTTGAACTTCTTTGATTGTGGTAGGTGACTTCATGTCGATCAATGCTTTGATCTTCTTGGGGTTAGGCTCGATTCCACGTGAATTGACTATGTATCCGAGAAACTTACAGGAACCAACTCCAAACGAGCACTTGAGAGTGTTTAACTCAATGCTATACTTTCTAAGTATTGCAAAGCATTCCTCCAAGTCTTGAACATCCCCTTCAGATTCTTTGGACTTGACCAAAATGTCATCGACGTATACCTCCATATTTTTGCCAGTCAAGTCTCAGAACATGCCATTCACTAAACACTGGTAGGTGGCTCCTGCGTTCTTCAAGTCGAATGGCATCACCTTATAACAGTACAATCCCTTGTCTATCCAGAAGCTAGTATGTTCCTCATCGGGAGGGTTCATACTTATTTTTTTTCCAGAATACGCATCCATGAATGAGAGTATTTCATGTCCTACACTTGCATCAACCAGTTGGTATATTCTGGGTATTAGGAAGCAGTCTTCGGGGCAGGCCTTGTTCAGATCTGTGAAGTCCACACATGTCCTCTACTTCTCGTTTGGCTTTGGAACCAACACGGGGTTTGATACCCAATCTGGGTAGCAGGCCTCCCTTATAAAACTGTTTTCCTTGTGTCGCTCGTCCTCCTCCTTCATGGATTGAGACCAGTCTTTGTCAAGCAGCCTCCTCTTTTGCTGCACCGGTGGGTAGTTTTTGTCAACATTGAGGACATGGCTTATCACGGATGGAGAAATTCCATCCATGTCCTTATGTGACCAGGCAAAGACGTCCTGGTTCTTCTTCAAAAATTCTACCAACTGTGCCTAAATTTCCACCTTTAGCTCCTTCCCGACTTTAATTAATTTACTCGGGTCCTCCTCATCTAGTAGGACTTTGTCAATATCTTTGACTGGTCCTACCCCCATGATGTCATCCCCAAAGCGAGGATCGATGTCATTTCCCTCGATTTGGGAAACTTGCTATAATAACAAATATTCGTTAAAAGGAGTCCTCAGCTCCAGTAGAGTGTTTCTTTCAATGTCAACTTCCATTTTGACAACCTCATTGGTTCCTTCATTCTCTTCACAGCAGGTTACTACCATGTTGTTTATGCATGATCCTTTCTTTTCCTTGACCACTGACACATTATAGCATTCTCGTGACTCCCTTTGGTTACCCTGAACGCATCCTTGCCCTGCGCTTGTGGGGAACTTCAAAGATAGATGCTAGATAGACACTGTTGCATGTAATGCCATTAGGAGGAGTCTCCCAAGCACTACATTGTAAGCTGATGAGAAATCTACCACCCGAAACTCTCTCATCAAAGTCTCGTGCTTGGGGGCATCCCCCACTGTGACCGATAGTCTGATAGTTCCTGCTGGTGCTGAGCATTCTCCCGTGAATCTATATATCACTTGGGAACACGGTGTCAGGTCCTTGACCGTGAGATTCATCTTCTCAAGAGATGTTTTGTAGATGATTTCTACTGACCTTCCTGTACTCGGGCATTGGTGATTTGAATGGTAAGGGCCAGAGGGTCATTGTAGGGATACCTCATGTGCTTGGCGTCATCCTCCGTAAAAGTGAGAGTTTCACTTTCATACTTTGGATTCTTTGGAAACTGCTCCTCGAGTGCCATGCATTGGGAAGACTCCCCTACCTCACGTCTTAGGGTCCTTTCATATCACTCACGAGAATTGTAACTGTTACCTGCTATGTGCCCCCCCCCCCCCCCCCCCCACATACAGTATCCAGTGTGAAGTCTATGACCGTTGGCTCTAGTGGTGGACTCCTTTGCCTTCAGAATTCTGGATTCCTGCTCGGGGTTTTGCTCTTGATTCGGTACCCTGAGAGTTTTCCTGATTGGAGAAGAAACTCTATCTCATCCTTCAATTGTTTGCACTCATTTGTGTCGTGCCCATGATCATTATGGAAATGACAAAACTTATTATTTTCTCTCTTTCCTTCTGAGCGCAAGAGTGGTGGCTTTCGGTATGGTACCTCCTAATATGTTTCCAAGTAAATATCAGCCCTTGATGTAGCCAGGACGGTATAATTGGTGAACTTGGGTTGGTAGGGCTGATGGTTAGGCTGTTTGTTAGCTGGTGCTGACTTAGCTTTCTTTTCTCCACCCTGATCAGCCCCCGAGGTATTCCTATTCTTATCGTTGCCCCCATTGCTGCCATGAGGGTTTGCGCCATTCTTATTTGCCTTGACAGTGGTTGGATGGTTTATGCCTTTTACTTCCTTCATGATAGCATCATCTAGCTTCATGTATTTGTCTGCTCGGTCTAGGAACTTCTACAAGGTGTTGATGGGGTTCCTGTGTATGCTATCCCACAAGGGACTACGATAAATTATTCCTGCCGAGATGGCAACAAACTTTCCTTCATCTCCTACCGTGGACGCTTGGTTTGCCTCTCTCATGAATCTCTGGATGTAGTCCTTCAGGGATTCATCCTTCCCTTGCTTGATGTCAGCTAGGTGATTGGCATAAACTGGTTGAATCCGTCCAGCACTGAAAACCTTGCAAAATTCATTCCTGAACTGCTCCGAGGAAGTGATAGATCCAGGTTTGAATTTCCAATACCATTCTTGAGCTAAGTCAGCGAGAGTGGTAGGGAATACTCTACTCCTATAATCATGCTCCACACCGAGTAACTCCATTTTATCCTCAAAATTTCCAATGTGTTGTACTGGGTCCTCCTTGCAAGTGTATGTTGGGAGTGTCGGGGTCTTGTATTTCGGTGGTGATTTAGAAGCTTGGATATTAGCACTGAAGGGACTCCCACTTCTATGAGCCAGCTCGATATCGGAAGGAATCTTTGTCGGACCTTGGTCAGCCATGACGAGTGCATCTATTTGAGCCTATACTGCGGGTGGGATCGCTGCTCCTTGTTGGGTAGACGTCCCTGGTACCCCCTCCTAAGCGTTGGCCTTCCTGTTGATGACCTCCCTCAGATCTTGAGGTTGTGCATCTTTCCTGAGCCAATTGAACACAGTGTTGGTGTTGTTCATCGGTTCCTTTCCCTTACGAGATTGAGGGTGTTGGGGTGGTAGGTCTGCCTTGCCCTTGTTGGTGCGACCGCGCCCTTGAGCCTCTCTTCCTACATGACTTTGAGACTTTGAGCGGCCATTTCCATCCCTGTCATGCCTCTCGGATGTTTGACCCTCATCTCCTGTGTTGTTTCGTCTGTCCCCCTAGGAAGGGGCCTTTGTGTTGGTAACACTTTTACTCTGAGACGAAGTGTTATTCTTCTTAGTCACGGAGGAGGCAGTCTTGGACTACACCTCTTCATCCTGTCTCTTGGAAAGTGGCTTTGAGAGCATCCTTGGTGTTCGACTCCTCCCTTGGGACTCCCTGTTATTGTTGTCTCCCATTCCTGCTGCTTTGGCCTGAGCCTCCCTCACCGCCTAAGCAGCAGCTTTAGGGTTAGCTTGGACTAACTGAGTAGCTTCCTCTAGGGCCACAACAGCCTCCTGGTGTCTCCAGTCAGCTTCTTGCTCCCTCTCGATCATCTTCTGGATCTGCTCGTCTGTCTCCCATTATTTTCGTTCCATAGTTGCCCTCTGAAGGGCAATTTTTGAAGCAAAGGTCTCCTGCCTCGCCAGAAATTGCGCCATCTCCTCCTGGTGAGCATCCTGTGGATCTTCTACATTAGGTTGGTCTCCAACATGCATCTGAGGTTTGTTAACAGGATCGATGGGATCCTGAGTGGTGGAATCCCTGGGATCCTTCTTCGTTGTATGACTGGATTTTAGAGGCATCATAAAACTGATGAAAGTGTGTTTCTTGATTTCGCACTCTCAATGAAAGCACCAAAATGTTGACTTGTGAAGGTCATATGTACAATATACGACACATTTTGAATCAAGTGAATATAAAATACGACAAAGTACAAATATCTTAAACAAACACACATGAGTTTATAGTGGTTCAGCCTTGTTCTGATGAATAGTAATAACCTAATCCACTTAGTTTTTAGTATTGAATTACTCGATAGACAATTACACTGATGAACAGAAGTATTCACTTGTTGCAAATTTGCCCAAAGTTTCTCCGCAAAATATTCGCCAGATCCCCTTCAATGAAGCGTTGGGTCCTTTATGTATAGTGCCCAAGGGCTGTTACATGATTAGTAATACTGGGATCATGGTTTTGTACACGATTATTAGGTAATGGAGATACGTGTCCACCTCCCCATGATTATGAGATCATGGGTCTTCTCCTTGTTTCTCTGGATTGTGGTAGACAATGCACGATTGAAACCTCTGGGAAAATGCTAAGTTTAGATTGGTCTATGAGACTTAGGTGCTAGGCTTGATGACCCTTTATAGTTTGGGTTCTAGGCTCTGAACGAGAGTGAGTTTTATCCGTTTTCAGGAGTGTAGGCCGACCACCCTGTAGAGAATAGGGTGGGCTGACCACCCCTAGGGGGTTTTGGCCTGGTCGACTTCTCTATAGGTCTTGGACCTATCTTTTTTGCTCATCGGTCTTTTTTTTCAATACTTCGTCGTTTTTCCCTGATTTGTGATGCAACATGTCCCTTTCTCATTTGCCACATCATCCCTGGATTTTTTAGGGATAACAATGTTTTATTTACGTCTGTGAAACTTATTATTATTGTATCTTTAAAGACCGCATATAGTCACTACGTTTTATTTTAAAATCATTGGGCTCAAATTGCATGTTTTATCAAGGCCCCACTAAATCTTTTATCTAAAATAGTATTTTTCTAATAAATATGAGTTGAGCGACGTGTTTGCAAAGTAAATAGATTAGGGCATTCTTACAATCACGTAGCATGAAAGCTTTTGATTTGGGTAAAAATAGAAAAATCACCCAACCTGGGCAATGAAACAAAATCCACATATTCACACATATGCTAGAAATAGGCATTGCATCAAAAATCTTCAGATGTTCACTTTTTTTAATCAATCATTTTTATTTATGTCTTTGTTATTTTTTGAAATTTTTTGAGAAACAGGTGGCAATATATGTATAATAAATCTTCTAATTTATGGAAATATATTTCTTTAAAGACTAATATTTGTTTATTTTTGGACAAGTCGATGATGAACTTTCGACATAATATTTATTTCTGTAATAATAATAATAAATCATGTGGGAAAAGGATTCTTTTGGATTTATTGGAATATTTGTCTTTAAATGTTATCACAAAATCGTTGATTTAATTTCTTTTTTGGAAACATTTTCTCTTTTTGGTGGTTTTCGTCCATCACGTGGCTTAGAGGTAACTTACCCTTTTATGAATTTCAAAAAAGGGCAAGTCCTTTTCTGCATTTCAAAAAGACCCACAGTAATGATTAAGGCATTCACTCGATCACTCTCTTATCTCTCTTGTTCTAGTGTTTTTATTTGTTCGGCTAACCTTTCTGTCCAAGTTTGTGTTTTTTCTTGTGTTTTCTTCTCTACGATTTCTAATTGTGTTGCTTTGAAAACAAGGGGAGGATCCACTGTCATTGTCAACAAGACATCTCTGAAAACTCTCTCTGCCTCTAAGCTTGCGTTGAGGAAGCATGCTTTTCTTCAATCTGTGGCTACCCCTGTCGGTGGTAGCAGCCCTGAGATTCCCCCACTGCAATCTACTTCATCAAAGAAAGAAGGGATAAGCCAGTGAATCCTACAGTTTCTGATAATGGAGTTTTCTGAGTTTGATGAATCTGAAAATGATTTCCTTGAGAATCAACCTAAGATCGAGTCTCCACCAATAGCTGCCTCATCATACCATAAAGCGAGATCTGCCAAACGATAGAAAAAGGAATCTGGTAATAGCCCTAGAATCCCTATTTTCAAATCTAATGCATTAGAGACTATTTCTGCTAGGTTGAAAGGTTCTACTTTTGGAGAAAATCTGCCTAAATCTGAATGTGAGGATGAAAATGCATCTGATTCTTGAGAGAAAACTCCATCAGTGGAAAGTTTGGATAATCAGGATAAGGATCATGATGTGAGTTTGAGCAATTAATGTGCCAACTATAGTTGTGAAGGAAAAAAGAAAAACCTATACTACTCATGTGCCAAAAGAGAAAAAGGCTTCCCCAACCAAAGATGTCACTACACCAAAGGATAAGGGTGTCTCTCCGTCTTAGAATGCTCAGAAATTTGTTAAAAAAACTTTCCAGAAGAAACTAGATACTCCTAAGAAGGCATCCTCCTCTGCCATAGCGAAAGCATATGCCTCATCTCCATCAGCCTTTGACAAAGAAAAAGACAAGACCATTGCATTTGAGCCATCATCAGATCTTGTTTTTAAAGCTTTTGATGATTTATTTTGTTTTATTGAAAACTTTTGCGCTATGCCTAAGTATGTGAATAGGAAAATTATTCTTGAAAGGAACTTTGTTTTAGATCCTTATAAGAAATTTGGGGTATTAAATTTTTTGCAAGAAAGGGGTTGGACAAAATCTTTGTATAACTTGGGTGTTTTTGTGCCGAGAGTAGTCAAAGAGTTTTATGCTAATATGATTGGTCATATCAATGAAGATGGTTCAATTTTGTTTGGGAAAGTATATGTATGGGGGCATTAAATGATTTTAATGCTGAGGTGATATCTAAGGCTCTAGCTATTCCCTTGATGAATTTCTTTAACCCCTCTAATCAAGTTGTTGTAAATAATATTGTAGGTTCTGAACTGCTGGGTTAGAATGTTGATTGGCCAGCTAATGCCTCCATCAAGACTATGGACATAACACACAAATACATTATGCTGCATCGCTTTGCTGTCTACAGGTGGTTTCCAATGTCTCATACTTCCACCATCACTAATGAAATGACATTCTTTCTTCATGATGTTGGCACGGGGGCTCCTGTTAATCTGGATGAATTCATCTTTGACAAGATTTTGTCTTTTATCAAGGTTCAAACACCTACGGTAATGCTTCTTCATCATTATCTTATTTATAATATTCTGCATGATCAAAAGCCACTGAAGTTGGAGTCCGGGGCCTTGACACAAATATCTTCCGTTCCTATGTACAAAGTCAAGGGAGAAACTGCTGAACCATAACCTCCCAAGAAGATCAATCCCAAAGTTCCACCTCATCCATCAGTTGTTGAAGGCGCCACCTCGGTTGCTGCTGTACCTCCCCCTGTTGGAGTTGGTTTTAATTATGATGTGTCAAATGTTAACACCAGGTTTAGCTCGAAGATGGAGATATTGGAGAAATTTGTTCTGGACTAGCTTGCCATTGTCATTTCTAATACCAGTAGAAAGTCCAAGGAGGATGAAGGAAGCTCAAATGGAGGTAGATTCAACAATGCTCACCTTTGAGTTATGTTTGTTTATGTTCTTTAAGGCTATGTTTTTTTTTATGTAGGGTTTTTTATGTCTTTCCTTATGTTTCAAGACTATGTGTTTAGTTTTATGGTTGTAGGTTGTAACCTTTGGCCTCTTGTTTAGAAAAAAAGGGAGAGTACAAATGTTTCTTATTTTCTTTTGATTGCAATGTACTTTCGTAGGGGGTACGTTTGAAATTTTTTAAGTTCCTTGTTTTAAAGAAATGTCCTCGTTAGGGGGAGTTCTTTTTGTTGTTACATATGTTGGTTAGTATCTCTAGTATGTCGCATCTAACAATGTTTGTGCATGAACTTTTGAGAAATTTTCTTGAGTGTTCTGTCTAAAAAGATACCAATGGAGGAAATTGTTAAGTCCTAAAATGGTGTCTCTTTAAAAGTGACAATTTCTGTCAAAAGTGATGAATCAAAGTTGGTTCTTAAAATTGGTAAATTTCGATGAATCAAGTTATAGTTTCACTGTTTTGTGTTCTCTACATTTTTTTTTATTATTTATTTATATCATTTGACTAATAAAATGTTGTCAAATTTTTATTATATATATTTAATTAATAAAATGGTTTTTCTCATTTATTAATCAAATATTTTGGTTTCCTTTCATGGAAACAATTTTGAGTAAGTTCACACAAAAGGAAACTTTTGTTTCCTTGTTTGGTTTCTTAAAGATCACGATCAAACCCTTAAGGATTATATCCTTGTGGGACTTGGTCAACTTGTTATTAAAATGAAATAATTCAATTATTTAATTGATTTATATTTAATTGATTTTTTTCACTAAAAAAGAGAATTTAATTAATTTATTAATGATTTTATTCTTGTTTTTATTACGTATATCAATCTCGAATTTTGCAGGAATAAATGAGTGAAATGAACTTAGATATAATCGTGTACTAAATTCATTTTCAATCTATCTACATAGGAGCAATTTCTTATCTGTCATAATTGATTTTCAGAGTTGACCAAATCCATATGGAATTAAGGAAAGATTTTCAGAGTAACCCATGCTCTTAATAAATGTACATTGCACGTTGTGCATTTTTGTTAAAGTGCTCTTTGGGAGAAGAACTTTAAAGTCTTGTTTCGGGAGGATTCAAACAGAAACTTCGAGAGAAGTTTGACACCACAACATTGAAAGGAGTTCAAGTGTTTTAGGTGTAGAAATGGTGATTAGAAGACGGTGCTCAAGCTTGCGATATAGACTAGAAGGAGTCTATATTTGCATAAGACATTTGTATATTGTACCATTGATCTCTTACTAACCATGTTTCTGTTAGTGTGTCCCATATGGAAAATGTGTGAGCACATTCAACAATATATAAGAGCATGGGTTACTCCACTCATCACCAATTGGTTTTGAGACGGAACCTCTTGTTACTTAGACCTTTCACCCATATGCTTATACTTTCTACAATTACTATCCACATCTATTGTCTAAACTACATCTCATTATACATTGCTACATGGTATCAGAGTCTAAATATGCTCTAGCGAGCATATTTGGTTAAAAAAAAAACAAAAAAAAAAAGTGCCAGAACCCATAGTTGTCCAAATAAATAAGCAAAAAAAAAAAAAAAAACTGAGCCACAACTGGCCAAAAGAGTCTGAAATACTGTCAAAATAAATAAGTGAGCCAAACGAGCCACAACCGGCCAAATACTGTCCAAAATAAATACTGCCAAAAAGAGGCACTAATATTTCTGCAGTTCAAGATTGGTGGGCATAAATAGCCATCATCTCACATGGAAAGTGTGTGAGCACATTCAACAATATATAAGAGCATGGGTTACTCCACTCATCACCAATTGGTTTTAAGATGGAGCCTCATGTTACTTAGACCTTTCACCCCTATGCTTATACTTTCTACAATTACTATCCACATTTATTGTCTAAAGTACATCCCATTATACATTGTTACAGTTTCGTCTCTAAGCGTGGACCCATGGACTAGGGAAATCGAACCATGCAAAAATTTCACATGTCGTTTAAATTTTATGTACTTTACGTTTTTAGCATTTTGTATTATGTAAACAATCTGATCATTCCTCTTTGATTTCTGACCAATCAGATTTTAAATTAATCAATCAACTTAATTTATTTTCGCATTAAGTAAAATGTTGCTGGATTAACCACTCGGTAATACCTTAAAAATAAGAATTAAAGTTAATATAAAGATTTCTAACCTTAGTTTTTATAATAAACAACTACAAATCAAACTTTATTTTTCCAAAACTCTCGGTCATGAACGTGTATTGCAGATTTTAAAAGCTTTGTATTAATGGTTTCTTAAATCAATTTTTATTCACAGATAAATTAGAAACCATTGAAGTATTCATAGCATTATTTAGGTTGAAAACAACTTTGAAGCATAAAAACTTTTAAATGAATAGGCCAAAACTAAAAAAAATATATGTATTCAAAGCCATATTTCTTCGCTTTTATTGCACAAAATACGAAGAGAATGGATAAACTAAAGCATTCCTATCACTCAATATGTAATAAAAACATAATAATAATAATAATAATAATAATAATAATAATAAAACATTGAGAAGTTGGTCAAATACATATTCAACGTATCAAGGCACTGGTAAATGTGGCTATTAAAACCAAATGTAATAATTATCTGTAGGCATATGAACAATCCTAATATGCGAAATGAATTGAATATGATCATTAGAGGATCGATATAGTGTACATCCAGTGAATGGAGTGTGAGAGAAGAGCAATGAACTTGGGGACCAGAACTCTGTGAGCACATTTGTTTTGTCAAAATCAGACTAGGATTGGTATAAATAATCTCAAACCCATTTGGTGATAAAATTATATTGGATTAATAATCCAAGACACCTAAACAGGCTCACTTTTTGCAGTAATCAGACCCAAATAGTGGTATATATATATTTATGTTACTTGAAATGGTACATTGTTCATGCCAGTAGCTTTCGTTCGAGTATATGTTACTTTCAAGTTATATATAAATATATATATATATATAGGAATTCTCATATAGGGACTTCACTTTAAGGTCTAATCAGTGGGACTCTCAGTGTTCTCGACCTGTGAACAGTTTTCGATGCGATTTTTTTTATGGTCGTGTATATTGTAACTATTTAGAGCATCCTGCAAATTTTCATAAAATTCTGAATAGTTTACGGTACCGAAAACTAAGTTCAAACATGTTGTTGCACGCGTGACTAACTTTTTTTATGCACGTGGAAAGCAACATGTTTGAACCTAATTTTCGATATTGTAAACTATTTAGAATTTTCTAAAAATTTACAGGATGTTCTAAATAGATACAATATGCACGGCATAAAAAAATCGCGCCTAAACCTGTTTACGAGTCGAGAAATACTGAGAGCCCACCGGTTAAGTCAAGTGAAACTCACATAAAAGAATTGTCATATATATATATATATTATAATTATATGTTCGTTGTTCATTGAATTGGTTGGTGGTGTGTATTACTGATATTATACTCTATTTTTTTTTTTAGGAAAGTACATGACTACTTAATAATTAATATATCTATTTTCGTTAAAGTTATATATAAATGGCGATGAGTTACTTTTTATATATATATATTTATTATATTTTGATTGAAGATATTACTTTAATTTTAAGATACAGAATGGAGTTCTTGCATTATTGTTTTATCTTTCTAATTGTTACATGTATAATTTTGTTAGTTTACACATGTTTTTTTCATGATAGCTTATATATTCCTTTTCATTTTATTAATAATTATGGACGAGCTCAACATTATGGTGTTTGTGATTACAAGAAATATGTATTTTAGAAGAATAATAATGTGTATTTTAGTGTTAATAAATGCCCATATCAAGGTTCAAAAAATTATGAAAAATGTATGCTTAAAAATCGAGCATTTGTGAATAATGAGTCTCGTCTAAGTATATTAGATAGTTATATACGAAACGGTGATATAGTGTGTGTGTGTGAACAAACTTCGAATGGATATGAGGACTTTTGGAGTATTGTGTGAGTTACTTCGACATAATCGAAGATTGAAAGAAGATAGAATAGTGACCATTGAAGAGCAAGTGTGTATTTTTTTTAATATACTTGAACATCATGTTAAAAATAGAACAATTCACCATAAGTTTAAGCGGTTAGGTGAAACTATTAGTAGATACTTTAATTCATTGTTGAATGGAGTCTTTTGATTAAAAGCTACCTTATTATTTGTGCCAAAACTTGCTTCGGGAAGTTGCAACGATGATAGATGAAAATGGTTCAAGGAATATTCACAATTTTCAACTTAGAAATTATTAGATTTTGAACATTCAAAACTAAGGTTATATATTCAAATTGATATTTTGTCAGTTTGATTTTGTGAAGAATTGTTTAGGAGCTTTAGATGAGACACATATTGCGGTGCATATTAGTAAAACCGACAAGCCAAGATATCGATATAGAAAGGGCAAGGTTACCACCAATGTGTTAGGAGTTTGTGATCGAAATATGAATTTTATATTTGTTTTATTGTATTGGGAAGGTTCAACATCGGATTCAAGAGTTTTTCGAGAAGCAATAACTAGAGCACATGGAAGAGTCTCCAATAATTTATGTATGTTATTTTTGTTAGGTTCTTATTATCTTGTGGATGTTGGTTATACCAATTGTGAAGGGTTTCTTGCACCATACAGAGGAACAAAATATCATTTGTCAGAATGGCAAGATGGATGTGTACCTACAAATGAGAAAGAATTCTTTAATATGAAACATTCTTCTGCTAGAAAATATTATTGAATGTTGTTCTGGTTTGCTTACGATTCGATGGGAAATATTGAGAAGCCTTTCTTTTTATCCCGTCAAAACTCAATGTAGAATAATGGCTGTTTGTTGTCTTCTTCATAACCTTATTAGGAGAGAAATATCATATGATCCTATGGAAGGAATACTAGATGCACAAGATAGCTCACAAAACGAACTCAGGTTGATCTAAATATTATTGCCACTATTGAATCATCGAATTCATGGACTACTTAGAGAGATGTTTTGGCAACAAATATGTTTGATGAATCGAGAGCAAATAGACGTCGTAGATATTAGCATTTTGTTGTATTATATGTTATTTTCAATGGTCCTAATTTATCTTGTGAATTTATAAGAAACTGAAATGTATGAGACCTTCGTTTCAGTTATGTAATACAACAAAAGTATATCTTATGTTTTTTAGTGTTTATATTTAAGTTAATTTTGTGTTTTATAATTATTAATTGTTGTATATCATTAGTTTCAAATATTTGCATTATATAGGAATGGAAAGTGGCACTACAAGAAAAAATGATTTTAATAACACCAAAAATGTGTTATCAAAAAATGCCATAACACTTTTTGATGTGTTAAGACCGACTATGTTATCGTAGGTCAGGGTACTTTACATAACGCTTTATCATTGTTATACTGATGTGTTATTATACTGTCAACGATAACACACTTTCTGTGTTATTTTAATAAATAGATAAGTGTTTAATTATATTATTTATAGTCGATTATATAACACATTTCAATACTTATAAATTTGTGTTATACTACACTTTAGTATAACACATTTTTTGTGTTATACTACACTTTAGTATAACACATTATTTGTGTTATATAATGAAGTTTGCATAACAAAATTCTTTGCATAAAAAGTGTTATTGTAATAGATATTAAACACAATTTTCGTATTATTTTAATATTTAGATAAGTTTAAATTCTCATTATATATTCATTTATATAACACTAATTTATTCTATTATATTTTAATTTTTTTTATATAATTAAAATTAGCTTCTAATATATACTAGCATCATCAAATGAACTTGATTTTCAAATAACAAAAAGTAAAAACATTCAACATTGTATTAACAATCCACAAATTAGTTTAAAACATTCAACACTGTCATCAACAACAAAATGTTCTTTAAGTATTCAAGTAGTCTTAAATATTCAACATATTGAAAAGTTACTACTTTCAACACAAAATATTCTACAACTGCCCAACACAAAGCCTTCAAAATTAAGTATCATTTTCTATTTCGCTTGTCACATCTGCAAAATAAACAAAGAAATATTTTATTATTATTATCTAGCATCACAAATTACTTCAAGAAAAATACTATGGAAATTATATCCAAGAGAGGACACCACATACAAAATAATGAATTCACAACTACACCAAAGCAAACAAAGAAACCAAACACTAAATTATAAGACATTGGTTCTTTTTTGAGTATGAAAATGTACCTCTTGGAATAACTTTTTTAGAAGGTCATGCAACTGTGGAATTAACTGCTTCTTGTATTGTAAGCATCGCATTATTAGGACGAAATAAGTAAGATTCTGGTACAATATCAACATCAACCCATACTCGCATAAAGTCTGGTCCAAGAGGCTTTCCATGTACAGTTATCTTTGGATCACTAGAATCCCAACGACCTTCAGCAACAATTACATCTGCCCAGTCAAGCAAGTAGCAAGCATTCTTCCCTTCTATAAAGTTATGTCTTTTTTCTAGTGCAATACTCTACCAAAGTGATTGTAAAGACAATATATTAGTTTCTGTATTTGTTCTTCTAAAATAAAAATTTAAAACAATAACAACTTTGATAATTTACCTTAGGGGACTGAATATTGTTTGACTGCGGTACATTGCGAGATTGTCCTTCTCTTGGTCTCACATTACCACCAACATAAATATAAAACCAAGATAAGTTTCATTGGAAGAAAAGAAAACTAAGGTTTATAAGTGCAAGATAGAATTACCACCAAGTGTTCTTTAAGTAGATTCATCATTTCAGTCATTTTGAGCTTCATATTCTATTGCACTTCTTCTAACTTGGAGATCTTGCTATTACACATATTAACAACAGTTAGCTTCGACCTTGTTACGCCTCTTCAATGTCTGATTAAACGACCAGATTTTGGGTTACCAAACAATTTTTTCAAGGCATACTCATCAGCGTTGTCTGTAGTTCCAAATTTTGGGTCTTCATGGAGAATCTCATTCAATGAACCCTGCATATAAATTAGTATAACTAATGTATGCATTATGGAAAATAAATATAAATTCACAAAAATTAAATGACTAATACTCACAAAAATATCAGATGTCGTTTGGTTTACAGGTTCACAATTCTTCTTGGTATGGGCTCTCCGAAAAGCATCAATTCTAGATATTTTAACATCCTCATTTTCTTTTTTCTACACAATACAACAATAGAGATTATAAAATAGAGACAACAATAATGGAAGCAAAAATACAAACAGTATAAAACTTAATTATTACCATATCATCGATTGTTCGAGCATATCCTCTTTGACTTAAGGTGTGTGGAACAACTTTTTTTCTTCTCTCTTGGTTTTTGGCCCTTATATCCTATTTAATAAATAAGTAAAAGAGGCATAACTTTACTTAATTTAACACCAACAGAGATAAAAGAGGCAGCAACATCACTTCTTACATCATATTTCTTACCATATGTTCTTTACTAATTTTTTTGGCAACAAATGCTCTCAATTCTACATCACTTTTTATGCAATCCGACTTTAAGGCTAGTCGTTCACGCTCATTTTTTGCATTGATAATATCCTTTACAAGTCTAGATTTCCCAGCTCTCCATAGTTCTGCCATCATTTCAAAGCACATCTTTTTTTGCCAATCATCATGTAAGTCATATTGTGCCTACAATAGAATAATATATTATATGTTTAAGTGTAGAGCTGAATATATATATATAAAAAATACAGTCATAAAACTTGTAATTCTACCCGAATAGATGCCCAAAGAACATCTCTCATAATTGGTGAAACTTTCCTCCAATCTGAAATAGTGTAAGGAACAACCTCTCGCACAAGAGCGCCCACAAAAGAAGAAAATTGCACTGAGTTAGTACCAACTAGTTGCCCTTTTCCATTCCAATTTATTATCCTTAAGTCATTGTTCCTCTTGGTAAGATTTTCCAATAGAGTTTTTCCCCTTGTCTTCTTGGCTAAGTTCATTACATTCGCATCTACATCTTGAGGTATTTCTTCAATCTCAGTTTGATTTGCCTCATTAGTTGTTTTTTGTAATCGAACAGATTTTCTAAGAGGTTGTTCAAGTTCTATCTTAGCCACTTCTTCACATTGTGCAACAGCCCCTTCTTCAAATTCTGCACCATCCCTTTCCTCATCAGCTATCTCTTCATGTTCCTCCCTTACTCCCTTTTTCACAAACACTATCAACTACCTTATCTACTTCATAATTAAGAGATCTTCTAGTTTTTGAACTTCCAAGTGACATCTCCATGTCTTCTACATCATCATTTGGATATGGCTCTGTATTATAATCCATACGACGAGTTGCTGCTCTAGTACTAAGAGCAGGTGGTGAGTCAATTACAACTCTAACAGGTGCAGAAAACCTATGAAGAGCACTCTTTTTCTTTAAAATAGGGCTTCCAAGAAACATATCGTCACAATCAGCTTGAGTCTTCAATGATGCTTTTCGCTTTTTGGCCACAAAATTGCATAAAGCACCTGGACGAAGGTGTTTTTTTGGAGATCTTTGTAATGTACTCATTTTTCAAGTTGAAATTGCTGCAATATAAAAAGAAAGATAACATAAGAATATAAATAAGAAATGTGGATCACCAAAGAGTAATAAACATACACCAAAACCATAAAACCAGAATTATTTCATTCAAATTTAAATAAAATCATAAAGTACGCCATAGAGAGTAATAAAACCAGATTTGTTTCATTCAACAAAAGAGTAATACTACACCAAAATTACATACAAAAAGTGTAAGCAGATTTGTTTCATTCAAAGTACATAAGAAACAACAGGAAACTCAATTTTCTTCATTGGATTCAAGTCCAAAACATCCTCTATTTGAATCCTTTAAAGCTATATACCAATTACTTTACTCATTCTCCCTTGCATAAAAAGCTTTTTTCACTTGTGAAGCTAATACAAATGGATCCCTAATGGATTGAACTTGTCCTATATCAAAATTTACAAGCGTATAGAACTTCGAATTCTTAACACCCATTCGAATATTCGCCCAATCACACCAAAATAATGGCACCTTAAAAGTATGATAATCGAGCATAATTATATCCTTGATAACACCAAAATACTCTTCTTTATCATTCAGTTGCCCACTGTCATGTGCTTCCAAGTACATACCACTATTTTGAGTTGTTTTTTCAGCTCCTTTTTTATGGAATCGAATTCTATTAATCATGTACCCTTTATAGGAAGTGACACTGCGACTTGGACCTTCAACCAATTGAGCTAACATGTCATCTACTTTGTTTAAGTTAGAAATCTGAAAATAAAAATATACTTGTAAGAAATTTGTACACTAAAACAAAACGTAAACTTTTATCTTGGCAATAGAATACAACCTTTTCATAAAACCATAACAGGAACCCTTCAGAATGTCAATTCCACAACAAAGTTTGACTGTTATTTAGATTTGAGTGCCTTTCTTTCAGCTCATCCACATGCACATTGAGAAATGGTTCTACAATATCTGAGTTAAACAACACATACCGATGCGCTACTGCCAAGTTCAATCGGTCAAGTTCAAAGCACTCTCCTGCTGATAGTGGATTTTCTTCTAGTAATGTACTATCTTGATTATCATTTTGCTTTAAAAATGTTTCACAAAAGCGTACACATTCAACAGCAAGATAGCGATTTGCAATACATCCTTCTGGTCGTGCATAATTTGCTACAAATCCTTTCAATACTTTCATATATCTCTCAAAATGGTACATCCATCAAAATTGCACCGGACCACAAAGTCTAACTTCTCATGCTAAATGAACAACCAAGTGAATCATCGGATCAAACAAAGAAGGAGGGAAATATTCTTCTAGTTCATAAAGAATTTCAAAGGCTTCTATTTCCAATTTCATAATTTCCTCCTTATCAACCACACGCTGACACAATCCATGGGAAAACTTAGAGAGCCGAAGAATTGTCTCTCCACAACCTTCTTCCATTAAACCCCTTATAGCAATAGGCAATAGTTGTTGCATAATCACATGACAATCATGAGACTTAAGTCCTGTCAGCTTCTGTTTCTCCACATCTACACAATTTATAATGTTAGAGCTATATCCATAAGGCAATTTCAAGTCAAATAACCTCTCACAAAGCAACTTCTTATCAGATTTTGATAGAGTTTAAGCTGCAGCAGGAAGACGAGTAACACCATTTTCTTCATACAGATGGAGATGAGGCATAATGCCCATCTCTGTCAAATCTAATCTCGAGTTGTAGTGATCTTTAGATTTTCCTTTGCAATCGAGCAATGTGTTAAGTATGCTTTCACAAACATTCTTTTCAACATGCATAACATAAAGGTTCTGATGAACAACTAATATTTCCCAATAAGGCAGCCTAGAAAAAATAGACTGCTTCTTCCAGATTTTTTCTGTGTCTATACCACGACTCCTTTTTTCCCTTTCCAAAGTCATTAGTCACTTTGCTTAACTGCTTAGCTACTTCAACACCTGTCAATATAATTGGACATTGTGGTGCTCTTTCCCTTGCCCTAGCTGTTGTATAATTCTTCTTTCTATAACGGTGTTCTTGTGGTAGAAATCGAATATGATTACAAATAGGACAACCATACTTGCCTTTAGTCGCACATCCAGCTAAGTTTCCATAAGATGGAAAATCATTTATGGTCCATAGCAACATGGCCCTTAAATTAAAAAAAACTTCTTTGTAGAAATATCATATGTATAAACACCATTCCATAATTCAAGTAACTCATCTATTAAGGGCTCTAAGTAAACATCTATGTCATTCCCGGGTTGTTTAGGTCCAGGAATCAACATAGATAGAAAGGTAAATTCATCCTTCATACATAACGCAGGTGGTAGATTATATACAACGAGCATTATAGGCCAACAACTATACGTGGAACTCATATTTTTGTAAGGATTAATCCCATCAGCAACAAGTCATAATCGAAGGTTGTTAGGTTCAAGTTGAAAATCTGGCCATCTCTCATAAACTGCATCCCAAGCCCCTAAATCTACCGGGTGCCGCATTTTCCCATCTCTTCTTTTATTGGTTGAAGGCCATTTTAAGCTTAAAGTCGTCTCTTCTTTTCTAAACATCCTTTGAAACCTTGGTATAATAGGAAAACATCTCCACAATTTGGCACGCTGCCCTTGTAGAATCTCTTTTGTCTGTTCATTTTGCTTCAATCTTGGTTATTGACAAGTGGGACATACTTGGGCATCTGCATTCTCTTTTGTATACAAACAACAATCATTGACACAAGTGTGGTGTTATCCCCATTTCCTGCATGGGCTCGGGGCCTTCGTCCAGGCCCACTGTCAGGGGCCAGGTCAGCACGCGGGCTAGGTCAGCACGCGGGCCCGGCCCAAGGCCTCTTGGTATGGAGAGTGCCCAAGGGGAAGAGTATGGACCGGGGTTTCATGTCCGGGCCCATTGGAGGGGTCCGGAATGTCCTTCCGGGTCCGTCCTCCGCGACGATAGTCCGGGCGGTGTACAGAGCGTTCGGACCACCGCGGCCTACGCGTCCTGATCCCGGACCCTGATACGTTCCGGGCCTATGGTAAACGAAGCGGGACAAAGGTAAATGGACCCGGATCACCTCGCCCCCGGTTGAAGGGGCCAGGCGTCCAGGACCCTGACGCCGCCTCGCTCCACGTGGGCGTTGTCCCCCACTTTTCACCTGCAGAAAAGGCCACCTCGAGATTGCACGCCGATGTGTCAGGACTGCGCAACCAAGTGCTCTGACTGGTCTTGTCTCCTAAATCTGCCTCGTGACTCGAAGTGATCAGACCAAAAGCGCCTTTTTGTCAGGCGAGACGTAGCTCTAAGGTCAACCGGTTGGGCCTTAGCTGGCTTGGAATTCATGTATTTTGTACCTTCTGTATTGGGCCTCCACTAGAAAGGCCACCTATATCCATTCCTCCGATGGGCCTGGGTTGGACCCGGTACAAACCCGGTGTTCCCATACGCCTATAAATATAAGCTACAGAACATTGTAGAAGGGGTCTCCTTTCACCAAAAAAGACAGGAACTCTGTCAAAATATAGAGGAAAAACTCCATTGTAAAAGGTTCTTCAAGCTCTAATAATATAGACTCGTGAACTAAGGCTAGTTAACGCCCCAACCACGTAAAAACCCCGTGTTAATCTTCTGCTTTCATTATAATTATCAATAAATATTAGTTATTAATAGAGTTGCCGAAAATCTCGGTTAACAGTTTGGTGCTTTCATTGAGAGCTGAAGGAAGCTAGTGCTAATGTCAGGTCTTTACCACGATGGTGAACACACGACACACCATCTTCAACCCTACCAATCCAGAGCAGGGCAACGGAGACCCGCTGCCTTCGTAGTATATTCCTCAGGACCTGCCCGAGGACGTGCCTCCTCAAACATCTCACCAAGACGAGTCACAGGACTACGAGGGTGGGACAGAATACGAAGTGGAAAACGAGGAGGAGTATTATGAGGAGGAAAATGAGGGGGAATACCACGATGAAGCTGCGGATCCCAGGACCCCCCGTGGCGATCAACAAGACTTGGAGGTGACCAGACTAAGGTAGCAAGTCCTGGATCAGGAAGCCAGGATCGCTGAGCAGGCGGAGGCGCATCGACGGATGCAAGAGTCTCTCCAAGCCCTGCAGGCGCTCATGGCCGCGCAGGGTCCGGCAGCCAACCCCACAGCTGGCCCACTTCCAGATATACAGCAACCTGCTCCCCGAGAGCAAGCCGGGGTCCCCAGAGGTGCCAGCCCGGTCCATCCCCCAGAGCCTTTTTCCGAATCGGCTCCAGGAGGCCCGGACAAGGAGCGACGAAAGACCCGGGAGAAGACCACCCCCGTCGAGAAAGATGGGGCACGTTCACGACCGCTACCTAGGAAAGAGAAGGTGTGTCCCGTCCCAGGACAAGGCCACCCGATCGATCCGCAGGGGATGCAGCCACATAATGTACAGCCCCGGCACGCCCCAGGGCCAAACGGGCGGGAAAGGTATTTGCACCCAAGTGCCTCGGTCAACAAGAACCATCGAGAACGGCCTCGCCGCGAGAAGCGTCACGCCCTCAGTTCAGGGGACGACACTTCCCGGATAGATTTACGCGATGGACTGAACGCTCGGAAAGAGCGGGCCTGCAAGGAGAAGATCCTCCCTCGAGACAGCGACCTCAGGAACAACATCAATGACAGGAGGAACGAGAGAACCCCCCTGGAGGATGGCACGGCCAAGCTGCTCATGGAGCAGATGGCCGCATTAAAAAAGGCCACTGATCGCCTGGTCTGCAAGCAAGAAGGCACAGACACTGACTCCGACGAAGAAGATAAAGAGCCATGCGCGAGGCACATCCTGGACGCCGTACTACCCAAGGGGTTCAAGATGCCGAGCCTCACTGCCTATACTGGAAATACCGATCCCAAGGACCATCTGTCTCGGTACAACCGACTCATGACAGTGGCCCATGTCAGCGACGACGGCAAATGCCTCTACTTATCTATCACTTTGGGCGGTCCCGTCGAAGAGTGGTGGAAGAGGCTTAAATCGGGGTCCATCCAATCCTGGTCCGGGCTGCAGTCGGCGTTTCGAAAGTAGTTCGTGGCCGCCATGAGGATGGATATGCAAATCAGCGCTCTCGCCAATATTAAGAAACTCCCCACGGAGACATTGAGAGCCTACATCCAGCGCTTTACTGAAGAAGCCTCCAAGACGAAAGTCGACGACGGACAACGCCTGGTGGCACTGCAATCCGGGATCCAGGCCGGGTCCCCCCTTTGGGATGACATGCAGCCCAGCAAGGCCGCCACCTTGGAAGAATTCATCAGGAGGGCCCAAGGATTCATCAACTGGGAGGAAGCTCAGATCCAGGCCTTCGGGTGGCCCCCGGCTCCTCATCCCATCTCTCAGACGATTCCGGGATATACGGGACAGTTCCCGGCGCAGTCCTACGCCACGCCCCCCATTGCCCCGGGATCGGCCGTCACGCCCGGAGTCAGTTACACCCCTACGGTATACGGCCCTGCCACTTCGAGGTACGCCCCGGCCCAGTCAACCCACTTCTCCGGTTATGGCGTTGCACCGGCAGGACACAGCATGGCCCCTGTCGTGGCCCAGCAATCACAGACGAGAGTGACTGAGGCAAGCATGAATCCCTCCCGGGGGAAGCGATCAGGCAAAGGCCAGAACCGGCGCGAGCCGGCCAAAAAGGGGAAGAGGGGCTACGAGCCCCGATATTCGGAATACACCAACTTGGTGGACACCCGGGAAAACATCTATCTGGCGACAGAGAGGGCGGTCCACTACCGGAAGCCTAGCCCCATGTTTAAGGGGGGAAGGAATCCGAGAGACACCAGCAAAAGGTGTGCCTATCACAAGGACGTTGGCCACACTACCGATGAGTGTCGGGAGCTCAAAGACAAGATTGAAAATCTCATCAAGCTGGGGCACCTCCACCAGTGGGTAAGCATGCTCGTGGGAGTCCCGGGCATGTCAGCAAGCCCCGGGAAATCCACGGCCCCGGGAATGACTCGGACATATCCCCCCCCGGGGAGGGTATGCACAGGGACCTCCAGCGCAGGCCCCTCAGGGGGCCCTCGTCGCGCAAGTTTCCAGCCCCGGAATGCCCTATCCCTCCGGGGCAGCACCCCCTCGAGTTAACGGGCATGTGGCAACCATCTCGGGCGGACCTCACCTGGGAGGGCCTTCAAGGAATGACCAAAAGCGATATCTGAGCGAGCTGGACCACGACCAGGAAGTTTGCACCCTTGTCCAGGCTCCAGCTCAGCGCCCTAAATTGATGAACCTCTCCATCACCTTCACGGAGGACGACGCCCGCAACGTCCATTTTCCGCACCATGAATCGCTGGTCGTAGATGGTCAAATCGCCAACAAATTGGTGTCCCGCGTGTTGGTGGATGACGGACGCTCCGTCAACTTATTGTTCAAACCCGCCTTCACCGCCATTGGCCTGACGGAAGAGGATCTGACGTCCTGCCCGACCCAAATCTACGGCTTCAACGGAGATGCGCTTCTCCCCATGGGAAAGATCCAGCTGCCGGTTACACTGGGGGGTGAATTGCAGCACTCGTTCAAGTTCTGCACCTTTGTTGTGGTGGATTGCCCCACCGCTTACAATGTCATCTTTGGCTGGCCCACATTGGTCGAGTTCGGGGCCATCACCTCCATCCGCCATCTTTGCATAAAGTTTCCATGCGACAATGGAGGGGTAAGGACTGTCCAGGGAGACCAAAAGAGCGCCCGGAAGTGTTACCATGTCTCCGCCCGGCCCATATACATGGTCCGGGAGGAGCCCGTCGAACCAGCCCTCCTCCCTCCTGCTGAGCGAGTGGTCCCGGAAGAGGATGATCTGGACCCACGGATAGGGGACGATCGCGTCTTGGAGACAATGGACGAAATAGAAGAGGTGTGCATCAGTGAAATCGATCCGACTAGGATCATCCAAGTACGAAAGAGCCTGCCGGCAGACATTCGGGCTGCCATCATCGTGCAAGTCCAGGGAAACCAGGACCTTCTGGCCTAGTCCCACTCCGACATGACCGGGATCGACCGCAATATCATCTGCCACGCATTAAGTATTGACCCAAACGCGATCCCGGTCCACCAGAAGCGTAGGCCTTTGGGGATGGAGAGGGCCAAGGCCCTTAAGCTGGAGGTGGAGAAGCTGTCTTCCATCAACTTCATAAGCGAGGTTGTGTATTTCGTGTGGCTGGCCAATCCTGTCTTGGTGCCGAAACCGAACGGGACCTGGAGAACATGCATTGACTTCACGGACCTCAACAAAGCGTGTCCGAAGGACTGTTTCCCGCTCCCCCGAATCGACCAAATGGTGGATGCCACGTCTGTATACGAGATCTTGAGCTTCATGGATGCTTACTCCGGCTACAATCAGATCTCTATGCACGTGGCGGATCAGGAGCATACCAGTTTCCAAACTGACAAGGGCATCTATTGCTACATAGTAATGCCTTTCGGACTCAAGAATGCTGGAGCAACGTACCAAAGGCTCGTCAATCGGATGTTTCGGGCCCAGCTAGGGCCAAACATGGAGGTATACATCGATGATATGCTGGTCAAGTCTAAGATGTCCCGGAACCATTTGGACGACTTGGCGGAGGCTTTCGCAGTTATCCGGAAGTACGGGATGAAGCTGAACCCTAAGAAGTGCACTTTCGGCGTGGCTTCTGGGAAGTTCCTGGGCTTCATAGTGAGCTTCCGAGGAATAGAAGCTAATCCAGACAAGATCAAGGCACTGATCGACATGGCCTCTCCCCGGAAGCACAAGGACGTGCAAAAGCCTAACGGGGCGAGTGGCCGCCCTGAGCCTTTTTGTTTCTAAAGCCACGGATAAGTGCGTCCCTTTCTTCAACGTCCTTCGGGGAAGCCAGCGTTTCGAGTGGTCGCCCGAGTGCGAAGAGGCCTTCCGAAAGCTGAAAGAACACCTGGCCAAAGCCCCTATCCTAGCGAAACCGGTAGAAGGAGAGCCACTGTATCTATACCTGGCCGTGACCGAGCACGCGATCAGCACCGTGTTGGTGCGAGAGGAAGAAAGGACACAACTCCCGGTGTACTATGTGAGCAAGAAGTTACTAGACGCTGAGTCCCGATACCCATTGATCGAAAAGCTAACTTTCTGCCTGCTGATGGCGTCCCGGAAGCTTCGACGTTACTTCTAGGCTCACGCCATAAAGGTCTTAACCAACCATCCCATACGACAGGTGTTGCAGAAACCCGAGTCATCGGGAAGACTCCTGAAGTGGGCAATGGAGCTGAGCCAGTTCGATATATCTTATGTGCCTCGGGCGTCCATCAAGGGACACGCCCTGGCCATATTCATCGTCGAATGTTTCGGGATTTCCCCGGAAGAGAATATTCCCGAAGCCCCCGCGGCGCCCGTGTGGAAAATCTTCGTGGATGGAGCCTCGAACGAGAATGGGGCTGGGGCCGGGATCATCTTGGTGTCACCGCAGGGGCACCAGCTACAAAATGCCCTCCGTTTCCAGTTCAAAGCATCGAACAATGAGGCGGAGCATGAAGCTGTCCTAGCCGGTCTACGCCTGGCCCGGGAAGTAGGGGCAGCAAACCTGGAAATTTACAGCGATTCCCAGCTAGTCGTTAGAAAAATCTCGGGGGAGTATCAGACCAAGGGAGAGAGAATGGCGGCATACGTGACTCAAACGAGGGACATGCTCCAAACGTTCGCAGCGCATTCCATCCGCCAGATCCCCCGGGAGCAAAATGTCTTCGCGGATACACTAGCGAAGCTGGCCACTAATGCAGAGGCCGAGCTGGCCGGACTAGTTCCCGTGAACCATCTCCCCGTCCCGAGCATCAGGGCCCCCGCCGTCCACACCGTCGACCACTCCACTTCCTGGGTGGGACCGCTGATCCGCTACCTGTCCACCGGGGAAGTTCCAAACAACCGGACCGCAGCCAGAAAACTCCTGTACCAGGCCCACCGGTACGTCATGATGGACGGAAAACTCTACCGCCGGGGGCTATCCATGCCTTACCTCAAGTGCGTGTCCGGGACTGAGCTGAGTGCCATCATGCATGAGGTGCATGAGGGTTTTTGCGGAGATCAGAAGATCCTGCGCCAAGGATACTTCTGGCCAACCATGAAGAAAGACTGTATAGACTACGTCCGCAAGTGCGAACAGTGCCACAGGTATGCGAAGGTCCCACGGGCCCCCCCGACAGAGATAACCTTGATGAATAGTCCCTATCCCTTTGCAGTGTGGTGGATCGATCTTGTTGGATCCCTCCCGACCGGGAAAGGAGGGGTTGAGTATGCCATTGTGGCTGTGGACTATTACACAAAATGGGTTGAGGCAGAGCCCATGAACACAATCACTTCCAAAAAGGCCTTAGATTTCATCATCAACAACATAGTGTGTCGGTATGGCCTCCCCTACAAAATCGTGTCCGACAACGGGAAGCAGTTCGACAGCGCCCACTTCACGGGTTTTTTCGAAAGGCACGGTATAGTGAAGAGCTTCTCAGCGGTGGCCAGACCTCAGGCAAACGGGCAGGCAGAAGCCGTGAACAAAATCCTAAAGGGGACACTGAAGAAAAAGCTCCAGGCCTGTAAGAGAAAATGGCCCGAGGAACTCCCCTGCGTACTATAGGCCTACCGAACAACCGAAAGGACGTCAACCGAACACACCCCCTACTCTATGGTCTATGGATGTGAAGCCGTCATCCCAATCGAAACGACCGTCCCGTCCCACCGACGCGACACATATGATCCCACCCAGAACCACACCTTACTCCAGGAATCGCTGGATCTCATCGAAGAGATCCGGGAAGATTCGCAAGTGCAGTTGAAGATGTACCAGGGCAAGATCGCGCGAAATTTCAACTCCAGAGTCAAGAGCCGTAAGTTTGGAACCGGCGATCTAGTCCTGCGAAGAGTCTTCCCTGCTACTCAAGATCTGGGAGTGGGGGTTCTGGGCCCGAATTGGGAGGGGCCATATGAGATCCAACGCGAGGTATGCCCCGGAACGTATCGCTTGAAGTGGCTCGATGGTTCAGAAGTCCCGCGAGCCTGGAACGCGGAGCATCTCCGCAAATACTATCAATAGTCCTAGAGCTTTTCCCAGTTTAATATTTTCATTGTAAACAATATACGCCTCAGAGCGAATTTCTTTCGAACAATGGAAATGACGTGTGCAAAACGTCATCAAGGGCTATTGTCACAACCATGCTAATCTTTCTCAAGTGACCCCAGGCCCGTCTCCGCTCACTTGCGGGGGGTTATCATCCTAGGTATAAACAAAATACCCGGCGGGGCGCAAGCTTAGGCTAGTCCCGGCTCGGACCACAGTCCGGGAGACGCAAACCCCAAGGCCGGTCCCACCCCGAACGAATGATGTCCGGGGGGTATAAATAAGAGGATCGAGCCCAAGGCCGGTCCCACCCTGGATGAACGACATCCGGGGATATTAAAAAGAGGACCGACCCCAAGGCCGGTACCACCCCGGACGAACGACGTCCGGGAGTACATAAAAGAGGAC
Source organism: Humulus lupulus (assembly GCF_963169125.1). NCBI lineage: Eukaryota > Viridiplantae > Streptophyta > Magnoliopsida > Rosales > Cannabaceae > Humulus > Humulus lupulus. Next base: position 78,324,866 of record NC_084794.1, on the reverse strand, counting down.
CGAGCCTAAGGCCAGTCCCACCCCGGAAGAACGATGTCCGGGGGTATAAAAAAGAGGACCGAGCCCAAGGCCGGTCCCACCCCGAACGAACGACGTCCGAGAGTACATAAAAGAGGACCGAGCCCAAGGCCGGTCCCACCCCGGACGAACGATGTCCGGGGGTATAAAAAAGAGGATCGAGCCCAAGGTCGTTCCCACCCCGGAAGAACGACGTCCGGGAGTACATAAAAGAGGACCGAGCCCAAAGCCGGTCCCCCCGGACGAACGATGTCCGGGGGTATAAAAAAGAGGACCGAGCCCAAGGCCGGTCCCACCCCGGACGAACGACGTCCGGGGGTACATAAAAGAGGACCGAGCCCAAGGACGGTCCCACCCCGGACGAACGACGTTCGGGGGTATAAAAAAGAGGACCGAGCCCAAGGACGATCCCACCCCGGACGAACGACGTCCGGGGGTATAAAAAAGAGGACCTAGCCCAAGGCCGGTCCTACCCCGGACGAACGACGTCCGGGAGTACATAAAAGAGGACCGAGCCCAAGGCCGGTCCCACCACGGACGAACGACGTCTGGGAGTACATAAAAGAGGATCGAGCCCAAGGCTGGTCCCACCCCGGACGAACGATGTCCGGGGGTATAAAAAAGAGGACCGAGCCCTAGGCCGGTCCCACCCCGGACGAACGACGTTCGGGGGTACATAAAAGAGGATCGAGCCCAAGGACGATCCCACCTCGGACGAACGACGTCCGGGGGTATAAAAAAGAGGACCGAGCCCAAGGCCGGTCCCACCCCGGACGAAGGACGTCCGGGAGTACATAAAAGAGGACCGAGCCCAAAGCCGGTCCCCCCGGACAAACGATGTCCGGGGGTATAAAAAAGAGGACCGAGCCCAAGGCCGGTCCCACCCCAAACGAACGACGTTCGAGAGTACATAAAAGAGGACCGAGCCCAAGGCTGGTCCCACTCCGGACGAACGATGTCCGGGGGTATAAAAAAGAGGACCGAGCCCAAGGTCGGTCCCACCCCGGAAGAACGACGTCCGGGAGTACATAAAAGAGGACGGAGCCCAAAGCCGGTCCCCCCGGACGAACGATGTCCGGGGGTATAAAAAAGAGGACCGAGCCCAAGGACGGTCCCACCCCGGACGAACGACGTTCGGGGGTATAAAAAAGAGGACCGAGCCCAAGGACGATCCCACCCCGGACGAACGACGTCTGGGGGTATAAAAAAGAGGACCGAGCCCAAGGCCGGTCCCACCCCGGACGAACGACGTCTGGGAGTACATAAAAGAGGACCGAGCCCAAGGCCGGTCCCACCCTGGACGAACGACGTCTGGGAGTACATAAAAGAGAATCGAGCCCAAGGCTGGTCCCACCCCGGACGAACGATGTCCGGGGGTATAAAAAAGAGGACTGAGCCCTAGGCCGGTCCCACCCCGGACGATCGACGTTCAGGGGTACATAAAAGAGGATCGAGCCCAAGGACGGTCCCACCCCAGACGAACGACGTCCGGGGGTATAAAAAAGAGGACCGAGCCCAAGGCCGGTCCCACCCCGGACAAAGGACGTCCGGGAGTACATAAAAGAGGACCGAGCCCAAAGCCGGTCCCCCCGGACGAACGATGTCCGGGGGTATAAAAAAGAGGACCGAGCCCAAGGCCGGTCCCACCCCAGACGAACGACGTCCGGGGGTACATAAAAGAGGACCGAGCCCAAGGACGGTCCCACCCCGGACGAACGACGTTCGGGGGTATAAAAAAGAGGACCGAGCCCAAGGACGATCCCACCCCGGACGAACGACGTCCGGGGGTATAAAAAAGAGGACCTAGCCCAAGGCCGGTCCCACCCCGGACGAACGACGTCCGGGAGTACATAAAAGAGGACCGAGCCCAAGGCCGGTCCCACCCCGGACGAACGACGTCTGGGAGTACATAAAAGAGGATCGAGCCCAAGGCTGGTCCCACCCCGGACGAACGATGTCCAGGGGTATAAAAAAGAGGACTGAGCCCGAGGCCGGTCCTACCCAGGAAGAACGACGTCCGGGAGTACATAAAAGAGGATCGAGCCCAAGGCCGTTCCCCCCCCGGACGAACGATGTCCGGGGGTATAAAAAATAGGACCGAGCCCAAGGCCGGTCCCACCCCGGACGAACGACGTCCGAGAGTACATAAAAGAGGACCGAGCCCAAAGCCGGTTCCCCCCCCGGACGAACGATGTCTGGGGGTATAAAAAAGAGGACCGAGCCCAAGGCCGGTCCCACCCCGGACGAACGACGTCCGGGGGTACATAAAAGATGACCGAGCCCAAGGCCGGTTCCACCCCGGACAAACGACGTCCGGGGGTATAAAAAAGAGGACCAGGCCCAAGGCCGGTCCCACCCCGGACGAACGACGTCCGGGGGTACATAAAGAAGGACCGGGACCAAGGCCGGCCCCACCCTTGACAATTGATGTCCGGGGAAGTAAAATAAAGAAGACGTAGCTCAAGGCTCATCTGATCCGGACAAATTGACCTCCGGGATATAAAAGCATCCGGTTTGCCCCAGGGCAAAGCCAGGGCCTAAAAACTGATAAGAGGAGAACAAAAATCCAGGTTAAACCAAGCCCTGAGGGCCCTGGACTGGGTGCCAGGACTGGAGACTTGGAAAATTAAGTCGTTGGGTCTAGTCCAGGCCGTTGGAACTGGAACTAAACCCCTGCAATCAATTAGTCGCGGCAACAAAATGAAATTTCTACTGAACAATGGAAGGAAGCCTTCGTACAAACCAAAGAAGATAGCAGTGTTTTAAATTTAATTACAAGCCAAAAACACTAATAAAAGTACAAGGCTGGGGTTCGGGCCTACAACGCATCCGCCCAGAGGTCCGCATCCTCCCTCTCCTTGGCCTCGTACTCGGGTCGCTTTGACTCAGGATCAGGGAAGACAAGGAGATTCATACTCTTATCCTTGCACCGAGACATGTAGATAGCCTCGTCAAAGGTGACATCCAGTAGGCCCTCGACCTCCTCCTTTTCGTGACGGGTCGTTTCATGCGCCGCCTTCTCCTGAAGCAGAGAGTCGTCCAGTTCGCGGACTCGGGCTTTCAAGGCCAGGATCTCCTCCTTATCCAGGGCGGATTGCGTCGCGGCCATCTCCAAGAGCATCGCCCCTTCATCAGCATCCTTTGTCTTCTGGGACAGCTCCTCTTCCAACCCGACCTTGGCGCGGCCGAGCTCCTCGCGCTCTACCTGCACACGGGCCACCTCTGCCCGGAGGCGGGCCATCTCCCGGCCAAGGGTCTCCTTGGCAGCCTCCCTCTGATTCACGGCCGCCTCCAACTCTATCTTGGCCGTCTCCATCTTTATGGCAAGCTCAGCCACCAGGTCGGCACTCCGTTGGGACAAAAGATCAACCTGGAGCAAAGAAAAGTTAGAAAACAAAACCATCATCAATAAGTGAGGGAAGGAGTATAAGAGAAGTAAAAGTTACCGCGGTGGCCTGGTGGCAGAGAGCCTGGGCGATGAACAGCATGTCCGGGTTGGCTATCGTGGCATACCTCTTCAGCTGAAGGTTGGACATGGTGCTCCCAACCTGGTCCAGCAGATCAGCCGCCAAGGGGGCTGTGTCTTGGCCGAGTTTAGGGCGGAAGCCTACTTCTGCGACTAGCCGGTCCACGATCGGCTGGGGAGCGCTGAACTCGGCAGGACGATCTGAGAACTCGACCTGGCGACGGATCGTCAGGGCCTTATAAGTGTCGTCCTTCCAGCACCGGCCGTTTTCCCAGGTCCGGTTGATCAGCCGGGACTGCTCATCCCGCAGGGCTGACTCCCCCTCCTCGAGAAGAGTTGGGCGAAGGGGAAGAATTGGCGGTGCAAGGATTTCCTTCGCGGTCAGCCGACTCTCCCCATGTGATTCTTCAGTTGAGCCTACCCGCGTCGTCCGGGACCTCTTCCCGATGTTGCTTTCTCCAGCGTCAGCCTTCGGGCCCCTCTTCCCGGAGCTCCGGCTGACAGTCGTGCCCGCCTCCAAATCAATCACGGGGGGCTGGTCAGAAGCGAAGTCTGCAGCAGGCTCCACGGCCTGGAAGGGGACCACGACAAGAACTTGGACGGAGCTCAGTCCCAGGTGTTTCCCTAGTAAGGTGGGGCTCTGGGCCCGTCACCTCGTTTCCCTTCCTGGCCGCCTTCTTGGCCGCCCTGTCCTTGATGAGTCGCCTCATCTCGCTGGCCGGGTTTGACATGTCGAAGTCCTCTGCAAAAGTACAGAAAAAGGAGTTAGGACGGTAAACCAAACAGATGAAAACACACAAAGCAGTTAGGAATGACTCGGGACGAACCCTCATCTAGGCCACGGGCGAGACTCAGTTCCCTTAAAGCAAATGAATGGACCCGATCCCCTATGTCATCCGGGTTCAAGAAGCCCCCGTATTGGAGGAACCCGGGTAAGAACATGAGGACCTCTGAGCCTACAGGGACGGGAACATAAGGCCTCATCTCCCCATCAGCCCCAAATGCGGGGCCCGGGGGTACTAGCCTATCCCTAGCTAAGTCCCCGACTCGGGGAGCATAAGTTAAGATTAAAGAGGAGTTACCTCGCCCCGATACGCTAGCCCCGGGAGTCCCAAAGTTTGGTAGGGCATCTTCGAAGAGCTCCTCCAGCTCTTCTGAGGTGGCCACTTCCGCCGGGGGCTGGTTCTTCTTACGCTGGGCCGCGTCGGCCCGCGCTGCTCTTACCACAGTGGCAATGTGGTCGAGGGCCAACTGCTCCCGGACGTCGACGTTCTTCTCGCAGGGGATGCCCCGAAGATTCAGGATAACAATGGTCTGGGTGGCCGCGAGCATCCCAACCAGCCGGAGATTGTCGTCCGTGACGTAGCCCTCTACATCCAGATCCTCCGCGATCAACTTAGCGTAAAATCTCCTCCTTTCCAGGATAAACTCGGTAAGGGGGGTTTGAGCGAAGGGCCCTGCCACCCGGAAGACATGATAAGAGACAAGTAGAAAAGATGAATAAAAGAGAGGTCCAGGGAAATACTTACCCACCCACTGAAAGTCCAGCAATAGTGTGGGGTTCTTATCCACGAGGAACCCGGACGTCATGAACCAATAATGCCTGACGTCCGGGGGATGCCTCCAGGAGCTGGTAGGAGCGGGATAGCTGCTCCGTGGCTTCAGCCTATAAAATCCGTCCAGGGTCTTGTCCTTGACGTTAACCTGCGGCTCCAACTTGTAGAAGTACAAGACTTCCGTAGGGGTGGGCTCCGCGATCTCCTTCGCGGCGCAAAATACCTTCCACCCAGCGAGTAGACGGTACGCTTGTGGCAGAAGCTGGAACGGTGCGATTCCCACGAACGTCAAGAACCGCATGAAATAGTCATGAAGCGGGAGCGTAGCTCCCGCGCTGATATGGCCAGCACTCTAGGCTCTGGATCCTTCCACGGACGTATGTGCCTGCTCCTCGAGCTTGGACAGGCGGTTGTGAAAGAGGCCCAGAGTTGATTCGATGCCCAGCCGCCGCTCCAGGAGCAGCATCATCCAGTAGTTTCGGAACGAGTTGGCCATCACGTCCATTTCCCACCTGTTGCCCTTAGGCGTCTGGGATCCGAGAACGGTGACAGGGGCCCTATTGACCTCTGGTCATACCTTCCCTCAACCAAAGGGCCAACTCGCCAGGCGGGGCCTACAGTGCCTGGTCGTGGTTTCACATTGAGGCAGGTGCCACATTGCCTCTTCACTCATTCTTTCAGGGGGTGGAAAATTATTTTGGAGTTGCGCCCTTTCAAATTACCCCAAATGGATATAGAATACTCGCCGCACTCTATATCCTTTACAAATTTAAAAAATGGACAGAGCCCACCCCCCACGAGGTCAACTTCCTCTTTGATCTTAAGTCTAACCTTAACCAAGAAGGCACGAGGTTTTTCCACCGTTGCCATCAAGAAACTGGGCGCACCTTCCTGAATGACACCACCCACATCTCCAATATGGGGAGGTATCACCAGGAATACTTCCTTACACCCGACTTGGTTGCGGACAACCTGGCCTTCACCCTCGGAGGTAAAAATTCTCACGTCGCCAGCTTCTTCACTTGGTGTTTTTCTTCCACAATGTCCTAAATTTTCAATGTGTTTCAGGCCCATGGTTGCGTCCAATCCCAACTCCAGGGATGGAGTCAAGGGCGGCGCTCTTAGCCAGCATGCCGAATGATGATAAGAGTGTCAAAAATTTAGTTACAGAGGCCAACCTTAGGCTGGCCGGCCTCTGGAATCTCCAACCAGCGACGAGTGAGCCTTCGAAGGAAAATGCTCATGCCGAAGTGGAACCCGAGCAGCAGCCCAAGCATCTCCACCGCGGAGGAGAACAACTGGGGTTACGATCAGGGAACCCGCCGTCCCTCCCCGAATAGAGGGACCCTTGACTCCTGTGGGCAAAGGAAAACAAAAGGCTGCCGAGCCTACCAAACTTTCTGACGACTCGTCGGGTGAAAATGGTATACAAATCTCACTTTTAAACCACTTGCTGATTCCCTCTCATCTATTTGATGGGGATGGAAACTTTAAGAATGCTCCCTCCTTAAATTCAGATTTCTTCCAGGCAGTAGGTAGTTCAGTAAATAATGTAACGACCAGTAGTTGTAGCGCGGGTACTCTACTTGTAATCCTTTTACTTTCATTCTTTTACCCTACGTGACTGTTTAGTCTCACTGCTTGCGTTGCTTCCTTTTGTGCAGATATGGACTTTGAAGACATTTTTGAACACTACTAGGCTGCCGCTGCCTCTTCTGTCCCGAAGAAGGATAGCAAGAGGGCTCGAGGGGAAAGCAGCAAGAATCCATCGAAGAAGGCTCGAACAGACAATGCTCCAGCTACCGCCCCCCTGAAGGAGAACTCGCCACCTCCGCCCTCCCTCGAGCAGTCGACTCCCACACCTGCCGATCCCCAGTTTTCTTCTAAGGCTCCTAACAGGGAGGCATTGAACACCCCACCTAAAGGCCTGCCCAGCCTCGTGGTCGGCTCAGCCAGGGAGAGGATATACAAACTCTCCAAGCACAAGCGCAGCCAGGCAGCCATTACCGAAACCGTCTCCATGGAGGTCGATCAAGTGGTCAACAGAGGACTGAACGAGATAGTTAGTGTAAGTTAACTCCTTCTGCCCTAGCATTTATTTTTGATTCCTTGTCCTTATTTTATCTTATTCTCTGTCTTCAGAGGCTGCTGACTTTAACTGCTGGCTTGGAAAACGAGTGCAGGAGCTCGAGGAGGCCGGGGCCAGGGATTTGAAGAAGTAAAAGGAGGCCACTCACCTCTGCTTCTACGAATTCTGGAAGCATAACCGGGAGACTAACTTCGACTACCTGTCCAAACGTTTGAAGAGGACTTTGATGGCGCAATGCGCCATCCGGCTGGAAGAAGAAGAAAAGGCCAAAGTGTCTGCCTCTCCAGACATCTCCCTAGCAGGGGGGATTGATGGCGCGGATGCTGAAGCTGGTCCTTCGGCCGACCAAGTCACTCCTCACAACCCTCCAGCTCCTTAAGAATTTTTTCCTTTTTATTTCACTTACACAGCCCACGGGCCGTGCTGTAAAGACAATTTGATTTTGTTGTTGCAAGGGCAGTTACTTTTTCTTTTATTTGAACAGTTACATCCAAGCAGTTCTGCTCGCGATGTAAAAGAAATCCTTTTTTGATATTATAATATTTCGGCTTATTATAACATCTGTTCGCATGACCGAACTTAGCATAGTACTTTGGCTTGATTTGACAAAATATGAATTTTGAAAAATACTCTAAGTACCGTAGCATGCTTTCACTTATTTTGTTCATGTTTTTACATACCTCTTGGTATGCTTTGCTATCGATGTACCTTATATGCCCCCCAAGTGACTGAGGAGCTTTAGGTCCTTGGTCACTTGCCTTGACCACGACATGCATGAACATTACTGCTCGATAGGAAATGTAACACTTATAATACAGCAAAACAACACACGTAATGAACAAATACTTGTAAAAATTTTTTTTACAAAGGTTGGCAAGAATGATTGGCTGGGCACAGTCCCTTATAATTCTCGTATTAAAAATGGACTAAACATGTCTTTACGAGTGATCTTAAGAAGATCTTATACTTATAAGCGATTAGCCATATAACATGGCTAACCCTTTTTCAAAACTTGTAAAAAGTAAAAATTAATGCAAGCCAGTCCTTTAAAAAGGACTGTTTATTGATAATACTTGCACAGGTGTTCTCCGTTCCAATAGTGTGGAACGAGATCTCCATTTAAGCGTGCAAGCTTGTAGGTGCCTGGATGAAGGACTTCTTCTGGTAAGGTCCTTCCCAGTTTGGTCTGAGTACTCCAGTCATTGGGTCGCGGGTGTTTAAGAATACTCGTTGAAGTACTAGATCTCCGACGTTGAACTTTCTCTGTTTTACCTTTGAGTTAAAATACCGTGCGACTTTTTGCTGGTACGCAACTACTCGGAGTTGGGCTTTTTCCCGTATCTCTTCAAGCGAGTCTAGGGACTCCATCATCAGTTGGCTATTCTGGTTTTGGTCGTATGTAATTCATCGATGTGAGGGCAGATCTAACTCGACAGCCCGCCGAAGCTTCATACCCGTATGCTAAGGAAAACGGGGTATGACCTGCCGTTGTTCGATGAGAAGTTCTATACGACCAAAGTACTTCAGGCAGCTGTTCTGGCCATGCTCCTTTAGCGTCCTCGAGTCTTTTCTTCAGGGTATCTTTAAGTGTCTTATTCACTGCTTCGACTTGCCCATTTGCTTGTGGATGTGCGACTGAAGAAAAGCTTTTGAAGATTCCATGCCTTTCGCAGAAGTTTGTGAATAAGTCACTGTCAAACTGGGTACCGTTATGTGAGACAATTTTTCGAGGCAAACCATACCGGCAAACGATGTTCTTGATGACAAAGTTAAGAACTTTCTTGGTCGTTATGGTAGCGAGCGGCTCAGCTTCGGCCCATTTGGTGAAGTAGTCGACTGCTACAACTGCGTATTTTACTCCACCCTTTCCCGTTGGCAAGGATCCAATCAAATCTATACCCCATACCACGAAAGGCCAAGGACTCTGCATCTGCTTTAACTCATTGGGAGCTGCGCGTGGGATCTTGGAAAATCTTTGACACTTGTCGCATTTTCGCATAAAATCCATTGAGTCTTCGTTCATAGTCGGCTAGAAATAACCCTGCCTCAGAATCTTTTTCGACAAGTTCTGCCCCCCAGCATGGTCCCCACAGAAGCCTTCATGTACTTCCCTCATTAGCTCTTTAGCCTTTTCTGGTGTAATACATCTGAGTAGTGGCATGGAATATCCCATTCGGTACAGAACACCATCTACCAGTATATACCTAGCAGCCTGTCTTTGAAGAGTTCTGGCTTTGTTCCTATCTGCCGGTAATACACCATTCGTGAGATACTCCAAGTATGGTGCCATCCATGTATCCTCCATAAGGATTTCCATATTGGTTTCGTCTGCTCGTATGCTTGGCTCGCGTAATCTCTCTACTGGCACTATATTTAAAGTGGTAGCGTCTTTTGCACTCGCGAGTTTGGCTAAAGCATCTGCGTTTGAATTCTGATCTCAGGGAATTTGCTCGAGGGTATACTTCTTGAATTGCGCCAAAAAATCTCTAGTTTTGTTTAAGTAGGCCACCATTTTGATGCACCGTGCTTGATATTCCCCTAAGACCTGATTCACTACCAACTGTGAATCACTGGAGATATCAAGCACTTTTATACTCATGTCTTTGGCTAACCTTATTCCTGCGAGGAGTGCTTCATATTCAGCCTCATTGTTTGATGCGGTGAAATCGAACCTAATAGCGCAGTGAAATCGATGTCCTTCTGGCGTTATCAATTTCACTCCTGCTCCTGCGTGAGATTTGTTGGACGATTCGTCCGTGAATAACTTCCACGAAGGAGCTTTGACTTGGGGCTCAGGCGCACTAGGTTGTTCGCACTGCTCGTCGTCTGAGAGCTCAGTGAATTCAGTGATAAGGTCAGCCAAGACTTGTCCTTTTACTGCTGCTCGCGGTGAATATGTGATATCGAACTGTCCGAGTTTGACTGCCCATTTTAACAAGCGTTCAGTCGCCTCTGGCTTTTGCAGAACTTGCCGAAGGGGCTGGTCAGTTAAGACTGTGATGGGATGGGCTTGGAAGTAAGGACGTAACTTCCTTGAGGCCAAGATTAAGCAATAGGCCAATCTTTCGATTGGAGGATACCTCAATTCGACCCCGATTAACCTCTTGCTTACATAGTAAACCGCCTTTTGTATGCCTTCTTCTTCTCATACTAGTACCACACTAGCAGCAAATTTGGTGATCGCCAGGTAAATGAACAAAGTTTCTCTGTCTATGGGTTTTGATAAAACAGGAGGCTGTGCCATGTGGGCCTTTAAGGCTCGGAAAGCCTGTTTGCAGTCTCCGGTCCATTCGAACTTCTTGTTGCCTCTAAGTAGATTATAGAAAGGGACACATTTATCTGTCGACTTGGAAATGAATCTACTTAATGCGGCAATTCTTCCGGTTAAACTTTGTACATCCTTGATTTTTATCGGCAATTTCATGTCGAACAGGGCTTTGATCTTGTCGGGGTTGGCCTCGATTCCTCTTGAATTAACAATGAACCCCAAAAATTTCCCTGATCCTACTCTGAAGGAACATTTGAGAGGATTTAACTTCATCTGATATTTGTTCAGAACATTGAAACACTCTTGTAAAACCTTTACATGTCCTTCTGCCTTTTTTGACTTTACCAGCATGTCGTCTACGAACACCTCCATGTTTACTCCGATTAGTTCCTTAAACATGTGGTTAACTAATTGCTGGTAAGTCGCACAATCGTTTTTCAGTCCGAAGGGCATTACTTTATAATAGTATAACCCTGTATCAGTCTGAAAGCTAGTGTGATCCTCGTCAAGGGGATGCATACTAATCTGATTGTATCCTGAGTATGCATCCATGAAAGAGAGGATCTCATGTCCTGCAGTTGCATCGACCAGCTGGTCGATCCTTGGGAGTGGGAAGCAATCCATTGGTCAGGCTTTATTAAGGTCTGTGAAATCCACACAGGTTCGCCATTTTCCGTTAAGCTTGGGAACCAGTACTGGATCAAAGACCTACGATGGATAAAACGCCACCCTGATGAACCCATTCTCCTTCAGTCTTTCGACTTTCTCTTTTAAGGCTTTCGATCTATCTTTATCGAGCAGCCTTCTTTTCTGTTACACGGGTGGAAAACTCTTGTCAACATTCAGGACATGGCTAATAACTGCAGGATCTATCCCAGCCATGTCTTTGCGCGACCAGGCAAAAGCTTCCTGGTTCTTTCACAAAAATTCCACCAGTGCATGCTTCGTTGTTGCTTCTAATTTTTTCCCGACCTTTACAACTCTGGTCGGGTCTTTTTCGTCAAGTTGGACCTCTTCTAGGTCCTCGACGGGTCCAACATCTTCGTCAAAATCCCCAAAGCAAGGATCTAAATCCCTATCCTCACTTTGGGCAATACCCTATTTTGTGACTCCATCACCAGATTGGGTTTGTGTATCAATAGCCATATGCAACCTATCTGGGGGAGTGCTCTTTGAGGTTCCTCTCTTCGCCTTTGTGACTGAGGCGTTGTAGCACTCCCTTGCTTCCCTCTGATTACCCAACACGCGTCTTACCCCTGCGTCTGTCGGGAATTTCATGGCCAAGTGCCATACTAAGGTGACGGCCCGAAGATCGACCAGTATGGGCCTTCCAATGACAGCATTCTACGCCGAAGAACAATTGACTACTATAAAAGTAGCGAGTAATGTCCTGGTAGCAGGTACTATACCTGCAGTCACTGGAAGTCTGATTGACCCTGCTGGAGCGAGTCCTTCACCGGAGAAGCCGTAAATTGTTTGGTTGCAGGGCTCCAAGTCCTTAACGAACAACTTCATGCGTTCCAGCGAAGATTTGTACAGGATGTTTACTGAACTTCCTGTATCAACTAGTACTCTTTTCACCATCATGTTGGCGATTTGAACGTCCACGACCAGCGGATCGGAATGTGGGAACCGGACATGCTGGGTGTCGCTATCAGAGAAGATTATCTCACTATCGTCTGACTGAGCCTTCTTCGATGCTCTATCCTCCACAGTCATCATCTCGATATCCTGGTCGTGACGTAGGGTCCGAGCATATCATTCCCTCACCTTTCCACTGCTTCCCACGAGGAGCGGGCCTCCGTAGATGGTGAGTAAAGTGCCAGCTACGGGGTCAGACTGCAAAGGTGGCGGGCATTGGCGTGCGGGTGCCTGCTCGTTGCCACCTGGAGCCTCTCGTTGGGAATTTCCTGAGGCCCGTACATATCTTCTCAAGTGTCCTTGTCTAATAAGGAACTCGATTTCATCCTTCAGCTGGTTGCATTCATTTGTATCATGTTCGTAGTCGTTATGATAGCGACAGAACTTGTTAGTGTCTCTCTTCAAAATATCTTTCCGAATGGGAGCAGGTTTTTAGTAAGGCACACTGGAACTCGTGGCCTAATACACCTCTCCCCGAGACTCGACAAGGGCAGTGTAGTTAGTGAACCATGGTTCATAACGATTTCCCTTGGCTCGTTTATTATCAGATGTGGAAGGCTCATTATGCGGCCTTTTCCCCCCATTCTTGCCATTGCCATTGCCATTCCCGTTGCCTTTACCGTTGTCGTTGGGCTTTGACCCATTGGCGGCTTTGGCGGGCTCGGCAGTCCCCTTATCCTTGCCTGGGGGTTTTCCTTCACTGGCGATGGCATCTTCGAGCTTGATGTAGCGATCAGCTCGATCCAAAAACTCTTGAGTAGTCTTAACTCCATGCTTTCTGAGGCAACTCCACAAAGGCATGCGGCACCTAACTCCCGCAGTTAGGGCCATCATCTTGCCCTTGTCACCCACTGTTTTGGCTCTAGCCGCTGCTTGCATGAAGCGCTGGACGTAATCCTTCAGTGGATATCCTTCTTGCTAGCGTATCTCGACCAGCTGATTTGCCTAAATTGGGTGCACACGACCCGGATAAAATTTTCCGTAAAACTCCTTTACGAACACCTCCCAAGAAACAATACTTGCAGGAGGGAATTTGAAAAACCACTCCTGTGCAGCATCAGAAAGTGTTGCAGGAAAGATCCTGCACCGAGCGTCTTCGGACACTTTCTGAATGTCCATTTGTATCTCAAATTTATTGACATGAGATACCGGGTCACCATACTCGTCAAAGTTTGGAAGCGTGGGCATCTTAAACTTGCTAGGAGTTTCTGCCATAGCTATCCTTTGAACGAAAGGAGTGCCTCTTCTCCTATTGTACTCGATGTAAGATGTCCTTCCCTCGACCAGCTATTGTATTTCTTGGTTCATGGCATCAATTTGGGCTTGCACGGCTTCGGGAATCGTCGAGGCCTCTGGTGCTGGGGGAACGTACTCGTCGTGTCGTTCCCGGCGATCGTTGAGTACGTCTCTCAAATCCTCGTCTCTTCGCCGCTGCTCGCTAGCTCGAGCCAGTTAAAGATGTTAGTTTGCCTGGGTTGCCCCCCAGCATCACGTCTCTCAAGTTGGTCTTCTCTAGGTGGAGGGCTTCTGCCCCCACCTCTATCTTCATTTTTCCTACCGGCATTTCCTCTGCCTGAGTCGGCCTCATTATAACCATGGCCATCTCTGAACCTTGACTGGCTATGGTGGGATCGACTGTTCCCTCGGTTGCCTCCTCGAGTTGGAACTTCCAGAGCATTAGAGGGTGGCCTGCGTTGGTCGGTAGGTCCCCGTGCATTATCATGCCGTGGGGGCCCCCGGACCGCAGAGCTTATCTCTGAGTTCCTTTTATTACCAGAAGGATGCTGCCCTCTGCTCGGTGGGTTCGGCTCTTCGCCCCTATGGCATCTAGGATTGCGGGGTAGCTGCCCGGCCCTATTCTGCCTTGGTTGCGGGGGAATGTCACGACCATCTTGGGATGGAGGCTGCACTTCAGGATCCCTTATCGGGACATCGTCCTGAGGCACTGGTGGTTGCTCGGGCCTCTGGTAGCTCGAGGGCTAGATCGACGGGTTAGCATTGGGAACCCTTTGGGGTGGCCCATTTGTAGGTTGATCAGGCTGTGAGGCAGGTGTTGCCTGACTCCTAGCCAACTGTAGGGATGCTTCGAGGGCTGCCATTGCCTCCCTCTGACCGCGGTCCATCTCCGCCTGTCTCTCACTCAATTCCTGGCGCTATCGCTCAATTTCTTGTTGCTGTCGCGCCATAATCTCAGCAGCACTTTCCTGGCTGGCCCTCAGATTGGCCAGTTCATCCTGCAATACTCCCAAGGTATTCCTCAGCGTCTCGGAATCCATTTCTTCCTCATTGAATTCGAAATGTGGCTCATCTTCTGTCATGTTTGGAGGAGGAGGCGGTTGAGATGGTGCAGCGCCCGTCGCCTCCCTAGTCTTCTTTGCGGTTTTCGCCATTATTGTTTCAACAATATCATATCAAGCTCTCAACGAGAGCACCAAAATGTGGACAGATACGGAGTCGAAAATGCTTGATGTGGACAGATATGTTAGAATGAATGTAATGACAAAAAAAATAAAGCGCACAAGAATTTATAGTGGTTCGGCCCCAAAAAATGGTAACAACCTACATCCACTTAAGCTATTATTGATATGGGATTCAAAGGAGTGATCAAAGAACTAGGGTTCTATGATTTTCACCAACCTCTGAATAATAAACAATATATTGTAATGTATTAGCTCTAATTCTCTCGTAAATCTATACTCTCAAGTAATTAAAAAGCAAAAGTCCCCTCCCTTGAGCTACCATTTTCTTATTTATAGGCTCAAGGAGGGTTATAGGAATCTGTTACAGATATTATTTCCTAAATAATCGGATACTCAGAAAATCATGGGAGAAAATCTCGGATATGATCATAACTGCACAAGATTTTCTCCAAATATAGTGAGTATGCGACCAAGCTGGTCGTGCATAACGTTTGAGTGTTGCGCCAGGGAAATCTTTCTGGTCGATGGTCGAACAAGACTTCCGCCAGGTGTCAGCCACGTGTACTAAATGCCTGCCACGTCACCCATTCCTGTTTTTTGGATATCAATTAACATATTATATTCAATATTTCCCATCTCATGAGGACTTTTAAATGACTTATTATTGCCTAAATCTTCTGTATCTAATGACATTATTGTTGATTACATGACCAATCTATTTTAGGAAAAGGAAACATTCACAATTGTTTTGTTTATGCCTAGACTCTTTGGACATAATTCTCTGGTGGTCATTAGTGGATAATGTAAAAATACAAACATATTTGTAGTAGTGTCTTCTTCAAGTTAGGAAACACAAGTCTTAAGTCACTATCTTACACACAACTCTAAACACAGTTACCACAACTACATCACATGCTAGCACTTTTTTTTATTTTTATGTTTCACAAACTCACAGATCTGAATCTAATATTCCTATTACAGATTACATAAATCTATGAATAACACCACAAGGTCTGTTCCAACTTCTAAACATGGATACTCTTCACAATACATGTATCAGTTCAGTTTTAATTCCCCTACTCATTAAGTAGCTTTGTGGATTTTATTTACTTTTAAATAGTATCCTTTTATATTTCTTTTCTCTTTTTTTCACCTAGTTTTTGATCATTTGTAAAAAAAATATGAACTGAGAAGACCCTTTTTCTCTTTTGGTTGTTCATTGGGTCTATATTCTGTTTTTCTGAATGTGTGGTGGGATGTTTTGTTTTATATCATTGGCATGACTGTTGCAGCCATCCTTGCTAAATTTGAATTATATGTCAAGGTAAACATATATTTATATATTATTATTTTCTTATTTATTAGTGGCAATTAAGTCTACAGTGGCATTTAAGCCTTGATTCTCTTAAAATATAATTTAAAAATTTATGGTAGCATCCCACTTGGTTTTGCACTAAGGAATAATTTTGGCTGGTTATATATTAGTATAACTTGTTTTTATCTTTGATTATACATATAATTGTTATTTGAATTATTTTTCATCAATATTTATGGCTGAAAAATCTAATCTATACATATGGAAATAATGAAAACAATATGCCTAAATGAAAAATCTAATCTATACATATAAAAGCTTACCTAACCATCTATCAATACCAAGTCAAAAAATTCAAACAACACACAATAAGTTTTCTTCCTTATATCGCCGCAGCACACAATTTTTTTTTCCATAACCTACTTCTCTATGGATGAATATTTAAGATATTCAAACTCCTCTAAAAAATTTAAGATATTAATAATAAGAGTTAAAAGAACATAATTCCATACCTCTTGCAAATTAACTTTGCAATGCTCCTTGCCAATTCGATTCATAACCTAAAGAATATAATCAATACCTAAAAGATCAATATAAAATTAAAATTAAATGATACAAAAGAACCATAAAATTCATGAAATTACTTCTTATCAGTTGAAGGTCAAAATAGTTTATTTGGCAGGGTTAAATAGTTAGAGCTGAACATAAAGATGTGTGTAAAGCCATTCTACATGGCAGTATCTTATCTTCAAAGTGGTTGGTAATTTCTTAAGATCAGATGAATGAAACTGACCATCAAATTCAATTAAGAAATATACACATATATATACATATACACATGTAAACTAATTAAGTGGCTTTTAATTTCCTATGATCATGTGACAAATTCTATTAATGCGTACAGGTAAACCAGGGATGTTTGACACAGAACTTGAAGTAACACACCTAAATTTATGTCTTGAAGAATAAAACTTATAGTCTCGAGCAGACACAGCTACTTCATTTCGACCAGTCAATCGTTTAAACCTGCAACATGAGCAATCTAGTGAAGTCAAAAATAGAAGAAAAAAAATGAGCATCCTGGCATTTAAACAGTCAAACCACTGAAGGATTTATGGGAACACTACATAATAGCTTAAAACAATAAACATGACGGAGCATTATGAAAAAATTAAGTGCAAATAACAATCCTTCCTCTTAACATGAAGATAAACACAAATGGATTACTGTCACCAGAGAGAAAAAATGGCCCAAAAAGTAATTTGATACTAATATCAAACATCAATATCGATAAATTTACTTGTTTAACTTTCATAATAAGCATTTGATCATGGAAGATCTATAGAAAGACTAAGTATAATAGTCTAATATATTTGCATAAGGATATTGTGCATATATCATAGAGGAAAATAATGTAAACATCATAGGAAGTAGGTTTACAAAAAAGCATGCAGCAAATTATATTGAGGAGTTTCAAACAAGACAATCTGTTTCTATAAATCTTAAAGACATATTAGTGGTAGCAGTAAATCTAAACTTTATTACAAACGTCAAGGTTCATTTATCCTGTTATGAATAATGCAATCTCATTCTCTCTGGTTTTTCTTCAGATTTCTCAAGTGAAAAAATGAGAAGCAGTAGGTGTTGCCAAAAAGCAACCATGAAGTCACAGATCTGTTTTAAAAAGCCCCAACAAGAGCCTAGGCTTATGACCCCTAACTTGAGGCAGAGGGAAAATATTGAAAGTAAGTTTGATTTATCTTTTGTTGTTGTTGTTGTTGGTAATTAATATTTTCTTTACTGCCTGCTGCATATGCAACTTAGTTAAAATTTGTCAATAGATATTAAAACAGCCTTTGAAATCCAAAATTTATCTAATTCGATCTTAAAATTTGGGGATAAATATATACACACATTTACTTTAAAGGCATTTTAAGTATGACTTAGTACATTTTGACAAAATGGATACGAGAGTGTACCTATTTCACACAATACAACAGTAAGTTTTGATCGTTTTCTGAATATATGGGATTAAATGGTACTTTTTCCATAATTGAATTTTTTCTTTCCGGGGATGATTGAGATGTTATTATCCAATAGTTTTTTTTCTAGGGGACATTTATACTCTAATAGAAATTACAAAGTATATACTGAATATACTCTGGTTTCTTGTATATTAGACTCGTCTCATGTGTGTGCCATTGAATAACAAAATCGATTGTATTTATTGAAGCTAAAGCTGCAGAGGACATCATCTGGGATGATTCTTTGTAATTCGACTTCGACACTATAAGGAAGGCAACCGACGAATTTTCTGATGAAAACAAACTTGGAGAAGGTGGATTTGGAGTCGTTTACAAGGTAAAGTCATAACAAAGAAAGTGGTTTTCTGTTCATAATAAAAGTTTATATATCAAAAAGACATTTGATCAATATCTTGATTGAGATTTGACTCATTCTCCTTGCATATTATTCCATGTACTGCTTCTTAAGGGTAGGCTATCTAATGGAAAATATAAAGCAGTAAAAAGGCTCTCCAAAACTGCAGGATAGGGTGACCAAGAGTTTAAAAATGAAGTTAAGCTTGTTTCTAAACTTCAACACCACAATTTAGTTCGACTTCTAGGCTTCTGCTTATTACTGTGAATATATAATTTACTTTGCTTATTACTACCCTCATCAGAATAGAATAGGCTATTGAATTTGAATGGTCTTGACCATCTTTTCTCCATATACTTGAATAAATTCATTCAAATGAATTGTGTGTGTGTCTGTTTGGGGCAGGTAAAAGAGAGGAGGTAGGGTTTGAGGCCTATGTAATATCAAGTCATCTTTATTAGTTAGCAGGGGCCAAATATGAATAGAGTTTTTGTTTTCAGCTGCAATACTCATTCAACACTATAACACTGCAAGTTCATCGACCCAATGCCCAGATTCATTGTAATACAACACTACAACACTCATAGCAATAAATTCAGCACTCAAACAATGACCCACAAAGTTGAAAAAACTCAAAATCAAATGAATGCTTCAAATAAAAATTCTGAAAATATTTCAAATCAGCAAATGCCCAAACCATACCTGGTGAAAGCTAATGTAGTTGAGGTAACCCAAGTCTTGAATTGGTCGGAGACTGATTGAGGAAGGGAGGTGTGACTGAGCCGAGATCGAGGGAGTGAGGCCTCAGATTGAAAAATTTCCAACAATATGCAAAACCCATAATTAATTTTGAAAATGCTGATAACTTCCAATAACACCTAAAACTAAATATACTTACCTGGCTTGCCAAGAACGAAGAGAAGGAGTGAAACCCAGAAGCCCAACGACTAGAAACCGATTGTCAGAAAGATAGAGAAAGACGAGAGAGAGAGAGAGAGAGGAGATATGAGGGATGGAGGAGACTTGAGCTGAGATATGAGGGATGGAGGAGACTTGAGCTGAGATTTGAGGGATGGAGGAGATTTGAGCTAAGATTTGAAGTAGGTATGGAGGAAACCGAAGCAGGAGTGAGTTCGGAGACGTACTGTGCTTAGCCGAAGAAGAAAATGGGTGAGTCCAAAATTGGAAGGAATTATTATGAAAAAATGTAAAAGTGACGGGCTCCCAAAAAAATTACCACCTTTTTCATTAACTTTGCCACATATATAATATTTTGCATAATACTTTTTCATTAGTATTATATTCATGTGTTATGGAAAGGGGTATTTGGTGTAGTGTGGAAGCAACATGCAAAACACCGATAATAAAAAGAAAGGGGGTCACCATACTTGGATAATTATGGAGGAGGAATCATTATTGACCAATTTAGAGTTATTTGTGCTACGTGGCTATCGTTGTGAGAATGACACCTTCAAATTTGGTACATACCCATTAGTTGAAAAAGAACTACAAGTCAAGTGTCCTAATTCTGGATTGAAAGCAAACCCTCACATTGATTCAAAGAAGAAAAAATTTAAGAAACAATATTATATAGTATTTGACATGCTAAACACGAGTGTGTTTGGTGTGAATGATACTTTGAAATGCATTGAGGTTGATAGTAAAGAAATATGGAATGCATATGTACATGTACTTATTTTATTAAATTTGTTTGATCGATTTTTGTTGACGTCGTTTTTCATCAACTTGAAAAGGAGAGCAATTAAACAAGAAAATATTAGAGGAAATGAAAGAAGATGAATACATGGGATTTTTATGTGCTTCAGCAGTTAAATCTGCCTAGTCCACGAGTCTATGTTATTAGCACTTGGGAGTTTTCTTGAAATTTTTCAGAGAATAGTTGCCCAGAGTTTTCTCTCCAAATCTCATAATTTCCGTCCCCCACAAAGGTGGTTTCCTTCTCTATTTATAGAGAAGGTTTCAGAATTTATTCCCACATATTTCGGGAAGATATTCTGTAAATCAAATAATATAATGTTATTTAATGCATTATTTCCTACGTACACGGAAACATCCCATAAAATGTGGGATCGGATAGCAAATTAAATAATATCCCTTAAACATTGGGATTTTGCAACAATAAATACGTTCATATGTAACTCATTAGCTTAGACTCGAAGCTCATTACATCTCCAAGGTTATTAGTCGATCTCGAGCTCATTGCCTAACTTCGACTACACTCAATACAAGTAACCACTGACGAAGTCATCACATTCGACCTTACACTTCCCGAGCTTGAACCATCTCGTCTGAAGGCAAGAGATGCACCAAGGAAATATATGTGTGTCAAACCATGGCTATTGCGAGCTCATAGCATCTTCGAGGCTACACACCCTCAAGCTTTTCGAGGTTGTTATTTACAATAAAGCGGTCTGGCTGAAGGATCACATGAAGACCATGAATATTTTGAGCTTACACCTAACGAGCCTAGATTTCGGGATCATAACCTTTCATGTTCGAAATCTGGGTGTAACATTTTTCCCCCTCAAAAGTATCAGTTCGAATCCTATGAGAAGGAAACTTTTGAACTATCCTTTTCAGAAACTGTACCATTAAGTGTACTCGAGTGTGGACACGCGTCAGCCAGGGATTGATTAATCAGATTACTTGAGTGCCTTTTGTACCATGCCCACGTCCATTCGCTGACCAACTTTATGCCGCCATCACTTCATTTGTACCTAACCGCCAGATCAAATACAAAATCTGGTTGATGGCTCAGATTAGCTCGACCTTTGGTCTCCTTTTGAGATTTACGTATATATATAGCTTCTCATTTTCTCCTTCTTCACCTTCTTCTTCAAGCTTTCAGAGAGAAAAAGAAAAAACCAGAACCCTCGTATTGCCCTGTCTTTGCATGTTCTCTAAACCGAGAAAGCAAAACAATCCTGGCCTGTTCGACTCTGTGAGCTCATTCTTACAACCACTCGTCCAGTCGTGGATTTCATTATATCTGCAAGCTTCATTGTGTAAGTCTCTATTTCTGACCTTATATGTTTATACATATTTTTTCTTCATGCACGTTTTCATTGTTGTTGCACTGTAGGCACATTTACTAGTTTAGCACTACAAAGCTTTTAGCCAATACTGTATAAATTTTAGATTATGATATTATGGGCTTTAAACCCAGATTTTGTGTAGAGGATGCAAATATGGCTTCCTCTACTGTTGTTATTCAAATTACGATATCGTATCGTGTAAACCAAGAAATAGGGTATGGAATTAGGGTTTTTTAATTGCACGTTTCCCAAAATTATCATCCTTTTGAGTAACCGCCAACTTTTTCCCTGAAAATCCAAGATTCTTTAAAATAAATCCACCTTCCCCCCTTTGCTTTAAATACACGCTCGAAACCCGATTCTTTCAAGAGCTTGGGTTTCTTCTGAGTTCGATCCCATTCCTTCGATCGATCTTATTCCATAGTTTCAAGCATTCGAGCTCGAACTATCTTGAATTTTATCTTTTATTTCTTGTATGCCTGGCCATCACCCCTTTCTTCCTTGCTAGATCTTGAATATATCGGGATGATGAAAGCATGGTCGGGATTTGGAACACTCCTAAAAACCATTAGTAGAGAGGTGAGTATTCTAAAGAAAAGAGATGAAAAGAATGAACTACACCATCGAAAAGACACTTACCAACAAGAACCTCAAGTTCAAAGAACATAGATGCCTAATCAAGAATAAAGAATACTGAGTTAGGATTTGAGTAGAGAAAAACCATAAAAACTAATGAAACAATACTGAAAGGAACTAAGAATAGGAATACCTTTGAATACTTCTATGACCGAACTACACCTCGAAATTGAAATACACTATAAACCTTACTTCCCAAGTGTTTGATAAGCTTATAATGATAAAGCTTATAACCCCAACCCAAGTGTTTAACACTCTATAGTAAACCTAGCAGCTTGTAGGCTCTGAACTCAGCTTGATGAATGAAGAAATGGCTAGGTACTAGGTCCTATTTATAGAGTTCAAGAATGAAAAGATCTTCATTTAGCTTGAATAAAATAATGGCTTTTTAATTGAAAAACATTTGAATAATCATTCAGCAGAGGCTGAAGACTTGGTCAAAAAGATTCTAGACTTATCAAGAGGTTAAGGATTAAAATGAGCTCAGTTTCAAAATTATTCAAAAATCATGCACTATAGCTGATATATCGCCCATGCTAGGCGATATATCGCCTGGACTGATATTCCCGAGGCTCGTCCAAGTTTTTGTGCGAAGTTACGTGTTTTTCGTATCCCCGTGTGGTGATATATCGCCTCCTAGAGCTGCGATATATCGGCATACACTGAAATATTATACACGTAATTACACTTTTTCAACCTAATTTGAATTGAGTAAACAGCCTTGACTATGTCCTTTAACGATTTCAAAGCTGCTAGCAGACTCTAGGATTTTCAAATATTATTCTTAATAAACTATTCCTCAAAAATACTTAATTTCTCATTAAACATACACATGACAAGTGTTAATATCTTATTGGGTCTATCTAAACCTTATAGTATAATAAATATCATCTCCATAATCAGTCATATTAATCAAACCTTAGGTTATAATTAATATTCTTAAACTATAGGTTAAACTTATAAAATATACAAGTGTTGCTACGAGTGTCCAACTAAGTCCCGGCTTGAACCAAAATCCACAGTTAAAAACATACTATAACTACTACTGGCTATTACTATTACTACTATCTAACTAGCTTAGTAAAGTTCTTGGAATCTACAGGAGCTCGGTCTCTTTGTTAGGAAAAATCACCAACATCCTAGCTCACCAAGACCAAGGATTGTCAAGCTCACTGAGGTGTCGAGCTCTTACCTCAAACAAACGGAGCTGCTACGCCCCAGGAGTCGGCCGTCCCGACAATAAGTTGAGGCTCGCAGCTTGGAGCCACGAGCATATGAAGGCAAGGGCATTGTTTCCCTTGAAGTCCTTTTTTAAGGACTTTCTGTATTTTGTTGGGCTCGCACCCTTCCAACTCCAGACCAACTCATACAGGGTCTTGTCAACCCTAAGGTCTCTATACCACGAACTGAGGGGGGAATAACCTTTGCCAAGAGAGATCCTGTATCTCTTTTGTCTTAAAAGCAACCCGTCCCGAGCTCGGGGAGGGGATGGATTTTACTATCTGTCAAGCTATCCTAGGGAGAAGAAGATCTTCGAGGACATGCCCAACCATCCTCCTAACTTCAAGCTGGAATTCTTTTGGACAGATGGCCTGGCTCCCTCAAAGTATTATTCATTCAGACGAATCCGTAAGTATATGATTCCCTTTCCTTTCATGCTCGATTTTCACTTAGGCTCGAACTAACCAGAATGTATTCGACTCTCCAGCCAACTATCAATGTCCTACTCCTATGGACACAATGAAGAAGCATAAAGAAACCTTGCTCCAACTTCCATACGGTAGGCGATCCTTGTCTTATCTTCTTCACGAAGATAAGCTTCGAGCCTGCGGTCTTTTGGAGCAGGACCAGTCTACAGATGATACCGCCTACCAGAAGTACACCAAGTGGGAGCATGTGCCACTCCCCACTGGTAAGCTTCCTCCAAGGCGAAGCTTGAAAGCATGATCTCCAGCTCGCCGTCACAGGAGTTTGTGCTCAGGGAATGATGCCAATAACGAGGCCTCGAGCTCGAGTGACAGAGGTAAGGTCATTCTTAGCTCAGCCTTGTGGTCTCCTTCCATTCTTAAGCATAGACCAACACCCTGGTCTTACTCCTGGATGATAGGGATAACTTTTACGTATGGTCTTGGGTAGATGATAGGGTCCATAGGTTCGATAGCTGGCTGGGGAAATACCAAACAATGTATAGTCTGAATGAAGTTTGGGATGGAATAGCCATCCAATACGGAACAAATGACTATAGGGACCTTTCAAGGTTGACTTCCACGTATAGGGAAGGGACTCCCCCAGCCTCCTCTGAAGATAAAGGAATTACCTGGTCCCCGATCATGAGCTCCCAGTTAGTTTTCTTGTTACTTGTCTTTGTTTCCTTTAACTGTCTGCCTTATGCCTACTTTAGCATTTTTAAGCTCATTTTTTAATGTGATTTGATTATGCAGAAACTATGGATTCCAACCTCAAGAATATGCTTAACAGTGGCGTGGGGGCCAAGCAGAGCAAACGCTCAAGGGCCTCACAAAAAACTGGTCGGCCTGCCAAAGTCCCTAAAAGGACTGAGGCGACTCCTCCTCCAGCTCCTCTAGTTGCAAGCCCAGTGGCGACCTCCACTCCCCAGGTCGACATTCCTGCAGCAGATGCTCCTTCTCTTCCTCCAGATGTCCAGAACCTTCCAGTGATCGCCCAAGTTCTGAAAAAACCAGCTCCCACTCGGGGGCGCCTGTTGTCGATTTCTACTCATTCTGATGAGTATGTTATCGACAACGCTACCGGGATTCATGGAGCCACTCTCTGCTCGGACGTCCTGTCTCGAGTGGGCCAAAGCTTCAGCAGTCTTGGGGCTCCTCAATGGCAATTCCTAGTCAATGCTCGAGACTCCAATGTCCTTTATGACAATAGTATCGAGCTCATTTCCTCGGTAATTTCTCTTACTTCGTTATTGTGGATGGTCAAAATTCAACACCGGTAAAGAACCCACATCTAATGCCTAAGGTCTCCGGAAGGTCCAAAGCAACCATGTTTGAAGTCCATTTGAACCCTCAAATTATTGCTCAAAATGACCCTGCTCAAATTGACCAAAATGACCCAAGCGTCTCGCGCACGCTGCCTGCGCGCGCACGCCGCCTCGCGCCCGCGCGCCCCGCGCGCCCGCGAGCCTCGCGCCCGCTCGCCCGCGCGCCCGCTCGCCCGCGCGCCCGCGCGCCCGCTCGCCCGCGCGCCCGCGCGCCCGCTCGCCCGCGCGCCCGCGCGCCCGCGCGCCCTCGCGCCCGCGCGCCCGCGCGCCCTCGCGCCCGCGCGCCTCGCGCGCCTCGCGCGCCTCGCACCCCGCGCGCCCCGCGCGCCCGCGCGCCTCGCGCCCGCGCGCCCGCGCGCCTCGCGCCCGCGCGCCCGCGCGCCTCGCGCCCGCGCGCCCGCGCGCCTCGCGCGCCTCGCGCCCGCGCTCCTCTCGCGCCTCGCGCCTCTCACCCGCGCGCACCAAGGGCTCGCAGTAAGGTCACCTCACCTCGCCCCCAAAGGCCTCGTCCAAGGGCCACGTGTGCCTCGCTTCGCTCACCGGCCACGTCAAAGGCCTCAAGAAACATAGCCTCCACTAAACACCCTTCGGCCATGTATCAGGTGCCTCGTAGTATGGGGGATGGAAAGTTATGGTTTCACAAGATAAGCCCCTCATCTCATTTGTAGGCGTCATGCCTCCTCACACACGCAGCAGGCCCCGTTGAAGAAGCCTTATCTCTTTTCCTTAACTTCCCTACCCTTAGTAGGACGAGGAATAACCATTGGGTACATGGTACCCGTACGTGTACGGGTGCATGACGCACAACCATGGGGAGGACAGGAGCATGACCCTGACACCTGTACCACACAGGTAGTGGAGGTACGGATCAGTCCAGAGAGTGGAGGCACTATATGCACGCCTCTGACTATGTACCAGGCTGACACTATGATCCTCTGCTCCACCACTCTTCCCACACCACTGCCACCTGTGCTATTACCCTGACATGGTACTTTTGTACTATTTTGTCTCACGGGACCACCATGTATAAGGGGCCATTAGAGCCCAGCTATAAAAGGGGCTTGACCCCTCAGAATGAGGGGTTGGAAAATTCATTGTAAGGAGAGGCTATTGAGAAATATACCAGGACTTGCTCCATCATTTATCTGTGTTTACTTTTCCTTAAATTTTATTCTTAGTTCTTATATAAACATCACATAACTTACCTTTGAGTTTTCCGATCTAATTTCGTTGGCGAGATTTCACCGTCAACAGTTATTTATTGCAATTTTACTCGAAGCATGTTCTAACTTGATTTGTTTGTGTGTTAGAATCTCGCTGCAGTTGCTTAGATAAGTTACAAGCTGAATAACAAGGTTCATGCGAGCATGTCCTATGCTCAGGAGTCGAAGGATCTCCAACTCAAGCTCGCTGACGAGTTTGAGGCTGCAAAGTCAAAGCTGGAGACTAAGCTTAAAGAGAAAAACTCCAGGGTCGAGGAGCTCGAGAAGTTGAACGCCGAGCTCAAAGAGAAGAGCTCCAAGGCTGAGGAGCTTGAGAAGTTGAATGCCAAGCTCAAGAAGGAGAAAAAGGCCACCTTTGAGATAATAGAGGGTGAAAAGGCTCGTCTTCTCGAAGAGTTTAAGCAGAGGAAGGATCGGGCAGTTGACATGGCCATGTACAGGATTTGGGCCAGCAACGCCGATCTCGACACAAGCTTCTTGGGCACCTTTGAGGATGAGCTTCTGGCCAAATGGCAAGCTCGGGTAGAATTGGACGGAGCTTCTCAGGAGGATGCTGAGAAGGCTAAGGAGGATGCTCTTGCTTCTGAGATCTCGATCATGGGTTGCGTCCCTCTAAAAAAAAATTGTAATAGTTTGGAGCCTTTCTTTTTCATGCTCTTGGGGCAAAAACAATTTACAGCTCGTAAAAGAGCTATTTACATTTGATATTTTTAATACCATGTTCGACTTTTACTTTAATATTCTTGCTCTACATTTCTAAGATTGAAATATTTTAAGCAATTTATATTAGATTTTTGTATTTATGTTAGTTTATTCATAAAACAAATGTTGGATTTAAGCTCGAGTTTCGATGCATTCATGCATAGTTTGCTCGATATATCCATATCCGAACTCGTTATTTGTTAAGGTCGGATCTTACTTTTACCACGCACTCAGAAGTACTTAAGTGATATGTAAGCTAAGTAGTTTAGTTGTATCTTGCTTTTTATAGTCACTTTTCCTCTTCCTCGGACAGTTCCTTGAGGTTATGAGGTCGAAACTTTTGTTGCAAAACACTCCAGCCTCGGTATCTACTTAGCTCGCAGTAGGTTTATCTTTTTCCACTAGTGTCAATCAATTTTAGCTGGTTTGTTTCAAACCTATTTAGATCGTGTTTGGTTCGTAATCCATACAGTTATATATTTTCGATCTAGTTATATCCAGATCACACTAGTTCGCGTATCTAGTCATATCAAGACACTTTAATATTTTTAATAATCTGGCTACGTCCAAATTATCTTAGCTCGCGTATCTGGTTATATCCAGACACTTTTGTTTTTAGAATACACTTTTAACTTCTATGTCGGGTTAACGGTCCAGACATTTGTTAGTTTTTGGGTATGCTATATTGGAGTTAATTTTTTTTTCAAACTAATGGTATATATACCACTGATGCCCCCTATATATCCTATGATTGAGATCATAGGTTATTAAATTAAGAGAGTTTGCGAAAAATACAACACACTAAAATGAAAATGACTTTAAGGTGTTCTCTGGTTTCTCCATGGCGAGATGCAAGAAGACCAGCAAAAAGCCCGCTACTAGTGCTACGGTGACTGAATTTACGTTGATTCTAGAGGCTGATGAGGGAAAGAGGTCTGAGTTCGACGAAGGTTTGCCAGATGAGGTGGATGAATTTTTCAAGGATTCAATGGTGGACTTTCCAGAAGTAGGGAATCGAGAGCCATTGGAAGAAGATGAGGGATCTTCTGGAGGTAAGAGAAACGGATGGATCTGGAATGATTTAGCTGCTGGGGAAACTGAGTTTCAGAGCCAGGCAAAGGACAAATGGGCTCAATTTCGGTCATTATTACCAAATCAAGGAGGGGCTAAACTAAAATTTGAGGAACCCCTAATTCGAGAGGGCCAAAGAATTGCTCAGGTGGATTTAGAGGAGATTCAAGTTGAAACTTCATTTTGGAACTCAGCTATGATTTGTATGGTTCTTGGAGCTAATCCTCCATTTGTTGTTTTTGAAGGATTCATTAAGAGAATTTGGGGTAAGCTAGGTATTGATAGAATAGTGCGATTGAATGCTGGGTTTACTCTAGTGAAATTTAGAGATGAAGCAACCAGGGATTTGGTTTTGGAAGCTGGGGTTCTGCATTTTGATAGAAAACTAGTGATAGTAAAGCCTTGGTCTGCTGATTTAGACACTGTAAAGGTAGTGAAATCTGTTCCAGTTTGGATTAGGCTACCGGGGCTTGGACTACAATATTGGGGTACTAAGTGTTTAAGCGCCCTCATGAGTACAATTGGGAACCCGATACTAGTTGATAATGTGAAAAAGAATCGAACAATGATGCAATTTTCTAGAGTGCTAGTGGAGATAGAAATAACAGAGGAGGTACCTAAATCCATTCAGTTTATCAATGAAAAAGGGCAGCTAATGGAGCAACTTTTGGACTTTGAATGGATTCCAACTCAATGTAAGAGCTGTAGGGTTTATGGTCATACGGAGAAGATGTGTAACAGGAAACAAAGTGAGACCTGGAGGTCGAAAGTCAGAAATGATGAGGATAAGACTAAGCAAGACCCCAAGGAGAAGCAATCAGTAATAGGGGTTAAAGATGTTCCTAATGAAGGCAGCGATGTTGGTCAAGAGAAGATAGCAACTATGGAAGGGTCTGAGTCCCAGGATTTATCAAAGCATCATGGCACTTTGGCAGATTCAGAGAAAAAATGTGACAAGAATGTTAACGATTCCAGCGAGAGATCTCCTTCAGAATGGACTATCCCTAAAAGGGTGGGGGGAAATAAGAAGAGAGTTCTGCATTCACAGAACAAACTGAAGAACTCATATAGTGCATTGCAAGATAAGGTTATGGAGGTTACAAACCTGGGTCTATCAACAACAACTCTATTTCATGGAGAGTCATAATATACTTAGTTGGAATGTAAGGGGTATTAATAAGAGGGAGAAACAGAAATCCCTGAGTTCGTTTTGTTTTGTGAATAATATTGGGTTAGGAGCTTTGAGAGAAACTAAAATGCGTGGTGATAAAATTTAGAAAATGATACATTCTTTTTTCAGTGGTTGGAACTATTTTTCAGGTACAACATCTGAAGGTAGGATCCTTCTTATTTGGCAGAGACAGAGTATCTCTGTTGAGGTTTTGAAGGAAAGTGACCAGTTAGTTCACGTCCTTATTAAAGAAATGAGATCTAATAAGCAGAGTTGTGTTACCTTTTTGTATGGTAGGAATTCTATTGAGGAAAGAAGGCAGATGTGGGAGGATCTTTCTGTTCTGTGTTTTCCAGCCACTCCTTGGCTTGTGGCTGGTGATTTTAATGTGGTGTTTGAGTATACAGACAGAGTTGGTGGCCGTAGTATCACTGCTATGGAATTGATGGATGCTCAAACTTGGAGAGAATTGGGGTTGGTTGACGAGATGCGCTCTAGAGGTTCTCATTTCACTTGGACTTACAAGCAAGCTAATGAGGACAGAATATACTCTAAGCTGGAAAAAAATTTCATAAATGAAGCTTGGTTGGATTTATATCCTCATGATGAAGCTGTTGTTAACTGGGAGTTATTTTCTGATCATTGTTTATGTGTTATTAAATCAGGAGCTGTTGTGAACTGTGGTGTTAAACCCTTTCAATTTTTTAATATGTGGACTGACCATGAGAAGTTTACAGAGTTAGTGTTGCAAAGCTGGTGCAAGCCATGTAAAGGTTATGGTTTAGAGAGAATAGTTCGGAAATTAGGGAGACTCGAACAGGTTCTGCGCAAGTTTAATAAAAGTGATGCGGGAGATGTTGTTCAGAATTATAACACTGCTAAGGAAAACTACCAAAATGCTCAATTGTCTCTTCAAACTGACCCTCACTCTTCTGTTATGCAAAGAGAGGAGCGAGTTGCTGGTGAGCTATTTGCAACTCATGCTAGAATATATGACAGTTTTATGAGACAGAGAAGTAAAATTAATTGGCTTTGTTATGCAACTCAAGCTTGTTTGAAACAGAGAAGGGCATCTAATCGTATCACATCTTATGTTAATGAATCTGGTCAGTTAATCGAGAGGTTTGAGGAGGTGGTGGATCATTTTGTAAATCACTTTCGAAAAGTTATGGGCAGCCAGAGCACTGCCTCAGTGCTTATTCAAACGTCCTGTTTCAGGCTTGGACACAGGCTGGCTTTGGACCAACAACTTGGTTTAATAAAGCCTTTTACTAGAAAGGAAGTAGAAGATGCTTTGTTTAGTATTAGTTCAATTAAAAGTCCGGATCCGGATTGGTATGGATCTGGTTTTTTCAAAGCCATGTGGAAGGATTTGGGTTCAGATTTTACTGAAGCAGTGCTTGAGTTCTTTGATCGGGGTGTGCTTCCTGAGGAAATGAATAAGGCTACCATTACACTGATTCCTAAGATTGATACCCCATCTAAGGTAGTGGATTATAGGCCCATAGCGTGTTGTAATACAATCTATAAATGCATTTCTAAAATGCTGTGTGGTAGATTGAAGGAGGTACTTCCTAATCTAGTTAATCAAAATCAAGGAGCGTTTATTAAAAATAGATTGTTGGCTCATAATATTCTTATGCTTCAGGATATTATTAAAGGTTATAGAAGGAAAAACATATCTCCTAGATGTGTGATGAAGATAGACCTGAGCAAAGCTTATGACATGCTAGATTGGGATTTTTTGGAGGAAATTCTCATGCCTTCTGTTTTCCTAATAAATTTATCAAGCGGGTGATGACTTGTTTGAAGGATACTACTTATCTGATCTTAATGAATGGTAGGATTCAAGGGGGCTTTAGAGGGAAAAAAGGTCTTAGGCAAGGGGACCCTATCTCGCCCTTGTTATTTGTGCTTGTTATGGAATATTTTACCAGACTGCTCTGTCAAGCTTCCATGTTTAGATATCATCCAAAGTGTAAAAATCTGAAATTGGTTAACTTGTACTTTGCCGATGATTTGGTAATTTTTTGCAAGGAGGTTTCAAACTCAGTTCAGATTATCAAGGACAGTTTTACTAAATTCAGCATGGCTTCTGGTTTGACAGCTAACTTGGATAAATCACAGGTTTTCATTGGGGGTTTGGTCGATAGAGAGGCAACTCAGTTGTTAAATAGACTCCAATTTCTGAGGGGTGCTTTCCTCTTAAATATTTGGGTGTTCCTCTCCGGACTACAAAGTGGAAGGCTGGTGACTGTGCTTTTATTATTAAAAAGATACAGCTAAAACTTCAGACATGGTCTAGTCGTCACCTCTCCTTTGTTGGGAGGGCGGAATTGATTAACTCTATTCTGTTGGGGGTTAGATCTTTCTGGATGAGCATTTTCATTCACCCTAAGAGTGTTATCAATGAAATAGAGCGTTTATGCAGGAACTTTCTCTGGGGGTTCATGGCCAGCGATAGTAATCGATGTAAATTGCATTTAACAGCTTGGAATCAAGTGTATATGCCGAAGAGCATGGGTGGGCTAGGCTTTAAGGAGGGGGCTAATTGGAACAAAGTGCTAACAACTAAATTTGTTTGGGTTGTTTCTTCCAAGCAAGACATTATGTGGGTGAAATGGGTTGATTCCATTTATCTGAAAGGGCAGAATTTTTGGGATTACAAAGTCCAACAGGATGTGAGCTAGTATTGGAGGAAGATAGTCAATTTGAGAGTTGTTTTTCCTTTAAAAATCTTGGATGAGGCAGCCAAGAGCAACAAGATTAGCTTGAGAGCTCTTTATAATGGGATGCTTAATAAAGATAGAGTTTCCTTTGCTAATGTGGTTTGGTGTACTATAGCTTTACCTAAACATAGGTTTATTTTGTGGCAAGCCACTCTTGGTCACCTTCTCACCCGTGACAAATTGCATATGTGCCAGCTGAAGTTGCCTTCCTTACTATGCCCGGTTTGTGAAGAGGAGCAGGAATCTCATTCCCATCTATTTTTTGCTTGTCCTTTTTCTCAACAGGTTAGAGAAAAAATGGAGGATTGGCTGGGAAGGGATATTTGGTCGTGTAGGTATGAGGACTGGAGTGCCTGGATGGTTGGAAAGCCTAAGGACCTGAAGCAAAAAGTTGCTGTTGCAGCCATGGCAGCAGCTGTGTACATGGTGTGGAAGAACAGAAACAATTGCATCTTTG
Source organism: Humulus lupulus (assembly GCF_963169125.1). Taxonomy (NCBI): domain Eukaryota; kingdom Viridiplantae; phylum Streptophyta; class Magnoliopsida; order Rosales; family Cannabaceae; genus Humulus; species Humulus lupulus. Next base: position 78,292,656 of record NC_084794.1, on the reverse strand, counting down.
CTTTTAGCTCACTTTCTGTTGATTTTGTAGTTAAATTGATCAAGTATTATTTGAAATTTAGACTAACTAGATTTCCTAAGCTGAAAGTTAAGAAAAAGGATGTAGCTTTTTTTGAGAACTTTGTTCAGCTGTAATCTGGTTAGTTGGCTCGTTTGAGCTGGTTGTACATTTGTTTTGTTAGTTCAATATAATCCTTTTTTAATAAAAAATAAATAAATAAAAATGACTTTTAGTCAAAATTTGAACACTTTATTAACAAGAACTTTGTAAAGACAGACAAGCATGGTTACATGAGACATCATTCCTACACTATTGATAGTAAGGTCATAGATGTTCGCTATTCCAAGCTCGTGGTATCAATTCTCCATTTAATCTCGCCAACTTATAGACGACAGGTCGAATAACTGACTCGATTTGGTGAGGTCCTTCCCAATTAGGCCCAAGTACGTCAGCAGTCGGGTCCCTTGTAGCTAGGAACACACGCCTTAACACCAAGTCTCCCAATCTGAACATCCTATCCTGAACCTTTTTATTAAAATATCGGGTAGCTCACTGTTGATATGCTGCATTTTTCAGTTGAGCTTCATCTCGCCTTTCTTCAATGAGGTCCAGACTTACTTCGAGCTGGGATTAGTTTGAGGCTTGATCATAAGCATGGCTATGAATAATGGGTATTTCGACCTTGATTGGTAACATGGCCTCGTATCCATATGCCAAGGAAAAAGGGGTATGTCATGTTGAAGTGTGAGCCGTAGTTTGATATGCCCACCAAACTTGGGGCAACTCCTCGGGCCATTTTCCCTTAGCTTCTTCCAATTTATTTTTCATAGACCTCTTAAGAGTCTTATTTACTGCTTTGACTTCACCATTTGCTTGGGGATGGGCAACAGAGGAGAAGCTTTTGATTATTCCATTTTTTTCACAAAAGTGAGTGAATAATTCAGTGTTGAATTGAGTACCATTATCTGATATTATTTTCCTTGGCATTCCATATCAGCAGAAGATGTTTTTTACCACAAAGTCCAAGACTTTTTTCAAGGTAATCGTTTCCAGAGGTTTGGCCTCGATCCATTTTGTAAAATAATCGACCGCAACCACCGAATACTTAACTCCACCCTTTCCAATTGGCAACTAGCCTATAAGATCGATCCCCCACACCACAAATGGCCATGGGGAAGTCATCATGGTTAGCTCAAATGGAGGAGCTCGCGGAATTGTAGCAAATTGCTGGCATTTATCGCATTTCTTGACATACTCGAATGCGTCTGCTTTGATAGTGGGCCAGAAGTATCCTTGTCTAATAATTTTCTTTGATAGGCTATGCCCCCCAGTGTGGTCTCCACAAAATCCTTCATGAATTTATTCTAGGATTTTCTTGGCCTCAGGTGGAGTCACACATCAGAGTAATGGCATAGAATATCCTCTCTGATATAACCTTCCTTTCGCAATAGTGTATCTGGGAATCTGATACATCAGTTTCCAAGCCTTGTTCCGTTCTGCTGGGAGAATGTCGGTTTCGAGGTAATCAACTATTGGGGTCATCCATGTTGGTTCGGAGCCAATCATGCATACATCTTCCCATTCAGGCTCGCTAATACTGGGCGAAGACAGGTGCTCAATTGGCACCACATTCAGCGCATCAACCTCGTTGGACATGGCGAGTCTGGCTAGGGCGTCCGCATTTGAGTTTTGCTCTCGGGGAACCTGCTCTATCGTATAGAACATGAAATGTTCGAGCATTGCTTACACTTTTTCTAACCCTAGGATTTGGTTAACCACCAACTGCGAATCACTGTAGCAGTGTATTGCTTTGGCCTTGAGTTCTTTGGCTATTCAGAGTCCTGCGAAGAAAGCTTCGTACTCAACCTCATTGTTAGATGCTTCGAAGCTTAACCTTAAGGAAGAGTGGAATCAACTTCCAGTTGGAGTGATCAATATAATCCCTGCCCCGATCTATTTTTGTTGGAAGATCCATCGACCTAAAGTTTCCACAGCTCGTGGGATGGGGTTACAAATTCATCATCAAACACTCCCGTACATTCCACAATGAAGTCTGCCAGGGCCTGCCCTTTTATGATCGTTCTTGGATGATACGTGATCTCAAATCGCTCGAGCTCAACAGCCCATTTTAACAATCTGCCTGAGGCCTCTAGTTTGGACAAGACTTGACGTAGTGGTTGGTCGGTCAGCACATGGATGGGGTGTGCTTGGAAGTAAGGTCGGAGTTTTTCGAGATGAGTGGATCAGGCTGAGGGCCAGCTTTTCCATTATTGGGTATCTCAATTTTTCCCCCAGTAACCTTTTGCTAACATAGTATACTGGTTTTTGTACCTTCTCGTCTTTTCGGACGAGTACAACACTGATGGTGTGCTCGGTTATAGCGAGATGCAAGTACAAGACTTCTCCTGTAATAGTTTTTGACAAGATCGGGGGTTCCACAAGATGTTTCTTTAGTTCCTGGAATTCAAGCTCGTATTCTTCTGTCCATTCGAATTTTTCGCCCCCTCTCAAAAGGTTGAAAAATGGCAGACATTGGTCTGTAGATTTAGAGATAAACCTACTTAATGCCGCCATCCATCCAGTTAAGATCTGGACATATTTATGCTTTCGAGGTGAGGGCATGTCGATTAACTCCTGGATCTTGTCGGGATTAACCTCTATTCCTCACGCGTTCACTATGAAGCCCAGAAACTTCCCCGACAATACTCCAAAAGGGCATTTTTGGGGGTTGAGTTTCATGTTGTATTTCCATAGCACGGCAAAGCATTCTTCGATGTCGTCCACATGGTTATTGTTATGTCTAGATTTGACAAACATATCATCAACATACACTTCCATGTAATTACCTATCTGCTCAGAGAACATGCTATTCACAAGCCTTTGGTACGTCACTCCAGCATTTTTAAGCTTGAAAGGCATGACATTGTAACAGTACAACCCTTTATTTGTTAAAAAAATCGTATGCTCTTGGTCCACTGCATGCATGGAGATCTGGTTATATCCAGAATAAGCATCCATGAATGACATAAGACCGTGCCCAGCTATGGCATCTACGAGTTGATTGATCCGAGGTAGGGGAAGGCAATCCTTAAGGCATGCCATGTTGAGATCGCAGTAGTCGATGCAAGTTTGCCATGTTCCGTTAGGTTTCCGAACCAATACTAGGTTGGCGACCCAAACAGGGTAGAAGGCATCTCGTATAAATCGGGTCGCCTTTAACCTGTCGACTTCTTCCTTCATGGATTTCTTCCTATCATCGCCCAGGAGTCTTCGTTTTTGCTGCTTCGGGGGTAAGTTCTTGTCAATGTTAAGTGCATGGCTTATCACATTCAAACTTATCCCTACCATGTCCGAATGTGACCATGTGAAAACATCCTGGTTCTTCCTTAATAAGCAATTTAATTGCTACTTTGTTTTTTTTCTGAAAGGTTTTTCCCCGCCTTCACAGTTTTTGGGGGATCAACTTCTTCAATCTTGACCTCTTCGTGCTCCTCTAGCGGCTCGAGGTCAGCCCTTTCCTCTATTCTAGGATCGATCTCTTCATCTATTTCGAAGATTTCCCCATCCTTACTCTGAATCACAACAAGTGTTTGTGCCCTTGTTTGCTATTTCCCTCTAATGGAAATGTTGTAGCATTCCTTCTCTGCGAGCTGGTCCCCTCTAACGGATGAAACTGCCCCTAGCCCTACTAGGGTGGGTCTCCCAAGCAGTACGTTATAGGATGATGGGATATCCACCACGACAAATTTCATCATCTTGGTTACCGAGACTGGGTAGTCTCCCAAGGTTACAGGGAGTTCGATGGATCCCATACAGGCAATCCCTTCTCCTGAAAAGTCATACAACGTTATTGCACAGACTTTTAGGTCACGAAGCGCGAGTCCCATCTTTTCTAAAATGGCTTTTTAGAGGATATTTACCGAGCTCCCATTATCAATCAGGACTTGGTGTACCCTCTTGTTCGCAAGCTGAAGGGTGATGACTAGGGTGTCATTATGGGGGAACTAGACATGAGATGCATCCTCTTCAGTAAAGGTTATGGGTTGTGCTTCAACCCTTTGTTGTTTCGGAGCTCTAGGTTCAGGTTCGTAGGGAGAACCGTCACCAGTTTTTACCTCATTGACATATCTTTTCTGGGCATTCTTGCCCGACCCTGCGATGTGAGGTCACCCCGAGATGGTTATCACATCCTCTCCATCAATCAGAGGGGGTCACTCATCCTCCCGAGGTCGAGAGTTATGTTTTGGGCAGGTGGTGTAACTGCTGCCCTTTGGCCGATAGAAGCTTGGTTGGGGTTTCAGTTTTTTACATATTTCCCGAAATATCCTCTCGAGATCAATCCTTCAATCTCGTCTTTCAACTGTCGATACTCATCAGTTGTATGTCCGATGTCTCGGTGGAATCTACAATACTTGTTGGAGTATCTTTTTGCCTTTTGGTTCCTCATGGGATCAGGTTGTCTGAAAGGGACCTGGTTTTCATTAGCCAGGTAGATATTCTCCCGAGACTCATTGAGCTCGGTATACACTTTGTATGTGGAGAAGTATCTTTTCCCTTTCTTCTTCTTTCCCCCATCCGCCTCTGGGTTATTCACTTCATTTTTCTTTCTCTTAGAAGGGTTGTCCCCGAGGGGTTTTGAAGTTGTAGGATCCGTCAAGGTCGAGGCAGAGTTTGTGTTTGTTGTAGTTATGGGCTGGGAGGTCATATTTAACGCTGACCTTGTCTCTTCTACATTAACAAACCTCTAAGCTTGTCGATTGAACTCGGTTAAGGACCTTACGGGATTTCTTTACAAATCTTCCCAGAGGGGACTTCCAGGCATTACTCCAGCTCGAACAGCCATTAAATGGCCACTATCGTCGACATCACAAGCTCGGGCGACTTCCAAGTTAAACCTTGTGAGAAAACCTTTCAGTGACTTATTTGGCTGCTATCGAACATTGGTTAAGGCAGAAGCCTCGGGCCTAATGCCGACCATGGCTTTAAATTGTTTCTTGAAATATCTTGATAGTTGATCCCAAGAAGCAATCGAATGTCTTTTGTATTTTTCAAACCAGTTTTTTGTTGGTCCCGTGAGAGAGGCTGAGAACAGCATACACCTGAGCTCGTAGCCCATATTACTGGCTCGCATAATTGTGTTGAACGTGCTTAAGTGACTGTATGGATCTGAATTTCCATCAAATGGAGGGACATGGGGAATTCTAAATCCTTGAGGAAATGGGGTGTTGGAGATATGTGGGGAAAAGGGCTCGAGTTCCTCATCGAACTCTTCGTCCCGTTCCCGGCTACGTTCATTCTGCAAGAGCCTGAATGCTATTTCCAACTTCTAAATCCTTTCTTGGACTGGATCTATGGGAGGTCTGGTCTGAATCTGGGGGAACTGGTTATCGTTGATTACAACTCCAGTTCTTTACCTCGGCGCGGGATGTTTGCGCCCGTTGAGATGATCTCTCAGATCTAGATTCGGGGGATTGTCACGTCCCCGGTTATGGTTTAAATGTTCCCGTAAATCTGGGTGATCTACTCGATTTCTAGTGTTCCTCAACTCCGGGTTATATATACTCATGGATCTAGATTCACCCGAGCTTTCACTGACATGGCTCGTTGCATGATTATTACAAGATGGGTTTCATGTTGGTCTCTTTGTCTCAATAGTTTGAGATCGAGACACTTGGCTTCTCGCGGGATGGGGAGCCCCACGCTCCTTATCAGTTTCTTCATTCACATGTCTTCTCCTAGCTCGATTTTCCCTATCACGATGGGCCAGTTGCGCATCCCTCCGAACTGGTGAGGGGTGCCTTATTGCCGATGGTGGGTGCCTTATTGGAGAAGGTGGCTGTCGTCCATTATAGGGCCTAGAAGGCCCTGAATTCGCTCGATCAGGCTCTGGCACATTCTGCGTGGCACCAAGATTTTGGGCCCAAGCCTCTGAAATGGCTCAGGTATTCCCTACTCCTGCTGGTGCCTCTGCAATTGGGTTGGCAGCACCTTCAACCCAGTTACCTCTCCGGGGTCTTGGTTGGTCAGGCTGCTCTGCTGGTGGAAGAGGTTGCTTCGATCTTTTGGTGGCTGCATTTTTACGTGGCCATCCCTGAGGCCTACGAGGTGGGACGTGAACATCCCATGGAGGTGGAGCCTGGGCATTTTGCGGAGGTGGGGCCTGAGCCGCCTGCGCTTCAGCAGCTAGTCTGGCTAGCTTTTCATTGCGTTTTTTAGCTTCTGCCAACTGTTTACGCAGTTGGCGATTTTTGAGTTCCACGATTGGGACATATCTCTCGGGATTGTAGTACATATCCTCGCTGGTCCTAGGAGAAGGTGGTCCCCGAGAGTCGAATGAACCACTCCTCTCATCGGGATCAGAATCCACCATAGGCTGCTTTCAAGGGCGCTGGGGGTACTCATCTTCATCTAGGATTTCCTGCTTAGGAATATAGGATCATTTGCAGCCATTGATAATTCGAAAGGCTTTCTGACTAAGCAGATTCATGCACGCATGGTTTAATGGCTCTCAATGAAAGCATCAAACTGTTGACACCGTTTTTCGTCAACTTGAAATGGAGAGCAATTAAACAAGAAAATATCAGAGGAAATGAAAGAAGATGAATACAGGAGATTTTTACGTGGTTCAGCAGTTAAATTTGCCTAGTCCACGAGTCTGTGTTATTAGCACTTGGGAGTTTTCTGGAAACTTTTCAGATAATAGTTGCCCAGAGTTTTCTCTCAAGATCTCAGAATTTGTGTCCCCCACAAAGGAGGTTTCCTTCTCTATTTATAAAGAATGTTTCATAATTCATTCCCACATATTTCAGGAAGATATTCTGTAAATCAAATAATATAATGCTATTTAATGCAATATTTCCTACGTACACGGAAACATCCCAAAAAATGTGGGATCGGATAGCAAATTAAATAATATCCCTTAAACATTGGGATTTTGCAACAATAAATATGTTCATATGTAATCGATTAGCTCAGACACGGAGCTCATTACATCTCCGAGGCTATCCATCAATCTCGAGCTCATCGCCTAACTTGAGCTATGCTCAGAACAAGTAACCACTGACGAAGTCATCACATTCGAGCTTATACTTCCCAAGCTCGAACCATCTCGTCTGAAGGCAAGAGATGCACCAGGGAAATATATGTGTGTCAAACCATGGCTATTGCGAGCTCAGAGCATCTTCGAGGCTACACACCCTCGAGCTTTTCGAGGTCGTTATTTACAATAAAGCGGTCTGACTGAAGGATCACATGATGACCATGCATATTTTGAGCTTACACCTAACTAGCCTAGATTTCGGGATCATAACCTTTCATGTTCGAAATCTGGGTGTAACAATTTTCAAATTGATCAATACCAATAAACATATATTCTAACTTATTGCTTATTATTTCAGAGCCACAAAGAGGCTCATGGATAGAGGGGTAAACAATTTCCTATATATGAAAGGTTGGCTAAGATGTTTGGAGTTGATCGTGCAACTAGAATAGCTACTGAAACTCCAGCTGATATGGCTAAATAAGTTGATCTTGAAGATGATGATGACCACAATGTAATGCAAGAAGAATCATCCTACACTCCCATGTCTGTCAACTAATCAAGTGCTAGTAATCAATCCCAAGCTGGTAGAAAGAAGCGAGCAAGATCAGGTTCAGATAATTCTACTGGGTTAGAAAAACTAGGAAAATATTTAGATAAAATGATGGAGAATTCACATGAGGAGATGAAGTTTCTCATTGGCTTACTAAAAAATAGAGATAATAATAAGATGTATGACTCTATTTGGGAAGAGATCACCAAGTTGAACCTCCCCGTTGCTCATCAAATCAAGGCTCTAAAGATATTTGCTTAACAACCGTGGAATGTGAGTGCTTTGAAAAACATGGATGAGGCTACCAAGTTGGAGTTTGTTATGACCCTTATCAGATAGTGATAGTGGTTAGATCAATAGATAGATTCAATACTTATTACTTATATAGAACTTATGTTTAAATTATATGATATTTTGTGTCAACATTCTTGAATGTGTAGTAATTTATATGAACTACAGAAATGGAGTTTGCCCTCACCTTTTAGACAGGAATTTGATTTTTGATGCATAATAGGGGGTCATATGTCAAAATAATACCTAGCTAAAAAAAACATCACATTTTTATCTTAGTATTCCCTTTCATACCCAAAATGCCCCTGATATAAGTTTCCCTCTTTTTTTCTCCTACTGTCTTATCCCTCTCTATCTCTCACATTTTCCATCTCTATCTCTCTAAGGTCTCATACACAAAGGCAGCCACCATTATCTTAATCTATACTAATTTTCGAGCTCATTTTGTATTTCGGATCTAGGAGCAAGTTGTGAATCCTTTCAAGCCAAGAAACTTCATTTTGGTTTCTCTTTCGAATCTAGGGGCAAAAATCGTATGGGTAAGTATATATTTGTTATATGTAGTGAGGAAACTTGTTTATCTACATTTCTTGTGCTATTTCGAACAGATATGTGTATGCCTTCATGATTTATTTTAGTTTTTCACTCTCGGAGTGGATTTTCGTTCCTTTCTTGGTTTTTTTTATGGGTTTTTTGTCTACCTTGATAAGGCTCGATGGTCCTCAATGGACCTTGATAAAACCCTCATATGTTTATGTCAATTGGCTACCTCTATATGCCTTGATGAGACTCCATGGTCCTCGATGGACCTCGATAAAAACCTCATATGTTTATGTCAATTGGCTACCTTGATATGCCTTGATGGTCCTCGATGGACCTCGATAGAGGCATATAACTTAATGTATGTAGTATGTGCCTCGATGGGTTCATAAGAAATTTTTTTGGGCAGTCTGCCTCAATGTACCTCGACTGTCCTTGATAGATCTCGATAGGTAATAAGAATTACATTGGATTGTCTGCCTCAATTATACTCGATAGACGACATTGATAGGCCTCGATATATCTCGATAGAAATCAATTTTTTGTTGTTTTATGTTATAGTTTTAATTTTTGACCTTTTTTTTTATTTTTTCGATACAGATTTTCCTATTTCCATATTTTTTGCATTCAATGGTGTTTGGGAACTCGAAAATAGGGATTGGATTTTCAGGGATGTTGAAAATCAAGTTCTACCTTTGGATAATGGTGTGACCTATGAGCAACTGCTTGACATTCTGTACGATGAGCTTGAAGTGGACAAATGTGTGTATGATTTTAAAATTGAGGTCCCCTACACATGCCTCTCACAATCCGTCAAACCTACTTATATAAAAAATGATAGGCATGTGCGTGCAATCATTGGATTAACAGTGAAATATGTAGAGAAGCTAATTTCTTTATGTGTGACATTGGTTAAGAAGGGAAGTATAAGAAATGCATCGCTTCTCCCAACATTAATAAAGAAGTTCGATTTGAAGAGAACATTTCTCCCCCATGTCATGGCTTCAAAGGAACTCAAAGTGAGGTTGGGACATTTGTTCCCAAGAAAAATCCAAACGTTATAGTCCATGATGATATCCCTGTTAGAGATTCGCCATATTTTCATGACACAGCGTGGTACGATCTCTATGGCTACGATCCTTTTGTCAATGACAATCCTGTTGCTGATGCAGCAGATGTTGGTGGGCCAAATATTAGGGCTGATTTTCTAACGCATAGTTCAGATGTTATGGTAGTTGAGGAGCGCAGAATAGAAGATCGGCAAACACCTGGGACCAGCGGTAGCCATCTAGGTCCAAGTGATAGTTTTAGATGGAGTTCTCCATTGGACTTAGATGATGATAGTAGAACATGGAGTGCTTCCATGTTCACCAAAGAGGATATAAAGGCTTCACATCAACATCATTCCTCTATCGGCAAAGCTTCAGGAGAATGGCACCTTGGCAAGTTCTTTCATAACAAGCTTGAATTGAAAACCAAAGCAGCCATATTTGCGATGAAGAATAATTTTGTGTTTATGGTGAAGAAATCTGGTACTGATGTGTGGTACATTACCTGCAAGGATCTTGATTGTGGTTGGAGATTGCTCACAAAAAATTTGAGATAAACACCACCATCAAGTATCACCGTGGGTTGTTGGCCACCTAATCAAGAGGAAATTTTCTATCGAAGGTACTCAGTACATGGCAAACAACATAAGGGAGGACATGAAGCACCATTTTGGGGTCGAACTGAGCTATGAGAAGGCATGGAGATGCAGAGAAAAGACTCTTATGTATTTCAGAGGGACACATGAGGAATCATACTCCAAGTTACCTGGATACCTATGTCAGTTTGAGCATAAAAACCCAGGTATAATTATTGATTTTGTAGCAGAAGATGGTCGTTTCTTGTATTGCTTCTTTTCCCTCGGTGTTTCTAGGTGTTGATTACAGTACTATAGTCCTGTCATTTGTATGGATGGCACATTCTTGAAGAATAAGTATGGTGGCCACATGCTCTATATTGTTGCGTTAGATGCAAACAACCAGTTGTTTCCAATTGCGTTTATATTGGTGGACAGTGAGAACCATATATCTTGGACTTATTTCATGAGAAAATAGAGGGAAGCCATAAGAGACGTTGATAACCTAGTTTTTGTATCAGACAGGCATAAATGCATTAATCATGCTTTGGAGCTTGTGTTCCCAGATGTCTAGCACGGTGCTTGTTACCACCACATCTGTATGAATGTTGTGGTAAAATTCAAAACTGACCACTGCCAAGACATCATGGGGTGTGCAGCGTACGTGTTTTGAAGATCAATGTCATGCAACTTTTGAAATATTTGGATGGTCCTAATCAAATTATATCGAGGCTGATCAATGTTGTACAAAAAAATAATGTTTGACAAAAAAACCATATACAAAAATAACTATATACTATAGTATACAATAGGTGTGTCAAGAAAATGTAAAGAGCATCATGGTGAATTTTTTTTTATGGAATAGGTCCACACACCACTTGATCCAGAAATGATGCATGTTCTCGTCGATAACGGTATCGAGTGGTAGCCTGGAAATCAAACGCTTGATATGTTTGATGGCAAACATACCACAATCCCCACTGCATATAATCGAGTTTGTGTCAATACAAGATAAAAATAAATTCAATATTCAGATTTCAAAAAACACTAATTAAATAGGGGAGTACCTTGTCTTAGTCTTAGGACACTCATCAGAAGAAATACGACAATACGGAAAAGGCTTTGCTTTCCGCTCAGGATATGTCTGGAGGTCCTCATGGTCGTCAAACATGCCTATTCACCACAACAACGAAGGCAACAATAAGCATCAAGACTTGATTACTTCCGCAATAGAGTTGAACTAAGTACGCTATGGTTGGAATCATAAATGTTGATGCACCACAGTGGAATGGAGACTTCAATGGCGATCCAATGCTTAGCTTGATCGACGTGCAAGGAAAAATATACTTCGCTCAAATTTTGCTAGGACACGGAATTGATTTTCATCGCCCTTCAGCATTTTCAGCACATCGTCGCCCCATGTATACTTAGTGTCAGTCTCCCTGAAATGATTCCAACAACCTAGGAACACTTGGGGAAATGTGGTGTTCATGATCGCAGCATCCGGCCAAAATGCGATGTGATAAAAGTGGCGTCGGCGGCGTAGCATGTGCAGAGGGGCATAAATATGCTGCAAAAACATGAATTTTTTTTAGTACCATCAATATATTTTATGATTTAATTGAAAACATAATTGTAATTTACATACCGAATCCCAAAGCCAAGTCTGAATTGTGTGCAATTGCCATAACCAAGCCACACCGTGCATCCCAGTATGGACGTTCTGATCCCTCTTTTAGTCGATCTTCCCGATCATCCACTTATGGAAGCACTTCTCCTGCTGTGGGTCACACTTCCTCAAAAGTTGAGTAACTAGCCCATGTTTATCTACTCTTAACATCTTCGTAGGGTCGATGAAGTCATCAAAATGCTTGGGCGTGCATTTCTTCCTGACAACTTCAAGGCCAACTGCCTCCTTAGGCTGTAGTACTCATACATTAGGACTGTCGGCATCACTGGCAACAAGAGATGTCTGGGCCTGTGGAGTGGAAGGTGGATCACTAGGCTCGTAGTCACGAGGTAAGATATTAGACTCTGTATCTGATTGTGAGTGGGTGGGTCGGCTCTATTCTGTCGATCGATTTGAGATCGCTGAAATCAGCTGCGCCAACTGAGCCATGATTGTAGTATGATTTTGAAGTAAGGTCGCCTGGCTCTCCTCAACCCTCTGTAGCCTCTGGGAATAATCAGACTAGCCATCCTTAATCTTCTTGAGCCACTGCATCAACTGCTCATAATCAGGCTGGGCAAGCTGACTAGAGGAAGGTGAACAGGTCTGTGAAGTGCCCTCCTCAACCCTCAAGACATCCTCGTAAGAAATAGAAGTTTCCTTTGCAACCTCTGTTAGCTTCTCTACCTTCTTCATGGGCTCTACTTCCTCTACTGTAGTCCCAGCCTCCACTACAGTGAATTCCAACTAAGGTAATAACCTGGAATCAACATCTGGGAGGCTATTGTAGTAGACTACCTCGCCGGGATGTGGCTTCAACATGGAAAATACCACTAACTGCATGGTCGAATAACATATGTCGGAAAAACTTTAATAAAATAAACAATTAATCAATTAATTTGTGACATTTAACAAGATAAAGTAGAACTTACTCGACGCTTGGCAAATATAGGAACCAACTCAGCTGTCGAAAGAGTGATATCGGTCTTCGTAGCCCAACTAAGCATCCTGAGAATCTAGTTCCCACTATTCTCACCGAACTTAATCCCATAGCTGGCATGGCCTCAAAAACCCAGTACAGAAGTGCGGGGGCATAGCCATAGAAACTATACTATGACTCCTTCTATTTTTTGATTGAACCCTCTTTCTTCTTCTCATCATAATGTTTCAATTTTTTCTGCATGTCCTTCGGAACTCCTTCAATAACCTTCTTAAATGACATCTTCCCCTACAGATACTTGAAGAAGAAATCAATATCCTCAACAATATTTAGGGAATCACCCCATATGCTTGTTGTCTTCTCTGGGGCATTCAGTACCCCCTCAATCAAATAGCGCAAACCCAACTTAAATGCATATTCTGAGTTTGTTAAGGCCTTCAAAGCATCTTTTAACTGGTTGAAACTAACCTTCGAATCACCATTAAAGTATTCCTGGATGATTCGATCACTTGAAAGATGCTCTCTCAACTCATCTGGGGACGGTGTGTTCCCAAAATTCAGCCTGGTAACTAGGGCAAACTTTGTAATCCCAAATGTGCAAAGAGTGTTGCCCAAGAAGAACTAGCCCTCTTCAGGCTTCTTATATTCCACCTTACGCAACATAAGCTGATGCAGTAGAACCCCAAAAAAACTAAAGGGCTTCACCTTAAAGAACTGTCCCAACAAGCATGTCTCTGCCCATTCAATAAGCCCATGCCTCCTAAACTGCTCTATAAGGTTATCCAAGTAAGCGCTACCCCTATAGGTGACACGACCAGGAAATTGCTTCTCCAACAGTACAATAAGGTCAGGCATCTGAAAAAAAAAAAAACTGTTATGAATATATTTTAAACAATCTAGTAAACATCGAGGACCATCGAGGCATGTTGTGGCCCATCGAGGTTTAAAAAATCAAATGACAGATAGAATATCGAGGTCTGTCGAGGCCTATTGAGGCCTGTCAAGGTCTATCGAGGCACAGGTAAAATAAGACCATACCTAATTCTATCGAAGCCTATCGAAGCCTATTAATGCCTATCGAGACCCATGAAAAATCTAAAAATACCTAATTCTATCGAGGCCTATCAAGGTCTATCGAGGTCTCAAACAATATTGATGTTAGGAACTACTATCGAGGCCTATCAAGGCAATGCAAAATTAGAATATATCTAACGCAATCGAGGCCTATCAACGCACATGCAAAATCAGAACATGCCTAATTCTGTCGAGGTCTTTTGAGGCCAATCGAGGCACAATCAAACCTAGAACCTAACATGTACTATCAAGGCCTATCAATTTCTATTGTGGTGAATAAAAATCTCGAAAAAAAAAACTAGATTTCTTCATTCCCCAACCTCGATGTAACAACCGAAAATCACTAACAAGGCTTAAGGGCCTTGATTAGCGTGCCTGGAGGGCATAATTGGTTTATGTGTGATTTAATGATTAAATGCCTGATTAGATGATATGTATGATTATATAATTATATGGATTTTTTAAATGCATGTTTATGAGTATTAGATATGCATATGGGCCATGTTTCGCTTATAAGGGCATATTTGTAATTTTGGCCCGTTGAGGGCGTAAATGTGAATATATATGTGATATTAGTGCGAGACCACATTATTATGTGGATGTATTTGGATTATTCGGCATGAGGCGATCCTAGTGAGCAATTAGCAAAAATGTCACAATGGGAACGAATACCCGTCTCGGGGGAGCCTAGGGGTATTTTCGAGAATTTAGAAAATATATGGCGGATTTTTAGACATTGGGTACATAATTGGTGATTAATTAGATGACGGAGTTTAAGTGGTAAATATTAGGAAGACTCGAGGAATTAGTGGGAATTGGGAGCAAGTGACCAATATACCCCTAGATTAAGTTAAAGGTTAGTTTTATTTTGGGAGGGCAAAATGGTATTTCCTAAGTCTAAGGACATACTCAGTCTTGTGTTAGGACAAAACAGAGAAGAATTCAGAATGATCTAAGGAAGGAAAGAATGAAAAAAGGTCTCAGCTCACTCTCTCTGCTCACCCATCTCTCATTCTCATGATTGTTCTCTCTCTCACTTCCCCTTGTGGATTTTGTAGCAGAGAATTCAAGAGGAGTCTAGGCTAGTCTTTGCTTAGCGGAAATTTAGCTCCCAAGTTGAGGTAAGGTTTAAGGATTTTTTTTTTTTTTTTTTTTGAGTTTGCTGAGTTTTGTTGAGGTTGATTTATGAGTTTGGATTTTGGATGGAAGTTTAAGGACTTAATCTTGGGAATTGGAGGAATTAAAGCTTGGAAGGGCACTGAAGGCAACCTAGGGTAGGATTCATCCATTTGAGGTAACAATTTCTGGCCTTAATTGTCTGGGTTTTCTAGTTTTAGATGGTGTTCTTGAGCTTCAGAGCTCAAGTTTGGTTTCTGTGTTTGATGAAGTTGTTAGCCAAGTTTTTGGTGTTATTTGGGTGTTTTGAGTGAGCTATACTGAGTTATGGATTCAATTTTTGAGTTTGGTTGAGTTTTGGGGAGGACTTTTGGAGCTTTGTCTCGGGAAAGGCGAAGGAGAAACCCAGAAAATTGCATGTTCGGGTTGCAGCGCTGTAGCGCTAGGTTGGGAGCGCTACAACGCTAGGCTGTGTTCTTGGGGGCTAGAGTCTCTCACTCTAGCGATGTAGCGCCCATCAGGTAACTTGGATTTTGGGAATTTTTTTAGGGTTTTTCCTTGGGGGCTCGGAGGATGGTTGCACCCCTTTGTTTGGTGGAATTAGAGGTCCCGAGAGTGTGAGTTTGGTCCCAGGATTGTCCTTTAGAATTTAATCTCCCTGAAGTACCATTTATGGATTGTGACTAGGTGTACACTAGGGCTCGGAACGGGATCGTGCTCGAGAAAAATGCACCCTATTGTGTGGCTGTGATGGGACTAATAGTTCCCTATATTTGAATGCATATATTGTGTGATTGTGATATGCCATGTGAGCGTGAAATAAACGACATAAGACTGCCTGAACTAATATTTGCACACAGGACGCGGCTTGGCCATTAGTAGCTGAGGATAGCTAAATAATCACTGAGCTCGGCTTAAGCAGGCCAGAGTCAATGGGTTAAACACTAGGCTCGACCTAAGTGAGTCGAAGACAGTGGATTAAATAGAGGGTATGGCCTAAGGCGTCGACCTTGAGTATTGTATGATGAATATGGATATGTTATCATTGTTGTCTGTTGTTTGTAGCTTTTTTAATAATGAGATGAATGGCTTATGAATAATTGATTGACCTCTCTGATTAGATGACTATTATGGCATGCTAAATACCTGGTTAACAACTTGATATATTATTTGATTGTCTGTATTGTTTATGC
Organism: Humulus lupulus; assembly: GCF_963169125.1. Taxonomy (NCBI): domain Eukaryota; kingdom Viridiplantae; phylum Streptophyta; class Magnoliopsida; order Rosales; family Cannabaceae; genus Humulus; species Humulus lupulus. Next base: position 78,276,617 of record NC_084794.1, on the reverse strand, counting down.
TCTACATTACGGTTTTCTTGCTGGGCCTTGGCTCATGGGTGCTACGTGGTGCACATAAAGGAAAGGGCAAGGTGGACCAATCTTGAGTTTGAGAGCTATGGGGCAGAATATACATAGTCAACTGCTCGTCCACCACGACTGAGGGATAGTGCAGGGAAAGGAAAACCTGAAATACATATTTTTCCATTAGAGTGGCTTGTGGTTGTATATAACTTTGAAATTTTGTAAATTGTCCTTTAAAACCTGTTTTTGGAATCCAATGTACTAAATGTTTATTTAAATGAGAAATTTCCCATTTATGACCAAAATATTTTAACCCTCACCTAATTATGACTTTAGAATCACGTTTTCAACTATATTACTTGATTAGCAAGTCTTACACATTTATAATCACACCGTGTAACGGCCTTGGTTATCCAGGGTGGTACAACTTGGTATCAGAGCATCGTAGGTTTAAGGTTTCTTGAAGACTTGTTGGAGATGTACATTCACGGCTAAAGACAAGCTCAACTCAGGGTTTGGTAATTTTATATTATTGTTTATATGCTTAAGTGTTTGGAAAGAAATATGAATGTTGTTATATGTTTGATTTATAAGGAGCATGAGATACTGATAGGGCCTGGCCCTTGACTGCTATGTGATGATAGCATTGTTGTTGCATGTGGATGAATATTTGGATAATGTTATAACTTGATTGCTTGTGATTGGTTGTGTTTCAATGGGGTATCATGGAAAGATTGTTACCCTGTCATCATAGTCTGACCGCCTAGTCGTTGATTGTAGATTAACTTGGATCACTATATGTCCAAGGAGATCTATACAACGATTCGACACTGGGTCTGAGGCTAGAGATGATGACAAGGGCCAGAACCCTCCGCCACTCCCTGAGAATCGGCAACAGATTACGGCAGACATGCAAGCCCGGCTTCAAAGCCAAGACATGCAGATCTGTCTTCTGAGACAGCTGGCTCTGTCAGAGAGTGCTGCACCTATTGTGCCACCTGTTGTGGCACCAGTTTTACAAACACTGGAAGTTGGAAACAGATGGGATTCGTTGTATTTCAGGAGACAGTGCTGTCCAACCTTCGAGGGAGGGCCTGATCCACTTAAGGTCGAACAGTGGATGAGTATGATTACCTCTATCCTAGATTTCATGAGGGTAGAAGGTAATGACTGGGTGGCCTGTGCCACATATATGCTGAGAGAGGATGCCCGCATTTGGTGGGAAGTGGCATCACAGACTAGAGATGTCATTACTCTGGGTTGGGATGGATTCAAGGATTTGCTTAGTCAAAAGTATTATAACATTGTCATTAGGGCGGCGAAAGTGAATTAATTTGTGGGGTTGGCACAGGGCAATATGACCGTTACAGAGTACACCCTGAAGTTTGACCAACTTGCGAAGTTCGCACTAGACCTTGTGCCTACTGATGCAGCTAGGCAGGGCAGATTCCTCAGAGGACTTAATGCTATGATAGCCCAAGATGTGAGAATTACAACAGTACCTGGGGGGACGACTTATGCCCAGGCTATTGAGAAGGCTCTTTCCATTGAGGAAGCAGAGAACAAGATTTGGAGGGAAAATGCTGCAAGACGAGAGGTTCGCAGGGTAGTGCCATCATATTTAGGATCTGGTGGGGGCAGAGGTCCCAATGATTTGAAGAGGAAGGTCCCTGACACTTCGACCGCTACCGGTCCTGATAGGAGGGGTCGGGGTGTTCAGGATGGCCACCAGGGAGGCGGTGACACATGGAGGAGTTACCTGTAGTGCACGAGGTGCAGAAGACGCCATCTGGGCGAATGTCGGGCCAAGGCCTGTTATGTGTGCGGGGTGGTGGGACACCTCAAGAAGGACTGCCCAACAATGAAGAAAGGGGAAGCATGGAAGGTGGATAGCTTAACTCCAGCTCGAGTGTTCACCTTGACACAGGCGGAGGCTGAGGTTAGTCCCTCGGTGGTGACAGGTCAGCATTCTAACGTTGGTTCTCCTTTTACTGTATTGATTGACTCTGGTGCTACACATTCATTTGTTTCTAGTAAGGTGTTTGATAGATTATGTAGACTTAGTGGGTACTTTACTGCGGGGTTTGGGACTATATTGCCTACAGGGGAACTGGTAGTTTCTAGGAGATGGATTAGAGCACTACCAGTGATGGTTGATGGTAGGGAGTTATCAGTAGACTTGATTGAGTTAGGTATGGAAGACTTTGATATGATTTTAGGGATAGACTGGCTGGTTAGATATGGGGCTACAATCGATTGCAGAAAGAAGATGGTGACCTTTGAGCCTGAGGGAAAGGATCCCTTCGTCTTCGTGGGTGTAGTATGTGGACCTCACATACCCATGATATCAGCGTTGAATGCCAGGGCCCTATTACAGAGAGGATGTACAGGTTTCCTGGCTAGTGTGGTGGATACTACCAGAGTGTTGCCAACAGGGCCGGGAGAGACTAGATTGGTTCGTGACTTTTTGGATGTATTCCCTGAGGATCTACCAGGGTTGCCACTGCACAGGGAGATTCAGTTTGTCATTGAGTTTTCACCAGGGACAGAGCCAGTGTCAAGGGCACCATATAGGATGGCGCCGGCAGAACTGAAAGAATTGAAGATACAGCTACAGGAACTTCTGGATTTAGGGTTTATCAGGCCTAGGTACTCGCCATGGGGTGCTCCGGTTTTTCTTGTGAAGAAGAAGGATGGGAATTTGAGGATGTGTATAGACTACAGAGAATTGAACAAGTTGACCATCAAGAATAAGTACCGTCTACCAAGGATTGACAACTTGTTTGATCAGCTGCATGGAAAGACGGTATTCTCGAAGATTGATCTTCGATCTGGTTATCACCAGCTGAGGATCAAGGACGAGGATATACCGAAGACGGCCTTTCGAACGAGGTATGGGCACTATGAGTTTCTGGTAATGTCATTTGGCTTGACCAATGCCCCAACAACCTTCATGGACTTAATGAACAAGGTGTTCAAGGACTTCTTGGATCAGTTTGTGATTGTCTTCATCGACGACATCTTAGTGTACTCCAGTTTAGAAGCAGAGCATGAGCAACATCTTCGACATGTCTTACAGAGATTAAGAGAGCATCGGTTGTACGCCAAATTTAAGAAGTGTGAGTTTTGGCTACCAGAAGTGACGTTCCTTGGACATATCGTTGGTGAGGATGGGATTAAGGTGGATCCATCTAAGGTTGAGGCAATGAGAGACTGGCCGAGGCCAAAGAATGCCTTAGAAGTTAGGAGTTTCCTCAGATTAGCGGGTTACTATAGACGGTTTATGGAAGGGTTCTCGAAGATTGTTGCACCGATGATAGAATTGACACGAAAGAATTTGAAGTTCGATGGTCAAACAAGTGTGAGAAAAGTTTTCAAGAATTGAAGCGACGACTTATTTATGCACCTGTGCTGAGTCTTCTTTCGGAGGAAGGAAATTTTGTGGTACATTGTGATGCGTCGAGGTTGGGTTTGGGCTGTGTGTTGATGCAAAACGGGAAGGTTATAGCTTATGCATCATGATAGCTGAAGGAGTATGACCAGTGGTACCCTACGCATGATTTACAGTTGGCCGCGGTGGTATTTGCACTTAAGGTGTGGCGACATTATCTGTTTGGAGAGAAGTGCGAGATATACACCGATCACAAGAGTTTGAAGTACTTCTTCACCCAGAAGGACCTGAACATGAGGCAAAGGCATTGACTGGAGTTGGTAAAGGACTATGACTATGATATTATTTACCACCCGGGGAAAGCCAATGTAGTGGCAGATGCATTGAGCCGGAGAGGCCCGGGACAGTTGTTTAGATATCGAGAGAATTGGCAGAAGAGATGTCCAGAGCGAGGATAGAGTTTGTGGTGGTCCGGTTGGCCAATATTACCTTGCAGTCAACCCTACTAGAGCGGATTAAGGAGGGTCAGTTGGTGTATGCATAATTACAGGAAGTTAGAGGGAATGTCTTAGTGGAAGCGGCTAAAGACTATTCCATTTCTGAGGTTGGTTTGCTATGGTATCAGGATAAGATTTGTGTTTCGACTGATGTGGGGATTAGACGAGAGATATTAGATGAATCACATACTACACCACACTCACTTCATCCAGGCACCATGAAGATGTATCAGGATCTACGGACGTTGTATTGGTGGCCTAGGATGAAGAAGGATGTGGTGGAGTACGTGGCCAGGTGTTTGACCTGTCAGCAGGTGAAAGCTAAGCATCAGCGATCAGTGGGGTTGCTTCAGCCTTTGGGTATTCCCGAGTGGAAATGGGAGGATATTATGATGGAATTTGTGGGAGGTTTACCTAGGACAATGGGGCTTCATGACTTGGTGTGGGTGATAGTAGATAGATACACCAAGTCAGCTCACTTTCTACCAGTGAGGACGACTTATACTATTGACCAATATACAGAGTTTTATGTGAGGGAGATTGTACGCCTCCACGGGGTTCCTGAGTCTATAGTGTCAGGCCGGGATCCTATCTTTACATCCAAGTTTTGGGGTAGTTTGCAGAAGGCTATGGGGACTCAGTTGAAGTTCAGCACAACCTTTCATCCTAAGACTGATGAACAGTCTGAGAGGACGATTCAGGTGTTGGAGGATATGCTTAGGGCATGCATGATCGACTTTGAGGGGTCTTGGAGTAAATATCTCCCGTTGATTGAGTTTTCATACAACAATAGTTACCAATCAATTATTAGAGCAACTCCATATGAGATGTTATATGGGAGGAGATGTAGATTGCCCATTCATTGGGATGAGATGGGTAAGAGGAAGTATCTGGGAGCGGACATGGTTTAGAAGACTAATGAGGCTATCAAGAATATCCAAACTTGAATGCTCGCCTTGCAAAGTAGACAAAAAAGCTACGTTGATCCTAAGCATAGGGACGTGGAGTTTCAGGTTGGGGACCACGTGTTTCTGCGAGTTTCACCGCTGCGAGGGGTGAGAAGGTTTGGGAAGAAGGGCAAGCTAAGCCCTAGATTCATTGGACCTTCTGAGATCCTAGAAAGGATCAGACAGGTGGTTTACAGGTTAGCCTTGCCACTGTCGTTGTCAGGAGTTCATGACATATTCCATGTTTATATGTTTCGGAAGTACGTCTCAAATACAACACATGTGTTGAAGTATGAAGACTTGGAATTGCAGACAGATTTTTCTTATGAGGAGAGACTAGTTTAGGTTTTAGACATGAAAGATAAGGTTCTACGGAACAAGACTATTCCTATGCTTAAAGTGTTATGGAGGAATAGCAGTGTCAAATAAGCGACCTGGGTGCTTGAGTAAGCAATGCGGGATAAATATCCTGAGTTATTCAAGTAAAATTTCAAGGACGAAATTCTCAGTAGGAGGGGAAAGTTGTAACGACCGAAAATCACTAACAAGGCTTAAGGGCCTTCATTAGCGTGCCTGGAGGGCATAATTGGTTTATGTGTGATTTAATTAATAAATGCATGATTAGATGATATGCATCATTATATGGATATGTGAAATGCATGTTTATGAGTATTATATATGCATGTGGGCTTTGTTTAGCTTATAAGGGCATATTTGTAATTTTGGCCCGTTGAGGACATAAATTGAATATATATGTGATATTAGTGCGAGACCACATTATTATGTGGATGTATTTGGATTATTCAGCACTAGGCAATCCTAGTGAGCAATTAGCGAAAAGGTCATAATGGAAACTAATACCCGGATCGAGGGAGCCTAGGGGTATTTTCGAGAATTTAGAAAATATATTGGGGATTTTTAGACATTGGGTACATAATTGGTGATTAATTATATGACGGGATTTAAGTGGTAAATATTAGGAAGACTTGAGGAATTAGTGGGAATTGGGAGCAAATGACCAATATATCTCTATATTAAGTTAAAGGTTAGTTTTATTTTGGGAGGGAAAAAGGGTCTTTCCTAAGTCTAAGGACATAATTAGTCTTGTGTTAGGACAAAACAGAGAAGAATTCAGAATGATCTAAGGAAGGAAAGAAGGAAAAAGGTCTCAACTCACTCTCTCTACTCACCCATCTCTTCCTATCACGATTCTTCCCTCTCTCACTTCCCCTTGTGGATTTTGAAGTTGAGAATTCAAGAGGAGTCTAGGCTAGGCTTTGGGGTTTTGATCTTTGGAGTAACTGAAAGAGTTTAGCTGGAATTTAGCTCCCAAGTTGAGGTAAGGTTTATGGTTTTTTGTTTTTGTTTTTTGAGTTTGCTGAGTTTTGTTGAGGTTGATTTCTGAGTTTGGATTTTGGATGGAAGTTCAAGGACTAAAGCTTGGGAATTGGAGGAACTAAAGCTTGGAAGGACACTGAAGGCAACCCAAAGTCAAATTCATCCATCTGAGGTAACAATTTCTAGCCTTAATTATCTGGGATCGCTATGCCTCGACCCTCGCTTGATTCCGACTCCTAGAACTCGAAATTCCTTTAAGAAAGCTTCGAACGATAAAATAGGCTATCAAGAAGGAAGATAGAGATTTTCTAACGTACGTTCTTATCTGACAAGCTACTTCAAGCTTAAGTAACCTCAAATAAATCCTAAGGCTCGGGGCCCCGAAAACACCCCTGGGGACATTATAATCAAAACTTCCAGAATTCCATCCTGATCTCAAATACTCCCAATTTATTATCAAATAAACATTTCTATTACTCCAAAATTGACCCCGTTATGAAAAAACCGCTAACTCATAATCTAGGATTATCTCATGCCGAATAGCTCGAATATATCTCCATAGTAATAAGATCTCATTCACAAATCACAATATGCACCCAATTTACAAATATGCCCTCAACAGGCCAAATTACCAAAATGCCCTTATCATTAAAAATACACTCATATGCATGCATTTTATTATTATATAATAATATAATTCACATTAACACGCATATGATCATTAAATAGCATCACAATTCAATTATGGCCCTCCCGGCCTCCTAATCAAAGTCCTAACCCTTATTAGGAAATTCGGGGCATTACAACTATCCCCTCCTTACAGAAATTTCTTCCTCGAAATTTACTCAAACAGTTCGGAATAAGAATTCCGCACAATTAACTCAAATTCTCCAGGTCATTTACTCGACCTTACTATCTCTACAGCGTTATCCAAAGTACGCTCTGTTCAACCGAACCTTATTACTTCTGCCACAATCTGAACTGGCTATTCCTTACCGGAATACTTAACCTCGACCTTCAGATTCTTATAACTCAACTCATAAGTTCCTTTAACCCATGTCCACTGCATGGAAGTACATAACACACTGTATACAACTACCAGTGCTAAAGATACTCTATCTAGACCAATCCAGGATTCAACTGCTAAAATGAACTAGGGCTTAGCTTGCCTTAACTCCTCACCCCTTTCCATGGTGATACTCTAAAGAAGACACATTCTTCTACCTATAATTCCACATTCCTACTTTTCAATTCAGTAAAAAATTTCCATTCATTCTGAGAAGTGAGCATCCAAACTTCAATCTCTAGCAATCTCATTAATCCCCTGAATCCCCTCAGGATCCAGATATATATATATATATATATATTAACTCATTCATCTTGTAAGATGTTCCTCCAATTATAATTGGATAACCCTCTCTCTCTGATTTATCACCAGTCTGAGAGTGATAAGTTGTACTGAATTCCATCTACATACTCATCGCCTTCTTAACCCATCCAAAACCTGGAAGTCACACTAGAGTCTTCATCTGATAAGATAGACCTTGAGCTTCATGAAGGCGCTCTATCTCTTTCACAAAGAGATATGAATACTGATCAGCTGTACTATTCATCCTTGCTGACAAAAAATACACTCACTTGGACTACTAGTCCACAATGACTTAATGCCAACTCATACTGATCCACTAACCTGGAAATCCCACCGCGAAACTCATCGCGATGCTCTCTTATTCCCATTATGAAATACTCAAAGGCTGTAATGGCCTTGCTGATTCCTGATGCTCTGTCTTGACCTGCTAACAGGTTAAGAACTTTACACGTGTCTCATCACATCCCCCTCCATCTCAGGCCATCACTATAAAGCTTTCATATCCTGTTACATTTCCATGATGCCTGAATGAAAAGAATAAAAGAATAACATGAGATTCATCCATAATCTCCCAGCTAACCTCAAAGTCCATTGGATTCCAAGTCCGATCTCTATACCATAATAAATTCATATCTTTCACTGTAAAACTCTTAGCTAATCCAGCTAAAGCTTTCAATTCAATCTTTCCTATATGTGGCTCACTTAACCATCTTTCCCTTTTTATCTTCCCTGAGATAATAATCTCAAATAATAAGCTGGCCACCTGGCCCACCAGGAACTCTACTCTAGTCCTGATCAGATCCTTTAATAAAAATATTGCATAGGCAATCACTTTTCTCTATTATTGGGATGTCATAACAATCCACTAACTGATCCTAATCTATAAAAGACCCGGAACACTTTCCCAAGGCACCGGAATTGTCTTTACCACCCATGGACACTCCTATCCCTAAGGCACTCTTCAACCTTGGCAAACCTCTGCAAAGATGATACCACAATACCATTGTCCAAACAATCACAAATCCCATTCAAACAAACCTTTGAATGCACCATTCATCTGATTCACAAACACTTAGCATTAAACCAATTCCCATGACATATTCAGCACTCACAGTGCTCTAATCTGATACCAACACAATCCTTTATATAATTTCCTCTCTCTAATCTCTAACTGGTCCTAACCAGATCCAAGATCCACCTTGGAGAATTCCATCTTACTCAGCAACTAAACTTTTAATTCTTATAACTCCGCTGAGCCACTCAAAACAGTGTTTACAACTGTTTCTATTTCTGGCACTAATCCAATTACCATTCTAGTCTCTTTTCATAAAAAGAAGCCCTGGCAGACCACTTGGAAACACATATTCAAAACCCACAGACTAATCTAGTCTGTCCTGATCTCACTAGCACAATCTAAGTGGTATCCACCATGCTAGCTAAGAGTTCCATGCACCTCCCTGCAACAAAACTCTAGCTCTCACTATAGGTATCATAAGCATAAAGAGCCATGTACCATGCCAACTATCACAAGGCTTTCCACTCTCAAGCCCAAAAGTTACTATACTTTCCTTGCCATTAAGGATTACTCCATAATTACTTAACCAATCCTTACCCTGGATCAAACCAAAGCCTGTCATAACCAGTTTTACCAAAATCACTGATGAGTCATTTCCATAACCCAACTTATCTCTTAAGTTGCCAATACCATATTGCATTTCCACCACAACATTACCATGTGACCATCGTATCATCCTCATACTTCCGTAGAAGCAGCAAACAAAAGAACAGCATGGCACCAAAACCAATCAGTATAACTTAGAAATCAAAACTAGAAAACTAACCAGCAATCCCTGAGGAACTAGTCTCAGTCTCAAACTCTGACTGTCCTGGAATAAACACTCGAGTTGAAATCGAGTTGTCTATCCTCTTTTGCTCAAGCTCCCTTAGTCTTGGACAATCCTTTTTTAAATGTCCAACCATGCCACAAGAAAAACATGACCTTGCTCGGCATTCTCCCAAATGACGCCTCTTGCACCGCGTGCATAATGGACGAGTCTTCCAGCTTTCATTCTTACTTGCTTCAATGAGGGGAGATACCACTATCTGAGCTCCATGCTCCCTGACACTCTTCTTCTCAACTATTATGCTTTCAACAGCAAGAGCCTTCTCTACCACCTGAGCAAAGGTAGAGACTTCATGCACTGGGGCAACTCTAATGCCCTGAGCTATTCCACGATTCAACCCCTGAATAAACTTTTCCTTCCGAGCTACATCTGTGGGTACCATATCAAAGGAAAACTTGACCAACCCATCAAATTTAGTAACATACTCGGTCACTGATGCCTTTCCCTGAACAAGATTCAGAAACTCATTCATCTTAGCAGTCTTAGCTGCATCACAGTAATATTTCTCATTAAACAGCTGCCTAAATTCTTTCCAATCCAGCTGTATCTCGTGTCTGGGACACTACCTCCCACCACGTCCTGGCATCATCCCACAATACATATGTCGCACAGATCACTCTATACCCACCAGCCCCATACTATCTAGAATGGAACTGATCATGCCTATCCATTGTTCAGCTCTGAATGGATCTAGGCCTCCCTCGTAGACTGGAGGGTAAAACTTCAGGAATCTTCCACAGAGGAATTCCCATCTACTCTCAACCCTAGGCTGAGCTAAAGCTGATGCCACTCTTGGCATAGCAAAGGAGGAGGTGCTCCCCAACAGACTCTGTTGTTGCTTCAAATATCTAATCTCTTCCTCATGCATCTGCAATCTTAATTGCAAATCTGTAAGCATCTGCTGAAAATTCATAGGTGTAGAGGAAAAAGTGATACCCTGGCTGTAACTCCCAGCCCCTGTATAACCATCACCATGCCTCATTATCCGCCTTGAATATAAACCTGCTGATTAAATCTGCAGTCAATAACTTGACCCATTAATCACAACGAGCATATCAAGAGCTTTCCCCCACAGGATAAATTTTACCATACCACAATCATTAATCACTTGCAGTGCCAAAACATGCCCACAGTATTCATACATTTTTCATAATCCCTGCTCTTCCAACATTCAAACCATGCCTCCAACTCCAACATGTAAATATCACAATAATATATTCATGGAGCAGGAAACCATATGATCACAATCATATATATATATATTCACGGAGCATATAATCATATAATCAAGAGCCAAGCTCTATCAGAATCTCATGCTCCCTAATACAATGTGCAGGTAAAGCATTTACAGAAATAGTTACCATTCCATGAGTGAAGCTATCTTCAGTGATGAGTGTACATGCCCAGCTTGTCTTCAAGAACCATAAACCTTGGCTCGCTCTGATACAAAGTTGTAACGCCCCAACTCCAGGGACTGTTACGGTGCGCCTTGTAAACAGTGCTAAACTCGCTAATCGAGTCATTTGGCCAAAATCGTGTAACTAAGTATGATTAGCGGTTTAGGGATTAAAAACTTTGGATAAGATGTAACGTTTCATTAGAACATTTCATATATATATATTGGGATCCCAAAATTATAATTTTAGAGTCTATTACAAGAAAATATATACAACAGGTCGTTCTATGCGGCAAAACAGAGTTTAACCCTAGTTCCTTCTCAACCTCGACCATGGGGGACGAGCAGCTGCATACGTACACCTCATCACCTAAGCTCTCCGATTCAAGGATGGTCCAGCTTTCTTTTGCCTTTACCTGCACCACATAGCACCCGTGAGCCGAAGCTCAGCAAGAAAACTCAATATGCTCATGAACAGTAATAACATGTCATCGGATCATAAGGCACACGCCTTACTCCAACAGGCAACAGATCCACATAATGTGGAGTATAACACATCAACCAATGATCATAATAATCATCCAGGACTCTTAGCCCCAATAAATAGGTGACAATCGCAACAGTCACAAAAGTGGGTACAGCCCCCTCTAGCCATGTGACGTTAGGGTCACTCGAGCTTAGCTGATAAGAGAACCTTTCATAAGTTTAAACAGGATAGGTGTATGGTGAATAGTCACCAACATAACCTTCCTCATGACCATAGAGTCATAACCTTGGAACAGCGTTCCCTAGCCATGTGACAAACAGTCACCAGGCCATCTGCCCTGGCTCTGAATAACTAGTCTCTAACTAGCCAAGCGCTTATAAGTTCATCGACCTTAGGGTCGGTCCAGCGTTAATACCCCACATGAGTCATTCTTGCTGATATCGATTAGATCTAATCTTCATTTGGCTCGGCGTTCATGAAGCTATGCCATTTCTGACTCTTAGGTCAGTAAGACACGACCAGTGTTCAACTCATTGTGAACTTGACTAATAAATCACAGTCTCACAGATGGATCTAACACCATTGCCGATTCTGACTAATAAGTCAGTGCCACACACAAGTAAGCCATGCCACCAAACATGTATCACATATCCAATATCCATAATAAGGTATTCAGCATGCTTACCTAACAAGTACTAGTACAATTAGAACTATGCACGAACACAGAGGCTCAAGCTCTGAACGATATCATACTCAGTATATAAAGCATGTCCTAATCACATGTTTCTAATGCATCATATGCATTATATTTAACAATCCAACATGCACCAATAATAGCCATGCATGTCACGTATACACAGGGTGCAGTTTTCTTACCTCAGATTCGAGCTAGAACCAATATAAGAACGACCCTTGAGAACAATCAACCTTTAAGCCCTTAGCGGTCACCTAATCATAACCAAATATGGGACACCATCAATAAAATGATCAACATAGGCTACCAAACCAAAATCTAGCCTCTGGGACAACAATCCAAACTAATCCAAGTAGTAGGAACACTCCCGAGGCCTATAGCTAAGTTTCCGGGGTCAAAACGAGCAAACGGGGTGAAAACAGGGCAAGGGCTGCGGCCCTAGCACCTTGGGCCGCGGCCCCCAGAATTCTCTGAGCCAAGGGCCGCGGCGCTCAGCAAGACCAATTTCCTGACACCTGCTTCTTCGAGCTAGAGCCACAGCGCCCAAGAACAGAGCCGCGGCCCCCAACCCTGGGCCATTCCCAAACTCGATTTTAACACTCCAAAGCCTCCAAAAGCATACCTAAACATTCCCCAATCATCAAATCAAAGTTCCCAAGCTTCCCAATACTCCATAACCCCCAAAACCCAAGGTTCAAACCAACCAAAAACTCAACAATTCACAAAGTCCAATTCTAGGCTTAAAAACTTTAGAAACTCAAAACTTCAAACTTAGATTACCTTTGATTGGGTTGTTTTCCGTCAAATCATTCGATTAAGAAGCTTCTAATCTTTCCTAGGATCGCTATGCCTCGACCCTCGCTTGATTCCGACTCCTAGAACTCGAAATTTCTTTAAGAAAGCTTCGAATGGTAAAATAGGCTATCGAGAAGGAAGATAGAGATTTTCTAACGTACGTTCTTATCTGACAAGCTACTTCAAGCTTAAGTAACCTCAAATAAATCTTAAGGCTCGGGGCCCTGAAAACACCCCCGGGGACATTATAATCAAAACTTCCAGAATTCCATCCTGATCTCAAATACTCCCAATTTATTATCAAATAAACATTTCTATTACCCCAAAATTGACTCCGTTATGACAAAACTGCTAACTCATAATCTAGGATCGTCTCATGCCGAATAGCTCGAATATATCTCCATAATAATAAGATCTCATTCACAAATCACAATATGCACCCAATTTACAAATATGCCATCAACAAGTCAAATTACCAAAATGCCCTTATCATTATAAATACACCCATATGCATGCATTTTATCATTATATAATAATATAATTCGCATTAAAACGCATATGATCATTAAATAGCATCATAATTCAATTATGGCATTTCCGGCCTCCTAATCAATGTCCTAACTCTTATTAGGAAATTCGGAGCATTATATTAATAAACCTTTATCAACAATTATAAAAAATAAATAACTACTATAATATCTATTCTAATAAAAGGTGAATATAAACGTAGCCTAGTACACTTTTTTTTTTTTAAAAATGCAATGTAGTTATTTTTTTAATACCCAAAATTAGACACAAACACGAAATAGAATCTAGGAATTTTTTCAGATATATATGGGAATTTTAGGTTGCTTTTCAAAATATATGGAAACTCCATGGATTAATGTTTTGATTGAATTTATATTACAATTCCAAATTTTATAAGGCTTTTTTTACAATTAAAGTTTTATAATACTTTTCAATTCCCCATTATATATATAAAAAAAAAGTTTTAAAAATTCTCATATTTCCATATTACTAAACTTTTTAAAAAAAAAATTATTCAAGGAAAAAAAAATAGGGCAACCACATTTGATATCTCCATCGATCACCTTAACAATTTAAAATTAACTCTAGCATTGATCACCTTTTTTCCTTTGATCTTGTTATTCTCTCCTTCTATGGTAGCTTAAATAAATAAATAAAATACAAGATAAAGTTTTAAATCCATAAGATTCATCCAGATTTTATTCTTCCATCAATTTTATGTTACTTAATATAAGAATTAGTCTATCTTTAAATCTAGTAAAAGAATGAATATTGAAAATTGATTTTTTTGGTTGAATTTGAATATGCAATTGCCTTATTTCCGAAAGAGGGAAATCACGTCATTGTATCTAGTTACTAATCTTCTCAATTTCAAAATCGTAACTGGTTACAAATTTCTCAGTTTCATAGTAGTAACTAGTTACTAGTATGTTAAAAAAAGAGGTTATTACTAATCAAGTAGCAATGTAATAGTAACCGGTCACTAGTGTATTCAGAAATAGAACAGTTGCTAATTGCTATTTTTATTTCTTAGTTACCAGTTCCTATTATGTTACTAGTATGACCACCATTTTTTTTTCTTTTGGTTGCAAACTAGTAACCAATTGCTACTCTAAAATTGATAAAGGTTCTAATCAATTACCACTCTGAAACAAACAAAAAAAAAAACTGTGGAAATTGGCTACCGTGATAAGATTTTTGAGATTTCTAAAAAAATAAAATTTTAGATCCAAAATTTAATTCATAAATCTATTGTAAGCATCAATTCTATTGTTGGAATTTCATATCGACTAATTTTGTTATTAACTCAATGAAAATAATAGTTGAAAATAAATAAGAATAAAAAGTAAAATATGATGATGATGATGATGATGATGAAGAAGAAGAAGAAGAAGAAAACAAAAAGGAAGAAGAAGAAGAATGTAAAAGAAAGAAGAAAAGAAGAATGTGGAAGGAGAAGAAGGAAGAATAGTGTGGAAGAAGTATTAAGCACACAAGAAAAAGAACAACAACAATGTGGAATAAGAAAATATAAAAGAACATTGTAGATTTCAAATAAAAACCAAAATCATAAATAAATGTATTGTTAACTAGTAAAAATGGGCTTTGATGTGAAATGGATATCCTTGATTATGACTTGTTTCTCTTCCACCAATTTCTTTGTTTATGAATGGTGAAGTTATTGGTTCTGTCATTCCTCAGAGAGGGTTGCCACAAGGCAATCCATTTACTTCATACTTGTTCTTAATTTGTTCAGAGGGTTTCTCTCGCTTATTGCAATATGATGAGAGTATTTGACACCTACAGGGACCGTCTCTCACATGTTGAGCACCATCCATTTCACATCTACTAATTGCAGATGACAACCTTTTAATTTGTCAAGCAAATGATTCATCTTGTAGTGCTCTTCAAAAGGTATTGGACATATATCGTGCTTCTGGTCAATTTCTCAACACTAACAAATCCGTAATGTCCTTTTCACCTAATACCTCACCGGCATCTAAGACAGTCTTTATTCATGTTGACGACATTTTTCGCCAACTAAAAAATTATTAAGAGAAATTAAAGCTTATTTCAAAGATTAAGGAAGAAAAGAAAATAACAGAGATTTTTTACATGGTTCAGTAGTTAAAAGTCACTATTATTTATGTGATCTCTCTTAAAGCCTAAAGGCAATTTCACAGAGTTTTTCAGTACAAAAATTGTGCGTGCTTTACAAATAAAATGACCCAATATTTATAGGTTGTGTTCATATATTACTTCCCACATTTTTAGGGAAGTTACAACAATGTATAATTTAAATTAAAAATACAAACAATTATTTGAAATAAGAATATGCCATGAAAATAGGATAAATTAAACAATTCTATAACTAAACCCACTATTGTAGGTTGGTATCACAACCACCTCTTGTCTACCGATCATACACTTTCGAGCCTACACCACGGTTCGAGCTGATAGTTACAATGCTATCCACATCACCATCCTTCGAGCCTTCGAGGTCGACCTTTGGGTTGGTTCACTCCTTTCGAGCTAACCCATTCTCTCGACTCAAGCTAATGACGTGGCATCTGTGTTGATGACACTTGTATAAGTTTAGATGTTCATCTTACTGATTCATTCAGTCCTTGTCTCTGTGAGCCTAAATTTTGAGATTAAAATAATTCTGTATCGAAGTTTGGGGTGTAACATTTTGCCCCTTCAAAATTATCTATTCGAGCCTTGAGGAGGAGAAACTTTTGAACTTCTCTTTCGGGAAACTTGCCTACCTACTGCACTCGAGTGGGTATATGTATCAGATTGGAAATGGGAAATAATAGTACTCAAGTACTATACTTCTTCCCACGTCCTTTTACCTGCTCAATTGCCGCCATATTTCGAGATTGAAAATGGTACCTTGGATCAATTGTTAATACATTTTAAAGGCCCTGATTACTCGTGGGTTACCACTTTCTGCCCATATAAACCCTTTCTTCCCCATTTTCCCATTCACATCTTCAAAACTCAAAACTCACCATTGCATGTTTTCTAAGAGGAAAAATCCAGAACTCTCTCACTCTTCCGATTCAACAAGGTGCTCCCTACTTCAAATTTTCCAATCCACACTTCAATCGTTTCCTCGATTACCTTTGTGTAAGTCTCTCAACTTTTTCCTCTGTTTTTGTTTAATAGATATAGCACATGCATGCACCATTGTTTTTTTTTTTTTTTTTATCTTTTTCTTTGTTCTTGAGGTGTTCTTGATATTTTATTTTTAGGGAAAAGGGTGTTTTGATCTGTTTTGGAGGAGTGATTTTGAGTCAAAAGTGGTTTATTTTGCGTTTAAGGGTTATAGGTTGTAGGTTTCGTGTAGTACAAGAAATAGGGTTCCAGGAGTAGGGTTTAAATGCACACAAATCGATAATATCTCCTTTCTGGGTAACTGCCTATTTTCCATAGAAAATTGAGACAGCCCAAAATGGAAGTTAACTACCCACTTTAAGTGGGCTTTATCTCGATGTTTCGAGCCTATCATGGCCCGAATTATTAGAGATGACTATCTTATTATTTCAAGCCTATCTTAGCTTGAATTTTTAAGATATCTTTACCCAATTACTTTTTCCTACCTATTATAAGTGATGGGCCTTAGCCTTTTCCTTTATTGTTAGATAATGCAGTCTTCCGAGAAGAATTGGTGGGGGCCATGTACGCCATACCCTACCAACCTCTGACACCTTGACCTCAGTCTCTATTCTCTCAAAAATAAAGATTCATTCGTGAGTACAAAGAGCGAATAGAGTGCGAGGACATCAATGCTCATTTCCAACGTCAAATTATTGAGACTCCAATTAGTCGTTCTTCCTGAGACCAATTCCTACATCCGTCCCATACCTTTGGACCATGGCCTTACGGTATCCATCGCCTTTCATTCCAATGAGCTCTCCTTCGAACTTATGGAGAGCTCTTCAAGCCAACCCCCTAGATCTTCTACCCTGATCCCTCCTCAAGTATCTTCCCTCGCCTCCTCCAAATGTGAATTTTTTGAGGCCGATCTTTACGAGAGCTCGGTTAAATCCACTAGAAAATTTTAGACATCATGTCTTCACATTGGTTGAAGCTGTCCGTTAAATTAGTGTGTTGTGCTCCAAAACCATACGAGAAGAGCAGTTATGGTCCGGGTGAGGACATCCCAGATTGAACATACAAGCTCACGACTTGGAGTCGCGAGCATACGAGGGTTGGGGAGTTATTTCCCTTACAAGATAATTTTAAGAATTTTACTGACTGGTTTGCTATCGCTTCCTTCCAATTACAATATAATTCTTACAAAGTTCTAGTGACACTAAGGTCACTGTATCACAAGATGAAGTGGGAAGGGCCCACAGCATACGAGATCATCTATCCCTTTTTCCTTAAAAGCAACCTAACTCGAGCTTAAGGTGGAGATGGGTTTTATTATTTATCGAGCTCGCCCGGAGAAAGGACGCTCTTCGAGGACATCCCCTACCATCCTCCTAAGTTCAAAAAATAGTTTTTTTGGACCAACGGTCTTGAACAATCCAAATTTTACTCCTTTAAACAGATCCGTAAGTATTTGCCTTAATGCTTCAGACTAGTTGTAATCTCTTAGCTCGATTACTTATCCATTATGTTGTTTTCTAGGTAACTTCGACCGTCCCAAACCCTCCAAAGAGATGGTGGACCGTCGAGAGGAAATATTGAAGCTTCCATATGGCAGACGGTCTATGAGTTACTTGTTGCACAAGGACAGGCTCCGTCTGTGTGGTTTTCTCGATGAAGACGAGATCACCGACGATGATGGAAATCGCAAGTATGCTTCATGGGAAGAAGTTCCTATTCCCACTCCCTCCTATCCATCTCAAAAAAAGAGCAAGACAGGTTCGAGCTCGAACCTTGCTATCACCTCCCCTGTTGAGCCATCTATCTCGGGGAACTAAGCTCAGGACGAGGCATCCTAGAGCTTGACTAAAGGAGGTAAAGCAGTCCTCGGCCAATCAGATTGGTCTCCCACACTTTTCAAACGGTAGCCGAATGTCCTAGTTTCCTTTAAAGATCTTGAAAACAATTTCATGACTTGGTCGGGGGTAGACTTCTTTGTACATAGGGATGATAGTTTGTTATTCGATTTTCTAAATATAAATTGTATAAAGAAAAATTGGGAAGGTCTAGTGACCTTGTATGGCTCGAATGATTGGCGAGATCTTTCTAAGATGTCTCCCACATTCTGAGGTGAAGAGTCAGGAGTAACTGAAGATTCTTCCTAAGTCATCGAGATATCCTCAAATGACTTTTCTTTAGATTCTTGGTCTTCCAGTTAGGTTTCCCACCTTCTATTATGAACTTTTATTTCAAGAATTTATAAAAAAATAATCATACGTCTGTCTCCATTTTTGCAGGCGACATGGACTCCGACCTCAAGAATCTCCTCAGCAAACCACCAAAAGCAAGAGGCACGAAGCGAGATCGAGTATCCTCGAAGAAAGAAATGCATCCACTACCTCCACCAAAGGTAATCAAGGTTACTGAGAATCCTCCCGCACAAGCCACCCAAGTAGCATTGGGGCCTTCTTCTGCTACTTCGGGGGCTCTTGTTGTCGTCTCAAAGCAGGTTCCACCTCCTGCCCCTACGGCGAAGACTCCTCCCCCTCCTTATAGCAAGGTCCCTTCAACTTACAAAGGAAAGAAAATCTCCGACCTTGCAGCGTCGAAGCTCACCAATGCTCCAACCCTTGTATGAAAATTTACATTCTTGACTCATGAAAGAGAGTTCGTGTTGGCCAATGCGGCTAGTGCCTCTGGAGCCGACCTCTCCTCAAACATTTTGACCCGAGTTGGTCGATCTTTCAGCAACCTCTAGGACCCCAACTAGGAGTTCTTGAAGTGCAATAACTCCACTTCCATTTGTGACAAGCATGTGGAGTTAACTATCTCAGTAAGTAACTTTGAGCTCAAAAACTTCTTATAAATACTTATTCATTTTTGTTAACACTTTATTTATTTTAGTGGTTACTCAAACTCCACAGCCAAAACTTCCTCCTCACGACCCAAGTGGTCGTCAGTCATGAGCTCGCTTGCGAGGCCAAATATGCCCAAACTAGAGCTGAAGATGCCTTTAAGGAAGCCAAGGGCAAATTGGTGACCGCGGAGGCTGGGTCTAGACGTCGAAAGGCCAAACTTGATTGTTCCAAAGCTGATCATAATAACGTAAAGGTTGAGCTTGATCGTGTGTAGGCGGAGCTTGAAACCAAGACCTCCGAGTTGACCTCCTGAAATTCTGAGGTCGAACGATTATAGATCCAAAATGCCAAGCTTAAGGAAGACAAGAAGGCCACCTACAAGGTGATGGAGGGATAGAAGGCTCGTAACACGCCCTCCAAATCAGGAGTGTTACACTGTGTAATTTAAATAGTGCTTAACTCGCTAACGAGTCATTTGAGCTTAAATCATGTAATTAAAACTAACCACAGGTTTAGGTATTAAAAATTTTGGTCAAAAGTCAACCATTTCACTAAAAGAGTATGACTTCCATACATGGGATCCCAACATAGCTTAAAACGATTACAAACCCAAAAATGTATACAAAAGTCGACCTAGGCGACAACATCAGGGTCCAACCCTAGTTCCAACTGATAACCACGAGCAAGCCGCATATGTACACTCCACCCCTGAAGCTCTCCAACTCATGGACTGTCCAGCTTTTCCTTCCTTTTACTTGCACCATTTAGCACCCGTGAGTCGAGGCTCAGCAAGAAAACATAATTGTGCTTATAAGCAGTACATTATCAGATTACAGATTCATAATTAGCATGCCTAGTAGTAATAAACCTACCCGTGCATGCAATCAACCCAGATAAGTGACTATAGAGTCACACTATGGCCTAATGCCCAATCTCTCATATAACCAGCCTTAGAGTTGGCCAGGCGGGTCCGATGCTTAATATTCTAGACGACTCTAGGGGCGCTCAAGCATATATCTCACTTTTGGGTTGGCTTAACACTTTCAACCAGCAATTAGCTTGATATTGCCGCCCTCGACTCCTAAGCTGAGGCTCTAAACCCTCGAATTATAAGTCGATCCATTTACTCTTCGAGTGATAAGTCGAGTCTTTTAACGTTCGACTGATAATTCGAGTCCTTAACCTTCAACTGATAAGTCGATCCTGTAGCCTCCGACTGATAAGTTGAGTCCTTAATCTTTGACTTATAAGTCGAATCTGTAGCCTCTGAATGATAAGTCGAGTCCTTAACCTTCAACTGATAAGTTGAGTCTGTAGCCTCCGACTGATAAGTTGAGTCTGTAGCCTCTGACTGATAAGTCATGCCCTTAACCTTCGACTCATAAGTTGAGTCTGTAGCCTCTGACTGATAATTTGAGTCCTTAACCTTCGACTGATAAGTCAAATCTGTAGCCTCCGACTGATAAGTTGAGTCCTCAACCTTTGACCGATAAGTCAAGTCTTTTAACCTTCGACTGATAAGTCGAGTCCTTTAACCTCCGGCTAATAAGTTGAGTATTTTAACCTTCAACTAATAACTCGAGTCTTTTAAACTTCAACTGATAAGTCGAGTCTTTTAAAATAGCTATGTCCTTGAGTATTAAGCCAGGCTCTTCATCAGATAACATAGGTAAACACATCGCATTTAATATTTTTTATAAAACATTCTCAACATAATATTAATCTTGTACTATAATCGGGCCAAACCCTAAACACAAATCGGGTGAAGTTTTCTTACCTCGGGTTTGAGTGAAACGTATAACAAGAATGACCCTCAAACACAATCTTGATCTGAGCCCTATCGTTAACCTAGAAACAACCATAATATAGAATACTGTCAATAATTAGCGAATAAAGCCTTCCAGACCGATTCCTAGCTTCCGAGACGTCGAATTCCACTAACGCGAGTAGTAGAATTGATCCCGAGCCCTTAGGATTGAGTTCCCGTCACTCAAAACCCTTCCTCGCCATTTGTACTTATGAGCGCTGTGGCCCCCCCTAATGGGTCACGACATTCCTTAAGTCAGAGGCCCCCAACCCCTGCATTTCGTGGGACATGCGTCGCGATGCAGACCTGCTGGGTTGCGACGTACCTCTGCGAAACATAACCTCCTTGGGCCATGGGTTCACGCGGGTTGCAACGCGAACCTACGAACCCATATTTCCAGCTTTTTCCTCAAGCCAAATCTTATTCAAAATCATCCCAAATAATTCATAAAACAATAATTCAACCCCGGAAGAATACCAACATATTTCCAGCAACAAAACCCAACCTAAAACTTGACCAAAAACTCACCAAAACTCAAAATCAACCCCTTGAGCCTCAAAGCTCAAGAACACTTCAAGAACTCTAGAAAACCATGGTAGAATTCAATTGAAATAGAGACTATAGCTTACCTCAATTGTGTTTAATGAAGTCCTAGCTGCAACCAATCCATCCCTAAACTCAAGCTTTAAATTCCAAGCTCCCTAGCCTTGAATTCCCTTGGTTTTTCCTCAAGAAGTCCACAACAAAATAGAGAGAGAAAGAGAGAATGGTTGGGAGGGAGAGAGAGAGCTGCTGCTCAGAGTGTTTTTTTTTTGTTGTGTTATTGTGAGGTTACTTAAAGTTCAAGTAACTCTAAGTAAATCCCGAGGCTCGGGGTACCAAAAATGTCCTCGAGGGTAAAATGGTCAAAAATTTTAGAATTCCCTTCTAATCTCACTAACACCAAATATATCCTCAAATATGTAGTCCCATTGCCCGTTAATTCCCGGTAATGTACTAAATACCCAAAATACCCCTTGACTCACCCCGAGTCGGGTATTTCGTCCCGTTTTGACTTTCCCTCTAACTTGCTCCCTTGGACTGCCTCATGTTGAGTTAATCAAATATATCCACATAATAATGTGGTCTCACACATATATCATATTTATACACATATATTCCAAATATACCCATAACAAGCCAAATTATGAAAATTTCCCTTCTAATAGAAAAAAGGCCCACATGCATATTTAATACACCTAAACTTGGATATCTAGTCATATTATAATATAACTCACATGATCATATAATGATACACATATATATATCACATAAATACACATTCCATAATTACATTACATATATTCAAATAATTTTCCATCCTGGCCCCCTAATTAAGGCCCTAAGCCTTATTAGGTTATTTTAGATGTTACAACTATCACCTTCTTACAGGAATTTCTTCCTCAAAATTTTACCTGAATAGCTCAGGATATTGATCCCGCATATCTTACTCTAGTTCCCAGGTCACTTCTTTGACCTTGCAGTTCCTCCATAATACCTTAACCAAAGGTATAGCCTTGTTCCTGAGTGTAACGCCCCATGTCACTATGGTTGCTTGATGGAATAATGACTGGCCCTACAAACCAACACAAGTCTTTCCAGCGTGCTTTGTCCTCACTCGTACGCTTCCTGGGAAAACATTGCAGGAGGTCACCCATCATAAGATTGCTCCAGGTCAAGCACGCTTAACTTTGGAGTTCTCAAGTGATGGGCTACCAAAAAGAAGATGCATCTTGTTGATATAACTAGTACCCGTCAATCCATTTAAGCTGTCTTCAACTGTGTAGTCCCATACCTACACAGTCTTAGAATCATCACACTTGACCTTCCCCAGGTGGTGTGGGATTGCACAGCTTTTTACCCGGTCTTTCCCCCTGCGGATCACGGGATTCTAACTGTCACACTTAGGACCTTGTCCTTTGTATCCAATAGTAGAACTGGTCGCTCCTCATGGGGAAAATTTGCCCCCAGTTCCAGATCCTCATAACTCAACACAAGAGTCTTATCTGATACGTACTTCCTCAACATGGAAATATGAAATACATTGTGCACACTAGACAGTGTCGGGGGTAAGACCAACCTATAGACCACCTGACCGATCCTCTCTCGGATCTCAAATGGTCCAACAAACCTAGGGCTCAACTTTCCCTTCTTCCTGAATCTCTTCACCCCTCTCAATGGTGAAACCCTAAGAAAGGCATAGTCTCCCACTTGGAACTCCACCTTCCTCTGCTTTAGGTCTAAATAACTTTTCTATCTACTCTGAGAAGCTAGCATCCGAGCTCTAATATTTTCAATAGCCTTTTTGGTCCTATGAACTGCCCCAGGAACCAAATATTTCCTCTCACCCATCTCATCTTAGTGAATGGGTGATCTACACTTCCTACCATACAACATCTCATAAGGTGCCACTCCAATAGTCAACTGGTAGCTGTTATTATAAGAAAACTCTATCAGGGGAAAGTATTTACTCCAGGACCCTTCAAAGTACAATACACATGCTCTTAGCATGTCCTCAATATCTGTATCATCCTCTCTAATCTCCCATCTTTCTGAGGATGATAGGCAGTACTAAACTTCAATTGTGTACCCATAGCTTTCTGCAAACTTCCCCAAAACTTGGAAGTAAAAAATGGGGTCCCGATCAGACACAATGGACCTAGGTGTCCCATGAAGGCGCACTATCTCTTTCACATAAAGATCAACATACTGATCTACTATAAAGTTCGTCCTTGCTAGCAAGAAATGGGCTGATCTGGTATACCGATCCACAATCAACCATATTGGGTCATGCTGACCAACTATCCTGGGTAATCCCAGTACAAAGTCCACAGTAATGTCCTCCCATTTCCACTCAGAGAAACTTAAAGGCTGTAATAGTCCTGCTGGTCTCTGGTGTTCAACTTTTACCTACTGACACATTAGGCACTTAGCCACATATTCAATCACGTCCCTCTTCATCCCAGACCACCAATATAAAGCTTTCAGATCCTAGTACATCTTTGTGGTGCTTGGATGAAGAAATAAGGGGTAGTATGAGATTCATCCAGAATCTCTCGTTTGATTCAAGTGTCCATCGGAACACAAATCCAATCCTTGTACCTCAATAAACCCATGTCTGATACTGTATAGTCCTTAGCCACTCCAGCTAGGACATCCCCTCGAATCTTTCCCAAATATGGGTCACTCAACTGTTTTTCTTTGATCCTCACTAAAAGAGTAGACTGAAGGGTGATGTTGGCTAATTGGTCCACCACTAGCTTAATACCCGCTCTAGTCATATCCTCTGCCAAATCTCTAGATATCTGCCTAACATTGTACAACTGTCCTGAACCCTTCCGACTCAAGGCATCTACATCCACGTTGGCTTTCCCTGGGTGGTAAATGATCTCACAATCATAATCCTTCACCAACTCTAACCAACGCCTTTGTAGTACTAATTTAAGGTGCTGCTCGTGCTCTGTCTCTGACTGAGAGTACACCAGTATATCATCAATAAAGAGGATCATGAACCGATCCAGGTAATATTTGAACACTCTGTTTATCAGATCCATAAATTTTGCTGGGGAATTAGTCAATCCAAATGACATCACCAAAAACTCATAATGCCCATACTTGGTGGGAAAAGTTGTCTTCCGTATATCCTCCTCCATGTTCCTACACTTGTGATAACTAGATCGAAGATCTGTCTTGGAGAATACCCTTTTACCGTGTAACTGATTAAATAGATCATCAATCATTGGCAGAGAACCGTCTTGATAGTTAACTTGTTCAGTTCTCTATAATCGATACACATCCTCAGAGAACCATCTTTCTTCTTCTCAAAGAGAACTGGTGCGCCCCATGGTGAGAAACTGGGCCTAATAAAATCCAAGTCTAGTAATTCCTGTAACTAAATCTTTAGTTCCTTCAGCTCTGCTGGAGCCATCCTATACGGTGCCCTAGACACTAGCTCTGTCCCTAACGTCAGTTCAATCACAAACTCTATCTCCCTGTGTGGAGGTAACCCTGGAAAATCCTCTGAAAACACATTTAGAAACTCACATACTGATCTAGTCTGTCCTGGTCCCATTGGCACGACTTGAGTGGTATCCACCACACTAGCTAAGAATCCTATGCATCCCCCCTGCAATAGGTCTCTAGCTCTAAGTACGGATATCATTGGTATACAGGGTCCATGCACAATGCCAACAAATACAAAGGGATCCTCACCCTCAGGCTCAAAGGTTACCATCTTCTTCGTACAATCTATCATTGCCCCATACTTCTCCAACCAGTCCATACACAAGATCACATCAAATTCTGTCATAACCAACTCTATCAAGTCGGCTGAAAACTCCCTGTCGTCCACTGTCACTGGCAGTGATCTGACTCATCTCCTAAAAACTACTAACTCCCTAGTAAGAAATAATATACCAAACCCCACAGGATAAAATTCACAAGTTCTACACAGTCCATTAATAATCCTACTAGCAACCAAAAGAGTGCGTAGCACCCGAATCAATCAAAACAGTGTAAAGGCTCCCAGCACCTAAAAGCTTACCTGAAACCACCAAGAGACTAGCCTCGGCCTATGTCTGAGTCAGGGTGAACACGTGAGCTGGCGTCAGGTTGTCCACCTTCTTGGGCTCTTCCGTTTCTAGCTTTCCGGAAATCCTTCTTCATGTGTCGCACAATTCCCGCAGACAAAGTAGGTCTTCGCCCGACATTCCCCAATATGGCGCCTCTTGCACCGAGTACAGTCTAGGAATGCTTTCCAGGTCTTACCACCACCCTGGCAGTCTATATGTATGCCCCGTGGCCTCCTATCTAGCCCTGGAGCAAAAATCTATCTGGAGTCTTTCTCTTTTGGTCGCTAGAGCCTCCGCCCTTACCAAAGCCTACAAATGGAAGTCTTGGCCTCCTGAAATCTCTTCTGGCCGCATACTCATGCCAGATCTTGTTCTCTACACTCTTAGCTATGAGCGCCTTCTCAACAACCTGTGCGTAAGTAGCCACTCCTGGCACAGTAGTGATGTGAACATCTCAAGCTATCATAGGTTGTAGCCCCTGGAGAAACCTCTCTCTTTTTCTACCATTTTTGGGGACCAGATCCCTGAAAATTTTTTCCAATTTGTCAAACTTCAAGGCATAATTGATCATTGACATGTTGCCCTGAAGTAACTTGTTGAACTCTTCGGCCTTCACAGCTTTAATTACGTCGTTGTAGTATTTTTTTGTTTAATAGAGTTCTGAATTCTTCCCATTCCATAGTATTTACATTTCTGGTTTAGGATACCACATCCCACCATATTCGGGAATCCTCCCGAAACATATAAGTGGCATAGGCCACTCTCTCATTACGACCTACCCTCATGAAATTCAGGATGGCGGTTATCATTTTCATCCACTGCTCAGCCTTCAGTGGGTCTGAGCTGCCCTAAAAAACTGGGGGGCGCTGTTTCCTCAACCTCTCATATAGGGGTTCCCATCTATTTCCCACTGCCTGAGGCTATACTATCGCTGGTACCGTTGGCTGTATCACTGCCAGTACCGCGGCCTGTAGGTCCCCTGCTGGAACTTGCTGCTGCCTTAAGAGGCGAATCTCTTATTCTTTCCTTTATAACCTGTCTTGCATATTAGCAAACACCTTTTGCCAATTTTCTGATGCTGGCGATAGGTCCTGGCCCTTGTCATTCTCTTTCCTGGCTAGTATTCCTTGGGCAACCAACCTCTCTAACCTTCGAGGAAGCATACTGACAACTCTCTCACCCTGCAATGATCAATTCGGTCGCTAGGTAAGTAATAACTATATCTATTGTTGCCTGACGGTTCAAGACCAAACAACAAACAAATGCAATGCTAATAAGCATGCCAACTCATAATATATTCAATCATGGTGCTAATAAGCACTTCCTGATATTCATCAGCAAATAGCGATGCTAATAAGCATTTCTGACATACATAGATATTAATAATGCAAATAAGCATGTTCAAGCATTTATAAATGTAAAACAATGCTAATAAGCATGTTCTTTAATCCCTGCCAGTATTAACAGTGCTAACAACGCTAATGAGTGTGTCCTGACCTACACGTCCATATAGCAACACTAACAAGTGGTTCCTTTGCATTCACAAGCAATAACAATGCTAATAAGCATATCTTTATTAACTCATGCTTCCGAATCAAGCATGCAAATAAGATATTCATATCTCAATTAGGCAGGTAAACACAAGTTAACATAAATAGTTACCAAACCCTTAGTCGAGCTTGTCTTCAACGACGAGTGTACATGCCCAGCCAATCATTAGAAACTTTTAAACCTAAACCACTCTGATGCCAAGTTGTAACGCCCTCCTAATCTAGGACCGTTACACTGTGTAATTTAAATAGTGCTCAACTCGCTAACGAGTCATTTGGGCTTAAATCATGTAATTAAAACTAGCCACGAGTTTAGGTACTAAAAATTTCAGTCAAAAGTCAACCATTTCACTAATAGAGTTTACTTCCATACATGGGATCCCAACATAGTTTAAAATGCTTACAATCCCAAAAATGTATACAAAAGCCGACCTAGGCGGAAAAATCAGGGTCCAGCCCTAGTTCCAACTGATAACCTCGACTATGGCGGACGAGCAGGCCACATATGTACACTTTGCCCCTGAAGCTCTCCAACTCATGGCTAGTCCAACTTTTCCTTTCCTTTACCTGCACCATTTAGCACCCATGAGCAGAGGCTCAGCAAGAAAATATAATCATGCTTATAAGCAGTACATTATCATATTACAGATTAATAATTAGCATGCCTAGCAATAATAACCCTAATCATGTATGCAATCAACCCAAATAAGTGACTATAGAGTCACACTATGGCCTATTGCCCAATCTCTCATATAACTAGCCTTAAAGTTGGCTAGGAGGATCCGATACTTAACATTCCAGATGGTCCTAGGGACGCTCAAGCGTATAACTCGCTTCCGGGTTGGCTTAACCCTATCAACCAATAGTTAGCTTGCTATTGCCGCCCTTGACTCTTAAGTTGAGGCTCTAAACCCTCAACTTATATGCCGAGCCCCTTACTCTTCGGCTGATAAGTCGAGTCTTTTAACGTTCGATTAATAAGTCGAGTCCTTAACCTTTGAGTGATAAGTCGAGTCTATAGCCTCCGACTGATAAGTTGAGTCCTTAACCTTCGACTGATAAGATGAGTCTGTAGCCTTCGAATGATAAGTTGAGTTCTTAACCTTCCACTGATAAGTCGAGTCTGTCTCCTCCGACTGATAAGTCGAGTCCTTAACCTTTGATTGATAAGTCGAATTTGTAGCCTCTGGCTGATAGGTCGAGTCCTTAACCTTTGACTGATAAGTCGAATCTATAGCCTCCGACTAATAAGTCGAGTCCTTTGCCTTCGACTTTTAAGTCGAGTCTTTTAACCTTCGACTGATAGGTCGAGTCCTTTAATCTTCGACTGATAAGTCGAGTCTTTTAACCTTTGACGGATAAGTCAAGTCGTTTAACCTTCAACTGATAAGTCGAGTCTTTTAAGACGGCTATGTCCTTGACTATTAAGTTAGGCTCTTCATCAGATAACACAGATAAATCTTCAGCTTTTAAGCTGAGCTTCCCAATCAGATATACAAACAAACAGTTATTACATAGCATAGGTAAACATACCGCATTTAATATGTTTTATAAAACATTCTCAACATAATATTAATCATGTACTGTAATTGGGCCAAGCCCTAAACACAGACCGGGTGAAATTTTCTTATCTCAGGTCAGAGTGCAACGTATAATAAGAATGACCCTCGAGTACGATCCTGATCTGAGCCCTAGCAATAACCTAGTCCCAACCATAATATAGAATCCCTTCAATAACGAGCGAATAAAGGCTTCCGGACCGAGTCCTAGCCTCCGAGATGTCGTATTCTATTGACCCGGGTAGTTAAATCGATCCCGGGTTCTTAGGTTTGAGTTTCCATCACTCAAAATGCTTCCTAGCCATTTCTACCTAAGCGCATCGTGGTGCCCTGTAATGGGTCGCAGCGCGCCTCAAGTCAGAGGCCCCCAGCCCCTGCATTTCCTGAGACACACGTCGTGACTCAAACCTACTGGATCACGGCGCGACCCTATGAACCCAGATTTCCATGTTTTTTCCTCAAGCCAAATCTTACCCAAATTCATCCCAAACAATTCCCAAACCATAATTCGACCCCGGAACAATATCAACATATTTCCAGCAACAAAACCCAACCTAAAACTTGACCAAAAGCTCATCAATACTCACAATCAATCCCTTGAGCCTCAAAGCTCAAGAACACTTCAAGAACTCTAGAAATCATGGCAGAATTCAATTGAAACATAAACTATAGCTTACCTCAGCTGTGTTTAATGACCTCCTAGCTGCAACCAATCCAGCCCTAGACTCAAGCTTTAAATTCCAAGCTCCATAGCCTTGAATTCCCTTGGTTTTTCCTCAAGAAGTCCACAACAAAATAGAGAGAGAAAGAGAGAACGGTTGGGAGAGAGAGAGAGAGAGCTACTGCTCAGAGTGTTTTTTTTGTGTGTTATTGTGAGGTTACTTAAAGATCAAGTAATTCTAAGTAAATCCCGAGGCTCGGGGTACCAAAAATGTCCTCGAGGGTAAAATGGTCAAAAAAATTAGAATTCCCTTCTAATCTCACTAACACCAAATATATCCTCAAATATGTATTCCCATTACCTTTTACTTCCTGGTAATGTACTAAATACCCAAAATACCCCCTGACTCACCCCGAGTTGGGTATTTGGTCCCATTGTGACTTTCCCGCTAACTTGCTCGTGCCGAGAAACTCAAATATATCCACATAATAATGTGATCTCACACATATATGCACATATATTCCAAATATACCCATAATGAGCCAAATTACAAAAATTGCCCTTCTAAGAAGAAACGGGCCCACATGCATATTTAATACACCTAACACATGCATATCAAGTCATATTATAATATAACTCACGTAATCATATAATGATACACATATATATCACATAAACACACATTCCATAATTAAATCACATATAATCAAATAATTTTCCATAATTTGTCATCATGGCCCCCTAATCAAGGCCCTAAGTCTTATTAGGTAATTTAGGATGTTACAGCTCGACACCTTGAGAAGTTTACTGCCAAGAAAGATGGTTCAATTGATATGGCCATGTATAGGATATGGTCCATAAATCCTGACCTTAACACCTATTTCTTGGGAGACAAGGGGGAATCCTTCTTGGAGAAATGGCAGGTTCGTCTCGCCGAGGAGGAAGTCGCTAAGGTCGCCACTCAGAAAGGCAAGGGCTGATAAGGAAAGGGGTGACAAGGTTGAATCTGCGACTGCGCAGCTGTAATTTTCTTATTTCTATTTTACAAGGCCTTCGAACTTTATTTTGGATTTGTAAATATTTAAGGCACTTGCGGCCAAGACAATTTTATAGCTCAAATGGTCGAACCATTTATATTTTGATGTTATACACTTGAAAACACTTGAGTTGTTAATTTGTGTACATTTCTGCTTTAGTTTATAGCATGCTCAGTATTTATCAAGTACCAAGATATTTCAAACTATAAATTTTCTCAAGTGTTAGATTTTTCCGAGCTTACACTATTTACAACAGTGATTTTACTTGCTTATCCATACAAGTATTTTTTGAACTTATTACAAACATCCATACTTGTTATGTATAGTTGTTCATAATTGTGCTTCTGATTCGATCTTGTTAAAACAAGCTCGACTACTATCACAACTACTTTAAGTTTGTTTTTTTAAAAAATTTGTAGTATAGTTTGTAGTACATATTAGTCCGGTTGTTTTTCTTCTTGTAATTTTTAATTTTTTTACTTGGTTAATGCCTAAGGAAAATCCGAGCTTAAAAATATTTTCAAGTTAAATAAAAAAAATTTGTAAGTTAATTCCAACTCAAAATGTGCTAGTTGGTTGTTCTGAACTTGCTATGACGTGCTAGGTTGTTTTTCCTTGCACTTATCTCCATTTTATTTTGTTTTTTTTTTCAAGCTTATGGTATCATTTTGATGCCATGTATGCCCCTTTAAACTCCTATGATTATAAAATCTTAGGTTATTTTGTTATTGAGTTGCAAGCAAAAAGTTCACAAATTGAAAATAGAAATGGAGAGTATTGTATTGATAATACTATAATAAATACAAGCTTTTTTACATTAAATAATTATCTTCCAAAATTTATTGATAATATGGTCATAGATGTTCACCATTCCTACCTTATGGCACCAATTCTCTGTTTAGTCGAGCCAACTTATAGACACCATGTCGAATGATAGATTCGATCATATAAGGTCCTTCCCAGTTTGTCTCGAGCACACTTGTTGTTGGATCTCGTGTAGCCAGAAATACTCGCCTAACTTTTTTTTATTAAAGTACCTTGTGGTATGCTGTTGGTATGCGACATTTCTAAGATGAGCATCGTCTCGCTTTTCTTCAAGTAGGTCTAATGATTCTTTGAGATGTAGCTGGTTCGATTCTTGTGCATATGCTTCGTGTCATGGTGTCGATATTTCAACCTCGATTGGAAACATTGCCTCACAACCATATGCTAGTTAAAAGGGTGTGTGCCCTGTCGAGGTTCGAGTTGTCGTCTGGTAAGCCTATTGTACTTGTGGTAATTCATCGGGCCACTTCCCTTTTGCCTCTTCGAGCTACTTTTTTATAGAGCTCTTCAAGGTTTTATTCACGAACTTGATCTAACCATTCGTCTGGGGGTGTGCCACCGATGAGAAGCTTTTTATAATTCCATTTTGTTCACAAAATCGGGTGAATAATTCACTATCAAATTGAGTTCCATTGTCAGAAACTATCTTCCTCGGTATTCCACATTGCCATATAATGTTCTTAACCACAAAGTCTAGGACTTTCTTCGAGGTGATGGTAGCTATTGGCTCAGCTTCAATCCATTTCGTGAAATAGTCGACTGCTACTATATCATACTTAATTCTACCTCGCCCCATTGGAGCTTTGGGTATCGACCTGAACCGTTGGAGTTTATCATAATGCTTAACATAGGTGAAAGCATCAACTTTTAGTGTGGGCCAAAAGTACCCTTGCCTTATCACTTTCATTGAGAGGCTATGCCCCTCAGCGTGATCTCCACAAAACCCTTCATAAATTTCTTCGAGGATTCTTTTTGCTTCGGGTGGGGTTACACATCATAATAATGGCATGGAATAGCCTATTCGATGCAATCTTCCTTCAAAGATGGTATATCTCAAAATCTTATACAACAATATTCGAGCCTCATTTTGGACTTTGGGGAGATTCCCAATTTTGAGGTAATCGATTATAGGTGTCATCCATATTGGTTGCGAATCAATCATGTCAACCTCACTTGTTTCCAGCTCGGATATACTAGATTGTGGTACAAATTCTACTGGGACCACATTGAGTGTGTCGGCCTCACTAGTTGTTGCTAGTCGAGCCAGAGAATCAACATTCTAGTTTTGTTCCTTCGGAATTTGTTCGATCATGTAGTATTCGAATTGTTCAAATGTTTTCTTTACTTTTTCTAGGTACGCTACTATAGATGTCCCTGGAGTTTGGTATTCACCTCGTACTTGGTTGACTACAAGCTGGGAGTCACTATAGCAAGGTATGGCCTTGGCTTTAAGCTCATGAGCCACTCGAAGCCCTACTAATAGTGGATGCATCAAATCCAAATCCCAACGCGTAGTGAAATCTATGTCCTTTGGGGGTTATCAGTATGATCCTTGCCCCCGCTCCATTCGCATTTGAGGACCCATCAACATAAAGTTTCCACAGCTCTCGAACTGGGATTATTACTTCATTGTTGGAGATGCCGATGCATTTGACTATAAAATCATCCAAGGCTTGGCCCTTAATTGTCCTTCGTGGGTGATAGGTGATCTCGAACTGCTCGAGTTCAACCACCACTTTAATAGCCGACCTGATACTTCAGGTTTTGCTAATATTTGCCTCAATGGTTGGTCAATAAGCACATGCATGGGGTGGGCTTAAAACTAGGGTCGCAGCTTCCGTGACGCATGTATTAAACATAGTTCGAGCTTTTCCATTAGTAGGTACCTTTATTTAGCTCCTAAGAGTCTTTTACTGACGTAATACATCGGTCTTTGTACTTTTTTGTCCTCTCGCACTAACGCAACACTAATTGTGTGCTTGGTTTTGGCGAGGTATAAGTAAAGTACTTCTCCCAAAACTGGTTTAGACAAAATTGGCAATTTTGTGAGATGTTTATTGAGAGCCTAAAAGGCTTGCTCGCACTCCTTCGTCCACTCAAATTTCTTGCCCCTTACAAAAGGTTAAAGAATGGCATGCATTTCTAAGTTGATTTTGAGATAAACCTAGTTAAGGCTGCGATTCGATTAGTTAAACTCTGGAAATATTTATGCTTTTGAGGTGAATTCATTTCTATTAATGCCTTGATTTTGTCGGGATTTTCCTTGATTCCCCGAGCATTCATTATAAAACCGAGAAACTTTCCCGAAGATACTACGAAGGAGCACTTTTGTGGGTTTAGCCTCATATTGTATTTTAATGGTATAGTGAAACACTAGGTGAGGTCGGCAACATGGCTATTAGCGTGTTTGGATTTTACTAGCATGTAATCCACATACACCTCCATGTTGTTTCCAATTTTCTCTGCGAATGTGCGATTTATCGATCTTTGGTATGTTGCTTCAGCATTATTAAGCCCAAATGACATCACATTGTAGCAATATAATCCTTTGTCTGTTACAAAGCTCGTGCATTCTTGGTCGGGAGCATGCATTGCTATCTGGTTATATCCAGAATAAGCATCCATGAATGACATGACATCATGCCGTGAGGTTGCATCGACGAGCTGGTCAATTGGATGCAGTGGGAAACAATCCTTTGGGCACACTTTATTTAAGTCTGAATAGTCGATGTAGGTTCGCCACTTCCCATTTGGCTTGGGAACTAACACCGAATTAGCTATTCAGTCTCATTAGTAAGCTTTTCTTGTGAAGCGGTTAGCTTTTAACCTATCCATTTCTTCCTTTAGGGCTTGCTTTTTTTCATCATCAAGAGGCCTCATGTTTTGTTGTTTTGGAGGGAAATTTGTATATATGTTCAAGACGTGACTTATTATGTTGGGACTAATCCCAATCATATATGCATGGGACCAAGCGAAGACATCTTGGTTTTCCCTCAAAAGGCATGTTAATTGCTATTTTGCCTCCTTGGCAAGATTCTTTCCTATGTTTACCACTTTGGTGGTGTCATTTTTCATTGAGTTGGGCATCTTTGAGCTCTTCTATTGGTATGAGTTTAGCTCAATCTTTGCCTATTCTGGGGTCGATTTCATCTTCGACCTTAAAAACTCTTTCTCCTATCTCCATAGTCACAACCAATGTTTGGGCACTGGATTGACCATTTCCTCTCATAGAGATGCTATAACACTCTCGAGCTGCTAATTGGTCTTCTTTTAGTTTCCCAATTCCACATGGTGTTGGGAATTTAAGGGCTAAATTCTTCACAGATGTTGCTGCCCCCAGCCCAATCAGGGTTGGTCTCGCGAGCAAGATATTTTAGGTAGATGGTGTATCAACCACTATGAACTCAAAAATCCTAGTGGCCGAGATTGGATACTCCCCCAAAGTTACAGGGAGTTCGTTAGCTCCTGTACTAGCTATCCATTCTCCTGAAAATCCATAAAGGGTAGTTGCACATGATTTTAAATCTTGAACCATTAGACCCATTTTTTCCAATGTCATTTTATATAGGATATTCACTGAGCTCTCGCTATCAATTAGTACTCGATGAACCCTCTTATTGGTGAGCTAGATAGTTATGAGTAATGGATTCTTATGGAGGAACTGTACATGAGAGGCATCTTCTTCCGTAAAATTTATTGGTTGGGATTCGACCCTTTGTTGTTTTGGAGCCCAAGGCTATGGAGCATAGGGTGATCCGTCTTTAGTTTTTAGCTCTTGTACATATCTCTTCTGAGCATTCATGTTCGTTCCGGCTATATGGGTCCCTCCAAAGATGGTTATTACATCTTCTCCATCAATCGAAGGTGGCTGAATATCTTCCTGAGCAAGGGGTGCTATGACATGAGATGGTTGGGCTGGTGCTACTCTTTGGTTCTGTGGTGCCTGCCCTTGGTTATTGTTTCTATTTCAGACATAGTGCTTGAGATAACCTCTCAAGATCGAACCCTCAATCTTGTCTTTCATCTGTCTGCATTCCTCAAGTACTTATTTTGATCTCATTTAGTGCGTTGATTACGCTATGGTTCAGGTCGTCGAAACAGGACATGATTCTCATTGGCAACATAAATGTTCTCCCGAGTCTCTGTTAACTCGGTGTACATAGTATAAATAGAGATATATTTATCTCCCTTCTTCTTCTTAATCCCTTCTATCTCGAGAGTATTTCCTTCATTCTTCTTCTGTTTTGAAGAGTTATCACCAGAGGGTTGTGCAATGGTTGGTGTTGTTGAGCTTGCAACTTAGTTAATGTTTGTTGTTGTAGTTATTGGGGTAGGAGGTGCTAGCTGTAACACCAACCTGGCCTCTTCTACATTGATAGGCTCGTAGGGTGAATTTTGTTATGGTACGAACTGGCTTTCCCTGCAAGTCAACAAAAAAGGGGCTTGCTGGCAGGATTCCAACTTGAATTGCCATTATATGGCCGTGTTCATCAACATCTCGGGCTCGAGCGACCTCTATATTGAATCTTCTAAGATATTTTTTGAGTGATTCTCTTGGATTCTATTTAATGTTTTCCAAGGATGATGCTTTGGGCTTGAATATCTTCACAACTCGGAATTGCTTTTGAAAATCCTTTGAAAATTGCTCCCATGACTAGATAGAATACCTCTAGAATTATCAAACCAACTTTTTGCTGCCCTTGATAACGTAGTTGGGAAAAACATGCACCTAAGCTCGTGACCCGCATTACTGACTCATTACTGTATTAAAAGTGCTTAAGTGGCTACCAAGGTCGATACTCCCATCATAAGGCACCATATGGGGTATTTTGAAGCCATTCAGGAAAGGTGTACTCGAAATATGATGGGCGAAGGGCTCGAGCTCCTCATCTAAGTCATATGCTTTCTCAATGTTTCTTCCTTCCCGTGGGGGCCTGAACTGCTCCTCAAGTGCATTTATTCTTTCCTGAACCAGATCTATCGAGGGCGCAACCTACACTACTTGAAGTTGGTTATTGTTCAAAGGAACTCCAACTCCTTGTGTAGTATTGTATTATAATTATTCCCATAAATAGGTTGTAATGGCTCCCTCTGGGCATTTAAGTGTGCCCGCAGATTTGGGTTTGGCTGGTTGTACTACCTCCGATTCTAGTTCAAGTGGTCTCAAAGATCAGGACCATCTTTGGGATAATTTTCGTAATATCTAGGCTCGATGTTGTACACACTTATCGACCTACTGATATCCTAGAATCTTCAAGGAGACTGACTGTCCTTTGCTGTAGCTGGTGCTGGTGTTGAGCATAATTTCGAGGTGGATTATCCATGTGTACCCTGATTCGTAAGGCTTGGGATCTCGACAAGTGACTTCCCGAAGACTGGGGTTGTATTGTCCCTTGGTTTGCTCCCATTGGGACCTCATGGTTATCCCTTTGTCCGGACCCGACCTGAGGATTTCTATCTCGATTGGCACTTCTTGCACTTTGGGTTAGGCTTTGAGCTATCCCCTCGCTAGTTCGAGGTCCCTCTAGGGCTTGCAGCTGTATGTCTCAAACTGGTGATGGGTGTCTAATAAGAGAAGGAGGATGCGTGATAGGAGATGGTGGTGGTCTCTCACTACTCGAGGATGGCCTCGCAGGTTATGGGTTATTGTTACGAGCTATTTGTGGGGCAACTGAATTATTCGCAACATTGGCAGGAGCTTCCCTTGCTTGGCTCGCACATGAGGGATTTCGAGAGGAAATCCTCGACTGGTTAACTCCAGTATTTACCCAAGTTCCTCCTTCCTGGTTGTGTTGAGCCCTTAGCTCTGCCATTCGAGTCACGTTACTACCCCAAGGACGTCCCCTAGTCCTTCATGTGGGTGCTTGGGCTTCAGCTGCTCTTCTTTCCATTTCTTCATTCAGTCGAGTGGCTTCTGTAAATGTGGAAATTTCTCCTTGAGAATTCTATTCACGGATGAAGCTCTATGCTACGAGACACCTTCACTAGGCGAGGGCCCTCGGCCACTTACCCATCCGAACTTCACCCTCGCTATGCGAGGGTCCCCAACTGGTCGTCTGCATGCGCCCCGTTCCATCAGGCATCGAGCCTCGCCCACACTCGGAGGAAGAATGCCAGCCTCGCCATGCGAGGGTGAGGGCTGTGTTGAGGTGTCCGTGCTCCTAGCCTCGCGACGCTGCACCTGGAAGGAGGAGAGGCAGCCTCGCTATGCGAGGGTTAGGGCTATGTTGAGGTATCCGTGCTCCTAGCCTCGCGACGCTGCACCTGGAAGGAGGAGAGGCAGCCTCGCTATGCGAGGGTGAGGGCTGTGTTGAGGTACCCGTGCTCCTAGCCCCATGTCTATGCAATCCGCATAGGCCGGCCCTGACCCTTGGCACCTCGACTTCTCAGGACATGAATAGGTTGAAGCCGCCTTGGCACAGGCATGAGATCACTTAGGGGAATCTTGTTGATATGCCAAACGAACATGGAGCATTGAACGGGAATTGATGAGGACCACCGAGTACGGAACACGTGCGCTGACACGGGGTGTACGGTTATGGAGAGAACAGAGGCACGACCCTATGATCTGCGTCTGAGGAGTAGTGGCGGTACGGACCTGTACGAAGAGTGGTGGTACCACTTGGACACCCCCGACCATACGCCAGAGCCGACAGTACTATGTCCAAGGCCACGACTCTGACACCATCAGGGTAGACACCACTACGCCCTAAGCCACTACTTTATCAGAGTACCTATGTACGTCCCTGTGGTCCGGGACTTGTTTGTATCCAGGGCCAATAGAGCCCCCCTTATAAATAGGCTCCAACCCCTCAGGCTAAGGGGTTGGAAAACTGAATGTAAAAACGAGACTTAAGAAATATATGTTTCTGGTATTCATGGTTGCCTAAGTTTTCTCCTGTTGTTTAGAGTTCTTTCTATCTGATTCATAGCTTCCTATAGTATAGAGATCGAAGTTTTCTAACCATCAATCGTTGACGAGTTCTTACCGTCAACAGTTTGGCGCCGTCTGTGGGAACGTAAGCACCAAGCTACTGTTCTGCCATTACTTCCGGCAAGGAGAAATGCCAAGACGTTCGAAGCGACTTAGGGAGCCTCAAGAGGTGGAGGTCCACCTTACCGGAGTCTAGCTGAAGGCCTCCATGAAGGATCCACCTCCACCCCGGGACGTAGAGCCCCCAAGGGACCCTGAGGTTCACGAGAATGACAAGGAGGCCTCGTCACCGGCCATCCCACACGGTGAAAGTCCTCCAAGGACAACTGCTGCACCACCCGGGAATGCCAACGAGTTCCCTCCTCCCAAACCACCACAAGTACCGAACTCCGGCCGGCAAGACCCGGGCCCCTCGACGCGTAGACACGATAAGCAACCCCGGGTCCATTCCGTGAGCTCGAGTTCCAAATCTCGTTTCTATGAAGAGGAGATTCGTGAACTGCACCGTAAAAACCAAAGACTAGAGACTACACTAGAGAACATGCAGGAGGTGCTGAATGGCCTGTTGCAAGGTAAGTCGAACATGACCCTGCCAAGGAGGAAAGAGAAGGGTCGGGAAACCACTGTCCCAGTAGACGACGGGAGGACCAGACACTCCATCAGCAACACCCCCAGGGAGAAGCCGCAGGAGCATCCCGGACCGTCGAGGCCACCCCAGGGGCCAAGGCAAGGGAAAAATGGTGGCTCTCGCAACGATATCGAGGTCACCTCAAAGAGGACGCCCGCGGATCTACGAGAGGAGCTCAACAAGAAGAGGGCGGATAAGAGGACTACCCCTCCTACTGTCCCTCGGGACGGCAAAGGAAAGGAAGGTGTCGACCCGTCTATGTTGAGAGACTCCTTGAGGAAGAAGAGGCAAGACCTCGATACAGAGATGAAGAGCCTGCGGAGTAAGATTGTTACCGCGTCTGGAGGGCAAAGCCTTGAGGAGGAGTTCGACTATGAATCACCCTTCACCAAAGAGATCCAAGCCATCCGACTCCCAGCCAACTTCAAGGAGCCTCATATGACCCCGTATGAAGGAAGCACCGACCCCAAGTACCACCTAGACGCATTCAATGACTTGATGAAATTAAGAGGGATAAGTAGCGGGGCTAGATGCCATTGTTTCGCAGTCACGCTGAAAGGACCCGCATACAAATGGTTTAAGAGACTTCGGCCGGGATCCGTCAGGTCTTGGCAACAATTTTCAGATGAGTTTCTCCAACAACATCATGCCGTGCGTGATGATACTATGCCGGGCACCAGCCTCGCCAATGTAAAACAGGGCGAAAATGAGAGTCTAAAAAGCTACATTCACAGGTTCAACATGGAAGCAGCCAAAGTGGGGAGCTTGACCCGCAGAGAGTTAAAAATGGCTATCACTGCCGGGGTGCTTTCGGGAAGCAAATT
Organism: Humulus lupulus; assembly: GCF_963169125.1. NCBI lineage: Eukaryota > Viridiplantae > Streptophyta > Magnoliopsida > Rosales > Cannabaceae > Humulus > Humulus lupulus. Next base: position 78,236,876 of record NC_084794.1, on the reverse strand, counting down.
GTGGGATAATATGCTCAAAAGAGAAGTCACAGACCTAGATGACTTCTACGAGAGAGCGCAGAAGTATATTCGTGTAGAGGATGGCCACGCGAACTTAAAGGCGGGAAAGTGTGAGTCCACCGCAAAGCCCCCGACCAACGAAGGGTCGAATGGTGCAAAGAAGAAGAGGGCGTACGAAGGGCCGAGAGATGATCAACATAGAAAGCCCAAGCGGGGAAGCGACCCTAGGCAAACGGCTTATACTTTCTATACAGACCTGACGGATACAAGGGAGCATATCTACCTCACCAACTAGAGGCGAGTTCCCTTCAAGAAGCCCCCACCAATGAGGAAGGATCGGTCCCAGAGGGATCCAAATAGATACTGTCAATACCACAAGGATATTGGTCACACCACAGCAGAGTGTATTCATTTGAAAGAAGAAATTGAAGAGCTCATCCACAGGGGGCACCTAGGCCGATATGTTAGGAAAGAAAGGCCGAAGTCGGAAGATGAACCAGTAATATCTAAGACGCAAAGAGAAGCTCCAGAGATCCAGGGAGAAGTAAGAACTATTTTTGGAGGTCCGGGGCTTGGGGGAAACTCCCGGAAAGGACGAGATAGGTACGCTAGAGAAGCCAGGCGAAGTCCACCACCTTGTGTCATGAGTCTGGAACAGCGCCCCCCGAAAAGCTTTAAAGGAGAAAATGACTCGATCACCTTTACAGAGGAGGATGCACGAGGGGTGCACTTCCCCCATAATGATCCTCTGGTGTTGACAATCCAGTTGGCCAACCTGCGGGTGCATCGGGTCCTCGTAGACAATGGAAGTTCCGTAGATATCTTATATCGCCCCGCCTTGGAGAAGATGGGCTTGGGCATCAGGCACCTGAAGCCTTGTCAATCCACCTTATACGGGTTCACAGGGAACTCGATGCAACCCTTAGGGGTGATCGAATTAGCACTCACCATGGGAGAACAACCCCGACAGACCACGATCATGGCAAACTTCATCATAGTAGACTGTGCTTCGGCTTTCAATGCGGTATTGGGGAGGCCATCCCTAAGAGAATTGAAAGCAATCACTTCAATATATCACCTCACCGTCAAGTTCCCAACTCCTGGTGGGGTAGCAGGCATGAAGGGAGAACAAAGAGAGGCTAGAGAGTGTTATAACACCACCCTTCACACTTCTGCAAAACTGCGAGAACCGATGACGATGGTGGTGCATGGGGGCACAGACCCACAGGAACTAGATCCCAGAATCATGAAGCACCCAACCGGGTAGCAGTAAGGCTCCCACGCCTGATGCAGGTAGTAGCTATGTTTAGTTTGTTGCAGGGTATGCTATTTTAGTAGACGAGAATCAAAGAGGTTACCTAGATAACCTCCCAAGTAGATGTAAGCCTTTTATCTATTTATATATCGTTGTAATCTGACTACTATGAATGAAACTGTTTTTCTGCTTTGTATGTTACTTACTTCTTTGTGCAAGCATCAACTAAAGTCGCCGCCAAGATAAATCTCACCAGGTACTTGGGGGGTAGGACGACAAAAGTAAAAAAAAAAATCTCTTATATTCAAAAGGATTAGCTACCCTTATGAATATCAAGGGAGCAGTAAAAAAAGAATAACCTCCAACGAAAGGCCGACACCCCAAGAGGTGAGGCTGTAAGGAGGGAATCACCCGATAAGTCTAGATCGGCCATTAAGCCGGCTAGCCCAAAAAGGGTCTTACAAGGGACCCTTGGAAAAAAATAGTACTATGTATAAGGACGAGAAGGACGCTTCTCGCAAAAAAGTAATAAGCGCGCGCAAAGAACATAAAAGGACCACAACAGCCCAATGGGTTAACGTGTCCTTACAAGTATAATCAAGGTGCACCAGAAAGATTATCTTCATCAAATCAAAGAAAAACATACAGCCCACAAACAACAGTAGTAAGAGGGACCTGCCAGAGCCCCTTAAGTTTGATAAAAACAAAAAACAAAAAGAGAAGAAGTGGTGCAAGGGATTACACGCCCAAAGCATACATAGACTGAGTACAAGGGGACCTACAAATCTCCACCTCGACCCTGCCACTCAGAAATCCTCTCGACGGCATAGTCCCCAAAAGAAGATAAGTCAACAGTGGGATTAGTCCTCCAGACAGCATGCAACGTTTTATCGATTATGCGATCCTCAACGGTCATAAGCTCAGCTTCGAGCACAGTGATCCTCCCGTTCAGAGTTTGGACAGTAGCCTCCAGCTGAATGTTGGCATGAGAGGTTGATGCAGCTCGGGCCAAGGCGGTATCCCTCTGGCATACCACCTCGGCCAATTGACTTGACAAGGTATCCTTGGCAGTCTCAGCCACCGATAGGTTCCCCAGTGCCTCCTCAAGCTCGTGTTGCAACCGTTGGGTTGATGAAGAGTGGGAGGCAAGCAGTCGATGGTTCAAAATGGAAGCCTGTGTGAGGACGAGAATATAAAGCAAAGCCTCAAGGGTTAGACGACATGCCAGAAATAATATAAAAAGTATATATATGGCCAGCACAAATGAATAAACCAAGTATCGCAACAATTACCTGCAGAGAGGCTCGCATGTAGGCGCTCTCTAGCTGAGCCTCAGGGACATCGTGTAGCGTCCCCCATTCACCTTTGGGAAAGTTTCCTAAGTGATGGCTCATGGCTTCCCCATATTGGCTCGCCAGAGGATGATCTCCAGGAATAGAAACATGAGCTGGGCCAGGAGAGGCGTGAGTACCTACCGAGGCCCGCTTTGGCAAGGAGGGGGACCGGGAAGGTCCCGACCCATCTGCAGTAGTGCGGGAGGAAGTGTAAATGTGGAAATTTCTCCTTGAGAATCCTATTCACGGATGAAGCTCTATGCTACGAGACACCTTCACTAGGCGAGGGCCCTCGGCCACTTACCCATCCGAACTTCACCCTCGCTATGCGAGGGTCCCCAACTGGTCGTCCGCATGCGCCCCGTTCCATCAGGCATCAAGCCTCGCCCACACTCGGAGGAAGAATGTCAGCCTCGCCATGCGAGGGTGAGGGCTGTGTTGAGGTGTCCGTGCTCCTAGCCTCGCGACGCTGCACCTGGAAGGAGGAGAGGCAGCCTCGCTATGCGAGGGTTAGGGCTGTGTTGAGGTATCCGTGCTCCTAGCCTCGCGACGCTTCACCTGGAATGAGGAGAGGCAGCCTCGCTATGCGAGGGTGAGGGCTATGTTGAGGTACCCGTGCTCCTAGCCTCGTGTCTATGCGATCCGCATAGGCCGGCCCTGACCCTTGGCACCTCGACTTCTCAGGACATGCATAGGTTGAAGCCTCCTTGGCACAGGCATGAGATCACTTAGGGGAATCTTGTTGATATGCCAAACGAACATGGAGCATTGAACGGGAATTGATGAGGACCACCGAGTACGGAACACGTGCGCTGACACGGGGTGTACGGTTATGGAGAGAACAGAGGCACGACCCTATGATCTGCGTCTAAGGAGTAGTGGCGGTACGGACCTGTACGAAGAGTGGTGGTACCACTTGGACACCCCCGACCATACGCCAGAGCCGACAGTACTATGTCCAAGGCCACGACTCTGACACCATCAGGGTAGACACCACTACGCCCTAAGCCACTACTTTATCAGAGTACCTATGTACGTCCCTGTGGTCCGGGACTTGTTTGTATCCAGGGCCAATAGATCCCCCCTTATAAATAGGCTCCAACCCCTCAGGCTAAGGGGTTGGAAAACTGAATGTAAAAACGAGACTTAAGAAATATATGTTTCTGGTATTCATGGTTGCCTAAGTTTTCTCCTGTTGTTTAGAGTTCTTTCTATCTGATTCATAGCTTCCTATAGTATAGAGATCGAAGTTTTCTAACCATCAATCGTTGACGAGTTCTTACCGTCAACAGCTTCAACTAGCCTCTCTCGCAAGCTTTCGTTCTCCAACTCCACCATTGTGATGTACCTCTCAAGATTGTAGTAATCCTGACGTGGTGGCCTGGAACTTTGGCCAAGATCTCATGGCATTGAGGAAGCATTTCCTTCATCTAGAGTCCAATCCTCATTCATTGGTTGCTTGCCAGCCAATCGGGGGTTTTCCTCAGTCTGCGGGGTATTTTCCTATGAGATTCTAGGCTATTGTTGTCTTCTTCCAGATCCGGGGATTTTTTCAGTAGGTGTAGCCAATTTTGTGATGAACACAAATCTGGATGGTAGGTTTGAAAGAATGTTTAATGGTCACAATGAAAACACCAAATCGCTGACGACATTTTTTGTCAACCAAAAAATTAATAAGAGCAATTAAGCTTATTTCAAAGATTAAGGAAGAAAAGAAATGAACAAAGATTTTTTACGTGGTTCAGTAGTTAAATCTACCTAGTCCATGAGTGACTATTATTTAAGTGATTTCCGTTAAGGCCTAAACGCAATTTCACAGAGTTTTTCAGTACAAAAATTGTGCGTGCTTTACAAATAAAATGACCCAATATTTATAGGCTGCATTTAGATATTACTTCCCACAATTTTAGGGAAGTTACTACAATGTATAATTTAAATTTAAAATACAAATAATTATTTGAAATAAGAATATCCCATGAAAATAGGATTAATTAAACAATTCTATAACTAAACCCATGATTGTAGGCTTGTATCAAAACCACCTCTTGTCTAACGATCATACACTTTCGAGCCTACACCATGGTTTGAGCTGACAGTTACAATGCTATCCACATCACCATCCTTCGAGCCTTCGAGGTCGACCTTTTGGTTGGTTCGCTCCTTTCGAGCTAACCCGTTCTTTTTAGTCAAGCTAATGAGATGGCATCAGCGTTGATGCCACTTGTATAAGTTTATATGTTCATCTCACGGATTCATTCGGTCCTTGTCTCTACTAGCCTACATTTCGAGATTAAAATAAATTTGTCTCGAAATTTGGAATTTGGTGTGTAACACATCACACTCTTGGTATGTTGATATGTGAGTGTCATGAAAAATCTTTATGGGTTCCATCTTATTCTGGTAGAGACAAAGAAAAACTTTTCAGTCATATTAAAGAATGGATATGGAAGCTTCTCCACTCTTGGCATGAAAAATCGCTCTCTATTGGTGGTCATGATGTGCTTTTAAAACTAGTACGTGGTGCAATCAATTCCAACTTATGCCGTGGGTTATTTTTGCCTACCATAAACTTTCTATCCTCAACTTAAATCTATGACGGCTAGAGTTTAGTGGGGATTCACTGCAAATGGTTCAAAGATGCATTGGTGTAGTTGGAAGTTACTTTGTAAAGCTAAGTCTGATATAGGCATGGGGTTCCGATCTTTTATACATTTTAATCAGGCTTTATTGGCAAGTAGTAGCCTTTGAGAATTTTAGATATGCAAAACAACTTAGTCATCTTCTAAAACATTTTTATTTTCCAAATAATTTGTTTTTGGATGCAAAAGCATGGAACTCTCCTTCAATGACTTGGCATAGTATTTTTTGGGGGCGTGATTTATTACAGAAAGGACATCAATGGAAAAATGGAAATGATGAACAAAATGACTACAGGGCTATTCTGTGGATTCCTGCCACACAATTTTTACACCTCTCTCATTTTTAGGTACTTTACCATTTGTTGATGCACAATTTATTACTGACAACAAAGAATGGAATTCGCCATTATTGTAGCAGTATTTTTCTCCAATATGATATTGATCGCACATTGACTATTCCTTTGAGTTTTGTCTCACAACTTGATCGTCTAATATGTCATTTTTATACTTCTGCCACTTATACAGTTAAGACGGGCTATCACTTGGCTGCCTTAATGGATGATGGAGGAACGTCTTCATATTCATCATCCCAACGTACTTGGTGAAAGACATTCAGGTCATTAAATCTGCCACCAAAGATCAAAATATCTACTTGGTGGGTTACTCATAATGTTCTACATGTTGCTGCCTCTCTCGTGCACCATACAATCATCATTGCACCCACTTGTTCTTTATGTTCACACGACTAGGAATCTATTGGGCATACTGTGTTTAGTTGTAAATATGCCAAGACAATTTGGAAGCACTCCAAGTTTACAATAGATTATGGCTGGGAAAATACCATGTCACATGGTGATTATTTGGTTCATTTATCAACTTTGCATTCTAAGGTTAAGTTGCACTACTAGAAATATAGGCTTTAACTTTGATTTTTACACATGGGATTGTTGGGAAATGCATGAAAACTGAAGTTAAAGTTTTTAATGGGCTTTTAACTTCGATTTTAGGCTTAGTGGTCAAAGGAAGAAATACATTTTTGTAATAAAAAAGGCGGAGTGATAACTCTACAAAATAGAGTTATATGCCCATATTTTATATGCTAATTGTTGCTTAGTTCTTGAGTTTTTAATTGATTTGTTAAGTTTTTAAGTAATTTTGAATTTATTGGGTTTATTTTGATTTTATATATTTTTGTGTATTTTTATAGTTATTTTGTTATAAAATGTTGTAGTTAATTATTTGAATTATTGTTGTTTAGTTTGAGGTAAAAAAAAATGATGTATTATTGAACTTAAATGTTAAATATAAATTAAGTTATAATTAATATTTTCAAAGAATTAAATTGATTTATTTTATAGTTGAAAATATTTTATTATGATTTCTTATATATTTATTTTGTAGAAAATAATGTTGCATTTTGGTACTTTGGAAAGAAGAGGAAAGACAAGAATTAAAGGTAAAAAAATATGGAAAATGTGGCATTTTTCAAAAGCACCTTCAACTGCCTCCACCAGCCATTTCGGGCCAAACAAGCCACCGTGGGCCTTCCCTGCAGCTTCAACCAGGCCCAACCGAAATCTCCAGCCTTCAACAATCCTCCCAAGCTGCTCCCGTTTGCCTTAGCCGAAGTCCACACGCCCAGCCTGGCCTCCATCTCTTCAGCCAGCACCGAAGCCTTCCCCTCCCAGCTGCTGCCAGCTGCTTCTGCCAAGCTGCCTCTTCCCAGCTGCCAGCAATCCAGCAGGCCCAACGCCTCACACTTCCCAGCTGCACCACCAGGCCCACTCGGCCCAATCCGCCCCAAACCAGCCTTCCACAGCTGCCAACACCCACCAAAGCCACTTTTTCTTAAGCCCACAAATTGTCATTTTGTCCCCATGTCTAAAAATACCACATTTTTACCCAAACTTTTCTACACATTTTACTCCAAAATCATCATTACACCCTATAATTTACCCATATTTTCCATATTATTATTAATTTAATCAATTTAATTAATTTAAATTGATTATTTTAATACACTTTTTTTTTTGCTATAAATAAGGGAGTTTAGTGCTTAATTTTGGGGGGAGGTTACACTACACATTCTACACTTTTAAGACCTCTTCATTCTCTTCATCTTCTTCTTCTTCTTTTAGGTTATTTTTCTATGTATTTTTAGATGAACAATTTGGGGGTTTTCCTCCAAATTTTCCTAAGTTATGTTTGTAATTTTTTGTTTGTATTTTCTATTCTAGTTATGAGTTTCTAATCTTTTTAAGATTATTAAGGTGATGATGAAACAATATGTAACTAGATAGCATTTATTTTGTATGTTGAATTCCCATTTTGTGCAATAAAGTTTATGGATTTTCTTCTTCAAATATTTTCTTTCATCTTAAATATCTTGTATTTTAGATTGTTAGAACATATTTACACTTTGTTCTTCATTAGTGCAAAAACATAATATTCTTTGTGTAAGATGTGTCATTAAATTGTACATATCCAATGCTTAGAAAAAATATATTATGTTTTGCATTATAAATAATGTTATTTGATTTTTTTTTTTTGTTTCATTAGGTTGATTCACATTAAATACTTTGAAATTATACTTTTTTAAAGTGAAGAAAAATCCTATCTTTTTAGAAGTAATTTAAGCTTAAAATTATAAATCTATTTGGAAAATGATAGTTTGATTTATTTTAACTATCACTAAAACTTGAGAATCAATGTACTTATAAATATTATTGAACTTATATTTTGTGGATTCTAATACCTGAATAATCTTCTTTTACCATCTTGATTTCTACTATTAATTTATGTTTATATATTATCTTTAATTTCTTTATTATTGTCTTTTATTTTATTCTTATTGTTACAAATTTTCATCAATCTTTGGAACTAGGTTAGAATTTATTAATTTTGGTTTAAAATAGTTTTCTTTTCGATTTTAGACAACTCCTTTGTGTTCGACATCCTTGCTTACACGATCACTATTCTATATGAACGATTCATGCGCTTGCGATTTATAAATATTTAAAACATACTCGTTTTGGGTCCATCAAGTTTTTTGGCACCATTGCCGGGGAGTTGCAAGAAAAAGAAACGAAATTTATCTCAAGGTTAGTGAATTCTTCTACTAGTTATTTAAATTTTTGAAGAAAAAAAACTATATATACTAAAATATAAAAAAAAAATTATATATAAAAAAAAAAGATAAAAAGAAAATTTAGGACGGTTCTACCACCCATGAAAAAAAACTTATATATTTATATTATTGTTTTTTTTAATTGACGGCACTTGTGCCTCCTATCTTTCTTTTTAATTTTTATAGTTGACGACACTTGTACATCCTATCTATCCTTTTAATTTTTATAGTTGATGACACATGTGCCTCCTAACTTTGTTATAATTTTATTTCATTTATATCTTTGTTAGTTGACGACACTTGTGCCTCCTACCTTTTGTGTTATTATTATTTGTATTATTGTTGTTATTTTGTGATAGTTGATGGCATTTGTGCCTCCTAATCTTTTATTTTATTATATTGTTATTAGTTGATGACACTTGTGCCTCCTAAATTTTGTTTAATATCTTAACATTGTTTTTGTTCTCTTAATTTTATTTCCTTTTTCTTTTTACCTTAATTGTCATTAAAAGAAATTCTTTAGTTTGTCATTTAGTTTTTACCATATGGATCATTTTAATTATAGTTGGAATTCTGAGTACAACTATTATGAGCGCTCAAATTTAAATTATGGAGAAACTAATGATATGTATAATATGCATGAATCTTTCGATACCCATTTTACCCCTGACTATAATCCAAATTTTTGATGGAGCCATACACAATCTCCAATGAATCAAGAGCATGAATTCAACATACCTAATCAAAGTCATGCCCAATCTGACCTATCATATCTCATTCAACAATAAACGAGCCCATCTTTAGAGGATACCCTACAACAGTTCATGCAATCAACCTACCAAATCTTACTAGCCTAGTCTCAGTCAATCTCAAAAATTGAGACAGTAGTAGGACAACTTGCAACTGTTATAGAGTCGGAAAAACAAGTTTACCTCAACCAACCCATTCCCAATCCAAATAGTCAAATTGAAAATGAAAAGGAGAATGAAGTTGTTGAAGAACTTGTAATATGCATCCAACCCCCTAATGAAACAAAAGAGTTGGATGAAATAATTTTCGAGGCTCGTGAGGAAAATGAAAAGGATATAATTATATATCAAGAGCCCATAAATGAACAGATTTTCATATTCACTCAAAATGAAAATGAGTCTAATATAGATATGTAATTTTCTTATTTTATTGATATTCCATTAAACTTGCATATTTCTAATTCTCTTGTAAGTGTGATGTTATCAATCATTATTAATAGGATTTGCATCAAAGTCATAACTCACCCTACAAATAAAATTATGCACCATTGATTGGGTGTAGGTTAAAAGAAAAAAAAAATTATAGTCGAACTAAAGACTATAAACTAAAGCGTTTTGTGGGAGGCAACCCATACTTTTCATGTTTCATTTTTTTATTTCACTTTTGTTGTGTGTTTTTATTTCATGTTTTTCAAAAGTTCGAAGGAAACTTTTTGCCAAAAAGAAGAGAAGAAAACAAATTATCTAAATCAAGGAAGCATACATCCAAGGGAGTAGTTCTTAACTTTTTCCATTTTATTACTCATTGAGAACAATGTTTCATTTAAGTTTGGGGGTAGTGTGTATGTGTTTTTCATTGTGTTTATGTGTTTTTTCTTTGTATTTTTGCATGTTTTTCATTTGTTGTAAAATTAAAAAATATATATTTTCTTTAGTTGTTTTTATTTTTGTTTTTATGTGATTTTAATTTGTTATAAAATGTTACAAAAAATATATTTTCTTTGTTTTGTTTGAAAACAAATATTGGTGATATTCATTTTTCGATGATAAGAATTATAATTAAAATTGTTCTTAGTTCTTAGAAAAATATAAATAAAAAATTAAATTGTATTATTGAACTTAAATATTAAATATAAATTAAGTTATAATTAATATTTTCAAAGAATTAAATTGATTTATTTTATAGTTGAAAATATTTTATTATGATTTCTTTAATATTTATTTTGTAGAAAATAATGTTGCATTTTAGTACTTTGGAAAGAAGAGGAAAGACAAGAATTAAAGGTGAAAAAATATGGAAACTGTGGCATTTTTCAAAAGCACCTTCAGCTGCCTCCACCAGCCATTTCGAGTCAAACAAGCCCAAGCTTCTCAACTCCCCAAGGTCCAATCTGTGCTATCATCTATGCCAACCTCTTCAACCCTCTTGAAGCTCCCCAGCCACCGTGGGCCTTCCCTGCAGCTTTAGCCAGGCCCAACCGAAATCTCCAACCTTCAGCAATCCTCCCCAGCTGCTCCTGTTTGCCTTAGCCGAAGTCCACACGCCCAGCCTGGCCTCCATCTCTTCAGCCAGCACCGAAGCCTTCCCCTCCCAACTGCTGCCAGCTGCTTCTGCCAAGCTGCCTCTTCCCAGCTACCAGCAATCCAGCAGGCCCAACGCCTCACACTTCCCAACTGCACCACCAGGCCCACTCGGCCCAATCCGCCCCAAACCAACCTTCCACAGCTACCAACACCCACCAAAGCCACTTTTTCTTGAGCCCACAAATTGTCATTTTGTCCCCTTGTCTAAAAATACCACATTTTTACCCAAACTTTTCTACACATTTTACCCCCAAAATCATCATTACACCCTATAATTTACCCATATTTGCCATATTATTATTAATTTAATCAATTTAATTAACTTAAATTGATTATTTTAATACACTTTTTTTTTCTATAAATAAGGGAGTTTAGTGCTTAATTTTGGGGGGAGGTTACACTACACATTCTACACTTTCAATACCTTTCCATTCTCTTCTTCTTCTTTTTGGTTATTTTTCTATGTATTTTTAGAGGAACAATTTGGGGGTTTTCCTCTAAATTTTCCTAAATTCTATTTGTCATTGTTTGTTTGTATTTTCTATTCTAGTTATGAGTTTCTAATCTTTTTAAGATTATTAAGGTGATGATGAAACAATATGTAACTAGATAGTATTTATTTTGTATGTTGATTTCCCATTTTGTGCAATAAAGTTTATTGGTTTTCTTCTTCAAATATTTTTCTTTCATCTTAAATATCTTGTATTTTAGATTGTTAGAACATATTTACACTTTGTTCTTCATTAGTGCAAAAACATAATATTCTTTGTGAAAGATGTGTCATTAAATTGTACACATCCAATGCTTAGAACAAAAATATTATGTTTTGCCTTATAAATAATGTTATTTGATTTTTTGTTGTTTCATTAGGTTGATTCACATTAAATACTTTGAAATTATACTTTTTTTAAAGTGAAGAAAAATCTTATATTTTTTAGAAGTAATTTGTGCTTAAAATTATAAATCTATTTGAAAAATGATAGTTTGATTTATTTTAACTATCACTAAAACTTGAGAATCAATGTACTTATAAATATTATTAAACTTATATTTTGTGGACTCCAATACCTTAATAATCTTCTTTTACCATCTTGATTTCTACTATTAATTTATGTTTATATATTGTCTTTAATTTCTTTATTATTGTCTTTTATTTTATTTTATTATTACAATTTTTCATCAATCTTTGGAGCTAGGTTAGAATTTATTAATTTTGGTTTAAAATAGTTTTCTTTTCGATTTTAGACAACTCATTTGGGTTCGACATCCTTGCTTACATGATCACTATTCTATATGAACGATTCGTGCGCTTGCGATTTATAAATATTTAAAACATACCCGTTTTGGGTCCATCACGGAGACTTTGCTTATTACCAAAAACCAAAGTTAAAACATTTGAACTTCGGTTTTTTTGTAATAACCAAGTTAAACATCCTATATATTCTACCGTTTCACTTCTCTCATTCATTAGTTTGAAATGAAACTCTAAGGAAAACCTCCATAGCCACCATACGGGAGAAGAGGGTTTCACCCATTTCTCCTATTTTTTTCTTGTTTTGTACCAATTTTACCACTATTCTTTCTAAAAAAATGAAATACATCTTAGATTTTTTTATTATTTTCGTTTTTGAGGGGTAAAAGAGATTTTTTAGGCGTGGGTATGAGTGTGGTCGGAATTAGCAATTTCTTTCTGGATTTTAAGCATTCAAACATCTTCTTCAGCTTGAAAATAGGTATGGATCACTAAATCTATGTTTGTAAGATTTTTTTCTTTATTTTATTTTTTAATTTAATATATTATGTTTTGATAATGTATAGGTTTTAAGAAGTGCTAATCTTGATTCTAATGAGTATTTGGGCATTGAAGAAAGTATGAATCTTTAAATGTTTGCCTATGTTAATTTTTTTCAAATTTTTTTATTAATCCGAATTTAACAAAAAATTATTTGTAATTTTCTCACTTTTTATTTATTTTTTAATGTTTGTTTTTAGTTATTATAAACTCAATAATTGTAATAATTTATTTTTATTTAAACTTTTTAGGAAATTTTAGATTTTGTGGTATTTGGATTGAAAATTGGATTAAAAATTTAGTTATTTGGGTGAAAAATTCGGTCAAATATTGGTTTCTTTTCAGATTTTTTTTTTTTAGAAAAAAAGGAATAGATTTCGTTTATTTGGTAAAAACTGAAGTCTATTCTAGACTTTTAACTTCAGTTTTTACCAATTAATCGAAGTTAAAAGTCCTCACTACCCATATCCAAGACTTTTAACTTCAGTTATTTGGTAAAAATTGAAGTTAAAAGTTTATAATAGACTTCAGTTTTTTCTAAATAACCAAAGTTAAAACCCCCATTTTAACTTTGGATTTTTTAAGTATAGAATTTAGTTTGCATTTATGCGAGAATCAAAGTCTATTCCCCTTGAAAACTGAAGTTAAAGCCTCTTTTTGTAGTAGTGAATTAGGATAAAAAATTTGCATCATCTGGTGAATTTGGTATGAGAGAAATGGTCTAGTCCATGGTCGTTGTAATACCCGAGTAGAGTATTTAATTTATTCTTTTATGATATATAGTAACTATTGAGAAGTCTTCCATATATATATGCAATATACATTTACTTAGTTTATTTATAAAATTTATTAATTATTTTTATTAAATTTGTATCATTGTTACATTAATTTTTAATATATAAACAATAAACATGGTTTATGGTTTTTTTAAATATATATAACATGTTAACTTTTTTATATATAAATTATAATTTTTTTAATAAAAATTAACATTATGTATTATATATTAAAGTTATAATTATAGTTTACATTATCTCTTTTATATAATAAGTGTGTAGAAAATGAAAATTCTTGGTTTTAACGGTTTGTTTTGTTAAAGGTAACGAAATATTATAAATATTTAACGAAATATACCATTAAAACTAACTTAAAATTATATATATTAATTATATTAATATAAATTTAAATATTATAAAATATCATTATTATAATAATATTTAATATAATACTACATATATAATAATTATATTAATACAAATTCAAATATTATGAAATATCATTATCATAATAATATATAATAGAAGATTAGATATTTAATAACTATATTAATATAAAATTAAGTGTTATAAAATATTATTATGATAATAATATATATTCTTATTTTTTTACTAATTATATTAATATGAATTCAAATATTATAAATATTATTATTATAATAATATTTAATATAATACTAAATATTTAATATTTATATCAATATAAATGTAAATATTATTATAATAATAATAATAATATATAATAAATAATCTTAATTTTTATTAAAAATGGTTGTTACACCCAGATTTCGAGACCAGAAATTATGACCTCGAAAGCTGGACTCGTCAAGTATGAGCTCGAGATATATAAAACACATGTTTAAGGTCCAGTTGTCAAACCTCCGAGGCAAGATGGCAATCTCGAAGACATGTAACCTTGAGATTCTATCCAGGCTCGAAAGGCATAGCATCGGGATACATCCGTTACCGAGTGCCTTCAGATCGAATAGTCCGAGCTTAAAAAGTGCAGGCTCGAAGCATGACAGCCTCGATAGAATTTATCTGCTCCGAGCAGGTCTTGGAATAAGACGGCCAATTCGTAACTTGTCCGACACGATGCTGGTTGCTGACTTCGGAGATTTGATGAGTCATCTGATGTAACACATTATGTACGTCTAAAGATATTTATTGTTGTAACATTCCAACATTAAAGGGATATTAACAAGTCTGTTATCCGTTTCCAGGTCTTCAGGGGACGTTTCCTTGTAAATAGGAGTTAGAGCATTTAATATAATTACTTCAATTAATAGGCATAAGTATCTTCCTGAAATATATGGGAATGAACTCTGAAATCTCTCTATAAATAGAGAGGTCGTGAACACTTGTAGGGGACAGATCTTTTTATATCTTGAGAGAAAACTCTGGGTAATTCATCTCTGAAGGATTTCTAGAAAACTCCAAGTCTTAATAACAGAGACTCGTGGACTAGGCAGATTTAACTGCTGAACCATGTAAAAACCTTGTTGTTCCATCATATTATTCATTCGCACAATAGCTCATATTGTTTAATTTCTCTACGTTTTAAGTTGACGAAAAACGGCATCAACAGTTTGGTGCTTTCATTGAGAGCATTAAGCAGTACGAATATAAGTCTAGTCATTCGAAGAAGCCTCCCTGATCAGCTATGGCCGCAAATGATCCTAACATTCTTGAAGAAGAAGTCAGCTATCCGCAACGCCCTGGGAAACAGCCGATGATGAATCCAGACCCAGATGAGAGAAGTGAATCCTCTGACTCTCGAGGACCTCCTGCACCACCGGCCCCCAGGGACGATGAGGACATGTACTATAATCTTGAGCGATATGTCCCCATTGTGGAACTTGAAAACTGATAGTTGAGAAAGCAGTTGGCGGATGCCAAGAAGCGTAACAAGGAGCAAGCTAGATTGGCTGCGGAGGCGCAGGCGGCTCAGCCCCAACCTCCGCCTGAGGTCCGGGCCCCACCTCCACGGGACGTTCATATTCCTCCCGGCAGGCCTCGTGGGCGACCTCGCAAAAATGCTGCCACAAGGAGAATGGATCAACCTCCGCCACCGGCAGAACAGCCTGCTCCGACAAGGCCCCAAAGGAACACCCGAGCTAAAGCTCCCATTAATTCGACTGTCAAATTACCAGCTGAAACTAAGAATAACCGAGCCCCCATAGCGGCTCGGACTCAGAATGCTGGTAACATGCAAAACATTCTCGAGCCAGCACAGGTGAACTCGGGACCTTACAGACCCCGAAATGGGAGGCAGCCACCATCACCCATACGGCACCCTCCGTCGCCAATAAGATATCCCTCACCGCCTCGGAGAAACACACAACTGACTCAGGGTGATAGGGAAAGGCGGGCTGGATGGAAGTAGGGGAATGGAGAAACTACTAGAGAACGAAGAGGCGCCCGGCCTGTGAGAAGCCAAATGTCTCGGTCTCACACTATAGAGACGAGACAACCTGAAGGGAATCCGTCTCGAAACAACCATGCAACGAGCCTCGCCAGTGAAGGCTCAGGAGACACTAGATCAGTCAGTATGTATGATCAAGGACGCAGAAACACTGGGAACCAAAGGGACCACCCTGACTTACGAGAACACCTGAATCAAAATTGTGGTAGTGGTAATCCCTCGAACCCAGACCTGAGAGATCGCCTAAATGGGCACAAGGATCCCATGCGAAGGTGCGAGCCTAGAGTTGTGATCAACAATAGCCAATTTCAGGTGAGACCACCCGTGGATCTAGTCCAAGAAAGAATTGACCAATTGGAAAGAGCATTTAGGCTCTTACAGAATGAGCGAGGTCGGGATCGAGACGAAGAGTTTGATGAGGAGCTCGAGCCATTTGCTCCAAACATTTCCAGCACTCCGTTTCCTCAGGGGTTTCGGATTCCTCATGTCCCACCTTTTGAAGGGAAATCAGACCCGTACAGTCACTTAAGTACGTTTAAAACTATTATGAGAGCAAGTAATGTGGGTTACGAGCTCAGATGCATGTTATTTCCAGCTTCGCTTACAGGACCAGCAAAAAACTGGTTCGAAAAATATAAGAGGCATTCAATTACTTCTTGGGATCAGTTGTCGAGAGATTTCAAGAAGCAATGTAGAGCCATGATCGGAATAAGGCCCGAAGCATCGGCCCTGACCAATGTCCGGCAACAACCAAATGAAACATTGAAGAGCTACCTAACAAGATTCAATCTGGAAGTTGCCCGAGCTTGTGAGGTAGACGACAGAGGTCATTTAATGGTCGTTCGAGCTGGGGTATTGCTGGGAAGTCCCCTCTGGGAAGATATGCAGAGGAAGCCTGTGAGGTCCATAACCAAGTTTAATCGGTGAGCTCAGAGGTTTATCAATGTTGAAGAGGCGAGGTCAACGCTGAATATGACCTTTCAGCACATAACTACAACAACAAATGTAAACTCTGCCTCGACCTCGGTGGACCCATCAACCTCGAAACCTCCTGCAGAAAACCCTTCCAAAAGAAAAAAGAATGAAGGAAGTAACCCCGAGGCGGAAGGGGGAAAGAAGAAGAAAGGGGAAAGATATTTCTCTGTGTACAAAGTGTACACCGAGCTCAACGAGTCTCAGGAGAATATTTACCTGGCTAATGAAAACCAGGTCCCTTTCAGACGTCCAGACCCCATGAAGAACCAAAAATCCAAGAGAGACTCCAGTAAATACTGCAAATTTCACAGAGATACTGGACACACTACTGATGAGTGCAAGCAACTGAAGGGCGAGATCGAAGGTCTGATCTCGAGAGGATACTTAGACAGTATGTCAGGAACCAGAACAATAATCAAGCTTCTACCAGTCAGAGGACAGCTGCACTACCGCCTACTCAAAACAGCAATTCCCGAGCAAAGGAAGATGAGAGACCCCTCTGATTGATGGAGAAGATGTCGTAACTATCTCGGGCGGGCCTCATCTCGCAGGATCGGTCAAGAACACCCAAAAGCGATACATGAATGAGCTAAGAACGGGCGACGGGTCCCCTTATGAAAACGAACCCAGAGCTCCGAAATATCAAAGGGTTGAATCTCAACCTATAACCTTTACTGAGGATGATGCATCCCATGTCCAATTCCCTCACAATGACCCACTGGTCATCACTCTTCAGCTCGCGAACAAGAGGGTTCACCGAGTTCTTATTGATAATGGGAGCTCAATGAACATTTTCTATAAGGCCACCTTAGAAAAGATGGGACTCGCGCTTCGTGATCTAAAGGCATGTGCAACGACGTTGTACGGTTTTTCAGGAGAAGGGATTGCCTGTATGGGTTCCATCGAACTCCCCGTGACCTTGGGAGACTTCCCAGTCTCAACAACCAAGATGATGGAATTCGTAGTAGTGGACCTTCCATCGGCCTACAACGTGCTACTCGGGAGACCCGCCCTAATAGGGTTGGGGGCAGTTTCGTCTATGAGGTATCGGGACACTGAAGGGAGACCAGCTAGCTGGGAAGGAATGCTATAGCATTTCCATTAGAGGAAAGAAGCAGACGAATGCTCAAATGCTCGTCATTGTTCAGAATAAGGACCGGACAGTCTTCGAAATAGACGAAGGAATCGATCCAAGAATAGAGGATAGAGCTGACCTCGATCCATTGGAGGAACTCGAAGAAGCAGACTCCCCGAAAACAGTAAAGGTAGGGAAAAACCTTCTCGAAGAAACAAAATAGCAATTAAGTTGCTTTTTAAAAAAGAACCAGGATGTCTTCGCATGGTCACATTCGAACATGATAGGGATAAGTCTGAATGTGGTGATCCACACATTGAATATCGAAAAAAGCTTCCCTCCGAAGCAGCAAAATCGAAGACTACTGGATAACGACAGGACAAAGGCCCTTAAAGAGGAAGTCGACAGGTTGAAAGCAAACCAATTCATCAGGGACGCTTTTTACCCCGATTGGGTGGCCAACCCGATACTGGTCCCGAAGCCTAACGGGACATGGCGAACTTGTATTGATTACTTGGACCTAAATAAGGCCTGTCCTAAGGACTGCTTCCCTTTACCTCGGATCGACCAGCTCATGGATGCCACGATAGGGCATGGACTTATGTCATTCATGGACGCCTATTCTGGATATAATCAGATTGCCATGCATGCCCCTGACCAAGAGCATACGAGTTTTGTAACAGACAAAGGGTTGTATTGCTACAACGTCATGCCATTCGGGCTCAAGAATGATGGAGCCACTTACCAGCGACTTGTGAACATGATGTTCTCCGAACAGATAGGTAATAACATGGAAGTTTATGTTGACGATATGTTAGTTAAATCTCAACATAAAAATAACCATGTTGATGACCTCGAAGAATTCTTCGCCGTGTTACGGAGGTATAACATGAAACTCAAACCTCATAAGTGCTCTTTCGGAGTATCTTCGGGAAAATTCCTAGGCTTCATTGTAAATGCCTGGGGAATAGAAGAAAATCCGGACAAGATCTAGGCTCTAATTGATATGCCCTCACCTCAGAAGCATAAGGATGTCCAAAGTTTGACTGGCAGGATGGCGGTGCTAAGTAGATTTATCTCAAAATCTACAGACCGTTGCCTTCCATTTTTCAACCTTTTGAGGGGAGGCAAGAAGTTCGAATGGATGGAGGAATGCGAGTTGGCTTTTCAGGAGCTCAAGAAGCATCTCGCAGAACCCTCCATCTTTTCAAAACCCATCATGGAAGAAGTTCTATACCTATACCTTGCTACGACCGAGCACGCCATTAGCGCGGTACTCGTACAAGAAGAACAGAAAGTGCAAAGGCCTGTGTATTATGTCAGTAAAAGGTTACTAGCGGCAGAATCGAGATATCCCTTGATGGAGAAGTTAGCTCTCAGCCTAATCCACTCATCTCGAAAGCTCCGACCTTATTTCCAGGCACACCTCATCCATGTACTGATCGATCAACAATTAAGATAAGTCTTGTCCAAACCAGAAGCCTTTGGTAGATTACTGAAATGGGCCGTTGAACTTGGACAGTTCGAGATCACTTATCATCCAAGGACAACCATAAGAGGATAGGCCCTGGCAGACTTCATAGTGGAATGCACTGGAGTGACCAACGATGAAGTTATAACCCCAGCCCGCGAGCTGTGGAAACTTTACATTGACGGGCCTTCCAATGAGAATGGATCGGGAGCAGGTGTAATTCTGATCACCCCAGCAGGAAGTCAATTTCACTCTGCCTTGAGATTTGTCTTTGACGCGTCGAATAACGAAGTCGAATACGAGGCCCTATTGGCAAGGCTCCGTATAGCCAAGGAACTCAAAGCCAAAGCGATACATTGCTACAGTGACTCCCAGCTGGTGGTTAATCAAATTTTAGGAGAATACCAGACTCATGGTACGAGAATGGCTGCATATTTATAAAAGGAAAAATCAGCACTGGAGCATTTCGAGTTCTATGCGATAGAACAGGTCCCCCGGGAACAGAACTCGAACGCAGATGCCTTAGCCAGGCTTGCTACCTCTACCGAGGCGGACGAACTGAATGTCATGCCAATCGAACATCTCATGAAGCCTAGTATTATCGAGCCTGAGCAGGAAGATGTTTGCATGATCAATTCTGAGCCAAATTGGATGACTCTGATAGTTGAATACCTTGAGACTGGCACTCTCCCAGAAGAACGGACCAAGGCTCAAAAACTGATGTATCAGATCCCCAGGTATACCATTATAGATGGAAGGCTATATAGAAGAGGATATTCCATGCCGCTACTCCGATGTGTGACCCCACCCGAGGTTAAGAAAATCCTAGAAGAAATTCATGAAGGATTCTGTGGAGACCATACTGGGGGGCATAGTCTGTCCAAGACAATCATATGCCAGGGACACTTCTAGCCTACCATCAAAACAAATTCGTTCGACTACGTCAAAAAGTGTGATAAGTGCCAACGGTTCGCCACAATTCCTTGAGCTCCACCCTCCGAGTTAGCTATGATGACCTCCCCGTGGCCATTTGCGGTCTAGGGAATCGACCTCATAGGCTCATTGCCGACTGGCAAAGGCAGAGTGAAATACACAGTAGTCGCCGTAGATTACTTCACGAAGTGGACTGAATCCAAACCTTTGGCGACAATCACCTCGAAGAAAGTCCTCGACTTCATAGTGAAGAACATCATATGCCGATATGGGATGCCAAGGAAGATTGTGTACGATAACGGTACTCAATTCGACAGCGATCTGTTTACCAACTTTTGCGGAAAAAAAAATGGGATAATAAAGAGCTTCTCATCTGTGGCCCATCCCAAGGCGAATGGCCAGGTCGAAGTTGTAAATAAAACCTAAAGAGTTCGCTAAAGAAAAAGTTGGAAGAAGCTAAAGGAAAATGGCCTGAAGAATTACCTCAAGTACTATGGGCATATAGAACCACGACTCGTACTTCAACATGGCATACCCCATTTTTTCTGGCGTACGGTTGCAAGGCTATGTAACCGATCGAGGTTGAAATTCCCACAATTCGAGCCCTCGCTTATGACCAAGCCTCAAACCAATCCCAGCTCAAAGAAAGTCTATACCTGATTGAAGAGAGAAAGAACGAAGCTCAGCTAAGAAATGCTGCATACCAACAACAAGCTACCCGGTACTTCAACAAAAGTGTTCGAGATAGAAAATTCGGCGTAGGAGATTTTGTGCTGAGGCGTGTATTCTTGGCGACACGGGATCCAGCAGCTGACGTGCTCAGGCCAAATTGGGAAGGACCTTACCAGATAGAATCATTCATCCGACCCGACGTATACAAGTTGGTGAGATTGAATGGAAGTTTGGTACCACAAGCATGGAATGGTGAACATCTATGACCTTACTATCAATAGTGTAGGAATGATGTCGCATATAACCATGGTTGTTTGTCCGTACTATTTTCCTATTATTGAATTACTTGAATAAAGTTTGATTTCATTTTAATATGCTGTATTTTTTGCAATCTCTCTTAATTAAATAACCTATGGTCACACTCATAGGATATTAAGGGGGCATTAGTGGTACATGCACCATCAGCTTGAAAAAATAAAATAGCATATACGAAAAACATACAAGTGTTTGGATATAACCAAATGCGCGAGTTAAGATAGTTTGGATATAACCAAACTATCAAAAACATACAAGTGTTTGAATATAACCAAATACGAAAGCTAAGATAGTTTGGATATAACCAAACTATCAAAAACATATAAGTGTTTGGACATAACCAAATGCGCGAACTAAGAAAGTTTGGACATAACCAAATTATAAAAATGTCTGGACATAACCAAATGCGTGAACTAAGAAAGTTTGGACATAACCAAATTATAAAAATGTTTGGATGTAACCAAATATGCGAACTTGATTAAAAATATAAGTGTATGGATTACAAACCAAACACGACCTTTATAGGTTTGGAGCAAACCAGCTAAAACTAATCGACAGAAAGTTGGAACATAAACCCACTTCGTGCTAAGTCGAGATCGAGGCTGGAATATCTTGCAAAATGATAGTTTCAACCTCATAACCTCCGGGAGCTACCCAAGGACGAGAAAAAGTAACTAAAAAAGTAAGATATAACTAAACCATTTGCATTACACACCATATAAGTACTTTCGGATGCATGGTAAAAGTAATCTCTGACCTTGACAAATAACGAGATCGGATGCGGATATTTCGAGCAAATTGTGCATGAATGCATTGAACCTCAAGCTTAAATCCACCATATTTTTGTATGAATAAACAGGCATACAGGACACTTTAATATAAAATGCGCAAAATATTTTGACCCAAGAAATGTAAAGCAAATATACTAAAATAAAGTCAAAAATGGTATCTTAAATATCATAAGCTCTTTCATGAGCTATAGAATTGTCTTGGCCCCGGGGGCATAAAAAGTAAAAAATCAAACACAAAGACTATTACAAGAAATTCAGAGGGACGCAGCCCCGAAGCAAGATTTAAGAAGGAGGAGCATTCTCCTTGGCCTTCCCAGCATCTTCCTTGGCCTTCTCAGCATCAGCATCCTCCCTGACTCCTTCTGCCTCATCCCGAGCAGCCTCCTCCTCATCAAGTCGAGCTTGCCATTTAGCCACGAGCTTTGCTTCAAGAGGGCCTAAGAAGCTAGTGTCGAGATCGACATTGTTGGCCTAGATTCTATACATAGCCAGGTCGACTGCCCGATCCTTCTTCTCCTTAAACTCTTCAAGAAGACGAGCCTTTTCACTCTCCATGATCTCGAAAGTGGCAGCCTTCTCTTCTTCAAGCTTGGCATTGATCTTCTCAAGCTCCGCAGCCCGAGCATCCACCTTCTCGAGCTCCCACTGGTCATACTTCTTATTGGACCAGTCAGATGTAGACTGATCCTTCTTCAGGAGGCCGCATGCTCGGAGTTTGTCTTCATGCAAGAGATAAGAGAGGGACCTCCTGCCATAAGGGATTTGGAGCAGAGCCTCCTTGTGCTCTCTCATCTCCTTGGTGGGAGTAGGGCAGTGGAAGTTGGCTGGAAGAATAAGCATATCTTAACTAAGCACGAGCCTAAACAAAATTCGAGCACAAAAAAGAAAAGAAATTTGGGATACTTATGAATTCACCTGAACGAATAGTACCGGGATAAAGCCAGGCCATCTGTCCAGAAGAAGGCCTTCTTGAAATTTTGTGGATGATTAGGTAGATCCCTAAAGATCTTCGTCTCCTTGGGATATCTTGAAAGGTAATAGAAGTCGTCCCCTCCTCGAGCTCGAGAGGGATTTCTTTTCAGACAAAAGAGATATAAGATTTCTTCTGGCGAAGGTCCCTCCCACTTCAGCTTATGGTAAAGCGACCTCAGGGCAGACAGAACCCTGAAAAAATTGGTATTGAGCTAGAAGGGAGCCAGCCTAACAAAATCAAAGAAGCCTTTAAAAAAGGACTTCAAAGGCAGAAGAGCTCCCGCCTTCATGTGCTCCTGGCTCCAAGCTGCATACCTCAGCTTACTATCAGGATTCCCATCTCCTGGAGTGCGGCAACTTCGCTCGTGGGAGGTTGGAGCTCGGCACCTCAGCGAGCCTGACAATCCTATGCCGTGAATGCCCAGAATGTTAGTTATCTATCCTAGGGATGTGACTGAGCTCCATTAGTGCTTGACCTCGAAGAATTCCCTCCCCAGCGGCGAGGTAGAAGGTTCCCCCATCAGCGAGAATCGAAGATCTCCCGGCTTGAATGCGACTGTCACTTTAAGCATGGGGTCGAGAGGAATCGGTCTAGGCTCGGTGTCTGAATCTGGGTAGAGGGTGACCCTTAGTTTTTTCCTTTTTCCTTCCTTGACCTCGTCTATTTGACGTCAAAAATGATCCCGGATGTCCTCTTTCTCACACCTCAATTTGTGCTCCCGGATCAAGTGCTGGTTTCGGGTGAAAGGAGATTATGGGCTTGGAGTTGCGGGTGAATAAGGAATCGCGAGCTTAAACCCCCACCACTTTCCCGAGTTCTGCGGCATCTAACAAGAAATCAAAAGGGTGAGGGCCAAGCGAACAAGAAATAATGAGATAAATAGAATACCTAAGCTCGAATGATCGAGGCTACAAGGAAAGCTCGATCCAAAGGATGAGGCCAATCTCAGAGCGTGTAGTCCACCGAAAGAAAAGAAGGTGGACATGTTATTGGAAATCCCGATATATCAGGGAAAAAAGGTGGCGATTATTCAAAAAGTGATATTTTTGGGAATCCTGCATTCTTAAAAGAAAAGAAAAAACTCTGATTTTGTACCCAATATCTTGGTGTGCAAGATATGTCCTCCGAAATTCAAAATCCCAAAGAATCTATTGGTTATCAGCCAAAACGTTCTAGTATATTAAACTAATGAATGGATCAACAATATCCTAGTGCTAAAACCAGTGCCCAAGGTGCAACAGAAGAATAAATGTGCATGCAAAGATATAGTATGAACGCGGATATAAGGGGTTAAGGACAAGCACTTACACAATGAAGCTGGAGGGTACTGAGAAATCGAAGACCGAAGGAGTGGTTGCAAGAACAACCTCACGGAGTCAAACAAGCCAACGTTATTTTGTTTTCTTGGTTTGGAGAACATGTAAGAACCAGGACAAATCGAACTCTGGTTTTTTCTTCTTTTTTCTCTGAAAACACAAATTAAAGTATAGTGGGGAAGACGATGGGGACGTATATATAGGCCCCTGGGAATATCAAAGACCAAATTGCTCTGAGCCGTTGGCCATATTTCGTATCCGATCCAACGGTCAGGGACAATTGATTCGATGGTACCATAAAGGATGGCAGACGGATAGGCGTGGGCAGGTTTCCAAGGTACTCAAGTACTTTGAGTGATCAATACCCAGCTGACACGTGTCCACACTCGTGTATATTTGATGGTACGGTTCCCAATGGAATTAGTTCAAAAGTTTCCTTCTCATAGAATTCGAACAAATACTTTTGAGGGGGCAAAATGTTACACCCAGATTTCGAGACCAGAAATTATGACCTCGAAAGCTGGACTAGTCAAGTATGAGCTCGAGATATATAAAACACATGTTTAAGGTCCAGTTGTCAAACCTCCGAGGCAAGATGGCAATCTCGAAGACATGTAACCTCGAGATTATTTCCAGGCTTGAAAGGCATAGCATCGGGATACATCCGTTACCGAGTGCCTTCAGATTAAATAGTCTGAGCTTAAAAAGTGCAAGCTCGAAGAATGACAGCCTCAATAGAATTTATCTGCTCCGAGCAAGTCTTGGAATAAGACGGCCAGTTCGTAACTTGTCCGACACGATGCCGGTTGCTGACTTTGGAGATTTGATGAGTCATCTGATGTAACGCATTTTGTACGTCTAAAGATATTTATTGTTGTAACATTCAAATATTAAAGGGATATTAACAAGTCTATTATTCGTTTCCGGGTCTTCAGCGGACGTTTCCTTGTAAATAGGAGTTAGAACATTTAATATAATTACTTCAATTAATAGGCAGAAGTATCTTCCCGAAATATGTGGGAATGAACTCTGAAAACTCTCTATAAATAGAGAGGTCATGAACACTTGTAGGGGACGGATCTTTTGATATCTTGAGAGAAAACTCTGGGTAATTTATCTCTGAAGGATATCCAGAAAACTCCAAGTCTTAATAACAGAGACTCGTGGACTAGGCATATTTAATTGCTGAACCACGTAAAAACCTTGTTGTTCCATCATATTATTCATTCGTATCATAGCTCATATTGTTTAATTTCTCTACGTTTTAAGTTGACGAAAAACGGCGTCAACAATAGTATATATATATATTTTTTAAAATGCTAAACAGTGTTTTAGTTTAATTTTTCATTTAATATATTTATGTACTATTTTTTTTTATATAATATTATTTTTTATTTAAAATATTTATATGACAATAATATAAATTTAATAAATTATATAAATAAAACTAAATAAACAAACTTGTGTCTAGTATGTATATATATTTAAGATGGATACATTTCTTCCAAAAGTATGATAATGTGGCCAACCCGACTGTATTATAATCTTACTGTATATGAAGGAATTGTCTAAGAAATTTCAATTGTTATCATCCATTTCTTGCAATACGAATGTGACTAGTTAATACCAAGGTGTAAATAAAATCATTATTGTGTTCTAATGGTCGCCAAAGTTAGGGATTAATTTGTCTTGATTCTATAAAACGTTGACTAGTTAATATAATAATTAGTCATCGAGTATATATATCCCTTCTACATAATACGCGTGTAGATAATATAAATTTTTTGTTTTAACGGTCTTTAACTTTTTTTATTAACTTTAATGAAATATTTTTATATATAACAAAATATTATTATATTTAACGATAGACTCTAACATGATTTAAACTTAAATGAAATTAAATAAATAATTAAACAAATTAAAATAATATATTTTTGAGATATTTTACAATGATAATTATTTAAAAATAATAAAACTATATATTTTATAATTTAAATAAAATTTAATTAAACTTAAACTTCATGTATTAGCTAGAATAATATCATATTAAACATATAACATAATATAGTCTACTATCAACTATAAACAAATTTCTTTTAAAAAAAAACTAGCAGCAAACTTAAATATAAAATCCATATATAATATTAATATGATTGGAGCTTTTTTTCTTCATCAAATTCACCAAATGACATTGCGAGTTACATTATAAACTAAAAATAGTTTATACATGTATACTACTCTACACTATGACTTTTTCTATTATTATTTTATTCTATTATTAATTTCTTTTTAAATATAATTGTAATTTTTATATATGTCATGTAGCCATGTAAATATATATTTATGTCAATGTTATGTTTAGATGTCATATTTATATAGAGATTATTTATATAAATATTTATATATACTATAAAAGTTTAATTCATTCTATTATATATTGAAAAAAGGCGAATCGATTTTTTTTTAAATTATAGACAATGTTTTGCCCTATTTTTTAATACATTTATGTCATACATTATATTAAACATATTTTAATTATTTTAATGATACTATTTATTTATTTATTTAAAATTTATATGATAATTAAAAATAATAAAAATAAATACATATTTGAATAAGCATGCTTATAACTTTAAAACTTAGCAAACATACATTGCACGTTATTTTTACCTAATATTAATATAAGTTTTAAATATCTAGTTTTGTACTAAATATTATTATAATAATAATATTTTATAACATTTTAATATATATTAATATAATTATTAAATATCTAGTCTTGTATTATATATTATTATAATTATAATATTTGAATTTGAATTTATATTAATATAATTAATAAATATTTATTTTTATTAGTTTTAAAGGTATATTCCGTTAAATATTTAGAATATTCTGTTAAAGTTAACAAAATAAACCGTTAAAACCAAGATTTTCCGTTATCTATACATTTTTTTTATAGAAGATATATGTATATAATTTGATAGCATTTTTAAACATTAATAAATATCTATTTCTATTAGTTTTAAATGTATATTCTCTTAGATATTTAGAATATTCCATTAAAGTCAAAACAAACTATTAAAACCAAGAATTTACGTTATCTACACATTTTTTATATAGAAGATATATATATTGTAGATGCTCAAAACTCCATGCTTGTAAAAGACTCAAAGTACGTGCTTAGGTCCCATGTCCGTAGGTGTGTATTGGGAAATCTTGACAAACAAAGCCCCAGCAAGTGTGCCACCCGGGACCCCCCGTCTCGCGCCTCGCGAGCCTAGGAGGTGTGCCAGGCGAGGCCGTCAGGCACTTACGCGAGGCCGTCACCCCCAAGTCTCTGCGAGGCTGTTATGCCCTCGCCTCGCCACAGCCGTGCCACCAAGGCCTCGCGAGGGATGGCCTCGCCTCGCCATAGCCGTGCCACCAGGGCCTCGCGAGGGATCGCCTCGCCTCAGCATAGTCGTGCCACCAGGGCCTCGCGAGGGATCGCCTTGCCTCGCCTCGACGTAGCAGCGCCCCTAGGGCCTCGCGAGGGATGGCCTTGCCTCGCCTCGACGTAGTCGCGCCCCTAGGGCCTCGCGAGGGATGGCCTCGCCTCGCCTCGACATAGCCACGCCACCAGGGCCTCGCGAGGGATGTCCTCGCCTCGCCACAGTCGTGCCACCAGGGTCTCGCGAGGGATGGCCTCGCCTCGCCTCGACATAGCCATGCCACCAGGGCCCCGCGAGAGACGGCCTCGCCTCGCACGACCAGGCATCTCGCGAGACGACGCCGCCTTAGACGCCCACGAACGTCTCACGCGCCAACAGGAGCCTTACTAGGAGTGGCGTCTCGCGCGCCTATCACCAACATCTCATGGGTGGCCTTGAGGTGCTTCGGGCGTCTCACGACAAGGGGCCCGTCTTGCGCCAAGGGCCCAAGAGCCTCGTCTCATGCCACGACCCCTACACGCATCAGATATCTCGCACCCTGCACCTCAAGATGGTGTCTCTGATGAGGACCTACGGAGACTCCAACAGTTAGAGGTAAAAGACCAAGTATAATTCAAAAAGATTGTACAAGTACAGGGCTCATACGAGGTACGACCTTTAAGACCCCATATGTATGATCCGAATACTCACGCCAGACAAGTAGTGGGAGTACTAGGAGAGGGGACATGGCCTGTATGCTTCTAACCAGCTGTCAGAGTCAACACAACCACCAGCACCAATACGCCTAGTGCCACTCTTCTGACACTCGTACTAAATAAGTAGTGGAGACATCCCCACGGAATCTGACCATGTACTAGAGCCAACACCACTACCCCTGAGACCATTCTCCTAACAATGTACTAGTGTACCATCTAGTCCCTGGACCACAATGTAACAGGGGCCATTAGAGCACACTATAAAAGGAACCCCACTTCCACATGGAGGGGGGTTGGAAAAAACACTATAGCTGGACACAAAAGAGAAATACAAGTTCTTTTCCCCATTTTTCTTCTGCAACTATTTTCTAAGTTTCTGTTTAGATTTTTGAAGCTCTTCATTCATAAGCACTACACTTTGATGTTTCTAACTTGACATAGTTGACGAGTTCTCACCGTTAACAGTTTGGCGCCGTCTGTGGGAAGGATAAGTGTCAAGCCACTGTTCTTCCATTGATTCCAATAAGAAATAAATGCCACGAAGTTCTAAACGACTGAGAGAGCCACGAGAAGTGGAGGTCCACCTTGACGGAGATCAGCTGAAAGCCTCTATGAAGGATCCTCCTCCACCCACAAACGTGGAGGCCCCAAAGTAGCCTAAGGTTCACAGAGATGAAAGGGAAGCCTTATCCCCAGCAATCCCACCTGAGGAGGATCATCCAAGGCCAACGGCTTCCCCAGCAATGGATGCCGGTGAGTTCCTGCCTCCAAGATCGCCGCAGGTGCTGAACTCCGGTCGGCAAGATCCGGGCCCGTCGACGCGCAGACCAGACAAGCATCCCCGGGTCCATTCCATGAGCTCGAGTTCTAGATCTCAATTTTATGAAGAGGAGATACGTGAACTACATCGTAAGAACAAAAGGCTAGAAACCACCTTAGAGAACATGCAAGAGGTGTTAAATGGCCTGTTCCAAGGGAGATCAAACGTATCACTCCCTAAGAGAAAAGAGAGAGGTCAAGAGGGGGCAAAAACCACCGTCCCAGTAGACGATGGAAGGACTCGACTCTCCACCAGTAACACCCCCCGGATGATGCAGCACGAACGTCCCGGACCACCGAAGCAACCCCAGAGGCCAGAGCCGAAGACCAACGTTGTCCCTCGTAACGACGCCAAAGTCACCTCAAGGAAAACACCCTCAGATTTACGAGAGGAACTCAACAAAAAGAGGGCAGGTGAAAGGAGCACGCCTCCTATGGCTCCCCGGGAAGGAAAAGGAAAGGGAGATCCTAACCCCTCCACGTTGAGGGACTCCTTGGACAAGAGGGACAAGACTTAGACACCTAAATGAGAAGCCTACAGAGAAAGATCATCACCGCCTCGGGAGGACAAGCTCTTGAGGACGAGTTCGACCATGAATCGCCCTTCATTAAAGAGATCCAGGCCATCCGGCTCCCAGCCAACTTCAAGGAGCCTCATATGACCCCATATGAAGGGAATACAGATCCAAAGTACCATCTAGACGTGTTTAACGATCTGATGAAGTTAAGGGGAATTAGTAGCGGAGCCAGGTGTCATTGCTTTGTTGTCACCTTGAAAGGACTTGCGTACAAATGGTTCAAAAGACTTCAACCAGGGTCCATCAGGTCATGGCCGCAATTTTCTGATGAATTTCTCCAGCAACATCACGCCGTGCGTGATTACACAATGCCGGGCACGAGCCTCGCTAATGTAAAACAAGGAGAAAGCGAGAGTCTAAAGAGCTGCATCCACCGGTTCAATATGGAGGCAGCCAAGGTGGGGAGCTTAACTCGTAGAGAGCTAAAAATGGCCATCACAGCTGGAGTACGCCTGGGAAGCAAATTATGGGATAACATGCTCAAAAGAGAGGTCACAGATTTGGACGACTTCTACGAGCGGGCACAGAAATATATTTGCGTGGAAGATGGTCATGAAAGCCTCAAGGCCAGAAAGGGACAGTCACCACCAAAACCCTCAATCTGAGAAAGCCAAAGCGGTGCAAAGAAGAAGAGGGTATATGAAGGGATGAGAGAAACCGACCTCGGAAGCCTCAGCGCACTAATGAGCACAGACAAGGCCCCTACACCTTTTATACTAATCTCACCCATGCTAGGGAACATATTTTTGTCACGAACGAAAACCAGGTCCCTTTCAGAAGGCCCCCACCAATGAAAAAAGACCAGTCAAAATGAGACCCCAGTAAATATTGCTAATATCATAAAGATATCAGCCATACCACCGCAGAATGCAATCACTTGAAGATAGAAATAAAAGAGCTTATACACAGGGGACATTTGGGTAGATACGTTCGCAAGGAGAACCAAAGACCAGAATAAGGGGTATCCTCGCCACGGGCATGAGAGGTGGCCCCAGAAATACAAGGAGAAGTCAGGACCATTTTTGGAGGGCCACGATTCAGAGGTGAGTCAAGGAAGGGGCGAGACAAATATGCCAGGGAGGTGAGACGGAGTCCACCACCATGCGTCTTAAGTTTGGAGCAACGCCCCCCGAAGAGTTTCAAGGGTGATAATGACTCCATAACCTTCACCAAAGAAGACACATGGGGTGTACATTTCCCTCATAACGATCCATTGGTGATGACCGTCCAGCTTGCTAACATGAGGGTACATCGGGTCCTAGTGTATAATGGAAGCTCTGTAGACATCCTGTATCGCCCTACCTTGGAGAAGATGGGACTAAACATCCGGCATCTGAAGCCCTGCAATACCTCCCTGTATGGATTTACAGGAGATTCAATACAGCCCCTAGGGGCAATTGAGTTAGCTCTCACCATGGGAGAACAACCCAAACAAACTACCATAATGGCCAACTTTGTCGTGGTAGATTGCACCTCATCCTTCAATGCGGTATTAGGGAGACCTTCCCTAAGAGAATTGAAGGCGATAACTTCTGTATACCACTTAGCTATGAAATTCCCAACTCCCGGGGGAATAGCAAGTGTGAGAGGAGAGCAGAAGGAAGTGAGGGAATGCTATAACGCATCCCTCTACACGGCCACGAAGCCTTCGGTGCCTATGGAAATGGTTGTGCATGAAGGCACAAACCCACACGAGTTGAACCCGCGAGTCGCGGAGGAACCTAGAGCCGAACCAGTAGAAGAGTTGGAAGAAGTCACGGTCATGAATGAATCGTTGAGAAAGTTGAAGGTAGGGAAAAACCTTATGGGTGATGTGAAGGAGAAGCTAGTAGAGTTCTTGAAAGCCAACCTCGACATATTCGCCTGGAGTCACGAGGACATGGTAAGGATAGACCCAGCAGTCATGTGCCACCACCTGAACATCGACCCAAAAGCAAGGCCTGTGAGGCAGAAAAGGAGAGCGTTGGACCCAGAGAGATACGCGACCCTAAAAGAGGAGGTTGACAAGTTGAAGGAAAATGGGTTTATCTGAGAGGCATTCTACCCACTATGGATATCAAACCCAGTGTTAGTCCCAAAGCCCAACAAAAAGTGGAGGACTTGTGTGGACTTTACTAACCTTAATAAGGCATGCCCTAAGGACATCTTCCCGCGTCCTAGGATAGACCAGTTAGTAGACACCATAGCGGGGCAAAAGCTACTTAGCTTCATTGATGCATATTTCGGGTACAACCAAATACCCATGAACCCAGCCGATGAAGAGCACACTTCATTCATAACAGACAAGGGGATTTATTGCTACAAAGTGATGCCTTTTGGTTTAAAGAACGCAGGCGCTACTAATCAAAGGCTGGTGAACAAAATGTTTGCAAATCAAATCGGAAGGAATATGGAAGTATACGTGGATGATATGCTAGTAAAGAAAAAGAAGGCATGAGAGCTCACAAATGATCTCATGGAGATGTTCAACACCCTCTGAAAGTTTAGAATGAAGCTAAACCCACTCAAGTGCACCTTTGGAGTTTCATCAGGAAAGATCCTGGGTTTTATGGTGAATTCCCAAGGTATCGAGGCTAACCCTGAAAAAATCAAGGCATTGCTGGAAATGAGCCCACCACAAAGCAAGAAGGAGGTGTCGTGCTTAACAGGGAGAGTAGCAGCCCTCAATAGGTTCATCTCCAGGTCCACTGACAAATGCCTCCCT
Source organism: Humulus lupulus (assembly GCF_963169125.1). Lineage (NCBI taxonomy): Eukaryota > Viridiplantae > Streptophyta > Magnoliopsida > Rosales > Cannabaceae > Humulus > Humulus lupulus. Next base: position 78,204,444 of record NC_084794.1, on the reverse strand, counting down.
TTCTTCAACATCCTAAAAGGGAGAAAAAAGTTCACTTAGGATGATGAATGCAAGTATGCCTTCACCAAGCTAAAGGAACACCTTGGAAAACCACCCCTTTTGGCCAAGCCAGAAAAATGAGAGAAGTTGTATTTGTATCTAGCTGTACTGAAGCATGCTATAAGTGTCGCCTTGGTCAAAGGAGAAAAGTAGCATCAGCAGCCAGTGTACTATGTGAGCAACCGGTTGGTAGACGCAGAAGCCCGGTACCCAGAAATAGAGAAGTTAGCATATGCCTTGATAGTGGCTTCTAGAAAGCTGAGACCCTATTTTCATGCTCATGCCATCGAGGTGCTCACCAATACCCCTTTACGTCAAGTCTTACACAAGCTGGAAACTTCAGGAAGATTTTTAAAGTGGTCTATTGAATTGAGTCAATTTGACATCACTTACACCCCAAGGACCTCAATCAACGGGCAGGTACTTGCAGACTTTATAGTCGAGTTTGCACATCGATCTCGTGAGGAGGGAGAAATAGAAGAAAATGAACTGGCGCATGGAGAGGAAAAGCACCTTGAAGAATGGAGCCTTCATGTAGACGGGGAATCTAACGAAGGAGGAGCCGGCGCTGGCATAGTAATGATGGGACCTAAGGGGCACAAGATGTATTGTTCCTTGAGATTTGGATTCAAAGCTTCCAACAATGAAGCAGAGTACGAGGCACTGCTGGCTGGCCTGCGGCTAGCAAGGGAGTTAAAGGTAACCCATTTGCATGTCTTTAGCGACTCATAGCTCGTGGTGTTCCAGGTGAAAGATGAATACCAATCTAGAGGCCCAAAAATTGCTGCATATCTCGCCAAGGTGAAAGGGTATTTGGATCAGTTCGAAAAATGCACCATAGAACAGATCCCAAGGGAGCAAAACACAAACGCTGATGCACTCGCAAAACTCGCCTCTACTCGAGACGAAGACATGCTTGAGTCCATCCTGGTCGAATACCTCTCCAAGTCGAGCATAGCCGAAGAAATGATCCATATGGTCAATAGCCCAGAGGAGTCATGGTTTACATCCCTCACAAAGTACTTAACTGATGGGGTCTTGCCTTTGGACAAAAAAGATGCCCGCAGGCTGACTTACAAAACTGCCCAATACACCCTAGTAGACGGGGTCTTACATAAGAGAGGCTTCTCTACCCCGCTCCTACGATGCGTAAATAAGGGAGAGGCTTTAAAAATTCTGCAAGAGATTCATGAGGGGGAATGTGGAAATCATGCTGGGGGCAGTCCACGGCAAAAAAGGCCATCCGCCAGGGGTACTATTGGCCTACCATGGAAAAGGATGCAAAAGATTTCGCAAAAAGTTGTGACAAGTGCCAGAGGCATGCAAACTACCCCAGACAACCAACAAATGAGCTGGTGAGCATGATCAGTCCATGGCCCTTTGCTGTGTGGGGGATTGACTTAATTGGAGCATTGCCAGCAAGTAGAGGATGAGCAAAATACGTGGTGGTAACAGTCGATTATTTTACTAAGTGGGTGGAAGTAGAACCTCTAGTCAACCTAACGGCTAAGCAAATCACCACCTTCGTCAACAAATTTATCGTCTACAGGTTTGGAGTACCCTACAAGATAGTCTCCGACAATGGGACGCAATTTGAAGGAGGATTATTCGAGGAATATTGCAAGGAAAAAGGAATCAAGAGGAGTTTCTCCACTGTAGTACACCCACAAGCCAATGGACAAGTAGAGGCCATCAACAAGATCCTAAAAGGAACTTGGAAACAAAGTTGGAAAAGTTGAAAGGGGCCTGGGTCGAGGAACTCCCCAATGTACTTTGGGCCTACAAGACCATCCTTCGTTCCACCACTAGGGAGACGCCTTTCGCCTTAGCCTACAGCTGTGAGGCTTTCCTTCTGATGGAAATGAAGATTAACTCCATTCGCACGCAAGCATATGATGACCAAGCTAATATCACAGCATTGGTCGGGAATTTGGACCTGTTGGAAGCCAATAGAGAAAGGGCACAACTGAGGCTGGCAACATATCAGCAACGAGCCGCAAGGTACTATAATTCGAGGGTGCGAGAGAGGGCATTCAGAGTGGGAGACCTCGTGTTGCAGAAAGTCCTGCCCAACACTCGAGATCCAAGCGCGGGTGTGTTAGGGGAAAACTAGGAAGGACCCTACCAAGTTGCCCAAGTTGTGCCCCCAACACCTACAAGCTCGCATGTTTGGATGACACCATGGTACCCAGGGTGTGGAACGCAGAACATCTAAAGAAGTATTATCAGTAAAACTTCCATGTTGAGGCAAGGTTGATATTAACCTGTCTAACATGCAAGTTAAATGTAATAGTTGTAAGGTCAGTTTGAACTCCTTAATATGTAGCAAGAACAAGTCACACTAAGTTTCCATGTACTTCGCCTATTTTCAATGAATATGTTATGAAATTAAGTGAATATGTAGTAAAGTTTCTTGTTTAAGCAAAATGATTATCAAAATGCATGAATAGAATGATCAAAGTGCCTGTCGAGATAAATCTCACAAAACACTTGGGGGGCAGAGTATATGAGTATATAGGGGGTAAAAAAAAAAAGGGTCCCAAACGAGACCCTTATATCCTAAGAGGACTCCTTATATCAGGAGGTCCAAAAAGGACCCCTTATATCAGGAGGATCCTAAAAGGACCCCTTATGTCAAAAAAGGGTCCCAAACGAGACCCTTATGTCCTAACAGGGCCCTTTATATCAGGAGGATCCTAAAAGGACCCCTTATGTAAAAAAATGGTCCCAAACGAGACCCTTATATCCTAAAAAGACTCCTTACCAGAAGGATCATAAAAGGATCCCCTTACGAATAAAGAAGAAGACCTTGTAAGGCATCGCTTGAGTTCACAAGGATTAGCTACCTTTATGAACATCAAGGAGGTTAAAAGGTCTTACAAGAAAATCATCCTAACAAGAGTAAATGCTTCCACAAGAGGAAGTGCCTCAGGAGAAGCACCCACCAATAAGCCTAGAACGGCCACCAAGTCATCTAGCCAAAAAGGGTCCTAAAAGAGACCCTTGCAAAAATAGTACTATGAATAATGACGAGAAGGACGCTTCTCGCAAAAGATAATAAGCGCGCGCAAAAATATATAAAAGGATAACTAGAACCCAAGGGGTCAATATATCCTTATAGGTACAATCAAGAGGCACCAAAGAGGGACCTATTGAACCCCTTCGCATGGGCTCCAAAGGACCTCAAGCCTAATAAGTAAAAAAGAGAACCTATCGAACCCCATTGTGCGAGCTCAAAAGGACCTCTAACATAGAGGAATAAAGATGAATGATTGCATTTGTATATATATATATATATAAAAGAGTTTTGATAATGTAACATGACTTAGAGAAATTACAAGCAAAATAAGGCTCAAATGAGCATACAACCACATTGGACTGAAATGGCAAAAAACGCAGAATGACAATCTCAAGGCCTCCTACCGTAGGCGTTCCACTCAGCCACCCTGGCAACAGCATGCTCACCAAAGGAGGAAAAATCGAAGTTTGGATTTTGCCTCCATACCCCATAAAGGGCGCGCTCTATGGATCTATACACAGTGTCAGCCTCATCCGCCTCTAAGGAAGCGACCCTCCCCTGCAACGTTGCGATGGTAGCCTTTGCACCCTCAAGGTCGGCCTCCAAGCAAGTGACCTTCTTCTGCAGCATCACGGCCTTGGCAATCGCCCTCTTCTTCTTTTTCGATGATGAAGAGGCCTTCGCCAGGGCCTTCTCCAACTTTTGTTTGGTTTTAACAAGCTCTCTCTCAGGCCCCTGGACCTGGACCGTAAGACGGTCCCTTTCAGCATTCAACGCGGAGAGGTCCTAAGCCGAATCGGCAAATCTCTGAGCCACTGTATAGGTATGCACAAGAAAAATAACAATAATGATGATAAGCAAAAAAAAAAGAGAGAGGAAAGGGATAAGGTCGCCGTAAGATGCATGAAATCACCCAAGCATCAAAACGTGAAAGAGTCTCCCCAAGCTCTGACATGGAAAAATTCCCAAGACCTCTCCAATCAGCCTCAGGAAGATCCGTGGCGACCTGGACATACCGTCGCCCATAAGAGGCCGCCATGCGGCCCACCCAGGGTGCCCCTTCCGATCCAAGGGTGCTTGGCTGGGTAGGGACAGATGACCCGCTCGCCGAAGGAGGAGGGGGCGCAGGAAGATCGGAAAAATGAGCCCCCGATGGACTAGGATCAAGGGAAGCCTAAGGGAAAGCATCGAAGTCCTCAGAATAGGGACAGACGAAGCCCCTCGGCATGGCCTGTTGATCGTGGGAGTGGGAGGCCATGTCATGGTATGTAGGGGCTAAAGGAGGGCACTCCCTGGGAGACAAAGATGGTCGGTGGGGTTGCCTATGTCTTGGGGAGACTCCCTCTGGCACACGCTCAGCCTCACCCCCATCCGAGTGAGGTTCAACCAAACAGCCTTTTTCTTCCACGTTCTAGAAATAGAACACAACAACTCAGGCTCCGAGACCGGGGACAGCTTGTGACAGTTGAGGTTGGTCATGATGAAGAGACGTACAACCATTTTTTCAGCAGGGTCAGCCTCGAGAAATTTATCCACTGTATCCACTTCCGACCAGATAACTTCAGGCACGACGAAATTCTCTACACAATCAACACAGTTGCCGACACGAACATAAGTTCCAAAAAATAAAAAATAAAAACTCGAAGTACTTACTAGGAGCTGAGCGAAAGTGCTCACGAACAGAGAGGGGACCCTTCACAAAGAAGAACTCCTGCTTCCAAGACCCTAGGTTGGATACAGAACCCTCTATCAAGGAGACCGAAGAATTGGCTTTTTGCAGGAAATAAAAGCCTTTGGATTTAGGAGAGGGCATGAGGTTGTACATGAAATGCACCTCTTGGGTCGTGGGAGCACACTTGAAGCGCTCCATATACGCAATAAAGAGGGAACTCAAGGTCAGCCAGCTGTTGGGCACCAACTGGAGCGAAGCAAGGTCAAAATAGTTGAGAACCGTGACGAAGAATGGGTGTAATGGGATTATGCCACCCACTTTCAACATATGTTTGCTCATGGCCACATAACTCGGACTTGACCAATCAACCCGGCACTTGTTCGAAGGAATGTATAATTTGTATTCCGGGCAAACATGGTAGTTCTCCGTTAATTCCAACAATTTATTTTCAGACACATGGGACACTAGGGTGGAAGCCAACAGGGGGCCAGTGTCTTGATCCTCAGCGGTCACCTATCATCGTGCTCTCTTCGGCATATCTGCAAAACCAAAAGAAAAAGTTGAGGTGGAAACAGGGCACTTTACCCTCCATTTTTTCTTCCTAGCAAGGGTTTTCCACCGAGGCGCCAAGTGTGAAAGCGCTAAGCAAGGATAGACCGAGAACAAGGGTTGAGGAGAAGACGGGACGGCCCCATGACAGTCATTAGGGGAAAACGAGGTAGGAGGCTCAGGCGAGAGATTTTCCTCCATAAACTCCAACTCCATCTGCAAATCTAAAAGGGTCACCCTAAGGTTCACTACATGGTTATTAAGGTCAAGGGGGAAAGATACTCTGTCTCCCCTCAAAACTGAGTCTATTTCGCTCTCTACCACCCAGATTTTACGTCTAAGTTTAGCCATGTGCTCAAGATGACGAATACGGACCTGCCTTAAGGTGTCGTAGTCTTGGTGAGGGTTGTCCTCGTGGGACTCCGAGTTTGAAGACAAGTCAACAAACTCGACCCTCGGAGGAGCGTCGAATGGTCCTTCACATGCCATGAGACCTTGTCCAGAAAGAAAAAAGGGGTCACGTATAAATAAGAGAATTGCTACAAAACACAGAGGAATGAGCTCAAAACCTCTAGGCACAACGCTCTAAATAACCAACTATGAAGTATGAATGAAGGCATACAACTGGGTTAACTTCAATTTTTTTTTAATTGGATGAGTTATGGGTATTCAACTCAATTATAAGTTTGGATTTGTAAAAATTCCACTCAACTCGACCAGACATTAAACACTCTAAAAAAAACTTTTTTTTTCTTTCTGTTTTATCATTATCATACTCTTTTTACTAATTAATATTATTTGACCTTTGACGGTTGTGTGAGTCATGTACTCGTGATAGCCAAATATAAGCTAAAATTATCTTTAAATGCTAACGACAGCTATTAATTAATAACTTGTTAGATTAGAATATTACATATATTCTTATTACCTTTGAAAGACAATACATATATCGATTCAATATAAATAAAAAAATATGCCACAACTTTTTCACTCGACATCTCCTAAAAAATTATATATCATAAAGAGTTCATCATTTTAAAATATCATGTATTATAAATTTCCTTTAGTTTTCATCTTTCAAACCTAAATATAATTTTCTTTTAAATAATTTTCTTCCTTATAATTTAAAAAGAATGGTAGTTCTATTGTAAACCATCAATTTTCTTTTATTTTCTCACTCAATTTTGCAAGTATTTAAATTTTAATCCAATTTGAACATGTGACAATATACAAGGAACTTTACGTAAAAATTAATTATCACTAACAATAACGAGAAATGATATATACATATGTAAATATTTTGATTATTTTTTATCTTTTGTAATTATTCTTTACTATAAATATAAAACATAATTGTTATAAATCTTATATTTAATGGGACTTGCATGTAGCCTCGTGTATATATATATATATATAATATATATATAGGACTACAATGTGTCTATTTTTTTAACAACACCAGTGCATCATTTTTTTGTTTTGGGCACCTAGATAGATATAATTTGGAAAAAAAAATTATATGACGGTGCACATGTAGCTATCTAGAACATCCTACAAATTTTCAAGAAATTATGAATAAATTATTGTAACGAAAACAGAGTTCAAACAACTTCTTGCATACACGTGCTTATTTTTTTGTATACACGTATAAAAGTCAATTGTTTGAACCTTGTTTTCGGCACTATAAATTATTCATAATTTCTTGAAAATTTGTATGGTGTCTTAAATGATTCCAATGTACACTATTATATTAAAAAAAAAATTGGAAAAAAAAATTACCGAGGAGTAGGAAACACAAACTGGCTGCACCAACGCTGTCAGAAAAGTAAATACACTGTGATCGCTCTATATATATATTTAAAAAAATGTACCAAACAAAAATTCATCATAACTTATTATAAATTTTTTTTTTAACTGGTTGTGTTGAAGGCTACCACTAATAAGTATCGCCTATGTCTTTTGATATTTTTTTAGAAATAATTGATTTGAAATACAACATTATAAAAAAAAAAACAAATTTGATTTTAAAAAAAACTTATATCAAATGTATTTTTTTTAGACTAAACTAGTAAAATTGGCTCCCTCTTTTTTAGAAAGAGGAATGAATTGTATTATCACACTACAACAAAAAGGGTTTTTAGAGGCGACATACCCAAAGTCGTCGCTAATAGTCATCAGCGGCAACATGTCGTCGATGACGTGTCGTCGCTAATATTTCAACGCTAAAGTCGATTATTAGCGGCGACAACACCGTCACTCCTATAAAAAAAAGTATTAGCGGCGACATTTTCGCCCCTAATAAAATGAATGTCGCCCCTAATACTTTTATATAATTAAAAAAATAAAAAAATTTATTAAATTAAAATATTTAAATAGTATATTTTAATTTATAATATCAAAATTAAATATGCATAAAAATAATAATACTAATATTAAATATGCATGAAATTAATAATTAAAAAAAAACAATCCAATGATACAATATTATCCAAATTAAATATCAATACAATAATTTATTAATTAAAAGTTATTGTTTCATACAATAATATATAAAACATCTCAACCCTCGGCGTCCTTCGTATTGTCTCCTTCTTCTGGTGCCTGCGGTGCTTATGGTGTGTGCAGAGGCATCGCCCATGGATATTGTGGAGGTAATGATGATCCTCCATGTCTATACATGTATGGATACGGATAGGGCGGAGGTTGAGACAACGACCCACTAATATGAGGAGGTGGGAGTTAGGACGAAGGTCCGCTCATATGAGGATGATAAGTCTGAGGGTACGGAGGCATCAGCCATTGATACATATATGGTTAGGCTGAATGTTGAGATGGTAAAGTTGGTGCATGTGTATGGATGGCCTAGTGAAGGCTGAGAAGTTGAAGCTTGAGACGTGTGTTGTGTCTGAGTTTCAAAAGACGAGCCTAAATACTTCTCGAAAAATCGCCGATATGTATTCTGCATCACCACGTTTGTTGTCGGGCATTTTTCAGGTGGAAACTGCTGATACACGTATTGAAGTTGTTCATTCATGACCTTCATAATGTCAACCAATTCACGTATTTCCTCAATCGACTGTTGAGGTGGTGCCTGAGACTGAGTGTTTTGAGAGGGACGGGTTAACGCTTTTCCCTTTAATTTGCGAATAACTCCTCGCTGGTGCCCCCGCCTTTCACCAAGAACCTGACTTAGTATCTTTATTTGATCGACCGAGAAAGAATCATCGGTACCAGATTCAACTGTCTGCTGAGTCTCAGCCTCAAGAGTTGACTTCAACTTAACTTTTTTATAAAAAAAAATGATAATATAAAAGAAAAATATAATTATTTGAATTGATTATAAAGTTAAACTTACATAATCTCGTTCAGCATCCTCGTTGACAAAATTCTTATTCTTCTTTGTCCAGTTATACTCCTTCCATTCCTCAATTAGGTTCAGGTTAAACTAATAAAGAAAATTATAATGTTAGAGAACTTATAAATTCATACAACTTAATTAAGTTAATATTTTTCACTTACTTTTTCGTGATGAGTGGCCGCTAATGATTTCGTGCCTTGTGTTGTAGAGTACTTCATTTGGTCTCGGTTTATTTTGTTTTTCACAGAGCGCGCAATAAACTCTGGACTCCTGAAAAACTCACAAATTTGTTTCCACTCATCAGCGTTGACATCTTTGGGTGGATTCTTTAGGACCTCATCCCAATTATCTGGTCCTTTGTAGAACTTTTTGAAGTGAGCATGCTGCTTAGTTTTCCTATCTCGGTATCTCTCAGCCATCTCAGCATCGATATTGTCAATGAGGGTAGTATAATCTGGTCGCCCATCTATTTGATAGATGTGCTACAATCAAGAGAAAATATGTTAATCATGTTGGAATTATAATTCAAATATTATCAAACTAAATTCTAAAAAATTTACCTTCACTTAACTAATAACATTATCCTTATATCGTTTTGGGACACTAGTCCAATCCTTGTAATATCCTAGAATCACTGATGTGACTTGGGTGCCCAAAAGACGGACAAAAGCAGCATGTTCCGTTCCCACCACCTTGTACGTGATAGGGTCAACCACTATGGGGAGTGGATGTCCAGCTTCTCGCCTTTTGTCGTCTAAATTTTTCCCAGCAGCAGGCCCATGACCTATTCTCTTTGGTGGAGCTACTTTATTGTTTAAATAAGTGTATAATAAAGTCTAATTAGAAATAAATAAATTGTAAAATACCTGACTCGCAACTGGATGGGATCGTAGTAGGATCTAGTAGATCTTGACCACCACCATCTCTGCCATGGTATGAGGCTACATCTGCTGACATCTTTAAACTAAATATGACCAAATTTGTTTGTTAGTATGAATATCAAATATATATTATTTATGGGCTCTTAGTTGTAATCAACACAAAATTGTTATTTAACATTTCTGACTACAAATCCACAACATAACAAATCCATAATTCCATAAATCATTCAACATTTCTAATATATAATTATTTAAATATAAAGTTTTTCTTATATAGATAGAAGAACTAAGTACAATAGTCACTGTCATTACTTATCAAATTAACATCTATTAGTGAAACATGATTGGTGTTATCATCATCCCTAAGGTCAACAAAAACCATCTGGCAGTTTATATAATGCTCTGGATAGCCAAGATCGCTACACTATGTATTTATAAAGGTGCAGGACTTGCTAATTATAGCTATGCAAGTGCACACAGTCGCAAACTCGTAATAAAATGGTAAAACCAAGTATCGTCCTCAATGACTGATTTATCAATTACCAGTCAATTAATTTCTTGTTCTATTTGATGAATTGAAATTCTTGATTTTTGTAAATACACCAAGAGAAACTATAAATGGCAGAAACAATAATTAAAAATTGAATTGAATAACAACTAATAGAAAAACTCTTAAGTTAATCACTGAGAAACAATTAGGATATTTAATCTCATCAACTATCCTCCCTATTATTCTCTAATGCAAAGTGCGAATTCTTCTTCTTTTGACCTAATTCAATTAACAAGTTGATATAGCAGCCTATAATCATACTATGAATTATAAACTCAACCTAGGTGACAATTTCCTATATCTCTATGGTAAATTGAACCACACAGATAGCATTAATCTCACAACTTAATAACAGTTACACAATTAATTCAGATACTTTCATTCTAAATTAGAATTATGTCCAATATAACCACGGCAGAATTAAATCTCACTTCTCATATTTTGACTTAAAAACATATGTAAATGACTAAAGGTGGCCAATCAATAATCAATCTATAAGAACATATTATATGGAATTGAAGAAGATTGAAGAAGAAGAATATTAAAAATTGCATTAGTTCATAACAAGGATTCAAGTGATTCAATTAAACATCCTAAACAGAAAATTAGTTCATAATCATACTGCTAATTACAACAGAAATTAAAGATAACATCAGGAAGAAGAAGAAAAACATGTAAAAATACTCTAGGTCTTCAGCCTTCAAAACCAGCGTTCATCCACAATCCGTACGTCCCTTTCTTCTCCTCTTCGCCATATTAAAACCTAGGATTTCAAAATTTTAAAGAGGCGGGCCGCGGCTCTACATACACTATGTCGTGGCCCGTGTCCAAATTCCTGGGCAAAAAGCCCTTTCTATGTCGCGACCCTCTGAAACCATGCCGCGGCCCGCATTGACGAATTCTGGGCAAAATGCCCATCTATGCCGCGGCTCTCTATAGCCATGCCGCGGCCCGAGGACTTCCTAAAAAAACAATGCTTCTGTTTCCCCCCTAGCTGCGGCTCCACTTTGCTCATGCCGTGGCTCTTAAGGGATTTCTCAATTCTTCAAGATTTCATCTCAAAATTTCACCAACACTTCCAAATTGTGTTGAGAACCATTCTTTATCAAAATATGATGAAAAACTTGGTTATTTCTTCCCTTTCTTTGGCATTTTCTTCCACATGCTCAATTCTTCCTGATATTCACAAAGACAGACAAACAAAGCATAAACCCGCACTAAATGAAAGAAAAACGAAATAAAAGACTACTAAAAACATCACCAAAACATGATAAAAACTAGACTCAACACTAATCAAGTCAAACAGTTAAAAATGTAAATTCTAAGGTCATTAGAGTGCTAGGGTTGAAAGGTTTTGGTCTCAAAAGATACTGACCATATAAATAAATATTTACATATGGGATCCCAAAAGAAATAGCGTTTAAAAGTCTATTACAAAATTTCCAGTGTACAGACAACCACCAGCCTTTCTAAAGGCAAAACAAAAGTTTATGGTATTCATGTCGCTGCCTCCCCTCAACTGTGGTGGCTGAGCAGCTGATCATGTACATTCTGCTCTCAGAGCTCTCCCAATCAGGGCTGATTAAGCTTGCTCTTGCCTTTACCTTCACCACGTAGCACCCGTGAGCTAAGGCCCAGCAAGAATACATATCTCATTACATAACAAGCCACAGTAATATTTGGGTAACCCCTAAGCACGTTCATACAATTAACATACCACAATATTCACAAAGCAGAGAGATTCAACCAGAGAGTCAGCTAATCATCACCCAGCTATACAGCATAACAACTCACCAAACAATAATAACAAACAAATCACATAATAGTCAGGGTCGACACTTATGGTCGCACCCTTTGCTTACCGCACTGACTCCGACCCACTTAAACCGAGCTCAGTGCATAACAAGCTGTCCTCAGCTACCAGCGGCCGAGCCGCACCCTATGCACTAGTGTCAACTTTGGCACTCTTAGGCTGTTGGTTTACTGTTCACGTGGCTTAATACCATCATTTATGAAGCATACAAAATAAGGAACCCTTAGTCCCATTATAATTCCACAACCAGGTGGAGTTTTCTTACCTTTAGTTTCCAAGTTCACTAACTACAAGCGACACCTCTCGAGCACGATCCGCCTTCCGAGCCCTAACTTAATACCTAGTCACAACCAAGATAGGGAGTACCATTAATAATCGTGTTAATATTTCCAGGTGAAGTTCTAGCTTCCGGGACACCGAATTCCACCAAACACGGTGGTGGAATCGATCCCGAGCACCCTAGGTTGGGTTCCCACTCTTAAAACCTCCAAAAGATCAAAGATGCCCTCAAGGGCTGCGGCCCTTGAAGCCTAGCCGCGGCCCACCCCTGAAACAGAGGCTAAGCCTCTCTGAAGACAGACACACACCGCGGCCCTGCCCTGAGGCGCCACGGTGCTTCCCCACTTCAGAGCCCCCTTGGCTCTTCCTTGCTTCGCAGGGCCTTAGTGCTCTAGAACAGAGTCGCGGCCCAACCCTTCGTGCCCAGAAAATCCACCATTTCTAACATCCTAACCTCATTCAAAACCACCCCAAAGCACCCTAGTTCCAAAACCCATTAATCACAAGACTTTTAACATGATTCTAACAGCATAATCCAACATAAATCCAGCTTAAAAACCCATCAAAATCCCATTTAGATTTCTGAAACCCAGCAACTAAAGAACCCAGAAAACCAGTCATGCAAACTTAGGATTTAAGCTCTAAACTACGAATTGAAGCTTACCTTCTTTGATGAACCACCTCCTTAACAGGTTCCTGAGCTAAAATCCAAGCTTCTCAGCTTTAATTCACTCCTTAACATCAAAACCACAACCACTTTTAATACTCAGCCAAAACTCAGAGTTCTAAAGCTCAAGAATGAGGTTCAATTCTTACCTTGATCCTGGTTGAGTGTCCCTTAGTCAAAACTAGGCTAATCCTTCATAAATTCAGTTCAAACACAGAATTTCCAGTTGAGTTTTCCTTAGATTTTTGTAGTTTTCTTAAGAGAGAAAAGAGAGAGAAGAGAAGGAGGAGAAGATGTGTTAAAGGGTCGGTTTGTGTCTTTTGTTCTACTGATTTCTATTAACTTAGTCTAATCTTAGCCAGTTAATTCAATCCCGAGGCTCGGGGTACCGGAAACGTCCCCGAGGGAAAAATGGTAAAATTCCCCGATATTCCCGCCTAGGCTTTCTAACCTCAAATATATCTCCATATATTTATTCCCATAACCCGATAACCCAAATAATCATCTAACACCCAAGATACCCCTTGACTTGTCCCAAGTCAAATATTAAATCCCGTTGTGACTTCCCGCTAACTAGCTCCCTAGGATCGCCTCAAGTCGCACGCTGCGGATTTACCCACATAATAATGTGGTTCTCACAAATATAACATACAACCACATTTACATTCACAGAACCATATAACATGTTTATCATATAATCACACATTAATTTAATAGATTCACACATAAACCAAATACGCCCTCTCGACACACTAACCAAGGCCCTTAAGCCACATTAGTGATTTTGGGTCGTTGTAGTTTAACACCTTTTAGAAATTGAAGAAATTCTCTCCTATCTTCAGGAGTCAACACATATGGAGTATGTGGTTTCATTAACTTTTTATTCTGATCTTCATATATCCACAATGCATCCCTAACTCCCATATTCTTCAGATCATGTCTTGCCTTTGTAGTGTCTTTGGACTTATCGTTATCCAAGATAGTACCAAGAACATTATCACATACATTCTTCTCAACATGCATAACATCTATGTTGTATTTTAACTCGTTCATACTCCAGTAGTGAAGTTCATAAAAGATGCTTTTTTTTCCTCCAATTACTATCCTCCGCACCACTTTTTCGTTTCAAACCTCTCATGTTTCCCCAGGACTTGAGGTGGTAGAGCATTAACTTGATCTAAGATATCCTAACAAGTAAACTTTCTTGGAGGACGTCTTCTCTCAACTTTTCCATCGAATTGAGTATCTTTTCTCCACCGATAATTACTGGTCAGGAATCATCTATGACCAACATAAGATGTCTTACCAATCACTCGGATAAAGGATGTGTCTTCGTTGCATGTAGGACAAGCCTTGTAACCCTGACCAGTCCATCCAGACAAACTACTTCGAGCAGGAAAATCGTTCACCATCCACAAAAGGGTCGCACGCATCTTGAACATGTTGTTGTTTCTACCATCCCTAGTTTCCACCCCGTTAATCCACAGCTCTTTCAACTCGTCCACCAGTGGCCTAAAAGATACATCCATGTCCTTACCTGGTGATTTTGGCCCAGGAATAAGAAGAGTCAGCATGAAATAATTGTCCTTCATACAAAGTCAGGGCGACAGATTATAGTTCGTCAAGACAACAGTCTCTCTTTTTGTTTTTGTTTTTTATTGATGCTTGTATATGCATTCTTTGGTCTTTTTGTCTGTTAATGTTTGGACAATTATAGATGTAATTGTACAAATTATCAATACAACTTGTGTTTTGTTCACCTTGGTTGTCTGGACCCCTACATCATCAACATCTTCCTCGACTTTCCCATGGTAAATCCACTGTTCATAACTCTGTTGGAAAACCCGATCGAATATATGTGCTTGAGCGACATCCAAAGTTTGCAGTCTAAGATTCATGCATCTGACGCATGGACATCTTATTCTCCCGTCACAATCTTTGTGTTGTGATGCCATATTCATGAAATTTTGGAGACCAATCCAATAAGCATCACATGCATGATTTCTCAATTTCGTCCGACTCTTATCAATCGCCATCTATGGTAAATAATAATTTTTTTTTTGTTCTTAGAAATAATAACAATTTTTTGTTATAAGAAATAACAACAATTTTTTGTTATAAGAAATAATAACAATTTTTTTGTTATTAGAAATAATAACAATAAAGACCCTATCCCTATCCCGACCCTATAAAGACACTATCTCGACCCCTGGCCCTATAAAGAACATATCCTGACCCTATAAATACCTTATCTCGACCTTATAAAGACATTATCTCTATCCCAACCCTATAAAGACACTATGCCAACCCCCGACCCTATAAAGACACTATCCCTATCCTGACCCTATAAAGATTCTATCCCGACCCCCGGCCCTATAAAGACCATATTCCGGCCCCCGATCCTATAAAGACAATATCTCGACCCCCGTCCCTATAAAGACCTTATCCCGACTCTATAAAGACACTATCTTGACCCCCGACCCTATA
The DNA here is from genome assembly GCF_963169125.1 of Humulus lupulus. Taxonomy (NCBI): domain Eukaryota; kingdom Viridiplantae; phylum Streptophyta; class Magnoliopsida; order Rosales; family Cannabaceae; genus Humulus; species Humulus lupulus. The sequence goes on along the minus strand of NC_084794.1, from coordinate 78,189,130 downwards.
AAGACCTTATCCCGCCCTATAAAGAACCTTTCCTGACCCCCGTCCCTATAAAGACACTATCCCGACCCCCAACCTTATAAAGACCTTATCATGACCCTATAAAGTCACTATCCATATCCCGACCATATAAAGACACTATCCCGACCCTCAGCCCTAAAAAGACCCTATTTCGACCCTCAGCCCAATAAAGATTCTATCCCGATCCCCCGACCCTATAAAGACCTTATTCTGACTCCTAACGCTATAAAGACAATATCACGACCCCCGACCCTATAAAGACCTTATCCCGACACTATAAAGACACTATCTCGACCCTCAACCCTATAAAGACCCTATTCCGACCCCCGGTCCTATAAAGAACCTATCGCGACCCCCGTCCCTATAAAAGACACTATCCCGACCCACAACCCTATAAATCTACACAAAATTGGGCAGCATCTTGCCTATACTAAAGACCTAGCCATTTTTAAACAATTTAAAAAATCAATTCAAACAACACACTATAAGTTTCTTCCTTATATCTTCGCAGCACACAAAAATTTCACAGTTGCTACTTCACTAATACATGCAAGTCCCTTTTCACCATAGCACACAATATGTATCTCCAAACCTACTTCACTGTAGATGAATATTTAGAATATTCAAACACATCTAACAATAGTAAATAATAATAATAATAATGATGATGATGATACAAGAAATAAGAGACACATGCCAATTAATAAAATGCTCCAAAAGAAAAGGTACCAAAAATTACACTAACTTATTTTCTCCTAAATAGAAAACAAAGTTAGCAAAAAAAAAATTATAACACATATAAATTAAATACATAAAACATATATATACACCTCACACATATATGCATATACACCACACACACCCACACACATGTATATTTATATACTTATATACATATATATACATGTTAGGAATTGTGCCCTGAAAGCATATGTAGTAGACATTGTTTTATAAAATAAATAAATAAATTGAATTTGTTATGCATATATTTTATGGACTATATTATTCTGTGATAATATTATGTAAATATCAGAAAAATTCCTAAGTTCATATATGTGATCTCAAACATGTATTGGTACGGGAGGATTGTGTTAGAGATAAATGAACTTGAATAGTTCGCAATAAAATAAAGTTATGGAATCTTTAGAGTAATTACTACAAGTACGGTCCACTAGTATTATGAATACATATAATCTAGATCCAGATCACTAGTGTAGTAAGACACTTTAGTGGATGTGCTTTATATATTAGAGAATATGTAGAATTGGACCAAATATGTTTATTAATACTTAGTTAAATACAATTTTGAAGTATTAATTAAATATATCAATTGATGATCATATACAGATAGATCTTAATCATGAAGTTACTATGAACTCTTATTTATGTTATATAAGTTATTTTATTCACTCGTTATGGTCTGTCATAATGATTAGGCTAGTAACTTTTGTTTTGGGAACTCATTAATGTAAATGGATGGGGACATAGTATACAGATATGGAATCTATGCCTTCTCGCAAGAGATTGAATAATGGTTCTCGTAAGGGTTGACTTTTGGAACTGAAAGGTTATTGAGCTCAAATTCATAATTAAGTTATGAATTAACCTTCACTAGTAAAGTCAATGGTACTTAAGGAAACAAGAGATAATTAAAAGGGTAAAACGGTAATTTATTCCCAATTAATTATGAACCATTATTAGAGGGTCAATTTGTACGCAATGATTATATCTAGGGGTGAGCATCTAAACCGGCAAACTGCGGCGACCGACCGCACCGCACCACACTACACCGCAAATCGCGGTGTTAAAAGTGGAATGGTTCGGTATGGTTTGTATCTTAGCAAAACCGCGCGGTGTGGTGTGGTGCGTGGTTTGGCGGTGTGAAATTTTGGTTTGCACCACACCGCACCGTATACTTACAAATATGTTAAAAAAAAAATAAACTTTACATATATACCATTTTTTAGTAACCCAATCTAAAACTAGGAGCCCACTTAAATTAGGAACCCACTTAATTTAGGGTATAACCTTATTCTCTAACACATCATACACGACAACAACTCCTTCCTCTCTCATCTCATTTGCGCCTCCTCCCTATCACCTCTCTATCTCACACATATTTTTTTAACACACTTACACCGTGGAAAACCACCCAAACCACACCGCAAAAAATAGTTTGGTTTGGTCTGTTTGGTGCAACGAAATCACACCGCATGGTGTGTTCTAGCTACTACACCGCACTTGTGGCGTGGTGTATTAAAAAGTGTTCAAACCGCCCAAACCACACCGTGCACACCCCTAATTATATCAATGGACGCGTTATCATTATAAAGTACTCAGTAAATGAAATGTCTATAATTACAAGAGTGCAGTCTCATATTTGTAGTAAAATAATCATGAGATTAATAAATTAAGATTATTTAATTAAAGAGTTTAATTAATAATCTCAAATTTATTTAAGCTTGGAATTATAGGTTCATAGGTCCCCACAACAGTTCTATCAACACTATTCAAGGCAAGAGTTGATATAAGGAAAAATAGTTAAAAGACATATTTAAGAAGAAATTTATTCTTCGGGCCAAATATGCAATTATATGATAATAGTGATTAATTAATTAATTACAAATTAGTTGTAATTAACAAAATTAATTAATATTTAATTATTGTATAATTTTTAAAATTGTATTAAATAATTAAATAATTTTTGAAATTTTAATTAAATAATTAATTAATTAAAATTTTCGAAATTATAATAAATTAAATAACCAATTTTTGAAATTATTGGGTTTAATTAATTGGTAGAATTAATTAAATATCTTTATTTGAGTGGGAGATAATAATCTGGTAAGTTCAAATTGGATTTGAATTTAAAAGATTGATATTTATTCAAATAATTAATTATATTTGATAATTAGTGTTTACCGAATTTTTCAAAAACTAGAATTAGAAGAGATTAGAGAGCTTAAAAGAAAGGATTTAAGTGAAGTAAACAAGATTTTGAGGTGGTTGAGGCGTTAATGAGCCTTAGTCCACGAGACAGTGGTATTAGAGCTTAGAGAGCTTTTGACAATGGAGTTTTCGGTAAGTTTGAGCAGAGTAACTGCTTACAATCAAAATCTAGGATCCCCTCCTCAGTGCACCACTATTCGTATTTATAGGCGCATGAGTGCGCTGGTCTTGGGTCGGGCTAGTCCGGCCCAATAAGGGTGTAAATACCATTGGCTTCTCTGATGGGAGCCCAATACAAATGATTGAAATATGAAACATACATTAATCAAAGCCCATTGGGCCAGCCCAAACAAGATCTTATTCTAAGACATGCGACAAACTGGTTTTTCAGTCTGGGTGTTATGGGCTACGAGGAAGATTTGGGGGACAAGATCGGTCAGAGTAGTGGCGGCCCAGTTCTGAACCAACAGCGTACAATCCCGAGGTAGCCTCCTCTGCAAGTTAATCGTGAGGACAACCCCCACGCTTCTTGGGACGATGTTAGTATAGGGGACACTTTATCACGCCAAATTCGGCCAACCAATCCAGGTCCGTTTACCAACGTCCCCCTCCGTTTACCAACGTCCCCCTCTGTTTACCAGGGTCCTGGTTCATTTACCAGGACCCGGGTTTATCCTCGGAGGTCCCGGCCCAATCTCGAATTTGGGAGCCCGCGACCTATTTTACCGTACCTTAGGGGACATCCCGGTACACGGTCCCGGATTTATACAACCTGGCCCGATGATGGTCCCGGTCACTCTCCCGGATGCCCTCTGGGCCTTGCCAAGACTTGGGCTGCCAATATATGTTTTCCCTTCGCCTAATGGGCCTTATATGGGTCTTAATTCCCAGGAAAGTGGCCCATGGACTTAGAGTGTGGATCCGTACATTTTGGAAGAAACGGGGATAACAATTAGTTAAAAAGATATTTAATTTAAATTTTAATTAGTTATCAGGTTGTTGGATTTTTATCTGACAAAGTAGTTTGAATAAATAATTAAATAAAAATAGAAAAATCAAATATCCCTAAAAATTAGGTTGGTACACGACCACACACAATCCATGGACTGTGTGTGGCGTGTACTACTATTTTTTCAGGGACAGAATTTTTATTTTTATTTATTTAATTAATTAATTGATAATTCAAAAAATCAGTTTTTTGATATTTTCATTAATAAGATAATTAATTAATTAAAAGATAAATTGTAAGTTGGTTACAGATTTATTTTTTAAATTTGAATATTTTCTTTTTAAGTATGACTAATAAGAACATATACTGATAACTCAAACAAGACATTATTCGCTCTGTGAAAAATAGAACGATACTTTTCAATCTCTCCCTGAAAATATAAAGAACCAATTCTCAGGTCTATTATCTTGATCTCAAGTGTTGAGTGCATCAAGTAAAATCACAAATAAACTATCATTTATTCTCTAAGTGCCCACACACTTCTTGAGGTGTAGAGAACGTTGTGGAAGATCTTGGTGTGAGTGCCTGGAAGCAGCTTAGATAGGAAGATCGTTCTTATTACGAAAATATAGCAATGACACTTGATAGACTTCAAGAGGTATGATTTCTATTTATATCTTACTTAATATTAATGTGTGTATATTAATAGATCCGCATATTTAAAGGTAGTTTAAATATGTTACAATTTTTTTGTTGTGGCCAACCCACCACCATTCTGCTGCGTATTAGGAAACTCGTTCCTAACAATACACATTTACATATATATATATAAATAAACACACACATACACATCCACACACTGTCACATATATATATATATATAAATACACTCAAATATAAATATACAAATATATATATATAGAAGATTTCTCAATGGTTACTACCCATAGATGGGTACTAACAATTATGATGATGTGGCAACATAGTGACTTGGTATAGCAAGTCACCAACTGGTAAATATTTTTTTTCTACATTAATTTCAAATTTAGTTATTATTTTTTTACCATAATTAATGTTGTTTCTAACCAATGAGAGACACTAACTATATTTAGAAATTGACATGCATTGAAAAATGAAAAGTTTACAATATTATATTTTCATAATAAATACACGTTTTTCATCACGTAACCCTTCAAAAAATTTGAAAAATAAAAAATTATTTTTAAAAATATAAATTAACAACTATAAATATGGATCATTGATATTAATCCAATGGTTAATATTAAAGTAACCATCCATGGGTAGTAACCATTAAGACTGCACAAAACTAAAAATTAAATAAAAACAAATTATAAATTAAATAAAAATTAACAAATAAATAATAAAAAAGCATATATATATAAATATATTTACATATATATAATATACAACTATATATAATATATATACCTTAGCCGGGGGTCGAGGAGGAGAGGAGTCGTCGGAGCGGAGTGGCGGGGGTGTGGTATGGGGGCGGAGGGGCGAGGGCTCGCATTGGGGCAGAGGGGCTGGGGGTGTGGGGTGGAGGTTGGGTTTAGAGGGGCTGGGGTGCGGGTTCGGAGGGGTGGGGTGGGGTGGGGGCTGGGTTCGGACAGGCTGGGGGCAGAGGAGCGGGCTGGGGGCTTAGGGGCAGAGGGGCGGGGGCTCAGGCTGGGGCGGAGGGGCTGGGGTTGGGGCGGAGTGGTTGTGGGAGAGGGAGAAGGGGAGAAGTAATTTGCATAAAAATGGAGGAGAAGTTGAGGTTATTTGGTGGACTATTAGCGGCGACACGTGTCGCCACTAATAGTCTTAAATATAATGTTGGAGGGAAATGTCCCACATTTTTTCTCGGTATTTTCAAATTTATTAGCGGCAACACGTGTCACAGCTAATAGTGAAAAAGTCATCGCTAATAATATTTTTAATAAACAAAATTTAACCAGTCTAATATTAGCAGCGTTTAGGGTTTGTCGCCTCTAATATTGGTATTATTAGCGGTGACTTTTGGTCGCTGCTAATAAAGTCACCGCTAAAGACTATTTTTCTTGTAATTTAACCATAATTATAAAATATTTATTATCACTAAATATTTAGTATTTAGTGATAATTATTTTTAAAAAATATTACAATATAATTTTTTTTTACTAAATATATTATCAATATAATTTTAGTTACAAAATTTTATATATAATAATATTTATTATGATTAAAAATATAATTAATCACAAAATATATATTATTGTGACAATCACACATTATTTTTAATGATAACATGATTATGATAAAAATACTTTTTCAGTCACAAATTTTCTAATTATTATCACAAATTTTGTCGTAATTAAAAACAATTTTTGTTAGGGTGTCCTAAAATCAAATCACATATGTCATATGAACAATAACAATTATGAGTAAGTGAACATTTAGTAGGGGTTGAACACTTTTTTCTGTACATGTAAAATTATTACGAATTATTTAAATGTGACCAATAATTGAAATTGAAGAGTTTTCAGATATTGGGATTGCCTCACTGGATGATACGGTAAATCTAAAGCGGGGCAGCATGTCTACTTGTCTAGTACTCCTCATAAACACATACACTAAGGTTATTATTATAATAATAATTTTTCAAAAAGGATATTATGAACTGATACATCTTGTCAAGCACCAACATTTGTTACCAATCTTATCATATGAGCCATGGTGCCTATCAAATAATACAACCAAATTTATAAATTAAAAACAAAAAAACAAATGAATGGTTATGAGGTGGCAATAATAATTTTCTTCATGATAAATAATAATAATGGAAGTTAATGGGTACTTATTTAAGAACAAGCTTGGTAATGTTCATGGTAATACTTGCCAAAATATTTGATGCTTTACACTTTTTGAACCAGTACTACCTAAATCGACTTTTCACCATTATTTAATAATTTACATACGTATAGTGTGATTGGTCCCAAAATGATTTCACTATCTTAATGTTTACACAATATCAATTGTTGTATGTGAGTTTTGGGACACAAGCTCCCAAATCAACAAAAGGATTGGTCTTCTCACAACCAATATGAATGAAATAACATGAGCTAGCTGGTTACAATAATGGAGGTCTGGTCTTTGGCCTTCTCTCCACATTTTAACTACTAAACTTTAACTTATATGGACATCTAACCGTAATGTCGCTGTCAACCATAATAAACTTATAATAACAAATTACTGTGAAATTCTATCTATATAATTTTCTCCACATGAAAAGTTAAGGGCCTGTTTGGCATTGTTTTCTGTTTTTTGTTTTCAAAATTTTGTTCTCAGAAATGATAACAGAAAACTATTTTTGTAGTTTTCAAAAAATAAGAGGTGTTTGGTTAATGTTTTCTAAAAACAATTTTTTAGTTTTATTTTTTTTTAAATCTTAAATAAAAAAATTAACAAATATATTTACAAAGAGAAAAATATTTTAAAAGTTTGTAATAAATAATGAGATAAAATAATTTGAAAGAAAAAATGATGAAAAATAAGAAGTAAAGTTATGAAAAAAAATTTGAGAACAACAGAAAACAACTTTTTGTTGTTCTCAAAATTTTCTGTTTTTTGTAACTTTGTTTTTAAAAATTGTTTTCTGAAAACAATGCCAAACACCCCCACTTGTTTTCAGAAAACAATTTTTAGCTTTTAAAAACAAAAAACAGTTTTTTAATTAAGGTGCCAAACACCCCCTAAAAGTTCCACTGAGAATGAGTGGCATTGGGAAATTTCTTGGAAATTCCCTTTTCCTCTGCAAGAATAGTCCTAGGAGTTTTGATTTCATTATCAATAATGTGATGTCTTGATTAGAAGGGTGGAACTCTAAATACTAAAATATTTATTCAAACATTATACAAATTGTCGTTACACTTTTTTTTAAACCAATAGACTCCAATTTTGATAAGTATCATTGACTAGACATAACTCTTACGCCACTATGTATAATATTTATGTGCATATTTTGAGTGCACATATCATTATTTCATAATTAATATTATTTGTAATACTTTACATATAATAAACCAATTCAAGAATGTATTTTTCCACCAATTTGGTAAAAAAAAAAACTATTTTTGATTGTAAACAAAATTACTTTAATTTATTTAATTAAATTTACTTTATAATTATAATATATTTAAAAATAAAATATAATAGTAATTTAATAAGAGGTTACTAAATATATATTTGTGCTGTTATAATATGATGTAATTTGTGAACTCAAAATTTAACAAGATATTATTATGTAAATAAGATATTGTTTTCTTCTAAAAGTACTTCCACATTAGCTTATGATATGAAAATGACATTCCTCAAAATGCAAACTAAATCTAAACTCTTACAGAATATACATATCATAATAAAACTAAAAGAAAAACATATTTATATTTAGAATCATGTTCTTTAATTAATAACATTTTTATGGTATTTTTTATAAATATATGTTAAATCTAAAAAAATATGGAGTTGTTTTATCACAATAGAAAATAGTTTTACCAAAATTAGTGAAAAAATACAATTTTAAGTTGATTTATGTATCATATACAAGCTATTACTACTATTTTTTTTATTTGTTTTATAAATATGTTTTAATTAAATAAATTAACAAACAACATTTTCCCTTCATAGTATGGTCATTGTAGAGTTTTTCCCCCGAATTTTTTTACGTGGCGAAAATCCTCATAAACTATAGAAACTATTGAAAATGTGCACCTTCTACTGCATTTCATTCATTTTTTTTAAAACAGTTTGTTGATGTAGCACTGATGTGGCGCTAATACGGTGGAATTCGAATGTCCATGCGAAAAAATACATGCATAAATAGTGGTCTAATGATAAATTCTGGGAATGTATATATGTATTCTTAGAGCTAATGTTTGCATGTTTAGCACCAATAAACTCGATTCGACTAGCTTCGGTTAGTTAACTAGACTCTCAGACTACAACTATGCATGTGACATGTGATCATATCAGCAAATCGTTCAAAAAATGAACATAATGTAACAGAAGGAGCACATTTTCAATGGTTTTATTATTCGAATGGGGGAGGGGGAGGGAATATCCTATTTTCTCTAAATAAATTAGTGTTATTTTGATTATATTTAAAAATATTTTTACCAAAATTGGTGGAAAATTACAATCTTGAATTGATTTATCATATGTAATGTATTAAATAATTAAAATAATAAAGTGGTGCTAAGACAAACAACAAAGTAGTAAAATAATGTTAATTAAATAATAGGGAACTAAGTTGGCTCTTGGACAAATAACATGGTACTGAAATGATATATTTTTAAAAGTTTATTTATCTTAAAATGTTTATTCGCATGAATGGTCCGCAAACTTTATTTAAGCAAGTTGGTCCCAGATTTTTTATTTTGCAAATTGGTCCCTAATCTTTCTGTGTACTAACATATTGTTTGGTCATTTAATGGTGTAAGGTTACGACTGCCAACAAATACAAATTTATAGACCAGTTTATCAAAAGAAAAAATTTAGGGAACCAACTTACCAAAACATATAAAGTTTAGGGACCTAAAGTACAAATAAGCCATTTTTACTTCTAGTGCTTTTTATCATGATCCCCATCGTAGATAGGAAGGTTGGTGTCCTTGTGACTTGGTTATTGACTAAGTCTATTGTTAAATACTTTAGCTAATGTGGGTGGATTTGAATTAGAGTATTGAGTTTGGATAATGGGCCAAGCGTAAATAGTGATGGGTCGTATATATATATATATATATATGTGAGAAAAATAAAATGAAATTTACATCAAAAACTATAATTTACAAAAAAATATGATTACACGGGGAAATTAACATTTATTTATACGGTTCTGTGTATTTTTATTTTTATAGAGTACCATTCTCATTCCTTCGACAAGCATTGCATAAAACTTGAGAGGTTGTAGATGAGGAAGACCAATTCAAGAATACAATTAATGGGTTTGTGTGGGAGGAAAGATGACATTTTTTTATTAAAGTGCAAGGGGTTGACATTATTGATGGAGCTCAAAACATTTTTGTACAAGAGTTTTGTTCGAATTCTATTTCGTCAGTGTTGTAGTATGTATACGAACTAAAATTTTGTTTTCTCTTCTTCCAAATTGCACATGAGTGATATATGTATACATATATATATGTCTTTTGTTAATCGGAAGAAAAAATCACAAACATAAATTTATATATTTATGATGACCAAACAAAATGCAATAAAAGGTGTTAACTAATAAGTTAACCATGTGGTGTCAGCCTTCTGTAGGTATCTTTTGGAAGTGTGTTGTATGCTAAGCTAATATTGCTACATCTGTCAAATTAATTTTAACTTCAGCTACTAAGTTTAAATTATATTTTACAGTGGTTTTGTAACGACCCAAAATTGCTAATAAGGCTTAAGAGCTTTGATTAGTGTGTCGGGAGGGCACAATTGGAAGTTATGTGAAATAATGGTGAAAATGCATGATTATGTGATGAGTATGCTTATATGATTATTTGGATATATGAGATGCATGACTATGAGTATTAGTATGCATGTAGGCCTTGTTTAGGCTATAAAGGTATATTCGTAATTTTGGCCTATTAAGAGCATAAATGTAAATATTTGTAATAGTTGTTGAGACCACATTATTATGTGGATATATTTGTAGCTTGTGACTCGAGGCGATCTTAGTGAGCGGTTTAGCGGAAAAGTCACAGCGGAGATTTATACTCGGCTCGGGGTGAGCCTGGGGGTATTTATGAGAATTTGAGAAGTATATTGGAGATTATTTGATATTGAGGAATATAACTGATGATTAGTTAGGTGTCGGGATGTAAGTGGTAAATATTAGAGACACTCGAAGAATTAGCGGGAATTAGGAACAAATGACCAAAATGCCCTTGGAAGGATTTAAGGGCTTAGATTTAATGGGAGGGTATTATGGTCATTTGGTTTATAAGGGATAAGAGTTGTGTCTGTCTTTATGACTTAGTGGAATGTTTAGAGTATAGTAGAATCTGAGAGAAAAGGGAAAGAGATAAAAGAGAAGGAAAGAGGAAAGGAAAACAGAACTCCTAAGTTACCCATTTTCTCTCTCTCGGTTTATCATTCTTCTTGCACCATTTCTTGTGAATTCTTGGAGTTGTGGTTCAGAGGAGGATTAGGTCAAGCTTAGCACTTGGGATCTTGATCAAGTTTGAGGATTCAACATGAATTAGTCATCCAATTGAGGTAAGTTTCAAGGTTCTTCTCTTGAGATTCTAGTTTTAGCTGAAATGGTTTTCTAAACTGAGTTTTGATGGGAATTCTAGGGAATTAAGGCTAAGGTTTTGAGGAGTGAAAGCTAAGGAAGTGTGGAGGATAACCTAGGTCGAAATTCTCCATTGAAGGTATGAAATTCTAGCTTTAAAGTTCTGAAGTTTCTATTGTTTTCTGTTGAGTTTTTTAGCTTCAAGCTCAATCATGGTGGTTTCTTTATTTTGGGGTCCATGTGCTTAAGTTTCATATGGTTGGGTCATATGGGGTGATTTATAGATGATGGTAGGCTTGTTTTGGTGTTTGGTTGAGGTTTGGAAGGATTTTAGAGAGTTTTGGCTCGAGGAAGTTCGAAGAGGAAAATCAGGGTGTTGTCTGGCTGTGACTAGCGCTGTAGCGCCAGCCTTAAGGCGCTACAGCGCTAGGCCTTGTGGTCAGAGAGCTTTTTGGCTCTATTTTTAGAGCTATAGCTCCCTCTTTATGGCGTTGTAGCGCTACCCTATTTCCAGAAGTGGATTTTTGAGTTATTTCCTAGGTTTTTTGCCCGAGGGCTCGAGGTTTGATTCCACCACCCCGTTTGGTGGAATTAGGGCTTCCCAAGGGCTCGAGATTGGTCCCGAGGCTAGGTTTTGAAATTGAAGTTTTGTGATGATTCTGATCTTTGATTGTGACTAGGTGTACGCTAGGGCTCGGGAGGGATCGTGCTTGAGGGTTGATTTCATTGAACAAAGCTAGCGGAATCAAAGGTAATAAGAAACTGCACCCGGTTATGTGTTAATGATGGGACTAAGAGCTCCATATATCTATATGATGCCATAGATGATACTATGCCATGGGACATGTGATAAACGGCCTAAGAGTGCCGGAATCAATATTTGCGCACAGGGCGCGGCTCAGCCACTAGTAGCTGAGGACAGCTTAATATTCACTAAGCTCGGTTTAAGCAGGCCGGAGTCAATGGGATAAATAGGGGGTGCGACCTAAGGGCATCGACCCTGATTAATATGTGAATTGATTATTAATGTTAATTGACGAGCTTGGTATGCGGAATGCCTGATTGTGTGAATATTATGGATTGTTGAGTATATAGCTATGCTTTAAGGGTTGTTTAGCTGTTGATTTGTAAATTGATTACTTAATGGCTATGCTCTGTTATCTGGTTACTTGCTGGGCCTTGGCTCACGGATGCTACGTGGTGCAGGTAAAGGCAAGGGCAGAGTGGACCAATCCTGAGTTGGAGAGCTTTGGGGCTGAATGTACATAGTCAGCTGATCAGCTGCCACGGCCGAGGAGTGATACAGGACGGGAAAAGCCTAAATGTCTGTTTTGTCCTTAGAGTGGCTAGTAGCTGTACTTATATCCTGAAATTTTGTAAACTGTCTTTTAAACGTTATTACTTTTGGGATCCCATGTACAAAAAAAATGTTTGATTATGGAAAATGTACTTTTGTGACCGAAATCTTTTAACCCTAGTTCAACTATAGTTTCAGTAACACGTTTCTAACTATGACTTGATTAACAAGTCTTGCACTTTTATAAACACACAGTGTAACGGTCTTGGCTATCCAGGGCGTTACATGTTTGTAATATTTAGTAAATGCCATAAATGGAGATCGATAAAAAAAATGTTAGATTATTGTTGCTAAGTTTAAATAATTACATGTTTGAATTTATTTGTTTCTTCCTATGAATATTTTGAGTACATTTGTAAAATATATTTTTTTTGTTTTTATTATTTGTATTTATATATATTTTTTGGTAATCTTTTTTTAGTTAATTGTTAATGACTATTTAGTTTATTTTGAGTAAATATATATTATGTAATTATGTTGATCGTGGGTGTATGTATATATATATATTGTAAAATCCTTTATTGACATATTTGACAATATTGACAAAATTAATTAAAGAAGATTTTTCGAAATGGGTAGTGTTGACGCGGTTCTTCTCCAACAGGTAATTAAGAAAATAAAGAGGAAGAGATTAGTGCTTATGTTGAACCGAAATAGATGAATGATCTTGGAAATGGAATGGTGACACAAAATACGTTTTTTAGGTGGTTCAAAGGTTAAAATCCTTCTACTCCACCAGTCAATATTATTGCTATATGCTTGGTATTCTTTTACAGGGTGTTTCTTACACAATAGAATCCAACCATTTGTAACTCCTAGGGTCTCCATATTTATAGGAGAGGGCACCTGGGAGTTGGTAAGAAGGTCATCCCGTGACCTTCTTACCTATCATGTCAACTCTGTGACATTCATGATTAATTCCTAAAACCTGACACATAAGTGTTGTCTAATCAATAGGTAAGGAGATAATGGGCCGCACGGCCCAACCCAATCGTGGGTGTCTGAATACGCACGTTCACGCTGCGTGTCCGAGAAGTTAGGGATATATCAGACACGTGATGTCTGATATATGCACATTTACCTTGCGTGGTTGACTTTATAAAAGGTCACATCCTCCAACTCTAGCTCGTACCACGAGCTGGATGCTTCCCTCGACCTGTGGCCTTCAGAGTCCAGACTCAGTCCTTAGTAATCTTGGCGAACCTTTGGGCTACCTCGAGCTAAGGAGGTAGGATCTTTCGATGGCAGCTCCGGTCTTTGGGGATGTCTACGTGGCTGATATAGTTTAGGTCGTATCTTAGCTCGCTAATAGCCCATGGGAAAATCAGGGCGTACATTTGCCCCCCAAGCCCCTGCTTGTGGTACACGACGTCGCATAGGGCCACAGTAGGGGCTTTTAGGCTTCCCCGTGAACTCTTCATATTCCAAATTTTATGCAGGCGCCGAATACGTGGAACATCGTGGTTGGTGACGGTACGTCTTCCGAGAACCGCATTTAATGGCCTAGCCTATACTCAGCCGTCGTTTCGTCTTTCGAGTGGAGGGCCTTGGATCCCACATCAGAGCAATCCAATGGCCCTCTTCACGTGACCCTTCAAGTATGTAAAAGGGGTGGCCACCCTACGCATGGGCCACCCGTTCATTTGAAATTTTTCAGAAATTTTCTTCTTCTTCTCTCTTCATCTTCAAAAGAAAAACCCTCTTCTCTCCGACCGCCACTCCCAGCGTTCAAGAAGTTTAGGCATAAGGGCTCCTTCGAAGCTTTGGAACCAACTACTCCGACGAAGCCCCAACCCAGGCGATTCCTTCATCCTCTTCTCAGCCAAACATTCTGTAAGTCTCCTGACTGTGCATGTTTTGAAATTATTTTTCACTGTAGCTTAGGTAAATATTTACTGTAGTCGCATGCAAGGGTTTGCTGGTTTTTGTGGGCATGAAGGGTGAAAGCCTTTTAGGTTAGGGTATCTTTGCAGTAGAAAACCATTTAGGAGCATGGTTTATAGGATGCATTTTCTGGGGAAAATTTCTGGGTAGGATTTTTGGTATGCTGGTTTAAAGTATTCAGTATTTTAGGGTGCAAAACCGGGTAGCTTAGGAGACACGCTTCACAGGCGGTTTTTCCTTCCTTGCCTACTGAAACTTTCCTTCCAAGGAAAATTCTATCCTGACCCTTCTGACACACGAGTTCCGAGTAATCGGGGATCTGTTGGGAGCACAGGCGCGTGTTCATAGAACCGCGTGGTCTCACTCTCGACGGGCTGGGCTTACCTCAGCTTGTGCAAAGAACACTCCTTTTGACTCTTCCTCATGCTTAGGTCGCCTTTTCTGATATCTTTTTCTTTTGTTCGCTAGGCGACCAGATGGCACCAAAGAAGAACGCTCCAAAGAGGACCGCTGGCAGCTCGGCCTCCCAACAAGACAAAGGAAAGGAGGTGATGGCTGAATCCCTGATTCCTAACTTCGGGCCAGCAGTGGAACGGGAGCTCGAGGTGGCCCCCGACGCGTTCTTTGAGGCGGAGAGGATCGTCTCAAAGATTACTGACCAGGCGAGGGTAAACAAAATATTCCTCTCCCACAAAATCGAGCTAGGGAGAGAATCCGTGATTGCCCGACCTCCCGCAGAAGGCGAGCGGAGCTGCGCGCCGCTCGACGAGGTGTTCTCGGCCTGGAGCGATGAACATTTCAAGGCGGGGGCCTTCCTCCCGTTGGACCAGTACTTCACTGATTTCCTCAACTTCGTGAGGTTGGCCCCATTCCAGCTCCCCCCCAACTCTTACTGTTTGTTGGCGGGGTTAAGATACTTGTTCATGAAATAGGAGTGGGAGGTCCCCACTCCTGCGGACATCCTGTATTTCTTCTGCCTCAAGGCCAGCCCGGAGCAGCGGGGGCGAGGTGATGGGTTTTATTACTTAACCCGGTTCCCCAACACGGCTGCGATCATCGAGCTGGCCAGCCACCCCAACGACTTCAAAGATCAATTCTTTATGTCGACGGGGTTCCGAAACTACGAGCTACACTACTTCAATCGTCTTCGTAAGTGCCTTTCAACCTTAGCTCGTAAGTTAAGTATCGGTTAGCGCCCTCTATATCCATTTCTGACTTAGGTTAATTCTGCAGCTATCTTTGCGAGGACAGAGAAATCTGTGATCCTCGGCAGCCAGTACGAGACACCGGCGGGCTTGCCCCCCAGTGAAAAGGACTATCGTCAGCTCGTGACAGACGAGACGATGGTGGCCTGTAAGCTGATCTCCCCAGGCCAGACTCTGAACTTGAAGAGGCCCCGGGCCCTTCCCCCAGATCGCGATATGAGGCCTATCATCGTGGAGGAGGTCGTGGGGAATGAAGATGAGGAGGACGAAGTGCCCCTCGTGAGGACGAGGAAGCGGGCGCTGGAGGTTGCCCAAAGAACGGACGAGGAGAGGATCCGGTCCGGAGTAACCGCGGGTCCTTCTGGCCAAGGTAACCCATACATGTTTAGGAATTTAGATAGGGCTGCTGCCAACCCCCGGCTAGCTAGGTACAATCCCAAATAGATCGTACAACGCCATCGAAGTGACCCAGACTTAGATGAAACCCTGCTTCACTGCGTCGACCAACTCGTGTTGGATTACGAAAGTAGCCGTCCTAGGGGTACCATAGTTGTAGACAACACCCTAGCCTTTAGGTCGGTCTTATTCGAGGAGTATGGGACTAACCTTCGGTCATGGCCATCACTTCGGGAGGGCACCGTAGCTCTGGGTCTTAGGCAATATGTAGAAGAGTCTAGCCCTGAGCCAGCCTCGAATCTAGAACTCGCGCCAGCTCGAGAAGTAGTTGACTTAGATTCTCCCGCAAGAGCTCCGGGGCCGATGGTCGTAACCATAGGTTCTTCTTCTAGCTCGAGGGGTAGGATTCCCTTTAGTATACATATATATACTTGATTTTCTCTTTTTTCCCCTTTGTTTTTGTTTTTGCATGACTGCTAACTTTTGTACTAACCATATCTTTGTTTTGACAGAAGAGATGTCTCAGCCCGGAGGGAGTCTGCGAGCTGCGTTCATCGGAGGGAACTCATCCGCCGGGGCTTCCGGGCCCAAAATTAAAAAGCTCCAGACGTCGAAGAAAGCCACCGGAACCCCAACCAAGTCTCCTGCAAAGGAGAAAGAGCAGCCCCCAGCCGCCCAGGTAGTGGAAACTGTTCCTCCTGCTGCAGGGGAGAGCAGCATGCCCTCACCACCTCCGCGAGCTCCGGCCTTCGTCCGGGACACAGGGGCGGAGCCCAGAGCTTCGGAAATTGCACCTTCCGAGGTGCGCAGCTTCAGGCACCGCCATGGAGGACATGTTCTACCATTGCTGGGCCTATAATCCTGACGGCGACTTCTCCTTCTTGGCAGCGGACGTTTGGGAGCCCTAGCTGGAGGGGTTTAAAGCTCGCCTCGAGAAAGAAGCACCTTCCGAGCCCAGGGAAGTCTCTGGCATAGCTGAGCAAGGCGAGACGGTGACCTCCAAAGGGCCAACTAGTGGAGCCTAGGGCCTTTCCATTTTGCTCCCACTCTTTTATTATTCTTATTTTTTGTTGTAACTTTTGCATGAGGTGTTCCCACCTCAAGACAACTGATTTTTACCTTTAATTGGTTTACTCCCTTTTGCCTTTACGCATTTTAGTTACTATCTTGAAAAACTTAGTTCGCGTTAATTTTTATCAATATCTCGTGCTTTTTACGAAAAACAACGATCAATCGATTTAAATTAACTTCTAAGTTTTCTGACCTGGTTATATCCAAGAACTTAGTTCGTATTAATTTTTATTAATATCTCGTGCTCTTTAGGAAGAACAACGATCAATAGATTTAAATTAACTTATAAGTTTTATGACCTGGTTATATCCAGGAACTTAATTTGAAAACTTAGTTCGTGTTAATTTTTATCAATATCTCGTGCTCTTTAGGAAGAACAACGATCAATAGATTTAAATTAACTTCTAAGTTTTATGACCTGGTTATATCCAGGAACTTAATTTGAAAACTTAGTTCGTGTTAATTTTTATCAATATCTCGTGCTCTTTAAGAAGAACAACGATCAATAGATTTAAATTAACTTCTAAGTTTTATGACCTGGTTAAATCCAGGATAGGACTTAGTTCGCGTTAATCCATTATCAATATCTCGCGTTTTTTAAGAAAAACAACGATCAATCGATAATTAACTTCTAAGTCTTTAAGGCGACCTGGTTATATCCAGGTACCATATGCCCCCCAAGTAACTGGGAAAGGGTCTTTCGTGGTTACTTTAGATTACACTTGAAAACATGTACAATCATAAACGAAAAGTTAATTCTCATTGCGTAATACATAGAAAATGGCCTTTTAGGCCTTACAAGGGAATCATTGATAATATCTCTTCAAATGGATGGCGTTCCAAGTTCGTGGGACTGCCCCTCCATCTAGCCGAGCTAATTTATAAGTTCCCTCTTTAATGACCTCGATGACTTGATATGGCCCTTCCCAGTTCGGTCCCAATACTCCATCTTTGGGATCCTTACCGGCTAAGAAAACTCTCCTGAGGATCAGGTCGCCAACGCTAAAGGCGCACTTTTTGACTTTTGAGTTAAAATAGCGGGTGATTTTCTGCTGATAATGGGCGAGCTGGAGTTGCGAATCTTCTCGTCTTTCATCAACCAAGTCAAGGGAAGCGCAAAGTAGCTCGTGGTTATGGTCCTGGTCATATTACTGGACCCTATGCGAAAGCACCTTAATCTCCACAGGGAGGACTGCCTCACTCCCAAAGGTCAGGGAAAAAGGAGTATGACCCGTAGGAGTCCAATGCGAGGTCCGGTATGCCCATAGAACCTGGGGGAGCTGTTCTGGCCAGACCCCCTTCGCTTCGTCTAGTCTCTTCTTGAGGCTCGCCTTTAGAGTCTTGTTGACAGCCTCGACCTGGCCGTTCGCCTGAGGATAGGCCACGGAGGAGAAACTTTTCACAATTCCGTACCTTTCACAAAACTCGGTGAACAGGTCGATGTAAAACTGAGTCCCATTGTCAGAAACGATCTTCTTGGGCAGCCCGAATTGGCAGATAATGCTCTTAACCACGAAGTCAAGGACTTTTTTGGAAGTTATCGTTGCCAAAGGTTCTGCCTCAGCCCACTTCGTAAAGTAGTCAATGGCCACCACTGCGTAACGGACCCCGCCTTTTCCAGTAGGTAGGGCGCCAACCAAGTCGATCCCCCAAACTTCAAACGGCCATGGGGACGAGATCATCTTCAGCTCGACTGGGGGAGCTCGGGCAACTGCGGCGAATTGCTGGCACTTGTCGCACTTCTTGATGTATGAGATCGAGTCCTTGGATAGAGTGGGCCAGTAATATCCTTGCCTCAGGACTTTTAAGGCCAAGCTTTGCCCCCCAGTGTGGTCTCCGCAAAAACCCTCATGCACTTCCTGCAGGATGGCCTTTGCTTCGCCTGGAAGAACACATCATAGGAGAGGTAGGGAGTGCCCACGTTGGTATAACACCCCATCTACCATTGTATACCTGGGAGCTTGATACAGCACTCGCCGCGCATCATTACGCCCTTCAGGTAGCTTTCCCTCGGTGAGATACTCGAGGATGGGGGTCATCCAGGTTGGCCTGGCGTCGATCATCTCGACCTCCGTCCTGGATTCTTCTATACTTGGTTTCTCCAAGAATTCTATTGGCACTAACCCCAAGGTCTCCGTCTCCCCGGAGGTGGCGAGCTTGGCAAGAGCGTCTGCGTTAGCGTTATGCTCCCGAGGTATCTGCTCGATCGAGCCTCGCTCAAACGCGGACAGCTCAACTTTTACCTTTGCTAGGTAGGCAGCCATCTTGGGTCCCCGTGCTTGATATTCGCCCAGAATCTGGTTTACCATGAGCTGGGAGTCACTGAAGCACTGGACGGAGCTCGCCTTCAGCTCCTGGGCTATCCTCAGCCCGGCCAGCAAAGCTTCGTATTCGGCCTCGTTGTTCGAGGCTTTGAATCCGAATCTCAGCGTCGGGTGGAATCTATGTCCCTCAGGGGATATCAAAATGATTCCAGCTCTGGAGCCGTTCTCATTGGATGAACCATCCACGAAGATCCTCCACGACGCCTGGGCCGAGGTGACCTGGGGTGAGTCTTCTGCAGGATCCTCCCGGAATCCTGTGCATTCTACTATAAAATCGGCCAAGGCCTGACTTTTTATAGAAATTCGTGGGGTTTACAAAATCTCGAACTGACTGAGTTCGATAGCCCACTTTAACAAACGTCCCGATGCTTCAGGTTTTTGCAAAACCTGCCTTAAAGGCTGATCGGTCATGACGTGTATTGAGTGGGACTGGAAGTACGGCCTGAGCTTTCGCAAGGCCGTGATAAGGCAGAACGCCAATTTCTCCATCAACGGGTACCGGGATTCAACTCCGAGAAGTCTCTTGCTGATGTAGTAGATTGGTTTCTGAACCCGGTCTTCTTCCCGGACTAATACGGCACTAGTTGCATCCTCTGTGACAGCTAGGTAGAGAAAAAGAGGCTCTCCTGCTTTTGGTTTGGATAATACGGGTGGCTCGGCCAGATATGCCTTCAGGTCGAGGAAAGCGCTTTCGCACTCTTCTGTCCATTCGAACTTCTTATTTCCTCGGAGCAGGTTGTAGAATGGCAAGCACTTATCGGTGGATTTTGAAATAAACCGATTGAGGGCTGCCACCCTTCCTGTCAGGCCTTGGACATCCTTGCGCGACCTGGGTGAGGGAAGCTCGAGCAATGATCTGATCTTGTCGGGGTTTGCCTCGATTCCTCGGGTATTGACGATGAAACCCAGGAATTTTCCCGATGCGACTCCAAAAGTGCACTTCTGTGGATTAAGCCTCATGCCATACTCCCGTAGTATCTTGAAGCATTCTTCCAGGTCGGAAACATGGTTATCGGTAGTCTTTGACTTGACTAGCATGTCATCAACGTACACTTCCATGTTTTTCCCGATCTGATTTGCGAACATTCTATTTACTAACCTTTGGTACGTAGCACCGGCGTTTTTCAGCCCAAACGGCATGACCTTGTAACAATAGACGTTAGTCGAGGTCATGAAGCTGGTGTGCTCCTGGTCCGCCGAATTCATGGCAATCTGATTGAAGCCTAAGTATGCATCCATAAAGGACATGAGCTCGTGCCCCGCCGTGGCATCCACCAATTGGTCAATCCTTGGCAATGGAAAACAATCCTTGGGGCAGGATTTATTCAGGTTGGAGAAGTCGATGTAGGTCCGCCATTTCCCATTGGGCTTCGGGACCAGCACGGGGTTGGCGATCCAAATCGGAAACTTTGCTTCACGGATAAAGCCGCATTTCTTGAGCCGGACTACTTCTTCCTCTAAGGCTTCAGCCTGGGTTGTTCCTAGGCGTCTTTGCTTCTGGGACTTTGCAAGAATGCTTTTATCTAGATGAAGGGTGTGCATGATGACACTCAGGTTGATTCCCACCATATCCTCGTGTGACCACGCAAACACATCCAGGTTATCCCGCAGAAATCTGATCAGCTCCGCTTTCCTCTTGCTACAGAGGTTTTTCCCGAGCTTGACCATCCGTGAAGGGTTTCTGCGGATCGATGTTTACTTCTTCGAGCTCCTCAATAGCCTGGAGCTCGGACCTGTCCTCGCCTATTTGGGGTCAATATCCTCGCTTAAGACAATATTTTCCCCTTCGGCGCTCTGAGGTTTTTCAATCTCAGGATCAGCCAAGGGTTCCTGAGATTCCTCTTCACCACTTTGGATGGCCATTGCTAGCTGCCCGAGTTTCGATTTTCCCTTCATGGAAATACTGTAGCATTCCCTGGCAGCGAGCTGATCGCCACGGACAGTGCATATTCCCGTGGAAGTAGGGAATTTCATCGCGTGGTGGCGAATGGAAGTGACGGCCTCAAAATCTATGAGTGTGGGTCGTCCCAAAATTGCGTTGTACGCAGCGGAGCAGTCGATGAACACAAACTCGAGGAGTTTGGAGACTGTCCGAGGTCCTTCTCCTAGGGTGATCACCAGCTCGATCATCCCTATAGCCGTTGATCCTTCTCCCGAAAAACCATACAGCATCATGGAGGTCGCCTTCAGCTCGGCGACAGTCAAACCCATATTCTCCAATGTGGATCGGAATAGGAGGTTTACCGAGCTCCCATTGTCGATCAGCACCCTCCTAACCCTCCGATTAGCGAGCTGAACTGCTACGACCAGAGGGTCGTTGTGAGGGAACTGGACATGGCTCGCATCTTCCTCCATAAAAATAATTGGCTGTCTCTCCAATCGCTGCTGCTTTGGCAGACGCTGCTCCGGGACGAACTCTACTCCATTATGCGCCTTGAGTTCGTTTACGTACCTCTTCTGGGCGCCTCTGCTCGCACCAGCTAAATGCGGACCTCCAGAGATGGTGGATATCTCTCCTCCCATCACGGGAGGAGGGACGTCCTGGTCTACCCGAGACCCGGGCTGACTGACTGGGACTTCTGGAGCAGGTCGACTTGCTGGAACCCTCATCCGTGCGTACTGGGCCAAGGGGCCGGCTCGGATGAGAGTCTCGATCTCATCTTTTAAATGCCTACAATCATCGGTATTGTGGCCAACATCATTGTGAAAACGACAAAACTTGGAGGTGTCTCTCTTCCCCTTTTGGTGCTTCAACGGCTCCGGCCTCTTCCAGGGGAGGCGAGTAGAGTTAGCTAGGAAGATGTTCTCCCTAGAGTGGGTGAGCTCTGTATAAGTCGCGTAGACAGGCTTGAACTTGTCTACAGACTTATTCTTCTCTGGGCCGTGCTGGCTGCCCTCGCCATTCCCCTTTCTTTTGCCTCCACCGAGCTGGTTGTTCAGTGTGACGTTTTGGGTCGCTGCCACGACCTTCGTCCCCACTCCAGCGGGCTGCTCAGGGGCCTGGCTGGTCCCTGCAGCAGAGGCTTCGACCTCCTCCAAGTTGATCCACTCCTGAGCCCTATTAAGGAATTTGTTAACCGAGCTAACTCCCTTCCTTTGTATATCCTTCCAGAGTTCTCCTCCGACGAGGATTCCGGTTCTCAGGGCCATGAGATTGGAGCTGTCATCCGCATCTCTGGCCTGAGCAGCGATGTTCGCGAATCTGCTCAGGTAAGCCTTTAGAGTTTCGTCGGGCTGCTGCCTTACGTTGGCCAGAGATTCGGCCTTAACGCGGGCAGCCTGGGAGGCTTGGAATGCCCTTTTGAAGTCAGCCGAGAAAGTTTTCCAGGAGTTGATTGACTGTCTTTTTCTTTGCTTGAACCACTGTCTGGCTGGTCCAGTCAATGTGGAAGGAAATATCAAACATCTCAGCTCGGGGCCAATGTTGTGGGCCATCATCAGGGTGTTGAACATCCCCAGATGATCCGACGGATCTCCGTCTCCATTGAATTTGGACAAGTGCGGCATACGGAAACCAGAAGGGTAAGCCGTTGGCTATGCTGGGGGCGAAGAGCTCCATCTTGTCCCCCGAATCATATTCATCTTTCTCTTTCTCCGACAGGAGCTTCCTCATCAGCTCCTCCATCTGAGCTAGGCGCTCGAGGGTTTTGTCCTGATCTCCTTGGTTATTCCGGGGCTATTCAACAGCTCCGGATCCATTGTACATATTTGGTGGGTTATTGCCACTCCTATCTTGAGATAGGTTATTTGGGGCATTCCCGCCGTTACGTACTTCGGACAGGGCTCCCCCTGAGCAAGCATGGCTGTCACCTCCTACTGGCTCCCCTCTATGGGAGTTAAGGTGATCTCGCAGGTCGCCCCCCTGGGTGGTTTGAGGACTTTGTGCCGAACTTAAATGCTGACGCAGGTCTCCGCCAGAAAGGTCACTCCGGCGACTACAGGTCAAGTAGCTCCTGTTAGAGAGGCTCGGAGTTCGCCTTTGGTGGTGAGGATCTGGGCTTTCTCTCGGCGCCCTGCTACGTCGGGAAGGTCCGGCTGATGGCGGGTTTCTCCTGCTACTTCCGTAAGCTGGAATATCTCAGATGGGCCGAGGAGGAGATGGATATCTGATTGGAGACGGAGGATGCCTGACCGGAGAGGCGATCCTGGTTCCGTCAGGACGGATCAAATTAGGTGGGGGCCTTTCGGCCCTACCAACCTGCGGGTCCCGCGCCTGGCGGTCTGGACGAGGCGCAGGACGGCTGTTGGGGACGGGCTGATGCTGTGAGCCCTCCCCGGACCTCCTTCTGGAATTTCCTCGAGCTCTCCTGGGCGCGCTCGAGGCTGGTTGGGAGCTAGGAGTTGAAGTTCTGACCGAACGGCTGTACTGTTGTTGTTCGGCTCTAGGCATTTCTCCGAAGTTTGCCTCTCGATGGTGTGATGAAGGAATAGAGTTGGCTGTCGGAAGTCTGTCCGAGCGGCTATGCCTGGACCGATTACCTCGGTGAGACTTAGGAGCCTCGCCTTGCCTCTTTCCGATGTTATCGTCGATTGTAAGAGGGGGTAGTCGGACCAACACATCCTTGATCTGTTGATTAGCTATTGCTAGCTGGCTCCTTAGCTGAGCATTCTCCATCTCCACCGCAGTGTAATAACCTGGGTTTGGATTAGGTGGCCGGGACGCCGAACTTCCAGTGTCATCTTGGCCCACTAGCTGTTTGCCTGTCCATTGTTGGACTTCAGGAATTTGTTCACCGGGGATGGCGATATGATGAGCCTCCTGCCCATCATGCTGTTCCATCTCGTTACCGTGTCTGGATCGAGTAGTCACCATAGTTGGATGTTTGCGACAGCACCAATCTAACTTGCTCTCAATGAAAGCATCAAACTGTTGACGCGGTTCTTCGGCAACAGGTAATTAAGAAAATAAAGAGGAAGGGATTAGTGCTTATGTTGAACCGAAATAGATGAATGATCTTGGAAATGGAATGGTGACACAAAATACGTTTTTTAGGTGGTTCAAATGTTAAAATCCTTCTACTCCACCAGTCAATATTATTGCTATACGGTTGGTATTCTTTTACAGGGTGTTTCTTACATAATACAATCCAACCCTTTGTAACTCCCAGGGTCTCCATATTTATAGGAGAGGGCACCTGGGAGTTGGTAAGAAGGTCATCCTGTGACCTTCTTACCTATCATGTCAACTCTGTGACATTCATGATTAATTCCTAAAACCTGACACATAAGTGTGGTCTAATCAATAGGTAAGGGGATAATGGGCCGCACGGCCTAACCCAGTCGTGGGTGTCTGAATACGCACGTTCACGCTACGTGTCCGAGAAGTTAGGGATATATCAGACACGTGATGTCTGATATATGCACGTTTACCTTGCGTGGTTGACTTTATAAAAGGTCACAGCCTCCAACTCTAGCTCGTACCATGAGCTGGATGCTTCCCTCGACCTGTGGCCTTCAGAGTCCAGACTCAGTCCTTAGTAATCTTGGCGAACCTTTGGGCTACCTCGAGCTAAGGAGGTAGGATCTTTCGATGGCAGCTCCGGTCTTTGGGGATGTCTACGTGGCTGATATAGTTTAGGCCGTATCTCAGCTCGCTAATAGCCCGTGGGAAAATCAGGGCGTACAGGTAGTTTCCTGTTTTGTTGTAATGTGTGTTTTTTAATCAGATTATTCTATTTATGCTAATAAAATAAATATATAATTTCCTATATATCTTTTCTTGAAATGGAAATTATTGGTATTTATTTTTATTTCTTGATCTGATTTGTTTGTCCAGAAATCGTGTACAGCTTGCAGAGATAATGTATATATTGTTTCCTTATTTATTTAAGGAAACTGGGTTTAAAAACTGTCCAGGTTCAATGAATCTGTTTGAACGGATTTCTAGTCTGTTTGAACAGATTCTGACTTTCCTGTTTGGGAAGATTTTTCATTTATTGGCTGATTGGTTTTTGATTTGTTTTCCATGACCTAAATGGATTATAAAAAGTATATAATCATCCTTAGGTCGCTGGTTTTTTTATCATCTCTCTTGGTGTATTATTTTCCAAATATTTTTCAAGTTTTAGAGAGACTTTTTATTATGTGAAGAACTTGAGTCCAACAAGTTCTTAGTGGTTTATTACAGTGTACTTTTGTATTGTTTTCTTTGTGTTAATTGTGCAAGTTGAACACACTTGGACATTGTTCATCAAGCTTCGGGAGAAGTCTTGTTCGTGAGTCACTTTTCGGGAGGAAAAATGCAAGTGTTATGATTTGAAGGGAGTTCAAGATCTTAGCACTTCAGAAATTTGATTAGGAGTTTAGATTACAATAGTTTCGACAAATTCAAGAGGGAGTCTTTATTTGTATAAGTCAATTTGGTTTTGTAATCGTTTAGATATTCTTCTAATAAATTTCATTCTCTAGGCGTGGCCCCGTGGACTAGTAGCAATCTGCAAAGATTGCTGATACCACGTATAACTTCGTGTGTTCTTTACCTTATGTTTGTTTTTATCTTCTGGTGATAAACTGTTTAAACATATCTGGTTTCTGTTCAAACAGTCTTTGTGTCCGTTTAAATATTTCTGTAACAATTCAGCAATTAATTATTTAATTTGAATAATTAAGTTAGTAATCATAAAAAACAAAATTTCATATATGAACTGGAATAGTAAAGAAGAGAAAGATGAGACTGAGATTAATAGAAAATAATAATTGAGTATATTTTTAGTTTATTTTATGTATATTTTTAGTTATTCTGACGTATATTTTGGGTTGATTTTTTGTTGAAAATATTTTTGGTTTATTTATTTTTATTTTAAGTATACCTTGGTTTTGATGGTAATATTTTTTCAAGTTGTTTTTTTTTTAGTTTATTTTGGCATATGTTAGTTCTTTTGATATATATTTTAAGTTTATTATTGATACATTTTCGAATGCAATGATAAGTTTTTTGAGGTTGTTTTTGTTGTTGTTTTTTAGTTAATTTTTGGGTTGATGCAATTAGTTTCTCTAATATCAATATTGTTAATAAATGAGGTAGAACCTGTGTTATGTTAGCTTATTGTCATGTTTAGTTATTTTTTTAAAAAATACAGTGTTAATTTTTGTCGATTTGTTTTTGTGTTGTTTTTTTGTAGCTGTGGGTTGCACTATGCTTTTGTGAGGTTGCTGTCGTGTTGCATTTTTTGATATTGTATTGCAGTGTGTTGCTTTTTAAAATGTGAGAATAAAATTTTCGATGTTGTTTTTGTGTTATTCTTTGGTTTTTGTTGTAGCTGCAATGAGTTACACTGTGTTGTTGTAAGATTGTTGTCGTGTTGCTTTCTTGTTGTTTTTTTAACGTTATGTTTTGTGGGTTGATGTTTAGTGTAAATCGTATTCTTGTAATTTTGAAACATTAAAATTCTATTTTTGAAAACTTGAGTTAGTAAAAATGTAAAAAAAAAAAATGAAAGACTGTAAAAATGTAAAAAAATCATAAAAAAAATGAGTATTTATGAAAGAACCCCAAAAATAAATATAATTTCTATATTTATAGGAGAAAAAGTAATTATACAAAATATGTTAAGTTTTGAAAAAAGAAAGTTTAAAATATGACAATTTCATAAAATATAAAAATATATTATCATAATTATAAATACAAATATATTATATATGGTTTTATTCTTATTCTTTTTGTTGTTCTTCTTCTTTTTCACAATTGATTTTTCCATTTTAAATCTTATTTTGCACTTCATATTTGATTTTTTTTTTCCATACATAACCATAACTGGTTACTATCACGATTTGTTTTGATTTATGATTTTTTTTTCTTGAGAATTATTTAAGTAACCAGATACAATGGTGCATGATTCTTTTTATTCGCATCTAATTTTTTATCATACCTAGCTGTAATCAGTTACAACAACAATTAATTTAGATTTTTTTGTTTAGATCTGATTTTATTTTCACACCTGGCTAAGTAACCAAGTACCATGGCAATTGGTTCTTTTTATTAGATCTAGTTTTTTTTTCAAACATAGCTATAATGTTACAGTTACGATTATGATTAGTTTAGATCTTTTGTTTGAATTCTATTTGTTTCCAGTTCTGGCTAAGTAACTGGTTACCATCATATCTGGTTCTTTTTTTTTCAAATTTATTTTTTTCTTCGACCTAACTGTAACCAGTTACCTTTATGATCAATTTTTTTTCATGTCATTTTTTTACAAATCTCATTGAGTAACCAATTACAATTTAGTTGGTATTTTGATAATGATACATTACTAAAAAATCAAACTTATTTTGATAGTTGTAACCAATTACTACAAGACCACTTAAAAAAATAAAACAGATTTTTGTAGTTGTAACCAGTTACCACAGATCACTAAAAAAAATTGACAATGGCATACAATTACTACCAGAAAAAAATCAAAATTATTTTGATAGTAGTAACTGGTTACTGCGGAGAAAATATTGATTAAAGAAGATAAAAATGGAAGAAAAAAAGAAATGGAAATAAAAAAACATGATGATGAAGGTATCAGTTTTTCTTTAAAAAATAATATAAAAAATGTTTTAAAAATATGAATGATAAAAAATAATACAAATAGATTAAAATTATAAAAATAACATCAAAACATATTAAAACTAGCTACTAAATCTTTATAAAAAAATTAAATATGGTATATAAATAAAATATTACAAATATATGGAAAAAAAAACTCCCACAAAATTGTAAACAAAAAAAATATGCCATAAAAAACTTAAGAAAAAAAAGTCATATTTTTCCAAGTATGAAAAAAAATATCATATTTGGTGCAATTCCTCATTAATATTCAAACTATTCTAATTGAGCCTCTACGGTCCAACTTTTGCTTAGTTAGAAGTTTTAAGTCCAAAACCCATTTATAGCCACTATAATATTGTGTTTTCTCTCCTAACGGCATGGAACTCGCTAATGGCATTTTTTTAAAGCGGAGCCCAAAAATCTTGCCTCTATTTTCTAATTTCTACACTTAGTGATCGTGTTCTTAAAGACTTTATAAAAGTTCCAATGTATTGGCTTTTTGGGGCATGTCTTAACAAAATTAGTGTAATCAATTTCTGAGATGGGGCAATTGAAGTTATTGTTAAAATATTTTTTACACGATATATATATAAAACAAATCAGTTCGAATTAATTGATTTAATATATATCAAAGTCACATAGTATTTAATAAACTTTTATTTGTTGCCCAATTTTAATTTTTTAATTAAATTGAGGAAATATCTCAATTAAGTTGAGAGAATATCTTAACCTCTATAACTATGACAGAGACTTTCATGGAATGTCTCACCTTATAAATATAAGATACCGGTCCCCAAGCTCACGACTCATTCTGATTTTTAGTAACTCCATATAAAGAGTTAGTGAGAGCTTAGAACCTCGTGTACTCATTCAAATTTATGTTCTTTTTATTTTCTAGAACTAGAATTGTAGATCGAGATTATCAAGATTAATAGCTGGAGGTATACATTTTCAATCATCCAAATTTTATGTAACAATCTGCTTATTGTGCGTGTATATACACGCACATATATATATCATTTAAATCATAATTTTTAATTTAAAATTAATATAAATTAATTTTTAAAAAATTAAAAATATAACTTTTAAGGGCATGAATTGCGCATCCTAAAAAAATTCTTTTAGGGCACGCGCACGAAGAGAGCCCTAAAATTTTATTTAAATGCACTTAAGGAGATTTTTTAGGGCACCCATTTTTAGGATTTGCAACACGCGCCCTAAAAATTCACTTTTTAAGGCTCAAATTGAGGGCTCGCAAGGTGCGCGCTTTAGCCCTAAAAAGCCTTTTTTGTAGTTGGTAACAAAACTACAATACTGCTTTGCCCCTTGTCTTTCTTCCTCCCTTGCCTGTTTTAAATTGAAAGTTGATGTTGCTTTTGATTATGTTGGTAACAAGATAGGTGCAGGTGCAATTGTCCGAGATCATTTTGGCAATGTTACAAGCTTGTACTTTGTCAAAGAAATGGAAGCTAAGGCACTGGCTTTCAGTTTACAGTGAGCTGCTGATATAGGCCTACAACTACACAACATTGAAACATATGCTCTTGTAGTCCCCATTGCTATTATTAATAGGCCTTCACCACACTTTGTTTTTACAACACGTTTGGTTGGCATGAATCAATGAATCAAGATTGTAACCCTTATAATTCTATTGGTTGCTTTGCTCTTGAAACCCTTATAATGCCTTTCCATTGTAATTATTACTCCATCACTTATACAAATAATAATTTTAGCTATATACCTATGTACGTAAACAGAATTCCATTACTAATGATCCAATAAAATAAAAGCAGAATGACTCTTGGATCTAGGACCTTTCTTTTGTACCCTTTCTTTACCAAATTAATGACTTGCTTCCCCACTCCACTTTGAAGTATATTCATTCATATATATATTTGATTATCATTATTACAAATATTTTTTTTTTATTTCAGACTTATTAAAATAGGAAATTTAAATGGGATATAATAATTTTGAATGGTAAATTTTTTTAATGCAAAGAATTTAAAATAGTTTTTTACATATCATATCATACTTAAATTTTGAATAATTTAGAAATATATATAGAAAAAAAAATTGAAGTAGAAATATTTTTGTCAATACACCACTTATTTATTTCTACACCAAACCAAATAAATCAAAACTAATTGCAATGTTCTTTCTAAAAATAAATATATGAATATTTTATTATGTTCCATCAACACACTAAAGTGTTATACAATATAGCATGGAAGTAGGCCTGCATTTTTATTGACAAATATGAGGTTTTAAAGTCTATGCCCAAATAGTTATGACTTCTTGGGTTGTAATTGCTATCTTATTAAGTTCGGTCATTGTAGTTGTTCGTAATCCACAAATCATTCCTACAGATAATCTGAATTTTTTTTAATATGTTCTTAAATTCATTTGAGATGTTAGCAAAATTTAGATTGGAAAAGAATATGGTCCATGTGTTCTATTTATTGGTGAAATATCATAATATCATTCTTATTACTATTCTTATTCTGTTACATTATCATTCTCTCCGTTTAAATTTTAATTTATTATACCTAACCAAACACCACTTTATTGTCTTATAATATGAAGATATCACCACTCTTCTTTCCTTTTCCCCTTATTCTCAGGGTAATCACGTGTTAAGGTCGGCAAACCAAGCTGCACCTGGGCGGGCTAGAAGAATGTATATAGATGGAAGATATACCCTCACAAATTCAATTGTTTGTTGTAAAGGAATTCTCTACTTGATAACATATTTCTTTCCCTATTTTTTTTAACTATGTTTATAATTTCCACACATTTTACTGCTCTACATTCCTACTAAAAAAATAATCTCTTGTAACCAATTTATCTTTAATTTATTTTTCTTCTAAATAACAATTTTATTAAACCAAAACATAATACAAAGTATAAATAGGACGTAATTATAACCATGGGGAAAAAACTAAAAATTATTGCCATGGGGAAAAAACTAAAAGCACATATAATATTGTCAATTGAAGTATAATTTCTATCTAAAGATAAAATTATAGTGGCCTAAAAATTCATGCGAGGTAATTATTACGAAAACTTACATAATAAAACTAAACCTATATGAAATCCTATCAAAGAATATTGCTATAAACACTAAATAGTAAATACCATTTATAAATAAAAATAAAATAAAATTAATGCTGTCCAAATTAAGTCTACCGTCTATGTTGCCCTACTACTACTGCTGACTATACTTGTTGCCACCATAATCGTTGAGCAAATGAAGCCAACACCCCCAAACCTATAACTACCTACCATCACATTTGAGATTTTAATATATTAATCTATGCACAAACCACCATGAGGAGATTATATTGGATCTCTATATGCATGTGTCCTATAAATATATATTCAACAAAATATACATAGTAGAAAGTATAAAATCATACAAGCATGTGAATATTATAGATATACATAAATACAATAACAAAATCAATAGAGTACTTACGAGATGCGTAGCGGAACAATGACTACACCCTTTAGATTTCCTAACATTTTGTTCTTGTTGAATGCTAGTTATTGCAAAGAATCCAAACCGTTTTGAAAGAAGACCACATCTTCCAAGTATTTTTTTTAAAACAACCTAGTGTGTAGATTTCATTGGTATTTTATCCTTAACTCCCATTAAGTTCCTTGTAAATGATATTTCTGTAAACTTAATTACATAAATGAGTACTCTGTCATTTAACACTTGAACCAAGCTATAAGGAATTTATCGTTTCACTTCTTAAACAAAATGTCTATGATAAATACTCTCACTCAATTATATTACCAAATCTCCAATATGTAAGTATGAGCTAGTCCGTAGGGTAAGCTGGTAACGAATAAATCAAAAGACTTGAATAATACAATTAGCAGAATATTAATCACTCAGAATTAAAATTGAATTGACTTATGGTCAACGTTGTGATATGACTCACTTATCTTATCAATAATCAATAATCAATATTGGTCCAGTCCAATGTAACAAAATACATCTGATCTTATCTGCTTGGTCAATGTCTTGGATAAGATCACACCCCGAATGTGTAAGTAGATCATGTTGTAGAATACCAAATCAGTGAAAATCTAATGCACCAACTTAATCTTAGGACTCGTTCTTTTGAACATATAGTTAGAATTATAACCCACTGTGACCTAGTCACTATAATTGTAATTCTTTATATGTTTGGGATTTTATAAATGTTTGTATCATTCCAATAATCATGTAATAAAATAAGTAAGCAACACGGTTGTCAAACTAAATGATTTATACTTCTTTTATTGACAATATAAAATCGTGTTACATGTTCGACATGGTTTTCTAAGGGCATAAGACCCAACAAACTCCCACTTGCCCTTTTAAAATAAATGGGACATGTTTCTCAAAACCATTCATTCTACATGCTTCACAATTATGCTCTCTGCTTATATCTTTGTAAGGGGATATGAAAGATTGTCTTCCAATGCTATCTTCACACCTTCACATCACACCTTCGCCAGACATCTCCGATAATGTGGTAGTTTCTCTCTATATGCTTTGCTCTTTTGTGGATTCAAGGTTCTTTCGAATTCACTATTGCCTCATTATTGTCACTACACAAAATGAGTGGTTTATCCATTTTTGGAATAACACCGAGATCCGTATAGAACTTCCTCAACCTGACTATTTCCTTAGCCGGCACAGATGCTGCTATGTACTCAGCCTCTAAGGTGGAATCTGAAATGGCAGATAGCCTAACGCTTCTCCAAATCATAGCTACTGAGATGGCAGACAACCTATCACTTCTCCAAATCATAGCTCCACCCCTAAGAGTAAACACATTTTTCAGAAGTAGATTTCCTATCATCAACATCAGTCTAAAATCTAAATTTGTATAGACTAATAGATTCAAAGATCCGCCCGAATAGACTAACATTTAGTCTCTAGTCCGTCTAAGTTACTGGCCACTATCTATTGTTCATTTCCAAGGTTTCATTAGCTCTTGCTCACCACTCCCACTGCATAGCAGATCTTTAGACTTCTAATTGCAAATGCATAAGGAATTCATTTCATCTTTTCATTCTCTTGATGAGAAGACTGTGGATACTCCTACTTAGAAAAATAAATTCTATGTAAAGACGTTAAACATCCTTTGTCAGAATTCGTTGCTGAGTAACTTCCAAGCACCTCACCAAAGTAGGTTACTTGAGTTATAGCCGAAATTTAGTTCTTTCTATCCCTGATGATCTGGATACTAAGAACATGGCTTGCTACAACAAAATCTAGAATTTCATTTCTAGCAAGTTCTTTATGTCTGATAATTTCTTGACATTGTTTCCAATGAGTAAGATATCATCTACATAAAGGATTAAGAACACCATAGTGTATTTTCCCCCAAGTTGGTTAAACATAAGGCTCAACTACATTTTATTCAAAACCACAGGTCTTAATATTTCCATTAAACCTTAAGTTCCAGGAGCGCGAAACTTGTTTAAGTCCATAGATTGACCTACTCAGCTTGCTGACTTTCCTGTCCAGCTACTTTAAATCCTTTTGATTGATCCGTGTTCATTGTAATGCCCCAAATTTCCTAATAAGGTTTAGGACCTTGATTAGGAGGCCGGGAGGGCCATAATTGATTTATTATAGTATTTAATGATTATATGCATGTTTACATGAATTATATTATTATATGATGGTGGATGCATGCATATGGGTTCATATGTTAATTATGAGGGTAATTTGGTAATTTGGCCACTGTGGGCGTAATTGTATATTTTGGGTGCATGGTTGTGATTAATTAATATAGCCACATTATAAGGTGGATTGGTTCGAGCTAGTCGACATGAGACGATCATGAGATGTAAGTGTTCGGTCTGGTTATATAACAGGTTTAAGTTCGGGGCTCGGGGTGAGTCTCGGGGTGAATTTAATGATTAGAGCATTACCGGAAATTAAAGGGTAATGGGATATGATTTATTGGTATTTGGGAATATTGAGAATAGCGGGAATTGGAGAGCGTTAATTATAATTAACGAGATAGGCGGGAAATGACGGTTTTACCCTCGGAAGCTTTTAGAGGGATTTATTTGGCTTAAGGGCAATATGGTCTTTTGACCTTAAAGATTTATATTAGCCTTAGGAGTTTTGGAAGGCTGTGGATTGATATTAAAACAGAGCCTATCCTCTCTTTCTCCCTTCCTTCCCGTACAAGCCCTCCTTCACCCTCTTCTTTAAGTTTTGAGAGCCTATCTTGAGGAAGCAAGCTAGGGAGTCAAGCTTGGGGAGGTTTAGCTTGAGTTCAGCCATTGGGAAGGATTCAAATCGTGTTTGGGGTAAGTTTATACCATTAATTCCAGGTTCATACTCTGTTTTGAGTTTTAGCTTTTGACTTGTGAATCACTTGTAGAAAGTTTGAATTAATGGAGGTTTGCGTGATGTTTACTTTGGGTTTTGATGAGGGTGAGTTGTAGAGGATGTTTGATGGTTGAATTGGGTGTTAGGTTGGGGTTTGGGACAAGTTTGAAGGTCTGGTCTGAGAGGAAAACACAGGGGAGAGTTGGCTGGTGCGTGCTGCCATTTTGGGAATTCTGGGTATTGAGCCGCGGCATGGCTGTGGTGCTCCGCGGCTCAAGGCGTCTAGCAGGGGGAAACCCTCTCTGTTTCAGGGCGCGCCGCGGCGCAACAAGGGAGGGCCATGGCCCTTAAGGCCATTTTGACCAAAAACATGTTTTTAGCTTGGGGATTCAATCCATAGGCCTCGGGGTTGAACCTAGTACCCGGTCGGGTAGTATTTGATGTCCCGGAGGCTAGATATTGGTTTGGGAACTTACGTTGATCATTTTTATTGATGATACCTTATATTTGATTATGACTAGGTGACCGCTAAAGGACTGAAAGTTGATCGTTCTCAAGGGTCGTTCTTTTAATCGTTCTAGCTCGAATCTGAGGTAAGAAAACTGCACCCTGTGTATATGAGACATGCATGGCTATTATTGGTGTATGCCGGTTGATTATTATGTATGACATGCATGGTTATTATGATGCATGTTGGTTGATTAATGAGTATGACATGCGTGGTTATTATTAATGCATGTCGGTTGATTATTATATATGACATGCATGACTATTCTTAATGCATGTTGGTTGACTATTAAACGTGACAAGCATGGCTGTTATTGGTGCATATTAGATTGCTGGATTTATTTCATATGATGCATGAGAAACATGTGATTGGGACATGCTTTATATACTGAGTATGATATCGTTCAGAGCTTGAGCCTCTGTGTTTATGCATGGCCCTAATAGCACTAATACCTGTTTAGTAAGCATGCTAAATGTCTCGTTTATGGATACGGAACATGAGATATATGATTGGTGGCATGTCTTACTTGTGATTGACACTGACTAATCAGGGACTGACTCTAAAGTCGAGAATCACGCATTGAATGACTCTATGGCATTAATGCTAGACCGACCCTAAGGTCGAAGAATTTATAAGCGCTTGCCTGGTCTATGACCAGATGTTTATAGCCAAGGTATATGACCCCGGTGACTGTTTGTCACATGGCTAAGGGACGCTGTCCATAGCACGACTCTAGAGTCGGGAGGAAGGTTATGTTGGTGACCATTCACCATGCACCTGTCCTAATCAAACTTATGAAAAGATCACTTATCAGTTAAGCCCTGGTAAACCTATCGTCACATGGATAGAAGGAGCGATGCTCATTATTGTGACTTTTGGCTATTGTCACCTATTTGCTTGGACTGATAGTCCTGAATGGTTATTATGATCGTTGTTGATATTATATCATGCTTTATTGTGTTTTCTTGCTGGGCTTCGGCTCACGGGTGCTACGTGGTGCAGGTAAAGGCAAGAGGAGGCTGGACCATCCTTGAGTTGGAGAGCTTAGGTGATGACGTGTACATATGCAGATACTCGTCCGCCATAGCCGAGGTTTAAAGTGGAACTAGGGTTGAACCCTGTTTTGCCGCTTAGAACGGCCTATTGTAAATATTTTCTGTAATCAACTCTGAAAATTTATTTTCGGGATCCCAATGTATATATTAAACGTTCTAGTGAAAAGTTACATCTTAACCAAAGTTTTTAATCCCTAAACCGCTAATCGTACTTAGATCACGATTTTGGCCAAATGACTCGATTAGCGAGTTTAACACTGTTTACAAGGCACACCGTAACGGTCCCTGGAGTTTGGGGCGTTACATTCATGGTCTCACCAAGATAGCCATTAAAAATGCTTCTTTGATGTCCATTTGCCTTATCTCTTAATCAAGAGTTGGAGCTATGGATAAGAGTATACTAAATGAATTTTAACATTGCTACTGGAGAAAAAGTTTTCTCTAAGTCAACTTTCTCTCTCTGCCACGAGTCGAGCCTTCAAATATCTCGAACTTTCCATCATCTCATCTCTTCTTCTTATAGATCCACTTGCACAAAATGCGCCTAAAGTCCAATGACACATCTACAAGATCTCAGACAAATTTAGAGTACTTAGACACAATTTCCTGATACTTGGCTTCGAGCCAAAAATCCCTTTTAGACCTACCCATTGCTTATGTTAAAGTCCAATGGATCATTGTTACTTGTGTCACCAACCATCTTGTGGGTTTCACTATCCGTCTCATAGGTACTGGATTCCGAGAAACCCTCCAACCACGACAAGACACCATAACTTTCTGACTTTGATTCGTGGTTTTTAGATCTACCTTGTTTTTCATCGACTTGTGTCGGTGAGTATGGAACGATAGTTTATCATTTTTCATCTAATATTATTTTCCTACGAGGCTTGAAATCCTTATATAGTTGTTATCTAGAAAAGTAGCGTTTGTAGAGACAAACACTAGCTTGTCTACTAGACTATAAAACAGACCACCCTGAGTACCTTTAGGATAGCCAACAAACAAGCAAATCTCAGTTCGTTCTTCAAGCTTTCCTACCTTTTTCCTTAGGACATGAGTAGGACACCCCCAAATTCCATAATGACGTAAACCAAGTTCACGACCATTCCATAATTCCATTGGTGTCTTGGAGACAACTTTGAAACGACATAATATTTAAGAAATGTCACATGCGGTCCAGGTAGTATGTCTCTAGAAACGACTGGGTAAGAAGTCGGTAGAGTTGAATAGTTTATCATAGAACACACATTTTCATAAACGTGTGATTCACGATGCTCAGCAACACCGTTGTGTTGCAGAGTCCCTAGGGCAATTGCTTTAGACAAATTTCCAAGTTCAATTAAATAATCTTGGTTCTGATTGTCCAAATATCCTCAACCCCAATGAGATCGCAAGATCTTTAATGTGTTACCTAATTTGGTTTTAAAGCCATAGCAATGAATTCTTTGAACTCCTTAACAAATTCTTTGAATTCTTATGTTTTAGGTACTTACATGAGTCTCTAGAGCAATCGTCAATGAAGGTGACGAAATACTCATAACCACCCCTCTCTTGAATATTCATTTATCTCCAGACATCTGAATATATTATAGCTTTAGTGGTTCTTTGGCCCTTTCTCCTATCACAGAGAATGGACGCTTTGTCATTTTGCCCTCGAGACTAGATTCACAAACAAGTAGATCACCCTAGGTGAGTTCCCTGAAAGGTCCAGCCTTTTTAGTCTTTGAATCCTATCATAGTAAATATGACCAAAGCGAAGATGCCAAAGGTACGCCATTTCTAACATTATTGACCTTTTGTCGTTTAACGGTCCTAAGTTTAGCTATTTTAAATAACTCATTATTTAGTACATAGGGTTCGTTTGGTTGCAATAGGCATTGCCCATTTTCCATACATCCACCCCACAATTCACATCCATTTAAAGAAATAGGATTTTATTACTTGTGAAAGTAACTACAAATTGTTGTTGATGTAATAAGGAAAACTGAAACTAAAATTTTTACTGAAAAATAGGAATAAAATAAACATTTTCTTAAAACAATATATTTATTTCTAAAATTCATTCAAGCTTATGATTTTTCCTTGTTTGATACGAACAACCCTTGTCGAACTCCAAGCTTTAGCTTTTCATCCTTCACGACTTTTCTAATGCTAAAAAGTTGTAAAAAAGTACATGCATGTTTAGTAGATCATGATTCAATGATCTAAAACCAAAGAATCATCATCTAAAATCACATGCACCCAAGAAAAATATTTCATTATCTTGGGTTCCATATGCCTTAAGTACCACGCAATCTTGTCCCAATTCCCAGTCTCCTTGTAGTTGGAAACGCTCCCCTTTAGTGTACTTATAATCAGGCATTTCTCCAAGATGCTTTGTAATATTTGGTGCCTTGCCAGCGGTCTTCTTGTTCTTTTTGTTTGAATTTCTTCCTCATTTTCTCTTCAAGAAATATCTTAAGGAAGCTTCTTCTTGAGCATGTTTGGTAGTATTAGCCTTATTTCATTTGCTCGGTCCACCATCAACAATCCTCTTTAAAGGATTTGGTGATCGTTGCATAGGAAAAATATGAATATCTTTGATTATCATGAACTATATGTTGTCCATAATCAACACCATGTTGATTTTGGATAAACATTTCGTGAGTTTCTCACCATAGAGTAACTTCTTTGAGATTAGAGAGAGTATGGGGTGTGAAGCCTAGAGCTACGATTATCAACTAAGTAGAAATTAACGAATTTCTAGACAAACATTTATTCATCAAATTTTTAGAACTAACATAACATACAAAATGTTTTGAGATGAGCGAAATACCAAAACACGTATCTTCTATTTCTTAAGTACTTTAACTAGC
Organism: Humulus lupulus; assembly: GCF_963169125.1. Lineage (NCBI taxonomy): Eukaryota > Viridiplantae > Streptophyta > Magnoliopsida > Rosales > Cannabaceae > Humulus > Humulus lupulus. Next base: position 78,150,410 of record NC_084794.1, on the reverse strand, counting down.
CATGAACTCATGTGTCCCGGTAGGCGAGAGTCACAAATATTCACTTAGTTAAATAGAGAAACATCTCAATTAATAAACCGCCCTTGACTTTTATTAACTACATACACATCCGATCAAAGTAACGAAAACCCATGTGTCCCGGTAGGCAAGAGTCACAAATATTTCTTACTTTATGAGTTTGACTCATGGTTTCGATTATTATAGACTTAATTCCTATAGTCACCATAGGGAAGAGTCTATAGAAAGTCTATCTATAACCATCTATCCTAAGAAATTTAATCATGTTAAGAAGTCCAGCGAACACCTTCCGTAGGGAGACAAAATCAAAGCGCCATGAGACCCCACTGAACTCTAACCTTGTTAAATCAACGGTGGAGATCGAATTTAAATTTTAAGAACTCATTATTAAATCTTTTAGTATTTTATTCTTTTAAAAATTACCAGCTCACATTTATCAAATTATTAAAATAATTAATAAACCATAGTTTCCTATTAATTCTAAAATTACCCATTGAAAATTAATCCAAAATTCAGAATTAATATGTTACTAATAATTATTAGGTCCAACTAAGATAATTTAACCTAATACAGTTAAGTCCAACTCAAGTAAATGGACCTTAACAATTTGGGCTTGTATGGAGGAGTGCTGGGCTCAGTATGTCGTTCCCACTACTAAGGCTCCCTTACTTCCACACAAGATAAAAAAAAACAGGAATTTGAACCTTCATTTTATTAATTTTTATTCAATTGATTAGACACAATATAGTAATGCAAAACAAATGAGCCTTCACAAGTGGAACCATCCACGAGAGAGGAATTAAAACTTTGCATTTTCAATTGGGTCCAAATAAAACCTATCCACATTATGACTCGTTTTATTTGACATTTTTCCCTCTATCTAAAATAATGGGTCATCACTATAAGCCCATCAGTTTCGTTGTTGACTACCAAACTCTACAGAAAAATAAATTAACAAAAAAAAAACGAAATACTAGTTCGGCCCATGTGTTTTTTCTGAATACGCGACCCACCCCTATGTTTTGTTAAATGACAATTTAAACACTGTGTGTTTACAAAATGGATCAAAATAGTACTCCAGACCCAATCTTGGTCAAAATGTTTTCAAATATAATATTTCCTTCTGAACTCCTCGACCACCTTCTTCACTACAATGAACCCATCTCATGTCTAATGACCAAACAATTGATCTTATAATTGAAAATATTTTAACAAAAAAATTTGGTTTAGGGTACTATTTTGATCAATTGTAAAACACAGGGTCTGAATTGTCATTTAACAAAACACATAGGCCGATCACGTAATCAAGAAAAACATAGGGGCCAAAATGATATTTTCCAAAAAAAATAATAAAAAATAATTACTTGCAATAGGCACACATAATTTTTTTTATTTAATTTTTTATGTTTTTTTTTAAATATATAACATATTTATTATTATCATTTTTAATTAGACAAATACAATTTTGGACCCTGTGTTTTGCAAAAATTACCGATCGAACCTTGTGTTTTGTTAAATGACAATTATAACCCTACGTTCTGCAAAACGGAACAAAATAATACCATGAATATGATTTTGGTCAAAATATTTTACAATATGACCAAAATACCCCTGAGTTTTTTTAATTGATGAATTAATTATATAATCAAAAATACATTTTAAATAAAAAATTATATAAATTGATTTTTAAATAAAATAAAATTAAAAGATATTTTTATTAATTAAATGTAAAATTATAATTTGATTTTTAAAATATTTTTATTTATTTCAAAAATAGAAAATACATTAAATCAAACTAATATCAAATTAAAATTAAAAGCAGGGGTATTTCGGTCATATTTAAAATAAGTTTGACAAAATTCGGGCACAGGGCATTATTTTATTCCATTTTGCAAAATATATCGTCTAAATTATCATTTAACAAAACACGAAATCTGATCGATACTTTTTGCAAAACACATGGTCAAAAATGCTATTTTCCCTTTTTAGTTTGTTTGGTTGGAAATATTACATAAGAAGGAGAGTTACTACCAATCAACACAAAATATAAATAAATAACCAAAATTACACAAAAGGAAGGAAGAGGATTACAAACTCAAAAATTCAATATTACAAGTAAATAACGCAAGAATAAAGAGGAAGAAACACTCAAAGCTTGAACAAAACTCAAAGCTTGAACAAAACTCAAAGGGCTCTACCTAAAAGGTTACTTCTTCCTTCATACTAAGGGAATCACTTAAAGAAATGCTTTTGGGATTAGACAAGTGGCCTAACACTGTCAGTTAGTGCTCTAAAATGGTCATAATGAGAAGGTTTGGATGTTACACGAGCATTTGGAGCCCAGCAAAGTGTTACAAAACAACTCCATTATGTACTAAGCGACACGTCACCAAGTGATGTTTCCAGCGGTGACATAGGTCTGGCCACTTCTCCTAATTAAGTAGCTCTTTTCTTTTGGCTTTTCTTAAATGCCAAAACGTTCCAAAACTTCATAGTATGTAACTCCTATCCTTTATACTCATTATAACTGATAATCAATGATGATTAACAACCATGAATATATCACAGGTTACATTTCTTTCAAATTTAAAACAACTGTATCTCTTTTTATACATAGAAAGTGTAAGTTACAGTTCTGTGACCATAAATTACCATATTTGTAACTCTTTTCTATAAGTTACAAATTGTTTTAAATTTCATTAAATTTGATTTATTTAATCAAATAATTATATTATTTTTACACTCTTACACTCACACTACCTTAAGTCTAGAGTAGTGGGGATCACCAACTTCAACAAGGTTCAAAACTTTTGTTCAAAAGCTTATTTTCTCATATTCTCTAAGCACTAAGAGAACTCTCAAATTGAAATATCTCTCTAGAATTATCAAGTCTTTTGGTGAATTTCTAGTCAAGTGCTTTAGTGGATAAAAATGGTGTGTCTTACAAGTAAGCACTAAGTCCTTATTTATAGAGTTTTGAGACACCCTTTGAATTTCAAATTCTACCAACCCCATTGGTTTTTACCAATGTTAAATTGGGTGTTTATGAAAATAAAGGGAAGATTTGTCAGTTACTTAAGGTGTTCAAAATGTTCAAATTGTTCAAAGTGCAAAATGAGATTTGGCTGTCAGCACCCCACGCTGCGGCTTGGGATACTCTAGGTTGAGGCCATGAGTATTTGCTTCCCTAGCAGCAGCCTGGAGTGTTTTGCAACCTCCCAATTTCGTACATTTTCACCAAAACGTCCCAAACCATTCTCAATTGATTTTGTAACATCCATACACCTAATGACAATCAAAATCATGTCTTCAACAACCATATTACATAATGGCTCATGAAATCCAATCTTAGAAATGTGTAACTCTCATTTTACACATTATTTGGGTGATCTTTTTGAAGTTACAAAATAGTTACTGATTTTGTAAGATATGTAACTCCCAAAAGCATGTTAAAAACTTAGACACACACATTGTCTAATTTATATGTTTTATGATTGGTTAAGTACATAGTGAAATTGGTTAGGCACGAAGAGGTACAAAAACCATAATGGTCAAAAGTGTGAGTTGACATTTGGTATAGGCCTTTATAAATCATCTTTTTGGGTCCAAAGTATTTTTTTATAGTATAAGATTACTCAAAAAGTTTGGAGGCATTTGGGGATGTTTTGAGACATGTTTTGGGGCGCCAAGTCAGAGAAGCATGTGTCGTGTCACCTCTGGGAGGCGACGCATCGCCGGTCTCTAAAAGCACTACATAGGTGACGCATCGCTTGCATAGTTGTGATGCATCACCTTGGTGCAGGCAACACGTCGCCTGGGCAATCCACACAGGACCATACAGTGATGTGTTTTTGGATCCAAAATTCAAATTAAAATGATCTAATCTCATTGGTTAAGTCTAATGAGGATTCCTATACTATTTAAAAGGGTCATTTGAGTTTTTTGGTGGATTGATCACTCACCTCTCTCTCTCTCTCTCTCTCTAAAACCCTCTCTTCATCTCTAACTCTCAAGATTACTAGTTTTTTCCAAGATCTCCATTAAAAGAGATTGGCTTGCATGAATATTCAAGGCTTGTAAATCTCAATCTCATTCTATTGTGGTAGCTTCAAGCAATCTCAAAGAGGAGACTAGGAATAGAGATTTTTGGACAACAACACTCAATTTGTCTCAAGCCTTTGTTACATTTTTTTATTCAAATAAAATCATAGACTTGTGAATTTATGTAACCAAGGTTCTACAACTTAAAGGTCCATTTTACTACTTGTTCTTATTTTTGTTATTTCCCTTGTATAATTCTTCCATTGAAGAATAGATTATCTTTGATTTATTCTTTTGAATTGTAATATTCAAAGTTTGTGTATAGCCATATCCCCAACAGTAAAAAACCTATATCCTTAAACCTAAGTTTTTGTATCAAATATTGTCTTTTTCTAAGGTTTATCTACTATTCAATTCCATGGAAGAAAGCTCCTCAATCTCAACCCTCAGAGTTCATGTCATAAGATCTAGTGAGACTAGATCAATTTGATGGCTCAAACTTTGTGTGTTGGCAAGACAAGATCAAGTTTCTTCTTACTACTTTGAAAGTCTACTAAATACTTGAAAAAGAGTTGAAGACTTTGGGTGCTCCAAAGGATGATGACTCTCAAGAATTGATTAAAGAAGGGAAGAAGCGTGAAGAGGATGAGCTAATATGTCGAGGTCGCATACTCAACGCTCTCTCAGGCTGTCTCTATGATCTCTACACCAATACAACATCGACAAAGGAGATGTGGAATGCACTTGATAATAAATACAAAACCAAAGAAGAAGGTACTGAGAAATTCCTCAAAACACAATATATAGAATTTAAATTTCTTGATGGAAAACTCTTACTCCCCCAAGTACATGAGCTACAAGTTATTGTGAATAAGTTATCTACACTTAAGATAAAATTTTTAGAGTCCTTCATTGTGGGTGGGTTCATAGCCTAGTTGCCTCCATCTTGGAGGGGCTATAGAAAGAAGAATATCAATAAGAATGAGGATATATCTTTGGAGGAGATCCTTAAACACCTTAGGATTGAACATGAGTCTCATTCTGGAGACAAGTCCAGGGAAGAGTCAAATGGTGAGTCTCTAAGGCTAATTCCATAGAGAAAACCTCTCAATCCAAGGGAAAGGCCCCCAAGAAACCCTAATCGAAGAAGGACAACTACCTAGCCCCAAAGAGAAATGAAGGGCAATTCAAGGGTGTAAGAGGCTCTTGTTTTGTTTGTGGCAAGAGTGGCAACTTGGCTAGAGAATGCAAGTTTTGAAAGCATACAAACTTTGGATCCAAGGTCAATACAACCGAAGAGGAGTTGGTTGCAACCTTGTGTGAGGTTAATGTCATCCAAGGGAATGTGCAAGGATGGTGGTATGACATTTGTGCCACCATTCATGTAACTTACGACAGAGAGGTCTTCAAGACTTTTGAAGATTCTAAGGATGGCCATGAAATCCAAATGGGGAATGAGCGAAGATCCAAAGTTATGGGAAAGGAAATGTTGATCTCTACTTTACATCTGGAAATAAATTTTTTCCTACAAATGTGTTGTATGTTTTAGATATGAGTAGGAATCTTGTTAGTGGGACTTGTTAAGCAAATTGGACATCAAAGCGACGTTTGAGTCTGGTAAGCTAATTTTGTCAAAGGGGAACTACTTTGTGGGGACATGGTATGTATGTGATGGAATGATTAAACTGTGTACACAAATATCAAGTTATAACTATTATGGATCTTCATCTTCATGTTATATGCTTGGCTTTGATTCTATTACTTTATGGCATAATAGACTTGCTCATATAGGTTATAGTACAATTAAAAGAGTTATTAAATGTGGTTTAATTGTATGCAATGATGTTGAGCATGATAAATGTGAGTTATGTATTAAATCTAAGATGGTAAAGAAACCTTATCCATGTGTTGAAAGAGAAACTAACTTGCTAGATTCGATACATAGTGATTTATGTGAATTGAATGGAATAATTACCAGGGGTGGACATAGGTACCTTTATTGATGACTGTTCTAGATTCACATATGTATACTTTCTTATGAATAAGAATGAAGCCCTTAGCATGTTTAAAATCTATAAAGTCGAAGTTGAAAATCAATTAGAAAAGAAAATTAAAGTAATTAGAAATGATAGGGGCGGTGAATACTTTTCCAACTAATTCAATTTGTTTTGTGAAAAGCATGGTATAATATATGAATGTACATCCCCTTGTACACCCCACAAAAATTGTATAGTGGAAAGAAAGAATAGAAAATATGTTGAAATGCTAAATGTTATGCTATTACATGCAAATTTGAGTTTTGCTTGATGGGGAGAAGCCTTGTTATCCGCTTGTCATATTCTAAACTGGATTCCTCTAAAGAAGAATCAAATTTCATCATATGAGATATGGAAAGGAAAGAAACCCAATCTAGGGTATCTCAAAGTGTGGGGGTATCTTTCCTATTCCAGGAGCATGAAGCCTAAAAGGACCAAGTTGGGTTCAAGGGCCATTAAATGTGTATTTGTAGGCTATGACTCAAATAGCAAGGCCTATAGGCTATTAGAATCAGAGTCTAATGTGATAATTTAATCAAGAGAAGTTGAGCTCTTTGAGAATTTGTTGTCTAATGAAAATAAGCCTTAATAACCGATCTCATTAGATGGAACTCAATAGGAGTTACCTTCAAGGGTTGTAGAGCAACCAAAATTTCCTAGAAGAAGCCAAAGGCTTGAAGAGATTGGATCACAAGACAAAAACTCCCAAGTGAAGACTTTTTACCTAGTAGAGGGAAATCACAAGGGAGACACTTGGAAGTATCCAATGGTACTTCAAGTAGAGGATGATCCTAAAACTTTCCAAGAAGCCATGTCCTCAGGGACTCTACTTTTTGGAATGAGGCAATAAATGATGAGATGGATTAAATTATGTCTAACCATACTTGGGAGATTATTGATCTACCACAAGGATCAAAGCCAATAAGTTGTAAGTGGATATTTCAAAGAAAATACAACACTAATGGGACCGTTCAAGGCTATAAAGAAAAATTGGTAGCCAAAGGGTTTAGACAAAATGAATGCATGGACTATTTTGATACATATGCATCGGAAGCAAGGACAACACCAATAAGATTGTTGTTTGCCTTATCATCAATACACAACCTATATGATAATCAAATGGATGTCAAAACGACATCCCTAAATGGTAATCTTGATGAGGAGGTTTACATGGAACAATTAGAAGGGTTTGTTCTAAAGGAGAATGAACACAAAGTTTGTAAGCTTGTTAAATCATTATATAGTTTGAAATAAGCACCAAAACAATGGCATGAGGAGTTTGATGAAGTCATTGTTTCTGGTGGGTTTAGACGCAATAGTGCGGACTACTGCTTATATTCTAAGACGTGTGATGACTATGTCATCTTAGTGTGTGTATATGTTGATATTATGTAATGACATGCTATACATAATAGAAAAAAATAGGTTTCTATCTTCTAACTTCAAAAGGAAAGACCTTGGAGAGGTTGATACCATACTAGGTATCAAAGTTAGAAGAAATGTGGATGGATATGCCTTAGGTCAAGCTCATTATGTTAAGAAGTTGCTTGACAAATCAAGTCATCTTAATATCAAAGAGGCAAACACACCCTTCAATTCAAGTCAAAAGCTTGAAAAGAATGAAGGGAGAATGATGACTCAACTAGAGTATGCAAGTGCAATTATGAGTTTAATGTATGTCACTCATTGTAATATAGCAAATATTGCATTTGCGGTTAGTAAACTAATTAGGTTTACTAGGAATCCAAGTATCAAACATTGGAAGGTTGTAGAAAGAGTTTTTGAATACCTCAAAAGGACCAAAGGATTGTACCTCCAATATTCTAAGTTTCCTACGATTCTTGAAGGATATTCTGACACAAGTTGGATATCTGGTGTAGGAGATAATATCTCCACAATTGGATGGATCTTCACCCTTGGTGGGGGTGCTATTTCTTGGGGATCTAAGAAACAAACTTGTATATGTCACTCAACCATATCGTCCGAGTTTGTAGCTCATGCGGCAACCAGCAAAGAAGCCAAGTAGCTAAGAGATCTCATGATGGAGATACCAAAAACCGCGGTTGATGTATTGACGATTGCGATACATTGTGAAAATCAAGCCACTTTGATTAGAGATTACAATAAGATATACAATGGGAAGTCTAGACATATAAGTCTAACACTTGACTATGTGAAAGAATTGATTGATAAGAGTGTCTTATCAATTCCGTATGTCAAATCATGTGAGAACTTAGCAGATCCATTTACCAAACCTCTATGGAGAGATTTGGTGAGTTCTACTGTTGTACCCCAAAATAAGCGTGGATTCAACCATTTAGCTAGGGGGTACAGCTGGCAGATAAACACATGGAGAAAATAGGCAAGCAAAACAACTAGCTAACTTCAATGTGAGTAGCTCGAGTTAAGAATTGACAGTGTGCCATGCAGATAGTCTCCAGATCACCTCTCACGACAATAACTTAGTTCGAGACATGTAATGGCTAGGTCGCCTTCCGAATACTTTTAACTTGATTCGAACTGAAGTCTGTTCACTCTTCGATCTCTAGCTCGAGGAATATGTTCAGCTCGCGAAAACCTGGACATGACGCACAGTGAAGGATCCCGAAAGACTTGGAGGTTCCTTATACGCTCATTAATGCCCAGGCTGTATTACATATTTATTGTCTGAGATAACAGGAGTAATTTCCATAGGAAATTGTATCCCTATGTAAATGAGAATTATCTTAATTGATTTTTTTTACCATATTTATGCACGCGATTACCCAAATCTATCCAAGGATATTCACTATAAATATTAGGGATAATGGACTGTTTTTTATGATGCCGAAACTCATCAGAAATTGTAAAAGATTAATAATATTGTCTCGTGGACTAGAAGGATTTTAACCACTGAACCATGTAAAATTGTGAGTGTGAGAAGTTTTTCATATAAGTCTTTACGGTTTAGAAAAGAGCACTAATATCTTTGTTATAGGATTTCTTAATCTATTGTTGGCAAAAAACTGCATCAACATCTACAAATAGAGGGATGAGACTAAAAATCCTTGAACAATATATTCCCCAATGTTGGAAACCCAACTCAAAGCTTGTATACATCAAGTGTAGAGTTCAATGAGTCAGAACAAGTTAGTGATAAGGGAATAGTTTGCAACATTAACGACTTAGAAGTCCTATCTAGGATAAATTAATGTTGGTTGCTATCAAATATGAGGGTTAAGCCATAGAATTTTAATGAAATTCAGTTGAAGAGCAAAAATCATCTCTAAAGGTAGCAAAAATGTTGTAAGAATTTCACCTATGTGAACCTAAAGGTTGTTTAGTGTCCCAAAACATTATCAGGATTGAGTGCTTTGAGTAGTGTGACAGGAGGACACATGGGGTAATTATGTGTTAATTAAGTGATTTATGTTATTATATGATTGAGTGTGCATGATTATATGTATTAAATATGTTTAAAGATCCACTTTTGTTAGAAAATGGTATTTTTGTAATTTTGATCCGTTGAAGGTATAATCGTAATTTCTATGTGTTATATGCTTGGGACCACATTATTATGTGGATATTCGTGATATTTGACTTGAGTCGGTCCTTTCGAGCAATTTAGCTGAAAAGTCACAACGGGGATATATACTCGGCTCGGGGTGAGCCAAGGGGTATTTTGGTAATTTCCCATATTTTGGGAATAATTGGAATATGAAATATTTTGGGAATTAGAGGTGCAATTTGAGGTTTAGTGGGAAATTTAAGGCCAAATGACCAAAGTGCCCTTAGGGACTAGCCTTGAGGATAAGTAAGATTGAGGGCAAAAATGGTCTTTTGACCATAAGATTGGGAAAAATAAGCTAAGTGTGGGAGGTAGCCAACTTTTCACGTTTACTCTCTTTGGCTCATAGTTTCTTTTCCCTCTAAACAAACTTAAGGAAACTTACTCACTTTGGAGACCAACCTTTGACTTGGGGAAGATTTTGAAGGGATCTGGGCAGCAAAAGAAGGATTTGGGAGCCACCAAGATCATACTTTAGCTTAGGAATTCAAAATTTGGAGTACAGGAAGGTAAGCCTTGAAGCTTTTCATCTTCTCTTGTAATTTCATTAGGTGTTCTTGATAAATTTTGGAGTTAATGCCAATTCCAAAAATTTGATGTTTCTAGGGATTTTTGTGTTGTTGTTGGTGGTGGAAGTATGATTACTAGCTGTTCTAAAGCTTGGGATTGAATTTGAAACTTGGAATTTGGCTTGGATTCTCAGATTTATGGTAAGTTTTCAACTCAAACTATGATTTTTGATGTGTTTTTGTTTTAGTTTTGGGTACTTTGACGCTATGGGTAGGTTTTACTATTGAGTGGAGGTGACATATGGTCATAAATTCTGTTTGAAGTCTGTTTTGGGTCGAGTTTTGGGATTGATTCTAAGTTAGATGTGGTGGCGCTGCGGCACCTGTGGGTGAGCACCGTGGTGCGTATGCGTTTCTTTGAGAGTGGGTTTGCTATCGGACTTCTGTAGAGCTGTGACCCTTTAGAAGGGCCCCGCGGCGCTAATCTCCAACTTTTGAGGGAGGCCTCTCGGACTTCTGTGGCGTTGCGACCCTTTAGGAGGGCACCGCGATGCTAATGTCTTTTCAGGGTATTTTTTTAGGGTTTCGAGAGTTAGACCCGGGGGACGATTCCACTACCCAGTTTGGTGGAATCAAAGGCCCAGAGCTAAGGTTCAGCCTTTGAGCCAATTATCACATATAGTTCCTGATAAGTGTACCACTTTTGTTGATAAACGTGCCTTGAATCTGTTTAGAGTTGAATGTTTTACTCTATAACTGCATAGGTTGCATTAGTTGTTTGTAATTGTTTGTATTTATTTGTGATTGATCGGCTAAGGGGCCGAAACTGAAAATAAACATGAATGTAGGTCGTTATGGCAGGGCCACTGTAACACCCTACTTCCTTAGAGTCATTACTAAGTGAGTTTAAAAACGTGCCATCAACTCGCTAATCAAGGTTTTAGGTTAAAAGTGTGACTAAACTGAGATAAAACTCGTTAGAAGTCATTAAATATAAAACATTTGGTTATTCATTGAGAACTTAGAAAGTTTTACAGATGAGATTCCAAAATTTTGCTTAGAAAATATATTATAGATAAAAATGTACACGTGGTCAACTTAGGCGACAAAACAACTATTATAGTATATTTCATTTTACCAAAATAACCCAAGCCGTGGCAGCCAGGTAGGTCTAACATGTACCCATCGCTCCACGCTCTCCATACTCATGGTTGGTCGACCTTTCCCTGGCCCTTACCTGCACCATAGAGCACCCGCGAGTCGAAGCCCAGCAAGAAAACTCAACACAAAACAAATAACATATGCATATCTATTAACAACATATAACAAAACAGCCAACAGGCTAAACACATAACGACCATGCCGTTCCAAGCGCTTTACCAAGCCTTGGGTTCGCGATCTTCACCGAGACGATGACTTCAGCATCCTAGGAGGGTCTCGCCTTAACGACTTACACACCGTAGGCTCAATGCCATTCCCAGCCCCTTGCCGTACTCGGCTCTGCACTCTGCGTGCTCAATGTCGTTCCCAGCCCCTTGCCGTACTCGGCTTCCGGCCGTTCTCGGCCTTCGCCGTTCCCGGCCTTCGCCGTTCATTCACAAATATGCATTACATAGCATAATATCAACAAATATTTAAACATATACTAAACATAAATAATAAGGCTACGCCCTAAAATTCAATCATATAAGGCCATGCCCTGCAATACAAACAATAGGGCCACGCCCTGCTCTAAGGGTACAAGATTTTTCTTACCTGTGTCCCAAGCTTCCTTAGCACCGCAATCACGAGCACAGTCCTCTAACCCAAGCCTCGTTGAAAACCTAGTCACAACATATTCATAATAGCCATCCATCAAGTTCTAACCAACAAATAACTTCATAATGTAATTCTAGCCTTCGGGACCTTGGATTCAACCAAACTGGGTGGTAAAATCCTTCCCGAGCCTTAACATTTGGGTTCCCGAGCTAAAAACCTTCAAACAGCCAATATCTTGAATTTGAGCCGCGACCTAGCCCCTTAAGGCCTGCGGCGCGCTCAAGTTAGAGGCAAACTGCCTCTCTATTGAGGGACATGGACCGCAGCGTTCCAATCCTTGGGCTGTAGCGTGCCTGGGCAGATAGAGGCTTCCAGCCTCTTTGACACACATGGGTAGTGACCCCTGAAGAACAGGGCCGCGGCTTGAACCTCCCAACCCAAAAAATCACCATTTTTCCTGCGTTTTCCTCTAGCCTAAACCCCAATTTTCACAATTCAAAAATCAATAAAACTCATAATTGAACATGGATTCCTCGTTTACATATCCTAGTTAACACAATAGGTCCATAATCAACCCCATAAACTCAGCAAACATCCAAGATCATACTTAGAACCCACTTCCATGCAAGCCTATACTTCCAAGCGAATTCAACAGCAAAACCAAGTTTAAGAGCTTAACTTTGTTACAGATTCGACCTGAGCAATTCATATACACTTCTAGCCCTCAATCCCTCAGTCCCTTAGTTTGAATTTCCAATAGACCCTTCAAGCCATCAAGCATCCAAGAAGATAGAGGGAGCCGAGAGAAAGAGAAAGCAATGAGTCTAGCTGAGAATTTATGTTTCTTTTCCTTCTCTTTAGTTCCAGTGACTTCTTAAGACTACTAAGCCTACTCTGAACTATGTACAACCTCTACCAAAAGACCAAACTGCCCCTTAAGCTTATCTTAAATCCTTAAGTGACCCAAGGGCAATTCCGTCATTCGCCTTATCTCGCTAATTCCTCGGGTATTCCCATAAATCCCTATTTATCCCTGACATGTACAAATCATTACCAGACTAGTATCCATTACTCAATAATTCCCGAACACATATAATATTCCCATAATACCCCCTAGGCTCCTCCTGAGCCGAGTATTTGACCCCGCTGTGACCTTCTAGTTAAACTGCTCCCTAGGACTGTCTCGGATCATGCATCACAAAAATATCATCACTCACACGTGGTATCAATCACAATATACACAAATATTGCATTTATGCCCTCAATGAGCTAAAATTACAAATATGCCCCTAATAGCCAAATGGGACCCACATGCATATGTAATTCATCTAAACATGCATTTCTAATAACATAATCATTAATAATTCATTTATTAACATAATTAAATCAATTATTTCCCTCTAGGCATGCTAATCAAGGCCCTAAGCCTCATTTGCAAATTTAGGACGCTACAACTATCCCCTTGTTACAGAGATTTCATCCTCGAAATTACATGATTAACTTTGTTACCCAAAAAACGGTTGTTGATGATGTGTTAATGATTTCTCACACGTGGTTGACACATGGTGAAAGTATTGCTTGACTATCGACTAGAAGCACACCGCATTGTCAGGGTTAATTTTTAATACGACCAGACTGGTCGTATAACCTGATTTATTTCTTTCTTAAGTTGTAATCTTATAATAACTGCATTGAATATTTCTTCATTATTATCTTGATACACAATTATTAAGGAAAGATAGGGCACGTTGGCATATGTAACCTTCCTTGAGCCTATAAATATGCATGAAATAGCTCAAGGGAGAGACTTTTGACTTTTGATTCTTAAGTCTTTTTGCTAAATATTGAGAGAGAAAAGAGCTATAGTGAATTGTCCATCGTCTTATTGTAATACATTCAAGGTTTGTGAAACTCAAGAACCCTAGTTCTTTGATCACGGCTTTGAGATTCAATAATAAAAATTGCACTAAGTGGACGTAGGTCATTACCATTCTTTGGGGCCGAACCACAATAATTCCTTGGTGTTTTCTTCCTTTCCGTTAAATTATCTTTTTCAATTGTCGTTCTATCTTTTGTTGTATATTTGACTCCGTGTCGTTGGAAAAATTGAGGGTCAACATTCTTGTGCTTTCATTGAGAGTTTGAGAAAAAACTGTGAAAAAATCTAATGGCGAAAACATCCAAGAAGACTAGACAGGTTGCTGGCGGTGCACCATCCCAACCTCCTCCCCCAAATGTGGCCGAGAATGAACTATATTTGGAGTTTGATGAGGAGGAACTAGACTCCAAAATGCTGAGGGCAGCGCTAGGAGTGTTGCAAGATAAGTTGGCCAATCTGAGAGTCAATCAGGAGAATGCTGCGGAGACGATGGCGCTGCAGCAAAGGGAAATAGAGCGCCAGCGCCAAGAGCTGAGTGAGCGGCAGGTGGAAATGGATCGTCAGTAGAGGGATGCCATGGCCGCCCTTGAAGCAGCCATTTAAATGGCTAGGAGTCAAGCTGTGCCAGCCTCCCAGCCAGATCAGCCACCATGCGCACCACCTCAAAGAGGTCCCAATCCAAGCCCTCCGCTCCAGCCAATAAGCCCTTAAAGGTCGGAGCAGCCGCCTATTGCTCAGGATGATGTCCCACCTAGGGATCCTGAGCAGCAGCCTCCATCCCAGGCTGGTCGAGGCAATCCCTAATGCCAGAGGCAGAATAGGGCAGGGCAGCCACCCCATAGCCCTAGACGCCCAGGGGATGAAGAGCCGAATCTATAGAGCAGGGGGCAGCGTCCTTCTGCCAACAGAAGGAACATCAAGTCAGGATCTGCGGTCAGGGGCCCCCCATGGCATAACAATGCACGGGGACCCAACGACCAACGCAGGCCTCCCCCTGACGCTCAGGAGATGCCACCCCGAGGAGGAAAAATCTTGAACAGCCGGTCATTCCATAGTCAGCCAAAATTCAGAGATGGCCATGGCTATAATGAAGCTGATTCTGGCAGAGGAAATGCTGGCAGGAGAAATGAGAATGAGTTCATCAGGGTGGCGTTTTATCCATCGTGGGTCTCTAATCCTGTGCTAGTTCCCAAGCCGAATGGAAAATGGCGCGTGAGTGGATTTTACAGACCTAAATAAAGCCTGCCCCAAAGACTGTTTCCCACTCCCAAGAATTGACCAGATGGTCGATGCCACTACAGGACATGAGATCCTCTCATTCATGGATGCATACTCCGGGTATAATCAGATTAGTATGCGTCCCCCTGATGAGGATCACACTAGCTTTCGGACTGATACATGGCTCTACTGTTACAAAGTGATGCCCTTCGGTTTGAAAAATGTTGGTGCGACTTACCAGCGACTCATCAACCACATGTTTAAGGAACTGATCGGCACAAACATGGAGGTCTACGTTGATGACATGCTGGTCAAGTTGAAGAAAGCAGAAGGGCATGTAAGGGATTTGCAGGAGTGCTTCAACGTCTTGAACAAATATTAGATGAAGTTGAATCCCCTTAAATTCTCTTTTGGAGTAGGTTCAGGAAAGTTCTTGGGATTTATAGTTAACTCGAGAGGAATTGAAGCCAATCCCGAGAAAATTAGAGCCCTGATCGACATGAAATCGCCAGCAAAGATTAAGGATGTTCAAAGCTTAACCGGAAGAATTGTCGCTCTTAGTAGATTCATTTCAAAATCAACAGATAAGTGTGTTCCATTTTTCAATCTACTTAGAGGCAACAAGAAATTTGAATGGATAGATGAGTGGGAGCAGGATTTTCAAGCATTGAAGATTCACATGGCGTAACCACCCATCCTGTCAAAGCCGGTTGATAAAGAAACTTTGTTCATCTACCTGGCGATCACAGAATACGCTGCTAGTGTCGTTTTAGTAAGAGAGGAAGAAGGCGTGGAAAAGGCTATTTACTATATAAGCAAAAGGCTAATTGGAGTAGAACAGCGGTACCCGCCCATCGAGAAGCTAGCCTATTGCCTAGTTTTGGCCTCTAGGAAGCTGCAGCCTTACTTTCAAGCTCACCCAATCACGGTTTTGACAGACCAGCCTCTACAGCAAGTCCTGCAAGAACCCGAGGCTGCCGATAGATTGCTAAAATGGGCAGTCAAACTTGGGCAGTTCGATATATCTTACTTGCCGTGAGCAGCGATAAAAGGGAAAGCCCTGGCTGACTTCATTGCAGAATTCACGGAACTTACAAACGGTGAGCAGATTGAAGAGCCTAGAGAGCCTGAGTGTCAAACCCAAGCTCCCTTGTGGAAATTATTTACAGACGGTTCTTCTAATGAGTGCCACGTTGGAGCAAGAGTGATCTTGATAACGCCAGAAAGGCATCGATTTCACTGCGCAATCAGGTTTGATTTCATTGCTTCTAACAACGAGGCCGAGTATGAAGCATTACTCGCTGGGTTGTAGTTAGCCAGGGACATGAATATAAAAGTGCTTGACATCTACAGTGACTCTCAGCTGGTGGTGAATCAATTCATGGGAGAATATCAGGCACAAGGTTTAAAGATGGTTTCCTATCTAAACAAAACAAGAGATTTATTGGCTCAGTTCGACAAATACAACCTCCAGCAAGTACCTCGCGACCAGAATTCCAATGCTAATGCTTTGGCCAAACTAGCAAGTGCAAAGGATACTGATACTCTGAATATAGTACCGGTTGAGTGGCTATCAATGCCAAGCATCCAAGAAGAGGAGACCGCTATGGTGATCCAGATGGCGGATACGTGGATGACACCATATATAGAGTATCTGACGCAAGGCCTATTACCAACAGACAGAAACAAAGCCATGACCCTTCAGCAACAGGCTGCTAGATATATCCTGGTAGATGGAATCTTGTACCGAAGGGGATACTCAATGCCACTCCTCATATGTGTTTCGAAAGAGAAGGCCAAAGAATTGATGAAAGAGGTACACGAAGGCTTTTGTGGAGACCACGCTGAAAAGCTTGTCAAAAAAGATACTGAGGCAAGGATACTTTTGGCCCACGATAAACGAAGACTCAATGGAGTGTGTGTGGAGGTGTGACAAGTTCCAGAGGTTCTCCAAAATCCCACGAGCAGCCCCCAATGAGCTTAAACAGATGCAAAGTCCATGGCCGTTTGCAGTTTGGGGCATAGATCTAATCAGATCCTTGCCCACAGGAAAAGGCGGCGTCAAGTATGCCGTAGTTTCCGTCGACTACTTCACCAAGTGGGCCGAAGCTAATCCGCTCGCAACCATAATGACCAAGAAGGTGCTGGATTTCGTGATCAAAAACATCATTTGTCGCTAGGAATTGCCAAGGAAGATCGTCTCAAATAATGGCACCCAATTCGATAGTGATTTATTCACAGATTTTTGCGTACAGCATGGCATTATCAAGAGCTTTTCTTCAATCGCTCATCCCCAAGCAAATGGACAAGTCGAAGTAGTCAACAAAACGCTAAAGGATACACTAAAGAAAAGACTAAAACAAGCTAAGGGGGCGTGGCCAGAACAATTGCCTGAAGTCCTATGGTCGTACAGAACTTCCCATCGAACAGCAACAGGCCATACTCCCTTCTATTTAGCTTATGGATATGAGGCTATGTTACCTATTGAGTTAGATCCGCCTTCACATCGCAGAATAATGTACGATTAGGCCTCAAATAGCCAACTACTGATGGAATCCCTAGACTCGATCGATGAGAAGCGTGAGCAAGCCCAACTCCGAGTAGCTGCGTACCGGCAAAAAGTCGCTCGATATTTAAATTCTAAAGTTCGAGAAAGGAAATTTAGTGTCGGAGATCTGGTATTTCGAAGAGTTTTCCTAAACACCTGCGACCAAGCTGCTGGAGTACTCGGACCTAATTGGGAAGGGCCATATCAAATCGAAGAAGTCCTTCACCCAGGCACCTATAAACTTGCTTGCTTAAACGGAGATCTCGTTCCTCGTTATTGGAATGGAGAACACCTGCGCAAGTACTATCAATAAACAATTCTTCTTAAAGAATTAGCTTGTATTAATTTTACTTTTTACAAGTTTTGAAAAAGGGTTGGTCATTTTATGTGACTGATCGCTTATAAGTGTAAGATCTTATTGATCACTCGTACAGACATGCTTCGTCCATTTATTACGAGAAATATAAGGGACTGTGTGCAGCCAGTCATTCTTGCCAATTATTGTATTTAGTACAAGTATTTGCTCATTATGTGTGTTGTTTTGTTGTATTATAATTATAATTATTTTGCTTCGAGCAGTAATGTTCGAATAGGTTTTGGTCAAGGCAAGTGACCAAGGACCTAAAGCTCCTCGATCACTTGGGGGGGCATATAAGGTATCTAGTAAGCAAAGAATATCGAAAGGTATGTAATCACATGAGCAAAATAAGTGAAATCATGCTAGGGCACTTAGAGTATTTTTCAAAATTTTGTATTTTGTTAAATCAAACCAATGTGCTATGCTAAGTTCGGTCATGCGAACATATGTTATAATAAAATGAAAATGCATTATAATATAAAAAACGATTTACTTTACACCGCGAGCAGTATTGCTCGGATGTAATTTTTTGATTAAAAGGAAATAGCTGCGCACACAACAATAAAAAATTAATGTCTTTGCATCACGACCCGTAGGTCGTGTAATTAAAAGTTTAAAAGATAGAAAGGGAAAAGACTAAGAGGCTGGAGGGTCTTGAGGTGCGTCCTGGTCGACAGCAGCACCAACTGCATTATCTGCACCGTCTATCCCCGTTGCCAGAGAGATCTCCGGGGAAGTAGGAACATTAGCCCTCTCTTCTTCCTCCAGGCGAATGGCACACTGAGACATTAGAGTCCGCCTCAGGCGTTCTGACAGGTAGCTGAAGTTAGCCTTCCAGTTATGCTTCCAAAACTCGTAGAAGCAAAGGTGAGTGGCTTCCTTGTACTTCTCCAAGTTCTTGGCTTCGAGTTCCTTAAACTCCTTCACACGCTTTTCTAGCTCCTCCGCCTCCGGCCTTCTCGCAATCAAATCAAGCTCGAGCTGTACGGATTTTAGGTAGTTGAGTTTGGCGCTTTCCCTGAATTTTTCTTTGTCTTCATTGGATTTCTTCGGGGCGTCCTGACTCTCCAACAGCTCCTCGGTCAGAGTGGCTTTTTGCTCGAGCAGTTCCTCTTTCTGCTTAGACAGCTCCGCACTCTTCTCAAGCAACTTGCCGTTCTGCTTAGTTATCTCATTGTTCTTCTCGAGTAGGTCAGCATTTTTCCCCTCAAGCGCTTTCTTAGCCTCAGCAAGCCTGGTGTCAAAATTTTTAGTCTTGGACACCATTGCACCCGCACGGCGCCAGCCAGCGGTCATGGTCAGCAATCCCTGCAATTAGATGAAAAGGGTAAGACGATGGCAGAAAATCAAAAGCAAATTATTCACCATCAGGAGGTAACTTATGCTAACTATCTCATTCAGCCCTCGGTTGAGTATTTGGTCAGTCTCCATGGAAATGGTTCCATCAATGGCCTCTTGACTGCGTTTGTGTTTGGAGAGCTTGTATATCCTCTCCCTGGCTGAGCTGACCACGATGCTGGAAAGGGAGCCTTCGGGCTGAGTGCGTTGTGTTTGGCTGGTAGGGTCCTGAGGAGTAGGGTGCTGGTCGATGGGTGTTGGAGGAGTGGAATGCTAATCGACCGGAGGAGTTGAGGCCGGATGCTCGAGAGGTGATGGAGGTGGCATGTTCTCCTTCGAAGGGACAGTGGCTGGAGGGTCCTCAGTTCGGACCTTCTTTGAGGCGGTTTTACTGCTCTCCCCCTGAGTCCTCTTGCTGTCTTTCTTCTTGCCTGAAGATGCAGCGGCAGCCTTGTAATGCTCAAACACGTCTTCAGATGACATATCTGCACAAAAAGAAACAACACAAGTAGTGAGACAAGATATATATATATATATATATACGGAACTAAAAATGAAAGTAAAGAGATTATAAGTAAAGTACTCATGCTACAACTACTGGTCGCTACATTACTTACTGCTTGGAAAAAATCTGAACTTAAGTTTGGAGTATACTTAAAATTTCTGTCCTCGTCAAATAAGTGACAGGGAATTGGCAAGCTATCTAAGAGTGAGAGATCAGTACCATTCTCATCCGAAGATTCGTTGAGGGGTTCGGTGGCCTTCTTTTTCCCTTTTCCCTTTGGGTCGGGGGGAGCAGCAGCCCGCGGAGTGCTAGAAGGTTCCCTGATTGTTACTCCAGTGGCCCTCCTCGGAGGGGGTTGTTCCACGTATGGGTGCTGCTCGGGAACCTCTCCGCCAGTAGCACTCCCCGCTGTTGACTCCCTCACATCCTGATGAGGGGCCAAAAGCCCGACCAGCCTAAGATTAGCCTCTGTGACTAGATGCTTGACGCTCTTCTCCACGTCAGTCATACTGGCCAAGAGGGCTGATCAAACCTCCATGTCTAGAGTTGGGTCTGGTCGCAACCATGGGCCTGAAAGGCGCTAAAAAGCTAAGGAAAATGCAGGAAAAAATCAAAGAAAATAAACGACCAGGGGTGTTAAAGTATTACCTCCTTGGGTGAAGGCCAGATTGTTGGCAACCATGTCCATAGTCAAGAAGTACTCCTGATGGTACTTCCCCATGTTCGAGATATGGGTGGTGTCGGACAGAAAAGTACGACCTGTCTCCTGGTGACAAAAGTGGAAAAACCCCATGTTTTCTTGGTTGGGGTTAGATTTGAGGTCGAACAGATAGTTGACCTCATGTGGAGTGGGGACAGGCCATTTTTTTGTGGCTATAAAGGATATAGAGTGCAACAAGCATTCTATATCCATTAGGGGTTATTTGAAAAGGAGCAACCCCGAAATAGTTGGCCACTCCTTGGAAGAAAGGGTGAAAAGGCAGGGTAGCTCCTACCTCGACCAGGTGCTGAAAGCGCCTCCAAGTAAGTTCTCCCTTTGGTCTTTGGTGGGTTGGACTAGGGTTACCCTAGGAAGTCCGTATTTTTTAATATAATTTGCAATCATCCTAATTGTTACTTGGCTAGATGGGGCGACATACCATTCAACATCTGGTTGAATGGAATTTCAAAGTTGAGCGTGAGTTTGGATGATAGGGTCGGGGATATTTCTTTCTCGACCACTGGTCGAGGGAATTTCAGCCTGAGGAGCAGGCTGATTTGAAGGATTGGAAGGTTTCTTTTTCTGGGCTTTAGTTTTTGCTCGACCCATATTTTGGATGAGGGTCGATGGAGTGTTTGAAGTGGCGCGAGAATAGGGAATTTCAGGTATTAATAACGACGGTTGCTCCTCGTCCTCAAGCAATTGAGCTAGCAAGTCATCGTCAATGGGTCTTTCACCTCCCCATGGATCTTGCATGAAAAGTTGCGAACAGAGAAAGGGGGAGGTGAGAACGTAAAGCCTAAAAATATGTGTTAAGGGTTAGAATAACGTTGCTCGGGTATAAAAATTAATTATTTATACGACCAGTAGCATTCTAACAAAAACACTAAGTTCTATACGAGCAGTTTGAAAAATAGATTGAAAAGCGGAAGTAAAAAGTTTTTTGGGAAAAATCTTTTTCGACTCCGAAGGGGCAGGAAAAACCCAGTTTTTCAG
Source organism: Humulus lupulus (assembly GCF_963169125.1). Classification (NCBI taxonomy): domain Eukaryota; kingdom Viridiplantae; phylum Streptophyta; class Magnoliopsida; order Rosales; family Cannabaceae; genus Humulus; species Humulus lupulus. Next base: position 78,128,959 of record NC_084794.1, on the reverse strand, counting down.
GTAGCCTAAAAATCGAATTTTTACTTTGATTTTACACCCTAAATCTACAATCTTGACTACCAAACTGGCTCCTAACTCCTACGAAACGAAATGTTACCTCGCTATCCTATCAAGCATCGATCAATATGCCCATTACCCCAAAATAGTTTCGGTCAAGAACAATCAAGAACACAGATTTGAATACATAAAAAACAGTTGTGCATGGCATCTCAAATGTTCAAGGGGTTCGTAAAACTTACTTGGATGAATAGAGGGTTCTGAAACAAAAGCTTTGAACGTCCGAATAGAGGATCCTTAGAACAGCGATGGAATCTTCTCAAATTTTTTGGGCTCTGAAAGTCGAGGTTCTTGGGAGTTCTTGATGAGAAAATGGCGAATGAAAAGTAAAAAGTAAAAATATGGATTTGGGGTGTTATATATAGTGACTGTGACATGAAAGAGGTAATCATGAATTAATTTTTTCAGAGTATGGGGAAGTGTAGTAGCCGTCAAATAAGCTTTTGGGAAACCGAAAAGGCTTTATTGGACATGATTGGTTTCTTTTTTCAAGAAAGCATGGGCGGCTCTGACAGATTCTATGGTGCATACGAAAGGTTAGTTTCCTAAGTTTACTTATTGCTGGTCGCAATAAATAAACTTGGGGGGCAAATGTTTACCCAAAAAATGGTTGTTGATGACGTGGCAAGGATTTCTCACACGTGGTTGACACATGGTGAAAGTACTGCTCGCCTATTGACCAAAAGCACACCGCATTGTCAGTGTTAATTTTTAATATGACCAGGTTGGTCGTATAACTTGATTTATTTGCTTCTTAAGCTGTAATTTTATAATAACTGCATTGAATATTTCTTCATTATTATCTTGATACACGATTATCAAGGAAAGATAGGGCACGTTGGCATATGTAACCCTCCTGAGCCTATAAATATGCATGAAATAGCTCAAGGGAGGGACTTTTGACTTTTGATTCTTGAGTCTTTTTGCTAAATATTGAGAGAGAAAAGAGCTATAGTGAATTGTCCATTGTCTTATTTTAATACATTCAAGGTTTATGAAACTCAAGAACCCTAGTTCTTTGATCACGACTTTGAGATTCAATAATAACAATTACACTAAGTGGACATAGGTCATTACCATTCTTTGGGGCCGAACCACTATAATTCCTTGGTGTTTTATTCCTTTCCGTTAGATTATCTTTTTCAATTGTCGTATATTTGACTTCATGTCGTTGGCCAAATCGAGGGTAAAAAAACTCAGGATACCGATCCCGCATATCCGTCTCAAGTTCCCAAGTCGCCTCTTCCACTTTGCTGTTCCTCCACAACACTTTTACTAAGGCGATGGTCTTGCTCCGCAAGACCTTATCCTTTCGGTCAAGAATCTAAACCGACTTCTCCTCATACGATAAATCCTGATCCAGCTCCAAGTTCTCATAACTGAGCACGTGCATAGGATCTAATACATACTTCCAGAGCTGGAGGCATCGCCAATCTGTAAGCTACCTCTCCAACCCATTCCAGAATCTCAAAGGGGCCAACAAATTTAGGGCTCAACTTGCCTCGTACACCAAACTGTTTCACTCCTCACAAGGGAGAAACTCTGAGAAATACATGGTCACCGACTTGAAACTCTACGCTCCTGCGTCTTAAGTCTGAGTAACTCTTCTTGCGACTCTGGGAGGCGAGCATTTGAGCTCTAATCTTTTCAATCACCTCATTGGTCCTCTGAACAACCTCAGGACCAAGATGCCTTCTCTCACCCATCTCATCCCAATGGATATGTGATATGCACTTCCTCCCATATAACATCTCATACGGAGCCACTCCGATAGTCGTTTGATAGTTGTTATTGTACAAAAACTCAATCAAAGGGAGATACTTACTCCAAGATCCCCCAAAATCCAGCACACAGGCTCGTAGCATATCCTCCAGTATCTGAATTGTCCTCTCAGATTGTCCGTTCATCTGAGGATGATAAGCGGTACTAAATCGCAACTGTGTGCCCATAGCCTTCTGCAGGCTCTCCCAAAACTTGGAGGTGAAGGTGGGGTCCCTGTCGGATACTATCGACCTTGGAACCCCGTGAAGTCGTACAATTTCCTTCACATACAATTCAACATACTACTCCACAGTATAAGTCGTCCTCATAGGCAAAAAGTGGGTTGATTTGGTATACCTATCCATAATCACCCACACGGAATCATGTTGTCTCACGGTCTTCGACAATCCAACCACGAAGTCCATGGTGATATCCTCCTATTTCCACTCTAGAATCCCTAGAGGCTGCAACAATTTTACTGGCCTCTGATGTTCAGTCTTTACCTGCTGACAAGTTAAGCATTTTGCCACACAATCCACCTCATCCTTTTTCATTCCTGGCCACTAGTATAGAGTTCTCAAATCTTGGTATAACTTTGTCGTACCAGGATGTAAATAATAGGGAGTGGTGTGAGACTCATCCAAGATCTCTTTCCTGACACCATAATCCATTGGAACATAAATCTGGCTTTTGTACTTCAGTAATCCCATCTCTGAAATAGAAAAGTCTTTAGCCACTCTGGCTAAGACACTCTCTTTGTGCTCTCTCAACTGGGGATCCTCCCCCTGTGCCTCCTTGATCCTCTCAATGAGCGTAGACTAAAGAGTGATGTTGGCTAATTGACCAACAACCAACTCTATACCAGCTCTAGTCATCTCTTCAGCTAACTTATCTGATATATGCCTCGAACTGAACAACTTTCCTGGGCCCTTCCGACCCAACACGTTGGCCACTACATTGGCCTTCCCAGGATGAAACAGAATGTCACAATCATAATCCTTTACCGATTCTAGCCAACGTCTCTGACGCATATTCAGATCCTTCTGAGTAAAGAAGTACTTTAAACTCTTATGGTCGGTGTATATTTCACACTTCTCACCATATAGATAATGTCTCCAAACCTTAAGTGCAAATACCACCGCTGTAACGCCCTGATTACTCCAAGACCGGTACTGTGGACTTTAATAAGTGCTTAACTCACTAAATGAGTCATTTGGATATAAACATGCATCTAGGTGTCATTAATAGGCTAAGGTGAAAAATCTCGATCAAAAGGAATGGATATATTTTATTTAAAATATAAAACTGTACATGGGACCATAAAAGCGTTTACAAAGTTATTGACAATCCAAAATGGTCATTACAGTGTAAAAGTTACAACCTGCCGACCTAACCGACAAAAATAGGGTTAACCCCTAGTTCCTCTGAGAAACACCTTGGTCGTGTGGTCAAGCGGCCACATATGTACACATCACCACCTAAGCTCTCCATTCAAGGATGGGTGAGTTTTTCTTTCCCTTTAACTGCACCACATAGCTCCCGTGAGCCAAGGCTCAGCAAGAAAACTATTACTGCATGTATAAAATATCAATTGATGATTATGATAATCATACTAGGGCTTGTAGCCCTAATAAGATAATAGACTAATGAGTCACTCCTTGGGTAGGTGACTAAAGAGTCACTCTCTGGATAGGTGACTAATGAGTCGCACTCTGGATAGGTGACTAATAAGTGACACTCTGTATAGGTGACTAATGAGTCACACACTGTATATGTGACTAATGAGTAAGTCACGAACTTGGGCTTCGCACCCTTAGCCATGTGAGGATGCAGTCACCTGAGCCTTTTGGCCCTGACTCTAAGTAACTAGCCTTTAGACTAGACAATTGCTTTTGTTTACATCAAACTTAAGGTCGGTCAATCATTTCATGCTTATGATGATAATGCTTATGTCAATTAAATCTAATATTTTCGGCTTGCGTTAAACATGCTAATACCGTTCTTGACTCATAAGCCAATACCATACGCAGTGCTCAGTACTACTGCCGAACTTGACTAATGAGTCACAGCTTCACAGTCAATACTGGCACCATTGCCGATTCTGACTAATAAGTCAGTACCACTAACAAGTAAGCAAGATTACTAAGCATTTAATATGTAATCAATGTCCACATATAGAGCACTCAACATGCCTCATTAATAACCATGCATGTCACATACTAGGAGCAGTTTTCTTACCTCTGGTTCGAGCGAGAAATAAGTTAAAAACAACGCTTGAGAACTATCAATCCTTTGATCCTTTAGTGGTCACCTAGTCATAACCAAATATGGAATTCCATCAATAAAATCAATAATAAAAGGTTCATGATCTAAACCTCGCTCCCGGGACCTCGAATCCTACTAACATGGTTAATAGATTTGATCCCGAGCCTTAAGAATTGAAACCTCGAGCCAAAAACCCTAAAAAGTGCCCAAAATAATTACCTGGGAAAATAGGGGAGCGCTAAAGCGCTGCCCCTAGGCACTACGACGCTACAAGCAGAGCTGCCAAGCCCTGGACAGCGCTGTAGCGCCCAACCCTGGGCGTTGTAGCGCCAGAACCAGGGTGTTCCAGCTCTAGTTTTTCCTCTTCGAGTTCTCCAAATTCCAAGCCCCAAAAACTGATTCCAAACCTCAACCAAACCAACAAATGAACCCAAAAACCAATCCTACAAGTCTTAGGCATCAAAACCCAATCAAACTTTCCCAAAAACTTCATTGAATTCCCAACTATCAAATCCAAAATCTCAACTGAAAACTAACTGAAAAACAGGGCATAAACCAGAGATTTCATGGCTGAATTTCTTACCTCAAACTCAGGATTAAACCTCCTTCAATGGCTGAACACAATCCTAAACCCTCAAGCCTTGCGTCCTTAGCTTGAATCGTCAATTGGAGCTTCAAAATTTCAAAGGAAAAAGAAGAAGCAAAATTATCGGGAGGAAGAAGGAGAATAGGCTCTGTTTTGCTTAAGTTCTCTACAGACTTCCTTAGTTAAATATATTCCTTGGTAAAATGACCAAAATGCCCCTAGGTTAAATAATTTCCTTTCAAGGCTAGCAAGGGCAAAATCGTCCTTTCCCGTCTATCTTGTTAATTATAATTAACGTCCTCCAATTATCGTTATTCCCAATATTATCAAATAGTAATAAATCATATCCCATTACCCTATAATTCCCGATAATGTACTAATCATCAAATTACCCCTAGACTCACCCCGGGCCCAGAAAATAACCTCGTTATGACCAAACCGCTAACTTGTATTCAAAGATCCTCTCATGCCGAATAGCTCGAAAAAATCCACATTATAATCTGGCCCCATCCATAATTCACCAGCATGCATGAAAATATACAAATATGCCCTCAACGAGCCAAATTACCAAAATGCCCTTATAATGAAAAGTGGACTCACATGCATGCATTTATCATCATATAATAATATAACTCACCTAATCATGCATATAATTATTTAATGGCATAATAAATCAATTATGTCCCTTCCGACCTTCTAATCCAACCATTAAACCTCATTAGGGATTTTGGGGCATTACAACTATCCCCTCCTTACAGAAATTTTGTCCTCGAAATTTACCTGAATAGCTCGGGATATTGATTCTGCATATCTGACTCCAGCTCCCAGGTCGCTTCCTCGACCTTGTTGTTCCTCCATAATACCTTAACCAAAGGTATCGTTTTATTCCCGAGGACCTTTTCCTTTCTGTCAAGTATGTCGGACTGGCTATTCCTCATAGGAGACATCTGGCTCAAGCTCCAGATCTTCGTAACTCAAAATATGAGTTACATCAGATACATACCTCTGAAGAGCTAAGATATGAAACACGTTATGCACCGTTGACAATGCCAGTGGTAAGGCCAATCTGTAGGCCACTTGACCAATCCTCTCGAGGATCTCAAATGGACGTACAAACCTAGGGCTCAACTTGCCCTTCTTCCCAAATATTCTCACCCCTTTCCATGGCGAGACTCTAAGGAAAACATAGTCTCCTACCTGGAACTCCACGTTCCTGCCTTTGGGATCTGCATAACTTTTCTGTCTACTTTGAGAAGCAACCTGTTGATGCGGTTCTTCGGCAACAGATAATTAATAGAATAAAGAGTGGGATTAGTGCTAAATAATGAATCGTAATAGATGAATGATCTCAAAGTAAAATGATAACACAAATACTTTTTTAGGTGGTTCAAAGGTCAAAATCCTTCTAGTCCACCAGTCTATATTATTGCTATCTTTCTGATATTCTTTACAGGGTATTTCTTTACAAAATAGAATCTAACCCCTTGCAACCCCCAGGGTCTCCATATTTATAGGGAGAGGGCGCCTGGGGTTTGGCAAGGGGGGTCATCCCGTGACCTTCTTACCCATCAAGTCACTTCTGTGACATTCATGATTAATTCCTAAAACCTGACACTGAAGTGTGGTCTAATCAATAGGTAAGGGGGATAATGGGCTGCATGGCCCAACCCAGTTGTGGGTGCCTGAACACGCATGTTTATGCTGCGTGTCCGAGAATTCAGGGATGGATCATACACATGATGTCTGATATATGCACGTTTACATTGCGTGGTTGACTTTATAAGGGGTCAGAGGTGTCAACTCAAGCTCACACCTCGAGCTTGAGGTACTCTCAGCTCGAGGTGTCCATACTCCTGACCCGACTCTTAGTAATCTCATTAAGCCTTTGTTTACCTCGAGCTAAAGAGGTAGGACCTGGTAACAACAACTCCAGGTACGTTACATCCACGTGGCTGATATAATTATGCCATTTCACAGCCCACTAATAGCCTGTGGATATTTAGGGCGTACATTTGCTCCCCAAGCCCCTGCTCGTGGCATATGAAATCACCTTGGGCCACAGTGGGGGCTTTTAGGCTTTTGTGTGGACTCTTCACATTCCGCCCATTACGCTGCCGTCGAATTTGTGGAGCATTGTGGTTGGTGACGGTACGTCTTTCGAGAATCGCATTAAATGGCCTAGCCTATACTCGGCCGTCGTTTCGTCTTTCGAGTAGTGATCCTCGCATCCTACATCAAGGCGATCCAACGACCCTCCTCCTTTGGCCTTTTACATATATAAAAGGGCTGGCCACCTTTCGCATGGGCTACCCGTTCATTTGAAATTTTTCTCATTTTCTCATCTTCTTCTTTCTTCTCAGTCTCAAAACCCTCTCTTTCTTCCGGTCACTGTTCCCAGCGTTCCAAAAATTCAGGCACAAAAACTCCTTCGAGACTCCAATACCAGCAATCCCAGCAGGATTCCGACCCAGATGACCCTTTCAGTCTCACCTCAGAAAAACATTTCTGTAAGTCCTCCGTTTGTGCATGTTTTAAATTTTTTTCTTCACTGTTGCTTAGGTAAATTTTCTCTGTAATCGCATGCAATATGTTACTAGTTTTTTGCTGGTATTTTAGGCGTAGGTTTTTATCCTAAGGGCATCAGCCGTAGGAAAAATCATTTAGAAGCATGACTCATAGGGTACACTGCCTGGGGAAATTTTCTGGGTAAAATTTTTGTATGCCTGTTTGGAATAACTAGTTCTTAGGGTGCAAACACTAGGTAGCTTAGGGGACACGCTTCACAGGCGATTTTGCACTGTTTGCCTACTGAAACTTTCCTTCCAAGGAAAAATTTTACTTTGACCCTCCTGACACACTGATTCCGAGTAATCGGGGACTCGTTGGGACCACAGGCGCGTGTTCATAGAACCGTGTGGTCTCACTCTCCACGGGCTGAGATTACCTCAACCCGTGTAAAGGAAACACTTCGCGCTAGATTCTTTCTTATGCTTAGGTCGCCCTTTCTAAATTTTCTTCTTTTGTTCGTTATGCGACCAGATGGGACCAAAGAAGAGCGCACCCAAGAAGAGTGCTGGCAGCTCGTCTTCCCAGCAAGCCAACAAGGGAAAGGAGGTGGGCACAGACTCCCCGATCCTCGCCTTCAGTCTAGCTGTGGAGAAGGAGGTCGAGGTGGGGCCCGACGCTTTCTTCGAGGCCGAGAGAATTTCCTCGAAGGCCACCACCCAGGGGAAAGTGAATAAAATCTTCCTTTCCCATAATATTGAGATAGGGAGGGGCACCCTAGACGCCCAACCTCCCCTTGAAGGCAAGCAAAGTTGCGCACCACTTGATGAGAAGTACGCCGCTTGGAGCGACGAGCACCTCAAGGCTGGGGCCTTCCTTCTGCTAGACCAGTACTTCGCGAATTTTTTAAATTACGTGAAGCTGGCTCCCTTCCAGCTCCCCCCTAACTCATATCATCTGTTAGCGGGGTTGAAGTATCTATTCCTGAAATAGGAATGGGAGGTCCCCACACCGGCGGACATCCTCTACTTCTTCTGCCTCAAGGACAGCTCGAAGCAGCGGGGGCCAGGCGACGGGTTCTACTACTTGACTCGTTTTCCAAATTCGGCTGTGGTCATCGAGCTGCCCAGCCACCCCAACGACTTTAAGGACCAGCTTTTTATGTCCAAGGGGTTTCGCAACTGCGAACACCATTACTCCAACCGTCCTCGTAAGTACCTTCTACTCTCAGCTCGTAAGTTGATTGTTGATTAGCTCCTTTTATTCATTCCTAACTTAGAAACTATCATGCAGCCATTTTCGCGAGGACGGCCAAGTCAGTGACTCTTGGGGGTCAATACTAGACCTTGGCGGGGCTCCCCCCAAGCAAAAAGGATTATCGCCAACTCGTGTTTGACGAGACGATGTTGGCATGCAAGCTAATCTCTCCAGGCTAGACTTTGGCCTTGAGGAGACCGTGGAATCTCCCTCCTGCTCGCGAGATGGTGCCCATCCCCGAGGAGGAGGTTGCGGGAGAGGATGAGGACGAGGTGCCCCTTGTGCAGTGGAGGCGGGCTTTGGAGGTCGCCCAAGAAGCAAACGTGGAGAGGGCCCAGTCCGGGGCAGCAGCCGGCCCCTCCGGCCAAGGTAATCCTTATCTGTTTAGGGATTTAGATAGGGCCACTACAGATTTAAGGCTTGCTAGGTTTAATCCCGGCCACATCGTTCACCGCCACCGAACAGACCCAGACTGAAACATCACTTTACTCCAGTGTGTTGACCAGCTCGTGCTGCGTAATGAAATGGGTCGCCCTAGGGGAACGGTAGTAGTAGAAAACACCCTAGCATTTAGGTCGGCCTTCTTTGAGGAGTATAGGACCAATCTTAGGTCGTTGCCCTCCCTCTTGGAGGGTGTAGTAGCTCCGGGTCTTAGGCAGTATGTAGAAGAGTCCAGTCCCGAGGCAGATCCGGACCCAAAGCCTCTTCTAGCCCGCGAAGTCGTTATCTTAGACTCCCCTGCTGAAGCTCCGGGGCCGGAGGTCGTAACCATAGATTCCTCCTCTAGTTCGGAGGTTAGGACCCCTTTCAATACATACTTGAGCTCTGTTTTCCCTTTTATTTTTGTTGTTTTGTACAAATATTTTTACATGTGTATTAATGCTGTCTTTGTTTCAACAGAGATGTCGCAGGCTGGGGATGACAGCTTGCGGGCCATGTTTCAGGGGGGAAATCCTCCCTCCGGGCCTTTGGTGAAGAGGCTTCAGTTGACGAAGCAGGCTGTTGGGACATCCTCTAAGTCCCCGGCTAAGGGGAAAAATTCAGGCCCTTCTTTCATTGAAAAGGTGCCTCCACCCCCTCCTACCGCAAAGGAGATGGCTCCACCTCCATCGTGACCTCCCGTCCTTGCTCGGGAAAAGGAGGCGGCCGTTGGGATCTTGCCAACTACGCCCCCCGAGGTGCGCATCCCAGTGAACCCCCGGGCCTTGGAGAAGATCCCCGATGTCTTTCAGGGGATGGTCTACGAGACTGCGAGCTACAGCGTGGACCACTATTATAATGCCATCTCGAGGGACCTGCGGGAGATCGAGATGAGAAGTCCTGAGAACGTGATGGATTCTTCATTGGGGATGAGCCTCACAGTAAGTAAGCTCTACCATTCGTTTCTTTTCATTCACTTTATTTCTAAGGCAACTGCCTTACTCATTTTTTCTTTCTCGCAGGCGTCTTTGGCTCTTCACCGGAGCATATCCCGATCTAGGGCCAGGCTCGAGGAGATGGGGAGCAAGCATCAGACTGCCTTAGTCGCCTTTGTGACTGCCCAGAAACAGAAACAGGACGCCAAAGAGGCCCTGGCAACCGTTCGGGCTGAGCTAGACGCATCTCGACCTAAGCTGCTGGAGGCCGAGTCCACCAAGGTCGCCCTGGATGCTGCGAGGGTGGGACTTGAAGAAGCTAAGGCTGCCCTTGCGGCGGAGAAGGCTGCGCTTGCGGCGGAAAAGGCGACCTCCATCACCTCCATGGAGAACATGTTGTACCATTGCTGGGCTTCAACCCAGATGGTGACTTTTCCTTCTTGGGGAAGGAAGCGTGGGAGTCCTTTCTCGGGAAGTTCAAAGCTCGCCTCCAACAAGAGGCGCCCTCCGAGACCGGGGAAACTCCGGCCAGAATTGAGCAGGATGACGAGGTGGTGACTTCAACAGAGCGACCCGGCGGGGCCTAGGAATTTTTTCCTCTATCATTTATTGATTTTTTGTAACTTTATGTGATGAGGTTTTTTAACCTCGAGACAATTGGTTTCTTTAGCTTTATTTTTAATTGATTTACATCTTTTTGCCTCTATCTTACGTCTCTTCTATGCATTTGGTAATATTCTTAGTTTCTGTAGATGTTATGATTGACATCTCATGCTTTTCTTAAAAAAAACATATGTTAACCAACTTGAACCAACTTCTAAGAGTTAAGCCCTGGTTGTATCCAGGACGTTAATTTGAAAACTTAGTTCGCATTAATCCTTTATTAATATCTCGTGTTTTTTAAGAAAAACATCGATCAATCAATTTGAATTAACTTCTAAGTTTTAGGATCTGGTTACATCCAGGACGTTAATTTGAAAACTTAGTTCGCGTTAATCCTTTATTAATATCTCGTGCTTTTTAAGAAAAACATCGATCAATCAATTTGAATTAACTTCTAAGTTTTAGGACCTGGTTATGTACGCCCTAATTCTCCAACGGGCTATTAGAGAGCTGAGGTATGGCATAATCATTTATCAGCCACGTGGGTGACATGTACCCGGAGCTGCTGTTACCAGGTCCCACCTCTTTAGCTCGAGGTAAAAAAAAGGCTTACTAAGGTTACTAAGGATTCGGGTCAGAAGTATGGACACCGCGGGCTAAGAAGACCTCTAGTTCGAGGTACGAGTTTGGGTTGGCAGCTATGACCCCTTATAAAGTCAACCACGCAATGTAAACGTGCATATATCAGACATCACGTGTCTAATATATCCCTGAATTCTCGGACACGCAGCATAAACGTGCATGTTCAAGCACCCACGACTGGGTTGGGCCGTGCGGGCCATTACCCCCCTTACCTATTGATTAGACCACACTTCATTTGTCAGGTTTTAGGAATTAATCATGAATGTCACAAAAGTGACATGATGGGTAAGAAGGTCATGGGATGGCCCCTTTGCCAACCCCCAGGTGCCCTCTCCTATAAATATGGAGACCCTGGGAGTTGCAAAGGGTTGGATTTTATTGCGTAAAGAAATACCATGTAAAGAATACCAGAAAACTAGCAATAATATTGGCTGGTGGAGTAGAAGGATTTTAACCTTTGAACCACCTAAAAAAGTATTCATATCACCATTTTATTTCAAGATCATTCATCTGTTACGGTTCATTACTTAGCACTAATCCCATTCTCTTATTCTATTAACTACCTGTTGGCGAAGAACCGCGTCAACAGTTTGGTACTTTCATTGAGAGCTTGTTAGATTGGTGCTATCGCAAATACCCAACCATGGTGGTCACTCGCTCAAGAAATGGCAACTAGGCGAACCAACATGATGGGCAGGAGGCCCATCATGTTGCCATCTCCGATGATCAGAACCCTAAGGTTCAACAGTGGCCGAGCAAGCAGCCAATAGGCTAAGATGACACTGGAAGTTCGGCACCCCGGCCACCTAATCCGAACCCACATTTTTACACGGCGGAGAATGCGCAGCTGAGGAGTCAACTGGCAAAAGCTAACCAGTATATTAAGGAGGTGTTGGCCCGACTACCCCCTCTTACAACCGACGCTAACGTCGGAAAGAGGCAAGGTGAAACTCATAAGTCTCGTCGGGGTAATCGGTCTAGGCCTAGCCGGTCGGTCAGACCCCCGACATCAAACTCTACTCCCTCATCGCACCACCGAGAGACCACCTTTGAAGAACTACCTAGGGCCAAGCAACAGTACAGCCGATCGGTCCGAACTTTAACTCCCAGCTCACTTCCACCCCCGAGTGCGCCGAGGAGGGAATTCTCGAAGGAGATTCGGGTAGGGATCTTAGCGACAGCCCGCCCTGATCATCCGTCCTATGCCTCGCTCAGACCGCCGAGCACAGGACCCAACGGAGGGTAGAGCGGAGCGGCCCCTACCTAACCTAATCCACCGTGACGGGACCAGGATTGCATCCCCGGTCAAGCATCCTCCGTCACCGATAAGATATCCGTCTCCTCCTCGGCCAGTCCGAGATATTCCAGCTTATGGGAGCAGTAGGAGAAATCCAACTTCCGCAGGGCCTTCCCATCGTAGCAGGGCGCCCAGAGAAGTCTCGAATCCTCCTCCCCAGAGGTGGGCTCCGAGCTTCTCAAATGGGAGCTATTGGACCGGAAGTCGTCGAAGTGACCTTTCTGGCGGAGACCTGCACCAATGCTTGAGCTTGGCGCTGAGTCCTCAAGACGCCCCGAGGGACGACCTCCGAGATCATCTGAACTCCCAAAGAGGAGACTCAGCGGGAAACGGTAGCCGTGCTCTCCCAAGGGAAGACCTGTCCGAGGTACGCGACAACGAAAATGTCCCATATAACCTATCTCAAGATAGGAGGGACAATAACCCACCAAACGTGTACAATGGATCCGGAGTTGTTGAACAGCCCCAAAACAACCAAGGGAATCAGGACAAAACCCTTGAGCGCCTGGCTCAGATGGAGGAGCTAATGAGGAAGCTCCTGTCAAAGAAAGAAAAAGATGAATATGATTCAGTGGACGAACTTGAGCTCTTCGCCCCCAGCATAACGGCGACGGCGTATCCACCTAGGTTCCGTATGCCGCACTTGTCCAAATTCAACGGAGACGGGGATCTGTCAGATCATCTGGGTATGTTCAATACCTTGATGATGGCCCACAATATCGGCCCCGAGCTGAGATGTTTAATATTTCCCTCCACCTTGACTGGGCCGACCTGACAGTGGTTCAAACAGAGTAAGAAACAGTCAATCAGCTCGTGGAAAACTTTCTCTACTGACTTCAAGAGAGCATTCCGAGCTTCACAGGCTACCCGCGTCAAGGCCAACACCCTGGCAAACGTACAGCAGCAACCCGACGAGCCTCTGAAGGCTTAGCTGAGCAGATTCGCGAACGTCGCTACTCAAGCCAGAGATGCAGATGACAGCTCTAAGCTCATGGCTTTGAAAATTGGAATCCTCATCAGAGGGGAACTCTGGAATGAGATACAAAGGAAAGGAGTCAGCTCCATAAACAAATTCCTAAATAGGGCCCAGGGGTGGATCAACCTGTAGGAGGCGCAAGCCTCAACTGCAGCAACCAACCAGGTCCTCGAGCAGCCCGCTGGAGTGGGAACGGAGGTCGTGACAGCGACCCAGACCGTTACACAAAATAACCAGTTTGGTGGAGGCAAGAGAAAGGGGAGCAGCGAGGGCAACCAGCACGACCCAAAGAAGAATAAGTCTGTAGAAAAATTTAAGTCGGTCTACGCGAATTATACGGAGCTTACCCACTCTAGGGAGAACATCTTCCTAGCAAACTCTGCTTGCCTCCCCTGGAAGAAGCCGGAGCCGTTAAAGCACCAGAAGGGAAAGCGAGACCCTTCCAAGTTTTGCCTGTTCCACAACGACGTTGGCCACAATACCGATGACTGTAGACACCTGAAGGAAGAGATCAAAACTCTCATCAGAGCCAGACCTTTGGCTCAGTATGCACGGAATAGAGTTCCCGCAGGCCATCCAGCTCCAGAAGTCCCGGTCAGTCAGCCCGGGTCGCAGGTAGATCAGGACGTCCCTCCTCCCGTGATAGGAGGAGAAATCACCACGATCTCTGGAGGTCCTCATTTGGCTGGCACGAGCTGAGGTGCCCAAAAGAGGTACGTCAACAAACTTAAGGCTCATAGTGGAGTGGAGTTCATCCCCGAGCAGCATCTGCCAAAGCAGCAACAATTGGAGAGGCAACCAATCATTTTTACTGAAGAAGATGCCAGCCACGTCTAGTTCCTCAAAACGACCCTCTGGTCGTAGCAGTGCAACTCGCTAATCGGAGGGTTAGAAGAGTGCTGGTCGATAATGGAAGCTCGGTAAACCTACTATTCTGGTCCACGCTGGAGAAGATGGGTTTATCTATCACCGAGCTGAAAGCCACCTCCATGATGCTTTATGGATTCTCTGGAGAAGGATCAGTGGCAATAGGGACGATCGAGTTGGTGATCAACTTAGGAGAGGGACCTCGGACAGTCTCAAAACTCCTTGAGTTCGTGGTCATCGACTGTCCCGCCACGTACAATGCCATTTTAGGTCGACCTACACTTATAGCTTTTGAAGCCATTACCTCCATCCGCCACCTCGCGTTGAAATTCCCCTGTTCCACGGGGATATGCATGGTCCGTGGTGATCAACTTGCTGCCAGGGAATGCTACAACATTTCCATGAAGGGAAAATTAAAACCCGGGCAGATAACGATGATCGTCCAGGATAGAAATGAGGAATCTCAGGAACCTTTGCCTAATCCTGAGATTGAAAAATCTCAAAGCACTGAAGGGGAAAGTATCGTCCTAAGTGATGATATAGACCCAAGAGTAGGCGAGGATAAGTCTGAGCTCCAAGCTATCGAAGAGCTCAAGGAGGTAAAAATCGATCCACAGAATCCCTCACGGGTGGTTAAGCTCGGGAAAAACCTCTGTGGCAAGAGGAAGGCAGAGCTGGTCAAGTTCCTGTAGGAGAACCTGGATGTGTTCGCATGGTCACATGAGGACATGGTGGGAATTAGACCAAGCATTATCATGCACACCCTCCATTTAGATAAGAGCGTGCCTGCGAAGTCCCAGAAACAGAGGCGCCTGGGAACAACTCGAGCTGAGGCCCTAGAAGAAGAAGTAGCCCAGCTCAAAAAGTGCGACTTTATCCGCGAAGCTAAGTTCCCGATCTGGGTCGCCAATCCTGTGTTGGTTCCGAAGCCCAACAGGAAGTGGCGGACCTGCATCGACTTCTCCAATCTGAAAAAGCTTGCCCCAAAGACTGTTTTCCCTTGCCAAGGATCGACCAATTGGTGGATGCCACGGCGGGGCACGAGCTCATGTCCTTTATGGATGCGTACTTGGGCTATAATCAGATCGCCATGAATCTAGCAGAACAGGAGCACACTAGCTTCATGACCCCATCTAACGTTTATTGATACAAGGTCATGCCGTTCGGGTTGAAGAACGTCGGTGCTACATACCAAAGATTGGTGAACAGGATGTTTGCCAGCCAGATCGGGAAGAACATGGAAGTATACGTTGATGACATGCTGGTCAAGTCAAAAATTGTCGATAACCATGTTTCTGACCTAGAGGAATGCTTCAAGATACTAAGAGAATATGGCATGAGGCTTAACCCGCAGAAGTGCACTTTCGGGGTCGCGTCTAGAAAATTTCTGGGTTTCATTGTCAACATTAAAGGAATCGAGGCGAACCCCGATAATATTAGGTCGCTACTCGAGCTTCCCTCACCTCGGTCGTGAAAGGACATTCAAGGCCTGATAGGAAGGGTGGCAGCCCTTAATCAGATTATTTCTAAATCCACTGACAAGTGCCTGCCATTCTACAACATGCTCCGGGGAAATAAGAAGTTCGAATGGACTGAGGAGTGTGAAAGTGCCTTCCTCGTCCTGAAAGCACATCTATCCGAGCCTCCCGTATTGTCCAAACCAACGGTAGGAGAGCCTCTTTTCCTTTACCTAGCTGTTACAGAAGATGTAGCTAGTGCTGTATTGGTCCGAGAAGAAGACCGGGTTCAAAAACCAGTCTATTACATCAGCAAGAGGCTTCTCGGAGCTAAGTCCTGATATCCGTTGATGGAAAAGATGGTGTTCTGTCTCATCACAGCCTCCCAAAAGCTCAGGCCATATTTCCAATCCCACTCAATACACGTCATAACCGATCAACCTTTAAGGCACGTTTTGAAAAAACCTGAAGCATCGGGACATTTGTTGAAGTGGGCTATTGAGCTCAGCCAGTTCGAGATTTTTTACACTCCGTGGAGTGCAATAAAAAGCCAAGCCCTGGATAATTTTGTGGCAGAATGCACAGGATTCCGAGAAGATCCTGTGGAAGATTCGCCCCAGGTCACCTCTGCCCAGGCGTCATGGAAGATCTTCGTAGATGGCTCATGTAATGAGAACGGCTCCGGGGTTGGAATCATTTTAATATCCCCAGAAGGACATAGATTCCACTCGACATTGATATTCGGATTCAAGGCTTCCAACAATGAGGTTGAATACGAAGCTTTACTGGCCGGGCTAAGGGTGGCCCAAGAGCTGAAGGCCAGCTCCGTTCAGTGCTTTAGTGATTACCAGCTCGTGGTAAACCAGGTGCTAGGTGAATATCAAGCACGGGGAACCAGGATGGCTGCTTACCTGGCCAAGGTAAAAGTCGAGCTGTCCACATTTGAACGGGGCTCAATCGAGCAGATACCTCGGGAGCAGAACGCCAACGCGGATGCCCTCGCCAAGCTCGCTACCTCCTGGGAGACGGAGACTTTGGGGTTAGTACCGGTAGAGTTCCTGGAGAAACCAAGCATAGAAGAAGTCAGGGCGGAGGTCGAGATGATCGACGCCAAATCGACCTGGATGACCCCCATCCTCGAATATCTAACCGAAGGAAAGTTACCGGAAGAGCATAATGACGCAAGGCGGGTACTTTACCAAGCTCCAAGATATACGGTGGTAGATGGTCTATTGTATCGGCATGGGCACTCCTTGCCTCTCCTGCGATGTGTTCTACCAGGTGAAGCAAAGACCATTTCGCAAGAGGTGCACGAGGGTTTTTAAGGAGATCACACTGGGGGAAAAAGCTTGCTCTGAAGATCTTAAGGCAAGTATATTACTGGCCCACTCTGTCAAAGGACTCGATCTCTTACGTCAAGAAATGTGACAAGTACCAGCAATTCGCCACAGTTGCCCAAGCTCCCCCAGTCGAGCTGAAGATGATCTCGTCCTCGTGGCCATTCACGGTCTGGGGAATCGACTTGGTTGGCGCCTTCTCTACTGGAAAGGGAGGGGTCCGTTATGCGGTGGTGGCTATTGACTACTTCACCAATTGGGCTGAGGAAGAACCCTTGGCAACAATCACTTCCAAGAGAGTCCTCGACTTCGTGGTCAAAAGCATTATCTGTCGGTTCGGGCTTCCAAAAAAGATACTATCAGACAATGGGACGCAGTTCGACAACGACCTCTTCACCGAATTCTGTGAAAGGTACGACATTGTGAAAAGCTTCTCCTCCGTGGCATACCCCCAGGCAAATGGGCAGGTCGAGGCTGTTAATAAGACACTAAAGGAAATCGTTAAGAAGAGACTGGATGAAGCCAAGGGAGTCTGGCTAGAACAGCTCCCCCAGGTACTGTGGGCATACCGGACCTCGCATCGAACACTTACAGGTCATACTCCTTTCTCCCTAGCTTTTGGGAGTGAGGAAGTTCTTCTTGTCGAGATAAAGGTATCTTCGCATAGAGTCCAGGCGTATGACCAGGACCGCAATCACGAACTGCTTTGCACATCCCTCGACCTAATTGATGAAAGACGAGAAGATTCGCAGCTCCAACTCGCGCATTACCAGCAAAAAATCACTCGTTATTTCAACTCAAAGGTCAGAAAACGCGCCTTTAGCAGTGGCGACCTGGTCCTCCGGAGAATCTTTTAGCCAATAAGGACCCCAAAGACGGAGTATTGGGACCGAACTGGGAAGGGTCATACCAAGTAATCGAGGTCATAAAGGAAGGAACCTACAAATTAGCTCGGCTTAATGGAGAAGCAGTCCCACGAACTTGGAATGCCATCCATTTGAAGAAATATTATCAGTAATACCCTTGTAAGGCTTACTTAGAAAGGCCATTTTTTGTTTATTAAGCAATGAGAATTAAGTCTTTTTTCATTATTGTGTATATTTGCGAATGTAATCTCAAGTAACCATGAAAGACCCTTTCCTAATTACTTGGGGGGCATATGGTGCCTGGATACAACCAGGTCGCCTTAAAGACTTAGAAGTTAATTCAAATCGATTGATCGATGTTTTTTTAAAAAAAAAAAAGCACAAGATATTGATAAAGGATTAACACGAACTAAGTCGTATCCTGGATATAACCAGGTCGTCCTAAAACTTAGAAGTTAATTCAAATTGATTGATCAGTGTTTTTATTAAAAAGCACAAGGTATTAATCAAGAATTAACGCGAACTAAGTTTTCAAATTAACGTCCTGGACGTAACCAGGTCCTAAAACTTAGAAGTTAATTCAAATTGATTGATCGGTGTTTTTCTTAAAAATCACAAGGTATTAATCAAGAATTAACGCGAACTAAGTTTTCAAATTAACGTCCTGGACGTAACCAGGTCCTAAAACTTAGAAGTTAATTCAAATTGATTGATCAATGTTTTTTTTTAAAAAGCACAAGGTATTAATCAAGAATTAACGCGAACTAAGTTTTTAAATTAACGTCCTGGACGTAACCAGGTCCTAAAACTTAGAAGTTAATTCAAATTGATTGATAGTTGTTTTTCTTAAAAGCACGAGATATTAATCGAAAATTAACGCGAACTAAGTCTTTAAATTAATGTCCAGGATGCAA
The DNA here is from genome assembly GCF_963169125.1 of Humulus lupulus. Classification (NCBI taxonomy): domain Eukaryota; kingdom Viridiplantae; phylum Streptophyta; class Magnoliopsida; order Rosales; family Cannabaceae; genus Humulus; species Humulus lupulus. The sequence continues at coordinate 78,110,214 of NC_084794.1, read as the reverse complement.
CCAGGACTTGTCTTAGAAGTTGGTTCAAAATTGATTAACATGTTTTTTCCTAGAAAAGCATAAAATGTCAATCATAGCACCAACAAAAACTAAGACTATTACCAAAATGCATAGAGGCAAAAGGATGTAAATCAATTAAAAACAAAAAGTTGATAAAGACAATTGTCTCGAGGTTAGAAAACCTCATACAAAGTTACAAAAAAAAAATGTGTTCGAATGGTAAAAAGAAAAGAAGTCCTAGGCCCCGCCAGGATGCTCCGATGAGGTCACCACCTCGCCCTCCTGCTCGGCGGCTGCAGAGGTCTCCCCGGTCTTGGAGGGCGCCTCTTGCTGAAGGAGAGCTTTTAACTTCTCCAGGAAGCTATCCCATGCATCTGCCCCCAGAGAGGAGAAGTCACCATCTGGTTTGTAGACCCAGCAATGGTACAACATAGCCTCCATAGAGGAGCTAGCGGCTGCCCTCTCCATCGCCAGGGTGGCCTTGGCCTCCTCGGCCTTCGCGGCGTCCAGTGCGGCCCGAGCAGCCCTGGCCTCCTCGAGCTCAGTCCTCGCGATGGCTAGGGCAGCCCTGGTAGCCTCGACCTCCTGCAACTTAGGTCGAGATGCGTCCAGCTCGGCCTGCGCAGTTGCCAGGGCATCTTTGGCATCATGTTCCTGCTTTTGGGCAGTCTTAATGGCAGCCAAATTTTTCTGGTGCTCACCCCTCATATCCTTGAGCCGAGCCCTAGATCGGGATATGCTCCGATGGAGAGCCAAGGCACCCTGCAAGACCAAAAGATGATAAGGCAACTGCCTTAGAAGAAAAAACAAACATGCGATGCATAAAGAGCAAGGGATACAAATGGCAAGGCCAATTTACTGTGAGAGCCATCCCCAGCGAATTAAGACTCCATCACGTTCTCCGGGCTCCTTGTCTCGATTGCCCGCAGGTCCCTCTCGCCAGTGATTGTAGTAATGGTCCATGGTGTAGCTCGCCGTCTTGTAGACCGTCCCCCGAAAGACGTCGGGGATCTTCTCCAGAGCCCGGGGGTTCACCGGGATGCGCACCTCGGGGGTGGTGGTTGACAAGGTCCCGGGGGGCACCTCCGTTTCCTGAGCAGGGTCGGGAACTCGCGGGGGAGGAGGAGGCATCTTCATTGCAGGAGAAGGCGGAGGCACTTTCTCCTGAGCTGCCGGAGCCTGGTTTTTCCCCTTTGCAGGGGACTTAGAGGTACTCCTGATGGCCTTCTTCGCCAGCCGGAGCTTTTTCACCATGGGCCCGGAGGCCCCAGAGGAAGGGTTCCCTCCAGGGAACATAGCTCGCAGATCGTTGCTCCCGGGCTGAGACATATCCTCTGGCAAAACAAAGAAAGTATTAATATACAAGCAGAAACAATTTACCTAAGCAACAGTGAAAAGGAAATTTAAAACATGCATAGGCGGAGAACTTACAGAATGTTTTACTGTAAGGAGGCTGAAAGGGTCGTCTGGGTTGGAGTCCTGTTGAAACTGCTGGTGCCAAAGCCTCAAAGGAGCTCTCGCGCCTGAACTTCTGGAACGTTGGGAATAGTAACCGGAAGAAAGGGAGAGTTTTTTGAGGCTGAGAAGGAAGAAGAAAATAAGAAAATTTACAAATGAACGGGTGGCCCATGCGTAAGGTGGCCACCCCTTTTATATATGTAAGAGACCAAGTGAGGAGGACCGTTGGATTGCCCTGATGTAGGATTTGAGGATCACTACTCGAAAGGCGAAATGATGGCCGGGTATAGGCTAGGCCATTTAATGCGGTTCTCGGAAGACATACCGTCACCAACCACGATGCTCCACTATTCGACGTCTGCGTAATGGGTGGATGTGAAGAGTCCACAAGGTAGCCTAAAATCCCCCACTATGGCCCCAGGTGATGTCGTGTGCCACGAGCAGGGGCTTGGGGGGCAAATGTACGCCCTAATTCTCCAACGGGCTATTAGCGAGCTGAGGTATGGCATAATCATTTATCAGCCACGTGGGTAACATGTACCCGGAGCTGCTGTTACCAGGTCCCACCTCTTTAGCTCGAGGTAACCAAAGGCTTACTAAGGTTACTAAGGAGTAGGGTCAGAAGTATGGACACCGCGGGCTAAGAAGAACTCCAGTTCGAGGTACGAGCTTGGATTGGCAGCTGTGACCCCTTATAAAGTCTACCAGGCAATGTAAACATGCATATATCAGACATCACGTGTCTGATATATCCCTGAATTCTCAGACACGCAGCATAAATGTGCGTGTTCAGGCACCCACAACTGGGTTGGGCCGTGCGGCCCATTACCCCCCTTACCTATTGATTAGACCACACTTCATTTGTCAGGTTTTAGGAATTAATCATGAATGTCATAGAAGTGACATGATGGGTAAGAAGGTCACGTGATGGCCCCTTTGCCAACCCCCAGGTGCCCTCTCCTATAAATATGGAGACCCTGGGAGTTGCAAAGGGTTGGATTCTATTGCGTAAAGAAATACCCTGTAAAGAATACCATAAAACTAGCAATAATATTGGCTGGTGGAGTAGAAGGATTTTAACCTTTGAACCACCTAAAATAGTATTTGTATCACCATTTTATTTTAAGATCATTCATCTGTTACAGTTCATTACTTAGCACTAATCTCATTCTCTTATTCTATTAATTACCTGTTGGCAAAGAACCGCGTCAACAGGTTACATCCAGGACGTTAATTTGAAAACTTAGTTCGCGTTAATCCTTTATTAATATCACATGCTTTTTAAGAAAAACATTGATCAATCAATTTGAATTACCTTCTAAGTTTTAGGACCTGGTTACATCCAGGACATTAATTTGAAAACTTAGTTCGCGTTAATCCTTTATTAATATCTCGTGTTTTTTAAGAAAAACATCGATCAATCAATTTGAATTAACTTCTAAGTATTTTAGGCCGACCTGGTTATATCCAGGATACAACTTAGTTCATGTTAATCCTTTATCGATATCTCGTGCTTTTTACGAAAAACATCGATCAATCGATTTGAATTAACTTCTAAGTCTTTTGGGTGTCCTAGTTATATCTAGGACATATGCCCCCCAAGTAATTAGGAAATAGTCTTTCGTGATTACTTGACATTACACCCACAAACATACACAATAATGAAGAAAGATTTAATTCTCATTACTTAATAAAAAAAAGGTGGCCTCTCTAATTAATCCTTACAAAGGTATCATTGATAATATTTCTTCAAATGGACAGCGTTCCAAGTTCGTGGGACTGCCTCTCCATTAAGCCGAGCTAACTTGTAGGTTCCTTCCTTTATGATCTCGGTTACTTGCTATGGCCCTTCCTAGTTCGGTCCCAATACTCCGTCTTTGGGATCTTTACTAGCTAAGAAGACTCTTTTGAGGACCAGGTCACCAATGCTAAAGGCACATTTTCTAACCTTTGAGTTGAAATAACGAGCGATCTTTTGTTGATAGTGCGCGAGTTGTAGCTGTGAATCTTCTCATCTTTCATCAATCAGGTCGAGGGACGCGCAGAGCCATTTGTGATTGCGGTCCTGGTCAAATGTCTGGACTCTACGCGAGGCTACCTTTACTTCGACAGGAAGGACTGCCTCACTCCCAAAAGCTAGGGAGAAAGGAGTATGACCTATCGGCGTTCGATATGAGGTCTGGTATGCCCACAGTACCTGGGGGAGCTATTTTGGCTAGACTCCCTTGGCTTCTCCAGTCTTTTCTTAAGGCTCGCCTTTAGCGTCTTATTGACAGTCTCGACCTGCCCATTTGCCTGGGGGTAGGCCATGGAGAAGAATATTTTTACAATGTCGTGCCTCTCACAGAATTTGGTGAAGAGGTCGCTATCGAACTGTGTTCCATTGTCTGATACGATCTTCTTTGGCAGCCTGAATCGGCAGATAATGCTTTTGACCACAAAGTCGAGGACTCTTTTTGAAGTGATTGTTGCCAAGGGCTCTGCTTCTGCCCACTTGGTGAAGTAGTCGATAGCCACCACCGCATAACGGAATCCTCCCTTTCTTGTAGGGAGGGCCCCAACCAAGTCGATTCCCTAGACCACGAATGGCCACGGGGACGAGATCATCTTCAGCTCGATTGGGGGAGCACGGGCAACTGTGGCGAATCGCTAGCACTTGTCACATTTTTTGACGTAAGAGATCGAGTCCTTTGACAGAGTGGGCCAGTAGTATCCTTGCCTTAAGATCTTCATGGCCAAGCTTTGCCCCCCAGGGTGATCTCCGCAAAAACCTTCGTGCACTTCCCACAAAATGGTCTTCGCTTCGCCTGGCAGAACAAATCGTAGGAGGGGTAGAGAGTGCCCACGCCGGTATGATATCCCATCTACCATTGTATACCTTGGAGCCTGGTAAAGTATCCGCCTCGCGTCATTACGCTCCTCAGGTAACTTTCCTGCTGTGAGATATTCGAGGATGGGGGTCATCCAGGTCAGTCTGGCGTCGATCATCTCGACCTCCGCCCCGACTTCTTCTATGCTTGGTCTCTCCAAGAACTCTACCGGTACTAACCCCAAAGTCTTCGTCTCCCCGGAGGTAGTGAGCTTTGCGAGGGCGTCTGCATTGGCATTCTACTCCCGAGGTATGTGCTCAATAGAGCCCCGTTCAAATACAGACAGCTCGACTTTTACCTTGGCCAGGTAAGCAGCCATCTTGGTTCCCCGTGCTTGGTATTCACCTAGCACCTGGTTTACCACAAGCTGGGAATTGTTGTAACACTGAACGGAGCTGGCCTTCTGCTCCTGGGCCACCCTTAGCCCGGCTAGTAAAGCTTCGTATTCAGCCTCGTTGTTGGATGCCTTGAATCTGAATCTCAAATCCGAGTGGAATCTATGTCCTTCTGGGGATATCAAAATGATTCCAGCCCCGCAGCCATTCTCGTTAGATGAGCCATTTATGAAGACCTTCCATGAGGCTTGGACTAAGGAGGCCTGGGGTGAATCTTCCACAGGATCTTCTCGGAATCCTGTGCATTCTGCCACAAAATCAGCCAGGGCCTGGGTTTTTATTGTAGTTCGTGGGGTGTACAAAATCTCGAACTGGCTGAGCTCAATAGCCCACTTCAACAGATGTCCCGACGCTTCAGGCTTTCGCAAAACCTTCCTTAAAGGTTGATCGGTTATGACATGTATTGAGTGGGACTGGAAATACGGCCTAAGCTTTCGGGAGGCCGTAATGAGACAGAAAGCCATCTTTTCCATCAACGGATACCGAGACTCAACTCCGAGAAGCCTCTTGCTGATGTAATAGACTGGCTTCTGAGACCGGTCTTCTTCTCGGACCAATATGGCACTAGCTGCATCTTTTTTGACGACTAGGTAAAGGAAAATAGGCTCTCCTGCCATTGGTTTGGACAATATGGGTGGCTCAGCTAAATGTTCTTTCAGATTGAGGAAGGCACGCTCGCACTCCTTGGTCCATTCAAACTTTATATTCCCCAGGAGCAGGTTGTAGAAAGGTAGACACTTGTCGATAGATTTAGAGATAAACCGATTGAGGGCCGCCACCCTTCCTGTCAGGCCTTGAACGTCCTTTCGTGGCCGAGGTGAGGGCAGCTCGAGCAACGACCTGATCTTATCGGGGTTTGCCTCGATTCCTTTGGTATTGACAATGAAACCAAGGAATTTCCCTGATGTGACTTCGAAAGTACACTTTTTCGGGTTAAGCCTCATGCCGTATTCTCTCAGTATCTTATAGCATTCCTCCAGGTCAGAAACATGGTTGTCGACAGTTTTTGACTTGACCAGCATGTCGTCAACATACACTTCCATGTTTTTTCAGATCTGGTTGGCAAACATCCTGTTTACCAATCTCTGGTATGTAGCTCTGACGTTCTTCAGCCTGAACGGCATGACCTTGTAACAATAAACATTAGTTGGGGTCATGAATCTAGTGTGCTCCTGGTCCACTGGATTCATGGCGATCTGATTATAGCCCGAGTACGCATCCATAAAGGACATGAGCTCATGCCCCGCTGTGGCGTCTACCAATTGGTCGATCCTTGGCAAGGGGAAACAATCTTTGGGGCAAGCTTTGTTCAGATTGGAGAAGTCGATGCAGGTCCACCATTTCCCGTTGGGCTTCGGGACCAACACAGGATTGGCGACCCAGACCGGGAACTTAGCTTCGCGGATAAAGTCACACTTTAATAGCCGGGCTACTTACTCTTCTAGGGCTTCAGCTCGGGTTGTTCCTAGGCGCCTCAATTTCTGGGATTTCGCAAGCATGCTTTTATCCAAATGGAGCGTGTGCATGATGACGCTCGGACTGATCCCCACCATGTCCTCATGAGACCATGTGAACACGTCCAGGTTTTCCTGCAGGAACTTAATCAGCTCTGCCTTCCTTTCGCCACATAGATTTTTCCCGAGCTTTACCATCCGCGAGGGATTCTGTGGATCGATATTTACCTCCTCGAGCTCTTCGACAGCTTGGAGCTCGGATTTATCCTCGCCTATCTTGGAGTCAATATCATCACTTAAGATGATATTTTCCCCTTCGGCACTCTGAGGTTTTTCAATCTCAGGATTAGGCACGAGTTTATGAGATTCCTCATTTCCACCTTGGACGGTCATCGTTAACTGCCCGGGTTTTAGTTTTCCCTTCATAGAAATGTTGTAGAATTCCCTGGCAGCAAGTTGATTGCCACGGACCGTGCGTATCCCCGTGGAAGAGGGGAATTTTAGCGCAAGGTGGCGGATGGAGGTAACGGCTTCAAACGCTATTAGTGTAGGTCGACCCAAAATGGCATTGTATGCGGTGGGACAATCGATGACCACAAACTCGAGGTGTTTCGAGACTGTCAGAGGTCCCTCTCCCAAGGTGATCACCAGCTCGATCATTCCTATTGCCACCGATCCTTCTCTAGAGAATCCGTAAAGCATCATGGAGGTGGCTTTCAGCTCGGTGCAGACAAACCCATCTTTTCCAGCGTGGACCGGAACAGTAGGTTTACCAAGCTCCCATTATTGACCAGCACTCTCCTAACCTCCGATTAGTGAGATGTACGGCTATGACCAGAGGGTCATTATGAGGGAACTGGACATGGCTGGCATCTTCTTCAGTAAATATGATTGGTTGCCTCTCCAACCGTTGCTACTTTGGGAGATGCTGCTCAGGGACGAACTCCACTTCATTATGAGCCTTAAGTTCGTTGACGTATCTCTTTTGGGCACCTCTGCTCGTGCCAACCAGATGGGGACCTCCAGAGATCGTGGAGATCTCTCCTCCTATCACGGGAGGAGGGACGTCCTGATCTACCCGAGACCCGAGCTGACTGACCAGGACTTCCAGAGCTGGATGGCCTGCGGGGACTCTATTCCGCGCATACTGAGCCAAGGGTTTGGCTCTGATGAGAGTTTTGATCTCATCCTTCAGGTGTCTACAGTCATCGATATTGTGGCCAATGTCGTTGTGGAACCGACAAAACTTGGAAGGGTCTCACTTACACTTCTGGTGCTTTAACAGTTCCTGCTTCTTCCAGGGGAGGCGAGCAAAATTTGCTAGGAAGATGTTCTCCCTAGAGTGGGTGAGCTCAGTATAAGTCGCATAGACCGGCTTAAATTTTTCTACGGACTTGTTCTTCTTTGGGCCATGCTGGTTGCCCTTGCTGCTCCCCTTTCTCTTGCCTCCACCAAACTAGTTATTTTGTGTAACGGTTTGGGTCGCTGTCACGACCTCCGTTCCCACTCCAGTGAGCTGTTCAGGGGCCTGGCTGGTTCCCGCGGCTGAGGCTTGCACCTCCTCCAGGTTGATCCACCCGTGGGCCCTATTTAGGAATTCATTTACGGTGCTGACTCCCTTCCTTTGTATCTCTTTCCAGAGTCCTCTCCCGACGAGGATTCCTGTTCTCAAAGCCATGAGCTTGGAGCTGTCATTTGCGTCTCTGGCCTGAGCAGTGACGTTCACGAATCTGCTCAAGTAAGCCTTCAGAGGCTCGTCTGGTTGCTGCCTTACGTTTGCCAGGGTGTCGGCCTTCACGTGGACAGCCTGGGAAGCTCGGAATGCTCTCTTGAAGTCAGCAGAGAAATTTTTCCACGAGTTGATTGACTGCTTCTTATTTTGTTTGAACCATTGTCTGGCCGGCCCAGTCAAGGTGGAAGGAAATATTAGACACCTCAGCTCGGGACCAATGTTGTGGGCCATTATCAGGGTATTGAACATGCCCAGATTATCTAACGGGTCCCCGTCTCCGTTGAACTTGGACAAGTGAGGCATACGGAAACCAGGTGGATACGCCGTTGCTACTATGTTGGGCGCGAAAAGCTCAAGTTCGTCCCCTGAATCATATTCATCTTTTTCTTTTTCTGATAAGAGTTTCCTCATCAGCTCCTCCATCTGAGCCAGACGCTCAAGGGTTTTGTCCTGATTTCCTTGGTTGTTCCGGGGCTGTTCAACAGCTCCGGATCCATTGTACGCGTTTGGCGGGTTATTGTCCCTCCTATCTTGAGATAGGTTATATGGGACGTTCCTGCTGTTGTGTACTTCAGACAGGTCTTCCCTTTGGCGAGCACGGCTGCCATTCCCAACTGGGTCTCCTCTTCGAGAGTTTAGGCGATCTCGAAGGTCGTCTCTAGGGGCGGCCTGAGGACTTTGCGCCGAGCTCAAGCACTGGCACAGGTCTCCGCCGGATAGATCACTTTGACGACTTTTGGTCCAATAGCTCCCATTTGAGAAGCTTGGAGCCCGCCTCCGGGGATGAGGATTCGAGACTTCTCTGGGCGCCCGGCTACGATGGGAAGGTCCGGCGGAAGGAGGGTCTCTCCTACTGCTCCCATGAGCTGGAATGTCTCGGACTGGCTGGGGAGGAGACGGGTATCTTATTGGTGAAGGAGGATGCCTGACCGGAGATGCGATCCTAGTCCCGTCAGGGCGGATCAGGTTAGGCCAGGGCCGCTCCGCTCTATGATCCTCTGGGTCCTGTGCTCAGCGATCTGAGCGGGATGCAGGACGGCTGGCCGGGGCGGGCTGTCGCTGTGAGCCCTCCCCGGATCTCTTTCGTGAACTCCCTCGAGCCCTCCTGGGCACGCTTGAGGGCGGAAGTGAGCTGGGAGTTGAGGTCTGGACCGATCGGCTGTACTGTTTCTCGGCCCTAGGTAGTTCCTCAAAAGTGGTTTCCCGGTGGTGCGATGTGGGAGTGGAATTTGATGTTGGGGGTCTGGACAACCGACCGGGCCTGGATCGATTACCCCGGCGGGACTTATGAGTCTCGCCTTGCCTCTTTCCGACGTTAGCGTCAGTTGTAAGAGGGGGTAGTCGGCCCAAAACCTCTTGAATCTGTTGGTTAGCTTTCGCCAGCTGACTCCTCAACTATGCATTTTCCATTTCCACCGCCGTGTAAAAATCTGGGCTCGGATTGGGCGGCCGGGGAGCCGAACTTCCAGTGTCATCTTGGCCTGTTGGCTGCTTGCCCGGCCACTGCTGAACCTCAGGGTTCTGATCATCGGAAATGGCGGCATGTTGGGCCTCCTGCCCATCACGTTGGTCTGCTTCGTTACCATGTCTTGAGCGAGTGATTACCATGGTTGGGTATTTGCGATAGCACCAATCTAACAGCCTCTCAACGAAAGAACCAAACTGTTGACGCGGTTCTTCGGCAACAGATATTTAATAGAATAAAGAGTGGGATTAGTGCTAAATAATGAACCGTAATAGATGAATGATCTCAAATTAAAATGATAACACAAATACTTTTTTAGGTAGTTCAAAGGTTAAAATCCTTCTAGTCCACCAGTCTATATTATTGCTATATTTATGATATTCTTTACAGGGTATTTCTTTACAAAATAGAATCTAACCCCTTGCAACTCCCAGGGTCTCCATATTTATAGGGAGAGGGCACCTTGGGGTTGGCAAGGGGGGTCATCCCGTGACCTTCTTACCCATCATGTCACTTCTTTGACATTCATGATTAATTCCTAAAACCTGACACTGAAGTGTGGTCTAATCAATAGGTAAGGGGGATAATGGGCCGCATGGCCCAACCTAGTCGTGGGTGCCTGAACACGCACGTTTATGCTGCGTGTCCGAGAATTCAGGGATGGATCAGACACGTGATGTCTGATATATGCACGTTTACATTGCGTGGTTGACTTTATAAGGGGTCAAAGGTGCCAACTCAAGCTCACACCTTGAGCTTGAGGTACTCTCAGCTCGTGGTGTCCATACTCCTGACCCGACTCTTAGTAATCTCATTAAGCCTTTGTTTACCTCGAGCTAAAGAGGTAGGACCTGGTAACAGCAGCTCTGGGTACGTAACATCCACGTGGCTGATATAATTATGTCATTTCTCAGCCCACTAATAGCCCGTGGATATTTAGGGCGTACACAACCATTGGAGCTCTAATCTTCTCAATGGCCTCAATGGTCCTCTGAACTGCCTCAGGACCCAAGTATCTCATTTCTCCCGTCTCATCCCAATGAATGGGAGATCTGCATTTCCTACCATACAACATCTCATAAGGTGCCACCCCAATGGTAGACTGATAACTGTTTTTATAGGAAAACTCTATCAAAGGTAGATACTTACTCCAGGATCCACCAAAGTACAGCACACATGCTCGTAGCATGTACTCTAATATTTGAATCGTCCTCTCAGATTGTCCATCTGTCTGAGGATGATAAGCAGTAGTGAATTTCAACTGTGTTCCCATGGACTTCTGTAAACTCCCCCAGAACTTGGAAGTGAAAGTGGGGTCCTGATCTGACACGATCGACATCGATGCTCCATTGAGGCGCACGGTCTCTCTCACATAAAGATCTGCGTACTAGTCAACTGTATATGTAGTCCTCAATGGTAAGAAGCGAGTTGACTTGGTGTAGCAATCCACAATAACCCATATTGAATCATGTTGACCAACAGTCCTGGGTAACCCCACCACGAAATCCATCGTGATGTCTTCCCATTTCCACTCTAGGATATCCAGAGGCTTCGTAACCTTGTTGGCCTCTGATGTTCAGCCTTGACCTGTTGACATGTCAAGCACTTAGCCACATATTCCACTACATCCCTCTTCATCCCACGCCACCAATATAGTAATCTCACATCCTGAGACATCTTCGTGGTGCCTAGATGCAAAGAATAAGGAGTAGTATGAAATTCATCCAGAATATCTCTCGCCTCAAAGCAGTGTCTAACAGAACACATATCCGACCCTTGTATCTCAACAAACCCATCTCAGACACTGTATAATCTCTGGACACTCCAGCTAAAACATCCTCTCTGATCTTGGTCATCTGAGGATCACCCAACTGACCTTCCTTGATTCTCTCTAACAACGCAAACTGTAGCGTAATGTTGGCCAACTGGCCCACCAGTAACTCTATACCAGCTCTGGTAAAATCCTCTGCTAATTCTCTGGATATCAGCCTCGCACTATAAATTTGTCCCGGACCCTTCCGACTTAAAGCATCATCTACCATGTTGGCCTTTCCTGGATGATACAAGACCTCACAATCATAATCTCTTACTAACTCCAACCAACGCCTTTGTCTCATATCCAGGTCTTTTTGTGTGAAGAAGTACTTCAAGCTCTTGCGGTCAGTGTAAACCTCACACTTCTCCCCATAAAGGTAATGCCTCCACACCTTTAATGCAAAGACCATAACCACCAACTCTAAATCATGAGTGAGATATCTCTGTTCATACTCCTTCAGCTGACGTGAAGAATAAGCGATCACCTTCCTTGACTGCACCAGGACACAACCCAAACCTTGATGTGAGGCATCACAGTATATCATAAACTTCTCCTTATCTATTGGGAGATTCAGAACTGGAGCTGTAATCAACCACTGTTTCAGTTCCTGGAAGCTGGTTTCACAACTGTCTGACCACACAAACTTCTGATTCTTGAGTGTCAACTCAGTCAATGAAGTAGCAATCTTTGAGAACCCTTCCACAAAACGTCTGTAATAACCTGCCAATCCAAGGAAACTTCTAACCTCTGAATCATTCTTTGGCCTTGGCCAATCTCTGACCGCCTCAATCTTGGCTGGATCTACTTTAATCCCCTCCTTACTAACAATGTGTCCAAGGAAAGATACCTGAGATAACCAGAACTCACATTTCTTGAACTTTGCAAACAATATGTGCTCCCTCAGTCTCTGTAAAACCAATCTCAAATGTTGCTCATGTTTAGACTCTGACTGAGAATAAACCAGAATATCATCGATGAAGACGATCATAAACTAGTCCAAATAATCCTTGAACACTTTGTTCATTAAATCCATAAAAGCAGTTAGGGCATTAGTCAATCCAAAAGACATGACTAAGAACTCATAATGCCCATATGTAGTGCGAAAATCCGTCTTTGGTATATCTCCCTCCTTGACCCTCAGCTGATGATAACCAGATCGAAGTTCTATCTTTGAGAAAACCCTTTTACCTTGCAACTGATCAAACAGATCATCTATCCTTGGCAGAGGATACTTGTTCTTACTTATTCAGTTCTCTGTAATCAATACACATCCTCAGAGAACCATCCTTCTTTTTCACAAACAGAACTGGTGCACCACAAGGTGAGAAACTAGGTTTGATAAATCCCAAATCCAACAATTCTTGCAACTGTACTTTTAATTATTTTAAATCATCAGGGGCAATTCTGTAAGGTGTTCTAGACACTGGCTCTGTCCCTGGTGCCGTGTGGTGGCAACCCTAGTAAATCATCTAGAAACACATCCAGAAACTCAACGACTAGTCTGGTCTCTTCTGGTCTTACTGGCATGACCTGAGTGGTGTCAACCACACTGGCTAAGAATCCTATGCAAACTCCTTGCAATAGGTCTCTAGCCCCCAAAACAGATATCATAGGCATGCGAGGTCCATGCAAAGTACCAACAAACACAAAAGGATCCTCACCTTCAGGCTCAAAGGTGACCATCTTCCTTCTACAATCTATGGTTGCCCTATACTTCACTAACCAGTCCATACCCAGAATCATGTCAAAGTCAGCCATAACTAACTCTATCAAATCCATTGACAACTCTCTGCCCTCTACTGTCACTGGCAAAGATCTGACCCATCTCCTAGATACCACTAACTCCCTAGTGGGTAATAAGGTCCCGAACCCCACAACATAATAATCACATGGTCTACACAGTCTCTCAATAATTCTACAAGCAACAAAAGAATGTGTAACACCAGAATCAATCAAAACAGTATAAGGGGTTCCAGCACTAAAAAGTTTACCTATAACTACCGAGGGCGAAGCCTCATCTTCTGCTTGAGTCAATGCGAACACTCGAGTTGGGGCCGAGTTGTCCACCTTTTTGGGTTCTTCCATTCTTGCTTTAGGTAAATCTTTCTTGAAATGTCCCGCTGCCCCACATAAGAAGCAAGCCTTTGCCCTACACTCTCCCAAATGGCGCCTCTTGCACTTAGGGCACTTTGGATAAGTCCTACACGCCTCACTGCCAGCCTAGCGTCCCATTGTAATACCATGTGGTCGCCTATTAGGACTTGGAGCTGGGAAGGTATTAGGAACTTTCCTCTTCTGATCATTAGGGCCTCCACCCCTACCTGAACCCATAAACGGAGGACCTGTCCTCCTCAACTCTCTTCTGGCTGCATTGTCCCGCCATATCTTGTTTTCTGTGCTCTCAGATGTGAGCGTCTTCTCCACCACCTGTGCATAAGTAGTAACTCCAACCACAGTGGTGATACAAACATCCCGGGCTAATCTAAGCTATAGCCCCTAAAGAAACCTCTCCCTTCTGGTCCCATTAGTGGGCACCAACTCCATGGAAAACTTTTCCAATCTATCAAACTTCAGGGCATATTCAGTCACTGTCAAACTCCCCTAAAGTAATCTGATAAACTCTTCATCCTTTGTAGCCTTGCTATCATCATTGTAATACTTTTCATTAAACAAAGTCTGAAACTCTTCCCACTCAGGGCATTGACATTTCTGGCTTGAGATATCACTTCCCACCAAATCCGGGCATCTTCCCGAAACATGTATGTGGCACAGGCCACCCTTTCATTACCAGACACCCTCGTGAAGTCAAGGATGGTGGTAATCATACTCATCTTGTAACGCCCTGGATAGCCAAGATCGCTACACTGTGTACTTATAAAGGTGCAAGACTTGCTAATCAAGTCATTAATTTAAAAACGTGTCACTAAACATGTATGAGCTAGGGTTAAAAAAATTTTGGTCTCAAAAGTTTCATTTGATATAATTAAGCATTTATATACATGGGATCCCAAAAGAAACAAATTTTAAAAGTTGGATTACAGACTCCCAAAAATACAGACAACTGTCAGCCTTACTAAGGCAAAATGAACAATTTCTGGGTCTCGCGTCCCTGCCTAAACCTTAACTGTGGTGGCTGAGCAGCTGGCCATGTACATTCCGCTCGCAGAGCTCTCCATATCAATGCTGATCAAGTTTTCCCTTGCCTTTACCTGCACCACGTTGCACCCATGAGCCAAGGCCCAGCAAGAAAACATGATATGCAACACAACGATAATAACAGATAGTAAACTCACTAAGCATGAACTCTCATCAAATAATCCCCATTAATCACTCGTCATATACTCAGAATCATGGATGCAATCAATCACTTATAAAAATCATATCACACAATAATCAGGGCCGACAACTTAGGTCACACCCTCTATTTATCCCACTGACTCCGGCCCGCTTAAACCAAGCTCAGTGCATATTAAGCTGTCCTTGGCTACCAGTGGCCAAGCTGCGCCCTATGCGCTAGTGTAACCCTTGGCACCCTTAGGCCGTTGGTTCACTAATTAGCTTGCATGGCATAATACCATCCTTTCAAGCATACACAATAGGGAACCCTTAGTCCCATTACAGATATTCAACAGGTGCAGTTTTATTACCTTTAACTTCTTCGCTTATTAGCTATGAGCGACGTCCCTCGAGCACGATCCTTTCCCGAGCCCTCACTTTAGCACCTAATCACAACCAAGGTATTGGGTTCCATTAATATTCAAATATAGGTTTTCAAGTACAAACTAACTTCCGGGAAATTGAATCCCACCAAGCACGGTGGTGGAATTGATCCCGAGCACTCTAGGCTCACTTCCCATGCTTAAAAACCCTAAACGTTCAAGTATGCATCTAAGGGATGCGGCCCTTGAAGCCTAGCCGTGGCCCTGCCCTCAAAATAGAACCAAGGGCATGCCTGAAAGAAGACACGCGTCGCGACCCTTGCTTTGGGCGCCGCGGCGCTCACCCTTGGTCGAGCCCCCTGGCTCATCTTCATCCTAGGGCCGCAACGCTCTAGAACAGAGCCGCGACCCTTCCCTTCATGCCAAGAAAACCCACCATTTCCAACATCTAAACCTCATCCAAAGCTTCCCAATTCAAAATCCTTTAATCACAACACTTTTATCATGATTCTAACAACACATCCCAACAGAAATCTAGCCCAAAAATCTACTAGAATTCCCATTTCCAATTTCTGAAACTCAAGAACTTCCAACACTAAAACCAACCATACAAACTCAGATTGAAACCTATAAATCACGAATTGAAGCTTACCTCTTTTGCTGAACCACTTCTCCAAGAAAAATCCAAGCTAATTCCCAAGCTTTCCACCTTAATTCTGCCCTTAAACATCAAAATCACAATTACCTCAATACCCAGCCAAAACTCAGAATTTCTAACCACAAAGAAGGGAATTCAATGCTTACCTTAGTACTGATCAAGTTTCCTAGTTGATTCTTGAGCTAAGCCTCTAAATCACTCCTTCAATCCACTGAATTCCAACTGAATTCCCCTAAGATTTTCAGTGTTTTTCCTTGTGTTTTCCTTTAGAGAGAATAGAGAGTTAAGGTTGAGAATAAAGGGTTGGTCTAATTTCTTTCTACTGTTTTCCTTAAAATTTAGCTTAACCTTATCCCGTTAAGTCAATGCCGAGGCTCGGGGTGCCGGAAACGTCCCCGAGGCGAAAACGGTAATTTTCCCCAATATTCCCGCCTAGACTTCCTAACCTCAAATATATCTCCATATATTTATTTTCATAACCCGATAGTCTAAATAACTATCCGATACCTAAAATATCACTAACTTATCTAGAGTCAACTATTAAGCCCCGTTGTGACTTTTCCCACTATCTAGCCCTAGGATCGCCTCGAGTCGTGCTCTGCAGACCTACCCACATAATAATGTGGTTCTCACAATACCATATATATATATCACATTAACACCAATATAATAATACAAGCATTTTGATCATACAATTATTCATTTAAATCAATTAAGTCATTCAAATCACGTTTAACCCAATAATGCCCTCCCAGCACACTAATCAAGGCCCTTAAGCCTCATTAGCGAATTTGGGGTCGTTACACATCCACTGCTCTGCCTTAGCTGGATCTACACTACCTTAAAAAACTGGAGGTTGTTTTTTCTTGAACCTTTCATAAAGAGGTTCCCATTTGCTTCCAACCTTTGGCTGCTGCTCAGCTGTTGGCACCGCTACAAATGGTGCCTCTAGTAAAACGTGCCCTGCAGGAACTTGTTGTTGTCTCAGGAGGCGGATTTCTTCTTCCTGCCTCAATATTCTGGCCTATAAGTCATTAAACAGCTGCTGCCAGTTATTAGGAGTTGGTTGTGGAATCTAATTATGGTCATTCTCTTGACCCTGTCTATCATTCTAGCCTTGATCTTCCTGGCCAGCTGATGAATTTGTCTGCCTTGGAATCATATTATCAACTTAAACCTTGCTGAAAAAATCAATGCGGCCAGTTAGATAGTGATAAGTAAACCTCTTTCCGCCTCACAGTCCAAGATCAACAGATATTCACCCATATTCCATAATTATACAGATATACAAATGGATACATGATCATAGCATTTAGCATTTAACACGCATTAGTTAATAATTCATAATGAACAATACTAATAAGAATGTTCTAGCAATATCAGTTCTAATAAGCATGTTCTTTCTTATGATGCAATAGTCAAGGCCCAACTTTATTAATGTATTTCATGTAGACAGGTAAAGCATTTATACTTTATTTAATAAGTTAAACATATAACCACATAAATAGTAACCAAACCATGAGTGGAGCTTGTCTTTAGTGGTGAGTGTACATGCCCAGCCAGTCTACAAGAATCCTAAACCTTGGCACACTCTGATACCAAGTTGTAACGCCCTGGTTACTCAAAGACTGTTACTGTGGACTTTAATCAGTGCTTAACTCGCTAAACGAGTCATTTGGTTATAAACGTGCATCTAGGTGTCATTAATAGGCTAAGGTGAAAAATCTCGGTCAAAAGGAATGGATATATTGTATTTAAAACATAAAATTGTACATGGGCCCATAAAAGCATTTACAAAGTTATTTACAATCTAAAATGGTCATTATAGTATAAAAGTTACAACCCGCCGACCTAAGCGGAAAAAATAGGGTTAACCCCTAGTTCCTCTGAGAAACACCTTGATCGTGTGGTCAAGCAGCCACATATGTACACATCACCACCTAAGCTCTCCACTCAAGGCTGGGTAAGCTTTTCTTTCCCTTTACCTGTACAGCATAACACTCGTGAGCCAAGGCTCAGCAAGAAAACTTATTATTGCATGTATACAATATCAATTGATGATTATGATAATCATACTAGGGCTTGTAGCCCTAATTAGATAAGAGACTAATGAGTCACTCTTTGCATAGGTGACTAATGAGTCACACTCTGGATTGGTGACTAATGAGTCACACTCTGTATAGGTGACTAATGAGTAAGTCACAAACATGGGCTCCGCACCCTTAGCCATGTGACGATGCAATCACCTGAGCCGTTTGGCCTTGTATCTAAGTAACTAGCCTTTAGACTAGACAAGCGCTTTTGTTTTCATCGAACTCAAGGTCGGTCAAGCATTTCATGCTAATGATGATCATGCTTATGTCAATTAGATCTAATCTTTTCGGCTTGCGTTAGACACGCTAATACCATTCTTGACTCATAAGCCCATACCATTTGACCAATGCTCAGTACTACTGCCGAACTTGACTAATGAGTCACAGCTTCACAGTCAATACTAGCACCATTGCCGATTCTGACTAATAAATCAGTACCACTCACAAGTAAGCAAGATTGCTAAGCATTTAATATGCAATCAATGTCCACATATAGAGCACTCAACATGTCTCATTAATAACCATGCATGTCACATACTAGGTGCAATTTTCTTACCTCTGGTTCGAGCGAGAAATAAGTTAAAAACGACCATTGAGAACGATCAATCATTTGATCCTTTAGCGGTCACCTAGTCATAACCAAATATGGAATTCCATCAATAAAATCAATAATAAAAGGTTCATGATCTAAACCTTGCTCCCGGGACCTCGAATCCTACTAACACTGTTAACAAATTTGATCCCGAGCCTTAAGAATTGAAACCCCGAGCAAAAAACCCTAAAAAGTGCCCAAAAGAATTCCCTGGGAAAATAGGGTAGCGCTACAGTGCTGCCCCCCAAGCACTACAGCGCTACAAGCAGAGCTGCTAAGCCATGGACAACGCTATAGCACCCAACCCTAGGCGTTGTAGCGCCAGAACCAGAGTGTTCCAGCTCTGGTTTTTCCTCTTCGAGTTCTCCAAATTCCAAACCCCAAAAATTGATTCCAAACCTCAACCAAACCCACAAATGAACCCAAAAACCAATCCTACAAGTATTAGGCATCAAAACCCAATCAAAATTTCCCAAAAACTTCATTGAATTCCCAACTATCAAATCCAAAATCTCAACTGAAAACTAACTGAAAAACAGGGCATAAACCAGAGATTTCATGGCTGAATTTCTTACCTCAAACTCAGGATTAAATCCCCTTCAATGGCTGAACACAATCCTAAACCCTCAAGCCTTGCTTCCCTAGCTTGAATCGTCAATTGGGGCTTCAAAATTTTAAAGGGAAAAGAAGAAGAAAAATGATTGGGAGGAAGAAGGAGAATAGGCTCTGTTTTGCTTAAGTTTTCTACAGACTTCCTTAGTTAAATATATTCCTTGGTCAAATGACCAAAATGCCCCTAGGTTAAATAATTTCTTTTCAAGGCTAGCAAGGGCAAAATCGTCATTTCCCGTCTATCTCGTTAATTATAATTAACGTCCTCTAATTCCCATTATTCCCAATATTCTCAAATAGTAATAAATCATATTCCATTACCCTATAATTCCCGGTAATGTACTAATCAACAAATTACCCCAAGACTCACCCCGAGCCCAGAAAATAACCCCGTTATGACCAAACCGCTAACTTGTATTCAAAGATTGTCTCATGCCGAATAGCTCAAACAAATCCACACTATAATGTGACCTCATCCATAATTCACCAACAGACATGAAAATATACAAATATGCTCCCAACGGTCCAAATTACCAAAATGCCCTTATAATGAAAAGTGGACTCACATGCATGCATTTATCATCATATAATAATATAACTCACTTAATCATGCATATAATCATTTAATGGCATAATAAATAAATTATGGCCCTCCCGGCCTTCTAATCCAACCATTAAACCTCATTGGGAATTTTGGGGCATTACAACTGCCGCCAATTCCAAATCATGTGTGGGATATCTCTACTCATACTCCTTCAGCTGTCTCGACGTGGATGCTATCACCTTTCCGGCTTGCACCAGTACACATCCCAAAGCCTGTCTGGAAGCATCACAATAAACTATAAACCTCTCATTGTCTGATGGAAGATTCAATACTAGAGCATTGATCATTCGCCGCTTCAATTCCTTGAAACTGTTCTCACACCTGTCTGTCCACACATACTTAGTCTTCTTTCGCGTCAATTCGGTCAATGGTGTGGCTATTCTAGAGAATCCCTCGATGAACCGCCGGCAATACCCTGCCCTTCCCAAGAAGCTCCTAACTTCTGGTACACTGCTCGACCTAGGCCAATCTCTCACTACCTCAATCTTGCTTGGGTCAACCAGAATCCCCTCCTTAGTGACAACATGACCCAAAAATGTTACCTGCAGTAGCCAAAACTCACACTTGCTGAACTTATCATATAACACATGCTCTCTCAACCACTGTAATACCAAGCGTAAATGCTGCTCATGCTCTGTCTCTGACAGGGAGTACACCAGTATGTCGTCAATAAATACGATCACAAGCTTGTCCAAATAGTCCTTGAAGACTATATTCATCTATCCATAAAGGCTGCTGGGGCATTGGTCAATCCAAATGACATAACCAGAAATTCATAATGTCCATACCTCATGCGGAAAGCGGTCTTTGGTATGTCCTCCTCTTTAATCCTTAACTGGTGGTAGCCTGACCGAAGGTCAATCTTAGAGAACACTGTCTTCCCCTATAGCTGGTCAAACCAGTCATCGATCCTAGGTAGTAGGTACTTATTCTTAATGGTTAACTTGTTCAGCTCTCTATAGTCAATACACATCCTTAAGGATCCATCCTTCTTCTTTACGAACAACACTAGAGCATCCCATGGAAAAAAACTTGGTCTGATGAATCCCAAATCCAGTAACTCTTGCAACTGAATCTTCAGTTCCTTCAACTTTGCTGGAGCCATTCTATAAGGTGTCCTAGATACTGGCTCCGCCCCTGGCGCCAACTCTATGACGAACTCAATCTCCCGGTGTCGTGGCAACCCTGGCAAGTCTGCGGGGAACAAATCTGGAAACTCACATACCAGTCTAGTCTCATCCGGTCCAACCGACACTACTCTGGAAGTATCCACAATGTTTGCTAGGAATCCTATGCAACCCTCCCGCATCAGGTCTCTAGCCTTCAGTGCCAAAATCATAAGTACTTGTGGACCACTCATTGTCCCCATGAATACAAAAGGTACCTCTCCTTCTGGTTCAAAGGTCACCATTTTGCGCTTGCAGTCACTCGTCGCCCCATACTTCGATAACCAATCCATCCCTAGGATCATATCAAAGTCATCAATTGCTAGCTCAATCAGATCCACATACAACTGCCTACTGTCTATCTCTACTGGCAATGCTCTAGCCCATCTCCTAGAGACTACCAGTTCCCCAGTCGGCAACAAAGTATGAAATCCCCTAGCATACAAATCACTAGGTCTACACAACTGATCTATCACTCTAGCAGAAACAAATGAATGAGTAGCCCCTGAATCAATCAATGCAGTAAAAGAAGAACTAGCACTAGAAATCTGACCTGTCACGACCGAGGGGCTAGCCTCAGCCTCAGTCTGGGTCAAGGTAAATACTCTAGCAGGAGTGAGACTGTTGCTTTGTTTTGGCTCTTCCTTTCTGGCTTGTGGGCAATCCTTCCTCAAGTGACTGATACTCCCACAAGTAAAGCAAGCCCTGATCCTGCACTCTCCCTGATGTCATCGTCTGCACCGAGGACACACTGGAAAACTCCTCCAGTTGTCTCCCCCACCCTGACTGCCACTGAAAACACCCCTGTGCCCTCCTATCCGAGCTAGGAGGAACAAGGGCCTTTCTCTTCTGCTCGCTGGGGACACTACCCCGACTAGATCCAGTAAAAGGAGGCACCTTCCTCCGAGCATCGTGCCTAGCAGCGCCCTCTCTCCATATTTGATCCTCAGCCTTTTCAGCTGTAAGGGCCTTGTCCACTACCTGTGCATAAGTGGTAGTCCCCAGACCCAAAGTTATCTTGATGTCATGGGTGATCATGACATTCAATCCTCGCATAAACTGATCTCTCCGTGCCATGTTAGTCAGCACCAAATCTAGAGCGAACTTCGCTAGTCGGTCAAACTTCAAAGCATACTCAGTAACCGTCATTCGATTCTGAGTCAGGTTGGTAAACTCATCAACCTTCGCAGCTTGGACTGCGACATTGTAATACTTCTCATTAAAAATATTTATGAATTCTTCCCAGGTCATAACTGCAACATTCCTTCTCTGCGACACAACATCCCACCAGCGGGTGTCTTCTCTCAACATGTAGCTAGCACAAGCTACTCTCTCATTCCCTTCCACCCTCATGAAATCCAAGATGGAAGAAATCATATTCATCCACTGCTTTGTCCACAGTGGGTCTAGTCCACCCTCGAAGGTGGGATGATGCTGCTTCCTAAACCTCTCATACAAAGGTTCCCATCTATTCTCCATAGCAGGCTGGGCTGGCACTAGTGCCACAGCCTGTGGAACTTACAACCCAATGCCCTGAAGAGGGGTCTATTGCCTCAACTGTCGAAGCTCTTCTTCTATTCGGTGAAGTCTAGATTCCATCTCGGAAAATAACTGCTGCCAATTCGGTGGGGTAGGTGGAGGGTTCTGACCCTAGTTGTCATCCTTGGCCCTATTGTCGCGGAGTCTGATTGATCGCTGAGGCATTATAACAACATGCCTACAATCAATGACGTCGTTTATCAGGCATGATGACAATATCCAAAACCACCTCCCAATTAACATCAACCAACCACAATTAGCAATCCACATAACATAGATAGCATACAATTCATTCATCATGCTCTATTAAAATATTCAGGAAAACAAGGCACTTTAGCAAGCATTTAAACATATAATTCAATAATTACCAACCAACCTTGAGTCGAGCTTGTCACTGGCAGCGAGCGTACATGTTCGGTCAATCTCCAGGAACCATAAACCTTGGCTCGATCCGATACAAAGTTGTAATGCCCTACTTCCTTAGAGTCGTTATTAAGTGAGTTTAAAAATGAGCCATCAACTTGCTAATCGAGGTTTTAGGTTAAAAGTGTGACTAAACTGAGATAAAACTCATTAGAAGTCATTAAATATAAAACATTTGGTTATTCATTGAAAACACATAAAGTTTTACAGTTGGGATCCCAAAATTCTATTCAGAAAATATATTACAGATCAAAATGTACACGTCATCGACTTAGGCGACAAAACAACTATTACAGTATATTTCATTTTCCCAAAATAACCCTAGCCGTGGCAGCCAGGTAGGTCGAACATGTACCCATCGCTCCACGCTCTCCGTACTCATGGTTGGCCGACCTTTCCCTTGCCCTTACCTGCACCATAGAGCACCCGTGAGCCGAAGCCCAGCTAGAAAACTCAATACAAAACAAATAACATATGCATATCTATCAACAACATATAACAAAATAGCCAACAGGCTAAACACATAACGGCCATGCCGTCCCAGACGCTTTACCAGGCCCTAGGTTTGTGGTCCTCACTGAGAGTATGAATCCAGCATCCTAGAAGGGTCTCGCCCTAACGGCTTGCACTCCACGTGCTCAACGCCGTTCCCAGCCCCTTGCCGTACTCGGCTCTACACCCCGCGTGCTCAATGGCGTTCCCAGCCCCTTGCCATACTTGGCTTCCTGCCGTTCTCGGCCTTCGCAATTCCCGGCCTTCGTCGTTCATTCAAAAATATGCACTACATAGCATAATATCAACAAATATTTAAACATATACTAAACATAAACAATAGGGCTACGCCATACAATTCAAGCATATAGGGCCATGCTCTGCAATACAAACAATAGGGCCACGCCCTACTCTACAAGTACAATAGTTTTCTACCTGTGTCCCAAGCTTCCTGAGCACCGCAATCTCGAGCACAGTCCTCTAACCTAAGCCTCATTGAAAACCTAGTCAAAACATATT
The DNA here is from genome assembly GCF_963169125.1 of Humulus lupulus. Taxonomy (NCBI): domain Eukaryota; kingdom Viridiplantae; phylum Streptophyta; class Magnoliopsida; order Rosales; family Cannabaceae; genus Humulus; species Humulus lupulus. The sequence continues at coordinate 78,086,667 of NC_084794.1, read as the reverse complement.
CATAATATCCATCCATCAAGTTCTAATCCAAAAAATAACTTCAGAATGTAATTCTAGCTTCCGGGACCTTGGATTCTACCAAACCGGGTGGTAAAATCCTTCCCGAGCCTTAACATTTGGATTCTCGAGCTAAAAACCTTCAAACAGCCAATATCTTGAATTTGAGCCGTGACCTAGCCCCTTAAGGGTTGTGGCGCGCTCAAGTCATAGGAAAAATGCCTCTCTATTGAGGGACACAGGCCGCGGCGCTCCAATCCTTCGGTCACGGCGCGCTTGGGCAGATAGAGGCTTCTAGCCTCTTCGACACACACGGGCTGCAGCACCTAAAGAACAGGGCCGCGGATCGAACCTCCCAACCCAGAAAATCACCATTTTTCCTGCGTTTTCCTCAAGCCTAAACCCCAATTTTCATAATTCAAACATCAATAAAACTCATAATTGAACCTGGATTCCTCGTTTACATATCCTAGTTAACACAATAGGTCCATAAACAACCCCATAAACTCATCAAACATCCAAGATCATACTTAGAACCCATTTCCATGCAAGCCTATACTTCCAAGAGAATTCAACAACAAAACCAAATATTCGGCCTGAGCAAATCCTATACACTTCTAGCCTTCAATCCCTTAGTCCCTTAGTCTGAAATTCCAATAGACCCTTCAAGCCATCAAGCATCCAAGAAGATAGAGGGAGCCGAGAACGAGAGAAACCAACGAGTCTAGCTGAGAATTTATGTTTCCCTTCCTTTTCTTTAGTTCCAGTGACTTTTTAAGACTATTAAGCCTACTCTAAACTATGTACAACCCCTGCCAAAAGATCAAATTGTTATATTATTTTATAATATAATGTAATATTATATTATAATATAATGTTTTAGATTAAATAAATGTGACAAATAGTGTCACATATTGTAACATATGATAGAGAGTTACAATATTTAGATATTGAGATATATCCAAATATGTAACATATTTGGTGTTACAAATTTGTAACTTCCAAATATTACCCTTTATTGTGTAAATTTGGTGTTACACAATATTGAGATGAATTTCATATAAGCCACATGTGAAATGGCTGTTATAGATATGATTTTAACCTCAATAATGTGTTTTGGGGGTTACAAAATCATTTGGGAGGGTTTGGAACCATTTGGAAAAACAACACATTTTCAAGTGCTGAAACTGGGCTGTGGCTGCGGCCACTGAATGATGGTGGCCACGGCCTGGGGGACAGAGAGCAGTGGCCGCGGCCACTGATGTCCCTGGCCACAGGTGCATTTCATGCCATTTTTTCAGTTTTTTCCAAATGTGTTGAACGGTTCCAAAAACCCAAATAACTCCAAAATCTCAATTTTAATTCCATATTAATCCAATTAAACATTGGTAACAACCATGGGGGTTGGTGGAATTTGAAATTCAAAGGGTGTCTCTAAACTCTATAAATAGGAGCCTATAGCTCACTTGAAAGACACATCATTTCTATCCATTAGAGCACTTGGCTAGAAACACCTTGAGGCTTGATAATTCCATAAAGCATTTCCAATATTTGAGAGAGATCCCTTAGTGCTTGAGTTAGGGGAAATAAGCTTTTGGACAAAGGTTTTAAACCTTGTTCAAGTTGGTGATCCCCAACACTCTTCACTTAGGTTGTGTAAGTGAGAGTTTTCTTTTGTTTTGTTCTTACATTTTATTCTATTGTTTTTCTTCTTATTTTCATTTCTATTTACTTATAACTTTTGTTTAGAGTTGTAATCTTCTTTTCTTTTGTTTCAAACATCTTTCCTTTACTTGTAATCTTTTGTCTAGAGTTGTATCTTTCACCATTCTCTTCTTCTTCTTCTTCTTCTTCTTCTTCTTCCTTTTCTTTGTTTATTTGTATTTTTCAGTTATAGAGTTGTAACTTTATTTAATCAATCAATATTTATTTGTAATATAATTGCATAGATTTGTATTATTCTTACCTATTTCCATTGAGGCAATACATATTTTTCCTAACACAAACTGCCCCTTAAGCTTATCTTAAATCCTTAAGTGACCCAAGGGAAATTCCATCATTGGCCTTATCCCACTAATTCCTTGGGTATTCCCATAAATCCCTATTTAACGCCGACATGTCCAAATCATTACCAAACTAGTACATGTTACTCAATAATTCCTGAGCCGGGTATTTGACCCCGTTGTAACTTTCTAGTTAAACGGCTCCCTAGGACTGTCTCGGATCATGCATCACAAAAATATCACCACTCACGTGTGGTATCAATCACAATATACACAAATATTGCATTTATGCCCTCAATGAGCTAAAATTACAAATATGCCCCTAATAGCCAAATGAGACACACTTCCATATTTAATTCATCTAACACATGCATTTCTAATCACATAATCATCAATAATTCATTTATTAACATAATTAAATCAATTATTACCCTCCAGGCACGCTAATAAAGGCCCTAAGCCTTATTAGAAAATTTGGGATGCTACAGCCACTATGGGGGTGTGGTATGTGTAACGCCTTGCTAATTAGGGTCCATTACCAGGTGTGTTTTGAAACCAGTGCTGGACTTACTAACAAATCATTTGGAATAAACATGTGATTAAGCCACTAAGGTTTGGGTATTAAAAACTTTTGATCATCTCATAAACATTTTCGTTAAGTTAATAATAAGTTCTTTACATGGGATCCCAAAAACATTAGTTTAGAAGCCTGTTACAAAACTCAGATTACACATTAAGTCGTCCTAAGCGGCAAAAGCTGGGTTTAACCCTAGTTCCTCTGAGCATCTCGGCCGTGATGGTCGAGCAAACTGCATATGTACATACCACTGCTAATGCCCTCCGACTCATGGTTGGTTGAGCTTCTCTTTACCTTTACCTGCACCACAAAGCACCTGTGAGCCAAAAGACTCAGCAAGAAAACATATTCAACAGTTTGGTGAATAAAACAACCATCAAACAGTAATAATTGAATCCAACGCATTCATTAAACCCAATTGGATACCATAGAGTCACACAAGTGCATGTCGCACTTTCTTTCAAGTTTTTGGCATTCGAGCCAGTCAAGCGCATGTTGCACTCCTAGGGTGGCCCAGCAATGGTGGCCTGCACTCCACGTGCATTATGCCAATCTTAGCTTATAAACTAAGTTCCTTATGCCCTTGACTTATAAGTCAAGCCACCACGTGCCTCCAACTTATAAGTTGAAGCCTTGGGATTTTCAACTATTAAGAATCTCCCAGAGCCCATCATAACTAATAAGTTGATCCCCACTTAACATCCTAATAATACCCTAGTTTATAGACTAAGCTTCACAATCATAACAGATAGTCACATGTTTCATATAGAATACTTAACAGATAGTCACACAATGCATTATAATACATTCACTTAACAATCATAAGTATAATCATAATTATGCACGTTACAGCATACCTAATCAGACATTCGCAACATAATTATAATCATGTTCATCACCTTAACTAAGCTCTAATCATGCATTCACATAACAGGTGCAGTTTTCTTACCTTTGGTCTGAATGTGGGTTACTAGCGACGACCCTCCGAGTACGATCCCCGATTCAAGCCCTTAGCGAAAACCTAGTCATAGCCGCGATAAGGGAGTTCCCATTAATAACAAGTAAATACAACTTTCAGACCAACTCTTAGCCTCCGGGACATCGAATTCCACTTAGAAAGGAAGTATAATCGATCCCGAGCCCAAATGGTTAAGTTCCCAATCTAAAAATCTCATTTAATCCAAAATTCCCCTTAAGAGCCGCGACCCCTCACACCCGAGCCGCGGCCCGCCTCTAATTTCAGAGGCTCGGCCTCCCTGAAATCCAACACACGCCGCGCTGCGCCCTTGAGGCGCCGCAGCCCGCCCCTGCCTCCGAGCCCTGCTGGCTCAAAAATTCCTTCACAGGCCGCAGCTCACCATAAAAGAGCCGCGACTCACCACCACGAACCCAGAAATTTCTGGGTTTTTCTGCAACCGAACGCAGCCAAAACTTAACCAAATCTGACCCACACCTCCAATTCAATTCCCACAACATACAAACTCATTCTCACCAATAAAACTCTACTAACTATCACAGTAAGCCTTAAAAAAATTCACAAACTCAACTTTTCAATTACCTAACATGCATAACACCATAATTGTAAATATTCAGTAAAACCAACCAACAATTCAGTTCAAGATTCTTACCTCAGCTGTGATGAAAAACGCCCTTGAACTAATCCCCAAGCCTAACACCTTGATTCCCCAAGCTTTGATCCTCTTCAATTTTCCAAAAACTCCTCAAGCTTCCATGGCACCTAGAATAAACGAGAGAGAGAGAGAAGGAAAGCTCCTGAGTTCTTTTCCTCTAGTTTCCTTAACTTTCTCAGCAATCCCAGCTCACCCAAACACTAGGCTTAGACCAAAAAAATGACCATTTTACCCCTTGCCCTTATCTTAATCATCAAGTGTTCACAAGGGCAATTTTGTCCTTTGCCTCAAATCCCGCTATCCACAATTTACATCCTATAACTCCTGCTAATTCCAATATTCTCACTCGGTTACCACTAAATTCCCATTACCCACTAATTCTCGGTAATGTACTAAATTACTAAAATACCCCTAAGCTCACCCCGAGCCGGGTATTAAGACCTTGTTGTGACTTTTTCGCTAACTTGCTCATCGAGACCGCCTCTCGTCGAGTAACCCAAATATATCCACATAATAATGTGGTCTCAATCACACAAGCACATATTCGCATTTATACCCCAAACAGGTCAAATTACTAATATACCCTTCTTATAAGAAACGGGCCCACATACACATATTTAATATCTTTAAAAATACAAACATAATTATATTTTAATATAATTCACATATTAACTCAATTATTTCCTCACGGCCCCCTAATCCTGGCACTAAGCCATATTAGGAAATTTGGGATGTTACAGTATGCACCTATTCAACATAGGTCGTTATACTTGTTGAATAGTAAACTTGAATCTATTTATGATCGATGAATTATGTATTTGATGTTAATGCTTATTTGAATACCTATTATAGATGGTTGGTTTTTCTTTTTGGACCTCGGCTCACGGGTGTTTTGTGGTGCAGGTAAAGGCAATGGGAAATTAGTCCATCCATCCGTTGGAGAGCTCTAGGGACGATGTGTACACTCAACTTGGCTACCACAGTTGAGATATATTTTGAAGAACTTAGGATGTTAGTCCAGCTTTGCCGCTTAGGTCGGCTATTTTTGTAACTCTTGATATAATTGTATTTTTGTTTAAAACCTTTGGGATCCCTTGTGTACATTCAAATCTTTTAAATGCAAAGTTGAAATACCATTGACCAAAATTTTTAGTACCTAAACCGTCTTTAAACTTAATTACACTTTTGAGTCCAAATGATTCACTTAACGATTTAAGCACTATTTTAAACACAGTGTAACAGTCCTAGATTAGTAGGGCATTACAGGTGGTGCTGTCTCTCAAGAGAGTAGGAGTTTTCTCTCTGGATGGTTCATAAATGGATAAGCACAAGGCCATGAAAAGTGTTGAGTGCGTACAACGGGAAATACATAAGTAGTCAAGTAGAAGTATGTTATGTTAGGGTTGGTGCCATAAACACATGTGAAAATGCATTTTTATTGATTTAAATAAAAGTACAATTTTATTATATTTGTTTATTGAAATTTTTCTTTAATAATTTATATACATATTGAAAAAATTCATATTCATTTATGAGAATATGATCTTGTATGCATACGAGAGAATTAAAATCATATATAATAAATAAAATAGTTAAAGTACAAAATATTTTAATCAATGGTTGCTAGTATGGTTTAATAAGCATATGCGATGCAAGTAATCTAAATTTGAATATTGATGTGGATAGACATCTTGATAAATGTACTTTATATAATTGTGATTATATATGACATGACCGATGTGAATTAATTTCTTTATAAACTTACTATTTTCCATAAAGATTTAATTCATATCTTAAAATATGATCATTTGTAGATCAATTTAAATCCTGAGTTGTCATGAACTCTTGTTCATGTTTATTGGATCTTTTGATTCATTTGTTAAGAACTCTTAATATAATTAGGCTAGTGACTTTTGTTTTGGAGATTCAATATCTTGAATGGATATCTTGAATTGCTGGGAACATGATTTTACAATAATGGAATTCATTCTTTCCTAGCAGATCGAATATTGGTTCCCTTAAGGGTTAATTCTGAGACTGAATAGTTATTAAGCTCAAATATATAATATGATTATAGATTAATTATTCACTGGTGAATTAATTATACTTAAGGAACAATAGGTAATTAGAAGGGTAAAACGGTAATTATTGACCAACTCTAATTAACGAACCAATAAATGGAGGAAAAAACTACATATATTAATTATATCAATGGACTACAAGAGAATAATTTGTAAATATAATTCTATAATTTCTAAGAGTGCAATTCCATATTTATAGTGGAAAAATAATGGAACTAATAAATAAGATCATTTAATTAAAAAGTGAGTAAAATATTATCTTAGTATAAGATAATTATTCAAACTGATAAATTAAGATAAAGTTAATTATGAATTAAGTGATATTTATGTTTGAATTAATATTTATATTATATTTGTGAATAAATATATTATCTTAAAGTTAATTAAACAAATAAATAAGAAAAATCAGGGTCAAAACTAAGTTGCTCACAACACTTACAGTGACATGTGTCCCTAGGATTTGAATTTTGATTTTCAAATATATTTGTTTATTTAATTTGTTTTGATTTGATTAAAATACACAATTACAATAAAGATATAACAAATTAGTTAGAATTAATTAAATTAAAAGAAAATAAAATTGTTTTATTATCTTTATAATTCGAAAAAGATGTGATCATTTTTAAGTCAGTTGATTCATACATATCAAAAGCATCGATAGAAATTTTTCAAAGCCTGAATATTTCAAAAACTCCCTATAGCATTGTCTCTTCTCCAAAATATCTAGATATCATGTGTTGATAACATCTAGAGAGCCTAAATAATCAAACCAGTGAATCTTACGTCCCCACACACGTCCTTGTGTGTTTAAGGAACGACTTGGGAGACCGTGGCGTGAGTCTTCGCAGGATAGGAAGATTGTTTGATTATACAAAAAGACTCAAGGAATCTGGATAGGCTACAAGATGTATGCTTCTTCCTTTTTATGTGTAGATTTAATGTATAGATATATGTATTGATCTTGCGTCCCTGATTTTATTCAAAGTAATACCAATATGTGAGACATTGTTATATTATTTCACACAATATAATATTATATTAAATAATGTGACAAAATGTGATTTGTCACACCTTGTAACATATAATTGAGAGTTAGAAAATTGGACACATGTGTGTACCCAAATGTAACATATTTTGAAGTTACAAAATCAGTTACAAATTTGTAACTCCCAAATATCACCAAATAATGTGTAGATTTTATGTTACACATTTTGATTTGAATTCATCAAAACCATAAGTGAAATGGATATTGGAGACATGATTTTAACCCCCATAATATGTATGGAGGTTGCAAAGTCATGTGGGAAGAGGATAGAACTGTTGGAAATGAAAAAGCTAAGTGTTGCTGAAATTGGAGCTGTGGCTACGGCCAGGAACATCTCTCGTCTCGGCTAGGGACGCTGACAATCAACTCCAACTTATTTTTTCCATCTTGAACGGTTTTAACACCTCATATAACTCCCAAAACTCTTTTTTAATTCCATAAACATCCAATTAAAATATTGGTAACAACCATGGGGTTGGTGGAGTTTGAAATTCAAAGGGTGTCTCAAAACTCTATAAATAGGAGCCTATTGCTCCCTTGTAAGACAACACTATTTCTATCCACTGGAGCACTTGGCTAGAAATACACCAAAAAAGTTTGATTATTCTAGAGAGCTATTTTCAATATTGAGAGAATCCCTAGTGCTTGAGATAGATGGAAATAAGCTTTTAGACAAAGGTTGTAAACCTTGTTCAAGTTGGTGATCCCCAATGATCTTCACTTTGGTTGTGTGAGTGATGGAGTTTTGCTTATTGTTCTTGTTATTTCTTAGTTCTACTATTGCTTTTATCTTCTCTTCTTCTACATATTTTTCTTTACTATTTCTAGTTTATTTGTAACTTTTGTCATAGAGTTGTGATTTCTTCTATTTCATCTCCTTATTTCTATATTTACTTGTACTTTTGCAATATAGTTGCGAACTTATTTAATCATTATCTTGTCTTTTTTATTCTTTTGCTTAAAGTTGTAATAGTTATTATTTTCCATTGAGGCAATAACAATATCTCTAACTATCAAAAGCTTATACCCTTGTTTGTTTCAATGGAAGGTGAGACGATCAAGATCATGAACCAAGACCTAGTGAGGTTGGATAGGTTTGATGGATCCAATTTCACTAGGTGGCAAGACAAGGTGAAATTCCTTTTGACAACACTCAAGATAGCCTACATCCTTGAGTCATCCTTGGTACCTCTAGCCGAGCCATTCGACAAAGACACTCCTAAGGTGGTGGAGAAAAGAAGGAAGAGAGAAGAGGACATATGGGTCATATCCTTAATGCCTTATCCGATAGGCTATATGACCTCTATAACAATACCAAAATCCATGAAGGAAATTTGAGATGCCTTGGAGAGTAAGTACAAGGCCGAGGAAGAAGGTACAAGAAAGTTCTTAATTTCTCAATATTTTGAATTTTCTTTCATTGATGGAAAAAATATTTTACCTCAAATTCATGAGTTACAAGTGATTGTGAACAAGTTGAAAGTTCTCAAGATTAAGCTTTCCAAGGCCTTTCAAGTTGGTGAAATAGTAGCAAAATTACTACCAACTTGGAGGAGCTATAGGAAAAGAATCCTCCATAAGAATGAGGATTACACTTTGGAAGAGATCCAAAAACACATTAGAATTGAAGAGGAATCAATAATTAGAGACAAGGGTGTGAATGAGTCTAAAGATGAGACTTCCAAGGGCCAATGTTGTTTCACACAAGCATCCCAAGGGCAACAACAACAAAAAGGGTAGTGTGAACCCTTTAGGTCCAAAAAAAGATCATGGACAATTCAAAGACGTGAGAGGTCATTGTTTTGTTTGTGGAAAATCCGGGCACTATGCTAGAGTATGTAGGTACCGAAATGACCCACATGGAAATGGGGCAAATGCTATTGAAAAGGAAGAAGAGATCATAACTTGATTACCATGTTTGTGTGCCTTGTTGGGAAATGGTTGTTTTCATGTAATGACCTATAATAAACCTTGTACTCTTGAAAGCTATCAATAAAAATTAAAGTATTATTCTATGATAATTCTTTATTTTGCTATGAGATTAATTATTGTGATATGAGACATTTGTGTGGAATATTAACAAAGTTTCAAAATGAACTTGTTAAAATAATAGGTAAGAGTTTAGACCTATTATGCCATAATGTGATTATTTGTTTGAGAAATTTTCACATGACATTTGTGTTCACATTTTTTATACTGTGAAATATATAAAAGAAATCAACGCGGTGAAAGCTACTTTCATAGAAGTGTGTCTTGCTTTAGCAAATAAATAAATCAAAATAAACATTGATGCTTTTGTTTATCTTGATCTATTGAGAGTTTATCATGTGGCTTAAATGACTCATGATGAACTTTGGGAATTATAATTCTATATTTATCTTGGAGGATAAAAGACTTAATAGAAATAAAGAGATTTCTATTTAAAAGTGATATTTTCACTTTATGTGAGAAATGTGGGGGTGATGCTCCAAATTTAATCAATTTATTTTCATAATGGTTGATTAATTTGGTCATCCTATTAAATATGTGACTTGGAATTCCACATTCTAAATCACTTTGGCTATATGTGTATAGAATGGATAAATATAGACATGCTTGGTGTCTAAAGTTATTGTTATTAATATTTTGATTCAAGAAGGAATCAATTTAAAACATAAAGGAGAATTCATAGAAACAAAGAGGTTTCTAGAATTAATATTCAAGAAAATATTAATCTTATATATTGAAGTATAAAATAGTGGAGGTGTTGACTATAGTCAAAATCACTATTTTAATGGTGTAACTATTTTAATCAAACTATAGCTAGCAACAAAATTTGAATAAAATAATGAGAGTGTTTAAGTATGCATACAATGCAAGTGTTTAAGAAATTTTACTTTATGCACCAATGCAAATGTTTCTATAGAGAGTAATTATTTAATCAAGTGGGGGAATATTATATTTTAATATAATGTTTTATTGATTAAATAAGTGTTACAAAAGTGATTATTTAATCTAGTGGATGAATGTTATATTATTTCATATAATATAATATTAGATTAAATAATGTGACAAAATATGTTTTGTCACGCCTTGTAACATATAATTGAGAGTTACAAAATTGGACACATGTGTGTGCCCAAATGTAACATATTTTGGAGTTACAAAATCAGTTACAAATTTGTAACTCTCAAATATCACCCAATAATGTGTAGATTTTATGTTACACATTTTGATTTGAATTCATCAAAGTCATAAGTGAAATGGCTGTTGGAGATATGATTTTAACCCCCATAATGTGTATGGAGGTTACACAATAATGTGGGAAGAGGATAGAACCGTTTGGAAATGCAAAAGCTAAGTGTTGCTGAAATTAGAGCTGTGGGCGCAGCCAATGATAATCCTTGGCCACGGCCTGGGGGACAGAGGCCAGTGGCCGCGACCAGGAACATCTTTGGCCGCGGCCAGGGACGCTAACAATCAACTCCAACTTCTTTTTTCATCTTGAACGGTTCTAACACCTCATCTAACTCCCAAAACTCCTTTTTAATTCCATAAACACACAATTAAACATTGGTAACAACCATAGGGGTTGGTGGAATTTGAAATTCAAAGGGTGTCTCAAAATTCTATAAATAGGAGCCTATTGCTCACTTGTAAGACAACACTATTTCTATCCACAAGAGTACTTGGCTAGAAATACACCAATAAAGTTTGATTATTCTAGAGAGTTATTTCTTATATTGAGAGAATCCCTTAGCACTTGAGATAGAGGGAAATACGCTTTTGGTTAAAGGTTGTAAACCTTGTTCAAGTTGATGATTCCCAATACTCTTCACTTTAGTTGTGTGAGTAAGAGAGTTTTGCTTATTGTTCTTGTTATTTCTTATTTCTACTATTGCTTTTATCTTCTCTTCTTATACATATTTTGCTTTACTATTTCTAGTTTATTTGTAACTTTTGTCATATAGTTGTGATTTCTTCTATTTTATCTCCTTATTTCTATATTTACATGTATTTTTGCAATAGAGTTGTAAACTTATTTAATCATCATCTTGTCTTTTGTATTCTTTTGCTTAGAGATGTAAAGTTCTTATTTTCCATTGATGCAATAACATTATCTCTAACAGACATTACTGGTTTTTATCACTAGGAATGTTGAGTTCAATTTTTTAAGAATACCTTAGCATTTCGATAAAAGCTTTGTAGTGTTTTCACTAAGATAAAGTTCAAACCCAAAATGTACTTTATTATATGCACAAATATCATTTAGGCTAGAGTAACAACCAAGTGGGGGATTGTTATGATTGGTTAAATACATAGTGAAATTGGTTAGGCAAGAAGAGGTGCAAAAACCATAACGGTTTCACTAAAGTCAACATGTGTGAGTTGACTTTTGGTATAGACATTTATAAATCATCTTCTTGGGTAAAAAAATGTTTCTTTGGAGAGTATAAGAGCACCAAATTTTTTTTGAGGTATTTGAGGATGTTTTGAGACAAGTTTTGGGGATCCAAGTCAGAGAGAACCAGTCTCAGAAGGCACTACACAGGCGACAGACGGTATGTACATGACCGTACAACGGTGACGCATTTTTGGCATCCAAAATTCAAATTAAAATACTCTAATATCATTGGTTGTGTCTAATAAGTGTTGATAATATATTATATTTCTCAATGGAAATGGTAAAACCAAAATACAACTCTATGCAAAAAATACAATAGACAATGTAATATTTAAACAAGTGTTACAACTCTATTGCCCAAAATACAAATAAATAGAAAGATTTAGAAGAGGAAGATCACAAACTCAAAACAATAATAATACAAGTAAATAAGAACAAAAAGATCAAAAAAATGAAAAGAACAATAAAAAGAACACAAACTCTCACACAACCAAAGTGTAGAGTAGTGTGGATCACCAACTTGAACAATGTTCAAGACCTTTATCCAAAAGCTTATTTCCCCCTATTCTCTAAGCACTAAGGGATCTCTCAAGGAAATAGCTCTCTGGAATTATCAAGCCTCTATGATGTATTTTCCAGCCAAGTGCTTTGTGGATAGAAAACGGTGTGTCATACAAGTGAGCATTAGACTTCTATTTATAGAGTTTTGAGACATCCTTTAAATTTCAAATTCCACCAACCCACATGGCTGTTACCAATGATTAATTAGATGTTTATGGAATTAAAATAGAGATTTGAGAGTTACTTGGCTGTTGGAAACGTTCAAAATTGGATAAAACCGAAGTTTGGAAAATGTTGTCAGCCACTCTGGCCACGGCCTGAAAACACTGGCCGCGCCCCACGATGTTTTTCTGCCTCTTGGGCCGCGACCTGAAAAACACTGGCTGCGACCCAAGACGTTTTTTCAGCTACCAATTTTCCAAATTTTCCAAAACGTTCCAAATTCATTCTCACTTGATTTTGTAACTTCCATACACATTATGAGAGTTAAAATCACATCTTTAACATATCTCTTATGATTTTGAGAAATTCAAATCAAAATCTGTAATATCAAATCTACACATTATTGGGTAATATTTGGGAGTTACAAATTTGTAATTGTTTTTGTAACTCCAAAATATGTCACATTTGGGCATATACATGTGTCAAATTTTGTGACTCTTGACAATATGTTACAAGGTGTGACAAATCATATTTGTGTGAAAAATCACATTATGTCACATTATTTAATATAACATTATATTATTTAAAATAATATAACAATAAGGGTTCCTATACTATTTTAAGGGGGTCATTTGAGTTTTTGGGTGGAGTGATCATTCACATCTCTCTCTCTCTAAAACATTCTTTCTCTAGCTCTCAAATTACTAGTTTTCTCTAAGATCTTTATCAAGAAAACTTGACTTGCATGTAGATTCAAGGATTTTAAATCCCAATCTCATTTTATTGTAGTAACTTCAAGCAATCTCAAAGAGGAGGCTAGGAATAGAGATTTTTGGACAACAAATTTCAATTTATGTCAAACCTTTGTTACATTTGTTGATTCAAATAAAATCATAGACTTGTAATTTTATGTAACCAATGTTTTACAACTTAAAGGACTTGTTCTTATTTGTGTTATTTTCCTTGTATTATTCAAAGTTTGTATAGTCATATCTCCAACATTTGTAACTCTTAATTTTATGTTACAAAGTGTAACAAACAAATTTTCATATTATTTAATCTAACATTATATTATAAAATAATATAACATTTTATAGTATAAAAGTTTATGTATAATATATATTTATTGAATATATTCCCATATATAATTTATTTTATTTGTTGAATATATTCCATGTATAAATTAAAAGAAGACAATTTAAAGTTGGTTTCCATTTTTGTTTCAAAGAAGGATGATGGGAAAGTTTTAAGTAGAAAGAAAGTATAAATTTTTTAAGTACATAACATATATTCAAATAAGGCTACTAATTATATACGGTTAATAATTAATGGTACTATTAAACCCTTTTGGTCATATTATAATGAAACTCGTTGCATGACTTTTCATCGTGCTTTGTAAGTTCAACATTGTCGACACATATATATATATATATATATATATACTAGATACAAGCAACGTGCAATATACATGTTTGCTTAGTTTTATATATAAAATTTATTAATTATTTTTATTAAATTTATATTAATGTCATATAAATTTCAACTAAATATCATATTTTAATTAAATATTTTATTTATTTATGTTTAAGTTTATGTTTGTTCTAATTTTTAAATTTGGGAGTGACAACAATAGATTATATATTATATGTTTAATGTAATATTAAATATTATACGTTCTTGCTATTTTTTTTTTAAAAACAATTTGTTGTTAATTGACAATAGATTATATTATATGTTTAATATGATATTATTCTAATAAGTAAGTTTAAGTTTAATTAAATTTTATTTAATTTATAAAATGTATGATTTTATTATTTTTAAATAATTATTATTGTAAAATATCTCAAAAATATCTTATTTTAATTTGTTTAATTATTTATTATTTTTAAATAATTATCATTGTAAAATATCTAAAAAATATTCTATTTTAATTTTTTTAATTATTTATTATTTGTAAATAATTATCATTGTAAAATATCTCAAAAATATCCTATCTTAATTTTTTAATTATTTATTTTATTTTATTAAAGTTTAAGTATCTCAAAAATATCTTATTTTAATTTGTTTAATTATTTATTATTTTTAAATAATTATCATTGTAAAATATCTAAAAAATATTCTATTTTAATTTTTTTAATTATTTATTATTTGTAAATAATTATCATTGTAAAATATCTCAAAAATATCCTATCTTAATTTTTTAATTATTTATTTTATTTTATTAAAGTTTAAGTATTTACAAACTACCGTTAAATATAAGAATATTCTGTTAAATATAAGAATATTCCGTTAAAGTTAACATTTAAAAAAATAAAAAACCGTTAAAACTAAGAATTTTCGTTATCTACACACTTATTATATAGAAGAGATATATATTAAAATGTTAATAAATAAACTAATTTGTTTGACTTTCCAATTATTCGGTAAACGGAACTCTTAGCATCAAATATGAATTACCAAATATAATAACATAACTATTTATGTTACATTATAACATAACTATATATATATATGAGAATGTTTTTAAGGGGCTTCTCTTTAAGTCTTACCGGTAGGACTCTTAGTGTTTACAACCTGTGAATAGTTTTTTGTGCGATTTTTTTTTATGACCATGTATATTGTATCTATTTAGAGCATCCTCCAAATTTTCAGAAAATTCTGAATAGTTTACAGTACCGAAAACTAGGTTTAAACATGTTATTGCACGCGTGACTAATTTTTTTTATGGGTGTGGAAAACAACATGTTTGAACCTATTTTTCGGTACTGTAAACTATTCGGAATTTTCTGAAAATTTGCAGGATACTCTAAATAGGTACAATATACACGGTAATAAAAGAAGTCGCGCCAAAAACTATTCACAGGTCGAGAAATACTGAAAATCCTATTGATAGAGCTTAAAGTGAAGCCCTATAAAGAAATTATCCTATATATATATATATCGAGTAGTTTTGTCATGAATCATATTACATAGTAAACAACATAAGTTTATGGTATGTTTTGAAATTTGAGTAATTATATTATATTTTAAAATAAACTAATTTGTTCGACTTTCTAATTATTCGGTCAACGGAATTCGGTCAACGGAATTCTTAGCATCAAATATGAATTACCAAATATAATAACATAACTATTTATGTTACATTATAATTTAGTGTATATATATCGAGTAGTTTTGATTCATTACTAATATTTTGTCATGAATCATATTACATAGTAAACAATATAAGTTTATGGTATGTTTAGAAATTTGAGTAATTATAATATATTTTAAAAATATATTTGGATGTCAAGTGATAATTATATATGAATTCCTATTATTAAATTGTACAAAATATTTCGTAATTATACAGAAAAATAATATTATATAATAAATACGATTTAAAATTGATATTAATTAGCAATTACACTCAATTTTTATGGGAGCTAAGTGTAAGTGTAGTTCCTCAATCAGGTCAAATTACATACTTATTATGTAATTATATAATTAGATAAACAGACAAAATTAAGTAATTACTCTGAATTATACTTAATTTCAATTACAAACTGACACTTTTAAACAAAACAAAACAAAACAAAGAAAAGTACACAAGGACATGAGCGGATAATACTAAATCATTCAATTGTACAACCTATTTTTTTTTCCAATTTAAAACCTTTGCAATGCAAACTCATTTGAGAATTTAGTTTTTGTTACAGCCACAATTAGGCATGGAAAAATGGGGCGGTGAGGCGGGGGAGGGCGGGGCCCCGACCCGACAGGGCATCTTTGCCCTGGTAAAAACGGGACGGAATTCGCCCCGCCCCGCTAGGAATTTAAACAGGGCGAGGACGCCCCGCCTCGATTTTTTTTTTTTTATACTCTAACTCAATTCTCTCATGCTACTTATATACATAGTAAGTAAAATTGACATTTTATATGTGGTTTATAATATTTTTAATTCTATATAGACAATTATAAATATTGAAAAATATGTTTTATATAATTTATCCTTATTTTTGTATTTATTTTGAAAATTTTAAAATAAAAAAACAAAATATAATATTTGATGGTGCAGTTGATACCAAGTGTAAAATATAAAGATTACAATAAAAAATAATATTTAGGCTTGTGGAAAATTCTAAAATTATAATTTAATGTTTCTTAAAAAAAAAAAAGTTAAATGGGGCGGGATAGACCCGCTCCGATTAAGCCGGGGCAGGGCGACCCGCCCCGCTCCAAGAAACTAATCGGAGCGGGGCAAGGCGGGGACAAATGTTTGCGGGACGGGGCGGGGCGGGGCGGGGCAGGGCAGACCCGCCCCATTTACATCCCTAGCCACAATTTAACAAAATTTACTAGTAAAATAAAAACAAATACAAAACAAGAATAATTATTTCTACTTTTGCACCAAAATGTATATGCAAAATAAAGAAACATCAAACATGATTGGTTTGAGCATCAAGAAAAGGCAATTCCGCTTTGATATGACCCACAAATTATTAATTAATAATAAATAATAAAACTAGAATAATTTATACTTTTCTAATTAATATATATTTTCATTTTTTTGGTGCAAAAGAAGAAATTACTCTTTGTGGACCAAACACATAAAAGTAATCACGCTGGTCAAACATACCTTCAATTAGAGTCCTTCAACAATTATATCTTTTAGTCAAAGAAATTGTGGCGTAATTATCATTCTTAACACAAGCTTAAGTTGTGTTTGGCAAACACTAATTGAGGAGGGTATATATATGATAGAATGGTACGTTGGCAAAAATGATACGAGGAAAGATTGGTAAAGAAGTGAACATTATTAAAAAGAAATTAGTTGAGTAAAAAAAACCCCTATTTGGATGTAATAACATTTTCAATACATGGAAAAAAAAAAGCCCAATGATGATATGTGTTAGTTGTATTTGTAAAATGAATGAGGAAGCCAATACTTGATTTAAATATTAATACTAAATAGAGTGAATTATCTTGATTCTTAACTTTTTTTGGTCGCAATCTTCATTGTTAACTTAGTAACTAATACTCATCAAACAATTCAAAGAAAAATCAGTCTCCTCTCTTATTATTCTTCTATCCTCCATTCTCTCATTTTCTTCAGCTATTCTGTTCAACCAAACAGAGTCTAAAGTTATTAATTAAATCGAAAAATATTCTTTAGAAAAACATTTAATTAAATCACAAACAAAAGAACCCCTAAAGATAATATTAATAATAATAATAAGAAGAAAATAAATTTCTTTTGTTTCTGCGATTGTCCGGTAATTTATCCCAATCCAAAGTCAATGGGGCTCTTCGGTTCAACCCTCCACCATCTTCAAACTCCAACTCCAACTCCAACCATGATACGCCCAAAGTAGACAGTTCTTTGAGTCTTCTTCACTACCCAAAGACCCATAATTTAAATTTTGAAAGGAATTTAAAAAAAAAATATTGAGGGGCTTTCTATTTTCGCCATGAAAGGATTAGAAGCTCTCCTTATATGGGTTGCGATTTTTGGGTTAAGCTTTTCCGGGTGTTATTCCAAAGTTTCAGAAGACGATGTCAGGTGTTTACAGGAGATCAAGCTGTCATTGTCGGACCCTGAGGGGAAGCTGTCTAATTGGGATTTTAAGAACACGTCGGTCGGAGTTATATGCAAGTTCGTCGGCGTTACATGTTGGAATGATCGGGAGAATCGTGTGTTGAATCTCGAATTTAGGGACATGAAGCTTTCGGGTAAGCTACCTCCGGCGCTGGAGTACTGTGGCAGCCTTCAGAAGCTGGATCTAGGTGGAAACGAATTCTCTGGTACCATCCCTTCACAGATCTGTGATTGGGTTCCTTTTATTACTACTTTGGATCTGTCCAACAATGGTTTCTCTGGCTCTATCCCACCTGAGTTGGGAAAGTGCTCGTACCTTAATGAGTTGGTGCTTTCGGAGAATCATCTTTCGGGTACTATACCTTATGAAATTGCTAGCTTGGGTAGGCTTAAGAAGTTCTCTGTGGCCAGGAACCAACTCACGGGTACTATTCCTACGTCTCTTAATCGTTTTTCTGAGGAGGATTTTGATGGGAATAGTGGGCTTTGTGGGAAGCCTTTGGGAAAGTGTGGTGGGTTGACTAAGAAGAGTCTTGCCATAATCATAGCTGCTGGGGTTTTTGGTGCTGCAGCGTCGTTGTTGTTGGCTTTTGGGCTTTGGTGGTGGTACCATTTGAGATTGAGTAAGAAAGGGAAGAGCGGGCATGGTGTTGGAAGAGATGATGATTGGGCTGAGAGGTTGAGGGCTCATAGGCTTACTCAAGTTTCTTTGTTTCAAAAACCACTTGTGAAGGTTAAGTTGGCTGATTTAATGGCAGCTACAAACAATTTCAGTCAAGAGAATGTGATTATTTCGACTAGAACAGGGACGACTTTTAAGGCTGTACTTCCTGATGGGTCAGCTTTAGCTATCAAGAGGCTTAACACTTGTAAACTTGGTGAGAAGCAGTTTCGGTTGGAGATGAATCGATTAGGACAGATAAGGCATCCAAACTTGACACCCCTTTTGGGGTTTTGTGTGGTTGAGGAAGAAAAGCTTCTGGTTTATAAGCACTTGTCCAATGGTACACTCCACTCTTTGTTGCATGGATTTGGGAGTTCATTGGATTGGCCAACTAGATTCAGGATTGCCTTGGGAGCTGCTAGAGGTCTTGCTTGGCTTCACCATGGCTGTCACCCTCCAATCATCCACCAGAACATATGCTCGAATGTGATTTTAATCGACGAGGACTTTGATTCTAGGATAATGGATTTTGGATTGGCAAGGCTTATGACTTCTGACTCTCATGAGAGTAGTTTCGTTAACGGAGACTTGGGAGAGCTTGGTTATGTGGCTCCAGAATACCCCAGTACTATGGTTGCTTCATTGAAGGGAGATGCTTATGGTTTTGGGGTTGTACTTCTAGAGCTGGTTACAGGGCAAAAACCTCTTGAGGTCAACACTGGTGACGAAAGTTATAAAGGTAAACTAGTGGACTGGGTAAATCAGCTAACTAGTTCTGGTAGAATCAAGGATGTCACTGATAAGACTCTTCTTGGAAAAGGCTATGAAGAGGAAATCATGCAGTTCCTGAAGATCGCTTGTAATTGTGTGGTTTCTCGGCCCAAAGACAGGTGGTCTATGTACCAGGTTTACCAATCGTTGAAGAGTATGAATAAAGATCGTGGTCTCTCCGAACAAGATGATGAATTTCCACTTATTTTTGGCAAGCAAGAGAATGATTAATGGAGAGGAGATGGAAAAAGCATGCAAATGGTTAGAGACTTTCATCTTGAGGTAAGTTCTCAAGGCCCTGTATGTAAATGGTTTGGTGTCCATTTTAGCTGATTTTCATTTGTTACTCTAGCTGTATAATACAATAAACAATCTGAACATGGGGTCCTGTGGTAAAGAAATTATTGTTTGCTATCATATAAAAATACAGCGCCCAATGAGGCTTGATAAAGTTTGTAATATGCATTCCTTTTTGTTTAGCTTTAGAAATTCAACACTTGAGAGTACAAATGTCAATTTAGTGCAGAAATACAATGTTTGTAGGTGACAAACAATATCTCGCATCACTTGGGGACCTTTATAACTGAAATGATTTTAATTATTATTGTTATACAGCAATATATAACTCATCTCATCTCATCTACTAAAGGGCTGATAAGTTTTGAGCCTACTAGCTAGTGTTGAAATAATCTGGTCAATTCAATCAATGATTCTCGTTACTCCATAACTATTTACTACTCTGTATGATTCACCAGATCAGTGACTAGAACGAGTAATACAATTAAGAAGTAATAAATCTTGATCTTTAGCAATTTTCAAAAGAAATCTCACTTGGTGAGAATTTATTGAATAGATGAAAATAGAATCCTAGCAAGGAAGGACATTGATGATTGAACCAAGGCCCTCTAAAAGAACTACTCAGATCAGCAAACACAAATAGGTATTAAAAGTTGGAAACACTTATTCCCAATTTTTGTATCTCCTTTGTAAAAAATACTACCTAGTGAAGCATCAAAAACTAAGAAATTTGACTAGTAAGAACAAAAGCCCTGTTAAAAAGAATTTTTCATTAAAAAAAGATATTTGTATATTAGGTATCTAAACAAAAAAAAAATAATAAGCTAAAGTTTCTACTTATTTTATGTCTTTAGCTATAACTAAAATCATAAATTTTGCCAAACGGGGCCAATACGAAGTTTTGTATGTCACATCCCTTGCAAATATGACTAACAACAACATTTGTGAAGCAACTTTCCTCGGTCAGCCAGGCATGTTTAATAACATGCACACTTTTGGTTATGAAGAAAGATGCTTTTCATTCCTGCTAAATTAAGCAAAGGATTCACCATGCTTTTCCAAATACAATTTCATCCACCACATGAGGAATAGCATTTTAATCCCTTTTTCCGTCCCCTATCAAGACATCTAAAAGTAAAGAGTACTCGTTTCAACACAATATTTATTCATTCCATTTCACAAGATTTTGAGTTTTCAACTAAACAATAAAACACCATTCATATTTATTTTCCTATTTTGTTAACATTGTAATTTTTAAATCAAATAATAAACCATGAAAAACCTCTTAACATAGTAATTCTTAATCTAGTCAAAAATGTATTTGCTAGTTCTATCTCTGAAAGTGATATCATATCACCTGTGGTAATCACATTATGATATCTTATCACCTTTAGGATTTTTTTCCCCTATTGTTCAGATTGATTAGTCTTTTCTGACATTTCAACGAGGAAATAGTTGCAAAAAATCAGGATGGTTTATACTTTTCGAAACTAAGATCGAATAGAATCACTTTCCAATTGTATTTGAACATCATTGTGTTTTTTTATTAGAAATTATTCTTCACTGGTTGGTAAGTTTCCCATTTCAGTCTTCGCATGCTACAGAAGTTCATATCCAAGACCTTTCATGCTTCTTTGCATTTAGTTTAATTACATACATTTCCAAACAACATTTGAATCTTGTCACTGTTATGGTGGTTTTGTATTTATTTATTTAAAATGATAAGCAAAAGTCATAATGATGTTCAGATGTTGTATGGTCAAAAACTGGTTACCATCATTTGAAGTTGAAAGTCTGTCATTAGAAATTTCTTGGCATTTGAAGAATGACCAAACATGTCTTGCTATAACCTCTCTTTTTTGTTTTTTCAATTTGATAGACCATAGCACGTGATAAACGCATGAAACACACCTGAATTATTGATTTGAGATAAAAATAAACAAATAAATAAAGCTTGTGTAAATGGAAGAAATCAGTGTGGATAAAACAAATCAGAAGAAAAGTAAAATCATATATAAAGTGTTTGAATTCAGTACAGTAAAATTATATAATAATAATATTATGAATAAAGTATCAGAAGCATATATATATATACAAATATTATATATAGATTTTAGTGTGGTAAGTAATTGTGGGGAAAAGTAGAGATAGTGCTACATACAAAGCCATACCTGTAATAATAGAGTAAGCCACTGAGCACTTAGTGTTAATAGTGGCTGGTTATTACTTAGTGTTTTTTGATAATTTATTCTAATCGAGTTTAGTGGGAAGGCTGGTGTTTCTATGGCCGACATTATATTATGTATAATAACACGGGTTTTAGCATAAATATACTGAGAGTTTTTTCTCAGTTGGCAATTTAGTTAAGTCTTTCTTATTTATTTTGTCATGAAAATTTTATTTTTAGAGTATAATATATAGAAAAATATCAAAACTGTCCATTAAATTTTTTTACTAGAATGATGCTACTGTTTTTGTGATTTTGAAACTCGGAAACTTAACTGCTTAACAATAAAAAACTCAATACATCGTTTATGGTAGAACTCCTAAGACTATGTAACCCAAAAAGTTAAATTCAAAACGAAACAAATTTTACATAGTATAATTAACACAAAACATAACAATATGTTTGTGGATAATCTAATCTAACCTAACATTTTGCTTATGTTCTCTGTTTTTCTTTTCTTCCTTTTTGGGAAGAGTAAGAGTTTTTGTACTTGTTTTCAATCACGAAACTGCACGGTTGGGAATCTGTCACACCCATGGAACAAAAAAGACTAGTTTTGAATCTCTCATTACTTTGGACCGAGTCTTTCCTTCTCGAACCATTCAAAATCAAACCACATAAAAAAACCAAACCAAATAAATAAAAATTCTTTAAATGAAAAATAAATAGATAAAAGCAAAAGAAAAAGCAACGGTCAGGGAGGAGCCTCCTTTACTTTGTTTTTTCACTTTGTACTAATTTAATTATAATTACCATCTTATCTTCAAATGTTCATGTTTTAATTCCAAAGGTAAATTTGTTATGTATATTTAAAACAACTTCCTAAGATTTTACCATATTCTCAAATAGATAAAGCCAAGATTCATGCAAAAATGACAAAGAGAACAAATTAATTGTTTTCCATTTTTGTCTAATTATTTATTGCTCTACTTAAACTAGAAAGTGCAATAAATTGGCCAGGTTTTGCTATTCAACGAGGGCAGACACCAATCAAGGAAATTTGGTTTCGGTAAAAGAGCAACTTTAATTGATGGTAAGTTGCTTTAGTTTAGAGGACGATCCACACAATAAAAAAGCCACAAAATGATTCATATACATGCACACACACACACACCATTACCATAATCCATTTATGCATATGCAGTCAATTACCTTTTACTCTGGTAGTGATTCAATTCAATGTATTCATTTATTAACTTTCCCCGTACAAAAGCAAAAAAAAAAAAAAAATCCATATCCACCATGAGAGACTAGGCAAATGTCAGAAGTAATTATCTTTTTCATATCTTAAGGCTCTTTGAATGTGTGTGTTTATTATTTTGTCTCAGAGAATCAGAGACACTCGGCCCCTTTACAATGAGTTTCTACAATTCATGCACTCACCGGTACTCACTGTAACAAATATAATTATAATAACAATAAGCTTTGATTTTCATTAAGTAATCACTCCACTAAAACCTCTACATCATCCTAAAACTCGCACAATAGATTACTTACTAAAACTATAATTGCATATATATATATATAAAATTATATATTATAAGTATTGAAATATATTTTCACTCAGAACCCAAATGAAAACTCATAAAGTGGAGAAGATCCCAGCTTCCACTCTTCTTATAATTCTTGATTGTTTATCACAAAAGTTTTGATGCTTCAACATGTAAGTGCCTGGCATTTTAGACTCGGCCAGGTGGTTGTCTAGTCGTCACTACTCTCCTGGAATAACAATATCATCATCAGAGATTAAGCTATACAAAAATTATGTGAAGTAAAAGTCTCTTATTTCGAAGTAGCTATACACAATTGATCTGAGCTAAACTATATATGAAAATGTTTTGAATTACCAGGAAAGGGCAGAGTCTGCAATATAACATACAAGTTCCTTTCCCTAATTAAAGTTGTACAATTCTTTCTCCCAAGGTATATTTTTCGTGTGTTTTTATCAAAATAAGAGAAAGTTAGATAATATAAAGAGGCTTTTGATAAAGAGTTCATGATGTTTTCTCACTTATTATGAAACACCACCCAAGCTACATAATTTTTTACCCTTTTTTTTTTCTTCCTAATCTTCTTTATTATATTAATTTTTTCATGGCACTAATAATATGGAACGTAGAAAAAGAATACACGAGTAATTTTCATTGTCTCCCTTCACCCCCACAAAAAAAAAAAAAAAAGAAAAAAAAAAGAATGTTGTTCCATTAAGAAGAAGATGCATATGCATAATAAAAGAACTGTACAGCTTACAAGAATGAAATTCAGTGTCACAATCTGATCAACCAAATCTAGAGAATGAGTAAAATAAAACAGAAACTAACAAAATCGCTTTTTGTCTCCTGTTAAAATATGCATACACTTCTAGAGTTTCAGTTGCATAAAAAAACATACAAAAACATATTTCACTTCATAACATAAGCCAATATATAAAGAGAAACGAAATGTACCTGTTATGAATGGGATCAGGACCATTAGGCACTCTTCTCTTGCTGACGTAAATGAGATTAGTGTCCCAATGAAGAGAGGTTCTGTCTCTTCCATTCCACTTCCAATGCTTTAACATTTCAGTTGAAGATGAAACACTTCCAATGCTCACCGTTTTGGTGGCATGAACATGATGATTTGATATAATCCCAACTAAGAGAAACCAAAACGTACCAAGAAGAAAAAGAGCTCCAACAAAAACCCTCAAAACAACCTTGCCTCTACCACTAACACTCCCACTCCCCATTGCAGCAGCAGTTTTTTCCCTCCTTATTTTATCCATAACCTCTCTACTACTTGTAGTTTAGAGAATGGCAGAGGCCATTCAAAACAAGCAGAGAAGAAAACGACAACAAAGAATGTGAAAGGACAAGGAAGAAGCAAAGAAGAAGAAGAAGAAGATCAGATCTAAATGAGTAGATTAGAAGGAAGGAAGAGTGTTTGTTTTTTGTTTTTTTTAAGTTGGCGGGCAAAGAGAGATTGATTCTATATAAAGGGCTGCTGGTAGTGCAGAAAAGACACAAGAGGATATCCTCTGTATTTACGAGATAGGGATAGAGCCAAGGAAGGTTATATAGACAAAGACACTTCGTTGTTCTTAGTAGCTTTTTAAGAGTAGAATTGGGTCCACATGCTTCTCTTTGTGTTGCTTTGGTTTAATTTTGTGGATTTTCACGCACCTACAATAGGGGACCTCACCTCACTATCACCACCCTATAACTCTTCCAAAATTCAATAAACCAATAGTTTGTTTTAAACACATAGAGCCCGGAGCCCATACGTATATATCACACAACAGTGGATTTGGATTCTTGTTCTTCTTCACTCCTCCCCTGTTTTCATGCACACTTGCTTCCAATAATTTGTACACCTTTTTTTTGTTGGGAAATGTCTACTTTTGCGTTTTTATAACTTTTTTTTAGTCCTTAGAGTAATTTTTTTTAACTACAAGTTTTTATACAAAAATATGATCTCCCAAACAGGAATGGAGGCAGATTGTTAATATACGGATGGCCAAAAATTTGAGGGAACAAATGCATTATATTATTAGAAGAAAACTAAAGAAAATTATAAAAAATAAAGTTTATATTTTTTTTTGGATATTGTGTTTTTTTCCCATACTGTATTTTGACAAACTATTTTTTTAGTCCATATGTTTTATAAAATAATTTAAATTGACTATTAAGTCAAATTTTAATAAAGAAAAAATTGAATACGACAACACAATTGTTAGGTAAATTGATTGTGTTTTGTTCTAAATTGTTAGTTCGGTGAATTATTTATAATTTTAGTTAAAAAAACATTAATCAAAATTGGATTTGTCAAAACTTTGACAAAATATAAAATCTAAAAAGTAATTTATCAAAACACAATATCTAAACAAGTAATAAAACAAAACATAAAATACAAAAATGTATAAACCCTCAAAATAACTAGGAATGTGCTTCTCTGCCTGCTTCCAAATACATGCCATGTTAAAAATCTACATGCTGAGGCATTTTTTAAAAATTGATGGCTTATCTACGTGCCTCCCTTGTTTTCATACGAGATATAATTTTAATTTTTTAGTGTTAAAATGATAAAGAGGTTTTTTATGGGACAATTCTGACGCTTAGAAGTACTATAGAAAAACAGGTAGGCCATAAACAAGAATATAAAAAACATACAGATTTTACATGAAAATCTTTCCAGAAAAGAAAAAAATACGAGCAGAAGAGAAAAAAAAATTCAAATTGTCGAAGAACTCAATGATACAAAACTGTGCCGTATTACATCAAACAATAAGCATAAAGGGGAAACCTAAAGACATGTCCATATTAAAAACCTATCAGCCCAATCTCTTCGCTATCACCAGTCCCAATTTGTCTCAATATTTTATTTCATTACAAATGTCATATTGCAAACTTCACATGCTGGGTCAATTAGAATTCGATTTCCAAACACAAAAAGTACCACAATAGATTACAAATTATTAAGATTTGCTCTTCATAAATCTCTCTCAGTATTTTCCAAAAGAGATTAATAGTAAAAATAATATCATCCCAAATAATTACAAAACACATGAATGAGGCCTATAGTTTAGATATTTTTTTTTCCTTTTGAATATTTTTTTTTAATGATTCAATATGCTGAGGATAATTTTTGTTGAGCATAAACTTTAAAATGTCTTAAGAAATTACCAGAGAAAGAAAAAGAGAAAACATAAAATCCTGCTTGTTTTGGTGTTTGGAGTTAAAATAAAGCAGTGGATTTGGCACATGTATGACTATGATGAGAACAGCATTTTTGTTCAACTTGAACTGGTCCAAGCAAACTGTTTAAAACAAAGGCATATCATATACAATACAATATTGAATATTCCAACCAAAAAAGAAAAGATAAAGCTTGAAGATAAAACTACCAAATAACAGTAACTTATCGTTTTCATATAATCATTGCTTTTTTAAAGAGTAGCTTGTGCTGTCCCCATTCACTTGTACAACTACAAGACATTAAGCGCATGTAGTGTATAAAAACATGGAACATTTATTAAACAATATATGTATATTATACCTATATTTTCAGAGGGAAAAAAGAAGAAGAAAAGACAAAACTAATCAAATTTTGAATTTTTTCCATCCAACAAGAAATGAATCTGTAAGATGTTAAAGCTAATGTAGGAATATATGCAAGTCTAAAACAGGAATATAGAATTTAAACAGCATATTATTGTTTAGCTTATCCTGTAAATCTTATGTGCTTTTATATATACAAATTGGTACCTAAATATATATAAAAGTGAGTAAGAGAATGAATATTTTGGGAGAGCAATAATATATTGAGAAAAAGTGTTAGAAGAGAGAGTTTCCCGGCAAATTCAGTCATTAAAAGAAAACACTCTGAGAGTGACAGTTAGAGATGCCTTTGCTCTGTGGAGGGCCTACTTCACTATCTCACAATGTTAATTGAAAAACAAGTACGTACGTAAGCTTAAGCTTCAAGTCAGTAACTCAGTAACTGAACAACTTGAGAAAAGCTCTGCATTGCAGTGAAAGTGAAACCCTTTTACAAAATTATATATATTTATAAGAGGGGTATTTGTTTTGTTCACAATATACCTAAAAAAAATTAAGAGATGCTAATCTTGTTAAGACTTGCATTAGTTTTTATATCATTATATCAATCAGTCTAGTTAGTACCATCATCATCAGATAATGTTACCTGTCAAAAACAGTCAGTTTCTGTTTAAGATATGCTAGACCAAATTTCCACACATACAGAGTCTCACAGTAAAAGAAATTCCCTCAATAAATAAATCATGGTTTTTTGAGCTAACTTTTATCTTATTTATTACTTACCAAAAAAAGAAGAAAACTTTAATAATTAAAATATCTTAAATATTTGTATCCACTAATATCTCCTTCAAATCGTCTTTGTCACAACAAAAGTCACATTGTGACCACTTACAACCATCCCATCAAAAATTCTTAAACAAAATTCTTTGCTACATGATAGGATATATTTATTTGTATAAAGTAAAATTTATTTGAAAAAGTAAGATTACTTAATCCTACTTTGCTTCATATCTCATTCTACTATTGAATGGACAATATATATATTTTTTAAGTGGAGAGAAAAATATGGTAAGAATCTATTGAATCATTATTAAGCTAAAAGATATGGTATACTTCTAGCTTTTTCAATCTCCCTCTTGTGGATTAAGAAAGCCCAACTCTATATATAATAGCTGGCCCAACAAAGTTGTACAATGCCCAAAAGCAACAATTTCTTTCTTTACTTTTTTTTTTTCTCCTAAACATTTTGTACTGGGAAAAGTTGGGATAACTTCAGAGAATGAGATAGCCGGGATATGACTTTGGCAGCTCAGATGATAGTCAGTGAAGTGTAGAGAGTGAAGCATCACACTTAAGTACAGCCAATTCGAATGTTTAGCAAAAATGAGGTTAACTTTAAAATATGGATGTACATTTGTATGAAAAAAACTCTAAGGGCAACTTTAGGGTGTGAGAAAATTGATCGGGTAACATTGTTTTATGGACATTTTTTGTTTTGTTTAATAATTTTTTCCCCATTTTGTAATGTTAATATTATTAAAGCCTCATAGGGAAAGAAAAGAAAACTCACTGGCTGTATATATTTGAAAGAAGATATGCACTCACCTAATTTAGCTGCACCTCAATAAGAATGCTGTTGGAGCCAAGCATGAAAAAGAGTGGGAGAGAGAAAGAGAAAGAGATAGAGACATCACTATTTTGTGATGTCATGATAAACTGTTTATTTTCTTCTAATAAGAAGCTGAATGAAACATATTCATGCAATTTTAGTTAATGGGGGAGCCCAAATTGCATGCATTTCTTGCTTTGATATCCCCTCTCTTTCTAAAGATTCTTTCTCTCATTTTAAAATGTACATGCAAGAGCTTTGGAGTTTGCATCACCCAATACATAATTTATCCACCTTTACGAACTTTTTTCCCTTCTCTTTCTCACACAATGGGAAGGCCTCCTTGTTGTGATAAATCAAATGTGAAGAGAGGCCTCTGGACTGCTGAAGAAGATGCAAAACTACTTGCACATGTATCTAAACTTGGGATTGGGAACTGGACTTTGGTTCCCAAGAAGGCAGGTCTTATTTTCTATCATATTTTTATCCATGTTAGATACCATTTTAAATTATAACTATATATGCATATGAATCTCTATGTTTGATACCATTAATCTTTTGAATCACATTTTTGCATGAGTTTTCATACAGGACTTAATAGATGTGGGAAGAGTTGTAGACTCAGGTGGACTAATTACCTTAGGCCTGACCTCAAACATGACACTTTCACTCCTCAAGAAGAAGACCTTATTATTAACCTCCACCAAGCTATAGGAAGCAGGTTATTTTTTTTTTCTTTTTGCTTTTCTTTTTTTGGATAAATTCATGGATTTTGGTCAAGGATAATTTAAAATAGTCGAAAAGTTTATGTACTTGTTTGTAGGTGGTCTCTTATAGCAAAACAGCTTCCTGGAAGAACAGATAATGATGTCAAAAACTATTGGAACACCAAGCTGAGGAAGAAACTCTACACCATGGGGATTGACCCTGTAACTCATAAACCCATTTCTCAAATCCTTTCTGAATTTGGAAACATCAGTGGTCTTCCTAATAACTCTGGATACCATATCACAAAATCAGAGCCATCATCAGTCACCACAGAATTAATAATCCCATCTACCAATATGATCATAAGTACTCCTAGAATGGAGCAAACCAGAGACTTTAACTCTTTCTACAATGAAGCATGCCAATTTCAAGTAACCAACCAAAACATTTTTAATGTCCAACCACACTTTTTCACTGAAGTAACCTCCCCTTGTTCCTCATCATCTTCTTCTCATGTCAATGACTTAAGCTCACCACAATCTTCTTTCTCTTGCCAACAATCTCAACCACAAGCATTCCCCCTGCATTCTTCTTCTTTTACTTGTTCCAATAATTGGAGCGAGTTTTTTCTTGGTGACACTTTTGAATCCACAGAAGTGACAGGGCAAGCAAAAGAGGACGATTTGGAGGGTCTTTTGTCATATGCAAACCCTATAAAGTTTACTAATGGAAGTGATCAAAACAGTTCAATTATGGGAGTTCATGAGGATCAATTTTCTGGTAACGTCATTAATAATGGAGCTCAAATCAACAATGATCAACCCAAAAATTCCTCATTTGTGGATACCATCTTGGATCAAGACAGCGAATTGCGAGCGGCCTTCCCCGAGTTCTTGGATGGATCTTTTGAATATTACTAAGTACACTCTTGGTTTTCAAACTCATTGGAATTGACTAAAATGTTTAAAGTGATACTTTTTTTTCGACTATTTAGTGAGAGAAATAATAGGACTTAATATCTTGTGTTGCAAGCAAGGTAAAAAATTATTATGGTAATGATATTAGTTTCAAACTTTACAGATTGGATGGCTTTGACAAAAGCTTGTTCTTAGTTTATAAATGCTCTTAAACTGTGGATTTTCCGGTGTGGAACCTAACCCTGAAAATAATATATCATAATTGGACATTAGAGATAACATTTGTGAACTCCAAGCTATATTTAGAGGTTTTTCTTTCTCTCCTTTTTTTTTTGTTTTTTTTCGTAATAAAACACTTTTGTGGGGACAATAATATTAATAAATGGCAAGAAAAATGGTTATCCCATTGTGTAACGTATTTCCAACAAACTGATCCTATATTCTATCTAGCACCTAATAATAGAAATCAGAAAACGAAAAAAACTAGTTGATCTAATGGTACGTAATGAAGAAGATGAAAGTAACATTAACAAAATCTTAGTCAGAAAATTACATGGCGTATCTATAGATTCAAGAGTTTGATTATCTATCATATAGAAACTAAATCTAGAATTCTCATCCACTAGCTTATTGGTTTGCAAATATGTGTATAGTGCGAAATCATTAAGCTTATTGGTTCGTCAACAAACTCTCACGAACTGTTAATAAGATACATAAACAAAACACAACTTCTGAAACCATAAAAACCGTATTGTTAGTTGAAAAAGTGGAGCTAAAAAAGAGTATAGAAGAAGGCAAAACAAAAAAAACCAACAACAAAACCAAAAGATAATTGATATTCATCATCGATCGATATCAATTAATGACTTCCTTACAAAGATCGGTGGTGTCTTTCAGAAGACAAGGCTCATCGGGTCGCATTTGGGATGATCATCTTCAAATTCAAGGGGCTGACCCTAATAAGGCCTCTTGCTCCACCTTCAATCCCAACAATAGAGATCAAGAGAAAGATCTGCCTCGTCATATTCTGAGAGGCCAAAGCCAAGGCCGCAATCTCCACCAGAGAAATGTGATTGACACATCCCGCCATTCTAACCATAATAATAACGATCGACAGAGGGAGCAAAGATGTGCTTTCTGTGCCTTGCTGGGACGATGTATGGGATCTTCTTCTACGACTTAGCCCTAATTAAATCCTCTTAATTTCTTAATTAGTTACTTATAATTCATTCCCCATCAACCCTATCTTTGTATAGTTTCATATTTTTTCAGCTTTATTGTGATTGTTATTATTATGTTGTTTTTTAACTGTATATCATCATTGTAACTCTTTATTGGTAGTCATATTCATTAATATCATACATATATTATTTTCTATCTTCTTTGTTTTTAGCCACGAAATTTGAGGGAAAATGTTCATCATGTACGGAACTGTATCGTACAAAAAATACATTATTATCATTGTTACTGAGATATAGATTAATAAGTTGGTGAAGGTGTTTTTCAATAAACTTATCAGACATGAAACTGGAGAATGTACAAAGCCATGAACTTGAATTTAGTGACTACTATATTGAATCCAAACCAGTTCGTGGTATATGTAATATTCATGAATTATGTTGCTTTTAAAAGGACTATTTCCTTGCTTTATTCCTTTTATTTTTTATTTTTGAGGGTAAGTCCGGAAGTTTCATTCAAGAAGAAGATTAGGACCAAATTCATTACAATAGCTCATGAATTAGCCAAAATGGTAAATCATTTCCCAAAAAGGTGAGCAACCGGCAACAAGGCTAAATGATCGACATACAGAGGCAAACAACATTGTTTGTACTCAAAGTCATTAATAAGTACCATGCTAGCTATAAGCGAACATAGGTTAATAAAGAACTTGCCTTGTGCGAAAGGAGGTTAAAGAACTTGCCTTGTGCGAACAGAGGTAGAAGGATTTACCTTGTGCGAACAGAGGTAGAAGGACTTGCCTCACTTCTCTGTTAGTATATGGTGACTTGATATAAGCGAATAGGTACACTATACTTGCATGTTAGCGCATGCATGCCCTGGTTGTGAGAACAAGCATGCTATACGTTATGTTCATCTTTCCTTTGAAGGAAATACCTAACAGGTCCGAGATAATTAATATTGCTATTCTTTGACATGTCATCATGTCCAAAAAATTGGTATAACATTTTCCCCCAAGTTAGTTTTCATGCGTTGCACAATTCTGACTTAGTTATGTGAACAACTACTACATTCTTTTTTGGTTATACATGCAAGTGACATTTAATACGAATAGTTTTTCATTTTTGTAGTTCTGTTCGCTTTATATAGGTGTAGCTGCATGAACAGGCAGCTTCTGACCTCTTTCCTTAGCTACACGAACAAATGGTTTTTTACCTCCTTTGACCTCTTTCCTTAGCTACACGAACATAATTTTCTTTGAAAATGCAAACGAACAGAATTTTATTTGAAAATGAAAATGAACAGGATTTGCTTTGAAGATGAAAAACAAACATGATTTGCTTCGAAGATGCAGACGAACATGATTTGCTTCGAAGATGTAAACGAATAAGATTTGCTTTGACGATGCAAACATACATGATTCTCTTTGAAAATACAAAAAAACAATGCCATAGCATTATGGGCAAATAAACATACCACTATGGGCTAACAAGCTATTCTTGGTAGCTTTGTTAGGCTCCGAGCATGTACTTTTTTTTCCTGTTTGCCTAGCATAGGCTACTATGGGCGAACATACTTGTCTTTGATCTCTTTAATTATGTTCCCATATTGGGTGCACGTTTGGGTGAACATGCCACTCTCATGGCTAGGCAAACAGAAGTAGAAATTCCATTAAAGGATGAGCAAATTGAATTGAAGGTTATTTTTAATTGATAACGATCAGAATTTCGAAGTTATCCTCTTTTCTAATAACGATCATAATTTGAGGTTATCCTTTTTTTTTTCTTTTTCTGAAAGACTGTGGGGAAACAACCTTATTTATATACTTGTTGTTCCCGTATGACCTTCATTCTCGTTTTTCCTTCACGAATAGGTGAACAAAATCTTTTGCCTTCATGATCAAGCGAACAGACTCTTTTGCCTTCATGATCAAGCGATCAGACTCTTTTGCCTTCATGGTCAAGCGAACAGACTCTTATTCACGAGATTTTGATATCTTCTCATCTTGTTTTTATCGTAGGGCGAACAAAAGTCTATTTTGAATTTTTTTTGTGCAAAATCTCTTCTCGGGTTCTTTCCTATATCGTATGTGCCCCCAAGTGATTGAGGAATTCTTGGTCCTTGATCACTTGTTACGTCATGCTTGGGTGCTTATAAATGTTCTGATAATTTACAGTAAGGCATAATTAGCTAGCAGAATTCGTTTATCAACTCCTTAGGCTAACAGAATCACTTTGCTCACTTCATGTATATAAACATAGGTGAACAAGCTATGATATACGAACAGGTTCCATGTTGGTACATGTTCTTGTACTTTTGAGGTTTGTGTTCGCCCAATGTAGACGCATAGTATTGCCAGATTGCCTTTCATAGTTTCCAAGCTCTTCTTTTCCTGTTCGTTTTTGTGACATGAAAATGGATGAACAAGTTGAAAATGAGTTATTTATTTATGAAGACCCATGGATGAGCAGACTTCTCTTTGTAGGAACAGAGTTGAAGGTTACTCCAATTGGTAGGCCATCAATTTTGAAGTTTTCCTCTTTTCTGATAGTGATCAGATTGTGAGGTTTTCTTCTTACTAACAGCGAGCAGAATTCAAAGTTATCCTCGATCACAACTCAAGGTTGTCTTCTTTTTTGAGGATGCTTTTGAGTTGATTGTATCTTCTCGGTTCGAGCCTAGTTCAACCAGGTTTAAGTTTTTGCTTAACAACTACCTGTTAGTATTTAGGTCGTGTACCTGGTTAGGACTATGTTTTTATTGCTTAATTGCCTACCTATTATCATTCAGACCTCGTATCTAGTTAGGACCAGGGTTCTATATCTTAAATAGCTTACCTATTATTATTCAGGCCTTGTACCTGGTTAGGACTAGAGTTTTATAGCTTAATAGCTTACATATTATTCAGGCATTGTACCTTGTTAGGACCATAATTTTATAGCTTACAAATATTTTGCATGCTTATTTTAACATATAAGTATTGTTATCCCCAAAATTTGAAAACGATGACGTGGCAATAGAGATGACAAATGGCAAGCAATGGTTGGGTGACTTGGCTTAGGAGTGACCCGGTAGACCAATGAAGAATTTTGACTGGCCAGAGAAGTGTCATGACCGACCAGGCATGACCTTATCCGACTAGTCACATGTTTGTCTGACCAGGCATGACCTTATCCGACCAGTCACATGTTTGTCTGCCCAGGCATGACCTTGTTCGACCAGTCATGTGTTTGCCTGCCCAGGCATGACCTTGTCCGGCCAGTCACATGTTTGTCTGCCCAGGCATGACCTTGGCCGATCGGTCATGACCATGTCCGACCAGCTAAGTGCATGTCTGCCCAGTGAAGGTGTGGTCGACCAGCCTGAATGAGATATGGATCGACTAGACAGAGACAGGCTACGCAAGAGATCCCAGAAATGGCTTCAACAAGAATCGGTCTTGGCTTGCGCGGGAATCTCTCATTTATCCCACGAATATAGTGTACTGTTATATTTTGAATATTATTGTAAATTAAATATAATGAGAATAACAAAATATCCCGATTATGGGGGATATCATCTGTACGATCCTGAGCCTATAAATACAAGGCTTATGTCTTCATAAAGGGGACTTTTGAACTTTTGATTCGAATTCTTATTTTCTAGAGAAAGAGAGTACTTGTATTTGAGAGAATTCTTGTATTCTTGTAATTTGCACTGAAGAAACTCAGTTGACTCAGGTTCACCTGATCTTGAGTGCAGATCTATAATCACAACTCTAAGTGGATTAGGCTATTACCAACACATTGGGGCTGAACCACTATAAAAATCGTCTGTGTCGTTTATTTCTCTTGAAGGATTTTATCATTTTTGACGTCTACACGTCGTTGGCCAAAAACGCGGTCAATATTTTGGTGCTTTCATTAAGAGCCTGAAGAGAAAGACAGACGGTCCCTGAAGTATTATGGCGCCTAAGAACACCAATGCGGCCTCCAAGAAGACAGGTTCCTCTAAAAAGCCTGCCAGATCAGAAGGTCCCGACCCTCAAGACCATGAGACTGAGCCTAGAGTCGTGCTCGAGGACGTGACTCCAGAAGTTGAAGAACTCCAGGAAGCCATGGGGGCCTTCTAGGAGGAGATGGCACAATTCAACGCCAGACAGGAGGCGTTCGCTGAGGAAATGGCCAGGCAGAAGGTTGCATTCGAGCAGCAAAGACGGGAAATGGACGCTAGGAGTGAGGAGATCCGGTGACAGCAGGAGGAGGCCGATAGGCGACATCGCGAGGCTACACTCGCTCTGGAGGCAGCTACGCAGCTGACCCGGGACAATGCCCAAGATGCAACTGGAGTGGCAGCCACCCCAGGAGCAAGGACCACAGAAGCTGGTTGTAAGAACACTGATAGACCCCATTCTCGCGGGCCAAACAGGAGTGGTAGTAACCCACCTGGTCGTGAGGAAGATGGGGTCCGGTCGGGCACTGCCTCAACTCAAAGGGGGAACTCCAAAACCCCCTCAAGGAGCCACCGATCAGAGACTTCTAGGTCTGGAAGTCATAAATCAGGTAGCAAGAAAACTCCTCTTGAGCAGGATCATAATAAAGCTCCTCGAGGTAAAGAAACTTCCCACTTCAAAGATGGGCATGGTCGTGATGAAGTTGATAGTCATCACACTGACCAGTCGAAGGAGAAAAATGATAACAACCGTCGGGGAGGGAAAGATCGCCCAGCTCAGACAGGAAGGCCACCACTGCATCCTAACCAGCACAGTGGCAAGGAGCATGTTCCGCATAGCACACCTTCTGAGAAAACCCGCAGTACGGTGTTCGATCGGTTAGGAAAGCACACTGTTCAGAAGGATCTAAGAAACGTCATTGCTGATAGGAGAAGGACCCTCCCGGTCGAAGGGCGAGATCCAATCTGACCAACCAGTCAAGTAGAAATACTTGATGATGGTTTTCCGGATAGGAGCGCCCGACCAGGTGGTCCCGAGAATGAGTCCCAAGTAGTGCCCCCAAGCATCCAAGCCCAGCTTGATGCTCTGACAGCAGCAGTTAAAGGTCTGTCGAAACAACCCTCTGAAATTGATCCAGTAGACCACAGGAGTGGCAGCCCGTTCTGTGCTCAAATTAGAGCAGCCCAGCCACCAGCAAAGTATAAAGCACCGGTACTGCCAGTTTATACAGAAAAGGCAGATCCGATAAGGCACGTGGGGAAATTCGAAGATCATATGGAGCTGCTCGGGGTGAGTGATGACTATCGGTGCAGAGTCTTCCCCACCACCTTGTCTGACACTGCCCAGGAGTGGTATTGGAAGTTTAAGCCTAACTCCATCACTTCTTGGGAAAGTTTTAGAAAGGAGTTTTGCAGGCAATTTAGTGCTGCTTGGACCCCTCCTGTTTATGCCAATCACTTGGTGGATATTAAGCAAGGAAAGGATGAGTCTCTCAAGAACTATATACTAAGGTTCATGAGAGAAGCTAACCGAGCAACTGCAGTGGGAGATGAGGGGAAGATGGTGGCAATTTCTTCCGGCATTATCTATCGAAGTCCTTTGTGGGACAGCATTCATCGTAATCCAATTTCAACATTACAACAATTTCTAGATCGGGCGGACAAATACATGAAATTGGATGATGCAATTGAGAAGGGAGAGAAGGGCCTGAACAATCCGAGCGGATCGACTGATCCTCCCAAGAATGGTGGAAATGAGCAAAGTGGTGGTAAGAAACGTGGGAATAACGGGTCTGACCGCCACAATGAAAAGAAGGCTAAGTCGGGATCAAACGACAGGCCAACTAAGTATGAACCTCGGTTCACCAATTACACCACTCTTTTGGCGAGCCGAGCGGAGATATATTTGGCAGGTCATCAGGAGGTCCCCTACCGAAAACCCCCACCAATCAAGAAGGAGATGAGTAAGAGGGATATGAACAAGTTCTGTCGCTTCCATGGAGACTATGGTCACGACACGAATGAGTGCAATCATCTCAAGGATGAGATAGAGTTTCTCCTCCGGTTGGGGAAACTGAAGAAGTATCGAGCAGAGAAGACCCAGGGAGAAGGAAGTAACAACAATCCTGGGTTCAAGTGGCACCGATCCCCTCCTTTGCAACCTGAGCCCGTGCACTTCACACTAGACACCATATGTGGAGGTCCACATCTTGCTGGAGATAGCAATAAGGCAAGGGAGAGGTATGCTCGTACCCTTCGTCATGAGTTGGATGCAATATCAACCTCCGAAGTTATGGCTGTGGAGGAGCGACCACCGAAGAACCCACGATACGAAAGTGAGTCCCTCACTTTCACTGAAGATGATGCTCGACACGTGAGATATCCTCACAATGACCCTCTCGTCGTGATAGTCCAAATTGCAAATATGAAGGTGAAGAGGTGTTTGATTGACACAGGGAGCTTAGTGAACATTATTTACAAGCCATCCTTTGAGAGGATGAAGCTATTTATCAATGACTTGAAGCCATGCTCTCAAGTCATTTATGGGTTCACTGGAGAAGGATTGTCACCAGCTGGAACAATCAAGTTGCTAGTCACAACAGGGGAGGCTCCCAAACATGAGACAGTGATGACCGAGTTTTTGATTGTCGACTGCCCGTCCGCCTACAATGTGGTTATTAGTCGACCACTACTCACAAACTTACATGCGACATTTTCAATCTGGCACCTTCCAATGAAGTTCCTGACCAGTGCAGGCATAGGCTGCATCCGAGGAGACCAGAGAGAGCCTAGGGAATGCTATAATGCCTCGGTAGCTAAAGCAAGAAAGTGGGCCAAGGAGAACAACATGATTGTATGTGCCGAGAGAGAGGAGGTAGACGAGATGGATATCGACCTAAGTTTTGCAGTTGTAACCGATCAGGAAGAGATGTTAGAGGAGTTTGGCCAAGAAATCACTCTTGTTTTAAGAGAGCAAAAAGCCCCATCCGGTGATGAAGTCACCAAATAGGGCGTTGCCCAAAGCGAGGGAAGGGACTTTGATCCTCGCTTTGGGGATTATGAAAGTGATGTGGGACCGTCCGATGAGTTAGAGGAGGTCCCAGTAGATGAGAATGATCCGACCAGAGGAGTCAAGGTTGGAAAAAAGTTGAAGGCAGAAGTGAGAGCACAACTGATAGACTTTTTGCGAAGGAATCAAGATGTCTTCGCCTATTCTCATAAGGATATGGTGGGTATCTCACCAACTGTGATCAGCCACGTGCTCAACGTGGATGAAAGCTATCCAGCAGTGCAGCAGAAAAGGAGATTGCTTGACAAGGATCGAGCAAAGGCTCTCAAGGAGGAGGTAGAGCGGCTAAAGAAGAATGGGTTTATAAGGGAAGCATATTACCCCGCCTGGGTTTCAAACCTAGTCTTAGTGCCCAAACACAATGGAAAATGGAGGACTTGTATAGACTTTACCGACCTAAACAAGGCATGCCCAAAGGACTGCTTTCCTTTGCCAAGAATAGACCAGCTGGTGGATGCAACCTCTGGTCATGAAACATTGTCCTTCATGGATGCGTATTCAGGGTATAACCAGATCAGCATGCATCCTCCTAATGAAGAGCATACCAGCTTCCGAACGGACATAGGGCTGTACTGTTATAAGGTCATGCCTTTTGGATTGAAGAACGCCGAAGCTACCTACCAGCGTTTGGTGAATGGTATGTTCCGTGACTTAATCGGCAATAGCATGGAGGTGTACATAGACGATATGCTGGTGAAGTCAAAGTAAGCTGAAGGACATGTACGAGACTTGGAGGAGTGCTTTGCAATACGGAGAAAGTACAGCATGAAGTTGAACCCCCTCAAGTGCTCATTTGGAGTAAGCTCTGGAAAATTTCTTGGATTTATTGTGAATTCCCGAGGAATAGAGGCAAATCTAGAAAAGATAAGGGCTCTCGCAGAAATGAAGTCTCCGACCAGAATTAAGGATGTGCAAAGCTTGACTGGGCGGATTGCATCTCTAAGCAGGTTCATCTCTAAATCAACGGACAATTGCATCCCGTTTTTTAACCTGCTTAGAGGGAGCAAGAAGTTTGAATGGATAACAGAATGTGAGCAAGCTTTCCAATCCATAAAGGAACACTTGGCCCATGTAGAGTCCAAGAACTTTACTTAGCTAATTGTTTAGTAGTATTATAGTATGATTAGTGTTATCTTTGTTACTATGGATTTTTGGTTCAGACCGGGAATTATTTGGACACTCATAGTAGTACTTATAGATTTTCTAAGTTTAACCTATAGTTTAAGAATATTAAGTATAACCTAAGGTTTGATTAATGTGACTGATATTAAGGATTATATTTATTATATTATAAGGTTTAGACATCAACCAATAGGATTTTAAGCACATGTTATGAATGGTAATTAAGGATTAAGTATTTTGGAGGATTAAATTAAATAAAGGTAAAGTTTGAATGATATAGGGTCAGTCAGCAGCTTTGAATACGTTAAAGGCTTAGTCAAGGCTGTTTACTTCATTCAAACTTAGCTAAAAATGTGTAATTTCATGTTTAAATATTCAGCGTGTGCCGATATATCGCAGCTATAGGGGGCGATATATCGCAGCACGTAGATACGGAAAACGCGAGACGATGCACGGTCGCCTCGGGCATACTGGCCCAGGCGATATATCGCCTACAGGGGGCGATATATCGCCTCCTCCAGTATGTTTTCAAATGTTTTTGAATTCATTTCCTCTCAGCCATTCAAACTCCTTCAACAGTCCAACATCTTTTGAACGAGTCTTCAGCCTCTGCTGAACGATTATTCAAATGATTTTCATCTAAAAAGCCATTATTTTTATTCAAGTAAAATCAAGATACTTTCATTCCCAAACTCTATAAATAGGACCTAGTACCCAGCCATTATTCACCATTTGCTCTAAGTTCAGAAGCTGCTAGTGTTAAGTGAGTGTGAGAGTGTAAACACCTGGCTTGGGGAAAAATTATAAGCTTAAACATCATAAGCTTATCAAACACTTTGGGAAGTGAGTTCTATAGTATTTCGGTGGAGGTTAGATTGATCTTGCAAATCTTTGAGGTAACCAAAACTCTAGTTCCTTTCTGTATTATGTTTCCTTTCTCTTAGTCTTCTACTC
This sequence comes from Humulus lupulus, assembly GCF_963169125.1. Classification (NCBI taxonomy): domain Eukaryota; kingdom Viridiplantae; phylum Streptophyta; class Magnoliopsida; order Rosales; family Cannabaceae; genus Humulus; species Humulus lupulus. The sequence goes on along the minus strand of NC_084794.1, from coordinate 78,046,161 downwards.
AATTTCCTAACCTCATTCTTATTTTGGTTAGGGAATCCAAGTTCTTAAGCACTTAAGTTGTGGTAAGCATATTTTCTTTTAATGGTTTAGTCTTCCTATTCTCTTTCATTTCATCTCCTTTCTTTAGACTCACTCTTGTTCATTATGGTTTTAGGAGTGTTCCAAAAAGTCCCAACTCAGTCCATTTTATCCCGGTAACTTTGGTAAGGAAAATAGGCTAGAATCTATATGTTTATGTTTATGTTATCTTATGTGTTATGTTGTGATATGATATAATAAGTATGTTATGAATATGTTGTGCATGTGTTTGTTGTAGGCTTGGGCTTATGCCCTATTTGACTAACAAGACCCCAAAAAGATTGTGGGCATATGCTTATTTAGCTGGTAGGACCCCACTAATCTCATGGGCATAAGCTTGTTTAGTCTATGGGACCCCAAGTAATAATGACCATTATAATAAGTGTATTATGTGTTATGATATGCCTTTATGTTATTATGAAATTATGTTTATGTTTATGACTATGTGTTAGATTTTCCTTGCTGGGCATTAGGCTCATTCCTTTCTGTTTATGTGCAGGAAATAAGCTTTAGAGGTGGAAAGATTCGTGACGCTTGGAGGATGTGTATCGATGATGAATGGAGTCAAGGGGCCGAGCGTTATTCGATTTGAGGATTGTAACGACCCACTAATCTAGACTACTTGGACCATTAACGAATCTATACATAAAACTTACATTTTTGCGGAAATACCATAATTATATTGAAAACTTATGGAAACAAAGGTTACTTTCATAAAATAAGTAGGATATGGGTACCCATTGTCTTTAAAACAAAAATAACTTAAAAACTAAAAAGATTTACATAGAAAATGCAGAAAATACATTTAAAACCATAAAAACATAAACATGACTACATCCTCGAATCGAATAACGCTCGGCTCCTTGACTCCATTCACCATCGATACACATCCTCTAAGCGTCACGAATCTTTCCGCCTCTAAAGCTTATTTCCTGCACATAAACAGAAAGGAATGAGCCTAATGCCCAGCAAGGAAAATCTAACACATAGTCATAAACATAAACATAATGTCATAATAACGTAAAGACATATCATAACACATAATACACTTATTATAATGGCCATTATTACTTGGGGTCCCATAGACTAAACAAGCATATGCCCATGGGATTAGTGGGGTCCTACTAGCTAAGTAGGTCATATGCCCACAACCCATTTGGGGTCTTGTTAGTCATATGGGTCATATGCCCAAGCCTACAAACATACACATATACATATCATAACACTTTTAATAACATAAATCATATAGATAACATAAGCACATAACATGTTGATTCTAGCCTATTTTCCTTACCAAAGTTACCGGGATATAATGGACTGAGTTAGGACTTTTGGAACACTCCTAAAACCATAAGAAAGAGTGAGTCTAAAGAAAGGAGATGAAATGAAAGAGGTGGAAAGACTAAACCATAAAAACATACTTACCAACTTATATGCTTAAGAGCTTGGATTCCCTAACCAAAATAAGAATAAGGTTAGGGGACTGAGTAGAAGGTTTTGAGAAAAGAAATAACATAGAATACAGAAAGGACTAGAGTTTTGGGTTTACCTCAAAGATTGCAAGATCAATCTAACCTTCACCGAAATACTATAGAACTCACTTCCCAAAGTGTTTGATAAGCTTATGATGTTTAAGCTTATAGTTTTTCCCCAAACCAAGTGTTTACACTCTCACACTCACTTAACACTAGCAGCTTCTGAACTTAGAGCAAATGGTGAATAATGGCTGGGTACTAGGTCCTATTTATAGAGTTTGGGAATGAAAATATCTTGATTTTACTTGAATAAAAATAATGGCTTTTTAGGTGAAAATCATTTGAATAATCGTTCAGCAGAGGCTGAAGACTCGTTCACAAGATGCTGGACTGTTGAAGGAGTTTGAATGGCTGAAAGGAAATGAATTCAAAAGAGTTTGAATCCATGCTGAAGGAGGAGATATATCGCCCCCTGTAGGCGATATATCGCCTGGGCCAGTATGCCCGAGGCGACCGTGCATCGTTTCGTGTTTTCCGTATCTACGTGCTGCGACATATCGCCCCCTATAGCTGCGATATATCGGCACACGCTGAATATTTAAACACGAAATTACACATTTTTAGCTAAGTTTGAATGGAGTAAACAGCCTTGACTAAGCCCTCAACGTACTCAAAGCTGCTGACTGACCCTATAACATTCAAACTTTACTCCTTATTATATTTAATCCTCAAAAATCTTAATCCTTAATTACCATTCAAAACATGTGCTTAAAATCCTATTGGTTGATGTCTAAACCTTATAATATAATAATATAATCCTTAATATCAGTCACATTAATCAAACCTTAGGTTATACTTAATATTCTTAAACTATAGGTTAAACTTAGAAAATCTATAAGTACTACTATGAGTGTCCAAATAACTCCCGGTCTGAACCAAAAATCCAAAGTAACAAAGATAATGCTATAAATACTATCATACTACTATCTATCTTAGCTAAGTAAAGTTCTTGGACTCTACAAGGATGTAGTCTCCTTTTAATTTTTATGGTTTTATATGTATTTTCCGCATTTTCTTATGTAATTCTTCTCATTTAAATCATGTTTTGTTTTAAAAAGACAATGGGATCCCAAATCCTTCTTAGTATTCTGTTTCTTTGTAAATAACTCTTATTTTGCAAGTTACTCAATAAATTATGGTATTTTCGTAAAAATGTAAGTTTTATGTATAGTTTCGCTAATGGTCCAAATAGTCTAGAGTAGTGGGTCATTACAGCCCAACCTCCTGTTCTTTCGAAGCCAGTTGATGGAGATGACCTCTTTATGTACCTAGCAGTCACGAAGCACACTGTTAGTGCTGCCTTGGTACGAGAAGAAGATAAAGTGCAGCACCCGGTCTACTATGTTAGCAAGCGATTGATAGGAGCAGAATCCCGGTATCCCATGATTGAGAAGTTAGCTTATTGCTTGGTACTTGCATCGCGTAAGTTGCAACCGTACTTCCAGGCTCACCCCAATAAAGTCCTTACCAACAAGCCCCTACGTCAAGTCTTGCAGAAACCGGAGGCATCTGGTCGGCTACTTAAATGGGCGGTTGAATTGGGCCAATTCGAAATTAAGTACCAACCAAGATCCGCTATTAAAGGTCAGACTTTGGCGGATTTCATTGCTGAATGTACTGGGATCGCTGATGTTCCAGACCATCAAGAGCGTGTCACTGAGCAGAAAGAGGATCTTCCTACTTGGCAACTTTTTGTTTATGGGTCGTCGAACGAGCATCATTCAGGAGTTGGAATTATATTGGTCACTCCAGAGAAGCACCGAATTCATTGTGCATTAAGATTCAGATTCAATGCTTCTAACAATGAGGCAGAGTATGAAGCCCTCCTAGCAAGCTTGCGCTTGGCTAGAGATGTGCGTGGAGATCATGCTGGGGGGCAAAGTCTATCTAAAAATATTTTGCGGCAAGGATTTTTCTGGCCTACAATGAACGAGGATTCCATGGAGTACGTAAAGAAGTGTGATAAATGCCAGAGATTTTCTAAAGTGCCCAGGGCGCCTCTGAATGTCTTGAAGAAAATGCAGAGTCCATGGCCTTTTTCAGCGTGGGGCATTGATCTGATCGGGATATTACCCAAAGGGAAAGGAGGAGTGCAATTTGCAGTGGTTGCTGTGGATTATTTCACTAAGTGGACTGAAGCCGAACCACTATCCACGATCACCTCAAAGAAAGTGTTAGACTTTGTGGTTAAAAATATAATATGTCGCTATGGTCTGCCAAGAAGATAGTGTCTGACAACGGCACTCAGTTCGACAGTGACATATTTACCGATTTTTGCACTCGGCATGGCATCACAAAAAGTTTCTCCTTGGTAGCCCATCCACAAGCCAATGGGAAAGTTGAATCCGTAAACAAAACTCTGAAGGACACTTTAAAAAAGCATCTAGTGCGAGCTAAGGGTGCTTGGGCGGAAGAATTGCCAGAAGTCCTTTGGTCATACAGGACTACTGCCCGGACAGCAACTGGTCATACCCCCTTCTCCTTGGCATATGGGTATGAGGCCATGTTACCTGTGGAAGTAGACCCACCATCTCATCGAAGGACCATGTACAACCAGGAGGAGAATCACCAATTGCTAGCTAAATCTTTGGATTCCCTCGAGGAGAGACGAGAAAAAGCAAGCTTGAGAGTTGCTGCTCATCAGCAAAAGGTGGCGCGTATTTTAATTCCAAAGTCAGAGATCGAAAGTTCCAGGTCAGAGATTTGGTCCTCAGAAAGGCGTTAGTCAGAGACCTGGCAGCTGGAGTACTAGGACCAAACTGGGAGGGACCGTATCAAATTGAGCAATTCTTGCCACCCGGCACTTACAAGCTTGCTCGGTTAAATGGAGAGTTGATCAGGAACTATTGGAATGGTGAGCACTTGAGGAAATGCTATCAATGAATATTGCTTACAGAGTAGTAGCTTTGTATCAAGTGCTTAACTTGTTATTTAAGTTTGTTTGTGAACTGGCTATTTGCTAACCAGTCATGTTATTTTGAACAATGCTATTTTGTTTGAGACTCGTAAGTAGACATGCTTTGTCATTTTTTTTACGAGTAATAAAAGAGATCACGAGCAGTGTGGTCGAATCTTGCTATAAATTTTGCATATGTGTTGATTATTCTTGCTTTGGCAGTGTACAACTGTCATTACAACTTAAAACAAAAAAGGTCTTCTAAAAGAAATATCGGGCAGTGTTCAACTAGTCAGTATCCATCAGATGAATACCAACGTTTAAATAGTTGCATGTGTTTTGCAGTGGTTAACTGCTGAAATATCTTTCGTATATTCTATGTGTTTCATGAGTAATAACTGCTCGGACAAATTCGGTCAAGTAGCAAGTGATCAAGGATTTTTCAACCCTCAATCACTTGGGGGGCACATAGGGTATACTGGCGTACACTTCAACACAGGCAATAAGAGCACGAGCAAAGATGTTTGTTTTTAGGCTGACTTGTAAATTTTTGAAGTCTAAAAGGGCCATTAAGCTAACTTGTTTGACAAAGCTTAAGTAACTTGGAATTTTTTCAAATTTTACGTTGAAACAGATATTCGTGTGACAATAAATATTATGCTCATAAAATGTTAAAGCAATAAGAGTGTGAGAAAGTATACTTAGTATGGACTTATGAAATGTCTAGAATTTCTAAGTTAGAAAACTAAGTACTCATGCGAAAATATAAGGTATACATAAGAGTGACTTTGCTATTCACAATAAACTTGTAATATTTTGAGTATAAAAAGACTTAAATGTTTCAAGTTAGCAAAAAAAAAAAAAAAAGTAAAGTACAAATGCCAAACAGCTCGATCATACGAGCAAGAGTATATAACAAAATACAAAACAAAAGTATGCTAAAGAGCTGGTAGGATGACAACTTGTATGGTCGGGCGGAGGTTTCTCTGGTCGGATGAGAGGTCACTGGTCGGCTTTAGCAGGCTGGTCACACTACAAGAAAAAACAGTATTCATAACACTTAAAAACTGCTAACCGGGACTATTGATAGCACTTTTGAAAATGCTAACATAGCCCCTCTTATTAAAAGTCTAGTATTTTCTATAACAGTTTTTGAATGTTATGTTCGGTGTTATCTTAAACTATTCAATAACACATTTTTAGGTGCTATAATATTCAAATAATAGCATTTAGATAGAGTTTTTGGTTATAAATTTGAAGTTTAATCTTGTACTTTTTTCATAACACTTTTCAACTGTTACATTTGATTGTTTTGATAACATTTTTAGTTTGTTATATTATATAAACCATTTACGCTTATAATATGTTTTTAAATCATAACATATAGTAATAAAATTTTAAAATTTATTTTGATAAGTATACTTATATGTTTTTTTTCTAATTAAAAGATTTTCATTATTGTATTTTGATAAAAAAAATTCAAAATTAATCATAAAATGTAATTCTCAATAGATTGATAAACCATAAGTATTACATTAGACAATAACTAATTCAAACCATGAATGTGTCTACTTCATGAGATCTTAGTTCTAACTTAAGTTTGAATGCATAACATAATAAAGTTTTATAATCTTGAACAATTTTTACTTCAAAAATGAAAAATAGAAACATTACAAGATACACAAAAGTAAACCATGCGTGAAACTTGATCCATCCTTCAATTCATCATCCTTTGTGCACTTGCTCCATATCTCTCTTCAACAACCTTATCCATTTCCAAATTTAGTCTAAAGCTCTTCCTCTTTTCATTGAGAAGTTTAACTAATTTTCCTGTAGGTATGTGTTTTGGCCTCTTTCCTTTTGTAGATGGAGGTGACATATCTTGTACTTGGCAAACTCTTTGACTAGTTTCTGATCAACCGTTTCTATAATTAGTACGAATTTTGATGAGTTACAAAAATCATATATAACAACATATTATCAATTATCATAAAAAAAACTTATAATAAAAGTCAGAAAGAAAGAAATAAACAGTCATTCTTGGCATCAAAGAAATAAAAATTCAAAGTGTCATACTAATAGTAAAAGAGCGGATAAGCATCTCATGGTCCATTTTTGCCACTTTTATCCTCATATTATTTTATATTTACTTTTTCCACTCTATAAAAATGTAGAATTTTTACATTACATACGACTGTTTTAGTAGCCACTGCCAGCAATAAATAAATAAATAAAAGACATATGTTGACTAAGAGAATATTCTTAGTGCCAGTACTTAGTCTACTTAGTGACTAAGAGAATATATATATATATGTGAGGTAGCTTTACATATCCTATGTACTTCTTTGTAGAATTTTTCGTTCCTATAAGTGTATATCTGACATGTATAGAATGCCAAATTGCTATACTCCTCTTGAAGAGTTTCTTTATACTTTTGGAGGACCTTGGCATTTCTCAGTTTCTTTAGTGTAATGGTTTGATTTGAACCCATAAGTAGATCACTAGTATTACATCACAATAGCTGTCATAGAAAACTCTTGCTTGGAGAACCTAGAAGCAACATGATTCTTCACTGTACAATATTTGCATATTCAGGTGAGGGTTAAGGTAGAAATAGAAGAAAGACTTGGATTTTGGGATGATTGTGAAATTGAGGAAGTACTTTTAAAGGACAACTTTAAATTCTAAGATTTTAGCTGTCTACTTTCTACATGAATGGAACTCACTATGTCTATTGGAAAGGATCATTCTACTTTGTCTCAGAGCTGGTGTTTTGCACAAAACCAGCAATGAGACAGTCAATCATTTATTTATTCATTGCCTTTTTCTGAAAGATTTTGGATAAATGTAAAACTATTTATAGTTGGAGGCTTTTTGGATTACTTTACAGTACTCTGTAAATTTGTTAAGTTTCAATTTTTAGGAGTGGGTAACGAAAATAGAAAGTAACTGTGGGATTCTTCTGTGATGGCTATTTGTTGGTCATTGTGCTTAGAAAGGGACAAGATAAATGTTTTAATATTGAAAAAGAGATTGATATTATTTGGGCTAAAGTAGGCATCTCAGTGATTTGTTTAAAAAGAAGTCAGGAATTGTATTTTTGGTTTTTCAAGAGATTGAGCATTTTTTGTTATTTGGATTTCAGTGGACTTTTCATCTCCTTCATATTTTGTCTTTGACAATAGTAGGGTCTAGTTCTTATTAAACAAAATAAAATAATGTATAAATAATATGTTTTCTAAAGTCTATGGTTTAGCTCATTTCATTTTGCCAAACTTTCTGATTATGTTCATTGTGTTTCTCTCACACATAGATTATGATGAGAAGGCTGAAGATGCTGTTGATTATGAAGACTTTGATGAGCAATATGAAGGACCAGAGGTTCAAGCGACCACTGAGGAGGACTATCTTTTGCCCAAAAAGGCATACATTTGTATATCAATCTTATGTTTTTGGCTTGTCACCTACTCATGAACTCGTGAATATTGGTTATTACATTACATCTTATGAAGCATATTACATTAAATCTTTCATGTTTACAGAGGTTTAAGAAAATGGATAATTAATATAGGGTAATAATATTGATCCTCTAATCTTTTATAGGTGTATACAAAAGGGATACTAATCTTTTGAAGTTTATTAGATATACATCAAATAACTAACAGAAAATCAGAAAACATTCCAACCATATTTATTAATCAACCATCAATCATTATCAATTCAAAATATTCAAACAACACACAAGTTTTCTTCCTTATCTCGCCGCAGCACACAAATTTCTCAGAACCTACTTCACTAATACACACAATTTCTCAACCTTCCGTTATCACCGCAGCACACAATAATAATAATCTCAGAACCTACTTCACTATGGATGAATATCTAAGATATTTAAACTCCTCTAACATTTGCAAAGTATTTTAACAAAAATAAAAGATAACATACCTCTTGCAAAATGCTGCAAATAAAGTTCCCTCCAATTTGAAATCCAATGAAGCCACTAAAATGAAAGAAAAATTACATACCAATTAATAAACTATCAACATCATTCGACCTTTAATTAGGAGTCATCATTAAAAAAAATTACAACTCTTACAACCAAGAAACTATCCAAACCCACTATAGAGTCCTTGGAAACTAGAGCTCACAAAATAAAAAGAACAACAAAAATCTTAAATACAACGACAAGAGGCAACAAAAGCAACAGAAAAACTAATAGCAAAGGCCAACAATAATGCAACAGTTTGAAATAAAACCAACAAGAAAAAGAAAAGCAGACACAACACACATAGAAAGAACAAAAAACCAAAAACAGTTTGTATTCCAATTTAAAAGGATGAAAAAAATCAGATTTATTATCAATACAAATAAGGAAATGATAAATCCATGAAAGTTTGTTCTATCTTGAGCATTTTCTCTACAATAATGAATACCTTGAAAGTGAAAAAACAGCCAAATGAACCAAACCTAGCTGAGATGAAAATATGAGATCCCTTTATAAATGCCTCAGTTCCCCAAAAGGTAACAAAAATAAAAACAGGGTCAAGAAAAATAATAAGAAATCAAAACAGTTATTATGCATAGGTTAAGCACACCATATCACATAAAAAAGCTGATGAAACTGAATTATGATTATAAGAAAACATAGCTTAAACAAGGCAATGTAACAAGGCAGAGCACAAAAATTATTGATTCAAATCAAATTAGATTACTGCTCAAATAAAAAAATAAATACTCAAACCACAATATCAATAGCCTACTCATTTTTATTCTGAAACACATCATATCACATATTATTATTATCATATTTGCAATGATAAAACTAATGAAACAAAATCAATGATTCAATGATAAAAAAAACAGAAAGAGAAATTGAAGGAAAGATGATAAGTAAAGTGAGAATTAGGGTTATAATTGGGAAAAAATATGAGTGGAGATCGCAAAACTGAAGATTCGAAGTACATACCCATGCCGATGAGAGCTTGAGATTGAGAGAGTGATCGCCAGAAATCGAAGAGAGTGATAGGAGAAATGGACGAGAGACACAGAGATGGAGAGAGAGACAAAATGGAATGTTAGTATTATATTTTTTTGACAAATATATCAAGGTTATTACTAAATAATAAATGTATATTAGTATGAGTTAGTTACGTTTTTTAAAACATGTTATTATTTAATGTAATTAAATGGTAAAATTCTTGTAGTGGCTCTTTCCATTGTGGTTCCAGGTCTAAAGAAGGTACTTACTGCTAGTTTTATGCCAATTAATTCAGCATGATATGACTATATAATCCTATAAGTTTCTTTTTATGGGATCTCAATACTACATTGTATATATGTAAAGCCATTAATATTTCTCAAATTTGTAAATGATGGTAAACTCTTAACAGATGGACAGGACTTCTGTTCTGGGAGATGCCATCAATTATGTAAAACATCTGGAAGAACGAGTAAAGACACTAGAGGAACAACAAGAAATGAAAACCGAAAACCATAAACCAGTCATTTTGATGAAGAAATCTCTGCTATGTACTGTCGAAGATTCTTTGTCTGATAATGACATGGTTATGCAGCCACTGCCTGAAATTGAGGCCAGAGTTTCCAACAAGGATGTTTTGATAAGAATCTATTTTAAAAATAATAAGAAAAAAGAAATCATTCCTTTTAAATCGAAGTCAATAATATTAAGTGAACTGATCTAAAAGCATGTTGCTTCATGCATTTTAATTTCTCATTAAGACCTGGCTAAAAGCAATCAATACAAAATATTACATAACCACTATGTCAAAAAGCAATCAGTTGAATATTTATATTAGATGAAATTAACGCATAAATGATCAACTCTTAATATACCTTAATGTAGCAACAAGGAAGGGGTGGCCCTGCACGACCCACTGCTGTGTCATCTGCCTTAGAAAAAGCAGCTCCAGCAAAAGTTTCTGTCAAGCCATATCCTTGGCCAATAGGAGCCCTATTTAAGCATAATCAACCAAAAAGAAAAGTATGCAATAATAAGCAATAGATACACATGAAATGAAAAATAACACGACCCATTGCAAGAATTTCACAGTGCATAGTTAGTCTAGCATGGAACTAAATATGGAAGTATTAGCATCTAAATGAATTTGGACGAGTGATTGCGTGCATATAATTATGACATATAACTTCACATGTGGATACACTAATCTAGTAGAGTTTGCAATCCAATAATTTAACCTTTTAATCGTATTAAATAACAAGGTTAAACCTCAAATTCAATTATTGTAAATCTCAAGAATATGAAATAATTACCCCATGCAGATATTGATGAAGCGTTGTGAATCCGCAGATAAAGGAGCTCCACCACAGAGCATAAATCCAATATCTCCTCCAAGTACAGAGCGTATTTTCTTAAAGATGATTAAATCCCACAACATTTTTTCCAGTCCCCAAGCCCCAAACCAGCTTCCTTCTACAAATCTGTTAATCAAGCTTTATGGCTGAGATGAGATGTTAGGAAGACTGAATTATTTGTAGAACAAATTTTGTGATGCTATAGGCTCTAACCACGAAATGAACTTATAAAGAACTTACAAGACAAAGTCACAAAAAGTAAACTTGGATGCTCTCAAGCAGTCAGTTGGATGCACAATATCAAGCCTCACAATATAATTCAAGATATATATATATATATATGTATATATACATGTATATAAGAGGCATTTACAAGAATTTGAACCTCACACCACTCACACAAGCAGTCACTTACAACTTGAGTTAGCCTCAAGTGGCATATATATATAAGGAATAGTTTTCCCTTAGTCCCAGATAGGGGTTAGCCAAGGTAGAAGCATCACAGTAAAAACAAAGCAAGTTTTCTCATTTAAGAAAGAATAGGAAATTAAGTGCCAAGGATTACATTGCATATGTAAATTGCTAAAAAAACGTATGTACTAGTTTATGGGATATATTTTTTTATCCAACAGTTGGTAAAGAGTAAGTAAAGGGAAAAGCAGACATAAAGAGTAAAATGGGCAGTTTGGTTGGAGAGAAAAGAGTGAAAGAGACAAGAAAAGTGAGACCTGCAATTTTTCTTTCTCCAGAAAAGGGGTGAGAACTTTTTGAAACAAGTGTAATACAATATTTCTATTTTGCCCTACATACTACAGTTACCCACATACCCCTATATTACCTATATTCTATTATTTGACCACTTTACCCCTCATTCTAGTTGCTTCTTAGGATGCAGTTTTATACATAAACCATTTAATGAAATGACTAGTGAACAATATAAGAACTCCCCACATGATTTCTATATACTCAACAGAATAAAATTCTACACACTGCCGTCAAAAAGTGTATTTTAGTAACAATGCATGCACAACATTTCTAGTCCCTTGATATGAAGAACCATATCTCATATCATATCTATACATGTATAGTGTATGTGAGAAAAGAGACATATTCTCAAATTTTGTTTCCACTCTCTCAATCACCAAATAAAGCAAAGAGATAATAATCTGATCCAAAGATACAATAAACTAAACGTACCTTTCTAGCAAATGCTCCAGCACTGATAGATTGAGGGTAAGCAGGATTTTTGAGGATCTTGATAAGTTCTGCTGCTTTTTGTCTGCAAAAGGAAAATTACGTTAAGTGCAAAATCTTTCCACCATATTATGTAAAACAATTTAGTCATTCACATGAGAAAGAAAACACATTATGTGAAAACCAACTAGGTAAGTAACATGATAATAAGCTAATTAGATAACTAGTTGTTGAATAAAAATATGTAGATTGATGGACAGAAATCCAATATTACTTGACAGCATCATTAGTTCCTGTAATCTGCCATATCAATTTAGAGATATGTGCCCTAGTTATTCAAAATACTAATTGAATAGTTAAACATTTTGCAACAAAAATTATGCACAAATTCTACATCAGACGAAACATCATCCACTAGATAGCTACAAACCTTGACCCCAAGCTGATGTTCACTGGTTAGCTCCATCAAACCTCCTTCCACCAATCCTGTTTCCTCCATCAAGTATGGCTGAATTTCAAGAGCTGACTCATTCTAATAGTCGTCATCATCACTAAGAGATAAATCAAGAAAATACAAAGTATTAATAGAAACTAGTGAGATCTCTAACAGTCAATGTGATATAACATAACATAGATATATCATAGAAGTCTGTCATGAATACACAGCAGCTGAATAAAGCTTTCGATGACAGAATAGGGATGCAAAACTTGAATTGATAAAAACATGGAATATAAGTAAAGAAAAACAATCAAGGCCAGTTAAATGCATACCTAACATAAAGGTTGTTAAAATTAAACCGATTAGCAGAAAGGGAGCTTCTATCTTGAGCTTCCTCATATGCATTGTCAATTTCATCCACCTCATCATCGAGGACACGCATTACAAATGGCCTAGAACTTCTTTCTACGCTCTTCACATTTGAAAATTGACTATACAAAATTTACAACTGAACGCTTAGTTAAACAAAAAAACACACATGCACCAAGCAGTTATCTAAATCACACACATACATACTTACCGCGATTGCACTTTAGTGAATGGCATTGGGACTTTGGAAGAGCTACTAAGTTTTGTTTACAATGCATTAAGCTCTGTTAAAAGAGCATCGAAGCTCCAATCAGGTTCAGGGTCGGCAGCAATTCCCTCAACAGTTTGGGGACAACGAAGTTCCAACTTAACAGCTCCCCTAAACAAATCCAAATTGATCCCACAGATTAGAAACAACTCATGATATCAACAGCCATTTGCTTATACGATTTAAAAATCATAATTTTTCAGTCAAAAAGAAAAGTGTCAAATTCGTATCTCTATTCCTAGATGATAATCAAACTATGAATTCCAATAAAAAAACTGCATTCTCTCTTTATAAATGTAACTGAATTACAGAAGAAAATTTAACCAAAATATGAACGATAGAAAGAATCAAGCTTGAAACTTACATTGCGTAAAACTTCAATTCGAAAAGCTTCGATTCCCCCAAATAATAAGGTTTCCGCAATCCACTGTATAGTACCTCCCCTCGTTCGTGGCTCAAAACGCAATCACCAACACCGAGTTAGGGTTTTTGGTTTTTGACCGTTGGCAGCAATACTACACTGGACGAAAGAGGTTATTCAGTGATGTCCAAGCAAACTATTTTAGTCCCTTCTTGGATTAAAAAGAAAAGAGAGAGAGTACTCACCATGAGTCAAGAGCAAAAGCTGGGCCTAGCCTCGCACTGAGAGAGAGCCTCCTCTGCTGGCTTGCGGACGATTTCGTCGCAACTCAATGAATTGGTCAAGAACGAGTATATCGCTGGGAGGTCCGATTTCGATAGCGGCATTACAAGCGAGCTTTCGAATCAGTGATTATCTGATATTAAATTGCAATCTTAAATTAAAAAAATACCTCACATAGACAAACGAGGTTAGAGTGCTCTTGCCTGGGTTTTTGCTTCCAGCAGGAGAAATGCCGTGAGAGAGAAGGAGGAGTTAGAGAAGGAGCAGCAAGACTTGCATGAGGGAGAAGGGGGAGACTGAGCAGCAAAAATCGCGTGAGGGAGAAGGAGCATCAAGAATCGTACAGATCGTGGTGATCCAGCGGTTGAATGGATTAGAGACATAGTGTGAGAGAGAGTGAGAGAAGGAAAGATAGTCAAGTCTGAAAGAGAGGGGCAGAGGAGGCAAATGGGTTAGACAAAATTTTCATTAGGCGCTTCTTTCTTTTTTATTTGGCGCCTAAATTGGCTGTGAAAAAAAATTAAACGTGTATTAATAATGTTTTTTAATAAGTGTTATTTTTTACTGTAATATATACTCAAAATTGTTGTAGTGTCAACCCCTTCCTCAGCATCAACTGCTCCTTCCGGTCAGAATGATAGCGTGGGGGAAGCAGATGTAGTGCCGGCAGGATTAGCTACTTCCTCGGCAGCCCTGGCCTCACATTTACCAAGCTCCTCTACCTTAACCTCCTTCGTGAGAAAGTTGAGGTTGAGAGGCTTGTTTAGCTTCCACACCTGATAAAAGCAGTTGAAGCAGATCTCCTCGTAGCGAGTAAGATCAGCTTCTTTCTCCTGCTTCAGCTCCTCATTCTCGCGAATCAGTCCCTCATTCTCGCGAGCCAACCCCTCGTTCTCACCAGTCAGTTTCTCTAGCCGATCAGTCAACGACTTGTTGGTTTAGGTTAGCTTATCATTCCCATCAGCCAACCTCCTAAGAGACTCCTCTTGCTCAGTTACAGTCTTCTCTGACCACTCTAACTTGGATTTAAGATCCTTTTCTGAAGAAGTCAAAGCATCCACCTTAGCTTGGGCCTCCACTAGTTGATCATTTAAGACCTTGATCAAATCCTTGTAGTCCACTGCTCGGTGCTGAGCATGATTGATGGTGATGAGCGTCTACATGAAAAACAAGAGGTTACTACAAGTATTAACATAAATAACAAACTGTCTTGTGGTAGAATACTTACATTCGCCAACTGAGCAGGCCTCTCTGTAAGACGACATCAACGCTAAGTCGAGGGAAGGACTCAAAGCTTTGAATCGTTGAAGCGTCGTGAAGAGTCTGATCAACCACTTCCTTCCCGATAGTACCAGCAGTGCGGAGTGCCTCACTCAGGCCGGTCGGACGAGTAGGGGTTAGGCTCGCCGAGGAAGGGAGCAAGGAAGGGGTCAGCTGCGGGATTGCAACTAACCCCTCGAGTTGTCTCCCTTGGCTGGGCGGTATTGTCCTCGGGACGTTGCTCGGAGGAGTGGAGACACTTTCTTCTCCAGACTTCCTCTTCGGGGCAGGAGGGGCGTTGAAATGTCTGAACATCTCTGGATCTGCAAAAGAGGAAGCACAAGATTTGTTAGTAAAAAAAATAAAGCAATATGTGGATAAAAACATTACTACTACTAAGCAGTTCTATTGATCCCATATAACCAAGTTATCAAGCATATCACTATGACTACTAGACCTGAGTTGAGGATCTGATCGAGGAAGTTGTCCTCGTCGTCGGATGATGAGCTCAAGTCCCTCTCAGGCTGGATGGCTTTTCCCTTCCCAGACTGGGTGGGAATAGCAGGTCTGCGCTGATCCTCTGGCTGAGGCTCCCTAATGACGAGATTGTCTGGTCTACGGGAGTGAGGAGATGGTCCAGGAGAGAATTGATCAGTCATTACCTCAGTGCCAGCATTGGATTGATCAGTTGCATTATTTTCCTCAGTAGTGCTCTCGACTGTGATGTTTTGGTTACATGGTAGCAGGCCCACCATCTGAAGGTTGTCTACAGTAACCAAAATTTTCACATCCTTCTCCTCGATACACATGTTGGCCAACTCCTCTACTCTCTTAAACATCTCTTTTGTGGGCGAGGGTTGCAGGAATGGACCCGCATGTGTAAAAGCCAGGTTGTTGGCTTTGATGTCTGACATGAGAAAATACTCTGTATAGTATTTCCCAGGGTTCGACTTGTGATCGATGCCACACAGGTATTTAACCTCGTTATGCCTATGAAAGAGGTGGAAAAAACCTGTGTTCTTATGGTTTGGGTTGGTTCTGAAGTCGAACAAGTAATGTATCTCGTGAGGAGTAGGATCATCCCAGCCTTCCATGTAGTAGAGAATGTACAGGGCAGACAACGCCTGAATCCCGTTAGGAGCGATCTGGAAGGGAGAGACGTTGAAATAATCCGTTACTGGCCGGAAGAAGGGGTGTAGCGGGATGGTCGCTCCTGCATATATATGGTGCCTAGACCAGGCACAGTACGGTCCGCCAGGCTTGTTAGCTCTCTGGTGAGGGCGCGAACATATAACATTCACCCCTTTCAAGCCCAAGGCTTGGATGTGTTTGTCAAACATCCCGGGGTTGAGTTTTGTAGGCTTGGCGGTAAACCAAGAAGGTGTTTCTTCTCCTTCCTTCCTTGATTTTTGGACAGCCAGATGCTGGATCTCGGTAGCGAATTTCTGTGTAATTTTTCTCCGAGGTTTGTTTATTTTTGGCGTCTGGTGGGGTGGTCTCGAAGAAGCTACAGTGCGGACCTCACTGCGTTCCACCACTTTTTGTACCGCTCTGCGGGCCACTTGAGGATCCTGGTCCTGCAGGAGTCTGTTGGACTTCTTTACCCTCATTGTCGACTATTTAGCTTGATGAAGATACTGCTCTTCGTGAAGAAAATATAAAGCTAAATGGGGGAGGATCTTCTTAAAGCGGCGGAGGCGATCTTCAAGAGTGCGACTGTCAGGAGACTTTGACGAGGAGTTGCTGCTTTGAGGGGTGTCGATCAACTGCAGGACGGACGTATCAGAATTCGTGTGGTTGTCACCTCCCCTATAGTCAAAGCGATTCATCTACAAAAAATAAAAATGGGGAGGTGAGTAACCATACAAATATAAATCAATAAGAGAAATGTTTATTTTTCTACTTAGAATTTTTTTTTGTCTAAGTAGTAAAATTTTAGCATGCATGGAGAAAAAATAATTTTAGTGCCTAAAAGTGCCTAAAAAGTGCTTAAGGTCCTTAGAATGAGCATGAACTAAAAGTTTTGGAAATAGGCAAAAATTTTGGTCCGTGTGTGCGTGCCTAAGGGGCTCTCCGAGGAGCCCATGCTATGACCGAGCGGACCCCTTTGTCCAAGGGGCCGTGCCTTGGTCCGAGAGGCTGCGTGCAAGTCCGAGTGGATGCGCGTGAGTGTCCGAGGGCTGGTACATGCATCCGACCAGCAGCAGCTCCAAGCGTCCAAGGGGTCGAGACGTCCGAGCAGCAGGGTGTGTCCTCTAAGCGGATGAGCGCGAGGCTCGGTGGCTGGGACGTGTCCTCCAAGCAGCTGGGGAGTGGTATCCGAGCAGTTTACAAGGGCCCTAGAAGGTGCATCCGATCGGATGTGGTCGTGCATCCGAGGAGAAGAAGCTTGGTCCGAGGAGCCGCGCCTCATCCAAGCTGAGCGTCGCATCCGAGGAGCTGTGCGCCTGGTCCGAGGAGATGCGCGCCTGGGGTCCAAAGAGAGGCCAATAGCAGCAGATGTCCGAGCATGAGCCCCTAGTCCGAGTATGAGACCCTAGTCCGAGCCCAAAGCCAAGCATCCGATCAGACTAAGGTGTTCAAAAAAACAAAAAGAGTAATGGCCAATCGGTCATGTCCCTTACCACAACCCAAACCCTAAGCCAAAAAAACAAAGCCGTAAAATTCCTAGCACAAACACATTTATTCACCCAAAATACACAACCACAAGATCAAAATGGGGAAATTGAAAGGTTTTCAAATGTTCTTGAGACCATAAATACCCAAAAACCCATATTCATGATTTAGGTTAAAAAGACTCATTTTTCTTTAAATTTCTATGAAATTGAAGGTAAAATTGAGTTACCCATAACCTAAACAACATCAAAACAGCCACCAAATACATTATATCTCTGAGATTCACACATAGATTCAAGAAAAAAATGCTCTATGAAGTTTCGACCACCACTTGTATTTTTCATGGAAATTTTTGAAAAAAAATAACAACAATATAAGAGCATGGAGGGGAAGACTTACCCAATCTTGAAGAGACCTTGGAGAATGCTTGAAGAAATGAAGAGCTCCTCCTTGAAGATCTTTGCACTTTCGGCCAAGAGAAGGGAAATAGAGGTTTCGGCCAAAAAAGAAGAAGAAGATGAGAGGGATCTTTGATTTTTTTTGCTTTCTTGTGTGTGTGAAGGTGTGGGAGTATAGGGACCTATTTAAAGGAAAAAAAAGTGGGAATTACCACTTATTTTTGGACCCTTGGAATTCCTGGGATATTTTTTCTCCCCACGATTATGAGCAGTTAATTGCAGTGATCGTGGTCTGTGGAGTCGTGGTCTGTTGCATGGCGGGAAGATGAACATTTGATTTTTTTTTAATAGTGCCGTCAGCTGTGGAGAAATTTTTTTATTATGTGAGACATCATATAATAAACTTGGGGGGCAAATGTTATCCCCAAAATTTGAAAACGATGACGTGGCAATAGAGATGACAAATGGCAAGGAATGGTTGGGTGACCTGGCTTAGGAGTGACCCGATAGACCAATGAATAATTTTGACTGGCTAGAGAAGTGTCATGACCGACCAGGCATGACCTTATCCGACCAGTCACATGTTTGTCCAACCAGGCATGACCTTATCCGACCAATCACATGTTTGTCTGCCCAGGCATGACCTTATCCGACCAGTCACATGTTTGTCTACCCAGGCTTAACCTTGTCCGACCAGTCATGTTTTTGCCTGCCCAAGCATGACCTTGTCCGGCCAGTCACATGTTTGTCTGCCCAGGCATGACCTTGGTCAACTAGGTATGACCTTGGCTGACCAGGCATGAACATGTCCGACCAGCCAAGTGCATGTCTGCCCAGTCAAGTGCATGTCTGCCCAGCCAAGTGCATGCCTGCCCAGTCAAGTGCATGTCTGCCCAGTCAAGTGCATGTCTGCCCAGTCAGGTGCGTGTCTGCCCAGTGAAGGTGTGGTCGACCAGCCTGAATGAGATATGGATCGACTAGACAGAGCCGGG
Organism: Humulus lupulus; assembly: GCF_963169125.1. NCBI lineage: Eukaryota > Viridiplantae > Streptophyta > Magnoliopsida > Rosales > Cannabaceae > Humulus > Humulus lupulus. The sequence goes on along the minus strand of NC_084794.1, from coordinate 78,027,140 downwards.
CTATGCAAGAGATCCCAGAAATGGCTTCAACAAGAATCGGTCTTGGCTTGCACGAGAATCTCTCATTTATCCCACGAATATAGTGTACTGTTATATTTTGAATATTATTGTAAATTAAATATAATGAGAATAACAAAATATCCCGATTATGGGGGATATCATCTGTACGATCCTGAGCCTATAAATACAAGGCTTATGGCTTCATAAAGGGGACTTTTGAACTTTTGGTTCGAATTCTTATTTTCTAGAGAGAGAGAGAGTACTTGTATTTGAGAGAATTCTTGTATTCTTTTAATTTGCACTGAAGAAACCCAGTTGAATCAGGTTCATCTGATCTTGAGTGCAGATCTATAATCACAACTCTAAGTGGATTAGGCTATTACCAACACATTGGGGCTGAACCACTATAAAAATCATCTGTGTCGTTTATTTCTCTTGAAGGTTTTTATCGTTTTTGACGTCTACATGTCGTTGGCCAAAAACGCGGCCAACAAGTATGATGGCTTATATTTACTCCCAACTTATACTCCTTTATTCATAGAATCATGGTAAGCTTAAAATATTACTTAAAATTTTGTTGCACAAAAAATTATAATATTGTGCCTTTTGATACTTGGTTATCTCCAAACTTCAACTTTTTTTTTTTCCAAAAGTTCAAATAATTTTTTTTAAAGTTGTGTAGATTTTCCCCGAGCTCGTGGTATGGTTATATCCAACACATATATGCCCCCAAGTAACCAAGATATAAATATTGGGCTACTTTTAGCTTGGGTTTGAGCTTGTTTTATAATGCAGAATTAAAAGTTGTCCTCTTTCCAAATTATACTCAGAATTCGAGGTTATCTTCTTTTCTGATATCAATCAGAATTCGAAGTTGTCCTCTTTCCTAATTAAGATTAGAATTCGTGGTTATCTTCTTTTCTGATCGTGATCTCTTCATGAAGAAGTCTTTAACAGTGATCCCTTTGAGAAGCAATCTTTGTTCATACCCCAAGCAGGTTTGGTTATACCGAGTATGGGACTAGAATATTCCTTTAAGGCTTGTCTTCGGGGTTCAACTCGCGAATTCATCTTTGAGGAGCATCTCCATTTATTCTCCTTCCAATTTGGGGTCGACTTTTCTCTTGTCTCCTTGATAGAAGATTACCTCGGTAAACCCTGAGTTGGACAAAGATGTCGGATTGGAGATGAAAGGATGAACAGATAAGCCTAACAGAGTTTTTCAAGCAAGTTTACATGCTTGACATTTTTTATCCCTGTTCATGTCTTAGAAGTAACCTTGGGCGAACAGGTCCCTTATTGCCCTTGCTTCATTAGTCTGTTAGCATTGTGTTTGCAAAATATACTTCTTTTGCAGTTGTTGAGCAGAGTATGTCATCATGCCATAAGCGAACAAGTTTATTCTTCATTTCTGTTCATTCTCTATGTACATTGTTGGAGGAATAAGCTTGCTTCTTTCTTCCATCGGGTGACAAGTGCAAGTAAGTTTAAAGATGACTTGTTTAACTTTGCTCGGGAGTTATCTCGATAATGCGTATCAATTAGCTTGAAACCTCATCAGCAAAGATTGCAGGATTTTCCTTAGAATGTATTCATAAAGTCTTGTTCGCCCCATGTGTGCATGCATGGGCGGACATGTTTCATCTAAATGCGAAACAAGCTGCAAAACTTTCAAGCTGTGTTCATAAGCTTTTGGTCCAACCATCGTTACTTAGTCTGAATCACCCTTCGCGCATGCGAATACGGTTTTTGTGGTGACCTTGAAATGTTTCAAGCATAATATTCATTTCTTGTTCGCTTAGCATAGTCTATAATGAGCGAATATGATCTCCTTTGGTTTGCTCAAAAAATAGCTCGAAGATAAATTAATAGATCCACCTCGAATGACATGTATAAGTTAGCTTGAATAATGTGTACCAATCCGCTTGAAGCTTCATCAACAAGTTTGCAAGTTTGAAACAAAACTTAAGTGTGGCAAATATTTTGAGCCATGCTCATTTAGTCTTGTTCGCCCCATGTATGAATGCATGGGTGAACATGTTTCCTCTTGGGAGTGAAGACTTGAACCAACGTTGCAACGAGCCGCATCTTGCTAATTTTCTTCACTTGGATTCCTGTTCATCCTTTGTATGTAACTATGGGCGAACATGTTATATGTATGCATGCCTAAACGAAGAGGTTACATTTAAGAGAGATGTGTGAACAATTTTTCTCATTATGGGCTCTACTTTCTGTTGACGCCGTTTTTCGTCAACTTAAATGTGAAGAGCACTAAACAAGAATATAGGAAAAGTAGAAAGATTCTGAGGTTTTTTACATGGTTAAGCAATTAAAATCTGCCTATTCCACAAATCACTGTTATTATCACTACTCTCTCAAAGCTTTGGAAGAAAGAAATTTGTAGAGTATTTTCTAGTACAATTTGTGCGTGAATACAAATGAAACACTCAAGGTTATTTATAGACTTGGTTGTGAGAATATCTTCATCTGATTCAGGAATGTTACAATCAATCAAATAAATACTATAAATGCGTTACTTACTGCCACAAATGTTAAAAACGAGTATTTTTTGCGTCAGTTGGGAACTGTCACATAAAGTATTAACCAGGGAAATTGCAAATGTTTATGCCAGTTTCCCTGACCTATTTTGATAAAAAAAAAACAGCAACAGAAACATAAAAACAGCAGCAGAAACAGAAAAACAGCAGTATAAACATAAAAACAGCAGCATAAATTTTTTAAACATTTATCTAAAGTTAGCATTTATGATCAAATCTACAAAAGTAATTTAGATTTCAAAGTTAATCTATGTATATAGGTACTCTTGTGTTCTAAATTTCTAAGTATTAAACCTACTTAAACTAAAATTTCCTCACCAACTTGCTCATTTGCTAACTGAGATACGCCATAATAGATTCAGTCCACTCATCCCGTATCTCGTTGATTTCGTGAGCCGAATATGGTGTCTTATTCGTAAACTAATTAAAAAATATTTAAAATAATAAGTTAGAAATCATCCAAATAAAATCATGAACAATAGTTTAAATTAAAATTAAAAGGTAAAACAATACCTCATTTTTCAAGTAGGTCTTTGGTCTAGGCTGTGAAATCAACTCTCTAGCAAACTTCATAATGTAAAAGCCACACTCGATTTGTCCAGTTTGGTTTCGACATTATTACAACATAGTTATCCAAATTTAAGTATTATATTTAGCAAGTTTTTATAATAAAAATATGTCAAAAACTTTAATACGATAAGTGATATAATTTACTTACCTTAGGAACACAAACTTTTAGATTGATTGACTCTTTTATCTTTGATGTGTATCATATTGATCCAATGCTCTGCACAAAATATTAATATTTACCCATTTATGAGTTTGAAATGAAATCATAAATTAATTAAGTAATATGTATAACTTACATGATAATTATCTCATTGATTTCCGGACGAAAATGTGAGTTTACAGGATCCAAAAAAGCTACCGAATGAATACTCAACAAATCAATCAAACATGCATAATTCTCATATTACTAAATCTTAAAAAAAAATTGGGCAGCATTTCTCCTATTTCTATCATATTTCCCAAAATTTAAATAAACCTATATTCATCACATAAATACAACAAATCAATTAATCAATCAAACATGCATATTTACAGCCTTATATCACCGCAGCACACAGTCCCATAATCTATCTCCACTATTTTATAATTCATACATTCCACTAAGTTCAATATCTTAATTATAAATTAAGGTTTAAAATATTGCCTCTAATATAAAATCCTCCAAAGCTTGATCTCACCAACAAAGTTGTCAACAAAATACCTGCTCAAATATAACAATAAACAAAAAAATAATAAAAAAGTTGACAAAATATAAAGAAAAATATATTAAAGCTATATTGTAACTAAATAAACAATAAAGTGCTTAAAGAAAATAAATAATTTGTTATATGTACTCATTTAAATACTTAAACCCGAAATAACATATATATTTTTTAAAAAGTTAACAAATCACATAAAGAAAAATCGACTATAAATATTATAACTAAATCAATAATAAAATATAACTTAAAGAAAACAAACAATTTAATATATACATATTTAATCAATTAAACCCAAAATTTAAAAATAAATTTTAAAAGTTAACAAAATATAAACAAAAATTTATTCAAAATATTCAAACTAAATAATTAATAAAGTGAAACTTATACAAAATATATACATTAATATATCTATATAATCATTTACATAAGTAAATCCGAAATTAAATTAAATTTAAAAAAAAATTGAAAAAGTTAACAAAAAATAAAGAAATTATAATAAAAAAATCTAAAAAAATAAAATATTAAAATGCAAAGTTTAAACCTAAAACAATTACATAATCATTAATATAAAACTATCCAAAAATTAAAAAAATATGAAATATAGTCAATTTATAAAAAAAAATCACAAAAATTAAATTTAAATCATAAAAATTAATAAAATTGCACTTACTTGTGGTAATTGAGCAATGTGGGTTCTTGAATTAGAAAACCCCAAAAAACTAAGAAAATTTATGGGTTTTCAAACAATAATCTTCAAAAATACAAAATCTATACAAAAAAAAAACTATACATTAGGTTCATAAACATATATACATCATTATTTTTACATTAAAATTAAAAAAAAATGATAAAAACTTACCAAAATGAGGGAAAACTGAAGGGGGCGCCGCTGGTTTTCTTCAGTTTTTTTTCTTCTAAAACTTGTTAGGCCAATGTGGCTGTCGGGGTCGAAAGGGGGGCTTAATTCACTTAACGGGTGTTTTACTTTGGTATTTGCATCAGTGCCACACTGATGTAAATGGGTTGTTACTGTCAGTGGGCCACTGACACAAACAATCTCGTTAACAGTGTCAGTGGCCCACTGACGCAAACGACCCCGTTCCACGTCGTCAGTGTATGTTATGACGCAGTTGACCCCACATATGTGGCAGTGCCCAACTGCCACAAATGCTAATTCTTGGTCAACAGTGTTAGTCAATGCGTTGACTGACGCGTTTGACTGACACAATTGCCCTTTTCTGTAGTAGTAAGTTTTTCCGCGAACCAAACGCGTAACTGAGCTCGATCGTTTTGCTGACGCACTTTCGAGACTGGCCAAGCTTCGAGCTCATAGTTCCTGTTATAACATCCTCCTCATCCAGTAATTTGGTCGAGTACGTTACTCAGAGAAGGTTGGTGTCTTTGAGCCTGCAACTTAGGCTCGGACAATGCGACTCATGCTCGAGTGCTAATAAAAGATCTGGAACCACTTGACAATTCGTATAAGTGTACTGCTAACATTTGTAGATACAAGCTTAAATTTTTTGAGCCTACATTTTGAGGCTATTTATTTTATTATAGAAATTTGGGTGTAACATTTTGCCCCCTTAAAGGTGTTGGTTCGAATCCTCTAAGAAGGAAACTTTTGAACTTCACTTTCAAAAAACGAGCCCATCTTCCACACTCGAGTGTGGATACGTGTCACTGGGGGATTGCTTACCAAGAGTACTCAAGTACCCTTTTACCTGCGCACATCCTCTCCTATTCCCTTTTTGCCGTCATTTTCAAGATTGAATAGGATTCGTAAGATTTTTTCAATTCATTATGCAACGACCCATATCCATTCGACTTTTACCATTCATTTTTCCTATATATACCCTTTCTTCTTCTTCACCACTTCATTCACTTTTGCATTTTAGCTTTCAAAAAAAGAAACACGAACCAGAGCTCTTCTCTTTGCATGTTTTCCAAACTGAAAAAGCAAAGCAACCTCACCACCTTCGGCTCTGTGAGATCATTTTCACTTCCCCTTCTTCAGTCGACGATCTCCTCGTTTCCACAAACACCCTTGTGTAAGTTTTCTGGTCTTTACCACTCATAAATTTTTTTTTTTATATATACGTTTCCTCTGTACGTAAGAATGTTTTTCTTGTTTCTACCATATTCTTGAAATCCTTTTTGCAATAGATAGTTTTTGATTGTGTAGACTTGCATAGATCAGAAATACGTTTTAGGCAAAAAATTATAGTAAAAACTGATAAAAATGGGACCTTTTTAGGTGATGGGGTGTTAGGTTATAAGTTTTGTGTAGCTTAAGAAAAATAGTTTTGAATTAGGGTTTTAACACACGCATCCCAATAGTATCTCCTTTTTTGGGTAACTGTCCATTTTCCCTAGAAACTTGGGATTGCTTTAAACTGACACTAACCGCCTCACTCTCGCGTGGGTACACTCTTGATGCCCTGAACTTTATAATAGTATGGTGTTTGCATTTGAGTTAATCTCCCCCTTTCGAGCCTACATGCTCGATTAAAGCGATCTCGTTATCTCGAGCTTGCAAACTCGAGTTATCGAGACCTTAATCTTTTCCTCTTTCTTTTTTATAATGGGCCCTCACCTTTGTCTTTCTTGTTAGATGTCGCAGTCTTCAGAGAATTGGTGGGGGCCCGAGCTTGCCATCCCTTACTATCCACCCTCTCCTCGACCAGAATCATCATTTACACGAAATCAATGGCTAACCCGCGAGCACAAGGAACAACTTGAAATAGAGGACATCCGAGCCCATTATCGACGCCAGATCGACGAGGTCCAAGAGGGAAAAAGAAAGAAGCTTCAGGTTGTTGTGTATCCCGATCTGGACCCCGAGATCCGGCCAATTCCACTATATCCTAAGCTTAAAGTCAACGTAGCCTACTCCCCTGGTGCACTCTCATTCAAGTAACGAAGCACAAGACGAGGCCTCACTTAGCTCGTCTGAAGGAGGTAAAGTTGTGCTTGACCTGTCCAAATGATCTCCCACTTTCCTTAGACAGGAACCCAATACCATAGTTTTATTTAATAATCCTCATAACAATTTCATGGTCTGTTCAGGGGTAGACCTTAAGGTACATAGATTTGATAGCTGGTGGGGGAAATACCAAACGATGTACAGTCTAAATGAAGTTCGGGATGGGATAGCCGTTCAGTACGAGACCAATGACTATAGGGACTTTCGAGGATGTCCCCTTCTTTTAGGGAAGGGACTCCATTAGCCTCGTCAGAATTTTTTGGGCCCCTAGCTCGAGCTCAAATTAGTCCTCAAGTTATGTTCCTAATACTTAGTCGTTTTCAATATTATACTTGTGTGGTTTTTCCTTTCTCAACATAATTAATCTTTTTATTTTTATTTTTTAGACAAGATGGATTCTAACATGGACAACCTCCTCAACAAGTCGGTTGCCTCGAGAGCAAACAAATGACATCGAGCATCTCAAAAGGGAGGCCGCCCTTCCAAGCTCTCCAAGAAGCCTGACCCGCCTCAACCGACCTCGAAGTTGTCCGACCTGGGCCAGGTCACAGGACCCACTGCCATCCTGAAAACTGTGACCTTTTCTCATGCGGGTCAACCAAAGCAAGCTCGTCTTGCTCAACATCCTATCAGAGATTGCCATCTTACGGTCTCGACCTACGTGCCTGAGTTCGTGAAAGTGCTGCCAGTACCTATGGGGTGCAGCTAGGTTCTAACGCATTGAATTGCATGGGTCATTGCCTTAGCAACCTCGTGGCTCCCTATTGGGAAATCCTGACCACCAATCAGGGTGCTAACACTCTTTTTGACAAGAGTGGAGAGTTTCTCTCTTTGGTAAGTTATTTTCTCAAAACTGGTAGGTTCCTTGTTTCCGTGCCAACTTTTTATTTCTTCATTTCTAACATCAATTTTTTAACTGTAGGCCTTCTTATCATTTGTTCAACATAACTTTATCTGGAACTGCGAGGTCACAACCAACAAGGTGCATGCCCAAGAGGCCAGAGATGCACAACTCAGAGCCGACGACGATCTTAAAAAGGCTCAGCAGCAGTTGGAAGCAAACAGAGGGAGATGGAAGCTTATAAGGGCATATTTGTAATTTCGGCCTGTTGATGGCATAAATTTAATTATATGTGTTGAATTTTTGAGACCACATTATTATATGGATATATTTGCAGTATATGGCTCGAGACGGTCCTAGTGAGCGGATTGACGAAATAGTGATGGCGAGGATTTATACCCGGCTCAGGGGAGCCTGGGGGTATTTTTGAGAAATTAGAAAATATATCGAGAATTATTAGATGTTGAATAAATAATTGGAATTTAGTTGGATGACAGGATTATTTGGTAAATGTTAGGAACACTTGAGGAATTAGCACGACTTGGGAGCAAAATGATTAAAATACCCTTTAGGCACCCTTGAAAGTTTGATAAGGTTGGAGGGGCAATAGTGTCTTTTGTTTAAGTGCTACACTCAGAATTTTTAGAACAAAATAGAAAGTGGTAGATTAATTTGAGGGAAGAAAGAAAATTTCTCAGGTCACTCTCACTCATCACTCTCACGTATCTCTCTCTCTCACTTGCTCTCATTTTGGATTGAAGCTAAGGGAAAAGAAGAAAGGGGGCAGAAGTTAAGCTTTGGGTTGGGTTCTTTGAAGGAAGTGGAGGTGATCAACTTGGTGTTTAAGTTGGAAATTAAGTGGGTTCAAGCTGAGGAAACTTAGGGAAACTTTGGGGAGAAAGCCTTGATGAATTTAAGCACACACCCTAGGGGATTCAACTTAAATATTGGAGGATTGAGTTGTGAATTGAGGTAAGACTCTAGAACTTTATCTTTAAAGTTTCTGGCTGTTTAGATGGAATTATAGGTGTTGATTAGTTTTGTTTTGGCTGATACTTTGAGTAAGAAATTTCCGTGGATATTTTTGTGATTCTTGTGTCTGTATTGGAGTGTTTATTCTTGTTTAATTGTTGGGGATTTGTTGGAGATTTTGGGAAAAACTTGGTTAGGTTTTGTTGCCTTTGATGAGTAGAGTAGATTTCTATGGTTAATTTTCTGGTTTTGGAGGTCTTGAGGGATAGATTTTTGGAGCTTTGGCTCGGGGAAATTCGAATAGAAAACCCAGAATTTCAGAATTCTGGTGTCAAGGCTATAGCGCTAGTTTGGGAGCACTACAACGCTAGGCTGCGATTTTGGGGGCTAGAGTCTCTAACTCTAGTGCCCAATAGGTAGTGTTGTAGCGCTACTCAGCTTTCAAAACTTTATTTTTGGGTACTTTTTAGGGTTTTTTCTCAGGGGCTCAGGGGATGATTTAACCACCCCGTTTGGTGGAATTAGAGGTCCCGAGAGTGCGGGATCGGTTCTGGGATTGTTCTTTGGAATTTAAACTCATTGAAGTATCATTTATGGATTGTGATTAGGTGTTCGCTAGGGCTTAGAACTAGGTCGTGCTCGAGGGTCGTTCTTATTAACCGAAGTACTTGGACTTGAGGTAAGAAAACTGCACCCTTTTGTGTGGCTGCACTGCCCTGGTTTTTCCCTCCTTCGAATCCTCCATTTACAACCTAAAAAACAAGATTCCAAACTCCATTTAAACCCCCAATTGAACCCAAAAACCATCTACACATGACCTAGGCATCATAACCCAAGTAACCCTAGCCAAAACTCCCATCAATTCTCAACTTTCAAACCAAAAACCCAACTGAAACATAATAAGAAAAATAGAGCAAGAACAAGAGTTTTAATGGCTAGAAACTCACCTCAAACTCAGCTTAGAACCCTCTTCAATGGTGGAACACAACTCTAAGCCCCCAAGGTCCACTTTCTTATCTTGGTTCCTCAAATTAAGCTAAAAAATCCAAAGGAAAAAGGAATAGAAATGGTGTACGGGTGAGAAGGAAATGGTGCTCTGTTTTGGTTAACTTCCACAACCTTCTAATGGCTAAATATAACCTTAGGGTGAAAAGACTAAAATTCCCCCAAGCCTAATTAAAACCTTTAACAGCCACCAAGGGCAAAATCGTCCTTTCCCACCTATCCCGTTAATCATAAATAACACCCTCCAATTCCCGTTATTCTCAATATTCTCAAATGCTAATAAATCATATCCCATTAACCTATAATTCATGGTACTGTTCTAATCCTCAAATTACCTCGAGACTCACCCCGAGCCCCGAAAATAACCCCATTATGACCAGACCGATAACTTGCATTCAAAGATCGTCTCATGTCGAATGGCTCGAACAAATCCACATGTAATGTGGTATTATTCATAATTCATCAACATGCATGAGAATACACAATTACGCCATCAACGGGCCAAATTACCAAAATTCCCTTATAATTAAAAATGGACCCATATGCAAGCATTTGTCATCATATTATAATATAATTCACAATAACATGCATATAATCATTTAATAACATAATAAATCAATTATCGCCCTCTCGACCTCCTAATCAAGGTCCTAAACCTTTTTATGGATTTTGGGGCATTACAGTCGACCCTGAGTATTGTATGATGATTGTGATAAACTGTTGATTATGAATGTGTTTATTGTTTTTAATCTGGTGCTTATGGCTTATTGAATACATGGATGATAGACTGATGATTCCTTAATTGTCATCACTGATTTTTGTGCCTGTTATGATCTGCTGAATATCTGGTTAATGTCTTATGAATTATTTGATTCTCGTTATTGAATATGTTATGATGTTATGGTTTTCATGCCGGGCCTCGACCCATGGGTGCTGCGTGGTGCAGGTACAGGCGAGGGTAAGATGGTTCAACAAGAGTTGGAGAGCTCTGGGGGCGAGGTGTACATTGTCAGCTGCTCGTCCGCCATGGTCAAGGGATTGTATAGGGACAGAAACCTAAAATGTGTATTTTTCCATTAGAGTGGCCTTGGTTGTATATAACTTTTGGAAGTTTTGTAAATCTGACCTTTAAACCCTAATTTTGGGATCCCATGTACTAAATATTTGTTTTAATGAAAATTATCCATTTATGACCAAAATCTTTTAAACCTAACTTGTTTATGACTTTAGGAACACATTTTCATTTAAATGGCTTGATTAGCAAGTCCTGCATTATTTTAAACACATAGTGTAATAGTCTTGGTTATCCAGGGTGTTACAACTTGGTATCAGAGTGGTCTAGGTTTAAGGGTTCCTAAAGACTGGCTGGACATGTACACTTGCCGCTAAAGACAAGCTCGACTTAGGGTTTTGTAATTGAATACATGAGATTATATGTTTAAGTGCTTGAATGAAATATGAATGCATTAATTTGTATGATTAATAGGGAGCATGAGATTCTGATAGGGCCTAGCCCTTGACTGCTGTGTGATGATATTGAGGCGTGTTGATTAGTATTGCTATCGCATGTGGATGAATATTTGGATAATGAATTGTATATTATTGCATGTGGTTAATTGTTTAAATTGAACTTATATGCTTTATTTGTTTATTGGTATATGGAAAGCATGATGAATATGATTGTATTTAGTAGCAATGAAATTTGATAACCAGTGCATAGTAATGTAGATTGGTGTTTGATATGCTTTATGTGTGTATGATTATTGTGGTTGTTTGGACCTACCTGTGGGATGGTTCTGGTTATGAACTTCAGGGCTGAGAGGTTTAGTCGGTGATGGCAGATTAATTCAGATTGTATGTGTTCAGAATGGTTAATTAGACATGGTATTGTTCTAGTGAGGGTTGCAGATGATAGCTAGGGTTGAAGTCCTCCATCTGCCCCTGAAATTTACAGAAGACGTTAGCTGGTATGTGAGTAAGGTTGTGAGGTCTGATAGAGGAGGTTATATGGGTGAAACAGCATGTTTTGTTGGGAGAAAAGCTACTTTGTATACCTTGATAGTAAGGGTACGAGTGTTGGTTTAACTTGAGGGTGGATATAGATAAGAATTACTGTATGGAAGGTTTTAGAGGCATTATCCTCTGGTTTTGAGGAGGGTTTGGATTTTCTCAAGAATTGAATACTGGATGGGTATAGCTAATTCCATCCTTGATATTAAGAAGATGATAGGTTTAGAATGGTAAGAAGTGGTGAGAATTGGTAATCACACCCAAAATATTGTCATGATGGGTTAGGAGGAATTCAGGTAGTGAATTGATAAAAGAGATTATTGTGACGTAGTTTGAGTTGCGGAGACTAATGAGTTTATGAACTTGGTTTAGAATGGTAAGACAACGACAGGATATGTCAACAAGTTTGGTGGGATGGTCAACCCTCTTTGGAAGTTGATACAAGCAGATGTAGCCAGAACTGATGATTCATTTAAGGATTAAACTTTGGGATGGCCCAGAGCATCAGGGCCGCTCCAATGCATGAGATTTTCACCTGTGCTTGGAAGCAGGGAGGGCCATGTTATTTAAGATATAAGGAATGAGGTATGGAGCGCAAATGTCATAGGGCAAGAAATGCAAATGAAGATATTCCCATTTGTCAGATTTAGTAAGGGCAGATGCTCAATAATCAGAAAATAGGAACCCCTGACAAGTTTATGGCTCCTGTTTTTGATAGGAAGGGGTCTAGTTTACTGGATAGCCGTCATGACAGTGATAAGGCCTAGTGAAGTTATTTAGTATGTACCCGGAGCAGGAGACGCCATCTAAAAAGATGCCACGTAAGGACACGTTATCTACATGGAATGGTTTAGTACGTTAGGGCGGATTATGGATTGCCCTGAATTAGAGAATGGAAGACTAGAATGCCTTGTTACATTTGAAGCCCAAGGCTAGTTTCTTGGAGGTGACTAGTTGACTTGATAGTCCTCGTTCTTGGTTATATAAGTTGAAAGAGTTCGGTGTTGCGTGTATCCCAGGAGAGATTCAGATATGAAGTATATGTCTCAAGGCTATTGTACGAAGGGCTTGAGATATTAGTACTTGTTGGGGATGAATTAGAAACTTCTAAAAGAAGAATTGGAATACAAGTAGTAAAGGGTTCGTAGTGAAAGTGATTGAGCTTGTCATATGAGAGCCTTGTTATGGGCCTGAGTGAAAGCTAATTTGTTAGATAAGGGACAAGCATGGATTGTAGAGGACATCACTTGCAGTATATTAGTTGGACTGAATGGAAACTGAGTTGGTCAGTAGGGATTCAGATGGGTATGTAAGGAGTTGTTGGGTACGCTTCAGGATTTGGCTATGGACAGATCGGTATCGGGTACATTATGAAGAATGATATTCGCTTGGCAGAAAGAATTACTGGTTCAGTTGAAGAAGTTTTTGACTTAAGGATGGATTAGACGGAGCATCGTATCATGGGATTCGTTGACATCGCATATTAAGGATGAAGAGTTTAAATGCCCAGTTACAAGATAGGATAATGTCTTCAGGAATTGATCTTCGATCTGGTTATTACCAGTTGAAGATCAAGGAAAGAGACATTTTAGGAATTATTACTTGTACCAAGTGGGGTGTGATGGATTATTAGTAAAGGCTTTTAATTGACTTATGCTTCAACAACACAGGTAAGTTCAACAAGCAGAGAGTACATGAACGATATGAACGAGTCACATCCAGGTTCGTTAAGGATCTGTTGAACTACTTCCCAGTTAGAAGCATAATGCGAACGACTACTACACTTGTAATGCCCTGGATTCCCTATTATGGTTAATGGCTGGATTAGTAGGCCGGGAGGGCCATAACTGTTTAATTATGCCATTAAATGTGTTTATGCATGTTTATGAGAATTATATTATAATATGATGTTAAATGCATGCATGTGAGTCCACATTTGTTTACAGGAGTGTTTTGGTAATTTGGCCCGTTGAGGGTATAATTGAATATTTGGTTGCGTGTTAATGATATGTTGTGAGACCACATTATAATGTGGATTGGTTCGAGTATTCTGACATGAGACGATCTTTAAACATGATTTATCGGTTTGGTCATATTAGGTTTGAGCTCGGGGCTCGGGGTGAGTCTCGGGGTGATATTAATGATTATAGCGTTACCGGGGATTTTAGGGTAACGGGATATGAATTATTAGTGTTTGAGGATATTGAGATTAGCGGGAATTGGGAAGCGTTAATTATGATTAACGGGTTAAACTAAAAGTACCAATTTTACCCCTAGAGTAGCTTGAAAGGCTTAGGATGACACAAGGGCAATTTGGTCATTTTAGGGGTGGATATATGTGACTTAAGTGGCTGTAGAAGGTGGTGGATAAACAGAAAAAAAACAGGGGTTTGCTTCTTCCTTTCCCGTACATCATCTTCCTCACTTTTCCTTTGAGGGTTTTGAGTTCTTGGTGGAGATTCAAGCTAGGGAAACTTAAGAGCTGGATTGGAGACTTGGTTTAGCTTGTAAGGGAGGTCCAAAACCGGTTTCAAGGTGAGTTTTAGCCTTTGGTTTCAGCTGGTGCTCTGTTTTACTTTTAGTTTTCAATTCATGATTTTTGATGTGGGAAATGAGAATCAAAGGGGGTTTTAGTGTTAGTTTGATTGGGGTTTGATGAGGGTGAGCTAAGGGAGTTATTTGGGGGTTTAATTATATGTTTGGAAGAGGTTTTATGAAGGTTTGAAGGGCTGGTTTGAGAGGGAATCGCACAGGGGAAAAATCTGGTTCGTGTGTGACCATGTTGCTGATCTGGGCTGGGCATCGCGGCACAGCAGGGGTGCGCCGCGGCCCTTGGCGTCTGGCAGATATGGAGCCCTCTCTGTTTGAGGGCGCGCCGTGGCGCAGCAGAGGGGAGCCGCGGCCCTTAAGGCAAATTTTGCTAAAATGTGGTTTTTAGCTTAGGGATTCAAACCATAGGCCTCGGGGTTGGGCCTAGTACCCGGTTGGGTAGTATTTGAGGTCTCGGGGGCTGGGATTTGGTTTGGGAACCCTCAGTTATCATTTTTATTGATGAATCCTATATTTTGGTTATGACCAGGTGACCGTCGAGGAATTTAAAGGTTGATCGTTCTCAGGGGTCGTTCATATTATAATTCTCACTCGAACCGGAGGTAAGAAAATAGTGTATGAATACAGTTGCACCCTGTATAGGTATATGAGATGCATGGTTTGATATTAAGGCATGTTGGTTGATATATGCGGACATGGATTGCATATTAAATGCTAGTGAACACTAATTATCTATTTAAGACACTGACTAGTCAGGGACCGACTCTAAAGTTGAGAATCATGCATTGAATGGCTCTATGACATTAATGCTAGACCGACCCTAGGGTCGAAGAACTTATAAGCGCATGCCTGGTCTACGACCAGATGTTTATAGCCAAGGTATATGACCCCGGTGACTGTTTGTCACATGGCTAGGGGACGTTGTCCATAGCTTCGAATCTAGAGTCGTGAGGAAGGTTATGTTGGTGACCAATCACCATGCACCTGTCCTGAGCAAACATATGAAAGAATCACTTATCAGTTAAGCCCTGGTGACCCTATCGTCACAAGGCTAGAGGGAGCGATGCTCATTATTGTGACTTTTGGCTATTGTCACTTATATGTTGGACTGATAGTCCTGAATGGTTATCATGAACGTTGTTGATATTATATCATGCTTTATTGTGTTTTCTTGCTGGGCCTTGGCTCATGGGTGCTATGTGGTGCAGGTAAAGGGAAGGAAAAGCTTGGCCAACCCTGAGTGGAGAGCTTGGGTGAGGTGATGTACATACAGGGCCGCTTGACTGCCACGGTCAAGGAGTTCTCAGAGGGACTAAGGGTTTACCCTATTTTTGCCGCTTAGGCCGGCGGGGATTGTATATTTAGAACTGTAGCAACTCTTTTGTATTATGATCATCTTGTAAACATTTTAAAAGGCTCATGAGCAGTTTATTTACTTAATGAAATGTACCCTTTCCTTTTTATTGGTTTTCACCTTAACCTGATAATGATACTTCGATCACGTTTTTAACCAAAGGACTCGGGTAGCGGGTCAAATTTCCAGTTCACTGTTCACTGTAACTGTTCTGGGGTAGCCAGGGCATTACAACACTGATGATACTAAGATTGAAGAAGCAGGGTCACAGGTAAGGCTCCAGAAGGTGTTAAACTGAGGGTGCAGCCTAAGGGCATTGACCCTAAGTATTGTATGATGATTGTGATAAACTGTTGATTATGAATGTGTTTAGTGTTGTTAATCTAATGCTTATGGCTTGTTGAATACCTGGATGATAGACTGATGATTCCTTGATTGTTGTCACTGATTTTTGTGTCTGTTATGATCTGCTGAATATCAGGTTAATGTCTTATGAATTATTTGATTATCGTTATTGAATATGTTATGATGTTATGGTTTTCTTGTTGGGCCTCGGCTCACGGGTGCTACGTGGTGCAGGTAAAGGCAAGGGTAAGATGGTTCAACCATGAGTTGGAGAGCTCTGGGGGCGAGGTGTACATTGTCAGCTGCTCGTCTGCCACGGTCGAGGGATTGTACAGGGACGAAAACCTAAAATGTGTATTTTTCCATTAGAGTGGCCTTGATTGTATATAACTTTTGGAAGTTTTGTAAATCAGACCTTTAAACCTTGTTTTTGGGATCATATGTACTAAATATTTGTTTTAATGAGAATTATCCGTTTATGACCAAAATCTTTTAAACATAACTTTTTTATGACTTTAGGATCACATATTCATTTAAATGACTTGATTAGCAAGTCCTGCATTATTTTAAACACACAGTGTAACAATCTTGGTTATCCAGGGCATTGTAGTCCATGAGTTGGACGCCAAGTTGGAGGCAACCCAGAAGGGGGTGGAGGCCAGAGATTTGGAGATCAAAAGAGTCCAGGAGCTTAATGCCAAGTTGGAAGAGGACAAGAAGATGACTTTCAAGTTCATCGAGAGTGAGAAAGCTCATCTTCTTGAGGAGTTTAAGACCAAAAAAGATTGCACCGTAGACATGGCGATGTATCGAATTTGGGCCAACAATCCTGACCTCGATAATATTTTTCTATCTGATAGGGAGACCAAGTTTATCACCAGGTGGTAGGCTCGGCTGGAGGAGGAAGAGGCCAGGCTTGATGTTGAAGAGGCGACAAAGGCCTTCGAGCAAGCCAAGACCGCGATTGATGGAGCTGTGACCCATTTTTGTTTCCCTTGTAATTATATATATATTTATGCCCTTGGGGCAGAGACAATTAAAACTCGAGGTTTGAGTTTTTTTTTTTATTTTTTATATTTTAACGGGAGATTACATTTTATGCTTAAATCATTTTCTCGAAATCTTTATGCACACTTTGTCTTTAACACCTCTTTTCCTTTATCAAACACTCCACATTTCTTGCCTAGAAATATTTCGAGCATGCCCATAAAGTATTTACTTCTATATTTTTTTATCCATAAATACTTGTCATGCTTGAGTTCGAACTTCCATGTATTCATACATAGTTCATTCGATTGCACATTTTTTTCGATTTCTTTATCCTCAAAATCGAATATTACTTTTACCTCATATCTTCGTTTAAAATACTTTTCGGCATGTAACTTCGTTAATCTAGTTATTTCTTTCTTATTTATAGTAAATTTTCCTCATCCTCGATATGGTCTCGAGGTTGCGAAGTCGAAACTTGTTTGCAAAAATTTCCAGCTTTGTCTTGACTCATAAATTTCGTTGGTTTATCTAGAATTCCAACTGTTTAATCATGTCGATTAGAGTTTCTTGATTCATTCCATACTTGTTTAGTTTGTGTTTGGTTAATGATCCATACATTGTTATTGTTTTATTCGGTCCTGGTTAATAGTTCATACACTTTGACTAATTTTATTTCATTTTTATTGATGTTATACTTTCGAGCTTATGGTATTATTGTATACCATATGTGCCCCCTTAATATCCGATGATTGAAATTTTAGGTTATTGAATTTTGAGAGCTTGCAAAAAGTACAACAATAAAAATACACAAATTTTGAATAGTGCTTTATTGATAAAAGCAAACATTAAGTACAAGCTGGGTTACAAATGAATAAATATCATTCCTACATTACTGATAATAAGGTCGTAGATGTTCTCCATTCCAAGCTCATGGTACCAATTCTCCATTCAATCTCGCTAGTTTATAAACACCAGGTCGAATGATGGATTTGATTTGGTATGGTCCTTCCTTATTAGGCCCGGGCACGCCTGCCGAGGGGTTTCGTGTGGAAAAAAACACACGTCTGAGCACCAAATCTCCCAATCCAAATTTTTTGTCTTGAACCCTCTTGTTGAAGTATCTTGTAGCCCTTTGCTGGTGTCTTAAGTTGGGCTTCGTCTCATTTTTCTTCAATTAGGTCTAGAGTTTCTTTGAGCTAGGATTGGTTTAAGGTCTGGTCGTATGCCTCGCGTTTTGTTGTTGGGGTTTCGACCTCAATAGGTTGCATAGCTTCGCAACCGTAAGCCAGGGAGAAGGGGTATGTCCTATTGAGGTCTGAGCTATAGTTTTGTAGGCCCATAGGACTTGTGGTAATTCTTCTAGCAATTTTCCTTTAGCCTCTTCGAGCCTCTTCTTAATAGAGCTCTTTAGAGTTTTGTTCACTGCTTCGACCTAGCCCTTTTCTTGTGGATGGGCTACTGAGACAAACTTTTGAGTTTCCCATTCTTTTTGCAGAGCTGTGTAAATAGTTTGCTATCAAACTTGATCCCATTGTATGATGCTATTTTCCTTGGTACTCCGTATCTGCAAATTATATTTTTCACCACGAAATCTAAAAATTTCTTCAAGGTGATAGTAGCTAGAAGTTTTGCCTCGGTCCACTTTGTGAAGTAATGAATAGAAATTATGGCATATTTTACTCCCCCTTTTCCCGTTGGTAAGGATCCTATGAGGTCAATTCCCCATATCGCGAATGGCCACGAAGAGCTCATCATGGTAAGCTTGGTTGGTGGAGCTCATGAGATTGAAGCGATTCGCTGACACTTGTCACAGTACTGGACGCATTCAAACGAGTCCGCTTTAACTGTAGGCTAGAAGTATCCTTACCTAATCACCTTGTTTGATAGACTATGTCCCCCAGTGTGGTCTCCACAAAATCCTTCATGGATTTCTTCTAAAATTATTCTGGCCTCGGGTGGAGTTACACACCTTAACAAGGACATAGAATACTCCATTCTGTACAACTTCCCTTCCAAGATAGTGTACCTTGGTATCTTGTACATAAGTTTCCTAACCTCATTCTGGTCTGCTTGGAGGCTTCTGGTTTCGAGGTAGTCAATTATAGGGGTCATCCAGCTAGATTGCAAGTCAGTCATGTTGACGTCCTCTTCTTCAGTCTCGACTATGCTTGGGATTGGTAGGAACTCGACTGGCACCACATTGAGTGTATTAGCTTCCTTTGTTGTGGCGAGCCTAGCTAAAGCACCTGCATTTGAGTTTTGCTCCCACAGAACTTCTTCAATGGCATCGAACTCGAATTGCCCGAATGCTACCTTGACTTTCTCTAAGTAAGTTTCCATTTTAATGCCGCGAGCTTGATATTCTTCTAAGACCTAGTTAACAACCAATTGGAACTCACTATAGTAGTGAATAACTTTTTCTTTGAGCTTTGAAGCTATCCGAAGTCCCGCTAATATTGCTTCATTTCAGCCTTGCTATTTGATGCCTCAAAGCCAAACCATAAGGCTGAATGAAAATGATTTCCAGTCGGAGTTATCAAAATAATTCCTGCTTCTGACCCATTCTCATTTGAAGATCCATTGACATAAAGTCTCCACTACTCGCGAGCTGGGGTTATGACTTCCTCGTTTGTGATTCCCGTACATTCAACTATGAAATCTGCTAAGTCTTGTCCTTTGATCGTTGTTCTTGGGTGATAAGTGATCTCGAATTGTCTGAGTTTGACTGCCCATTTTAACAGTCTTCTGGACGCCTCAACTTTTGACAACACCTATCTTAATGGTTGGTCAGTCAATACGTGTACAGGATGTGCCTATAAGTAAGGTTGGAGCTTTTGAGATGCATGTGTCAAGCACAAGGCCAGCTTTTCCATTAATTGATATCTCGACTCTGCCCCTAGTAACCTTTTACTAACATAGTAATCACGTGTTTCTACTTTCTTATCCTCCTAAACAAGTACTGAGCTGATTGCATGCTCGGTTGTGGCGAGATATAAGTGCAATACTTCCCTTGTGATTGGTTTGGATAAGATTGGTGGTTCGACGAGGTACTTCTTAAGAGCTTGAAAGGTAAGCACACACTCTTCTGACCATTCAAATTTCTTGCCCCCTCTCAAAAGATTAAAGAATGGAAGACATATATCTGTAGATTTCGATATGAACCTACTTAAGGCCGCCTTTTGTCCAGTTAAACTCTAGACATCCTTATGTTTTTGAGGTGAGGGCATATCGATTAATGCCTTGATCTTATCCGAGTTTTGCCTATGCCTCGAGCATTTACTATGAATCCGAGAAACTTTCCCGAGGATTCTTTAAATGAGCATTTATGTTGTTTAAGTCTCATATTGTATTTCCAGAGTATAGCAAAGAATTCTACGAGATCATCAACATGGTTACAGTTATGCTTGGACTTGACCAGCATGCCATCCACATAAACCTCCATATTGTTCCATATTTGCTCGACAAACATCCTATTAACCAATCTTTGATATGTGCCCCTGGCGTTCTTGAGCTCGAAAGACATCACATTGTAGCAATACAAAATCTTATCGTCCATAAAGCTAGTATGTTCCTGGTTAGGTGCATGCATGGCTACCTGGTTATATCCAGAATACGCATCCATGAACGACATTATGTCGTGACATGTGGTAGCTTCTACGAGCTGTTCAATTCAAGGTAAGGGAAAGTAATCCTTTGGACATGCCTTGTTGAGGTCCAAATAATAAATGCAAGTTTGCCACTCGTGATACTGATTTTTCAACCGCAAGTGTACGGTGTATTGCAATATAGTTTTAATTTAAAGGATGACGAACCCACATGGATTAAATATTTAATTTTACCAATTACTATATCTTTTCAAGTCTATAATTTTAATTAAAAAATTCAACAAATAACTTAAACAATAAAATGAAGAAAATGAAATAACAAAATAATGGAAGCTAATGATCTTGGAAAGTGATTAGATAAAAGATAAATGTACTAGAGTAATGATTTCACTATTTGATTATGAACCATGGTTTATTTATCATCCTAATTAGTTCTCCTCATTTGTAATTTCTAGAATTCTAATATAATGCATCTATCTTTCTCAAGCATATATGCAATTAATCTCAATTAATCAATACGATATCTCTACTCGCTATTAATTAATCAAGAAGCCATTAAGCAAAAATTCTTTTAAGCCAAATTCATAGAGTTCAAGGAACCTCTCAATCTCACAATCACTCTATGTCAAATCTTCCTATGTCCAATCTAAGTTTATCTTTCTCAAGCATAAACCCTAGATCTCAATTCACAATAATGATGGCCAAACATTAATATGAGAAAATTAAATCAAGAAGATATGAACAAACAAGAAGAACTTCATAAAGATAATAATAGAAACCTTAATTCAATAATCAAAATAGATCCATCTAATACTCTAGCACAAAAGAAATTTAGTTCTCCATTACAAACTTAAACACAATAGCAATGTAGTTGTTCATAATTAAAAACTAAAATAAAAGGAGGAAGAAAGAAACTAGATGTAATGATGGTGATGTTGATGAATTCTAGCCTCCTTTTTCCTTTCCAAGCATGTAATCCCAGGTCTAATCTCCTCCAAAACGTCATTAGAACCCTAATTATGCTTTTCCTTTTATAACCCCTCAAAAAGACCTCTTTTTCCCTTAAAAATTCATCACTTAATTTTTTCGTATGGATCCAGGCGCTGTTGCCCCTCGAACAGGCACTGTTGCGCTACTAGAAGGCCAAATACATGCTCTCTGTAACAGTCAGGCGCTGCAACCCTAATTCAAGTCAGAAATTGCGGTGCATCCCTTGATGATGGCACGACAGCGCCAGGGCGAATTCTGGAACGCTGCTTCTTTAGGACAGGGCTGCAGTGCTAGAACAAGGGGGTGCAGCTCTATTTCACAATTTTTTCATTTTTTTCTCCGTTGCACTCCCGTTTTGTACGAACTTCACACCACTTCTCCTTGGACCCTACACATACACAAAACAACCTAGACACCTACAAATTATATATAAAATGACACTAATAAGTGAATCTAAAATTCACTTATCAACTCGCCATTGGGATTTGGAACTAAAACCGGATTGGCTATCCAATCGGGATAGAAAGCATCTTGGATAAACTGATTTGCCTTTAGCATTTCTACCTATTCTTTCAAGGCTTTTGTGGATGTTCAAAATTCCATGCTTGCAACAAGTCGAAAGCTCGTGCTAAGGTCCCATAAATACCTAAAAACATGCTTGTGCGGCGAGGCCCTTGGGCCACCATCGTCTCGCGGAGAGGTACAAGGGTCAAACCTCGGCGTGCCTAGCACCCATGCACCTCGGCAGGACCATCGTCTCACGTCTCGCGCAAAGGGACGTCTCGCATGCCCCGTACCTGCCCAGATGGCCGAGGGGTCTCACGAGAAGGGGTGTCTCGCACGCATCGTGCCTTCCCAGACGGCCGAGGGGCCTCGCGAGAAGGGGCGTCTCGCACGCACTGTGCTTGCCTAGACGACCGAGGGGCCTCGCGAGAAAGGGCGTCTCACGTGCCCCGTACCTGCCCAGATGGCCGAGGGGCCTTACGAGAAGGGGCATCTCGCACGCACCGTGCCTGCCCAGGTGGCCTCGTGCCTTGCAAGGGCCATTGCCTCGTATGCCCCGTGTCTGCCTAAGTGGCCTCGCGCGCTCCGTGTCTGCCCAGGTGGCCTTGCACCTCACAAGGGCCAGCGCCTCGCGCACCCCGTGTCTACCCAAGTAGCCTCGCGCCTCGCGTGCCCTGTTTCTACCAAGGTAGCCTCGCGCCTCGCAAGAGCCAGTGCCTCGCGCGCCCCGTGTCTGCCCAGGTGGCCTCGCGCCTTACAAAGGCCAA